>NW_027361702.1:13265000-14722500 GCF_039654945.1 Dendrobates tinctorius
TGGGGCCCCTTAGGATCCGATTTTGTGGTTGGGACCCTCAGGGTCCGATTTTTTGGGTGGGGCCCTTTAGGGTCTGATTTTGTGGGCGGAGCCCCTCTGGGTCCAATTTGGTGGGCGGGGCCACTCTTGGTCCCATTTGGTGGGCGGGGCCACTCTGGGTACGATTTGGTGGGCGGGGAACCTCAGGATCCAATTTGGTGGGCGGGGTCCCTCATGGACCGATTTGGTGGGTGGGGCCCCTCAGGGTCCGATTTGGTGGGCGGGGCCCCTCAGGGTCCGATTTGGTTTGCGGGCCCCTCAAGGTCCAATTTAGTGGGCGGGGCACCTCAGGGTCCAATTTTGAGGTTGGAGCCCCACAGGGTCCAAATTTGTGGGTGGGGCCCCTCAGGGTCCTATTTTGTGGGTGGGGCCCCTTAGGGTCCGATTTTGTGGTTGGGACCCCTTAGGGTCCGATTTTTTGGGTGGGGCCCTTTAGGGTCTGATTTTGTTGGCGGAGCCCCTCTGGGTCCAATTTGGTGGGCGGGGCCCCTCATGGTCCGATTTGGTGGGCGGGACCCCTCAGGGTCCAATTTGGTGGGCGGGGCCCCTCAGGGTCCGATTTGGTGGGCGGGGCCCATCAGGGTCTGATTTGGTGGGTGGGGCCCCTCAGGGATCGATTTGGTGGGCGGGGCCCCTCAGGGTCCGATTTGGTGGGCGGGGCCCCTCAGGGTCCTATTTGGTGGGCGGGGCCCCTCAGGGTCCTATTTGGTGGCCGGGCCCCTCAGGGTGCAATTTTGTGGCCAGGGCCCCTCAGGGTCCGATTTTGTGGCCGGGGCCCCTCAGGGTCCGATTTTGTGGGTGGGGCCCCTCAGGGTCTGATTTTGTGGTCGGAGCCCCTCTGGGTCCAATTTGGTGGGCGGGACAACTCTGGGTCCGATTTGGTGGGTGGGACCACTCTGGGTCCAATTTGGTGGGTGGGGCCTCTCACGGTCCGATTTGGTGGGCGGGGCCACTCTGGGCCTGATTTAGCGGGTGGGGCCCCTTTGGGTCCAATTTGGTGGGCGGGGCCACTCTTGGTCCCATTTGGTGGGCGGTGCCACTCTGGGTACGACTTGGTGGGCGGGGCCCCTGAGGATCTAATTTGGTGTGCGGTGCCCCTCAGGGACCAATTTGGTGTGCGGTGCCCCTCAGGGACCAATTTGGTGGGCGGGGCCCCTCAGGGTCCAATTTGGTGGGCGGGGTCCCTCAAGGTCCGATTTAGTGGGCGGGGCCCCTCAGGGTCCGATTTTGTGGCCGGGGCCCCTCAGGGTGCAATTTTGTGGCCAGGGCCCCATAGGGATGAAGCTAGATTTGCATTTGTGCTGTGGGTTTTGCTTTAAGAGCTGATATTATGTGGCAGAAGCTCTGTCTTGGGGGTCAAGTGAAGTTTGTAGGCGTTGGCATAGTGACTGGGTGTGCCTGCGCATATCAATGAGCTTAACTGCTATTTCAATCACCTCAGGGCACGTTTTGCCATTTCCCATTGAAAAGCATTGGAGACAGTGCATTCCAATGACGGGAAAAAAAATTTTCAAACGCAAATTGCGCAAAAACTACAAATCCGATCGACACGAAAAATACTTAGCACACCTCTCGTGGACGCTGGCTTCGAAACGACACCTCAACGGAGTCTGTGCGTGTAGCGGTTCGGGCCGTATTAATTGCGGAAATCAACTTAATAATAATAACTAGATGTGTATTTCCTGAAGGAAGTACAGATAGTGGTTTGAAATGGTGCCCGGGCTGCCCCTTTAAGAGAGACTTGCCTGCTGCCCCTGCAAGACTTTCAACTCAGGATCCGTTTTAACTGTGAGTGCCTCTCAGGGGCCACTTTGGCCTCAGGGTCTGATTTGGTGGGTGGGGCCCCTCAGGATCTGATTCCTTGGCCTTGGCTCCTCAGGGCTTGAATTGTTGGCGGGGATCCCTCAGGCTCCGATTTTGTGGGTGTGGCGCCTCAGGGTCCGATTTTGTGGCCGGGGCCCCTCTGGGTCTAATTTTGTGGCCGGATCCCCTCAGGGTCCGATTTTGTGGCCGGGGCCCCTCAGGGTCCAATTTTGTGGGTGGGGCCCGATTTTGTAGCCGGGGCTCATCAGGGTTCGATTTTGTGGTTGGGGCCCCTCAGGGTCCGATTTTGTGGGTGGGGCCACTCTGGGTCCGATTTGGTGGGTGGGGCCACTCTGGGTCTGTTTTGTTGGATGGGGCTACTCAGGGTCCGATTTGGTAGGCGGGACCCCTCAGGGTCCGATTTGGCGGGCGGGTCCCCTCAGGGTCCGATTTGGTGGGCGGGTCCCCTCAGGGTCCAATTTGGTGGGCGGGGTCCCTCAGGGTCTGATTTGGTGGGCGGTGCCCCTCAGTGTCCGATTTTCTGGCCGGGGCCCCTCAGGGTCCGATTTTGTGGGTTGGGCCCCTCAGGGGCCGATTTTGTGGCTGGGCCCCTCAGGGTCCGATTTTGTGGTTGGGGCCCCTCAGGGTCCGATTTTGTGGTTGGGGACCCTAAGGGTCTGATTTTGTGGCCGGGGCCCATCAGGGTCCGATTTTGTGACTGGGGCCCATCAGGGTCCGATTTTGTGGCCGAGGCCCCTCAGGGTCCGATTTTGTTGGGGCCCCTCAGGGTCTGATTTTGTGGCAGGGGCCCCTCAGGGTCCGATTTTGTGGCAGGGGCCCCTCAGGGTCCGATTTTATGGGTGGGGCCCCTTAGGGTCTGATTTTGTGGGCGGAGCCCCTCTGGGTCCAATTTGGTGGGTGGGACCACTCTGGGTCCGATTTGGTGGGCGGGACCACTTTGAGTCCAATTTGGAGATCGGGGCCTCTCAGGGTCCGATTTGGTGGGCGGGGCCACTATGGGTCCGATTTAGTGGGCGGGGCCCCACAGGGTCTGATTTGGCAGGCGGGGCCCCTCAGGGTCTGGTTTGGTGGGCAGGGCCTCTCTGGGTCCGATTTGGTGGGTGGGGCCACTCTGGGTAAGATTTGGAGGCTGGGGTCACTCAGCCTCCGATTTGGAGGCTGGGGTCGTTGAGCTTCCGATTTGGAGGCCGAGGTCAAAGAGCCTCCGATTTGGAGGCCGGGGTGGATGAGCTTCCGATTTGGAGGCCGGGGTCGTTGAGCCTCCGATTTGGAGGCTGGGGTCGATCAGCCTCCGATTTGGAGGCTGGAGTCGCTCAGGCTCCGATTTGGAGGCTGGGGTCGCTCAGCCTCCGATTTGGAGGCCCTGGTGGCTCAGCCTCCGATTTGCAGGCCGGGGTGGCTCAGCCTCCGATTTGGAGGCCGGGGTGGCTCAGCCTCCGACTTGAAGGCCGGGGTGGCTCAGCCTTCGATTTGGAGGCCGGGGTGGCTCAGCCTTCGATTTGGAGGGCGGGGAGGCTCAGCCTTCGATTTGGAGGCCGGGGTGGCTCAGCCTTCGATTTGGAGGCTGGGGTGGCTCAGCCCCCGATTTGGACCCCAGGGTCGATCAGCCTCCGATTTGGAGGCTGGGGTCGCTCAGCCTCCGATTTGGAGGCTGGGGTCGCTCAGCCTCCGATTTGGAGGCCCTGGTGGCTCAGCCTCCGATTTGCAGGCCGGGGTGGCTCAGCCTCCGACTTGGAGGCCGGGGTGGCTCAGCCTTCGATTTGAAGGGCGGGGAGGCTCAGCCTTCGATTTGGAGGCTGGGGTGGCCCAGCCTCCGACTTGGAGGCCGGGGTGGCTCAGCCTTCGATTTGGAGGCCGGGGTGGCTCAGCCTTCGATTTGGAGGGCGGGGAGGCTCAGCCTTCGATTTGGAGGCCGGGGTGGCTCAGCCTTCGATTTGGAGGCTGGGGTGGCTCAGCCCCCGATTTGGACCCCAGGGTCGATCAGCCTCCGATTTGGAGGCTGGGGTCGCTCAGCCTCCGATTTGGAGGCTGGGGTCGCTCAGCCTCCGATTTGGAGGCCCTGGTGGCTCAGCCTCCGATTTGCAGGCCGGGGTGGCTCAGCCTCCGATTTGCAGGCCGGAGTGGCTCAGCCTCCGACTTGGAGGCCGGGGTGGCTCAGCCTTCGATTTGAAGGGCGGGGAGGCTCAGCCTTCGATTTGGAGGCTGGGGTGGCCCAGCCTCCGACTTGGAGGCCGGGGTGGCTCAGCCTTCGATTTGGAGGCCGGGGTGGCTCAAGCCTTCGATTTGGAGGCTGGGGTGGCTCAGCCTCCGATTTGGAGGCCGGGGTCGATCAGCCTCCGATTTGGAGGCCGGGGTCGATCAGCCTCCGATTTGGAGGCCTGGGTGGCTCAGCCTCCGATTTGGAGGCCGGGGTGGCTCAGCCTCCGATTTGGAGGCTGGGTGGCTCAGACTCCGATTTGGAGGCCGGGGTGGCTCAGCCTCCGATTTGGAGGCCGGGGTGGCTCAGCCTCCGATTTGGAGGCCGGGGTGGCTCAGCCTCCAATTTGGAGGCCGGGGTGGCTCAGCCTCCGATTTGGAGGCCGGGGTGGCTCAGCCTCCGATTTGGAGGCCGGGGTGGCTCAGCCTCCGATTTGGAGGCCGGGGTGGCTTAGCCTCCGATTTGGAGGCCGGGGTGGCTCAGCCTCCGGTTTGGAGGCCGGGGTGGCTCAGCCTCCGATTTGGAGGCCGGGGTGGTTCAGCCTCCGATTTGGAGGCCGGGGTGGTTCAGCCTTCGATTTGGAGGCCGGGGTCGATCAGCCTTCGATTTGGAGGCCGGGGTCGATCAGCCTCCGATTTGGAGGCCGGGGTCAATCAGCCTCCGATTTGGAGGCCGGGGTCAATCAGCCTCCGATTTGGAGGCCGGGGTCGATCAGCCTCCGATTTGGAGGCGCGGGTGGCTCAGCCTCCGATTTGGAGGCACGGGTGGCTCAGCCTCCGATTTGGAGGCCGGGGTGGCTCAGCCTCCGATTTGGAGGCCGGGGTCGATCAGCCTCCGATTTGGATGCCGGGGTGGCTTAGCCTCCGATTTGGAGCCTGGGGTCACTCAGCTTTCGATTTGGCGTGTCGGCCCTTTAAGACTCATTTCGGTGCGCTGGCCCTTTAATAATCACTTTGGCGCGTCGGCCCTTTAAGAGCTAGTTTGGCTCACTGGGCTTCTAAATCAACTTTGGCAGACATTCTCTCTCAGGGGCATGCGTCATGTGATGAAGCTAGATTTGCATTTGTGCTGTGGGTTTTGCTTTAAGAGCTGATATTATGTGGCAGAAGCTCTGTCTTGGGGGTCAAGTGAAGTTCGTAGGCGTTGGCATAGTGACTGGGTGTACGTGCGCATATAAATGAGCTCAACTGCCATTTCAATCGCCTCAGGGCACGTTTTGCCATTTCCTATTGAAAAGCATTGGAGACAGTGCATTCCAATTATGGGAAAAAAAATTTTCAAGCGCAAATTGCGCAAAAACTACAAATTCGATCGACATGAAAAATACCTAGCACACCTCTCATGGACGCTGGCTTCGAAACGACACCTCAACGGAGTCTGTGCGTGTAGCGGTTCGGGCCATATTAATTGCGGAAATCAACTTAATAATAATAAGAAGAATAAGTTAGCAGCGTTCGGATTACAATATATTGGCTTTTTCAAACCACTATAGCTAGATGTGTACTTCCTGAAGGAAGTACAGATAGTGGTTTGAAATGGTGCCCGGGCTGCCCCTTTAAGAGAGACTTGCCTGCTGCCCCTGCAAGATTTTCAACTCAGGATCCGTTTTAACTGTGGGTGTCTCTCAGGGGCCACTTTGGCCTCAGGGTCTGATTTTGTGGGTGGGGCCCCTCAGGGCCCGATTTTGTGGGTGGGGTCCCTCAGGGTCTGATTTTGTGGCCGGGGCACCTCAGGGTCCGATTTGGTGGGTGGGGCCCCTCAGGGTCCGATTTGGTGGCCGGGGCCCCTCAGGGGCAAATTTGGTGGGTGGGACCCCTCAGGGTCTGATTTTGTGTCCGGGGCCCCTCAGAGTCCGATTTGGTGGTTGGGGCCCCTCAGGGTCCGATTTTGTGGCCGAGGCCCCTCAGGGTCCGATTTTGTGACCGGAACCCCTCAGGGTCCGATTTTGTGGGTGGGGCCCCTCAGGGTCCGATTTTGTGGCCGGGGCCCCTCAGGGTCCGATTTGGTGGGTGGGGACCCTCAGGGTCCGATTTTGTGGCCAGGGCCCCTCAGGGTCCGATTTTGTGGTGGGGACCCTCAGGTCCGATTTGGTGGGTGGGGCCCCTCAGGGTCCGATTTTGTGGCCGGGGCCCCTCAGAGTCCAATTTTGTGGTCGGGGCCCCTCAGGGTCCGATTTGGTGGCCGGGGCCCCTCAGGGTCCGATTTGGTGGCCGGGGCCCCTCAGGGTCCGATTTGGTGGGTGGGGCCCTCTGGGTCTGATTTGGTGGGCGGGGACACTCGGTCCAATTTGAAGGGGGGGCCCCTCAGGGTCCGATTTAGTGGGCTGGGCCACTCAGGGTCCGATTTGGTGGGCGGGGCCACTCAGGGTCCGATTTGGTGGGTGGGGCTCCTCAGGGCCCGAATTTGTGTTTGAGGCCCCCCAGTGTCTGATTTTGTGGGTGGGGCCCCTCAGGGTCCGATTTTGTGTCCAGGGCCCCTCAGGGTCCGATTTTGTGGTTGAGGCCCTTCAGAATCCGATTTGGTGGGCGGGGACCTCAGGGTCCGATTTGGTGGGTGGGGACCTCAGGGTCCGATTTGGTGGGCGGGGCCACTCAGAGTCCGATTTGGTGGGCGGGGCCACTCAGAGTCCGATTTGGTGGGCGGGGCCCCTCAAGGTCCGATTTGGTGAGTGGGGCCCCTCAGAGTTCAATTTGGTGAGCGGGGCCCCTCAGGGTCCGATTTGGTCAGCGGGGACCCTCAGGGTCCGATTTGGTCAGCGGGACCCCTCAGAGTCAGATTTGGTGGGCGGGGCCCCTCAGGGTCCGATTTTTTGGTTGGGGCCCTTCAGGGTCCGATTTTGTGGGTGGAGCCCCTCAGGGTCCGATTTTGTGTGTGGGGCCCCTCAGGGTCCGATTTTGTGGTTGGGGCCTTTCAGAATCCGATTTGGTGGGCGGGGCGCCTCAGGGTCCGATTTGGTGAGCGGGGCGCCTCAGGGTCCGATTTGGTGAGCGGGGCCTCTCAGAGTTCAATTTGGTGAGCGGGGCCCCTCAGGGTCCGATTTGGTGAGCGGTGCCCCTCAGGGTCCGATTTGGTGGGCAGGGCCTGTCAGGGTCTGATTTGGTGGGTGGGGCCCCTCAGTGTCCGATTTGCTGGGCGGGAGCCATTCTGGGTCTGATTTGGTGGACGGGGCCCCTCAGGGTCCAATTTTGTGGGTGGGGCCCCTCAGGGTCTGATTTTGTGGCCGGGGCCCCTCAGGGAACTATTTTGTGGTCGGGGCCCCTCAGGGTCTGATTTTGTGGGTGGGGCCCCTCAGGGTCCGATTTGGTTGGCTGCGCCACTCTGGGTTTGATTTTGTGATTGGGGCCCCTCAGGGTCCGATTTTGTGGGTGGGGCCCCTCAGGGTCTGATTTTGTGTCCGGGGCCCTTCAGGGTCCGATTTGGTGGGTGGGGCTCCTCAGGGTCCGAATTTGTGGTTGGGGCCCCTCAGTGTCTGATTTTGTAGGTGGGGCCCTTCAGGGTCCGATTTTGTGTCCAGGGCCCCTCAGGGTCCGATTTTGTGGTTGAGGCCCTTCAGAATCCGATTTGGTGGGCGGGGCCCTCAGGGTCCGATTTGGTGGGCGGGGCCACTCAGAGTCCGATTTGGTGGGCGGGGCCACTCAGGGTCTGATTTGGTGGGCGGGGCCCCTCAAGGTCCGATTTGGTGAGTGGGGCCCCTCAGAGTTCAATTTGGTGAGCGGGGCCCCTCAGGGTCCGATTTGGTCAGCGGGGCCCCTCAGGGTCCGATTTGGTCAGCGGGACCCCTCAGGGTCAGATTTGGTGGGCGGGGCCCCTCAGGGTCCGATTTTTTGGTTGGGGCCCTTCAGGGTCCGATTTTGTGGGTGGAGCCCCTCAGGGTCCGATTTTGCGTGTGTGGCCCCTCAGGGTCCGATTTTGTGGTTGGGGCCTTTCAGAATCCGATTTGGTGGGCGGGGCGCCTCAGGGTCCGATTTGGTGAGCGGGGCCTCTCAGAGTTCAATTTGGTGAGCGGGGCCCCTCAGGGTCCGATTTGGTGAGCGGTGCCCCTCAGGGTCCGATTTGGTGGGCAGGGCCTGTCAGGGTCTGATTTGGTGGGTGGGGCCCCTCAGTGTCCGATTTGCTGGGCGGGAGCCATTCTGGGTCTGATTTGGTGGGCGGGGCCCCTCAGGGTCCAATTTTGTGGGTGGGGCCCCTCAGGGTCTGATTTTGTGGCCGGGGCCCCTCAGGGAACTATTTTGTGGTCGGGGCCCCTCAGGGTCTGATTTTGTGGGTGGGGCCCCTCAGGGTCCGATTTGGTTGGCTGGGCCACTCTGGGTTTGATCTTGTGATTGGGGCCCCTCAGGGTCCGATTTTGTGGGTGGGGCCCCTCAGGGTCTGATTTTGTGTCCGGGGCCCTTCAGGGTCCGATTTTGTGGTTGGGGCCTTTCAGAATCCGATTTGGTGGGCAAGGCCGCTCAGGGTTCCGGTTTGGTGAGCGGGGCCCCTCAGAGTTCAATTTGGTGAGCAGGGCCCCTCAGGGTCCGATTTGGTGAGCGGGGCCCCTCAGGGTCCGATTTGGTGAGCTGGGCCCCTCAGGGTCCGATTTGGTCAGCGGGACCCCTCAGGGTCAGATTTGGTGGGCGGAGCCCCTCAGGGTCCGATTTTTTGGTTGGGGCCCTTCAGGGTCCGATTTTGTGGGTGGAGCCCCTCAGGGTCCGATTTTGTGTGTGGGGCCCCTCAGGGTCCGATTTTGTGGTTGGGGCCTTTCAGAATCCGATTTGGTGGGCGGGGCGCCTCAGGGTCCGATTTGGTGAGCGGGGCCTCTCAGAGTTCAATTTGGTGAGCGGGGCCCCTCAGGGTCCGATTTGGTGGGCAGGGCCTGTCAGGGTCTGATTTGGTGGGTGGGGCCCCTCAGTGTCCGATTTGCTGGGCGGGAGCCATTCTGGGTCTGATTTGGTGGGCGGGGCCCCTCAGGGTCCAATTTTGTGGGTGGGGCCCCTCAGGGTCTGATTTTGTGGCCGGGGCCCCTCAGGGAACTATTTTGTGGTCGGGGCCCCTCAGGGTCTGATTTTGTGGGTGGGGCCCCTCAGGGTCCGATTTGGTTGGCTGGGCCACTCTGGGTTTGATTTTGTGATTGGGGCCCCTCAGGGTCCGATTTTGTGGGTGGGGCCCCTCAGGGTCTGATTTTGTGTCCGGGGCCCTTCAGGGTCCGATTTTGTGGTTGGGGCCTTTCAGAATCCGATTTGGTGGGCAAGGCCGCTCAGGGTTCCGGTTTGGTGAGCGGGGCCCCTCAGAGTTCAATTTGGTGAGCAGGGCCCCTCAGGGTCCGATTTGGTGAGCGGGGCCCCTCAGGGTCCGATTTGGTGAGCTGGGCCCCTCAGGGTCCGATTTGGTGTGCAGGGCCCCTCAGGGTCCGATTTAGTGGGCGAGGCCCCTCAGGGTCCGATTTGGTGGGCGGGGCCACTCAGGGTCCGATTTGGTGGGTGGGGCTCCTCAGGGTCCGAATTTGTGGTTGGGTCCCCTCAGGGTCTTATTTTGTGGGTGGGGCCCCTCAGAATCCGATTTGGTGGGCGGGGCCCCTCAGGGTCCGATTTGGTGGGCGGGGCTACTCAGGGTCCAATTTGGTGGGCGGGGCCCCTCAGGGTCCGATTTTGTGGGTGGAGCCCCTCAGGATCTGATTTAGTGGCTGGGGCCCCTCAGGGTCCGATTTGGTGGGCAGGGACACTGGGTCCGCTTTGGTGGGCGGGGACACTCTGGGTCCGATTTTTTAAGCGGGGCCACGCTGGGTCCGATTTGTAGGCCAGGGTGGCTCAGCCTCCGATTTGGAGGTCGGGGTGGCTCAGCCTCCGATTTGGAGCCAGGGGTCACTCAGCTTTCGATTTGGCGCGACGGCCCTTTAAGACTCATTTTGGTGAGCTGACCCTTTAAGTATCACTTTGGCGCGTCGGCCCTTTAAGAGCCAGTTTGGCTCACTGGGCTTCTAAATCCACTTTGGCGCACATTCTCTCTCAGGGGCATGCGTCATGTGATGAAGCTAGATTTGCATTTGTGCTGTGGGTTTCGCTTTAAGAGCTGAAATTATCTGGCAGAATCTGTGTCCTGGAGAGGTCACGTGAAGTTCGTAGGCGTTGGCATAGTAACTGGGTGTGCCTGCGCATATCAATGAGCTTAACTGCCATTTGAATCGCCTCAGGGCACGTTTTGCCATTTCCCATTGAAATGCATTGGAGACAGTGCATTCCAATGACGGGAAAAAAAAATTTCAAACGCAAATTGCGCAAAAACTACAAATCCGATCGACACGAAAAATACTTAGCACACCTCTCGTGGACGCTGGCTTCGAAACGACACCTCAACGGAGTCTGTGCGTGTAGCGGTTCGGGCCGTATTAATTGCGGAAATCAACTGAATAATAAGAATAAGCAGCGTTCGGATTACAATATAGTGTTTTTTCAAACCACTATAATAAGTTAGCAGCCTTCGGATTACAATATAGTGTTTTTTTCAAACCACTATAATAAGTTAGCAGCGTTCGGATTACATGATAGTGTTTTCTTCAAAGCACTATAAATATAAGAAATCGGATTACAATATGTTGCTTGAACCTAGAGTTTCAAGCACCATAAATATAGATAATAGTAAATTATTGATTTCCTCCAGGCAGGATAAAATTAGTATTAGAGACCTCAATCTAGGGAAAGGGGAGGCGTCAGCATGGGCTTGAAACGCAGAGGGCTGTATTTTAGTCCCAGTCCATCCCAAGTCACAATATCCAGAAAAAGGAAATGTTTACAGAAGTGAAGAACATTTAGCGTTCAAACTCTGTTTAACAAATTTTATGGCGGAAAAGACAGATGTAAAAGCTTGCCTCACTGATCAAACCCATAGTTCTTCCCTCCTGGACTGAGTTTGGAACTGATGCTCAGTCTATGATGTTGCCACGTTAATTATTGCTAGGCAACTTCCTTTTATGGTGAGATGCCCCTTTAAGATTCCATCCTCGGATTCTATTATGACATCACTGATGACATGTTAACATTCCACCCCAAGATTCCATTATGACATCATAATGCACCACGGCTACTTAGCCAAGTGCTTACTGCCCAGGTGTCATTGTTGTCAGTGATTGGCTGCGAAGCTGGTGATATACTGACTGCGCTTGGATTTGTTTGAAATGTCTGACATTTCTTCACATAAACTTGAGGAGTTGGCACTACTCCGGGAGATTCTTACCACCTATTCCCCTGACAATGTGCTACCAATACCCGATGGCGTCCTCAGCTTCACTTACCGGCTGGTTATGAAGCTAGTGAGAGACTGCCTGACCAAACACCAACAAGGTCGTATAAGCTCAGAATATCTTGAGCATTTACAGATGAACATCAAGACATTAGTACAACAGGTAAGTAACAGACAATCTGGGTAAAGCATATAAAACAATAATGGATAATATTCATAAAATACAAGCTGGGGAGGGGGGCGGTGATAGCGTGGGCCCGCGTGCTCTTCAATGCCAGGGCTGAATTTTACTCCCAGTCCACCCTGGTCACAATATGTAAAAAAAATAGTAAATGGTTACACATGTAAACAATATTTAGCATCCAAAACCTGGTTAAAATAATTTTGGGTGGGAAAGATGGATATAAAAGCCTGATCAGAAGAGCAAAGCCATGGTTTTCCGTCTTTCCCTGATTCTGGTTCTGATGCTCAACCCATAATGTTGCCAACTTAATTGTTACTAGAATGTTGCCAGGCAACCTTCCTTTATGGTTAGATGTCCCTTTAACCCCTTCACCACCTTGCAATTTTCCGTTTTTGTGCTTTCTTTGTTTTGCTCCCCTTCTTCTCAGATCCAGAACACTTTTTGACCATCAATATAGCCTATGAGGGCTTGTTTTTTGCAGCCCGAGTTGTAGTTTTTAATGACACTATAGATTACATATATTGTACTTGAAAACGGGAAAAAATTCAAGTGCGGTGAAATTGTAAAAAAGTGCAATTCCACAATTCACTAAATGCTAAAACTGACCTGGTAATATGATTCTACAGGACAGTACGCGAATGCAGATACCAAACATGTATAGGTCCTTTTTTTTTCTATTTAAGTGGTGGAAAAAAAATCTGAACGCCGGCAATGAGTCGGTGTTCATAAAAGATGATCAATGGACAGGCACACTGGTCTTCTGCACACCCCCGGCTTTTATGATAACCCATTGCAACCCCAGAATCATGTGACAAGGGCTCTGATGAGCGAGACTTGAGACACGGTTCGGTCCGAACGTCTTAAATGCCGTTGTTAGTGATTAACAGCAGCATTTAAGTGGTTGACAGCCAAAATCCATCTGCATCTATTTGCGGGACAAGACAGCTTATCACACCATCAACTGTCATGTGCGGGTAGAGATGCGGGCTCTGTCACTGCCTAAAAAAGACAGGCACACGACCTTGGACGTACCTATACTTTCAAAGTTGTAAATCGGTTAAGGTTCCATCCCTGATTCCATGATGACATCACTGATGACATGTTAACATTCCACCACAAGATTCCATTATGACATCATAATGCACCACCACTACCTGCCCAAGTGCTTACTGCCCAGGTGTCATTGTTGTCAGTGATTGGCTGTGAAGCTGTTGATATACTGACTGCGCTTGGATTTGCTTGAAATGTCTGGAATGTCTTCAGATATACTTGAGGAGTTGGCACTACTCCAGGGGATTCTTACCACCTATGCCCCTGACAAAGTGCTACCCCTACCCGATGGCGTCCTCAGCTTCACTTACCGGCTGGTTGTGAAGCTAGTGAGCGACTGCCTGACCAAACACCAACAAGGTCGTATAAGCTCAGGATATCTTGAGCATTTACAGATGAACATCAGGACATTAGTACAACAGGCAACAGACAATCTGGGCAAAGCATATAAAACAATAATGGATAATATTCACAGCACATGAAACAATAATGAATAAAATTCACAAAATACAAGTTTATTTACATGAAATATGTATTTTGGCCAAGAGCAATATAATTTATAGCTTATAAGAAATATCCATATATGTAGTAATTGTAGCTGTAGATTGCAGGAGTAAAATGATGACATAAATAGCGTCCTATATTCTCTACTTTCTCTCATGATTTTCCTTTTTTGTTTATTTCCATTTTTATAGGCTGAAGAAAGATCCCAATATGGAGATTTGACCTTTTTTAAAGAATTGGTCGCACAGTTCCTGATTGTACTACGGCATATTGCCCGCTCACTGAAGCTTTTGGTAAGAATCCGTCATCTTCTATATCTCATGTCTTTCTTGTCTGATCTTCTCCAGATTACTAGTCATATAGCAGATTGTCATATTTCTCATTCTAGAAGCCCCCTGTCCGCTCCAGGCAGATACAGGATCTTTTATGGCAGCCTGTCTCTGCTCCATCCTCGGTGGGGACAGTCTGTACTGTGCTCAGTGGTGCGGACCTTTCATATCACATCGGTCTCGCTTTATCTTCACAATCTTCCTTCTTGTAAATGCTGCAGTTCTGGTAATAGATGTTATTGGAGAACTGTCGTATATACAAGTCCCTTATATATTAATGTGGATTTACTGGACGGAGCGGCCGTGTATATTCCCCGCCATTATGTAAATCCAGCTTTAGTCCATTCTGTCTTTTGTGTACTGTAATTTAGTATTTGTGAATTGTTATATTAATTGCGCATATTATATCCATCAGAGAACACCGGAGGGTGACTCCAAAGAGGGGAAACACCGAAATATCGCTGACCCCAATACCAGTGAGCCAGGGCTAAAAAGCGATCTGATTGAAGGTAAGCTGATCATCTTGCATTCCTACAAATATTAATATTATGGAGACACCAGAGAATATAAAATTTACTCTTCATCCTCTGTATGAGGCCGGTGACGACTCCTGAACCTCCTATAGACTATAATGGAGAGGGCTCATGCAAATCTGAAAACCCCTCTGGTTCTCTCTTGTGGGATCTTCTCAGCCCCAAAATGCACAGAGGACCTCACAGGGTCCCCATCCAAGTCACTGTCAGATCCCAAGCAATCACACATTTATGGTAGAGTATATCTATCTATGGATGTGCCATAAGTATATCCAGTATGTGCAGAATATCCATAGAACTAGTATTATGCCATTTACTTGTCTTTCCTTCCTTATATCGATGTGTTATATATTCAGTTCTGATATCGTCTAATACATGATGTCTCATTATTTTATCATTATATTAGAGACAACTGAGCCGGCAACTGCTGACGGTGGAATATCTGAGACACCAGAGATCCCCGAATCTGCCAGTGTAAGTATCAGAGAAAACATCTGTATATCATCAGATAACGGGGTATGAATTACACATCACATGTTACACACCAGAGTACAGTGGGTTAACGCTATTCTTAATGTAGATTGGACCTATTATTATTATTCCTGTCTCCTCTGTGTGATGTCCCTTACCATCCCCTCCATACAATGATATATGTGTATGGAGGATATCCCTATAATATAATAGTGTCTGGGGAGCGTCCTGCTGCTATCATGTCCTCTACATCTGCTGCAGTGTAATCAGCGGGGACATAATGTAGAGAAGTTCCTGCATCTGCAGCTTTTAATTTCCTGCAACTTTTATGTCTCATTGTCATTTCTTATTCTTCTAGGCCGTTGTCAGATCATTGACCCCTATGAGAAAACCAAGTAAAAGCGACTATACCCGGATCAAAGAGATCGGCAGTGGAGCTTTTGGGTGAGCGTTATGTATAATCTTCATTTTTCCCAAACTCCTTATGATGATGCCTCTTTCTATATGTCCTGCCTTAGGGAAATTCCTGTATATGAGTCTACATCTAAATGTTACTGTATTCCAAGACATGTAACATTTTTATTTTTTCATCCCATAGAGCTTTGTAAAGACTTGTTTTTTTTGTGTTGAGCTGTTGTTATCGGTACCACTTTGCACTAGATCTATTCTACATCTAGTCATCTAGTCCAGATCTACTGTATTTTTCAGACTATAAGACGCACCGGACCATAAGACGCACCCCAAATTTTGGGGTGGAAAATAGGGGAAAAAAATAATGTGTCAAATGGGGGTCCGTCTTACAGTCTGAATTCCGTGGGGTGGCTGTGCTCTGTGGGGTGGCTGTGTCCGTGGGGTGGCTGTGCTCTGTGGGGTGGCTGTGCTCTGTGGGGTGGCTGTGCTCTGGTCACAATATACTTACAAATCTTGTTGTGGCGGTCCCATGGCGGGGGTCCCAATGCAGCCTCCCTGTGCTCTGTGGTGCGGTGGTGTCGGGGCTCTGTAGTGTGGCTGCAGCGGGGCTCTGTGCTGCGTGGGGGGCTCCGTCTGCATTTCGTTAAAGCCCGAAAGCCTCCCGCAGCTCAGTTGCTGCGACGCGGAGGCCTCCGGACAGATGGCTGCCAGGGGCCTCTGGAAAGATGGCCGCTGCTCAGTTTCAGATCTCCGCAGCGAGATCTTGTCCCGAGATCTTGTCCCGAGATCTCGGGATGAGATCTCGTTGCCGTGAATTGAATTTGAGTATGCGCCACTCCCGGCGGCCATCTTTCTGGAGGCCACCGCGCTGCAGCAACGGAGCTGCGGGGGCTTTCAGGCTTTAACGAAATGCCGGCGGAGCCCCCCACGCAGCAGATCCCTGCTGCAGCAACACTACAGAGCCCTGACCCCACCGCACCACAGAGCACAGGGAGGCTACATTGGGACCGCCGTCATGAGACCGCTGCAACAGAATTTCTAAGTATATTGCTACCATAAGACGCACCCCCATTTTCACCAAAAAATTTTTGGGAAAAAAATGCGTCTTATGGTCCAAAAAATACGGTATTTGTCATGATTCAGCTCAGTTATCATGTGATATGGATGAAAACCTCCCATAAGTGATCATTCATGCTGAGTTATTTTGTGTATTTCCAGACATTGATTTCTAGTGACGGCCATACACCTATTATTAACTATTAGTGATGAGCGAGTATACTCGTTACTCGAGATTTCCGAGCATGCTCGGGTGTTCTCCGAGTATTGGATGTGCTTGGAAATTTCGTTTGTGTCACCGCAGCTGCATGATTTGTGGCTGCTAGACAGCCTGAATACATGTGGGGATTTCCTAACAAACACACAATCCTCCTCACATGTATTCAGGCTGTCCAGCAACCACAAATCATGCAGCTGCGGTGACACAAACTAAATTTCTGAGCACGACCAAACTACTTGGAGATCACCCGAGTATGCTCAGAAATCTTGAGTAACGACTCGCTCATCACTATTAACTATTAGGACAGAAGATCATTTGAAATATAGACAGACTGTTAGTAAGAATTCTGTATAAATTATGGCTTTTTCTCCTCTACAGGGCCGTCCACTTAGTGCGTCATAAAGACATAAACAAGGTATTCGCCATGAAGAAACAAGACCGGAGTAACCTGCATCGTCCAGAGTATCTTGAAATGGCCTACCTGGAAAGGGACATCGCAATATTCTCTGATTGTCCCTTTGTTGTCTCCACGCTTTGTTCCTTCCCAACTAAACGACATCTGTGTATGGTCATGGACTTTGGAGCAGGTAAGACATATCCATTGTATCTCTATCCAGCCCATTTCTGCTTAAATATATAAAGCTATCAATGTATTTATATGTCATTAATCTACATGCTCAGAAGAACAGTTTTGGAGGGTTGCCTCTTTCTGACAGATAATAATTTTCATTGCTTCTTATTGCATTTTTTCTTCTGATGTTGGGCGATCAAAAACACTGCAATTCCATCTGAGTTTATTTGTTTTTATATTATTTATTTTGAATGGAGAAAAAGTGATTTTTATATTTATTTTCTTTCCCCAAATATTTTTATTATTTTTTAGTCTCCATAAGGGACCTGAACTTGTGATTATATAATCGTAAATACTATGTACTGCAATATGGGCATTGCAGAATATGGTGAAAATCTTGGTCCACTATGAAGCCAAGCTACACAGTGACTGTCACAGAAGTACCATAGTGGCAAGGATAGTAGTCTTCCTCAGACACTCAGCAGCCATAGCAAACCACTGACATGGAATGGGGGCGATGAGTGCTTAGAGCAGCTCGCCTCCAGGTCACCTGCTGTAAATGCCGCTGTCAGATATTGACAGTGTAATGTAAGAGTTTACCAGCAGGGGGCAGATCTCAGCTCTTTTTTATGGGATTACCCTGCAGTATACGCTCTACATCACACAGTGTATCTCTATGATTGACTCCCTGCCCCAATGTCTCACCTTATTTCTCATTCACACTCATCATGTGTAATTTACATTGTAACAAACCCTCACCTGTCATATTTGCTTTCTGCTCTAGGAGGAGACTGTGACAGTCTCTTAAAGTTTTATGGCCGTTTACCGCTCTCCTTGGCCCGCTTGTATGTTGCAGAAACGGTTCTTGCTGTGGAATATCTGCACAGCTTTGGTGTGGTTCACCGAGACCTGAAGCCTTTAAAGTAAGTGAACGCTGCAGTATAATAAAGGGAGAGACAGTTATAGTTTGGTATACAGTCTGTGGGTTATTACTTAGGGCTGACAATATCTTTTCTTTCACAGCCTCATAATATCATCAACTGGACATATCAAAGTCACCGATTTTGGGCTTTCAAAACTCGGACTCATGAGACCAACATCAGACATTTACAAGGTTCGAAGTTTTGACATCACCAGAGAGTTCCGTGATAAAGAGGTTAGCTATAGATTAAAAACTTATTCTTCACAGATCTGATCTATTTCTGCTTCTCTGACATTTTCTCACATAGAAAACTTTTACACTGATATTATTTGTCACAGTAATTTTCATTGATCATCTTCTCATTGTTCTGTTGGTTTCCAGACGAGCGGCACCTTGCATTATATGGCCCCAGAAGTCCTCTTAAAAGCGGGCTATGGAAGGCCTATTGACTGGTGGTCAATAGGGATCATCACATATCAATTTCTTACCGGCAATTTGCCATTTAAAGGAAGATGCGAAGAAGAGATTTTCCTCAGAATCATAACGGGTAAGTAAAATAATCTGAATGCTGTGTTTTGCCATAGTAATTTGGTTGAGTTGTTAGGTTCATACTTTGGTTTAGCTACTTGTTGTTTTTGATAGTTTTTTAAATTATAGTAAATATAGACTTTCTTTTCTGTAACATTTACATTTTATATAACAGAAGACATCACTTTGAAATTTAAAAATCGTGCTGTTCATCCCGATGCTCAAAACTTCATAACTCAGCTGCTCAGAAAAACTCCCAACTGTAGACTCGGGACAGGTAATGTATATAGTAGTATTAATAATGACTTATAACTCCACTGTGACCTGACAAATAGATAATTTCCATGAGGATTAGCACTGAGGTCTCTGCGTTACCTCCTTGTCTATTTCCCATTCTTCATGCCATGACTTACAGTATATTTTGGCTCTGCTATATCTTCAGTTTAGATTACCATAAAATGTACAGTCTTCCTAATATTGTCTGGATCACTTTTTTCTTGTCTTCCATTTCCAGGAGGAGCAAATGAAATCAAGAGCCATCCATTCCTGAGAAAGTTAGATTTTGAGAATCTTGAAAATCAGGAGCCAGCGTTTAGGCCAATTCTTAGGTCAGAGGAGGACACCCACTACTTTCCCAGTAAGTAGAATGAGACGTCATCTGGTTAAAGCTGCCGTTTGTCTTGTCTTTTATTTTATGTGACAATATGTTCCCATCATTATGAGTAATAACATGGTGACGGTCTGTGATTATATTAATAATCTCTGATAATACTTGTATTTTGTAGCTTGTATTGAGAGACGCAAACATATAGATTCAGATGAGAGTGACACAAGTGAAGTCAGTGATTGGCCAGAAAGCCTAAACTATGTGTCATCTTCTCAAAGACTTTCTAAGGTAAGTATGTGATCAGTAAATCCACAAAACTATAACTAAAATAATATAAAAACTCTCTCTCTGTATATATATTTAATTTTACTCTGTGTATTTTAGCTATATGCAACCAATACCAGGATGAAGAGCAATGAAGATCATGAGCCATCTCCAGATTGTTCTCTAGAGACAAGCACAAAACACTCAGACGTGTGAGTAGATTATTATTATGGGGTATAGTACTGACATATCTTCAGAATACCAAATACAAGTTGCATATGACACAATACTAAATCTAGAATCCACCATTCCATGATTGATCATCACTGTGGGGTCTGGCTTGTCATAACGCTGGTGATAACAGTTGATCATTGTGACCAGCCTTTCATTTCCATTTCATTAAAGCCCTTTATTACTAGTTATTCTTCATTCTTGCTGATAGAAGGCAGTTCTGTGCAAGGTATACCCTTCATTTTGTCCTAATTGCCCATAAAAAAGGAGTCATTTTATTTTTCATTGCTTTCACTTGTAATTTATTTATTTTTCTTCTACTAAACAGGCAGAAAGATTCTCCTACTAGAAATGATGGTGATAATCAGTGTTTCACTACTGAAAACAACAAGTCACCCTCTCCCATATTGTCAGGTAAGTGCAGGTCTATAGGAGATCTTGTTGTCGTCACTGATCAAAAGGTGTTAATGTAAATGTTACATGAGGACTCAGAAAATCACTGCTTTTCTGTGCCTTTAAAATAAACAACAATCCAACACGTTAATGTATAAAATTCTCACTCTTATGGGCTGCGCATTAAAAGGTATAAGGGGCCATACAGTCTGGTGCCTGATACTGAAACTTTTTTCAGTTTTGTGTTTTTATTTTTCGCTCCCCTTATTTCCAGAGCCATAACTTTTTTATTTTAAGGTCAATATGGCCGTGTGAGGGCTTATTTTTTGTGGGATGAGTTGTACTTTTGAACAATACCATTGGTTTTACCAAGTCTTGTAACAGAAAACAGGAAAAAAATTCCAAGTGCGGTAAAATTGCAAACAAAATGCAATCCCGCACTTAATTTTCGATTGGCTTTATTGCTAGGTTCACTAAATGCTAAAACTGAACGGCGATTTTGATTTTGCAAGTCATTACAAGTTCGTAGACACCAAACAAGTCTAGGTTCTTTTTTATCTAAGTGGTTAAGAAAAATTCCAAACTTTGCAAAAAAAAAAAATTGCACCCTTTTCTGAGACCAGTAGCGTCTCCATTTTTCGTGATCTCTGGTTGGTTGAGGGCTTATTTTTTGTGCGCCGAGCTGACGTTTTTAATGATAACACTTTTGTGCAGATACGTTCTTTTGATTGCCCGTTATTGCATTTTAATGCAATGTCGTGGCGACCAAAAAAATGCAATTCTGGCATTTTGATTTGTTTTCTCGCTCAGCCATTTTGCGATAGGGTTAATCCTTTTTTTATTGATAGATCGGGTGATTCTGAACATGGTAATACCAAATATGTGTAGGTTTTATTTTTTTTATTGTTTAATTTTGGATGGGGCAAAAGAGGGGTGATTTAAAATCTTGTTTTTGTTTTATTTTTTTATATTTTTAAAAACATTTTTTTAATTTTGGCATGCTTCAATGGCCTCCATAGGAGGCTAGAAACTGCCATAACTGGATCGCCTCTGCTACATAGAGGAGATGCATAGATTACCTCTATGTAGCAGAATTACAGGTGTGCTATGAACGCCGACCACAGGGTTGCGCTCATAGCAATCCGGCATCAGCAACCATAAAGATATGACTCTAATCTTTTGACTTGATATGAATCTAATCTTATAAGAGTTTATCATTGACATGTTTTTCTTACTTTTTTATATGATTTTCCAGTTGGGAACAAAAATAAATCTGCATTAAACCTGGGAGAAGAGAAAAACCCAGAAATAGTAGCAGAGACAGAACCTAGCAGAGGTAAGTGTGACAATAAGGTCTATGTTGTGTGATGTCGGCGACTGAGAAAAATTCATGAGGAGGAGATGTTATATGTCAGTGGTGGATTGTCTCATCTATGACTGACAATGATCATTGACTTGTTTTTCTTTTTTTTATATGAATTTCCAGTTGAGATGAAAAATACATCTGCATTAAAACTGGGAGAAGAGCAAGACCCAGAAATTGTAGCAGAGACAGAATCTAGCAGAGGTAAGTGTGACAAAAAGGTCTATGTTGTCTGATGTCGGCGACTAAGAATAATTCACAAGGAGGATATATTATATGCAGTTATAAGCGAGTGTGCTCTTTCCTCTTTACATGCTCGGGTGTTCTCGGAGTAGTTTGGGCGTGCTCGGAAATCAAGTTTTAGTCCCCGCAGCTGCATGATTAGAGACTGCTAGACCGCCTGAATTCATGTGAGGATTTCCGAAGAAACAGGCAATCCTTCCCACATGTATTCAGGCTGTCTAGCAGCTGCAAATCATGCAGCTGTGGGGACTAAACCTTAATTCACGAGCACGCTCAAAAGGCTAGGAGAACACCGGAGCATGCTCGGAAAACTCGAGAAACGAACACACCCCCTCATCACTATATGTCAATGGTGGGATTTTGAGATCTTTGACTGACAATGATCATTGACTTGTTTTTCTTACTTTTTTATATGAATTTCCAGTTGATACAAAAAATACATCTGCATTAAAACTGGGAGAAGATCAAGACCCAGAAATAGTAGCAGAGACAGAACCTAGCAGAGGTAAGTGTGACAAAAAGGTCTATGTTGTCTGATGTCGGCGACTGAGAATAATTCATGAGGAGGAGATGTTATATGTAGTGATAAGCGAGTGTGCTCTTTACTCGAGTTTTCCGAACATGCTCGGGTGTTCTCTGAGTAGTTTGGGCGTGCTCGAAATCAAGTTTTAGGTCCCGCAGCTGCATGATTTGAGACTGCTAAACAACCTGAATTCATGTGAGGATTTTCGAAAAAACATGCAATCATCCCCGCATGTATTCAGGCTGTCTAGCAGCTGCAAACCATGCAGCTGCGGGGACTAAAATTTAATTTCCGAGCACGCCCAAAATACTCGGCGAACACCCAGAGAACACCTAAGCATGCTTGGAAAATTCAATTAACGAGCACAATCGCTCGTCACTACATATAATATATCCTCCTCGGGAATTATTCTCAGTTGCCGACATCAAACAGTCAGTCCCTGCAGCTGCATGACTTGCGGCTGACAGCCTGAATACACGTGGAGATTGCCCGTTCTTTAGCAAAAATCCCCACATGTATTCAGGCGTTCCAGCAGCCGCAAATCATGCAGCTGCAAGGACTAAAACTTATTTCACGAGTACGCTCAAAATACATGGAGAACACCCGAGCATGCGCGGAAAACTCCAGTAACGAGCACACTCGCTCATCACTATAAGTCAATGGTGGGATTTTCACATCTATGACTGACAATGATCATTGACTTGTTTTTCTTACTTTTTTACATGGATTTCCAGTTGAGACAAATACATCTGCATTAAAACTGGGAGACGATCAAGACCCAGAAATAGTAGTAGAGACAGAATCTAGCAGAGGTAAGTGTGACAATAAGGTCTATGTTGTCTGATGTCAGCGACTGAGAATAATTCACGAGGGCGATATATTATATGTCAATGGTGGGGTTTTCACATCTATGACTGACAATGATCATTGACTTGTTTTTCTTACTTTTTTACATGGATTTCCAGTTGAGACAAATACATCTGCATTAAAACTGGGAGAAGATCAAGACCCAGAAATAATTGTAGAGACAGAATCTAGCAGAGGTAAGTGTGACAATAAGGTCTTTGCTGTCTGATGTTGGCGACAGAATAATTCACGAGGACGATATATTATATGTCAATGGTGGGATTTTCACATCTATGACTGACAATGATCACTGACTTGTTTTTCTTACTTTTTTACATGAATTTCCAGTTGAGATGAAAAATACATCTGCAATAAAACTGGGAGACGATCAAGACCCAGAAATAGTAGTAGAGACAGAGTCTAGCAGAGGTAAGTGTGACAATAAGGTCTATGTGGTCTGATGTTGGCGATTGAGAATTATTCACGAGGAGGAGATGTTATACAATTGCCACATGTATGATGATTGACAATGATCACTGACTGGTTTTTTTTTACATTTTATATGAATTTCTAGTTGAGAAGAAAAATAACTCTGCAAAAATACTGGTAGAAGAGCAAAATGGCCAAATAGTAGAAGAGCGAAAACCTAGAAGACGTAAGTGTGATAATAAAGTCAATATTGTTTGATGTTGGCCAGTGAGAATAATTCATGTGGAGAAGATGTTATCTGTCAGTGGGGGGATTGTCACATGTATGATGACTGACAATGATCCTGTTCCTCTGCACGGATAAGATTTCTCTACCGTCCTGCCACAATGACACCAAAGCAGTATCCTCTAATATGGAGTTCCATTACTTACATTAGTTTTATATCTCTTCTCCTAGATTCCATCTTCCGCCGGATTATATCATCCTGCCGGCGAGGATTATCCAGGGCCGCTCGCAGCATCAGAAGATGCATTTGTCCAATCTGTCCATAGGGCACAATATACATCTAGTACAGCAAGTCCATCATCAAAGCTGTACTTGGGCAGCACGGTGGCTCAGTGGTTAGCACTGTTGCTTTGCAGCACTGGGATCCTGGGTTTAAATGTCACTAAGGAAAACATCTGCATGGAGTTTGTATGTTCTCCCCGTGTTTGCTTGGGTTTCCTCCGGGTACTCCGGTTTCCTCCCACACACCAAAGACATACTGATAGGGAATTCCTAATTTAAAAAAGTAAAATAAAAATTCTGAATTAATGTTCCTTTGTAATAGAATATTTCTGAAATATATGGCATACCAATACTGTACGTCGTACATGTTTGAAGCACCCTCATGAAGTTTTGTTTTTTCACTAAACTTGTATGTGTTGTAGTGTGGTTGGGTAATATACTTCCCTACTGCCCTCTTCTCTGAGATCAAGCTCTGTCCGACTCCACTTTTGTGTGATGTCATAACTACATAGTTACATACATAGGTTGAAAAAAGACCTAGGTCCATCAAGTTTAACCTTTCTCCACCAATTGTCCATTTTGTCACTAAATTAAATATAACCCACAATGTTATGTGTATTGAGGAAATCATCCAGCCCTTTTTAAAAACTGTTGTAGTCTGCTATTACTAGTTCTTGTGGTCGGCATTCCACAGTGTCACTGCTCTAACTGTAAATAACCCTTTCCTATTTAGCTGTTGGAATCGCCTGTCATCGCTCTTTAGCTCACTCTATGCTCTCGGTGTGAGCGAGAAGTCTCTTCTATAATGGGAGCCTATGGAGCCTTGTTCTGATGCTTCATAGGCTTACATTGTTAAAGGGAACCTGTCACCTCGTTTTTCAGCTATAAGCTGCGGCCACTGCTTTTCGGGGCTTATCTACAGCATTCTAGAAAGCTGTAGAAGGGCAGTGGCCGTGGCTTATAGCTGAAAAACGAGGTGACAGGTTCCCTTTACTCACTTCATACTTGCCGATGTGGGAGATGATGTGACCTGGTCATCATCTAGCCGTGACAATTATTCCCTTATAAAAGCTTCTAGAGACATGCATAACCAGTAGGACTTGGGCATCCTAGGACAGTCCCACTTGGACTATATTCACATTGGACTATGATCAGTGGCTCTGTCGGTATTTGTGTCTGAAGCCTCGGAGGATGGGATTCAGATGTTCGCACCAACAGGAACATTGACTATAATGATGCAGGCAGAGTCAGTGTTCTATGTTGGCATCATTATATGCCTATTTGAGGCAGGCACCAAGACGCCATCTTGGTGTCTGCCTCAAAACGGCATACAAGGCCAAAAATTATGTCCTACAGAGCACACAGTGACTCCATCTACATCATTATAATCAATGGCTTCATTAACACAAACATTGGAAAACGTTTTTCTAGGGCTTCAGCTGCAAGCCCCCGACCGTAGACAAAGACACAATGTGAACTTAGATTAAGTAATTAAGTTATAGCCATCAAGAAGAAAGAAGAAAAATGGATCCAGCTTACTGCTTGTAGTCCAAATGGAGATCGTAAAGAATAACTTTTAAATAGTCTGTGGTCTGGCGCATGGGTCGAGATACATACCAGGCTAGCTCCATAGTCAGATAGCCTGTTGAGAAGTATATATGGAGGGAGAGGAGATGTAAGAAGTACACGCATCAAGGCAAGGTATTGTGGCATCAAATATTAGTCCAGTATAATAAACTGTGATATGGACCACTATATTAACCCATATTCAGTAGATGAAAAAGAACTGAAGGGTTAAAGAGCGCCAAAACACTTATAAAATAAATCAATAGTAAACCTCCCTCCATATATACTTCCCAACATTTGCACTCAGGACATGGTTTTTGATGTACTTAAATTAATGCATTTAGCAACAATATACATCTGAAATTTTTTTTGCATAGGGCTTAGTGTATTTTGCACATCATATTGATTATGTGGACTAGCTACACACATTATACGTATACAATTGTGTGATGTTATATAGAGCTTGTTATTGCTCCTATGATTATAGCTTATGTTCAATAACCGCTGTCTTTTAAACGTTTTTAATCATTTTTTTGGTGGTTTGTGTATCCCATGTAATAAAATTGACAATTTTTCTATGGTGATCCCTGCATTTGGTGTATGTCTTCTTGGTTCTTTTTTTGTGATTTACATGTGATTTGGACATACTGTGGTTGGATCCCCTCTAATTAGTCTTATTATCTGATGGTGCCCTCCGCATCCTTGTAGATAGCTTCAAAAAGTAGTAGTAGTAGTAGTAGTATATGTAATTACTGCTATCTCCTGCCAAATTCCTTAGTGAGGAGTGCCGAACATTTATTCAGGTTATTTTTCAACCCAGAACTCTTAAGACAACGCATAGGTTAAAAAACCACTATACCAATAATAGATATGCCATGTTCTTGTATGGACCTTGAGAATATATTCATGTCAGAAGGAGCAAACATCAGAAGGAAGGGTCGGAGGTTGATCATAGAACTTTGCTTTACCTTATTGACTTAAAGGAGTGTAAAACATGAACCGATTGGCTTTATTAAAAAAAATAAAGCTTTTTCCTGATCCCAAGAGACAATCAGAGTGGACATACAGGCATTTAGGATTCATGGCGGTCAGAGCCAGAACAAAGAACAATTAGTTCCAGTCAGAGCACAACAGTTCATTTTAATGGCTACATTTCATCAGTAACATTCCCTTTATAATCTACAGTAGATGATAAATGGATCTGGCAGATTTAATGGGAATGTGTCCATTTTTTTTCTCAACAATTGGAAAAAAAATGCAAAAACGTATATTTTTTAATGGTATAAAATAGAAATCTTTGCTCATATTTTCAACTTGAAAAACTGGAGGTAGTGGGGGGCAACGGCTGATATTTGCCGTAAAAATTTAGTCTAATGTGAGATAGTGCAACTGCAGTACACATTGGTGGGATCTGCTCCATGTGTGAGACGTCACTCCTCGCCTTCTAGATGTTTGCCAAAGGATAAGGCAGGATGAAGCGTAGGAGCCATTTTGTTAGTGGCAGCAAAGTGGTATTTACAAGTGGAAAGTGACACAGAGGTCGGTCGTTAGCACAGAGTCTGTTAGTTGAAGGTGCGCTGCTCACCGTTTCATTCAGTGGCCGCATGAGATACAAGGCTCAGCAGACCGTCACACATGATGGGACTAGATACATGGCTGTGCTCAGTGTAAAGCCTCACTCAAATGTACAGTATAAGGTGGGGACATCTGAATGAGGCTTTACACTGACTGAGCAGAGATGAGTCAGTGTTCAGAGCACAGCAGTGTGATGATAAACTCTGAATACTGGAATGAGTACAGATCAGGAGCCTGACACTGTACGACTAATCCCAGGCTACTGAGCTGCTCAATAGCCTGATATTACTACAGCGTCAGGCTCCTGATCTGTGCTCACCACATCTCACAACTGCTGTGCAGACCTCCTGTCACCAACAGCTGCGTGAGCTGTTGATATGGGGGTGTAAATTGTAGCCAAGAGCACAGTTCTGGACTACAATAAAATGGCACCTGACTCCCCCGCAGCTGTGAACTGGACACCCCATGGGGAATGCACAGTCCACAGCTGAGACAGACACAATATAGGAGATTGAAACTTACACATTTAAAGAGCATCCAGCCCTACATGATCCATAACACAAAAGATAATTATTAAAAATATTCCTTTTATTAATCATCACATAAAAGCACAATAGTTATAGTATTAATAGATGCAGTGGTTGGTGTTGGTAAACAAACAAAAATTACCCGGAACTACTCAAAGCATAGACATAATAATATGCACCATTTAAATGCAGAAAACCTCCAAAAGAGAAAAGATAAAGCAAGCCACAAAACCTAAGTATATTGTTTATCAGAATCACCCCCTGCAAATATGTTCAAGTAATGTATCAATTAAGATCCAATATGAGTCACAGGTAAAGGTCCTGCCCCCCGAGGAAGCCAAATAGGCGAAACGTGCATCGGGGCACATTCCTGGAACCGGTATACTCACCCATATGGGTAAGCACTGAATGGCACTTTAATCTGCACTGTCACTTCATATATTAAGGGATACCGCTCTGATATAAAGATCTGCCTCTGGGATGTTTACTCTATGCTAGCCACATCTATTATTTTTCTATAGCTTCCTTACCCTGTATTAGACCTTTACCTGTGACTTATATTGGATCTTAATAGATACATTACTTGAACATTTTTGCAGGGGGTGATTCTGATAAACAATATACTTAGGTTTTGTGGCTTGCTTTATCTTTTCTCTTTTGGAGGTTTTCTGCATTTAAATGGTGCATATTATTATGTCTATGCTTTGAGTAGTCCCGGGTAATTTTTGTTTGTTTACCAACACCAACCACTGCATCTATTATTACTATAACTATTGTGTTTTTATGTGATGATTAGTAAAAGGAATATTTTTAATAATTATATTTTGTGTTATGGTTCATGTAGGGCTAGATGCTATTCAAATGTGTAAATTTTGATTATGTTTGCCGTTGCCCATCCCCTTAGGGGAATATGGAATTTTTCTATTACCCATTGCATCGGTTATATTAAACAATATAGGAGATTGTGGTCTGTGCGTCTCTAGTCTCCTATGGCCTCAGTATTTGCGGTGTGCAAGCGTCATACCTAAACAGTTACACAGCAGGAAGTATAAACTGGCAGCAGAAAAAAAAATATTAAAATCGTAAGTTAATTATACAAATTGTCTCTTCAGAGAGGAAGAGGACTAGAACGCCACCTATTGGAAGTAGCAATCCTAAAAGTCAATGTTGACCCTTTAACGAGCCTTGTTACATGACTTAGGATAAAAGCCAAGCCAGAATCTCAATTTGCAGACACTGTGTTTCGGGGTACTGCCCCTCATCAGTGCAAAGTGTGAGATCTGGTTTGGATGTGTGAGAGGTGTTACGGTTCTGCAGCACAGGACTAGGGTAGGAGGGGGAAAACTGACTCTGCACTGTGGCTAGGCTGATGCCCTACGATGGAGTGGGCGACCCATTCCTTGTGAATAGACCCACCGACGATCCTAGGCTAATCTCAAGCGAAGACCTATTGATAGAGGGAAGGGGGTCCCTGAAGGATATAAGGGCTGGGTACAAAAACGGGTCACCTCCTAACAGAGTACACAAAGAAGGCTGCAGAAACAAACTGAAAACAGAAACTGAGACTAGCAGAACCAGGGGTCCCAGAACTGCATTAATTAACCCCTTCCTGACATCTGACGTGCTATCCCGTCCACGGGACTCGGGCCCCTATGATCGGGGACAGGATAGTACGCTGATCGCGGCCGGGTGTCAGCTGATTATCACAGCTGACACCCGGCACTATGTGTCAGGGGCGTTCATGGACCGCCCCGGCACGTTAACCCCTGGCACACTGCGTTCAAACATGATCGCAGTGTACCGGAGGATCAGGGAAGCATCGGCAGGGAGGGGGTTCCCTCCGTGCTTCCCTGAGACCCCCCAGCGCAGCGCGATGTGCTGCCCTGCGCTGGGGGCCTCCTTCCCTGCAGGTCTCCGGATCCAATATGGCGGCGGGGACCTTCGGAGGCCTGCAGGGAGGCGGCTTCCTCACTGCCTGCAAAGCGCAGGCATGAGGAAGCCTTGTGCAGCGCCTGTCACATCGCTGATCTGACACAACACTGTGTCCCCCCTAGGACAATGTAATAAAGTAAAAAAAAGAACGTGTAAAAATAATTTATAAAAAAAATCGCTAAATAAATAAAAAAAAATATATTCCCTAATAAATTCATTTTTTTAAAATAAAAAATAAATAAAAGTACACATATGTAGTATCGCCGCGTCCGTACCGACCCGCCCTGTAAAATTGTCCCATTAGTTAACCCCTTTAGCGAACCATTTAAAAAATTAAAAACAAAGCAAAAAACAATGCTTTATTATCATACCGCCGAACAAAAAGTGCAATAACGCGCGATCAAAAAGACGTATATAAATAACCATGGTACCGCTGAAAACGTCATCTTGTCCTGCAAAAAACAAGCTGCCATACAGCATCATCAGTGAAAAAATAAAAAAGTTGTAGCTCGCAGAATAAAGCGATGCAAAAATAATTATTTTTTATATAAAATAGTTTTCATTGCATAAAAGCGCCAAAACATAAAAAAGACAGAAATGAGGTATCGCTGTAATTGTACTGACCCGACAAATAAAATCGCTTTATCAATTTTACCAAATACGGAACGGTATAAACGACTCCCCCAAAAGAAATTCATGAAATGCAGGTTTTGTTCATTCTGCGTCCCAAAAATCGGAATAAAAACCGATCAAAAAATGTCAGGTGCCCGAAAATGGTACCAATAAAAACGTCAACTTGTCCCGCAAAAAATAAGACCTCACATGACTCGGTGGGTCAAAATATGGAAAAATTATAGCTCTCAATATGTGGTGATGCAAAAACTATTTCTACAATAAAAAGCGTGTTTTAGCGTCTGACAGCTGCCAAATGTAAAACCCACCATAAATAGTAAATCAAACCCCCGTTATCACCCCCAAAGGCCTGTTTCACACATCAGTTTTTTGTCTCAGTCAAAATCCGCCGAAAAGCGGATCCGTTCCTAACTGATGTGAACGGATGCCACTGGATCCGTTTTTTTGACGGATCCGCCGAATGAAGAATTTTAAAGGAACCGCTGCCCGGGTAGGAGAGAGAGAGAGAGAGAGAGAATTTTTTTCGTCTGCCAGAAAGGATTTCAGGGTTAAATTCGCGGCTGACTTCCTTTCTCTAGGCATGCGCAATGTAAAATGCGGATCCTGCAGCAAAAAAAAACGTTGCAGGGTCCATCCAGGCATATCGGCGGACAAAAAAAATTTGGCGGATCCACAAAAAAACGGATACAACGGCTGGCCATCCGTCAAGATCCGCCGGTAAGCAACTCAATGGGGAAAAAAACGGATCCGCCAAAAAAATGGCGGATCCGTTTTTTTCAAAAACCGGCGCATTTTGACTGATGGTCAAAAACGGAAGTGTGAAACAGGCCTTAGTTAGGGAAAAATAATAAAATTTAAAAAATGTATTTATTTCCATTTTCCCATTAGGGTTAAGGCTAGGGTTAGGGCTGAGATTAGGGTTAGGGTTGGAATTAGAACTGGGGGATTTCCACTGTTTAGGCACATAAGGTGCTCTCTAAGGCTACTTTCACACATCCGTTTTCTGGAATCCGGCACGATGCGGCGAAAATGTAAAAAACCTGATCCGGCACCGGATGGCACCGGATCCGGTTTTTTCCTCATTGACTGTCATTACCGCCGCATCGTGCCGGATGGCCATGCGGCGTGTCAGGTTTCTGCCGGAAACGGGAAAAATGTGCCGTCCGGCGTGTGCAAAAAACATTCCCTGTAACGTTTTTTCACAGCGCCGGAACGGTTTTCAGCACTGCGCATGACCGGGCACGTTGTCTTTTAGCCCCATAGGTGATCTCTCTCTCTCTCTCTCTCTCTCCATACCTGTCTGCGTCTGTCGCCCTCTTTGCGCTCTGGCTCCTTTAAATCTTCACGACACCGTATCCGGCCATACACTGACATCCGGTGTCTGCGCTCCACGCCGCTTCCGACACTACGGCTTTTCACCGCAAGGCGCCGGATCACTAAAAACGGAGGTGTGAAAGTAGCCTTAACGCAACATGGCATCTGATCTAAATTCCAGCCAATTCTGCGCTTAAAAAGGCAAATGGTGCTCGTTCCCTTCCAAGCTCTGCCATGCGCCCAAACAGTGTTTTACCCCCACATACGGGGTATCAGCCTACTCAGGACAAATTGCAACACAACTTTTGGGGTCTACTTTCTCCTGTTATCCTTAGGAAAATAAAAAAATTGGGGGCAAAATATCTTTTTTGTGGGAAAAAAAATATGATTTTTTTATTTTCACACCCGGGCATTATAAATTTCTGTGAAGCACTTGGGTTTCAAAGTGCTCACCACTAGTGTTGAGCGATACCACCTGATATTGAAAAATATCGGATCGGATTGGATCAGCCGATCTAAAAAAAATATCGGGTATCGCCGATTCCGATCCCGGAAGTCCCATTCAAGTCAATGGAACAGAAATATCGGAATTGAAAAAAACCCTTTCTTTCCTTGTAGGTTAATTCTACATGAAGAAAAACAACTAAGAATAATGTAGAATGTATTGTGGGAGGTATAGGAGACATTAAAGCCATAGAGGTTTAGCCCAATCAAATGGAATAGCAGTAATAATTTTTTTATTTTAAAGACGTTTGGAGTTACAAAGATATTGACTATGTAACCTCTTTTATATTTTGTCAGATATGTATGTTTCACTACCTCCATGCTCTTCACCTTCTTTTTTACTTCTCCCACACTTTCTCCTTCATCATCCTCAGCAGCAGCATCTTTTTCATCAACTTCTTCTTCACCTTATTCATCTTCTTCTTCTTCTTCTTCACCTTATTCACCTTCTTCTTCTTCACCTTCTTCTTCTTCTTCTTCACCTTCTTCTTCTTCTTCACCTTCTTCTTCTTCTTCACCTTCTTTTCTTCTTCACCTTCTTCTTCTTCTTCACCTTCTTTTCTTCTTCACCTTCTTCTTCACCTTCTTCTTCACCTTCTTCTTCACCTTCTTCTTCTTCTTCTTCCTATTCTTTTTTTAACATTCTTCATATTCTTCTTATTCAACTATTATTCTTCTTCATATTCTACTTCTTCATCTTCTTCCTATTCTTCTTCTTCATCATATTCTTATTTGTGACAGGCATTCCTGTAGTTGTTATCTATAAAAGTTTGAAGATTACACCTTCCGTTCTGCCTGTCACAAAAGATTTACAACAGGATTTGTCCGCGTTCGGTTAGGCCTGCAGCAGCAGGCATTTTCCAGGGGCACCACGAGGAGGAACGGACTCACCCCCATACACTGCTTAGTCTTCTTCTGCTTATAATTTAGATAATATCATTTGCTCTTATTTTTAGTCTTATGCTTAATGTTCTTCTGCTTTTGGTTTTTCTGCTTCTTGGTCTTCTGTCTCTTGTTGTTCTGCATCTTGGTGGTTGTCTTCATGTTCTTTGTCCTCTTGGTCATTTTCTTGAGGGTCATCTTTTTGGTCTTCTTCGGTGTTGTCTTCAGGGTCATCGTCAGGGTGATCCAGAGTGAGAATCAAAAAACAATTCCACAAGCTTGAACTTGGAAAAGTAGCAGAAGGTACAAGAAGGCTGAGGAACTGCCGAGAACCAGCTGACGGTACTGGAACCCGGATGGGTAGCAGACGGAACAATAGCAAATGGAACTAGCGAGGACCAGCTGACGGTGCTGGAACCCAGAGGGGCATCAGAAGGAACCAGAGCCAATGGCACAACCGTGGACCAGCTGATGGTTCTGGAACGCGGTTACTAAGCAGGAGGTACCTCTGCTCCAAAGCACTACCAAGGACCAGCAGACGTTGCTGGAACTCGGATACCGAGAAGGAGGCACCTAGGCCAAAGGCACTGCCGAGAACCAGCTGACGGTGCTGGAACCCGGATGGGTAGCAGAAGCTGCAAGAGCAAATGAAACTAGCGAGGACCAGCTGATGGTGCTGGAACCCGGAGGGGCAGCAGAAGGAACAAGAGCCAATGGCACAACCGTGGACCAGCTGACGGTGCTGGAACACGGTTACTAAGCAGGAGGTACCTGTGCTACAAAGCACTACCAATGACCAGCAGACGTTGCTGGAACTCAGATACCGAGAAGGAGGCACCTAGGCCAAAGGCACTGCAGAGAACCAGCTGACAGTGCTGGAACCCGGATGGGTAGCAGAAGCTGCAAGAGCAAATGAAACTAACGAGGACCAGCTGATGGTGCTGGAACCCGGAGGGGCAGCAGAAGGAAGAAGAGCCAATGGCACAACCGTGGACCAGCTGACGTTGCTGGAACACGGTTAATAAGCAGGAGGTACCTGTGCTACAAAGCACTACCAAGGACCAGCAGACGTTGCTGGAACTCGGATACCGAGAAGGAGGCACGTAGGCCAAAGGCACTGCCGAGAACCAGCTGACGGTGCTGGAACCCGGATGGGTAGCAGAAGCTGCAAGAGCAAATGAAACTAACGAGGACCAGCTGATGGTGCTGGAACCCGGAGGGCCAGCAGAACGAACAAGAGCCAATGGCACAACCATGGACCAGCTAACGTTGCTGGAACACGGTTACAAAGCAGGAGGTACCTGTGCTACAAAGCACTACCAAGGACCAGCAGACGTTGCTGGAACTCGGATACCGAGAAGGAGGCACCTAGGCCAAAGGCACTGCCGAGAACCAGCTGACGGTGCTGGAACCCGGATAGGTAGCAGAAGCTGCAAGAGCAAATGAAACTAACGAGGACCAGCTAATGGTGCTGGAACCCGGAGGGGCAGCAGAAGGAACAAGAGCCAATGGCACAACCGTGGACCAGCTAACGTTGCTGGCACGCGGTTACTAAGCAGGAGGTACCTGTGCTACAAAGCACTACCAAGGACCAGCAGACGTTGCTGGAACTCGGATACCGAGAAGGAGGCACCTAGGCAAAGGCACTGCCGAGAACCAGCTGACGGTGCTGGAACCCGGATAGGTAGCAGAAGCTGCAAGAGCAAATGAAACTAGCGAGGACCAGCTGATGGTGCTGGAACCCGGAGGGGCAGCAGAAGGAACAAGAGCCAATGGCACAATCGTGGACCAGCTGACGGTGCTGGAGCACGGTTATTAAGCAGGAGGTACCTGTGCTACAAAGCACTACCAAGGACAAGCAGACGCTGCTGGAACTCGGATACCAAGAAGGAGGCACCTAGGCCAAAGGCACTGCCGAGAGCCAGCTGACGGTGCTGGAACCCGTATGGGTAGCAGAAGGTACCCATGAAAAAGACAAAGTTGCAAGGCCGTGAGCCGGCTGCAGTTACCGAAACCCACAGTCCTACAGGGGGTGCTTGTCCTATTGGCACTACGGAACCAGCCTTTATTACCAGAACCCGCAGCCCACATAGGAAGCACCTAAACTGCGGGCACCATAGGCTCGGCTAACCCGACGGCAACACGACAGGACAACGTATTGGTGGCAAAGTGACATTGACACTACCCGGAAAAAGCAGGCGCACTGGAACTAGGCTGGGCAGGAGGGAGTACCCGTGCCAAAGACACTTCTGAGCAGCAACTGGCGATGTTGCAGCCCAGGATCAATCACGGAGCAGGCTGAGGCCTACTTGGAGCAAGTTTTAGATCGGTTGTACACTACTACTGATTGTAACCATGCTCCACTTAGGCCTCTGGCTCTACTGTCTCTAGCATTTCCCCTGGCCTCCAACCCCGCCAGTTGCTGCTCTGAAGTGGCGTCTGCATAATCCACACTTGTTCCTGGGTTACAGGGGCTCTGTCACGTCAGTGGATCCCCTGATGTGTGTCCGGCAAGGTCTCCTGCTCTGTCCACATTCCCACTACTAGTAATGGGAATGTGGACAGAGCAGGAGACATTGCCGGACACACATCAGGGGATCCACTGACGTGACAGAGCCCCTGTAACCCAGGAACAAGTGTGGATTGTGCAGACGCCACTTCAGAGCAACAACTGGCGGGGTTGGAGGCCAGGGGAAAATATTAGAGACAGTGGAGCCAGAGGCATAAGTGGAGCATGGTAAAAAATCAGTAGTAGTGTGACTGTGTAGGCAGCAGGAGAATTTGCCATCCACACAGCAGGGGATCAGCTGGCGTTACTAAACCCCACTAACACAGGAGCTAGTGTGTTTTTCTCTGTGAAGACGGTACTTCTGAACACCAACTGGCAATGTTGGAGCCCAGGATGAAGCATGGAGCAGGCTGAGGCCTGATGTTTTTGGCATGTGGAGGCAGCAGGAGACATTGCCGTCAACACAGCAGGGGAACAGCAGACATTACTGAACCCCACTAACACAGGAGCTTGTGTGTTTTTCTCTGTGAAGACGGCACTTCTGAACACCAACTTGCATTGTTGGAGCCCAGGATGAAGCATGGAGCAGGCTGAGGCCTGATGTTTTTGGCATGTGGAGGCAGCAGGAGACATTGCCGTCAACACAGCAGGGGAACAGCAGACATTAGTGAACCCCACTAACACAGGAGCTTGTGTGTTTTTCTCTGTGAAGACGGCACTTCTGAACACCAACTGGCGTTGTTGGAGCCCAGGATGAAGCATGGAGAAGGCTGAGGCATGATGTTTTTGGCATGTGGAGGCAGCAGGAGAAATTGCCGTCAACACAGCAGGGGAACAGCAGACATTAACGAACCCCACTAACACAGGAGCTAGTGTGTTTTTCTCTGTGAAGACGGCACTTCTGAACACCAAATGGTGTTGGAGTCCAGGATGAAGCATGGAGCAGGCTGAGGCCTGATGTTTTTGGCATGTGGAGGCAGCAGGAGACATTGCCGTCAAGACAGCAGGGAACAGCAGACATTACTGAACCCAACTAACACAGGAGCTTGTGTGTTTTTCTCTGTGAAGACGGCACTTCTGAACACCAACTGGCGTTGTTGGAGTCCAGGATGAAGCATGGAGCAGGCTGAGGCCTGATGTTTTTGGCATGTGGAGGCAGCAGGAGACATTGCCGTCAACACAGCAGGGAACAGCAGACATTACTGAACCCCACTAACACAGGAGCTTGTGTGTTTTTCTCTGTGAAGACGGCACTTCTGAACACCAACTGGCGTTGTTGGAGCCCAGGATGAAGCATGGAGCAGGCTGAGGCCTGATGTTTTTGGCATGTGGAGGCAGCAGGAGACATTGCCGTCAACACAGCAGGGGAACAGCAGACATTACTGAACCCCACTAACACAGGAGCTTGGGTGTTTTTCTCTGTGAAGACGGCACTTCTGAACACCAACTGGCGTTGTTGGAGCCCAGGATGAAGCATGGAGCAGGCTGAGGCCTGATGTTTTTGGCCTGTGGAGGCAGCAGGAGACATTGCCGTCAACACAGCAGGGGAACAGCAGACATTACTGAACCCCACTAACACAGGAGCTTGTGTGTTTTTCTCTGTGAAGACGGCACTTCTGAACACCAACTGGCGTTGTTGGAGCCCAGGATCAATCATGCAGCAGGCGGAGGCGAACTTGCAGCAGGTTTTATATAGGTTGTAGACTACTACTGATTGTAACCGTGCTCCTTTAAGGCCTCTGGCTCCACTGTCTCTAGTATTTCCCCTGGCCTCCAACCCCGCCAGTTACAGCTCTGAAGTGGCGTCTGCACAATCTACTCTTGTTCATGTGTAACTGGGGCTCAGTCACGTCAGTGGATCCCCTGATATGTGTCCAGCAAGGTCTCCTGCTCTGTCCTCATTCACTCTACTAGTAATGGGAATGTGGACAGAGCAGGAGACATTGCCGGACACACATCAGGGGATCCAGTGACGTGACAGAGCCCCTGTAACCCAGGAACAAGTGTGGATTGTGCAGACGCCACTTCAGAGCAGCAACTGGCGGGGTTGGAGGCCAGGGGAAAAACTAGAGATAGTGGAGCCACAGGCCTAAGTGGAGCACGGTTAAAAATCAGTAGTAGTTTGAATGTGGATGGAGCAGGAGACTTTGCCGTCCACACAGCAGGGGAGCAGCTGGCGTTACTGAACCCCACTAACACAGGAGCTAGTGTTTTTCTCTGTGCAGATGACACTTCTGAGCATCAACTGGCTGTGTTGAAGCCCAGCGATTATAGTTCAGGTGGTAGAAACATGAACACAACAGGAGACCTGGATACTGTTGTCAACCAATTATTTATTCGGGAAAAGGACTGGCAAATTCTGGCGAGATCCAAGCCTTGTTCATTTTCAGAAAAGTAAGCCGGTCAACATTATCTGAAGATAGTCGCGTGCGACGGTCTGTTAGTACACCACCTGCGGCACTAAAGATGCGTTCCGATAATACACTGGCAGCAGGGCAAGCCAGCACCTACAATGCATACTGGCTAAGCTCTGGCCATGTATCCAGCTTTAGAGACCCAAAACTTGAAGGGGGAAGTGCCATCTGGGAGTACACTGACAGGGCAAGACATGTAGTCTGTCACCATCTGACGGAAACGTTGCCTCCTGCTGACTGGAGCCGTCTGTGATGGTGTAGATAATTGTGGCGGACACACTCAAAACTTTGCCACATTTGGGCCATACTGGTCTTGCCTTGTGCTGAGGCGCTGCCTCTGCTCCCTCTTTGTGCCGAGTTTCCTCCACTGCCTCGACGCACAGAGCTGCTTTGTAAAGTACTAGCACCACTGCTGTCGGGTGGAATGGAAAACATGAAGGACTGCACCAGTGTGTCTTGGTACTGCCGCAGTTTACGCTCCCGGGTCAACGGTGGTATGAGGCTTTGTAAGTTGTCCCGGTAGCGAGGATCTAGGAGGGTGTACACCCAATAATCAGTCGTGTTGAGAATGTGGGCGATGCGGCGGTCGTTTCTCAGGCACTGCAGCATGAAATCAACCATGTGCTGCAGACTCCCAACTGCCAAAGAAACGCTGTCCCCTGCTTGATGCGTCATTTCTGCCTGCTCTGCATCACCCCACCCTCGCTGTACATACTGGCTAGAGGATTGTGTACCTCCCTCCTCTGGAGAGATGTCTTCCTCCTCCATCGACTACTCCTCATCCTCCTCACAAAGTGTCCCCTGCCTAGGCCTTTGTGAGGAACCACGTAGCGCAGACTGTCCAGAAGCAGATGGCATTTGGGACTCCTCATCCTCCACCTCTTCCAAAACCTCCTCCCTTAGTGCTTGCAGTATTTTTGAAGCAGGCAGATAAGGGGGACAGTCATGCTGACTAGTGCATCATCTGCACTCGCCATCCGCGTGGAATCATCGAAGGCACGCAAAACGAGGCAGATGTCCTTCATAGAGGCCCACTCAGTGGTGCTGAAGTGTGACCGGCGCACAGTGCGACTTGTTTGCGCCTGATGCAGCTGGTACTCCATGACTGCTGCCTGCTGCTCACACAACCGCTCCAACATATGTAACGTTGAATTCCACCTGGTGGGTAGGTCACATATGATGTGATGATCCAGAAGGCATAATCGGCGCTGCAGAGCAGCAAGGCGCGATCTTGCCGTGCTGTAACGCCGCAAGTGAGCGCACTCTATGCGGACCTTGTGCAGCAGTGCATCAAGATCCGGATAGTCCTTCAGAAAGCTCTGCACGACCAGGTTCAGCACATGTGCCAGACATGGGATGTGAGTGAGGTTGCCTAGGCCAAGAGCTGCCACCAGATTTCTGCCATTGTCACACACTACCAAGCCCGGCAGGAGATTCGCTGGCAGAAACCACACGTCGCTCTCCTGCTTGATGGCATTCCAGAGCTCCTGCGCTGTGTGGCTTCGATTCCCCAAAGAAATTAATTTGAGTACGGCCTGTTGACGTTTGGCCACGGCTGTGCTCATATCGGTCGTAACAGGCTCCTGCTGCGCTGTTTCTGAGGAGCTTGAGTAGGAGGAGGAGTCAATGTGTACAGACTGGATTCCTGCAATCCGTGGAGTTGGCAGAACACGTACAGCGCCACTCTCCATATCTGTACCCGGCTCCACAACATTGACCCAATGGGCAGTGAGGGAAAGGTATCGTCCCTGTCCATGGTTACTGGTCCACGCATCGGTGGTCAGGTGGACCTTGCTACTGACGGCATTTAGTAGCGCATGTTGTATTTTTCCCTCCACCTGTTTTTGCAGGGCAGGGATGGCTAGCCTGCTGAAATAAAAGTGGCTCGGTACGGTGCATTGTGGGACTGCCAATGCCATCAAGTCCCTGAAGGTGTCAGTCTCCACCAGCCTGAATGAGAGCATTTCAAGTGCCAGTAGTTTGGCAATACCAGCATTCAGAGCCTGTGCTCGGGGATGGTTTGCCGAGTATGTCCGCCTTTTATCCCATGCCTGTGCTACCGATGGTTGTAGAGTGGCCTGGGAGTGTGAGGAGGACTGGGAACGTGGTGCTGTGGGTGGAAGTTCACTGGGTCTCCAGACAACATTGCCAAAGGTTCTTCCTTGGCGATCCTGTGAGGAAGCCGAACCAGTTGTGTGTGAGCTGGAGGAAGAGGCCCCAACACGAGCTGAAGAGGTGGTAGGTGGTACTGTAAGTTGGCCTATGTCTTCAGTGTGTCTGTGTAACTCCACCTCGTGCTTCGTCCGCACATCTTTCCACATATTTGTGGTATTGAGGTTGCTGACATTTTTCCCTCTTTTGACTTTCTGATGACACAGCTTGCATTTGACAAAGCAAATGTCATCTGCAACTGTGTCAAAAAAGGACCACGCACTGCAAGTCTTGGGAGCGCCCGTTTTGCCTTTTGAAAGAGGAATGCTCCTACCGGGTGCCGAAGTGGAGGCTACAGGCAACCAAGTCTGCCCCCTCCCTCTCCCTCCTGTTTTGGCCGTTCGGGGAATCTCTTCCTCAGAGCTGCTCCAACCACCTTCCTGTTCCTCACGCCATGATGGGTCAAGGACCTCATCATCTACACTCCCCTCTTCAAACACCTGCTTCTCCTGGGTTGTCTCGCCAGCACCGTACACACCAGAAAGTGGTAACTGAGTCTCGTCATCATCTGATGCGTACTGAGGTGTGCTGACCATAGGCACTGGCCCACCCGCCTCTTCAGATTCCGAGGGACAAAGAAGTTGCGCATCACTGCATACTCCCTCTTCTTCACATTCTTGAATGCTGCTTGGCTGGCCCCCTCTTTCTAAGCCAACAGATTCAGAGAACAGAAGTAGAGACTGTGATGGCTCCTGTCCAGGGCTCTCTGACTGCCTTGGCACTATGGCAGGTGGTGAAGAGACAGATGGTTGCTCTTCAGTGCTCTGGCCCTGAGAGGACGTAGAAGTCATTGAAGTCGATGTGTTAGCTGCCATCCATCCGACAATGGCTTCAATTTGTTCCTCCCGCAGCAGTGGGGTACGGCGAGGTCCTACAAAGCTGCGCATAAAGGACTGTTGCCTGGTGAAACTGGGGGATGCTGACTCACTGGTGCCAGCAGCAGGCACAGAATCCCCACATCCTCTCCCTGCAGAATCCCCACGTCTTCTCCCTGCAGAATCCCCACGTCCTCTCCCTGCTGAAACTCCACGCCCATGCCCACGTGCCTTACTCCCTGCCTTCTTCATCTTGCTAGACTGATAAAGATAGGCAGAAAAGTACAAAGGGGGGGCTTAGTGTGCTTATTCCTGAACAGCTGGTAACAGGTATAAGAAACACTAATTTTAAGAAGTGTGTGTGTGGACTACACTTTAATAGGAGCTAATGTGGCCTACACAACTGTCAAATGTAGTGTTTGTTGAACTTTATTTTGTTTTTGTTTTTTTTAAAAACTAAAAGGATGTGACCAAAGATTTGAAAGTGATAGTATCACAAACTTTTTGGAGCTATTACAATGCAGGCAGGAAACCTACAGTGCAAAAGATGAGGCTCCAAAAAAATTGTGTAATACTAATCTGGCTGCAGCTGAAGGGCACAAGCCATAAAAAAGGCTCCTCTATCTACTCCTATATAGTGTTTGCAACCAAACAGTGTAGATGGATATGGATGGATGCACACTAATAGGAGAAAAAAAAGGAGCTGCAATAAAAGAAAAACGTGTGAGGCAGTGACGCACACTGAGCGGCCTACAACCAGACGTAGCTGCAGGACACACTACTCAGCGTGAACTGCACTCACACACAGTCAGAGACCTCTCAGACAGCCATGAACAGTGCAGAGAAGTGGGCACTAGCACTGAAAGGCTGCAGAAAGGCTCCGCTGTCTATTACTAGTGTTTGCAACCAACGTATATGGATACGGATGGAAGCACACTAGATAGAATTTATGAAAAATAAGCAGCCAGAAAAGAAAAATATGTATGAGGCAGCAGTGAGGCACGCTGGGCGGCCTACAACCAGACGTGGCTGAAGGACCCACTACACAGTGTGAGCTGCACTCACACAACCCTTGCAGACAGCTGTGAACACTGCTGCTAGGCAAAAGAAAGCTACAGTGGTGGTTTATGTAGCCTGGGTAAAGCACAATATTGTTTTGAGAATCGCTATTTCTAACTGTCCCTCACAGTCTTCAACAGCAGCCTGTCCCTAACTGAATTCACAGCAGAGTGAACAGAAATGGCGGCGGCGGCGGTTTTATAGTGCATCATGACATCATTTCAGTAGCCAATCACAGCCATGTCAATAGTTAACATGCCTACATGCCTAACAGGATGTGCCCACACTTCTGGGGATTCCCATTGGCTGAATCAAATCGAGCGGGCTCATAGCATTATGGGAACTTCCGATTCTGGTATTCGATATGAAAAAAGTATCGGAACTAAGTATCGGAATTCCGATACAGCGAATATCGGCCGATACCCGATACTTGCGGTATCGGAATGCTCCACACTAATCACCACACATCTAGATAAGTTCCTTGGGGGTCTAGGTTCCAAAATGGGGTCACTTGTGGGGAGTTTCAACAGTCTAGGCACATCAGAGGCTCTCCAAACGCAACATGACACCCGCAGACCATTCCATCAAAGTCTGCATTCCAAAATGTCACTACTTCCCTTCCAAGCCCCGACGTGTGCCCATACAGTAGTTTTCTCCCACATATGGGGTATCAGCGTACTCAGGATAAATTGGACAACAACTTTTGGGGTCCAGTTCCTCCTGTTAACCTTGGCAAAATAAAAAAATTGGGGACTAAAAGATCATGTTTGTGGAAAAAATATGAATTTTTTATTTTCACGCCCGGACGTTATAAGCTTCTGTGAAGCACTGGAGGGCTCAAAGTGCTCACCACACATCTAGATAACTTCCTTGGGGGGGTCTAGTTTCCAAAATGGGGTCACTTGTGGAAGGTTTCAACAGTTTAGGCACATCAGAGGCTCTCCAAATGCAACATGACACCCGCAGACCATTCCATCAAAGTCTGCGTTCCAAAATGTCACTACTTCCCTTCCAAGCCCCGACGTTTGCCCATACAGTAGTTTTCTCCCACATATGGGGTATCAGCGTACTCAGGATAAATTGGACAACAACTTTTGGGGTCCAATTTCTCCTGTTACCCTTGGCAAAATAAAAAAATGGGGACTAAAAGATTATGTTTGTGAAAAAAATATGATTTTTTTATTTTCACACCTGGGCGTTATAGTCTGCTGTGAAGCACTGGGGGGTCCAAAGTGCTCACCACACATCTAGATAAGTTCCTTGGGGGATCCAGTTTCCAAAATGGGGTCACTTGTGGGGTTTCCACAGTTTAGCTACATCAGGGGTCTCCAAAGGCAACATGACACCCATAGACAAATCCATCAAAGTCTGCAATCCAAAACGTCACTACTTCCCTTCCGAGCCCCGACGTGTGACCATACAGTAGTTTTCTCCTACATATGGGGTATCAGCGTACTCAGGACAAATTGGACAACAACTTTTGGGGTCCAGTTCCTCCTGTTACCCTTGGCAAAATAAAAAATTGGGGACTTAAAGATCATGTTTGTGGAAAAATATGATTTTGTTCTTTTCACGCCAGGGCGTTATAAACTTCTGTGAAGCCCTTGGGGGTTCAAAGTGCTCAACACACATCTAGATAAGTTCCTTGGGGGGTCTAGTTTCCAAAATGGTGTCACTTGTGGGGGATTTCCACTGTTTAGGCTCATCAGGGGCTTTCCAAACACGGCATGGCGGCCAATCCCAATTCCAGCCAAAAAAGTCAAATGGCGCTGCTTCCCTTCCGAGCTCTGCTATGCGCCCAAATAGTGGTTTACCCACACATGTGGGGTATCAGCGTACTCAGGACAAATTGCACAATAACTTTTGGGGTCCTGTTACCCTTGGGAAAATAAATATTGTGGGTGAAAAGATCATTTTTGTGGAAAAAATATGATTTTTTAATTTTACGGCTGTACATTATAAACTTCTGTGAAGCCCCAGGAGGTTCAAAGTTCTCGCCACACATCTAGATAAGTTCCTTGGGGGATCTAGTTTCCAAAATGGTGTCATTTGTGGGGGGTTTCCACTGTTTAGGCACATCAGGGGCTCTCCAAACGTGACATGGCGTCGGATCTGAATTCCAGCCAATTTTGCATTGAAAAAGTCAAATGGCGCTCCTTCCCTTCTGAGCTCTGCCAGGCGCCGAAACAGTGGTTCCCCCCCACATACCAGGTATCATCGTACTCAGGACAAATTGCACAATAACTTTTACAGTCCAATTTCTCCTGTTACCATTGGTAAAATAAAAGAAAATTGGACCTGAAGTAATTATTTTGTGAAAAAAAGTTAAATGTTCATGTTTTTTTTAAACATTCAAAAAATTACTGTGAAGCACCTGAAGGGTTAATAAACTTCTTGAATGTGGTTTTGAGCACCTTGAGGGGTGAAGTTTTTAGAATGGTATCACTTTTGGGTATTTTCTATCATATAGACCCCTCAAAGTGACTTCAAATGTGATGTGGTCTGTAAAAATAAATTGGTGTTGCAAAAATGAGAAATCGCTGGTCAACTTTTAACCCTTATAACTTCCTAACAAAAAAAAATTTTGGTTCCAAAATTGTGTTGATGTAAAGTAAACATATGGGAAATGTTAATTATTAAGTTTTTTTGTGTGCCATATCTCTGTGATTTAAGGGCATAAAAATTCAAAGTTGGAATATTCCAAAATTTTCAAAATTTTCGCCAAATTTCCATTTTTTTCACAAATAAACACAAGTTATATGAATTAAATTTTACCACTAACATGAAGTACAATATGTCACGAGAAAACAATGTCAGAATCACCGGGATCCATGGAAGCGTTCCAGAGTTATGACCTCATAAAGGAACAGTGGTCAGAACTGTAAAAATTGTCCCGGTCATGAACGTGCAAACCACTCTTGGGGGTAAAGGGGTTAAGACTGTGCTGTGCAGGCCAGTTTAAGAAGAGGATTGCTGGAGTAGAATGCGCCCAATTCTGGTGCTGTCAATGTACCCCAGTCAGACTCTTTATGCAGGTGGGTGCAGCCATGCCCTGTCCATATTGGCATAGCTGGCACGTAAACTAAACGCCAAATGTTGCAATATTTTTGCGCAACTTCACCAGAATTCTGCTGAAAACAGCTTTATAAATCAGGACCCAAAAGACTTCAAAATAGCAAACAATGAAGTTATTAAAATCTAATAAAGGCTCATATAATAGCTTACACATGTAGCAGAATGTGAGCACCGAACTGTTACTTGCCAATTACAGGTGGGCTACATAGAGGTAAACGGACCCCATCCCATTAGAAGGGAGGTAAAGTTTACCATTACCTGTTTTGGGACAGTCACAATAACAGCCCCAATACATGTTAGTTGAAAGCCGGCTGAAGCCACAGATTTTGGGAGGATTGCTCGGCCATCTGATATGTATGGGCACCTCCCGGCTCTCCCGCGATAGGAGAGAGAAGGACCGGGCAGGTGGAGTGGCAATGCCTGATACTTTTGTTCTCAGGGGAGATAATCTCAAAATCCCCAGCACTCACAAGTATGTTGAGTCGGGAGTGATAGCCTTTGGCCGAGCATTCAGCACACGGCTACCCAATGTGTATGGTCAGCTTTTTCCATCTTGTGTAGCGTTCCAACTAGAGTTGAGAGAATATGTTCGGAAACCATCGCCAAATCCGAGTTTGCCATATTCATGCCTTTTTTTGTACCCTATTGGTGCAGAATTTATGTTTGATGATCAGTCCCGAACATATTCGCTCAACTGTAGACCCATTGATGTTTGGCGAATACTGCAAATACAATATTCGCCGGCGATCGTAATCCAAACCAAATTTTGTAAAATTCGCTCAACTCTTGTCACAACCCTTATCTCCTGTGTCAGTGCTTACTCCAAACACTACATTGATAGCTATACGATAGGGATTCATTTTTATAATAGACACTACCAGAATTTTAATGCCAGGTAACACAAGAATACAAACCATCTTGCAGCAAGAATTCAAGCCAAAATTTCTTTGCATAAAGTAAAATATGAAAAAGGGAACATCACAAAAAAAAACAAAAAACAAAAATACCTTCATAATGTTGATAATAAATGGAGTATTTAGAAATACATAAAAAAATTAATGCATACCAATTTTTCCCATTAAAGAAATTATTGCTGATTTGTATCTCCAGAAACCCTCTTGGCAGTAAACCTGTCAGACACATAATGTGGGAGTTTTCATATTAGGCTTGGATCACACATGCGAGAAACTCGGATGAGTCTCGCATGTTAATACCCGGCACTGCCGCTGGCACTCAGGAGCGGAGCGTTTGGCTGCATGTACAGTATTTCTATGAAGCCGCACGCTCCGCTCCCGAGTGCAGGCGGCAGTGCCGGGTATTAACATGCGAGACTCGTCCGAGTTTCTCGCATGTGTGATTCTGGACTTAAACCAATTGTCGATGGTAAGAACATTTTATTTGCTGCTGATGTGCACGGACAGCAATTGGCAGGGGTAAACCTAGCCTCTCTGCTGCCTGAAGCGAACAGCAAAATGATGCCCCCCCGCACACAAAGTAGATTTTTATATCTATCCTGTAAAACTGAGTACAATAGTGGACATTTTGATTTAGATAAATAGAAAAAAGTGTCCAAACACAAGGATGTCAGCGCCATCACACGCACATACAAGAACAACACAGAAATATCCAAAACAAGGGTCATTAATGGCAATGGTAGGCCTGGCACAGGGCCGGACTGGGACAAAAATGCAGCCCTGCCCCACAAATCCCACCAGCCCACAAACTATAAAACTCATCAGCCCTGATCAGTGAATTTTTGCTATACTTTGTCGTCCCCTCATCACTCTCTTAAAGGAGGTATTTGAAGAGCCACATGTGAATGGCACCACAGTGCATATGATTGACCACAGCTCCATTTACATGGTGCTCTTCAAAGCTACGTTTCCCAGGATCATGGGGGTCCCAGCGGTCAGATCCACAACAAACAGAAAGTCTTCCCCTGTCCCCACATAATGCTCCATACAGTATTATGGGCCCCATATATTACTGCATACAGTATTATGGGCCCCATATAATGCTCCATACAGTATAATGGGCCTCATATATTACTTCGTACGGTATATTCTTCCCCATATATTACTTCATACAGCATAATGGGCCCCATATATTACTTCATACAGCATAATGGGCACCATATATTTCTTCATACAGTATAATGGGCCCCATCTATTACTTCATACAGTATAATGGGCCCCATATATTACTTCATACAGTATATTGTGCACCATATATTACTTCATATAGTATAATGGGCCCCATATATTACTTCATACAGTATATTGTGCACCATATATTACTTCATATAGTATAATGGGCCCCATATATTACTTTATACAGTATAATGTGCCCCATATATTACTTCATACAGTATAATGGGTCCCATATATTACTTCATACAGCATAAAGGGCCCCATATATTACTTCATACAGTATATTGGGCCCCATATACTACTTCATACAGCATAATGGGCCCCATATAATTCTTCTCCCCATACCCCGCTGCTCTGGTCTCCTCAGTGTATTCTGATCCTCCGCTGTTATGAATGAGTCACCATAGGAGGCAAAAACAAAAATACTAGCTAAGTCCAGAAAACCAGAGAAGTTGGCAGCTATCGGATTGCAGACCTCTGAACCTATCAACAACAACTAGCAGTAGCCGTGGGGGGTTCCTACGGTGCCCTAGACCCCTCGATCACAGCCGGAGAACTAAATAGCCTAAAGACAGAAAGGGAAATCTAAACTGCCCCAGAGCAGACCCCAAAGCAATAGGCAGCCCCCAACATATAATGACGGTGAAGCAAGATGAAAAAACACTAACACAGATAGAAAGATAGGCTGAGCAAATGATGGGGCCCAAGCTAACTAAATAGGACAGGATAGAAAAGCTGCTGTCTGCAATCCGCCAAAACCCTATCAAAACAAGAGCCAACAGACTGATAGGGAAAAAAGCCCTGAAGACGCTAGGCTTCAAAAAGACTATATCAGTACTCAGGTATTTTCTGAAGACAGAGCAAAAAGGAATTCAGCTCACCCCAGCAGGGAATGGCAGAAATCCAGAAAAAAAAAGGCAAAACAAAACCGAAACACAAATGCAAAAAGCAGAGCAGAAAACTTAGCTTTTGAGGAGCAGGAATCAGACTGGTCGCCTAGAATCCCTCAGAGAAATCACCAGCAAGGCAGAAGGGCGTCGGCTGCCTTATATCCAGTCAGCAATTCCCGTCACCCAGTCATCATCATCCTGCTCAGGTGCTTGGTAATCAGCCTCACTACCTTCCTTCACCAGAAGAGGGAGTTCATCAGACCTCAATGGTGAAGGGGAAAATGAACTCACAACAGTACCTCCCCCTTGAGGAGGGGTCACCGAACCCTCATCCACGCCACCAGGGCGATCAGGGTGAGCCCGATGAAAGGCACGCACCAATCTTTTGGCCTGAATATCAGAGGCAGAGACCCAGGAATTATCTTCCTGACCATAACCCTTCCACTTAACCAAATACTGGAGTCTCCATCTAGCCAGATGGGAATCCAGTATCTTCTCTACCTCATATTCCATGTTACCTTCAACCAATACAGGGTCCGGAGGTGCCACCCCAGGAACTACTGGTTCAACAAACCTCTTCAACAAGGACTTATGAAACACATTATGGATTTTAAATGTGACAGGAAGAGCCAAACGAAAAGAGACCGGATTAATAATCTCCAAAATCTTGTAAGGTCCAATAAATCTAGGCTTAAACTTAGGAGAAGCCACCTTCATAGCGATATTTTTTGATGATAACCAAACCATATCACCAACCTTAAACTGGGGACCAATGGTCCTATGTCGGTTGGAAAACCACTGGGCCTTTTCCTGGGAGAGAGATAACTTATCCACCACTTGGTCCCAGATCTGGTGCATTCTCTCCACCACAGTGTCAACACCTGGGCAGGCAGAAGGCTCCACCTGCCCTGAAGAAAATCGAGGCTGAAACCCAAAGTTACAAAAAAAAGGTGACATCAAAGTGGCAGAACTAGCTCTATTATTTAAAGCAAATTCGGCCAAGGGTAAAAATGAAACCCAATCATCCTGATCAGCGGAAATAAAACATCTCAAATACGACTCCAAGGTCTGGTTTGTTCTCTCCGTCTGCCCATTGGTCTGAGGGTGAAAAGCAGAGGAGAAGGACAACTGAATTCCCAGCTTGGAACAGAAAGTCCTCCAAAATCTAGATACAAACTGAACTCCTCTGTCAGATACAATGTTCTCAGGAATCCCGTGCAAGCGAACCACCTGTTGCAAAAACAGGGGCACCAACTCAGAGGAAGATGGCAACTTAGGGAGTGGTACAAGATGAACCATCTTAGAGAACCTATCACAAATCACCCAAATAAAAGTCATTCTCTGAGAGACAGGCATATCAGAGATGAAATCCATTGAAATATGGGTCCATGGCCTCCTGGGGACCGGTAAAGGCATCAACAACCCACTAGAGCGAGAACAAGGTTTAGACCGGGAGCAAGTCCCACAGGACTGCACAAAATTCCTGACATCACGAGACAAGGCGGGCTACGAAAAAGACCGACTCACCAGATCTCTAGTACCAAAAATACCTGGATGACCAGCCAATGCAGAGCAATGAACTTCAGACATCACTCTCTTCTTCCACTGGTCAGGAACATACAACTTTCCACTGGGACAATGCTCAGGTTTGTCCTCCTGGAACTCTTCCAGAGCACGTCTCAAATCGGGCGAGATGGCAGAAAGAACTACCCCTTCGCCTAAGATGGTAGCAGGCTTGGTCACCACAGAAGAATCAGCAAAGAAGCTCCTAGAGAAAGCGTCAGCCTTGATATTCTTAGTGCCAGGAAGAAAAGAGACCACAAAATCAAAACGTGTAAAAAACAAGGCCCACCTAGCCTGTCTAGGGTTCAAGCGTTTGGCCGACTCCAGGTAAATCAAATTCTTGTGGTCAGTGAGGACCACGACTTGATGTTTAGCTCCCTCCAACCAATGTCTCCACTCCTCAAGTGCCCATTTCATGGCTAACAGTTCCCGATTCCCCACATCATAGTTACGTTCAGATGGAGAGAACTTTCGGGAAAAGAAAGCACAGGGATTCATTTTAGATGTTACAGGATCCTTTTGGGACAAAACAGCTCCTGCACCAATCTCAGAAGCGTCCACCTCTACCTGGAACGGGAGTGAGACATCATGTTGCCGCAAAACCGGGGCAGAAGTGAATCTTCGCTTCAGCTCCTAAAAGGAAGAAACAGCCTCCGGAGACCAATTCAACACATCAGCACCCTTTTTAGTCAGATCAGTCAATGGCTTGGCAATACTAGAAAATTTTGCTATAAATTTCCGATAAAAATTTGCAAAACCCAAAAACTTCTGGAGGGCCTTCAAAGAAGTGGGCTGAACCCAATCATAAATGGCCTGTACCTTGGCCGGGTCCATTTCAATAGTTGATGGAGACAAAATAAATCCCAAAAATGAAATCCTCTGTACCCCAAAAAGGCATTTCGATCCTTTGACATACAGGGAATTCTCCCTCAAGATCCGGAACACAGTCAGAACATGTTCCACATGAGAATCCCAGTCCTTGGAGAAGATCAAAATATCATCCAGATAGATAATCAAAAATTTATCCACAAAGTCTCGGAAAATGTCGTTCATGAAGCACTGGAAGACAGAAGGGGCATTATTGAGCCCAAAAGGCATCACCAGGAACTCAAAATGTCCCTCCGGAGTATTAAACGCCGTCTTCCATTCATCCCCATGCTTAATGCGGATAAGATTATACGCCCCCCTGAGGTCAAGCTTGGTAAACCAGCAAGCACCTTTAACTCTGGAGAATAGATCTGAAATCAGGGGTAACGGATACTGATATTTAATAGTAATTTTGTTGAGGGCACGATAATCAATACAAGGCCTTAATGAACCATCCTTTTTTGGCCACGAAAAAAACCCCAGCACCTAAGGGTGAAGAGGATGGTCTAATATGACCCTTCTCCAATGCCTCCTTAATATAGGATCGCATAGCCTCGTGCTCGAGTACAGAAAAATTGAAGAGCCGACCCTTGGGAAATTTACACCCCGGGCTCAGTTCAATTGCACAGTCATAACTCCTATGAGGAGGCAAAGACGCAGACTCCTTCTCACTAAATATATCATAAAAGTCCGCCAAATAGTCAGGAACATCATGCGACTGAGGAGAGGTGGAAAAAACCGGAGCCTCACTAAGGGCACACTGACAACCCCAACTCACCTCAAACACAGATTTCCAATCCAAAACTGGATTATGAATTTGCAACCAGGGAAACCCCAGAACAATGGCATCATGCAAATTATGCACACCAAAAATCTGCAATTTTCTTGATGGTCTGGGGCGACCCGCATTACCATCTGGGTCCAAAACTGAGGTTTATTTTTCACCAAAGGAGTAGCATCAATCCCCCTCAAAGGGATAGGCGTCCGCAGAGGTGTCATCGGAAATCCACAACGTTTAGCAAAATCCAAGTCCATTAGATTCAGGGCTGCTCCCGAATCCACAAAAGCCTTGGCGGAAAATGTGGACAGGGAGCAGAGCAGAGTAATTACCAGAAGAAACTTAGGTTGAACACCACCCACAGAAAACGTGTGTGCAAAACGTTTCTCTCGTTTAGGACAGACAGAAATAATATGCGAGGCATCTCCACAAAAAAAAACACAGGCCATTACGCCTTCTGAACTCCCAACGTTGCTCCCCGGACAAAACTCCATCACATTGCATAGGTTCAGACACTTGTTCAACAGGTGGCAACACGTCTCATGCAGTCCTGCGTTCACGTAAACGCCGATCAACCTGAATGGCTAATGACATAGAATCGTCAAGACCAGAGGGAACAGGAAATCCCACCATAGTATCTTTTACGGCTTCTGACAAACCCTTCCGAAAGAGAGCTGCCAAGGCATTATCATTCCAGTTAGTATGGACCGCCCACTTTCGGAATTTTTGACAGTACAATTCTCCAGAATCTCGACCCTGGCTCAATGCCAACAGGGTCTTTTCAGCCTGATCAATGGCATTAGGTTCATCATACAACAACCCCAAGGCTTGAAAAAATGCGTTCACATTAGTCAGAATAGGATCGTCTAGTTTCAAAGAAAACGTCCAATCCTGGGGATCGCCACGCAGCAAAGAGATGACAATTTTAACCTGCTGCGTGGAGCTCCCTGACGAGTTAGGCTTCAAGGCAAAAAATAATTTACAATTATTTTTAAAATTCAAAAATTTAGACCGATCCCCAAAAAACACATCAGGAGTAGGGATCTTTGGTTCAGCAGCATGTGAATGAGCAAGGTAGGCGGAAATTCCCCGCACTTCTGCAGCGAGTTGCTCCACACGATCAGACAATTGCTTTATCTCCATTGAGAGAAAAAAAAATTCCCCCTACGGCCTCAGAGATATAGAGGAAAAAATATACACACTTTTTTTTTTTTTTTAACAATTCTTTCCTGCTATTGAGTACCCTAGGATCTGCGGTATGGCTGGTGATTCTGTTATGAATGAGTCACCATAGGAGGCAAAAACAAAAATACTAGCTAAGTCCAGAAAACCGGAGAAGTTGGCAGCTATCGGATTGCAGACCCCTGAATCTATCAACAACAACTAGCAGTAGCCGTGGGTGGTTCCTACGGTGCCCTAGACCCCTCGATCACAGCTGGAGAACTAAATAGCCTAAAGACAGAAAGGGAAATCTAAACTGCCCCAGAGCAGACCCCAAAGCAATAGGCAGCCCCCAACATATAATGACGGTGAAGGAAGATGAAAAAACACTAACACAGATAGAAAGATAGGCTGAGAAAATGATGGGGCCCAAGCTAACTAAATAGGACAGGATAGAAAAGTTGCTGTCTGCAATCCACCAAAACCCTATCAAAACAAGAGCCAACAGACTGATAGGGAAAAAAGCCCTGAAGACGCTAGGCTTCAAAAAGACTATATCAGTACTCAGGTATTGTCGCGTCCGTCTGCGGGTCTGGGCTGCAGACAGACAGCGCCCCGAGTAGCACCGACACCCTTAACCCCTATACAGGGATCTGGATTTACTGCAGAGCCCAGGAAGCGCTGTCTGAACAGGAGCAGAGTGCCAGAGCAGAACGGTCGCAATAGAACAGCAGGAAGGGAGCCAAAAATGGGGTCGGAAACCAGGCGAGCAGTGGAGGTACAGAAACGGCAGGCAGAAGCAGCGTCGAGAGTCCAGGCAGAGGTCAAAAACCGGGAGAGTAGCGGAGGTACAAAATCGTCAGGCAGTAGAGGGGGTCAGGAATCCAGGCCGAGGTCAGCGTCAGTAATCAGGAGAAATGCAAGGTACAAAAATGGCAGGCAACAGAGTAGTCAGAAGTTCAGGCTGAGGTCAGAGTTAACGATAGGCAATCACAAGTAACACGTAGGGGAACCAAGAATATATCCGGCGGCTTGCAAGCCCAGTCCCAAGGTATTTGAGGGATCAGGTCGTCCCTCACAGGCTCCCGGGCTGGTGATGTCATCAGGACCGCCCCCAGGACCAGACCTGATGATGATGCACCAGCCCCTTCATGACTGACAGAGGAGCGGAGTCTGCGTCCAGTAGACGCCTGCGCAGAAGCCCTTTCATTGTTGCCGCCCTCACTCGGGCGCGAGCCACGGCGCCTCCTAGTGGTTGAGGGCGGAACAGCAGGCCCCGAGATCGACGACGACATGTCTGTCCGGCGTCTCCTGGTGGCCGAGGCCTGGACAGCAGGCCCCGAGCCCGAGGGCGGCGTGACAGTCCGTCGCCTCCTAGTGGCTGAGGGCGGAACAGCGGGCCCCGAGTCTGACGGCGACGTGACAGTACCCCCCTCTCCAGGAGGGGCCTCCGGACCCTCAAAACCCGGTTTGTAAGGGTGAAGGAGATGAAATCTCCTAATTAATGCCTTGGCATGGATGTTCCTTGCGGGGACCCAGGACCTCTCCTCCAGGCCGTAGCCCTTCCAGTGTATAAGATACTGTATGGAGTTTCTCACAAGGCGGGAGTCAAGGATACCCTGGACTTCATAGTCCAAGGACCCTCCGACCGAAACAGGAGGAGGAGGGGACTGGACAGGGTGAATTGGGGAGCGATACAGTTTGAGGAGAGACTTGTGGAACACGTTAGGTAATTTAAATGACTGCGGAAGTTTCAAACGGAAGGCTACCGGGTTAACCACTTCTATAATTTCATATGGGCCGATAAATCTGGGACCCAGTTTGGCAGACGGTACTTTCAGTTTGATGTTTTTAGTCGAAAGCCAAACCTTGTCCCCAACCCCCAAGTGCGGCCCCTTGGACCGTCGTTTGTTTGCAGCTGAAGCCTGTCTAACTTGAGCCCCTTCCAAATTCGTATTTACTTCAGACCATATTGTTTTCAAGCGATGTATGTTTTTCTCTACCCCAGGGAGCTCCGACATCCTAGCCGAGAACGACCCAAAGCGCGGATGCAATCCAAGGTTACAAAAAAAAGGGGTAGTTTTAATGGAGTCCTGGTAGCGATTATTTAAGGCAAACTCAGCTAATGGCAGATGTTCTACCCAATCGGACTGGTGTCCTGACACGTAACAACGGAGGTATTGCTCCAGAGCTTGATTAGCACGTTCGGTTTGCCCATTGGTTTCGGGGTGGTAGGCCGAGGAGAAGGATAACTCAACACCGATGCGTTTACAGAACGCCCTCCAGAATTTTGAGACGAACTGGGTACCTCTGTCGGACACAATATTTGACGGAACACCATGAAGACGTACAATGTGCACAAGGAACAATTTGCTCAAGGTTTCGGAGTTAGGTAAGCCAGACAGGGGAATAAAATGGCACTGTTTGCTGAACCTGTCTACCACCACCCAGATACATGTTTTCCCATCTGAGGTCGGCAGGTCTGTGATGAAGTCCATGGAGATGTGGGTCCATGGACTCTCAGGGGTGGGCAAGGACTGAAGCCAGCCAGCAGGGCGATTATGGGTGGATTTGGCGCGGGCACAGACTTCACATGCTGAAACATAGTTCTTACAGTCCTTGACCACCGTCGGCCACCAAAAGTTCCTAGTTACCAACCTGGTGGTATTATTGAGCCCAGGATGACCTGCCAGAACAGAGTCATGTGACTCTTTAAGAACTTGAAGGCGAAAGGAATTCGGAACAAACAATTTTTGGGGGGGTGTAGTGTCAGGAGCTCGTTCCGGAGACCTACGGATCTCCTCCAGAAGGTCCAAGGAAACTGCCGACACGACGATCCCATTGGCTAATATCGGAACGGGTTCACAGTCTTCGGCTTGTGTGGGGCAAAAACTGCGAGAGAGGGCATCGGCCCTCACATTTTTCGTGCCAGGGCGAAAGGTGATTAAAAAAATCGAACCTTGAAAAGAACAAGGCCCACCTGGCCTGCCTGGAATTCAGTCTTTTAGCTGACTCCAGGTAGGTCAGGTTTTTGTGGTCTGTAATGACGGTGACTTTGTGTTTGGCGCCTTCGAGAAAGTGACGCCATTCCTCGAAGGCCCATTTGATTGCTAGTAACTCCCGATTCCCAATATCATAGTTCTTCTCTGTGGCAGAGAACTTTCGGGAAAAAAAAGCACATGGGCGCAGCTGAGTGAGGGCTGCAGTGCCTTGCGATAGCACTGCTCCCACTCCGACTTCGGAGGCATCCACCTCCACAATAAATGGGCGGTCTAAGTCAGGTTGTACTAAAACCGGGTTGGCCACAAAGCATTCTTTTAACGTAGAAAATGCTTGAATGGCCTCGGGATTCCAGTTGGCCACGTCCGCCCCCTTCCGGGTTAGATCCGTGAGTGGCTTGGCAATCTCAGAAAAACTCCTGATAAACTTACGGTAGTAATTGGCAAATCCCAAAAATCGCTGCAGTGCTTTCAGCGATTTGGGTTGCACCCACGCCTTAATAGGTTGGATCTTGGCAGGATCCATGCGGAACCCCCTGCCTGAGACCATGTACCCCAAAAATTGTACCTCCTCAGCGAAAAAGACACATTTCTCCAACTTAGCAAACAAGGAGTTCTCCCGCAGTCTCTGCAGTACTGAACGGACGTGTTGAGCATGTGTCACAGGGTCAGTGGAGTAAATCAAAATGTCATCCAAGTACACAACGACATACACACCACAGATGTCCCTGAAAATATCGTTAACAAAGTGCTGAAACACTGCAGGAGCATTGCTGAGTCCAAAAGGCATTACTAGGTACTCAAAGTGACCAAGAGGTGTATTAAACGCTGTCTTCCACTCATCGCCGTCTCTTATGCGGATTAGATTGTATGCCCCCCCGGAGGTCAAGCTTAGTAAACCAACGGGCTCCAATTAGCTGATTAAAAAGATCAGGGATGAGTGGAAGCGGGTACTGGTTCTTTATAGTGATTGCGTTTAATTCCCGGTAGTCAATGCAGGGTCTGAGACCACCATCTTTCTTCTCTACAAAGAAGAACCCAGCTCCAACTGGTGAAATAGATGGTCTAATGAACCCCTTTCTTAAGCTATCCGCTATGTACTCATTCATGGCCTGACGCTCTGGACCAGAGAGATTAAATATTCTCCCTTTTGGAAGACGGGCATCTGGAATTAGGTTTATAGGACAATCATACTCTCTGTGGGGTGGTAGTTTCTCAGACTCTATAACGGAAGAGACATCTCCATAATCCCTGAGAGAAAACGGTATGAAGGGGTGTTTTTTTAGCTTGGTTTGATTTACTGCTACAGACATGCAATTATCCTGGCATTGCAAACTCCAGCGCACCACATCACCCAGGTGCCAGTCAATGACAGGGTTATGTTGACGTAGCCACGGCATTCCCAAAATGACTGCAGAAGATAGATTGTCCAACACAAAAAAGGAAATAAGCTCAGTATGTAGTGCTCCTACTGACATAGTTATCTTAGCAGTAACAAATTTAACCCCCTCCTGAATAATGGATGTGCCATTAATAGCCGTGGTTTTAATTGGAATATTAAGTTTCAGTAGTGGGACACCAATTTTTTTAGCAGCAAAAGAGTCCATAAAATTCCCTTCAGACCCGCTATCGACATAGGCTTTTAAACACAGAGAATCCTGACCAAAATACAACGAAATAGGTAGTAAAACTTTGGCCGCATCTGCGGGCAATACCTGAGCCTCTGCGCAACCATAGCCAGAGCTGCTCAGAGGCTGATGTTCCCGGGGTACGGATCTCTGATGTTCAGCTTTGTCCCTGGAGTCTCCTAACTGCAGCATGCTCGAGCAGGAAGGTGAGACTGATCCTCCAGGCTGGATACTGAGGCTTAGTAACAGGTGTTTTAGTCCAACAATCAGCTCAGGCAAGAGAGGAAAGGAAAAAAAAAATTCAGAGAAACTGTCTTTATATAGGTGTGATATATATATACACACAAGAGACAGTTTTATTTGGGCCGGATATAATGTCGCGTCCGTCTGCGGGTCTGGGCTGCAGACAGACAGCGCCCCGAGTAGCACCGACACCCTTAACCCCTATACAGGGATCTGGATTTACTGCAGAGCCCAGGAAGCGCTGTCTGAACAGGAGCAGAGTGCCAGAGCAGAACGGTCGCAATAGAACAGCAGGAAGGGAGCCAAAAATGGGGTCGGAAACCAGGCGAGCAGTGGAGGTACAGAAACGGCAGGCAGAGGCAGCGTCGAGAGTCCAGGCAGAGGTCAAAAACCGGGAGAGTAGCGGAGGTACAAAATCGTCAGGCAGTAGAGGGGGTCAGGAATCCAGGCCGAGGTCAGCGTCAGTAATCAGGAGAAATGCAAGGTACAAAAACGGCAGGCAACAGAGTAGTCAGAAGTTCAGGCTGAGGTCAGAGTTAACGATAGGCAATCACAAGTAACACGTAGGGGAACCAAGAATATATCCGGCGGCTTGCAAGCCCAGTCCCAAGGTATTTGAGGGATCAGGTCATCCCTCACAGGCTCCCGGGCTGGTGATGTCATCAGGACCGCCCCCAGGACCAGACCTGATGATGATACACCAGCCCCTTCATGACTGACAGAGGAGCAGAGTCTGCGTCCAGTAGACACCTGCGCAGAAGCCCTTTCATTGTTGCCGCCCTCACTCGGGCGCGAGCCACGGCGCCTCCTAGTGGTTGAGGGCGGAACAGCAGGCCCCGAGATCGACGACGACATGTCAGTCCGGCGTCTCCTGGTGGCCGAGGCCTGGACAGCAGGCCCCGAGCCCGAGGGCGGCGTGACAGTCCGTCGCCTCCTAGTGGCTGAGGGCGGAACAGCGGGCCCCGAGTCTGACGGCGACGTGACAGGTATTTTCTGAAGAGAGAGCAAAAAGGAATTCAGCTCACCCCAGCAGGGAATGGCAGAAATCTAGAAAAACAAGGCAAAACAAAACCAAAACACAAATGCAAAAAGCAGAGCAGAAAACTTAGCTTTTGAGGAGCAGGAATCAGACTGGTCTCCAAGAATCCCTCAGAGAAATCACCAGCAAGGCAGAAGGGCGTCGGCTGCCTTATATCCAGTCAGCAATTCCCGTCACCCAGTCATCATCATCCTGCTCAGGTGCTTGGTAATCAGCCTCACTACCTTCCTTCACCAGAAGAGGGAGTTCATCAGACCTCAATGGTGAAGGGGAAAATGAACTCACAACAGTGGAGGGTGTCTATAGGATTGGTGAGAATTTGGATCTCACTAGGGATTTGAGGATGCTGAACTATTGTCTCAGGCACAGGAGAGATTACACCTCAATGTAACAAGCTGAAATTGGATGGTGTATGACAAGGTGGAGGGTGTCTATAGTATTGGTGAGAATTTGAATCTCACTAGAGATTTGAGGACACTGAACTATTGTCTCAGGCACAGGAGAGATTACACCTCAATGTAACAGGCTGAAATTGGATGGTGTATGACAAGGTGGATGGTGTCTATAGGATTGGTGAGAATTTGAATCTCACTAGAGATTTGAGGACGCAGAGCTATTGTCTCAGGACCAGGAGAGATTATACCTCAATGTAACAGGCTGAAATCGGATGGTATATGACAAGGTGGAGGGTGTCTACAGGACTGGTGAGAATTTGAATCTCACTATAGATTTGAGGACGCAGAACTATTGTCTCAGGCACAGGAGAGATTACACCTCAATGTAACAGGCTGAAATTGGATGGTGTATGACAAGGTGGATGGTGTCTATAGGATTGGTGAGAATTTGAATCTCACTAGAGATTTGAGGACGCAGAGCTATTGTCTCAGGACCAGGAGAGATTATACCTCAATATAACAGGCTGAAATCGGATGGTGTATGACAAGGTGGAGGGTGTCTATAGGATTGGTGAGAATTTGAATCTCACTATAGATTTGAGGACGCAGAACTATTGTCTCAGGCACAGGAGAGATTACACCTCAATGTAACAGGCTGAAATTGGATGGTGTATGACAAGGTGGATGGTGTCTATAGGATTGGTGAGAATTTGAATCTCACTAGAGATTTGAGGACGCAGAACTATTGTCTCAGGACCAGGAGAGATTATACCTCAATGTAACAGGCTGAAATCGGATGGTGTATGACAAGGTGGAGGGTGTCTATAGGATTGGTGAGAATTTGAATATCACTAGAGATTTGAGGAAGCAGAACTATTGTCTCAGGACCAGGAGAGATTACACCTCAATGTAACAGGCTGAAATTGGATGGTGTATGACAAGGTGGATGGTGTCCTGTTATGAATGAGTCACCGTAGGAGACAAAAGCAGAAATACAAGCTAAGTCCAGAAAACCAGAGAAGTTGGCAACTATCAGATTGCAGACCCCTGAACCTATCAACACAACTAGCAGTAGCCGTGGGGGGTTCCTACGATGCCCTAGACCCCTCGATCACAGCCGGAGAATTACATAGGCCTAAAGAAAGAAAGGGGAAATCTAAACTGCCCCAGAGCAGACCCCAAAGCAATAGGCAGCCCCAACATATAATGACGGTGAAGCAAGATGAAAATACTAACACAGACAGAAAGATAGACTGAGCAAAGACGGGGCCCAAAACTACCTAGATAGGAAAGGACAGGAAGGCTGCTGTCTGCAATCTGCCAAAACCCTATCAAAGACATAAGCCAACAAGCTGATATGAAAAAGGCCCTGAAGCAGCTAGGCTTCAAAAACTAAATCAGCACTCAGGTATTTTCAGAAGACAGAGCTAAATGAATTCAGCACACCCCAGCAGGGAATGGCAGAAATCCAGAAAAACAAAGCAAAACAAAGTCAAAGCACCAAAGCAAAAGGCCGAGCAGCAAACTTAGCTTTAGAGGAGCAGGAATTCAGACTGGTCTCCAAGGATCCCACAGAGAAATCACCCGCAGGGCAGAAGGGCATCGGCAGCCTTATATCCAGTCAGTAACTCCACTCAGCCAGTCATCATCATCAGCCTCAGGTGTTTGATAATCAGGCTCACTACCTTTCTTTACCAGAAGAGAGAGTTCCTCGGGCCTCAGTAATGAAGGGGAAAATGAACTCACAACAGTACCTTCCCCTTGAGGAGGGGTCACCGAACCCTCAACTACGCCACCAGGGCGATCAGGGTGAGCCCGATGAAAGGCACGCACCAATCTTTTGGTATGAATATCAGAGGCAGAGACCCAGGAATTATCCTCCTGACCATAACCCTTCCACTTAACCAAATACTGGAGTCTCCGTCTAGCCAGACGGGAATCCAGTACTTTCTCTACCTCATATTCCATGTTACCTTCAACCAATACAGGGTCTGGAGGTGCCACCCCCGGAACAACAGGTTCAACAAACCTCTTCAACAAAGATTCATGGAACACATTATGGATTTTAAATGTGACAGGAAGAGCAAAACGAAAAGAGACCGGATTAATAATCTCCACAATCTTGTAAGGTCCAATAAATCTAGGCTTAAACTTAGGAGAAGCCACCTTCATAGCAATATTTTTTGATAATAACAACACCATATCACCAACCTTAAACTGGGGACCAATGGTCCTATGTCGGTTGGAAAACCGCTGGGCCTTTTCCAGGGAGAGAGATAACTTATCCACCACTTGGTCCCAGATCTGGTGCATTCTCTCCACCACAGTGTCAACACCTATGCAGGCAGAGGGCTCCACCTGCCCTGAAGAAAATCGAGGATGAAACCCAAAGTTACATAAAAAAGGTGACATCAAAGTGGCAGAAAAAGCTCTATTATTTAAAGCAAATTCGGCCAAGGGCAAAAATGAAACCCAATCATCCTGATCAGCAGAAATAAAACATCTCAAATACGACTCCAAGGTCTGGTTTGTTCTCTCTGTCTGCCCATTGGTCTGAGGGTGAAAAGCAGAGGAGAAGGACAACTGAATTCCCAGCCTGGAACAGAAAGTTCTCCAAAATCTAGACACAAACTGGACTCCTCTGTCAGATACAATGTTCTCAGGAATCCCGTGCAAACGAACCACCTGTTGTAAAAACAGGGGCACCAACTCAGAGGAAGACGGCAACTTAGGGAGTGGTACAAGATGAACCATCTTAGAGAACCTATCACAAATCACCCAAATAACAGTCATCCTCTGAGAGACAGGCATATCAGAGATGAAATCCATTGAAATATGGGTCCATGGCCTCTTGGGGACAGGCAAAGGCATCAACAACCCACTAGAGCGAGAACACGATTTAGACCGGGAGCACGTCCCACAGGACTGCACAAAATTCCTGACATCACGAGACAAGGAGGGCCACCAAAAAAACCGACTCACCAGATCGCTAGTACCAAAAATACCTGGATGACCAGCCAAAGCAGAGCAATGAACTTCAGATATCACTTTCTTCTTCCACTGGTCGGGAACATACAACTTTCCACTGGGACAACGCTCAGGTTTGTTCTCCTGGAACTCTTCCAGAGCACGTCTCAAATCGGGCGAGATGGCAGAAAGAACTACCCCTTCGCCTAAGATGGTAGCAGGCTTGGTCACCACAGGAGAATCAGCAAAGAAGCTCCTAGAGAGGGCGTCTGCCTTGACATTCTTTGTTCCAGGAAGAAAAGAAACCACAAAATCAAAACGTGTAAAAAACAAGGCCCTCCTAGCCTGCCTAGGGTTCAAGCGCTTAGCCGACTAGGTAAATCAAATTCTTGTGGTCAGTGAGGACCACAACTTGATGCTTAGCTCCCTCCAACCAATGTCTCCACTCCTCAAATGCCCATTTCATGGCCAACAGTTCCCTATTCCCCACATCATAGTTACGTTCAGATGGAGAGAACTTTCGGGAAAAGAAAGCACAGGGATTCATTTTAGATGTTACAGGATCCTTTTGGGACAAAACAGCTCCTGCACCAATCTCAGAAGCATCCACCTCTACCTGGAATGGAAGTGAGACATCAGGTTGCCGCAAAACCGGGGCGGAGGTGAATCTTCGCTTCAGCTCCTGAAAGGAAGAAACAGCCTCCGGAGACCAATTTAACACATCAGCACCCTTTTTAGTCAGATCAGTCAATGGCTTGGCAATACTAGAAAATTTTGCTATAAACTTCCGATAAAAATTAGCAAAACCCCAAAACTTCTGGAGGGCCTTCAAAGAAGTGGGCTGAACCCAATCGTGAATGGCCTGTACCTTGGCCGGGTCCATTTCAATAGTTGACGGGGACAAAATAAATCCCAAAAAAGAAATCCTCTGTACTCCAAAAAGGCATTTAGATCCTTTGACATACAGGGAATTCTCCCTCAAGATCCGGAACACAGTCCGAATATGTTCCACATGAGAATCCCAATCCTTGGAGAAGATCAAAATATCATCCAGATAGATAATCAAAAATTTATCGACAAAATCTCGGAAAATATCATTCATGAAGCACTGGAAGACAGAAGGGGCATTAGTGAGCCCAAAAGGCATCACCAGGTACTCAAAATGTCCCTCCGGAGTATTAAACGCCGTCTTCCATTCATCCCCATGCTTAATGCGAATAAGATTATACGCCCCCCTGAGGTCAAGCTTGGTAAACCAGCTAGCACCTTTAACTCTGGAGAATAGATCAGAAATCAGGGGTAACGGATACTGATATTTAACAGTAATTTTGTTGAGGGCACGATAATCAATACAAGGTCTTAATGATCCATCCTTTTTGGCTACAAAAAAAAAAACGGCACCTAAGGGTGACGAGGATGGTCTAATATGACCCTTCTCCAACGTCTCCTTAATATAGGATCGCATAGCCTCGTGCTCGGGTACAGATAAATTGAAGAGCCGACCCTTGGGAAATTTACACCCGGGCTCAGTTCAACTGCACAGTCATAACTCCTATGAGGAGGCAGAGACGCAGACTCATTCTCACTAAATACATCATAAAAGTCCACCAAATAATCAGGAACATCATGCGACTGAGGAGAGGTGGAAAACACCGGAGCCTCACTAAAGGCACACCGACAACCCCAACTCACCACAGACACAGATTTCCAATCCAAAACTGGATTATGAATCTGTAACCAGGGAAACCCCAGAACAATAGTATCATGCAGATTATGCAACACCAAAAATCTGCAATTTTCTTGATGGTCCGGGGCGACCCGCATTACCACCTGGGTCCAAAACTGGGGTTTATTTTTATCCAAAGGAGTAGCATCAATCCCCCTCAAAGGGATAGGCGTCTGCAGAGGTGTCATCGGAAATCCACAACGATTAGCAAATTCCAAGTCCATTAGGTTTAGGGCTGCTCCCGAATCCACAAAAGCCTTGGTGGAAAATGTGGACAGGGAGCAGATCAGAGTAATAGCCAGAAGAAACTTAGGTTGAACACCCCCAACAGAAAACGTGTGTGCAAAGCGTTTCTCTCGTTTAGGACAGACAGAAATAATATGCGAGGCATCTCCACAAAAAAAACACAGCTTATTACGCCTTCTGAACTCCTGACGCTGCTCTCTGGAAAAAACTCTATCACATTGCATAGGTTCAGACATTTGTTCAACAGGTGGCAACACCTCTCGTGCAGCTTTGCGTTCGCGCAAACGCCGATCAACCTGAATGGCTAATGACATAGAATCGTCAAGACCAGAGGGAACAGGAAATCCCACCATAGTATCTTTTACGGCTTCTGACAACCCCTTCCGAAAGAGAGCAGCCAAGGCATTATCATTCCAGGTAGTAAGTACTGCCCACTTTCGGAATTTTTGACAGTACAATTCTGCAGAATCACGACCCTGGCTCAATGCCAGCAGGGTCTTTTCAGCCTGATCAATGGCATTAGGTTCGTCATACAACAACCCCAAAGCTTGAAAGAATGCGTTCACATTAGTCAGAATAGGATCATCTGGTTTCAAAGAAAACGCCCAATCCTGGGGATTGCCACGCAGCAAAGAGATGACAATTTTAACCTGCTGCGCGGAGCTCCCTGACGAGTTAGGCTTCAAGGCAAAAAATAATTTACAATTATTTTTGAAATTCAAAAATTTAGACCGATCCCCAAAAAATACATCAGGTGTAGGAATCTTTGGTTCAGCAGCATGTGAATGAGCAAGGTAGGCGGAAATTCCCCGCACTTCCGCAGCGAGCTGCTCCACACGATCAGACAATTGCTTTATCTCCATTGAGAGAAAAAAAAATTCCCCCTACTGCCTCAGAGATATAGAGGAAAAAATATACACACTCTTTTTTTTTTTTTTTTCAATTCTTTCCTGCTATTGAGTACCCTAGGATCTGCGGTACGGTGGGTGATTCTGTTATGAATGAGTCACCGTAGGAGACAAAAGCAGAAATACAAGCTAAGTCCAGAAAACCAGAGAAGTTGGCAACTATCAGATTGCAGACCCCTGAACCTATCAACACAACTAGCAGTAGCCGTGGGGGGTTCCTACGATGCCCTAGACCCCTCGATCACAGCCGGAGAATTACATAGGCCTAAAGAAAGAAAGGGGAAATCTAAACTGCCCCAAAGCAGACCCCAAAGCAATAGGCAGCCCCAAACATATAATGACGGTGAAGCAAGATGAAAATACTAACACAGACAGAAAGATAGACTGAGCAAAGACGGGGCCCAAAACTACCTAGATAGGAAAGGACAGGAAGGCTGCTGTCTGCAATCTGCCAAAACCCTATCAAAGACATAAGCCAACAAGCTGATATGAAAAAGGCCCTGAAGCAGCTAGGCTTCAAAAACTAAATCAGCACTCAGGTATTTTCAGAAGACAGAGCTAAATGAATTCAGCACACCCCAGCAGGGAATGGCAAAAATCCAGAAAAACAAAGCAAAACAAAGTCAAAGCACCAAAGCAAAAGGCCGAGCAGCAAACTTAGCTTTAGAGGAGCAGGAATTCAGACTGGTCTCCAAGGATCCCACAGAGAAATCACCCTCAGGGCAGAAGGGCGTCGGCAGCCTTATATCCAGTCAGTAACTCCACTCAGCCAGTCATCATCATCAGCCTCAGGTGTTTGATAATCAGGCTCACTACCTTTCTTTACCAGAAGAGGGAGTTCCTCGGGCCTCAGTAATGAAGGGGAAAATGAACTCACAACAGTGTCCATTGGATTGGTGAGAATTTGGATCTCACTATAGATTTGAGGACGCAGAACTATTGTCTCAGACCAGGAGAGATTACACCTCAATGTAGCAGGCTGAAATTGGATGGTGTATGACAAGGTGGAGGGTGTCTATAGGATTGGTGAGAATTTGGATCTCATTAGAGATTTGAGGACGCTAACAATGATGCTCTCAGTCCAAGTATGGACGCAGGCAGCCTAATAAGCAGGACTGCTGCACAGTGCACACACAAAAAGGTGGAGAAATGAACGCTTGGTAACTGTGCAGAAAACAGGAAGAAAAGTATTTTTGCTTTTAAAGCAGTTTGCACAGCAGTGTGCAAACAGCAATGCAGCTATCAGGGAGCCTTATAAGGCAGCCTAATAACCAACAGAGCTGATGCACAAAAATAGAGCCTCCCCTGTCACTGCACACAAAGTGTTATGTTGTAAGTGGAAATCACTAACAGCAGAAGCAGTTTTTTGGTTCTTCTTCCCTGCCTAACGCTCTCCCTACAGAATCATCATCAGCAGCAGCTCTCCCTATGCTAAGATCGGCATAAGTAAGATGGCGGTTGGTGTTCACGCCCTTTTATAGCCCCTGTGATGCCACACAAAGCCAGCCAATCACTTGCATGCCCTACTCAAAGATGGTGGTGACCGATTCCTATGTCATCGCGTTGCCCATAGTGTGCGTGCGTCCTCTATCATTGGCTGAAAAAGGGCGCTGGAAGCATCTTTTGAAATGCGACTTTGGCGCTCTGGTCGCCGACCTCGTGGCCGACCTCATGCTATGGTCGGGTTTCGTTTCATGAAACCCGACTTCAGCGAAAGTCGCCGACTTTTCAATATGACCGACCCGTTTCGCTCAACTCTAATGAAAACCTGATACCAATGGCAAACCTCTCGGATTTTCAAAGAGGCCAAATAGTTGGTGCTCGTATGGCAGGCTTTAGTGTAACAGAAAGTGCCCGAATGCTTGGCATGTCAAGAGGTACTGTCTCCAAAGTAATGACTGTGTTTGAAAGACAAGGAAAACCGTCCGCAGCAAAGCACAGGTCTGGCCGAAAGTCGAAGTTGACTGAGAGAGACCGTCGTACTCTAAAGCGAATTGTGAGAGAGGATCGCAAGACCACGGCTCCGAAAATCACTGCTGAGCTCAATGATCACCTACAGAACCCAGTTTCCACGAAAACTGTTCGTTGGGAGCTGCACATATCTGGATTCCATGGAAGAGCTGCAATTCGTAAACCAATGACAAATGTTTCCAAGCGTTTATAGTGGTGTAGAAACCTCCAGAATTGGTCCCTCGAGCAGTGGAAACATGTGATATTCTCAGACAAATCATCGTTTACGCTTTTTCCGACCTCCGGCCGAGTGTACGTTTGGAGACAGCCGAAAGAAGCATTCCATCCAGACTGCCTTCTCCCAACCGTAAAACATGGCGGAGGTTCAGTGATGATCTGGGGTGCTATTTCGTGGAGATCCGCTGGGCCAATGATATCCCTTCATGGAAGAATTAACAGCCAAGATTATTTAGGCATTTTGGGTGACCAAGTGCATCCTATGGTTCAAGCACTGTTCCCGAAGGGGAACGCCATCTTTCAGGATGATAATGTGTGGTGCCCCCAGGAGTATGGTCGCCACAGCGGCATTACCTTCCTCCTAGGTAGGGTGATGTCATGTTTGGAAGCAATGAAGGGTCTCTCTATCAGGTAAATTCAACACACAGCACAGTTCCCACTCCAGGCCAGCAGAGGGAGCTCTGAACCAAACTGGGGGAAGAGCTGCTCTCTGGGGGCCAGGAAGGGGAAGTTGGTCAGTTCGTGTGAGGAGGGAAAAGTGTGTGGACGGGAGAAGAAGAGCTGGAGGATTGAGTGGAGTTCAGGCTCACTTCTAGCGTAGTACATGGTCCGGAGTCCGGTCTCTGAGGTTGTATGGCTGCTGATGTTCCTGCAGCAGAAACCGGAGGAACAGGAGGCTGTAAATGCTCTGTTCCCGAATAAGACTCGGAGACACAACAGCAACGTGTGAGCCAGAAGAAGGAGGCTACAGTTGTCTGCCATACGAGGGGGTTCTAAAAGAGAGCAAGCAAGAGGAACTTTAGTGTAACTCAGTACTGCATGTACCTCAGATAAGCGTTTTCATTGCATAAAAGCGCCAAAACATAAAAAAAGACATAAATGAGGTATCACTGTAACCGTACTGACTCGAAGAATAAAACCGCTTTATCAATTTTACCGCACGCGTAACGGTGTAAACGCATCCCCCAAAAGAAATTCATGAAACGCTGGTTTTTGTTCATTCTGCGTCCCAAAAATCGGAATAAAAAGCGATAAAAAAAGTCACGTGCCCAAAAAATGGTACCAATAAAAATATCAACTTGTCCCGCAGAAAATAAGACCTCACAAGACTCGGTGGGTCAAAATATGGAAAAATTATAGCTCTCAATATGTGGTGATGCATAAACTATTTTTACAATAAATAGCGTCTTTTAGCGTGTGACAGCTGCCAAACATAAAAACCCGCCATAAATAGTAAATCAAACCCCCCGTTATCACCCCCTTAGGGAAAAATAATTAAAAAAAATTATTTATTTCCATTTTCCCATTAGGGCTAGGGTTAGGGTTAGGGCTAGAGTTAGGGTCATGGTTGGAGTTAGAAATGGGGGGTTTCCACTGTTTTGGTACATCAGGGGCTTTCCAAACGCGACATGACGTCCGATCTCAATTCCAGCCAAATGGCGCTGCTTCCCTTCCGAGCTCTGCCATGCGCCCAAACAGTGGTTCGCCCCCACATATCAGGTATCGGCGTACTCAGGACAACTTTTCCAGTCCAATTTCTCCTGTTACCCTTGGTAAAATAAAAAAATTGAACCTGAAGTAATTTTTTTTGTGAAAAAAAGTTAAATGTTCATTTTTTTAAACATTCAAAAAATTCCTGTGAAGCACCTGAAAGGTTAATAAACTTCTTGAATGTGGTTTTGAGCACCTTGAGGGGTGCAGTTTTTAGAATGGTGTCAATTTTGGGTATTTTTTATCATATAGACCCCTCAAAGTGACTTCAAATGTGATGTGGTCCGTAAAAATAAAATGGTGTTGCAAAAATGAGAAATCGCTGGTCAACTTTTAACCCTTATAACTTCCTAACAAAAAAAAATTTGGGTTCCCAAATAGTGCTGATGTAAAGTAAACATGTGGGAAATGTTACTTATTAGGTTTTTTGAGTGCTATATCTCTGTGATTTAAGAGCATAAACATTCAAAGTTGGAAAATTGCGAAATTTTCTAAATTTACGTCAAATTTCTGTTTTTTTCACAAATAAACACAAGCTATATGAATGAAATTTTACCACTAACATGAAGTACAATATTTCACGAGAAAACAATGTCAGAATCACCAGGATCCATGGAAGCGTTCCAGAGTTATGACCTCATAAAGGGACAGTGGTCAGAATTGTAAAAATTGGCCTGGGAATTAACATGCAAACCACCCTTGGGAGTAAAGGGGTTAATGCTAGTATTCCTATCAATTGCTTTATCAGAAGATTTTAAACGACTAGGGTCTAGAATATTTTTCATCGTAGGGGCTCTCCGGAATGTTATACCCGGATTCCTGGGTAGATGTTGTCCAATTATCGGATCATTCAATAAAATCGGCCAGTTTTTTTCAAAGACTTTTCCAATTTCCTTATGTTGGTAACTATACTGTGTTATGAAATTCATTGAAAATTGATTGTTGGAAGGTTCTTTAAATTTTATGTTATTAATTAATGAATCCTGTTTTCTGGCCAATGAGTTATTAAATGCCCTTTTTATAAGCTCATTTGGATATTTTTGATTTAAAAACCTGTCCTTCAAGATATTAGCTTGCTCCTTAAAATCTTCATCTAGACAATTTTTTTGTATTCTTCGGAATTGATTCCCAGGTATATTATTGAGCCATTTTGAATAATGTCCACTTTTATAATGAATGTAACTATTTTTGTCAACCTCTTTAAAAAATGTTTTAGTTAAAATAACATTTCCTTTTAAAAAAATTGTGATATCTAAAAAATTGATAATAGTAGAGTTGTACGTGGGAGAAAAGGAGATACCCCAATTATTGCTATTTATTTCTGCAATGAAGGTGTCAATATCATTGATAGTGTTGTTCCAGATAAAGAAAAGGTCGTCAATGAATCTTTTATAAAAAATAATTTGTGTAGACCATTTATTGATACTGATAAAAATTCTTTAAAAAAATCCCCATGAATAAATTTGCATAAATGGGCGCTACCTTACTATCCATTGCTGTGCCTGTGATTTGATGGTAGAGTACCCCTTCAAATGTAAAAAAATTATTTTTTAAAACAAATTCCAATCCTTTCATTAAAAACAATTTTTGGTTGGATGATAATCTGGTATCATTAAAAAGGTAGCTCTCAAAACATAATAATCCTATATCATGCCGGATATCTGAGTATAAAGCTGATACATCCATTGTACAGAAAATAAATTTATTGTCCCATTTTACATTTTTTAAGAGTTGAATTAGATGTGTGGAATCCCTCAAATAACTATCAAGATTGCTCACATGTGTGCACATAATCCTATCAATATAAGCAGATAGGTTGCTGGTGTTTTTTTCCTGAGGAAGGAGTTCTGTGAGACTCTGAAACACGTAGAATAAAGACCACTGTATTAATAATCCGAGTTTTTAGTGATTGTCTGACCACATTTTTCCTGTCCTGAAAGACCTGAGACAGGGACGGAGATTTGTCTTCCAACAAGACAATGATCCCAAACATAAAGCTAAATCTACAGTGGAATGGTTCACAAATAAACGTATCCAGGTGTTGGAATGGCCAAGTCAAAGTCCAGACCTGAATCCAATCAAGAATCTGTGGAAAGAGCTGAAAACTGCTGTTCACAAACGATCTCCATCAAACCTCACTGAGCTTGAGCTGTTTGCCAACGAAGAATGTGCAAGAATTTCAGTCTCTCGATGTACAAAACTGATAGAGACATACCCCAAGCGACTGCAACTGTAATGACAGCAAAAGGTGGCGCAACAAAGTATTAAATTAAAGGGGCTGAATAATATTGCACGCCCCACTTTTCAGTTTTTGAATGTCCACAAAAATTTAAAATAACCAATAAATTTCATTCAACTTCACAATTGTGTCCCACTTGTTGTTGATTCTTCACCAAAAATTTACATTTGGTATCTTTATGTTTGAAGCATGATATGTGGGAAAAGGCTGAAAAGTTCCAGGGGGCCGAATACTTTCGCAAGGCACTGTAGCAGCTTCTAGTCTCCGATGAAGATTATCAAAGCATGCCAAAAGTAATAAAAAGTTTTTAAAAATATATAAAAAAAATATATAAAATGTTCAAATCACTCCCCTTTCGCCCCATTCAAAATTAAACAATAAAAAAACAAACATACACATATTTGGTATTGCCGGGTTCAGAATCACCCGATCTATCAATAACAAAAAAGGATTAACTTGATCGCTGAATGATAAAGCAATAAAAAAAGTCAAAACGCCAGAATTACGTTTTTTTGGTCGCCACAACATTTCATTAAAATGCAATAACGGGCGATCAAAAGATTATATCTGCACCAATATGGTATCATTAAAAACATCAGCTCTGCATGCAAAAAATAAGCCCTCACCCGACGCCAGATCACGAAAAATGGATTTGCTACAGGTATCTGAAAATGGTGCTTTTTTTTGCAAAGTTTGAAATTTTTTTCACCACTTAGTTAAAAAAGAACTTAGATATGTTTGGTGTCTGTGAACTGATAATGACCTGGAGAATCATAATGAGAGGTCAGTTTTAGCATGTAGTGAACCTAGTAAAAATGCCAAACAAAAAAACAGTGGGATTGCACTTTTTTTGCAATTTCACCGCATCTGGATTTTTTCCCCATTTTCTAGTACATGACATGGTAAAACTAATGTTGTTGTTCAAAAGTACAACTCATCCCGCAAAAAACAAGCCCTCACACGGCCATATTGATGGAAAAATAAAACAGTTATGGCTCTGGGAAGAAGGGGCGTGAAAAACGAAAACACAAAACCGAAAAAAGCTCCAAGGGGTTAAACTGTGCTCTCTGTTTGGTATGTGTGTATTTTGAATGGTTGGAACTTTCATTTATCCCTGTCCGTCTTCCATTGTTTTTCCGGTTAGTGTGTTCCTATACACTTCAGCTTCTTAATGCCCTGGGTGGGGTTGATATAGGCGCATAGCAAGGTATGAAAACCAGGCATCTCCACCTTCAGGAGTAATCAAAGGGAAAGGGATAAACTAGAGCGCCCCTAGTTTTAGGGACCTGGTTATCACCCGTAGTCCCAACACCATCGTGACAGATCCTTGTTCAATGCCAGGAATAATAACTAGATGTGTATTTCCTGAAGGAAGTACAGATAGTGCTATGAAATGGTGCCTGGGCTGCCCCTTTAAGAGAGACTTGCCTGCTGCCCCTGCAAGACTTTCAACTCAGGATCCGTTTTAACTGTGGGTGCCTCTCAGGGGCCACTTTGGCCTCAGGGTCTGATTTAGTGGGTGGGGCCTCTCAGGATACGATTTGGTGGCCTGGGCTCCTCAGGGCTTGAATTGGTGGCCAGGATCCCTCAGGGTCCAATTTTGTGGGTGTGGCCCCTCAGGGTCCAATTTTGTGGGTGTGGCCCCTCAGGGTCAGATTTTGTGGGTGGGTCCCCTCAGGGTCCGATTTTGTGGGTGGGTCCCCTCAGGGTCCGATTTTGTGGCCGGGGCCCCTCAGGGTCCGATTTTGTGGCCGGGGCCCCTCAGGGTCCGATTTTGTGGGTGGGGCCCCTTAGGGTCTGATTTTGTGGTTGGGGCCCCTCAGGGTCTGATTTTTTGGGTGGGGCCCTTTAGGGTCTGATTTTGTGGGCGGAGCCCCTCTGGGTCCAATTTGGTGGGCGGGGCCACTCTTGGTCCCATTTGGTGGGTGGGGCCCCTCAGGGTCCGATTTTATGGGTGGGGCTCCTCAGGGTCCAATTTTGTGGGTGGGGCCCCTCAGGGTCCAATTTTGAGGTTGGAGCCCCACAGGGTCCAAATTTGTGGGTGGGGCCCCTCAGGGTCCGATTTTGTGGGTGGTGCCCCTTAGGGTCTGATTTTGTGGTTGGGGCCCCTCAGGGTCCGATTTTTTGGGTGGGGCCCTTTAGGGTCTGATTTTGTGGGCGGAGCCCCTCTGGGTCCAATTTGGTGGGCGGGGCCACTCTTGGTCCCATTTGGTGGGTGGGGCCCCTCAGGGTTCGATTTGGTGGGTGGGGCCCCTCAGGGTCCGATTTGGTGGGTGGGGCCCCTCAGGGTCCGATTTGGTGGGTGGGGACCCTCAGGGTCCTATTTGGTGGGCGGGGCCCCTCAGGGTCCGATTTTGTGGCCGGGGCCCCTCAGGGTGCAATTTTGTGGCCAGGGCCCCTCAGGGTCCGATTTTGTGGCCGGGGCCCCTCAGGGTCCGATTTTGTGGGTGGGGCCCCTTAGGGTCTGATTTTGTGGTCGGAGCCCCTCTGGGTCCAATTTGATGGGCGGGACCACTCTGGGTCCAATTTGGTGGGTGGGGCCTCACACGGTCCGATTTGGTGGGCGGGCCCACTCTGGGTCAGATTTTGTGGCCGGGGCCTCTCGGTCCGATTTTGTGGGTGGGGCCCCTCAGGGTCTGATTTTGTGGGTGGGGCCTCTCAGGGTCAGATTTTGTGGCCGGGTCCCCTCAGGGTCCGATTTTGTGGGTGGGGCCCCTCTGGGTCCGACTTTGTGGCTGGGGCCCCTTAGGGTCCGATTTGGTGGGTGGGACCACTCTGGGTCCAATTTGGTGGGTGGGGCCTCTCACGGTCCGATTTGGTGGGCGGGGCCACTCTGGATCTGATTTAGCAGGTGGGGCCCCACAGGGTCCGATTTGGTGGGTGGGGCCCCTCAGAGTCCGATTTTGTGGGTGGGGCCCCTCAGAGTCCGATTTTGTGGGTGGGGCCCCTCAGGGTCAGATTTTGTGGCCGGGTCCCCTCAGGGTCCGATTTTGTGGGTGGGGCCCCTCTGGGTCTGACTTTGTGGCTGGGGCCCCTTAGGGTCCGATTTTGTGTCCGGGGCCCCTCAGGGAACGATTTTGTGGTTGGGGCCCTTCAGAATCCGATTTTGTGGTTGGGGCCCCACAGGGTCCGATTTTGTGGGTGGGTCCCCTCAGGGTCTGATTTTGTGTGTGGGGCCCTTCAGGGTCCGATTTTGTGGTTGGGGCCTTTCAGAATCCGATTTGGTGGGCGGGGCCGCTCAGGGTCCGATTTGGTGAGCAGGGCCCCTCAGAGTTCAATTTGGTGAGCAGGGCCCTTCAGGGTCAGATTTGGTGGGCGGGGCCCCTCAGGGTCCGATTTTGTGGTTGGGGTCTCTCAGGGTCCGATTTTGTGGGTGGAGCCCCTCAGGGTCCGATTTTGTGTCCGGGGCCCCTCAAGGTCCGATTTTGTGGTTGGGGCCTTTCAGAATCCGATTTTGTGGATGGGGCCCCTCAGGGTCCGATTTGATTGGCTGGGCCACTCTGGGTTTGATTTTGTGGTTGGGGCCCCTCAGGGTCCGATTTTGTGGGTGGGTCCCCTCAGGGTCTGATCTTGTGTCCGGGGCCCTTCAGGGTCTGATTTTGTGGTTGGGGCCTTTCAGAATCCGATTTGGTGGGTGGGGCCGCTCAGGGTCCGATTTGGTGAGCGGGGCCCCTCAGAGTTCAATTTGGTGAGCAGGGCCCCTCAGGGTCCGATTTGGTGAGCGGGGCCCCTCAGGGTCCGATTTGGTGAGCGGGGCCCCCTCAGGGTCTGATTTGGTGAGCGGGGCCCCTCAGGGTCCGATTTTGTGGGCAGGATCTTTCAGAGTCTGATTTGGTGGGCGGGGCCCCTCAGGGTCCGATTTGGCGGGTGGGGCCCATCAGGGTCCGATTTGATGGGCAGGGCCCCTCAGGGTCCGATTTGGTGAGCGGGGCCCCTCAGCGTCTGATTTTGTGGGCGGGATCTCTCAGAGTCCGATTTGGTGGGCGGGGCCCATCAGGGTCCGATTTGGTGGGCAGGGCCCCTCAGGGTCCTATTTTGTGGGTGGGGCCCCCTGGGTCTGATTTGGTGGGCGGGGCCCCCCTGGGTCCAATTTGAAGGGGGGCCCTCAGGGTCCGATTTAGTGGGCGGGGCCCCTCAGGGTCCGATTTGGTGGGCGGGGCCCCTCAGGGTCCGATTTGGTGGGCGGGGCCACTCAGGGTCCGATTTGGTGGGCGGGGCCACTTAGGGTCCGATTTGGTGGGTGGGGCTCCTCAGGGTCCGAATTTGTGGTTGGGGCCCCTCATGGTCTGATTTTGTGGGTGGGGCCCCTCAGGGTCCGATTTTGTGTCTGGGGCCCCTCAGGGTCCGATATTGTGGTTGGGGCCCTTCAGAATCCGATTTGGTGGGCAGGGCCCCTCAGGGTCTGATTTGGTGGGCGGGGCCGCTCAGGGTCCGATTTGGTGGGCGGGGCCCCTCAGGGTCCGATTTTGTGGGTGGGGCCCCTCAGGGTCCGATTTAGTGGCTGGGGCCCCTCAGGGTCCGATTTTGTGGGTGGGGACCCTCAGGGTCCGATTTTGTGGCCAGGGCCCTTCAGGCTCCGATTTTGTGGGTGGGGCCCCTTAGGGTCTGATTTGGTGGGCGGGGCCACGCTGGGTCTGATTTAGCGGGCGGGGCCCCACAAGGTCCGATTTGGTGGGCGGTGCCCCTCAGAGTCCGATTTGGTGGGTGGGGCCCCTCAGGATCCGATTCGGTGGCCTGGGCTCCTCAGGGCTTGAAATGGTGGACAGGATCCCTCAGGGTCAGATTTTGTGGCCGGGGCCTCTCGGTCCGATTTTGTGGGTGGGGCCCCTCAGGGTCTGATTTGGTGGGCGGGGCCGCTCTGGGTCCGATTTGGTGGGCGGGGCCCCTCAGGGTCCGATTTTGTGGGTGGGGCCCCTCAGGGTCCGATTTAGTGGCTGGGGCCCCTCAGGGTCCGATTTTGTGGGTGGGGACACTCAGGGTCCGATTTTGTGGCCAGGGCCCCTCAGGCTCCGATTTTGTGGGCGGGGCCCCTTAGGGTCTGATTTTGTGGTCGGAGCCCCTCTGGGTCCAATTTGGTGGGCGGGACCACTCTGGCCCTGATTTGGTGGGTGGGACCACTCTGGGTCCAATTTGGTGGGCGGGGCCTCTCACGGTCCGATTTGGTGGGCGGGGCCACTCTGGGTCTGATTTAGCGGGCGGGGCCCCACAGGGTCCGATTTGGTGGGCGGGGCCCCTCAGAGTCTGGTTTGGTGGGTGGGGCCCCTCAGGATCCGATTCGGTGGCCTGGGCTCCTCAGGGCTTGAAATGGTGGACAGGATCCCTCAGGGTCAAATTTTGTGGCCGGGGCCTCTCTGTCCGATTTTGTGGGTGGGGCCCCTCAGGGTCTGATTTTGTGGGTGGGGCCCCTCAGGGTCAGATTTTGTGGCCGGGTCCCCTCAGGGTCCGATTTTGTGGTCGGAGCCCCTCTGGGTCCAATTTGGTGGGTGGGACCACTCTGGCTCCGATTTGGTGGGTGGGACCACTCTGGGTCCAATTTGGTGGGCGGGGCCTCTCACGGTCCGATTTGGTGGGCGGGGCCACTCTGGGTCTGATTTAGCGGGCGGGGCCCCTCAGGGTCCGATTTGGTGGTCGGGGCCCTTCAGGGTCCGATATGGTGGTTGGTGCCCCTCAGGGTCCGATTTTTTTGGGTGGGGCCCTTTAGGGTCTGATTTTGTGGGCGGAGCCCCTCTGGGTCCAATTTGGTGGGCGGGGCCACTCTTGGTCCCATTTGGTGGGTGGGGCCCCTCAGGGTTCGATTTGGTGGGTGGGGCCCCTCAGGGTCCGATTTGCTGGGCGGGGACCCTCAGGGTCCTATTTGGTGGGCGGGGCCCCTCAGGGTCTGATTTTGTGGCCGGGGCCCCTCAGGGTGCAATTTTGTGGCCAGGGCCCCTCAGGGTCCGATTTGGTGGCCGGGGCCCCTCAGGGTCCGATTTTGTGGTCGGAGCCCCTCTGGGTCCAATTTGGTGGGCGGGACCACTCTGGCTCCGATTTGGTGGGTGGGACCACTCTGGGTCCAATTTGGTGGGCGGGGCCACCCTGGGTCTGATTTAGCGGGCGGGGCCCCTCAGGGTCCGATTTTGAGGTTGGAGCCCCACAGGGTCCAAATTTGTGGGTGGGGCCCCTCAGGGTCCGATTTTGTGGGTGGGGCCCCTTAGGATCCGATTTTGTGGTTGGGACCCTCAGGGTCCGATTTTTTGGGTGGGGCCCTTTAGGGTCTGATTTTGTGGGCGGAGCCCCTCTGGGTCCAATTTGGTGGGCGGGGCCACTCTTGGTCCCATTTGGTGGGCGGGGCCACTCTGGGTACGATTTGGTGGGCGGGGAACCTCAGGATCCAATTTGGTGGGCGGGGTCCCTCATGGACCGATTTGGTGGGTGGGGCCCCTCAGGGTCCGATTTGGTGGGCGGGGCCCCTCAGGGTCCGATTTGGTTTGCGGGCCCCTCAAGGTCCAATTTAGTGGGCGGGGCACCTCAGGGTCCAATTTTGAGGTTGGAGCCCCACAGGGTCCAAATTTGTGGGTGGGGCCCCTCAGGGTCCTATTTTGTGGGTGGGGCCCCTTAGGGTCCGATTTTGTGGTTGGGACCCCTTAGGGTCCGATTTTTTGGGTGGGGCCCTTTAGGGTCTGATTTTGTTGGCGGAGCCCCTCTGGGTCCAATTTGGTGGGCGGGGCCCCTCATGGTCCGATTTGGTGGGCGGGACCCCTCAGGGTCCAATTTGGTGGGCGGGGCCCCTCAGGGTCCGATTTGGTGGGCGGGGCCCATCAGGGTCTGATTTGGTGGGTGGGGCCCCTCAGGGATCGATTTGGTGGGTGGGGCCCCTCAGGGTCCGATTTGGTGGGCGGGGACCCTCAGGGTCCTATTTGGTGGGCGGGGCCCCTCAGGGTCCTATTTGGTGGCCGGGCCCCTCAGGGTCCTATTTGGTGGCCAGGGCCCCTCAGGGTCCGATTTTGTGGCCGGGGCCCCTCAGGGTCCGATTTTGTGGGTGGGGCCCCTCAGGGTCTGATTTTGTGGTCGGAGCCCCTCTGGGTCCAATTTGGTGGGCGGGACAACTCTGGGTCCGATTTGGTGGGTGGGACCACTCTGGGTCCAATTTGGTGGGTGGGGCCTCTCACGGTCCGATTTGGTGGGCGGGGCCACTCTGGGCCTGATTTAGCGGGTGGGGCCCCTTTGGGTCCAATTTGGTGGGCGGGGCCACTCTTGGTCCCATTTGGTGGGCGGTGCCACTCTGGGTACGACTTGGTGGGCGGGGCCCCTGAGGATCTAATTTGGTGTGCGGTGCCCCTCAGGGACCAATTTGGTGTGCGGTGCCCCTCAGGGACCAATTTGGTGGGCGGGGCCCCTCAGGGTCCGATTTGGTGGGCGGGGTCCCTCAAGGTCCGATTTAGTGGGCGGGGCCCCTCAGGGTCCGATTTTGTGGCCGGGGCCCCTCAGGGTGCAATTTTGTGGCCAGGGCCCCATAGGGATGAAGCTAGATTTGCATTTGTGCTGTGGGTTTTGCTTTAAGAGCTGATATTATGTGGCAGAAGCTCTGTCTTGGGGGTCAAGTGAAGTTCGTAGGCGTTGGCATAGTGACTGGGTGTGCCTGCGCATATCAATGAGCTTAACTGCTATTTCAATCACCTCAGGGCACGTTTTGCCATTTCCCATTGAAAAGCATTGGAGACAGTGCATTCCAATGACGGGAAAAAAAATTTTCAAACGCAAATTGCGTAAAACTACAAATCCGATCGACACGAAAAATACTTAGCACACCTCTCGTGGACGCTGGCTTCGAAACGACACCTCAACGGAGTCTGTGCGTGTAGCGGTTCGGGCCGTATTAATTGCGGAAATCAACTTAATAATAATAACTAGATGTGTATTTCCTGAAGGAAGTACAGATAGTGGTTTGAAATGGTGCCCGGGCTGCCCCTTTAAGAGAGACTTGCCTGCTGCCCCTGCAAGACTTTCAACTCAGGATCCGTTTTAACTGTGAGTGCCTCTCAGGGGCCACTTTGGCCTCAGGGTCTGATTTGGTGGGTGGGGCCCCTCAGGATCTGATTCCTTGGCCTTGGCTCCTCAGGGCTTGAATTGTTGGCGGGGATCCCTCAGGCTCCGATTTTGTGGGTGTGGCGCCTCAGGGTCCGATTTTGTGGCCGGGGCCCCTCTGGGTCTAATTTTGTGGCCGGATCCCCTCAGGGTCCGATTTTGTGGCCGGGGCCCCTCAGGGTCCAATTTTGTGGGTGGGGCCCGATTTTGTAGCCGGGGCTCATCAGGGTTCGATTTTGTGGTTGGGGCCCCTCAGGGTCCGATTTTGTGGGTGGGGCCACTCTGGGTCCGATTTGGTGGGTGGGGCCACTCTGGGTCTGTTTTGTTGGATGGGGCTACTCAGGGTCCGATTTGGTAGGCGGGACCCCTCAGGGTCCGATTTGGCGGGCGGGTCCCCTCAGGGTCCGATTTGGTGGGCGGGTCCCCTCAGGGTCCAATTTGGTGGGCGGGGTCCCTCAGGGTCTGATTTGGTGGGCGGTGCCCCTCAGTGTCCGATTTTCTGGCCGGGGCCCCTCAGGGTCCGATTTTGTGGGTTGGGCCCCTCAGGGGCCGATTTTGTGGCTGGGCCCCTCAGGGTCCGATTTTGTGGTTGGGGCCCCTCAGGGTCCGATTTTGTGGTTGGGGACCCTAAGGGTCCGATTTTGTGGCCGGGGCCCATCAGGATCCGATTTTGTGACCGGGGCCCATCAGGGTCCGATTTTGTGGCCGAGGCCCCTCAGGGTCCGATTTTGTTGGGGCCCCTCAGGGTCTGATTTTGTGGCAGGGGCCCCTCAGGGTCCGATTTTATGGGTGGGGCCCCTTAGGGTCTGATTTTGTGGGCGGAGCCCCTCTGGGTCCAATTTGGTGGGTGGGACCACTCTGGGTCCGATTTGGTGGGCGGGACCACTATGGGTCCGATTTAGTGGGCGGGGCCCCACAGGGTCTGGTTTGGTGGGCAGGGCCTCTCTGGGTCCGATTTGGTGGGCGGGGCCACTCTGGGTAAGATTTGGAGGCTGGGGTCACTCAGCCTCCGATTTGGAGGCTGGGGTCGTTGAGCTTCCGATTTGGAGGCAGAGGTCAAAGAGCCTCCGATTTGGAGGCCGGGGTGGATGAGCTTCCGATTTGGAGGCCGGGGTCGTTGAGCCTCCGATTTGGAGGCTGGGGTCGATCAGCCTCCGATTTGGAGGCTGGAGTCGCTCAGCCTCCGATTTGGAGGCCCTGGTGGCTCAGCCTCCGATTTGCAGGCCGGGGTGGCTCAGCCTCCGATTTGGAGGCCGGAGTGGCTCAGCCTCCGACTTGAAGGCCGGGGTGGCTCAGCCTTCGATTTGGAGGCCGGGGTGGCTCAGCCTTCGATTTGGAGGGCGGGGAGGCTCAGCCTTCGATTTGGAGGCCGGGGTGGCTCAGCCTTCGATTTGGAGGCTGGGGTGGCTCAGCCCCCGATTTGGACCCCAGGGTCGATCAGCCTCCGATTTGGAGGCTGGGGTCGCTCAGCCTCCGATTTGGAGGCTGGGGTCGCTCAGCCTCCGATTTGGAGGCCCTGGTGGCTCAGCCTCCGATTTGCAGGCCGGGGTGGCTCAGCCTCCGACTTGGAGGCCGGGGTGGCTCAGCCTTCGATTTGAAGGGCGGGGAGGCTCAGCCTTCGATTTGGAGGCTGGGGTGGCCCAGCCTCCGACTTGGAGGCCGGGGTGGCTCAGCCTTCGATTTGGAGGCCGGGGTGGCTCAGCCTTCGATTTGGAGGGCGGGGAGGCTCAGCCTTCGATTTGGAGGCCGGGGTGGCTCAGCCTTCGATTTGGAGGCTGGGGTGGCTCAGCCCCCGATTTGGACCCCAGGGTCGATCAGCCTCCGATTTGGAGGCTGGGGTCGCTCAGGCTCCGATTTGGAGGCTGGGGTCACTCAGCCTCCGATTTGGAGGCCCTGGTGGCTCAGCCTCCGATTTGCAGGCCGGGGTGGCTCAGCCTCCGACTTGGAGGCCGGGGTGGCTCAGCCTTCAATTTGAAGGGCGGGGAGGCTCAGCCTTCGATTTGGAGGCTGGGGTGGCCCAGCCTCCGACTTGGAGGCCGGGGTGGCTCAGCCTTCGATTTGGAGGCCGGGGTGGCTCAAGCCTTCGATTTGGAGGCTGGGGTGGCTCAGCCTCCGATTTGGAGGCCGGGGTCGATCAGCATCCGATTTGGAGGCCAGGGTCGATCAGCCTCCGATTTGGAGGCCTGGGTGGCTCAGCCTCCGATTTGGAGGCCGGGGTGGCTTAGCCTCCGATTTGGAGGCTGGGTGGCTCAGACTCCGATTTGGAGGCCGGGGTGGCTCAGCCTCCGATTTGGAGGCCGGGGTGGCTCAGCCTCCGATTTGGAGGCCGGGGTCGCTCAGCCTCCGATTTGGAGGCCGGGGTGGCTCAGCCTCCGATTTGGAGGCCGGGGTGGCTCAGCCTCCGATTTGGAGGCCGGGGTGGTTCAGCCTCCAATTTGGAGGCCGGGGTCGATCAGCCTTCGATTTGGAGGCCGGGGTCGATCAGCCTCCGATTTGGAGGCCGGGGTCAATCAGCCTCCGATTTGGAGGCCGGGGTCGATCAGCCTCCGATTTGGAGGCCGGGGTCGATCAGCCTCCGATTTGGAGGCCGGGGTCGATCAGCCTCCGATTTGGAGGCCGGGGTCGATCAGCCTCCGATTTGGAGGCCGGGGTCGATCAGCCTCCGATTTGGAGGCGCGGGTGGCTCAGCCTCCGATTTGGAGGCGCGGGTGGCTCAGCCTCCGATTTGGAGGCCGGGGTGGCTCAGCCTCCGATTTGGAGGCCGGGGTCGATCAGCCTCCGATTTGGATGCCGGGGTGGCTTAGCCTCCGATTTGGAGCCTGGGGTCACTCAGCTTTCGATTTGGCGTGTCGGCCCTTTAAGACTCATTTCGGTGCGCTGGCCCTTTAATAATCACTTTGGCGCGTCGGCCCTTTAAGAGCTAGTTTGGCTCACTGGGCTTCTAAATCAACTTTGGCAGACATTCTCTCTCAGGGGCATGCGTCATGTGATGAAGCTAGATTTGCATTTGTGCTGTGGGTTTTGCTTTAAGAGCTGATATTATGTGGCAGAAGCTCTGTCTTGGGGGTCAAGTGAAGTTCGTAGGCGTTGGCATAGTGACTGGGTGTACGTGCACGTATAAATGAGCTCAACTGCCATTTCAATCGCCTCAGGGCACGTTTTGCCATTTCCTATTGAAAAGCATTGGAGACAGTGCATTCCAATTATGGGAAAAAAAATTTTCAAGCGCAAATTGCGCAAAAACTACAAATTCGATCGACATGAAAAATACCTAGCACACCTCTCATGGACGCTGGCTTCGAAACGACACCTCAACGGAGTCTGTGCGTGTAGCGGTTCGGGCCATATTAATTGCGGAAATCAACTTAATAATAATAAGAAGAATAAGTTAGCAGCGTTCGGATTACAATATATTGGCTTTTTCAAACCACTATAGCTAGATGTGTATTTCCTGAAGGAAGTACAGATAGTGGTTTGAAATGGTGCCCGGGCTGCCCCTTTAAGAGAGACTTGCCTGCTGCCCCTGCAAGATTTTCAACTCAGGATCCGTTTTAACTGTGGGTGTCTCTCAGGGGCCACTTTGGCCTCAGGGTCTGATTTTGTGGGTGGGGCCCCTCAGGGCCCGATTTTGTGGGTGGGGTCCCTCAGGGTCTGATTTTGTGGCCGGGGCACCTCAGGGTCCGATTTGGTGGGTGGGGCCCCTCAGGGTCCGATTTGGTGGCCGGGGCCCCTCAGGGGCAAATTTGGTGGGTGGGACCCCTCAGGGTCCGATTTTGTGTCCGGGGCCCCTCAGAGTCCGATTTGGTGGTTGGGGCCCCTCAGGGTCCGATTTTGTGGCCGAGGCCCCTCAGGGTCCGATTTTGTGACTGGAACCCCTCAGGGTCCGATTTTGTGGGTGGGGCCCCTCAGAGTCCGATTTTGTGGGTGGGGCCCCTCAGGGTCAGATTTTGTGGCCGGGTCCCCTCAGGGTCCGATTTTGTGGGTGGGGCCCCTCTGGGTCTGACTTTGTGGCTGGGGCCCCTTAGGGTCCGATTTTGTGTCCGGGGCCCCTCAGGGTCCGATTTTGTGGTTGGGGCCCTTCAGAATCCGATTTTGTGGTTGGGGCCCCACAGGGTCCGATTTTGTGGGTGGGGCTCCTCAGGGTCCGATTTGGTGAGCGGGGCCCCTCAGAGTTCAATTTGGTGAGCGGGGACCCTCTGGGTCCGATTTGGTCAGCGGGGCCCCTCAGGGTCCGATTTGGTCAGCGGGGCTCCTCAGGGTCAGATTTGGTGGGCGGGGCCCCTCAGGGTCCGATTTTGTGGTTGGGGCCCCTCAGGGTCCGATTTTGTGGGTGGAGCCCCTCAGGGTCCGATTTTGTGTCCGGGGCCCCTCAAGGTCCGATTTTGTGGTTGGGGCCTTTCAGAATCCGATTTGGTGGGCGGGGCGCCTCAGGGTCCGATTTGGTGAGCGGGGCCTCTCAGAGTTCAATTTGGTGAGCGGGGCCCCTCAGGGTCCGATTTGGTGAGCGGTGCCCCTCAGGGTCCGATTTGGTGGGCAGGGCCTGTCAGGGTCTGATTTGGTGGGTGGGGCCCCTCAGGGTCAGATTTGCTGGGCGGGGGCCATTCTGGGTCTGATTTGGTGGGCGGGGCCCCTCAGGGTCCGATTTTGTGGGTGGGGCCCCTCAGGGTCTGATTTTGTGGTCGGAGCCCCTCTGGGTCCAATTTGGTGGGCGGGACAACTCTGGGTCCGATTTGGTGGGTGGGACCACTCTGGGTCCAATTTGGTGGGTGGGGCCTCTCACGGTCCGATTTGGTGGGCGGGGCCACTCTGGGCCTGATTTAGCGGGTGGGGCCCCTTTGGGTCCAATTTGGTGGGCGGGGCCACTCTTGGTCCCATTTGGTGGGCGGGGCCACTCTGGGTATGACTTGGTGGGCGGGGCCCCTGAGGATCTAATTTGGTGTGCGGTGCCCCTCAGGGACCAATTTGGTGGGCGGGGCCCCTCAGGGTCCGATTTGGTGGGCGGGGTCCCTCAGGGTCCGATTTAGTGGGCGGGGCCCCTCAGGGTCCGATTTTGTGGCCGGGGCCCCTCAGGGTCCGATTTTGTGGCCGGGGCCCCTCAGGGTCCGATTTTGTGGGTGGGGCCCCTTAGGGTCTGATTTTGTGGTTGGGCCCCTCAGGGTCCGATTTTTTGGGTGGGGCCCTTTAGGGTCTGATTTTGTGGGCGGAGCCCCTCTGGGTCCAATTTGGTGGGCGGGGCCACTCTTGGTCCCATTTGGTGGGTGGGGCCCCTCAGGGTCCGATTTTATGGGTGGGGCTCCTCAGGGTCCAATTTTGTGGGTGGGGCCCCTCAGGGTCCAATTTTGAGGTTGGAGCCCCACAGGGTCCAAATTTGTGGGTGGGGCCCCTCAGGGTCCGATTTTGTGGGTGGTGCCCCTTAGGGTCTGATTTTGTGGTTGGGGCCCCTCAGGGTCTGATTTTTTGGGTGGGGCCCTTTAGGGTCTGATTTTGTGGGCGGAGCCCCTCTGGGTCCAATTTGGTGGGCGGGGCCACTCTTGGTCCCATTTGGTGGGTGGGGCCCCTCAGGGTTCGATTTGGTGGGTGGGGCCCCTCAGGGTCCGATTTGGTGGGTGGGGCCCCTCAGGGTCCGATTTGGTGGGCGGGGACCCTCAGGGTCCTATTTGGTGGGCGGGGCCCCTCAGGGTCCGATTTTGTGGCCGGGGCCCCTCAGGGTGCAATTTTGTGGCCAGGGCCCCTCAGGGTCCGATTTTGTGGCCGGGGACCCTCAGGGTCCGATTTTGTGGGTGGGGCCCCTTAGGGTCTGATTTTGTGGTCGGAGCCCCTCTGGGTCCAATTTGATGGGCGGGACCACTCTGGGTCCAATTTGGTGGGTGGGGCCTCACACGGTCCGATTTGGTGGGCGGGCCCACTCTGGGTCAGATTTTGTGGCCGGGGCCTCTCGGTCCGATTTTGTGGGTGGGGCCCCTCAGGGTCTGATTTTGTGGGTGGGGCCCCTCAGGGTCAGATTTTGTGGCCGGGTCCCCTCAGGGTCCGATTTTGTGGGTGGGGCCCCTCTGGGTCCGACTTTGTGGGTGGGGCCCCTCTGGGTCCGATTTGGTGGGTGGGACCACTCTGGGTCCAATTTGGTGGGTGGGGCCTCTCACGGTCCGATTTGGTGGGCGGGGCCACTCTGGGTCTGATTTAGCAGGTGGGGCCCCACAGGGGCCGATTTGGTGGGCGGGGCCCCTCAGAGTCCGATTTTGTGGGTGGGGCCCCTCAGAGTCCGATTTTGTGGGTGGGGCCCCTCAGGGTCAGATTTTGTGGCCGGGTCCCCTCAGGGTCCGATTTTGTGGGTGGGGCCCCTCTGGGTCTGACTTTGTGGCTGGGGCCCCTTAGGGTCCGATTTTGTGTCCGGGGCCCCTCAGGGTCCGATTTTGTGGTTGGGGCCCTTCAGAATCCGATTTTGTGGTTGGGGCCCCACAGGGTCCGATTTTGTGGGTGGGGCTCCTCAGGGTCCGATTTGGTGAGCGGGGCCCCTCAGAGTTCAATTTGGTGAGCGGGGCCCCTCTGGGTCCGATTTGGTCAGCGGGGCCCCTCAGGGTCCGATTTGGTCAGCGGGGCTCCTCAGGGTCAGATTTGGTGGGCGGTGCCCCTCAGGGTCCGATTTTGTGGTTGGGGCCCCTCAGGGTCCGATTTTGTGGGTGGAGCCCCTCAGGGTCCGATTTTGTGTCCGGGGCCCCTCAAGGTCCGATTTTGTGGTTGGGGCCTTTCTGAATCCGATTTGGTGGGCGGGGCGCCTCAGGGTCCGATTTGGTGAGCGGGGCCTCTCAGAGTTCAATTTGGTGAGCGGGGCCCCTCAGGGTCCGATTTGGTGAGCGGTGCCCCTCAGGGTCCGATTTGGTGGGCAGGGCCTGTCAGGGTCTGATTTGGTGGGTGGGGCCCCTCAGGGTCAGATTTGCTGGGCGGGGGCCATTCTGGGTCTGATTTGGTGGGCGGGGCCCCTCAGGGTCCGATTTTGTGGGTGGGGCCCCTCAGGGTCTGATTTTGTGGCCGGGGCCCCTCAGGGAACGATTTTTTGGTCGGGGCCCCTCAGGGTCCGATTTTGTGGGTGGGGCCCCTCAGGGTCCGATTTGGTTGGCTGGGCCACTCTGGGTTTGATTTTGTGGTTGGGGCCCCTCAGGGTCCGATTTTGTGGGTGGGTCCCCTCAGGGTCTGATTTTGTGTGCGGGGCCCTTCAGGGTCCGATTTTGTGGTTGGGGCCTTTCAGAATCCGATTTGGTGGGCGGGGCCGCTCAGGGTCCGATTTGGTGAGCAGGGCCCCTCAGAGTTCAATTTGGTGAGCAGGGCCCTTCAGGGTCAGATTTGGTGGGCGGGGCCCCTCAGGGTCCGATTTTGTGGTTGGGGTCTCTCAGGGTCCGATTTTGTGGGTGGAGCCCCTCAGGGTCCGATTTTGTGTCCGGGGCCCCTCAAGGTCCGATTTTGTGGTTGGGGCCTTTCAGAATCCGATTTTGTGGATGGGGCCCCTCAGGGTCCGATTTGATTGGCTGGGCCACTCTGGGTTTGATTTTGTGGTTGGGGCCCCTCAGGGTCCGATTTTGTGGGTGGGTCCCCTCAGGGTCTGATCTTGTGTCCGGGGCCCTTCAGGGACTGATTTTGTGGTTGGGGCCTTTCAGAATCCGATTTGGTGGGTGGGGCCGCTCAGGGTCCGATTTGGTGAGCGGGGCCCCTCAGAGTTCAATTTGGTGAGCAGGGCCCCTCAGGGTCCGATTTGGTGAGCGGGGCCCCTCAGGGTCCGATTTGGTGAGCGGGGCCCCTCAGGGTCCGATTTGGTGAGCGGGGCCCCTCAGGGTCCGATTTTGTGGGCAGGATCTCTCAGAGTCCGATTTGGTGGGCGGGGTCCCTCAGGGTCCGATTTGGCGGGTGGGGCCCATCAGGGTCCGATTTGATGGGCAGGGCCCCTCAGGGTCCGATTTGGTGAGCGGGGCCCCTCAGCGTCTGATTTTGTGGGCGGGATCTCTGAGTCCGATTTGGTGGGCGGGGCCCATCAGGGTCCGATTTGGTGGGCAGGGCCCCTCAGGGTCCTATTTTGTGGGTGGGGCCCCCCTGGGTCTGATTTGGTGGGCGGGGCCCCCCTGGGTCCAATTTGAAGGGGGGCCCTCAGGGTCCGATTTAGTGGGCGGGGCCCCTCAGGGTACGATTTGGTGGGCGGGGCCACTCAGGGTCCGATTTGGTGGGCGGGGCCACTCAGGGTCCGATTTGGTGGGCGGGGCCACTCAGGGTCCGATTTGGTGGGTGGGGCTCCTCAGGGTCCGAATTTGTGGTTGGGGCCCCTCATGGTCTGATTTTGTGGGTGGGGCCCCTCAGGGTCCGATTTTGTGTCCGGGGCCCCTCAGGGTCCGATATTGTGGTTGGGGCCCTTCAGAATCCGATTTGGTGGGCAGGGCCCCTCAGGGTCTGATTTGGTGGGTGGGGCCCCTTAGGGTCTGATTTGGTGGGCGGGGCCACGCTGGATCTGATTTAGCGGGCGGGGCCCCACAAGGTCCGATTTGGTGGGCGGTGCCCCTCAGAGTCCGATTTGGTGGGTGGGGCCCCTCAGGATCCGATTCGGTGGCCTGGGCTCCTCAGGGCTTGAAATGGTGGACAGGATCCCTCAGGGTCAGATTTTGTGGCCGGGGCCTCTCGGTCCGATTTTGTGGGTGGGGCCCCTCAGGGTCTGATTTGGTGGGCGGGGCCGCTCTGGGTCCGATTTGGTGGGCGGGGCCCCTCAGGGTCCGATTTTGTGGGTGGGGCCCCTCAGGGTCCGATTTAGTGGCTGGGGCCCCTCAGGGTCCGATTTTGTGGGTGGGGACACTCAGGGTCTGATTTTGTGGCCAGGGCCCCTCAGGCTCCGATTTTGTGGGCGGGGCCCCTTAGGGTCTGATTTTGTGGTCGGAGCCCCTCTGGGTCCAATTTGGTGGGCGGGACCACTCTGGCCCTGATTTGGTGGGTGGGACCACTCTGGGTCCAATTTGGTGGGCGGGGCCTCTCACGGTCCGATTTGGTGGGCGGGGCCACTCTGGGTCTGATTTAGCGGGCGGGGCCCCACAGGGTCCGATTTGGTGGGCGGGGCCCCTCAGAGTCTGGTTTGGTGGGTGGGGCCCCTCAGGATCCGATTCGGTGGCCTGGGCTCCTCAGGGCTTGAAATGGTGGACAGGATCCCTCAGGGTCAAATTTTGTGGCCGGGGCCTCTCGGTCCGATTTTGTGGGTGGGGCCCCTCAGGGTCTGATTTTGTGGGTGGGGCCCCTCAGGGTCAGATTTTGTGGCCGGGTCCCCTCAGGGTCCGATTTTGTGGGCGGAGCCCCTCTGGGTCCAATTTGGTGGGCGGGGCCACTCTTGGTCCCATTTGGTGGGTGGGGCCCCTCAGAATTCGATTTGGTGGGTGGGGCCCCTCAGGGTCCGATTTGCTGGGCGGGGACCCTCAGGGTCCTATTTGGTGGGCGGGGCCCCTCAGGGTCTGATTTTGTGGCCGGGGCCCCTCAGGGTGCAATTTTGTGGCCAGGGCCCCTCAGGGTCCGATTTGGTGGCCGGGGCCCCTCAGGGTCCGATTTTGTGGTCGGAGCCCCTCTGGGTCCAATTTGGTGGGCGGGACCACTCTGGCTCCGATTTGGTGGGTGGGACCACTCTGGGTCCAATTTGGTGGGCGGGGCCTCTCACGGTCCGATTTGGTGGGCGGGGCCACCCTGGGTCTGATTTAGCGGGCGGGGCCCCTCAGGGTCCGATTTTGAGGTTGGAGCCCCACAGGGTCCAAATTTGTGGGTGGGGCCCCTCAGGGTCCGATTTTGTGGGTGGGGCCCCTTAGGATCCGATTTTGTGGTTGGGACCCTCAGGGTCCGATTTTTTGGGTGGGGCCCTTTAGGGTTTGATTTTGTGGGCGGAGCCCCTCTGGGTCCCATTTGGTGGGCGGGGCCACTCTGGGTACGATTTGGTGGGCGGGGAACCTCAGGATCCAATTTGGTGGGCGGGGTCCCTCATGGACCGATTTGGTGGGTGGGGCCCCTCAGGGTCCGATTTGGTGGGCGGGGCCCCTCAGGGTCCGATTTGGTTTGCGGGCCCCTCAAGGTCCAATTTAGTGGGCGGGGCACCACAGGGTCCAATTTTGAGGTTGGAGCCCCACAGGGTCCAAATTTGTGGGTGGGGCCCCTCAGGGTCCTATTTTGTGGGTGGGGCCCCTCAGGGTCAGATTTTGTGGCCGGGTCCCCTCAGGGTCCGATTTTGTGGGCGGAGCCCCTCTGGGTCCAATTTGGTGGGCGGGGCCACTCTTGGTCCCATTTGGTGGGTGGGGCCCCTCAGAATTCGATTTGGTGGGTGGGGCCCCTCAGGGTCCGATTTGCTGGGCGGGGACCCTCAGGGTCCTATTTGGTGGGCGGGGCCCCTCAGGGTCTGATTTTGTGGCCGGGGCCCCTCAGGGTGCAATTTTGTGGCCAGGGCCCCTCAGGGTCCGATTTGGTGGCCGGGGCCCCTCAGGGTCCGATTTTGTGGTCGGAGCCCCTCTGGGTCCAATTTGGTGGGCGGGACCACTCTGGCTCCGATTTGGTGGGTGGGACCACTCTGGGTCCAATTTGGTGGGCGGGGCCTCTCACGGTCCGATTTGGTGGGCGGGGCCACCCTGGGTCTGATTTAGCGGGCGGGGCCCCTCAGGGTCCGATTTTGAGGTTGGAGCCCCACAGGGTCCAAATTTGTGGGTGGGGCCCCTCAGGGTCCGATTTTGTGGGTGGGGCCCCTTAGGATCCGATTTTGTGGTTGGGACCCTCAGGGTCCGATTTTTTGGGTGGGGCCCTTTAGGGTTTGATTTTGTGGGCGGAGCCCCTCTGGGTCCAATTTGGTGGGCGGGGCCACTCTTGGTCCCATTTGGTGGGCGGGGCCACTCTGGGTACGATTTGGTGGGCGGGGAACCTCAGGATCCAATTTGGTGGGCGGGGTCCCTCATGGACCGATTTGGTGGGTGGGGCCCCTCAGGGTCCGATTTGGTGGGCGGGGCCCCTCAGGGTCCGATTTGGTTTGCGGGCCCCTCAAGGTCCAATTTAGTGGGCGGGGCACCACAGGGTCCAATTTTGAGGTTGGAGCCCCACAGGGTCCAAATTTGTGGGTGGGGCCCCTCAGGGTCCTATTTTGTGGGTGGGGCCCCTTAGGGTCCGATTTTGTGGTTGGGACCCCTTAGGGTCCGATTTTTTGGGTGGGGCCCTTTAGGGTCTGATTTTGTTGGCGGAGCCCCTCTGGGTCCAATTTGGTGGGCGGGGCCCCTCATGGTCCGATTTGGTGGGCGGGACCCCTCAGGGTCCAATTTGGTGGGCGGGTCCCCTCAGGGTCCGATTTGGTGGGCGGGGCCCATCAGGGTCTGATTTGGTGGGTGGGGCCCCTCAGGGATCGATTTGGTGGGTGGGGCCCTCAGGGTCCGATTTGGTGGGCGGGGACCCTCAGGGTCCTATTTGGTGGGCGGGGCCCCTCAGGGTCCTATTTGGTGGCCGGGCCCCTCAGGGTGCAATTTTGTGGCCAGGGCCCCTCAGGGTCCGATTTTGTGGCCGGGGCCCCTCAGGGTCCGATTTTGTGGGTGGGGCCCCTCAGGGTCTGATTTTGTGGTCGGAGCCCCTCTGGGTCCAATTTGGTGGGCGGGACAACTCTGGGTCCGATTTGGTGGGTGGGACCACTCTGGGTCCAATTTGGTGGGTGGGGCCTCTCACGGTCCGATTTGGTGGGCGGGGCCACTCTGGGCCTGATTTAGCGGGTGGGGCCCCTTTGGGTCCAATTTGGTGGGCGGGGCCACTCTTGGTCCCATTTGGTGGGCGGGGCCACTCTGGGTACGACTTGGTGGGCGGGGGCCCCTGAGGATCTAATTTGGTGTGCGGTGCCCCTCAGGGACCAATTTGGTGTGCGGTGCCCCTCAGGGACCAATTTGGTGGGCGGGGCCCCTCAGGGTCCGATTTGGTGGGCGGGGTCCCTCAGGGTCCGATTTAGTGGGCGGGGCCCCTCAGGGTCCGATTTTGTGGCCGGGGCCTCTCAGGGTGCAATTTTGTGGCCAGGGCCCCATAGGGTCCCATTTGGTGGGCGGGACCACTCTGGGTCCAATTTCGTAGGCGGCGCCTCTCACGGTCCGATTTGGTGGGCGGGGCCACTCTGGGTCTGATTTAGCGGGTGGGTCCCCACAGGGTCTGATTTGGTGGGCAGGGCCCCTCAGGGTCCGACTTGGTGGATGGGGCCCCTCAGGATCCGATTCGGTGGCCTGGGCTCCTCAGGGCTTGAAATGGTGGACAGGATCCCTCAGGGTCAGATTTTGTGGCCGGGGACTCTCGGTCCGATTTTGTGGGTGGGGCCCCTTAGGGTCCGATTTTGTGGGCGGAGCCCCTCTGGGTCCAATTTGGTGGGCGAGGCTCAGCCTCCGATTTGGAAGCCGGTGGTGGTTCTGCCTCCGGTTTGGAGGCCGGGGTGGCTCAGACTCCGATTTGGAGGCCGGGGTGGCTCAGACTCCGATTTGGAGGCCGGGGTGGCTCAGACTCCGATTTGGAGGCCGGGGTGGCTCAGACTCCGATTTGGAGGCCGGGGTGGCTCAGACTCCGATTTGGAGGCCGGGGTGGCTCAGACTCCGATTTGGAGGCCGGGGTGGCTCAGACTCCGATTTGGATGCTGGGGTGGCTCAGCCTCCGATTTGGAGGCTGGGTGGCTCAGCCTCCGATTTGGAGGCCGGGGTCGATCAGCCTCCGATTTGGAGGACGGGGTGGATCAGCCTCCGATTTGGATGCTGGGGTGGCTCAGCCTCCGATTTGGAGGCTGGGTGGCTCAGCCTCCGATTTGGAGGCCGGGGTCGATCAGCCTCCGATTTGGAGGACGGGGTGGATCAGCCTCCGATTTGGAGGTTGGGGTGGCTCAGCCTCCGATTTGGAGGCCGGGGTGGCTCAGCCTCCGATTTGGAGGCCGGGGTCGATCAGCCTCCGATTTGGAGGCCGGGGTCGATCAGCCTCCGATTTGGAGGCCGTAGTGGCTCAGCCTCCGATTTGGAGGCCGGGGTGGCTCAGCCTCCGATTTGGATGCTGGGGTCGATCAGCCTCTGCTTTGGAGGTCGGGGTGGCTCAGCCTCCGATTTGGAGCCTGGGGTCACTCAGCTTTCGATTTGGCGTGTCGGCCCTTTAAGACTCATTTCGGTGCGCCGGCCCTTTAACAATCACTTTGGCGCGTCGGCCCTTTTAGAGCTAGTTTGGCTCACTGGGCTTCTAAATCAACTTTGGCGGACATTCTCTCTCAGGGGCATGTGTCATGTGATGAAGCTAGATTTGCATTTGTGCTGTGGGTTTTGCTTTAAGAGCTGATATTATGTGGCAGAAGCTCTGTCCTGGGGGCGTCATGTGACGTTCGTAGGCGTTGGCATAGTGACTGGGTGTGCCTGCGCATATCAATGAGCTTAACTGCTATTTCAATCACCTCAGGGCACGTTTTGCCATTTCCCATTGAAAAGCATTGGAGACAGTGCATTCCAATGACGGGAAAAAAAATTTTCAAACGCAAATTGCGCAAAAACTACAAATCCGATCGACACGAAAAATACTTAGCACACCTCTCGTGGACGCTGGCTTCGAAACGACACCTCAACGGAGTCTGTGCGTGTAGCGGTTCGGGCCGTATTAATTGTGGAAATCAACTTAATAATAATAACTAGATGTGTATTTCCTGAAGGAAGTACAGATAGTGGTTTGAAATGGTGCCCGGGCTGCCCCTTTAAGAGAGACTTGCCTGCTGCCCCTGCAAGACTTTCAACTCAGGATCCGTTTTAACTGTGAGTGCCTCTCAGGGGCCACTTTGGCCTCAGGGTCTGATTTGGTGGGTGGGGCCCCTCAGGATCTGATTCCTTGGCCTTGGCTCCTCAGGGCTTGAATTGTTGGCGGGGATCCCTCAGGCTCCGATTTTGTGGGTGTGGCGCCTCAGGGTCCGATTTTGTGGCCGGGGCCCCTCTGGGTCTAATTTTGTGGCCGGATCCCCTCAGGGTCCGATTTTGTGGCCGGGGCCCCTCAGGGTCCAATTTTGTGGGTGGGGCCCGATTTTGTAGCCGGGGCTCATCAGGGTTCGATTTTGTGGTTGGGGCCCCTCAGGGTCCGATTTTGTGGGTGGGGCCACTCTGGGTCCGATTTGGTGGGTGGGGCCACTCTGGGTCCGATTTGGCGGGCGGGTCCCCTCAGGGTCCAATTTGGTGGGCGGGGTCCCTCAGGGTCCAATTTGGTGGGCGGGGTCCCTCAGGGTCCAATTTGGTGGGCGGTGCCCCTCAGTGTCCGATTTTCTGGCCGGGGCCCCTCAGGGTCCGATTTTGTGGGTTGGGCCCCCCAGGGTCCGATTTTGTGGTTGGGGCCCCTCAGGGTCCGATTTTGTGGTTGGGGACCCTAAGGGTCCGATTTTGTGGCCGGGGCCCATCAGGGTCCGATTTTGTGACTGGGGCCCATCAGGGTCCGATTTTGTGGCCGAGGCCCCTCAGGGTCCGATTTTGTTGGGGCCCCTCAGGGTCTGATTTTGTGGCAGGGGCCCCTCAGGGTCCGATTTTATGGGTGGGGCCCCTTAGGGTCTGATTTTGTGGGCGGAGCCCCTCTGGGTCCAATTTGGTGGGTGGGACCACTCTGGGTCCGATTTGGTGGGCGGGACCACTTTGAGTCCAATTTGGAGATCGGGGCCTCTCAGAGTCCGATTTGGTGGGCGGGGCCACTATGGGTCCGATTTAGTGGGCGGGGCCCCACAGGGTCTGATTTGGCAGGCGGGGCCCCTCAGGGTCTGGTTTGGTGGGCAGGGCCTCTCTGGGTCCGATTTGGTGGGTGGGGCCACTCTGGGTAAGATTTGGAGGCTGGGGTCACTCAGCCTCCGATTTGGAGGCTGGGGTCGTTGAGCTTCCGATTTGGAGGCCGAGGTCAAAGAGCCTCCGATTTGGAGGCCGGGGTGGATGAGCTTCCGATTTGGAGGCCGGGGTCGTTGAGCCTCCGATTTGGAGGCTGGAGTCGCTCAGGCTCCGATTTGGAGGCTGGGGTCGCTCAGCCTCCGATTTGGAGGCCCTGGTGGCTCAGCCTCCGATTTGCAGGCCGGGGTGGCTCAGCCTCCGATTTGGAGGCCGGGGTGGCTCAGCCTCCGACTTGAAGGCCGGGGTGGCTCAGCCTTCGATTTGGAGGCCGGGGTGGCTCAGCCTTCGATTTGGAGGGCGGGGAGGCTCAGCCTTCGATTTGAAGGCCGGGGTGGCTCAGCCTTCGATTTGGAGGCTGGGGTGGCTCAGCCCCCGATTTGGACCCCAGGGTCGATCAGCCTCCGATTTGGAGGCTGGGGTCGCTCAGCCTCCGATTTGGAGGCTGGGGTCGCTCAGCCTCCGATTTGGAGGCCCTGGTGGCTCAGCCTCCGATTTGCAGGCTGGGGTGGCTCAGCCTCTGACTTGGAGGCCGGGGTGGCTCAGCCTTCGATTTGAAGGGCGGGGAGGCTCAGCCTTCGATTTGGAGGCTGGGGTGGCCCAGCCTCCGACTTGGAGGCCGGGGTGGCTCAGCCTTCGATTTGGAGGCCGGGGTGGCTCAGCCTTCGATTTGGAGGGCGGGGTGTTTCAGCCTTCGATTTGGAGGCCGGGGTGGCTCAGCCTTCGATTTGGAGGCTGGGGTGGCTCAGCCCCCGATTTGGACCCCAGGGTCGATCAGCCTCCGATTTGGAGGCTGGGGTCGCTCAGCCTCCGATTTGGAGGCCCTGGTGGCTCAGCCTCCGATTTGCAGGCCGGGGTGGCTCAGCCTCCGACTTGGAGGCCGGGGTGGCTCAGCCTTCGATTTGAAGGGCGGGGAGGCTCAGCCTTCGATTTGGAGGCTGGGGTGGCCCAGCCTCCGACTTGGAGGCCGGGGTGGCTCAGCCTTCGATTTGGAGGCCGGGGTGGCTCAAGCCTTCGATTTGGAGGCTGGGGTGGCTCAGCCTCCGATTTGGAGGCCGGGGTCGCTCAGCCTCCGATTTGGAGGCCGGGGTCGATCAGCCTCCGATTTGGAGGCCTGGGTGGCTCAGCCTCCGATTTGGAGGCCGGGGTGGCTCAGCCTCCGATTTGGAGGCCGGGGTGGCTCAGCCTCTGATTTGGAGGCCGGGGTGGTTCAGCCTCCGATTTGGAGGCCGGGGTGGTTCAGCCTCCGATTTGGAGGCCGGGGTGGTTCAGCCTCCGATTTGGAGGCCGGGGTCGATCAGCCTTCGATTTGGAGGCCGGGGTCGATCAGCCTCCGATTTGGAGGCCGGGGTCAATCAGCCTCCGATTTGGAGGCCGGGGTCGATCAGCCTCCGATTTGGAGGCCGGGGTCGATCAGCCTCCGATTTGGAGGCGCGGGTGGCTCAGCCTCCGATTTGGAGGCGCGGGTGGCTCAGCCTCCGATTTGGAGGCCGGGGTGGCTCAGCCTCCGATTTGGAGGCCGGGGTCGATCAGCCTCCGATTTGGAGGCCGGGGTGGCTTAGCCTCCGATTTGGAGCCTGGGGTCACTCAGCTTTCGATTTGGCGTGTCGGCCCTTTAAGACTCATTTCGGCGCGCTGGCCCTTTAATAATCACTTTGGCGCGTCGGCCCTTTAAGAGCTAGTTTGGCTCACTGGGCTTCTAAATCAACTTAGGCAGACACTCTCTCTCAGGGGCATGCGTCATGTGATGAAGCTAGATTTGCATTTGTGCTGTGGGTTTTGCTTTAAGAGCTGATATTATGTGGCAGAAGCTCTGTCTTGGGGGTCAAGTGAAGTTCGTAGGCGTTGGCATAGTGACTGGGTGTATGTGCGCGTATAAATGAGCTCAACTGCCATTTCAATCGCCTCAGGGCACGTTTTGCCATTTCCTATTGAAAAGCATTGGAGACAGTGCATTCCAATTATGGGAAAAAAAATTTTCAAGCGCAAATTGCGCAAAAACTACAAATCCGATCGACATGAAACATACCTAGCACACCTCTCATGGACGCTGGCTTCGACACGACACCTCAACGGAGTCTGTGCGTGTAGCGGTTCGGGCCATATTAATTGCGGAAATCAACTTAATAATAAGAAGAAGAATAAGTTAGCAGCGTTCGGATTACAATATATTGGCTTTTTCAAACCACTATAGCTAGATGTGTACTTCCTGAAGGAAGTACAGATAGTGGTTTGAAATGGTGCCCGGGCTGCCCCTTTAAGAGAGACTTGCCTGCTGCCCCTGCAAGATTTTCAACTCCGTTTTAACTGTGGGTGTCTCTCAGGGGCCACTTTGGCCTCAGGGTCTGATTTTGTGGGTGGGGCCCCTCAGGGCCCGATTTTGTGGGTGGGGTCCCTCAGGGTCTGATTATGTGGCCGGGGCACCTCAGGGTCCGATTTGGTGGGTGGGGCCCCTCAGGGTCCGATTTGGTGGCCGGGGCCCCTCAGGGGCAAATTTGGTGTGTGGGACCCCTCAGGGTCCGATTTTGTGTCCGGGGCCCCTCAGATTCCGATTTGGTGGTTGGGGCCCCTCAGGGTCCGATTTTGTGGCCGAGGCCCCTCAGGGTCCGATTTTGTGACCGGAACCCCTCAGGGTCCGATTTGGTGGGCGGGGCCACTCAGAGTCCGATTTGGTGGGCGGGGCCACTCAGAGTCCGATTTGGTGGGCGGGGCCCCTCAAGGTCCGATTTGGTGAGTGGGGCCCCTCAGAGTTCAATTTGGTGAGCGGGGCCCCTCAGAGTCCGATTTGGTCAGCGGGGCCCCTCAGGGTCCAATTTGGTCAGCGGGGACCCTCAGGGTCCGATTTGGTCAGCGGGACCCCTCAGAGTCAGATTTGGTGGGCGGGGCCCCTCAGGGTCCGATTTTTTGGTTGGGGCCCTTCAGGGTCCGATTTTGTGGGTGGAGCCAATCAGGGTCCGATTTTGTGTGTGGGGCCCCTCAGGGTCCGATTTTGTGGTTGGGGCCTTTCAGAATCCGATTTGGTGGGCGGGGCGCCTCAGGGTCCGATTTGGTGAGCGGGGCCTCTCAGAGTTCAATTTGGTGAGCGGGGCCCCTCAGGGTCCGATTTGGTGAGCGGTGCCCCTCAAGGTCCGATTTGGTGGGCAGGGCCTGTCAGGGTCTGATTTGGTGGGTGGGGCCCCTCAGTGTCCGATTTGCTGGGCGGGAGCCATTCTGGGTCTGATTTGGTGGACGGGGCCCCTCAGGGTCCAATTTTGTGGGTGGGGCCCCTCAGGGTCTGATTTTGTGGCCGGGGCCCCTCAGGGAACTATTTTGTGGTCGGGGCCCCTCAGGGTCTGATTTTGTGGGTGGGGCCCCTCAGGGTCCGATTTGGTTGGCTGCGCCACTCTGGGTTTGATTTTGTGATTGGGGCCCCTCAGGGTCCGATTTTGTGGGTGGGGCCCCTCAGGGTCTGATTTTGTGTCCGGGGCCCTTCAGGGTCCGATTTGGTGGGTGGGGCTCCTCAGGGTCCGAATTTGTGGTTGGGGCCCCTCAGTGTCTGATTTTGTAGGTGGGGCCCCTCAGGGTCCGATTTTGTGTCCAGGGCCCCTCAGGGTCCGATTTTGTGGTTGAGGCCCTTCAGAATCCGATTTGGTGGGCGGGGCCCTCAGGGTCCGATTTGGTGGGCGGGGCCACTCAGGGTCTGATTTGGTGGGCGGGGCCCCTCAAGGTCCGATTTGGTGAGTGGGGCCCCTCAGAGTTCAATTTGGTGAGCGGGGCCCCTCAGGGTCCGATTTGGTCAGCGGGGCCCCTCAGGGTCCGATTTGGTCAGCGGGACCCCTCAGGGTCAGATTTGGTGGGCGGGGCCCCTCAGGGTCCGATTTTTTGGTTGGGGCCCTTCAGGGTCCGATTTTGTGGGTGGAGCCCCTCAGGGTCCGATTTTGTGTGTGGGGCCCCTCAGGGTCCGATTTTGTGGTTGGGGCCTTTCAGAATCCGATTTGGTGGGCGGGGCGCCTCAGGGTCCGATTTGGTGAGCGGGGCCTCTCAGAGTTCAATTTGGTGAGCGGGGCCCCTCAGGGTCCGATTTGGTGAGCGGTGCCCCTCAGGGTCCGATTTGGTGGGCAGGGCCTGTCAGGGTCTGATTTGGTGGGTGGGGCCCCTCAGTGTCCGATTTGCTGGGCGGGAGCCATTCTGGGTCTGATTTGGTGGGCGGGGCCCCTCAGGGTCCAATTTTGTGGGTGGGGCCCCTCAGGGTCTGATTTTGTGGCCGGGGCCCCTCAGGGAACTATTTTGTGGTCGGGGCCCCTCAGGGTCTGATTTTGTGGGTGGGGCCCCTCAGGGTCCGATTTGGTTGGCTGCGCCACTCTGGGTTTGATTTTGTGATTGGGGCCCCTCAGGGTCCGATTTTGTGGGTGGGGCCCCTCAGGGTCTGATTTTGTGTCCGGGGCCCTTCAGGGTCCTATTTTGTGGTTGGGGCCTTTCAGAATCCGATTTGGTGGGCAAGGCTGCTCAGGGTTCCGGTTTGGTGAGCGGGGCCCCTCAGAGTTCAATTTGGTGAGCTGGGCCCCTCAGGGTCCGATTTGGTGGGCGGGGCCCCTCAGGGTCCGATTTGGTGGGCGGGGCTACTCAGGGTCCGATTTGGTGGGCGGGGCTACTCAGGGTCCAATTTGGTGGGCGGGGCCCCTCAGGATCTGATTTAGTGGCTGGGGCCCCTCAGGGTCCGATTTGGTGGGCAGGGACACTGGGTCCGCTTTGGTGGGCGGGGACACTCTGGGTCCGATTTTTTAAGCGGGGCCACGCTGGGTCCGATTTGTAGGCCAGGGTGGCTCAGCCTCCGATTTGGAGGTCGGGGTGGCTCAGCCTCTGATTTGGAGCCAGGGGTCACTCAGCTTTCGATTTGGCGCGACGGCCCTTTTGAGACTCATTTTGGTGAGCTGACCCTTTAAGTATCACTTTGGCGCGTCGGCCCTTTAAGAGCCAGTTTGGCTCACTGGGCTTCTAAATCCACTTTGGCGCACATTCTCTTTCAGGGGCATGCGTCATGTGATGAAGCTAGATTTGCATTTGTGCTGTGGGTTTCGCTTTAAGAGCTGAAATTATCTGGCAGAATCTGTGTCCTGGAGAGGTCACGTGAAGTTCGTAGGCGTTGGCATAGTAACTGGGTGTGCCTGCGCATATCAATGAGCTTAACTGCCATTTGAATCGCCTCAGGGCACGTTTTGCCATTTCTCATTGAAATGCATTGGAGACAGTGCATTCCAATGACGGGAAAAAAAATTTTCAAACGCAAATTGCGCAAAAACTACAAATCCGATCGACACGAAAAATACTTAGCACACCTCTCGTGGACGCTGGCTTCGAAACGACACCTCAACGGAGTCTGTGCGTGTAGCGGTTCGGGCCGTATTAATTGCGGAAATCAACTGAATAATAAGAATAAGCAGCGTTCGGATTACAATATAGTGTTTTTTTCAAACCACTATAATAAGTTAGCAGCGTTCGGATTACAATATAGTGTTTTTTTCAAACCACTATAATAAGTTAGCAGTAGAGTTGAGCGATACCGTCCGATACTTCAAAGTATCGTATCGGATGGTATCAGCCGATCTTTAAAAAAAGTATCGGTATCGCCGATTCCGATACCGGAAGTCCCATTCAAGTCTATGGGACTTCCGGTATCGGAATAAGAAAAACCCTTTCCTGCCCTTGTACAGCCTCTCTGGGGTCTGTACGGGCCTTTCGGGGGGCTGTGCCGGCCTGCCAGGGGGTCTGTGCAGGCTCCGGTGGTCTGTGCCGGCCTGCCGGTGGTCTGTGCAGGCTCCGGGGGGCTGTGCCGGCCTGCCGGGGGGCTGTGCCGGCCTGCCGGGGGGCTGTGCAGGCTCCGGGGGGCTGTGCCGGCCTGCCGGGGGGCTGTGCCGGCCTGCCGGGGGGCTGTGCCGGCCTGCCGGTGGTCTGTGCAGGCTCCGGGGGTCTGTGCAGGCTCCGGGGGTCTGTGCAGGCATCGTCCGATGGGACTACAAGTCCCATCGGGCGATGCCTGCTACCATGACAGTGATTGACACATTAGCCAATGATGGGACAGTAGTAGTCCCATCATCCGGCTAATGTGTTAAATGTAAAAAAAAAAAAAAAAAAATTACATGCTACATACATACAACATGCATACTACATACATGCTACATTCATACTACATGCAACATACATACTACATATATACTACATGCATGCTACATACATACTGCATGCTACATACATACTACATATATACTACATACATACTACATGCATGCTACATGCATCATACATAACACATATATACTACATGCATGCTACATACATACTACATGCTACATACTACATATATACTACATGCATGCTACATACTACATGCTACATACATACTACATATATACTACATGCATGCTACATACATACTGCATGCTACATGCATGCTACATACATACTACACACATACTACATGCTACATACATACTACATATATACTACATACATACTACATACATACTACATACATACTACATGCATGCTACATACATACCACATACATAACACATATATACTACATGCATGCTACATACATACTACATGCTACATACATACTACATGCTACATACATACCATATACATACTACATGCATGCTACATACATACTACATGCATGCTACATATATACTACATGCATGCTACATACTACATATATACTACATGCATGCTACATACATACTACATGCTACATACATACTACATATATACTACATGCATGCTACATACATACTACATATATACTACATGCATGCTACATACATACCACATATATACTACATACATACAATACATTCATACAATACATACATAGACATACAGTACATATAACATAGAGTAACATACTTACCAATACTTGTCACATTGTTCCCCGAAGCCATTGTCTTTCCGGAATAAATATTAACATAACAAACCACAAAAATACTCACCCACGATCCGAAGCAGTCCACGAGTGTGTCCCACGACGATCTTGGGTAGAGAACTGCAGCATCAGCTGTTGCTGCCGTTCTCTACTGGCTGCAGGAATCCAATGACGGAAGGTAGGTATCCTTCCGCACTGTATTCCTCCGCCACTTAAAAAAAAAAAAGTCCCTAGTCTCACTTTATGCCATTGCTGTGTGGGAAATTCCCACGCAGCAATGGCATAAAGTGAGACTAGGGACTTTTTTTTTTTTAAGTGGCGGAGGAATACAGTGCGGAAGGATACCTACCTTCCGTCATTGGATTCCTGCAGCCCGTAGAGAACGGCAGCATCATCTGATGCTGCAGTTCTCTACCCAAGATCGTCGTGGGACACACTCGTGGACTGCTTCGGATCGTGGGTGAGTATTTTTGTGGTTTGTTATGTTAATATTTATTCCGGAAAGACAATGGCTTCGGGGAACAATGTGACAAGTATTGGTAAGTATGTTACTCTATGTTATATGTACTGTATGTCTATGTATGTATTGTATGTATGTAGTATGTATGTAGTATGTATGTAGCATGCATGTAGTATATATGTAGTATGTATGTAGCATGCATGTAGTATATATGTAGCATGTATGTAGTATGTATGTGGTATGTATGTAGCATGTAGTATGTATGTAGCATGCATGTAGCATGCATGTAGTATGTATGTGGTATGTATGTAGTATGTATGTAGCATGTAGTATGTATGTAGCATGCATGTAGCATGCATGTAGTATGTATGTAGCATGTAGTATGTATGTAGCATGCATGTAGTATGTATGTAGTATGTATGTAGTATGTATGTAGTATGTATGTAGCATGCAGTATGTATGTAGCATGTATGTAGTATGTATGTAGTATATATGTAGTATGTATGTAGCATGCATGTAGTATGTATGTAGCATGTAGTATGTATGTAGCATGCATGTAGTATGTATGTAGCATGTATGTAGTATGTATGAAGTATATATGTAGTATGTATGTAGCATGTAGTATGTATGTAGCATGCATGTAGTATGTATGTAGTATTTTTTTTTTTTTTTTTAACATTTAACACATTAGCCGGATGATGGGACTACTACTGTCCCATCATTGGCTAATGTGTCAATCACTGTCATGGTAGCAGGCATCGCCCGATGGGACTTGTAGTCCCATCGGACGATGCTTGCACAGACCCCCGGACATCAGCACAGCCCCCCGGCAGGCCGGCACAGCCCCCCGGCAGGCCGGTACAGACCCCCACAGGGTGCACAGACCACCGGCAGGCCGGCACAGCCCCCCGGCAGGCCGGCAGAGACCCCGGGCAGTCCACACAGCCCCCCGGCAGGCCGGCACAGCCCCCCGGCAGGCCGGCAGAGACCCCCGGAAGGCCCGAAATGACGGCGCATCATGATGCGCACACACCGCGCATCATGATGACGTCAGGCCGTCAATCAACTGAACTTCCGATTCCGATGCCGAATTCCGATATTGAAAAAATATCGGAAGTCGGTATCGGAATTCCGATACAGCAACTAGTTAGCAGCGTTCGGATTACATGATAGTGGTTTCTTCAAAGCACTATAAATATAAGAAATCGGATTACAATATGTTGCTTGAACCTAGAGTTTCAAGCACCATAAATATAGATAATAGTAAATTATTGATTTCCTCCAGGCAGGATAAAATTAGTATTAGAGACCTCAATCTAGGGAAAGGGGAGGCGTCAGCATGGGCTTGAAACGCAGAGGGCTGTATTTTAGTCCCAGTCCATCCCAAGTCACAATATCCAGAAAAAGGAAATGTTTACAGAAGTGAAGAACATTTAGCGTTCAAACTCTGTTTAACAAATTTTATGGCGGAAAAGACAGATGTAAAAGCTTGCCTCACTGATCAAACCCATAGTTCTTCCCTCCTGGACTGAGTTTGGAACTGATGCTCAGTCTATGATGTTGCCACGTTAATTATTGCTAGGCAACTTCCTTTTATGGTGAGATGCCCCTTTAAGATTCCATCCTCGGATTCTATTATGACATCACTGATGACATGTTAAGATTCCACCCCAAGATTCCATTATGACATCATAATGCACCACGGCTACTTAGCCAAGTGCTTACTGCCCAGGTGTCATTGTTGTCAGTGATTGGCTGCGAAGCTGGTGATATACTGACTGCGCTTGGATTTGTTTGAAATGTCTGACATTTCTTCACATAAACTTGAGGAGTTGGCACTACTCCGGGAGATTCTTACCACCTATTCCCCTGACAATGTGCTACCAATACCCGATGGCGTCCTCAGCTTCACTTACCGGCTGGTTATGAAGCTAGTGAGAGACTGCCTGACCAAACACCAACAAGGTCGTATAAGCTCAGAATATCTTGAGCATTTACAGATGAACATCAAGACATTAGTACAACAGGTAAGTAACAGACTATCTGGGTAAAGCATATAAAACAATAATGGATAATATTCATAAAATACAAGCTGGGGAGGGGGGCGGTGATAGCGTGGGCCCGCGTGCTCTTCAATGCCAGGGCTGAATTTTACTCCCAGTCCACCCTGGTCACAATATGTAAAAAAAATAGTAAATGGTTACACATGTAAACAATATTTAGCATCCAAAACCTGGTTAAAATAATTTTGGGTGGGAAAGATGGATATAAAAGCCTGATCAGAAGAGCAAAGCCATGGTTTTCCGTCTTTCCCTGATTCTGGTTCTGATGCTCAACCCATAATGTTGCCAACTTAATTGTTACTAGAATGTTGCCAGGCAACCTTCCTTTATGGTTAGATGTCCCTTTAACCCCTTCACCACCTTGCAATTTTCCGTTTTTGTGCTTTCTTTGTTTTGCTCCCCTTCTTCTCAGATCCAGAACACTTTTTGACCATCAATATAGCCTATGAGGGCTTGTTTTTTGCAGCCCGAGTTGTAGTTTTTAATGACACTATAGATTACATATATTGTACTTGAAAACGGGAAAAAATTCAAGTGCGGTGAAATTGTAAAAAAGTGCAATTCCACAATTCACTAAATGCTAAAACTGACCTGGTAATATGATTCTACAGGACAGTACGCGAATGCAGATACCAAACATGTATAGGTCCTTTTTTTTTCTATTTAAGTGGTGGAAAAAAAATCTGAACGCCGGCAATGAGTCGGTGTTCATAAAAGATGATCAATGGACAGGCACACTGGTCTTCTGCACACCCCCGGCTTTTATGATAACCCATTGCAACCCCAGAATCATGTGACAAGGGCTCTGATGAGCGAGACTTGAGACACGGTTCGGTCCGAACGTCTTAAATGCCGTTGTTAGTGATTAACAGCAGCATTTAAGTGGTTGACAGCCAAAATCCATCTGCATCTATTTGCGGGACAAGACAGCTTATCACACCATCAACTGTCATGTGCGGGTAGAGATGCGGGCTCTGTCACTGCCTAAAAAAGACAGGCACACGACCTTGGACGTACCTATACTTTCAAAGTTGTAAATCGGTTAAGGTTCCATCCCTGATTCCATGATGACATCACTGATGACATGTTAACATTCCACCACAAGATTCCATTATGACATCATAATGCACCACCACTACCTGCCCAAGTGCTTACTGCCCAGGTGTCATTGTTGTCAGTGATTGGCTGTGAAGCTGTTGATATACTGACTGCGCTTGGATTTGCTTGAAATGTCTGGAATGTCTTCAGATATACTTGAGGAGTTGGCACTACTCCAGGGGATTCTTACCACCTATGCCCCTGACAAAGTGCTACCCCTACCCGATGGCGTCCTCAGCTTCACTTACCGGCTGGTTGTGAAGCTAGTGAGCGACTGCCTGACCAAACACCAACAAGGTCGTATAAGCTCAGGATATCTTGAGCATTTACAGATGAACATCAGGACATTAGTACAACAGGCAACAGACAATCTGGGCAAAGCATATAAAACAATAATGGATAATATTCACAGCACATGAAACAATAATGAATAAAATTCACAAAATACAAGTTTATTTACATGAAATATGTATTTTGGCCAAGAGCAATATAATTTATAGCTTATAAGAAATATCCATATATGTAGTAATTGTAGCTGTAGAGTGCAGGAGTAAAATGGTGACATAAATAGCGTCCTATATTCTCTACTTTCTCTCATGATTTTCCTTTTTTGTTTATTTCCATTTTTATAGGCTGAAGAAAGATCCCAATATGGAGATTTGACCTTTTTTAAAGAATTGGTCGCACAGTTCCTGATTGTACTACGGCATATTGCCCGCTCACTGAAGCTTTTGGTAAGAATCCGTCATCTTCTATATCTCATGTCTTTCTTGTCTGATCTTCTCCAGATTACTAGTCATAGCAGATTGTCATATTTCTCATTCTAGAAGCCCCCTGTCCGCTCCAGGCAGATACAGGATCTTTTATGGCAGCCTGTCTCTGCTCCATCCTCGGTGGGGACAGTCTGTACTGTGCTCAGTGGTGCGGACCTTTCATATCACATCGGTCTCGCTTTATCTTCACAATCTTCCTTCTTGTAAATGCTGCAGTTCTGGTAATAGATGTTATTGGAGAACTGTCGTATATACAAGTCCCTTATATATTAATGTGGATTTACTGGACGGAGCGGCCGTGTATATTCCCCGCCATTATGTAAATCCAGCTTTAGTCCATTCTGTCTTTTGTGTACTGTAATTTAGTAGTTGTGAATTGTTATATAAATTGCGCATATTATATCCATCAGAGAACACCGGAGGGTGACTCCAAAGAGGGGAAACACCGAAATATCGCTGACCCCAATACCAGTGAGCCAGGGCTAAAAAGCGTTCTGATTGAAGGTAAGCTGATCATCTTGCATTCCTACAAATATTAATATTATGGAGACACCAGAGAATATAAAATTTACTCTACATCCTCTGTATGAGGCCGGTGACGGCTCCTGAACCTCCTATAGACTATAATGGAGAGGGCTCATGCAAATCTGAAAACCCCTCTGGTTCTCTCTTGTGGGATCTTCTCAGCCCCAAAATGCACAGAGGACCTCACAGGGTCCCCATCCAAGTCACTGTCAGATCCCAAGCAATCACACATTTATGGTAGAGTATATCTATCTATGGATGTGCCATAAGTATATCCAGTATGTGCAGAATATCCATAGAACTAGTATTATGCCATTTACTTGTCTTTCCTTCCTTATATCGATGTGTTATATATTCAGTTCTGATATCGTCTAATACATGATGTCTCATTATTTTATCATTATATTAGAGACAACTGAGCCGGCAACTGCTGACGGTGGAATATCTGAGACACCAGAGATCCCCGAATCTGCCAGTGTAAGTATCAGAGAAAACATCTGTATATCATCAGATAACGGGGTATGAATTACACATCACATGTTACACCCCAGAGTACAGTGGGTTAACGCTATTCTTAATGTAGATTGGACCTATTATTATTATTCCTGTCTCCTCTGTGTGATGTCCCTTACCATCCCCTCCATACAATGATATATGTGTATGGAGGATATCCCTATAATATAATAGTGTCTGGGGAGCGTCCTGCTGCTATCATGTCCTCTACATCTGCTGCAGTGTAATCAGCGGGGACATAATGTAGAGAAGTTCCTGCATCTGCAGCTTTTAATTTCCTGCAACTTTTATGTCTCATTGTCATTTCTTATTCTTCTAGGCCGTTGTCAGATCATTGACCCCTATGAGAAAACCAAGTAAGAGCGACTATACCCGGATCAAAGAGATCGGCAGTGGAGCTTTTGGGTGAGCGTTATGTATAATCTTCATTTTTCCCAAACTCCTTATGATGATGCCTCTTTCTATATGTCCTGCCTTAGGGAAATTCCTGTATATGAGTCTACATCTAAATGTTACTGTATTCCAAGACATGTAACATTTTTATTTTTTCATCCCATAGAGCTTTGTAAAGACTTGTTTTTTTTGTGTTGAGCTGTTGTTATCGGTACCACTTTGCACTAGATCTATTCTACATCTAGTCATCTAGTCCAGATCTACTGTATTATTCGGACTATAAGACGCACCGGACCATAAGACGCACCCCAAATTTTGGGGTGGAAAATAGGGGAAAAAAATAATGTGTCAAATGGGGGTCCGTCTTACAGTCTGAATTCCATGGGGTGGCTGTGCTCTGTGGGGTGGCTGTGTCCGTGGGGTGGCTGTGCTCTGTGGGGTGGCTGTGTCCGTGGGGTGGCTGTGCTCTGGTCACAATATACTTACAAATCTTGTTGCGGCGGTCCCATGGCGGGGGTCCCAATGCAGCCTCCCTGTGCTCCGTGGTGCGGTGGTGTCGGGGCTCTGTAGTGTGGCTGCAGCGGGGCTCTGTGCTGCGTGGGGGGCTCCGTCTGCATTTCGTTAAAGCCCGAAAGCCTCCCGCAGCTCAGTTGCTGCGACGCGGAGGCCTCCGGACAGATGGCTGCCAGGGGCCTCTGGAAAGATGGCCGCTGCTCAGTTTCAGATCTCCGCAGCGAGATCTTGTCCCGAGATCTTGTCCCGAGATCTCGGGATGAGATCTCGTTGCCGTGAATTGAATTTGAGTATGCGCCACTCCCGGCGGCCATCTTTCTGGAGGCCACCGCACTGCAGCAACGGAGCTGCGGGGGCTTTCAGGCTTTAACGAAATGCCGGCGGAGCCCCCCACGCAGCAGATCCCTGCTGCAGCAACACTACAGAGCCCCGACCCCACCGCACCACAGAGCACAGGGAGGCTACATTGGGACCGCCGTCATGAGACCTCCGCAACAGAATTTCTAAGTATATTGCTACCATAAGACGCACCCCCATTTTCACCAAAAAATTTTTGGGAAAAAACTGCGTCTTATGGTCCAAAAAATACGGTATTTGTCATGATTCAGCTCAGTTATCATGTGATATGGATGAAAACCTCCCATAAGTGATCATTCATGCTGAGTTATTTTGTGTATTTCCAGACATTGATTTCTAGTGACGGCCATACACCTATTATTAACTATTAGTGATGAGCGAGTATACTCGTTACTCGAGATTTCCGAGCATGCTCGGGTGTTCTCCGAGTATTGGATGTGCTTGGAAATTTCGTTTGTGTCACCGCAGCTGCATGATTTGTGGCTGCTAGACAGCCTGAATACATGTGGGGATTTCCTAACAAACACACAATCCTCCTCACATGTATTCAGGCTGTCCAGCAACCACAAATCATGCAGCTGCGGTGACACAAACTAAATTTCTGAGCACGACCAAACTACTTGGAGATCACCCGAGTATGCTCAGAAATCTTGAGTAACGACTCGCTCATCACTATTAACTATTAGGACAGAAGATCATTTGAAATATAGACAGACTGTTAGTAAGAATTCTGTATAAATTATGGCTTTTTCTCCTCTACAGGGCCGTCCACTTAGTGCGTCATAAAGACATAAACAAGGTATTCGCCATGAAGAAACAAGACCGGAGTAACCTGCATCGTCCAGAGTATCTTGAAATGGCCTACCTGGAAAGGGACATCGCAATATTCGCTGATTGTCCCTTTGTTGTCTCCACGCTTTGTTCCTTCCCAACTAAACGACATCTGTGTATGGTCATGGACTTTGGAGCAGGTAAGACATATCCATTGTATCTCTATCCAGCCCATTTCTGCTTAAATATATAAAGCTATCAATGTATTTATATGTCATTAATCTACATGCTCAGAAGAACAGTTTTGGAGGGTTGCCTCTTTCTGACAGATAATAATTTTCATTGCTTCTTATTGCATTTTTTCTTCTGATGTTGGGCGATCAAAAACACTGCAATTCCATCTGAGTTTATTTGTTTTTATATTATTTATTTTGAATGGAGAAAAAGTGATTTTTATATTTATTTTCTTTCCCCAAATATTTTTATTATTTTTTAGTCTCCATAAGGGACCTGAACTTGTGATTATATAATCGTAAATACTATGTACTGCAATATGGGCATTGCAGAATATGGTGAAAATCTTGGTCCACTATGAAGCCAAACTACACAGTGACTGTCACAGAAGTACCATAATGGCAAGGATAGTAGTCTTCCTCAGACACTCAGCAGCCATAGCAAACCACTGACATGGAATGGGGGCGATGAGTGCTTAGAGCAGCTCGCCTCCAGGTCACCTGCTGTAAATGCCGCTGTCAGATATTGACAGTGTAATGTAAGAGTTTACCAGCAGGGGGCAGATCTCAGCTCTTTTTTATGGGATTACCCTGCAGTATACGCTCTACATCACACAGTGTATCTCTATGATTGACTCCCTGCCCCAATGTCTCACCTTATTTCTCATTCACACTCATCATGTGTAATTTACATTGTAACAAACCCTCACCTGTCATATTTGCTTTCTGCTCTAGGAGGAGACTGTGACAGTCTCTTAAAGGTTTATGGCCGTTTACCGCTCTCCTTGGCCCGCTTGTATGTTGCAGAAGCGGTTCTTGCTGTGGAATATCTGCACAGCTTTGGTGTGGTTCACCGAGACCTGAAGCCTTTAAAGTAAGTGAACGCTGCAGTATAATAAAGGGAGAGACAGTTATAGTTTGGTGTACAGTCTGTGGGTTATTACTTAGGGCTGACAATATCTTTTCTTTCACAGCCTTATAATATCATCAACTGGACATATCAAAGTCACCGATTTTGGGCTTTCAAAACTCGGACTCATGAGACCAACATCAGACATTTACAAGGTTCGAAGTTTTGACATCACCAGAGAGTTCCGTGATAAAGAGGTTAGCTATAGATTAAAAACTTATTCTTCACAGATCTGATCTATTTCTGCTTCTCTGACATTTTCTCACATAGAAAACTTTTACACTGATATTATTTGTCACAGTAATTTTCATTGATCATCTTCTCATTGTTCTGTTGGTTTCCAGACGAGCGGCACCTTGCATTATATGGCCCCAGAAGTCCTCTTAAAAGCGGGCTATGGAAGGCCTATTGACTGGTGGTCAATAGGGATCATCACATATCAATTTCTTACCGGCAATTTGCCATTTAAAGGAAGATGCGAAGAAGAGATTTTCCTCAGAATCATAACGGGTAAGTAAAATAATCTGAATGCTGTGTTTTGCCATAGTAATTTGGTTGAGTTGTTAGGTTCATACTTTGGTTTAGCTACTTGTTGTTTTTGATAGTTTTTTAAATTATAGTAAATATAGACTTTCTTTTCTGTAACATTTACATTTTATATAACAGAAGACATCACTTTGAAATTTAAAAATCGTGCTGTTCATCCCGATGCTCAAAACTTCATAACTCAGCTGCTCAGAAAAACTCCCAACTGTAGACTCGGGACAGGTAATGTATATAGTAGTATTAATAATGACTTATAACTCCACTGTGACCTGACAAATAGATAATTTCCATGAGGATTAGCACTGAGGTCTCTGCGTTACCTCCTTGTCTATTTCCCATTCTTCATGCCATGACTTACAGTATATTTTGGCTCTGCTATATCTTCAGTTTAGATTACCATAAAATGTACAGTCTTCCTAATATTGTCTGGATCACTTTTTTCTTGTCTTCCGTTTCCAGGAGGAGCAAATGAAATCAAGAGCCATCCATTCCTGAGAAAGTTAGATTTTGAGAATCTTGAAAATCAGGAGCCAGCGTTTAGGCCAATTCTTAGGTCAGAGGAGGACACCCACTACTTTCCCAGTAAGTAGAATGAGACGTCATCTGGTTAAAGCTGCCGTTTGTCTTGTCTTTTATTTTATGTGACAATATGTTCCCATCATTATGAGTAATAACATGGTGACGGTCTGTGATTATATTAATAATCTCTGATAATACTTGTATTTTGTAGCTTGTATTGAGAGACGCAAACATATAGATTCAGATGAGAGTGACACAAGTGAAGTCAGTGATTGGCCAGAAAGCCTAAACTATGTGTCATCTTCTCAAAGACTTTCTAAGGTAAGTATGTGATCAGTAAATCCACAAAACTATAACTAAAATAATATAAAAACTCTCTCTCTGTATATATATTTAATTTTACTCTGTGTATTTTAGCTATATGCAACCAATACCAGGATGAAGAGCAATGAAGATCATGAGCCATCTCCAGATTGTTCTCTAGAGACAAGCACAAAACACTCAGACGTGTGAGTAGATTATTATTATGGGGTATAGTACTGACATATCTTCAGAATACCAAATACAAGTTGCATATGACACAATACTAAATCTAGAATCCACCATTCCATGATTGATCATCACTGTGGGGTCTGGCTTGTCATAACGCTGGTGATAACAGTTGATCATTGTGACCAGCCTTTCATTTCCATTTCATTAAAGCCCTTTATTACTAGTTATTCTTCATTCTTGCTGATAGAAGGCAGTTCTGTGCAAGGTATACCCTTCATTTTGTCCTAATTGCCCATAAAAAAGGAGTAATTTTATTTTTCATTGCTTTCACTTGTAATTTATTTATTTTTCTTCTACTAAACAGGCAGAAAGATTCTCCTACTAGAAATGATGGTGATAATCAGTGTTTCACTACTGAAAACAACAAGTCACCCTCTCCCATATTGTCAGGTAAGTGCAGGTCTATAGGAGATCTTGTTGTCGTCACTGATCAAAAGGTGTTAATGTAAATGTTACATGAGGACTCAGAAAATCACTGCTTTTCTGTGCCTTTAAAATAAACAACAATCCAACACGTTAATGTATAAAATTCTCACTCTTATGGGCTGCGCATTAAAAGGTATAAGGGGCCATACAGTCTGGTGCCTGATACTGAAACTTTTTTCAGTTTTGTGTTTTTATTTTTCGCTCCCCTTATTTCCAGAGCCATAACTTTTTTATTTTAAGGTCAATATGGCCGTGTGAGGGCTTATTTTTTGTGGGATGAGTTGTACTTTTGAACAATACCATTGGTTTTACCAAGTCTTGTAACAGAAAACAGGAAAAAAATTCCAAGTGCGGTAAAATTGCAAACAAAATGCAATCCCGCACTTAATTTTCGATTGGCTTTATTGCTAGGTTCACTAAATGCTAAAACTGAACGGCGATTTTGATTTTGCAAGTCATTACAAGTTCGTAGACACCAAACAAGTCTAGGTTCTTTTTTATCTAAGTGGTTAAGAAAAATTCCAAACTTTGCAAAAAAAAAAAATTGCACCCTTTTCTGAGACCAGTAGCGTCTCCATTTTTCGTGATCTCTGGTTGGCTGAGGGCTTATTTTTTGTGCGCCGAGCTGACGTTTTTAATGATAACACTTTTGTGCAGATACGTTCTTTTGATTGCCCGTTATTGCATTTTAATGCAATGTCGTGGCGACCAAAAAAACGCAATTCTGGCATTTTGATTTGTTTTCTCGCTCAGCCATTTTGCGATAGGGTTAATCCTTTTTTTATTGATAGATCGGGTGATTCTGAACATGGTAATACCAAATATGTGTAGGTTTTATTTTTTTTATTGTTTAATTTTGGATGGGGCAAAAGAGGGGTGATTTAAAATCTTGTTTTTGTTTTATTTTTTTATATTTTTAAAAACATTTTTTTAATTTTGGCATGCTTCAATGGCCTCCATAGGAGGCTAGAAACTGCCATAACTGGATCGCCTCTGCTACATAGAGGAGATGCATAGATTACCTCTATGTAGCAGAATTACAGGTGTGCTATGAACGCCGACCACAGGGTTGCGCTCATAGCAATCCGGCATCAGCAACCATAAAGATATGACTCTAATCTTTTGACTTGATATGAATCTAATCTTATAAGAGTTTATCATTGACATGTTTTTCTTACTTTTTTATATGATTTTCCAGTTGGGAACAAAAATAAATCTGCATTAAACCTGGGAGAAGAGAAAAACCCAGAAATAGTAGCAGAGACAGAACCTAGCAGAGGTAAGTGTGACAATAAGGTCTATGTTGTGTGATGTCGGCGACTGAGAAAAATTCATGAGGAGGAGATGTTATATGTCAGTGGTGGATTGTCTCATCTATGACTGACAATGATCATTGACTTGTTTTTCTTTTTTTTATATGAATTTCCAGTTGAGATGAAAAATACATCTGCATTAAAACTGGGAGAAGAGCAAGACCCAGAAATTGTAGCAGAGACAGAATCTAGCAGAGGTAAGTGTGACAAAAAGGTCTATGTTGTCTGATGTCGGCGACTAAGAATAATTCACAAGGAGGATATATTATATGCAGTTATAAGCGAGTGTGCTCTTTCCTCTTTACATGCTCGGGTGTTCTCGGAGTAGTTTGGGCGTGCTCGGAAATCAAGTTTTAGTCCCCACAGCTGCATGATTAGAGACTGCTAGACCGCCTGAATTCATGTGAGGATTTCCGAAGAAACAGGCAATCCTTCCCACATGTATTCAGGCTGTCTAGCAGCTGCAAATCATGCAGCTGTGGGGACTAAACCTTAATTCACGAGCATGCTCAAAAGGCTAGGAGAACACCGGAGCATGCTCGGAAAACTCGAGAAACGAACACACCCCCTCATCACTATATGTCAATGGTGGGATTTTGAGATCTTTAAATGACAATGATCATTGACTTGTTTTTCTTACTTTTTTATATGAATTTCCAGTTGATACAAAAAATACATCTGCATTAAAACTGGGAGAAGATCAAGACCCAGAAATAGTAGCAGAGACAGAACCTAGCAGAGGTAAGTGTGACAAAAAGGTCTATGTTGTCTGATGTCGGCGACTGAGAATAATTCATGAGGAGGAGATGTTATATGTAGTGATAAGCGAGTGTGCTCTTTACTCGAGTTTTCCGAACATGCTCGGGTGTTCTCTGAGTAGTTTGGGCGTGCTCGGAAATCAAGTTTTAGGTCCCGCAGCTGCATGATTTGAGACTGCTAAACAACCTGAATTCATGTGAGGATTTTCGAAAAAACATGCAATCATCCCCGCATGTATTCAGGCTGTCTAGCAGCTGCAAACCATGCAGCTGCGGGGACTAAAATTTAATTTCCGAGCACGCCCAAAATACTCGGCGAACACCCAGAGAACACCTAAGCATGCTTGGAAAATTCAATTAACGAGCACAATCGCTCGTCACTACATATAATATATCCTCCTCGGGAATTATTCTCAGTTGCCGACATCAAACAGTCAGTCCCTGCAGCTGCATGACTTGCGGCTGACAGCCTGAATACATGTGGAGATTGCCCGTTCTTTAGCAAAAATCCCCACATGTATTCAGGCGTTCCAGCAGTCGCAAATCATGCAGCTGCAAGGACTAAAACTTATTTCACGAGTACGCTCAAAATACATGGAGAACACCCGAGCATGCGCGGAAAACTCCAGTAACGAGCACACTCGCTCATCACTATAAGTCAATGGTGGGATTTTCACATCTATGACTGACAATGATCATTGACTTGTTTTTCTTACTTTTTTACATGAATTTCCAGTTGAGACAAATACATCTGCATTAAAACTGGGAGAAGATCAAGACCCAGAAATAGTAGTAGAGACAGAATCTAGCAGAGGTAAGTGTGACAATAAGGTCTATGTTGTCTGATGTCAGCGACTGAGAATAATTCACGAGGGCGATATATTATATGTCAATGGTGGGGTTTTCACATCTATGACTGACAATGATCATTGACTTGTTTTTCTTACTTTTTTACATGGATTTCCAGTTGAGACAAATACATCTGCATTAAAACTGGGAGAAGATCAAGACCCAGAAATAATTGTAGAGACAGAATCTAGCAGAGGTAAGTGTGACAATAAGGTCTTTGCTGTCTGATGTTGGCGACAGAATAATTCACGAGGACGATATATTATATGTCAATGGTGGGGTTTTCACATCTATGACTGACAATGATCACTGACTTGTTCTTCTTACTTTTTTACATGAATTTCCAGTTGAGATGAAAAATACATCTGCAATAAAACTGGGAGACGATCAAGACCCAGAAATAGTAGTAGAGACAGAGTCTAGCAGGGGTAAGTGTGACAATAAGGTCTATGTGGTCTGATGTTGGCGATTGAGAATTATTCACGAGGAGGAGATGTTATACAATTGCCACATGTATGATGATTGACAATGATCACTGACTGGTTTTTTTTTTACATTTTATATGAATTTCTAGTTGAGAAGAAAAATAACTCTGCAAAAATACTGGTAGAAGAGCAAAATGGCCAAATAGTAGAAGAGCGAAAACCTAGAAGACGTAAGTGTGATAATAAAGTCAATATTGTTTGATGTTGGCCAGTGAGAATAATTCATGTGGAGAAGATGTTATCTGTCAGTGGTGGGATTGTCACATGTATGATGACTGACAATGATCCTGTTCCTCTGCACGGATAAGATTTCTCTACCGTCCTGCCACAATGACACCAAAGCAGTATCCTCTAATATGGAGTTCCATTACTTACATTAGTTTTATATCTCTTCTCCTAGATTCCATCTTCCGCCGGATTATATCATCCTGCCGGCGAGGATTATCCAGGGCCGCTCGCAGCATCAGAAGATGCATTTGTCCAATCTGTCCATAGGGCACAATATACATCTAGTACAGCAAGTCCATCATCAAAGCTGTACTTGGGCAGCACGGTGGCTCAGTGGTTAGCACTGTTGCTTTGCAGCACTGGGATCCTGGGTTTAAATGTCACTAAGGAAAACATCTGCATGGAGTTTGTATGTTCTCCCCGTGTTTGCTTGGGTTTCCTCCGGGTACTCCGGTTTCCTCCCACACACCAAAGACATACTGATAGGGAATTCCTAATTTAAAAAAGTAAAATAAAAATTCTGAATTAATGTTCCTTTGTAATAGAATATTTCTGAAATATATGGCATACCAATACTGTACGTCGTACATGTTTGAAGCACCCTCATGAAGTTTTGTTTTTTCACTAAACTTGTATGTGTTGTAGTGTGGTTGGGTAATATACTTCCCTACTGCCCTCTTCTCTGAGATCAAGCTCTGTCCGACTCCACTTTTGTGTGATGTCATAACTACATAGTTACATACATAGGTTGAAAAAAGACCTAGGTCCATCAAGTTTAACCTTTCTCCACCAATTGTCCATTTTGTCACTAAATTAAATATAACCCACAATGTTATGTGTATTGAGGAAATCATCCAGCCCTTTTTAAAAACTGTTGTAGTCTGCTATTACTAGTTCTTGTGGTCGGCATTCCACAGTGTCACTGCTCTAACTGTAAATAACCCTTTCCTATTTAGTTGTTGGAATCGCCTGTCATCGCTCTTTAGCTCACTCTATGCTCTCGGTGTGAGCGAGAAGTCTCTTCTATAATGGGAGCCTATGGAGCCTTGTTCTGATGCTTCATAGGCTTACATTGTTAAAGGGAACCTGTCACCTCGTTTTTCAGCTATAAGCTGCGGCCACTGCTTTTCGGGGCTTATCTACAGCATTCTAGAATGCTGTAGAAGGGCAGTGGCCGTGGCTTATAGCTGAAAAACGAGGTGACAGGTTCCCTTTACTCACTTCATACTTGCCGATGTGGGAGATGATGTGACCTGGTCATCATCTAGCCGTGACAATTATTCCCTTATAAAAGCTTCTAGAGACATGCATAACCAGTAGGACTTGGGCATCCTAGGACAGTCCCACTTGGACTATATTCACATTGGACTATGATCAGTGGCTCTGTCGGTATTTGTGTCTGAAGCCTCGGAGGATGGGATTCAGATGTTCGCACCAACAGGAACATTGACTATAATGATGCAGGCAGAGTCAGTGTTCTATGTTGGCATCATTATATGCCTATTTGAGGCAGGCACCAAGACGCCATCTTGGTGTCTGCCTCAAAACGGCATACAAGGCCAAAAATTATGTCCTACAGAGCACACAGTGACTCCATCTACATCATTATAATCAATGGCTTCATTAACACAAACATCGGAAAACGTTTTTCTAGGGCTTCAGCTGCAAGCCCCCGACCGTAGACAAAGACACAATGTGAACTTAGATTAAGTAATTAAGTTATAGCCATCAAGAAGAAAGAAAAAAAATGGATCCAGCTTACTGCTTGTAGTCCAAATGGAGATCGTAAAGAATAACTTTTAAATAGTCTGTGGTCTGGCGCATGGGTCGAGATACATACCAGGCTAGCTCCATAGTCAGATAGCCTGTTGAGAAGTATATATGGAGGGAGAGGAGATGTAAGAAGTACACGCATCAAGGCAAGGTATTGTGGCATCAAATATTAGTCCAGTATAATAAACTGTGATATGGACCACTATATTAACCCATATTCAGTAGATGAAAAAGAACTGAAGGGTTAAAGAGCGCCAAAACACTTATAAAATAAATCAATAGTAAACCTCCCTCCATATATACTTCCCAACATTTGCACTCAGGACATGGTTTTTGATGTACTTAAATTAATGCATTTAGCAACAATATACATCTGAAATTTTTTTTGCATAGGGCTTAGTGTATTTTGCACATCATATTGATTATGTGGACTAGCTACACACATTATACGTATACAATTGTGTGATGTTATATAGAGCTTGTTATTGCTCCCATGATTATAGCTTATGTTCAATAACCGCTGTCTTTTAAACGTTTTTAATCATTTTTTTGGTGGTTTGTGTATCCCATGTAATAAAATTGACAATTTTTCTATGGTGATCCCTGCATTTGGTGTATGTCTTCTTGGTTCTTTTTTTGTGATTTACATGTGATTTGGACATACTGTGGTTGGATCCCCTCTAATTAGTCTTATTATCTGATGGTGCCCTCCGCATCCTTGTAGATAGCTTCAAAAAGTAGTAGTAGTAGTAGTAGTAGTATATGTAATTACTGCTATCTCCTGCCAAATTCCTTAGTGAGGAGTGCCGAACATTTATTCAGGTTATTTTTCAACCCAGAACTCTTAAGACAACGCATAGGTTAAAAAACCACTATACCAATAATAGATATGCCATGTTCTTGTATGGACCTTGAGAATATATTCATGTCAGAAGGAGCAAACATCAGAAGGAAGGGTCGGAGGTTGATCATAGAACTTTGCTTTACCTTATTGACTTAAAGGAGTGTAAAACATGAACCGATTGGCTTTATTAAAAAAAATAAAGCTTTTTCCTGATCCCAAGAGACAATCAGAGTGGACATACAGGCATTTAGGATTCATGGCGGTCAGAGCCAGAACAAAGAACAATTAGTTCCAGTCAGAGCACAACAGTTCATTTTAATGGCTACATTTCATCAGTAACATTCCCTTTATAATCTACAGTAGATGATAAATGGATCTGGCAGATTTAATGGGAATGTGTCCATTTTTTTTCTCAACAATTGGAAAAAAAATGCAAAAACGTATATTTTTTAATGGTATAAAATAGAAATCTTTGCTCATATTTTCAACTTGAAAAACTGGAGGTAGTGGGGGGCAACGGCTGATATTTGCCGTAAAAATTTAGTCTAATGTGAGATAGTGCAACTGCAGTACACATTGGTGGGATCTGCTCCATGTGTGAGACGTCACTCCTCGCCTTCTAGATGTTTGCCAAAGGATAAGGCAGGATGAAGCGTAGGAGCCATTTTGTTAGTGGCGGCAAAGTGGTATTTACAAGTGGAAAGTGACACAGAGGTCGGTCGTTAGCACAGAGTCTGTTAGTTGAAGGTGCGCTGCTCACCGTTTCATTCAGTGGCCGCATGAGATACAAGGCTCAGCAGACCGTCACACATGATGGGACTAGATACATGGCTGTGCTCAGTGTAAAGCCTCACTCAAATGTACAGTATAAGGTGGGGACATCTGAATGAGGCTTTACACTGACTGAGCAGAGATGAGTCAGTGTTCAGAGCACAGCAGTGTGATGATGAACTCTGAATACTGGAATGAGTACAGATCAGGAGCCTGACACTGTACGACTAATCCCAGGCTACTGAGCTGCTCAATAGCCTGATATTACTACAGCGTCAGGCTCCTGATCTGTGCTCACCACATCTCACAACTGCTGTGCAGACCTCCTGTCACCAACAGCTGCGTGAGCTGTTGATATGGGGGTGTAAATTGTAGCCAAGAGCACAGTTCTGGACTACAATAAAATGGCACCTGACTCCCCTGCAGCTGTGAACTGGACACCCCATGGGGAATGCACAGTCCACAGCTGAGACAGACACAATATAGGAGATTGAAACTTACACATTTAAAGAGCATCCAGCCCTACATGATCCATAACACAAAAGATAATTATTAAAAATATTCCTTTTATTAATCATCACATAAAAGCACAATAGTTATAGTATTAATAGATGCAGTGGTTGGTGTTGGTAAACAAACAAAAATTACCCGGAACTACTCAAAGCATAGACATAATAATATGCACCATTTAAATGCAGAAAACCTCCAAAAGAGAAAAGATAAAGCAAGCCACAAAACCTAAGTATATTGTTTATCAGAATCACCCCCTGCAAATATGTTCAAGTAATGTATCAATTAAGATCCAATATGAGTCACAGGTAAAGGTCCTGCCCCCCGAGGAAGCCAAATAGGCGAAACGTGCATCGGGGCACATTCCTGGAACCGGTATACTCACCCATATGGGTAAGCACTGAATGGCACTTTAATCTGCACTGTCACTTCATATATTAAGGGATACCGCTCTGATATAAAGATCTGCCTCTGGGATGTTTACTCTATGCTAGCCACATCTATTATTTTTCTATAGCTTCCTTACCCTGTATTAGACCTTTACCTGTGACTTATATTGGATCTTAATAGATACATTACTTGAACATTTTTGCAGGGGGTGATTCTGATAAACAATATACTTAGGTTTTGTGGCTTGCTTTATCTTTTCTCTTTTGGAGGTTTTCTGCATTTAAATGGTGCATATTATTATGTCTATGCTTTGAGTAGTCCCGGGTAATTTTTGTTTGTTTACCAACACCAACCACTGCATCTATTATTACTATAACTATTGTGTTTTTATGTGATGATTAGTAAAAGGAATATTTTTAATAATTATCTTTTGTGTTATGTTTCATGTAGGGCTAGATGCTATTCAAATGTGTAAATTTTGATTATGTTTGCCGTTGCCCATCCCCTTAGGGGAATATGGAATTTTTCTATTACCCATTGCATCGGTTATATTAAACAATATAGGAGATTGTGGTCTGTGCGTCTCTAGTCTCCTATGGCCTCAGTATTTGCGGTGTGCAAGCGTCATACCTAAACAGTTACACAGCAGGAAGTATAAACTGGCAGCAGAAAAAAAAATATTAAAATCGTAAGTTAATTATACAAATTGTCTCTTCAGAGAGGAAGAGGACTAGAACGCCACCTATTGGAAGTAGCAATCCTAAAAGTCAATGTTGACCCTTTAACGAGCCTTGTTACATGACTTAGGATAAAAGCCAAGCCAGAATCTCAATTTGCAGACACTGTGTTTCGGGGTACTGCCCCTCATCAGTGCAAAGTGTGAGATCTGGTTTGGATGTGTGAGAGGTGTTACGGTTCTGCAGCACAGGACTAGGGTAGGAGGGGGAAAACTGACTCTGCACTGTGGCTAGGCTGATGCCCTACGATGGAGTGGGCGACCCATTCCTTGTGAATAGACCCACCGACGATCCTAGGCTAATCTCAAGCGAAGACCTATTGATAGAGGGAAGGGGGTCCCTGAAGGATATAAGGGCTGGGTACAAAAACGGGTCACCTCCTAACAGAGTACACAAAGAAGGCTGCAGAAACAAACTGAAAACAGAAACTGAGACTAGCAGAACCAGGGGTCCCAGAACTGCATTAATTAACCCCTTCCTGACATCTGACGTGCTATCCCGTCCACGGGACTCGGGCCCCTATGATCGGGGACAGGATAGTACGCTGATCGCGGCCGGGTGTCAGCTGATTATCACAGCTGACACCCGGCACTATGTGTCAGGGGCGTTCATGGACCGCCCCGGCACGTTAACCCCTGGCACACTGCGTTCAAACATGATCGCAGTGTACCGGAGGATCAGGGAAGCATCGGCAGGGAGGGGGTTCCCTCCGTGCTTCCCTGAGACCCCCCAGCGCAGCGCGATGTGCTGCCCTGCGCTGGGGGCCTCCTTCCCTGCAGGTCTCCGGATCCAATATGGCGGCGGGGACCTTCGGAGGCCTGCAGGGAGGCGGCTTCCTCACTGCCTGCAAAGCGCAGGCATGAGGAAGCCTTGTGCAGCGCCTGTCACATCGCTGATCTGACACAACACTGTGTCCCCCCTAGGACAATGTAATAAAGTAAAAAAAAGAACGTGTAAAAATAATTTATAAAAAAAATCGCTAAATAAATAAAAAAAAATATATTCCCTAATAAATTCATTTTTTTAAAATAAAAAATAAATAAAAGTACACATATGTAGTATCGCCGCGTCCGTACCGACCCGCCCTGTAAAATTGTCCCATTAGTTAACCCCTTTAGCGAACCATTTAAAAAATTAAAAACAAAGCAAAAAACAATGCTTTATTATCATACCGCCGAACAAAAAGTGCAATAACGCGCGATCAAAAAGACGGATATAAATAATCATGGTACCGCTGAAAACGTCATCTTGTCCTGCAAAAAACAAGCTGCCATACAGCATCATCAGTGAAAAAATAAAAAAGTTGTAGCTCGCAGAATAAAGCGATGCAAAAATAATTATTTTTTATATAAAATAGTTTTCATTGCATAAAAGCGCCAAAACATAAAAAAGACAGAAATGAGGTATCGCTGTAATTGTACTGACCCGACAAATAAAATCGCTTTATCAATTTTACCAAATACGGAACGGTATAAACAACTCCCCCAAAAGAAATTCATGAAATGCTGGTTTTGTTCATTCTGCGTCCCAAAAATCGGAATAAAAACCGATCAAAAAATGTCAGGTGCCCGAAAATGGTACCAATAAAAACGTCAACTTGTCCCGCAAAAAATAAGACCTCACATGACTCGGTGGGTCAAAATATGGAAAAATTATAGCTCTCAATATGTGGTGATGCAAAAACTATTTCTACAATAAAAAGCGTGTTTTAGCGTCTGACAGCTGCCAAATGTAAAACCCACCATAAATAGTAAATCAAACCCCCGTTATCACCCCCAAAGGCCTGTTTCACACATCAGTTTTTTTGTCTCAGTCAAAATCCGCCGAAAAGCGGATCCGTTCCTAACTGATGTGAACGGATGCCACTGGATCCGTTTTTTTGACGGATCCGCCGAATGAAGAATTTTAAAGGAACCGCTGCCCGGGTAGGAGAGAGAGAGAGAGAGAGAATTTTTTTCGTCTGCCAGAAAGGATTTCAGGGTTAAATTCGCGGCTGACTTCCTTTCTCTAGGCATGCGCAATGTAAAATGCGGATCCTGCAGCAAAAAAAACGTTGCAGGGTCCGTCCAGGCATATCGGCGGACAAAAAAAATTTGGCGGATCCACAAAAAAACGGATACAACGGCTGGCCATCCGTCAAGATCCGCCGGTAAGCAACTCAATGGGGAAAAAAACGGATCCGCCAAAAAAATGGCGGATCCGTTTTTTTCAAAAACCGGCGCATTTTGACTGATGGTCAAAAACGGAAGTGTGAAACAGGCCTTAGTTAGGGAAAAATAATAAAATTTAAAAAATGTATTTATTTCCATTTTCCCATTAGGGTTAAGGCTAGGGTTAGGGCTGAGATTAGGGTTAGGGTTGGAATTAGAACTGGGGGATTTCCACTGTTTAGGCACATAAGGTGCTCTCTAAGGCTACTTTCACACATCCGTTTTCTGGAATCCGGCACGATGCGGCGAAAATGTAAAAAACCTGATCCGGCACCGGATGGCACCGGATCCGGTTTTTTCCTCATTGACTGTCATTACCGCCGCATCGTGCCGGATGGCCATGCGGCGTGTCAGGTTTCTGCCGGAAACGGGAAAAATGTGCCGTCCGGCGTGTGCAAAAAACATTCCCTGTAACGTTTTTTCACAGCGCCGGAACGGTTTTCAGCACTGCGCATGCCCGGGCACGTTGTCTTTTAGCCCCATAGGTGATCTCTCTCTCTCTCTCTCTCTCTCCATACCTGTCTGCGTCTGTCGCCCTCTTTGCGCTCTGGCTCCTTTAAATCTTCACGACACCGTATCCGGCCATACACTGACATCCGGTGTCTGCGCTCCACGCCGCTTCCGACACTACGGCTTTTCACCGCAAGGCGCCGGATCACTAAAAACGGAGGTGTGAAAGTAGCCTTAACGCAACATGGCATCTGATCTAAATTCCAGCCAATTCTGCGCTTAAAAAGGCAAATGGTGCTCGTTCCCTTCCAAGCTCTGCCATGCGCCCAAACAGTGTTTTACCCCCACATATGGGGTATCAGCCTACTCAGGACAAATTGCAACACAACTTTTGGGGTCTACTTTCTCCTGTTATCCTTAGGAAAATAAAAAAATTGGGGGCAAAATATCTTTTTTGTGGGAAAAAAAATATGATTTTTTTATTTTCACACCCGGGCATTATAAATTTCTGTGAAGCACTTGGGTTTCAAAGTGCTCACCACTAGTGTTGAGCGATACCACCTGATATTGAAAAATATCGGATCGGATTGGATCAGCCGATCTAAAAAAAATATCGGGTATCGCCGATTCCGATCCCGGAAGTCCCATTCAAGTCAATGGAACAGAAATATCGGAATTGAAAAAAACCCTTTCTTTCCTTGTAGGTTAATTCTACATGAAGAAAAACAACTAAGAATAATGTAGAATGTATTGTGGGAGGTGGAGGAGACATTAAAGCCATAGAGGTTTAGCCCAATCAAATGGAATAGCAGTAATAATTTTTTTATTTTAAAGACGTTTGGAGTTACAAAGATATTGACTATGTAACCTCTTTTATATTTTGTCAGATATGTATGTTTCACTACCTCCATGCTCTTCACCTTCTTTTTTACTTCTCCCACACTTTCTCCTTCATCATCCTCAGCAGCAGCATCTTTTTCATCAACTTCTTCTTCACCTTATTCATCTTCTTCTTCTTCTTCACCTTATTCACCTTCTTCTTCTTCACCTTCTTCTTCTTCACCTTCTTCTTCTTCTTCACCTTCTTCTTCTTCTTCTTCTTCACCTTCTTCTTCTTCTTCTTCCTATTATTCTTTTTTTAACATTCTTCATATTCTTCTTATTCAACTATTATTCTTCTTCATATTCTACTTCTTCATCTTCTTCCTATTCTTCTTCTTCATCATATTCTTATTTGTGACAGGCATTCCTGTAGTTGTTATCTATAAAAGTTTGAAGATTACACCTTCCGTTCTGCCTGTCACAAAAGATTTACAACAGGATTTGTCCGCGTTCGGTTAGGCCTGCAGCAGCAGGCATTTTCCAGGGGCACCACGAGGAGGAACGGACTCGCCCCCATACACTGCTTAGTCTTCTTCTGCTTATAATTTAGATAATATCATTTGCTCTTATTTTTAGTCTTATGCTTAATGTTCTTCTGCTTTTGGTTTTTCTGCTTCTTGGTCTTCTGTCTCTTGTTGTTCTGCATCTTGGTGGTTGTCTTCATGTTCTTTGTCCTCTTGGTCATTTTCTTGAGGGTCATCTTTTTGGTCTTCTTCGGTGTTGTCTTCAGGGTCATCGTCAGGGTGATCCAGAGTGAGAATCAAAAAACAATTCCACAAGCTTGAACTTGGAAAAGTAGCAGAAGGTACAAGAAGGCTGAGGAACTGCCGAGAACCAGCTGACGGTACTGGAACCCGGATGGGTAGCAGACGGAACAATAGCAAATGGAACTAGCGAGGACCAGCTGACGGTGCTGGAACCCAGAGGGGCATCAGAAGGAACCAGAGCCAATGGCACAACCGTGGACCAGCTGATGGTTCTGGAACGCGGTTACTAAGCAGGAGGTACCTCTGCTCCAAAGCACTACCAAGGACCAGCAGACGTTGCTGGAACTCGGATACCGAGAAGGAGGCACCTAGGCCAAAGGCACTGCCGAGAACCAGCTGACGGTGCTGGAACCCGGATGGGTAGCAGAAGCTGCAAGAGCAAATGAAACTAGCGAGGACCAGCTGATGGTGCTGGAACCCGGAGGGGCAGCAGAAGGAACAAGAGCCAATGGCACAACCGTGGACCAGCTGACGGTGCTGGAACACGGTTACTAAGCAGGAGGTACCTGTGCTACAAAGCACTACCAATGACCAGCAGACGTTGCTGGAACTCAGATACCGAGAAGGAGGCACCTAGGCCAAAGGCACTGCAGAGAACCAGCTGACAGTGCTGGAACCCGGATGGGTAGCAGAAGCTGCAAGAGCAAATGAAACTAACGAGGACCAGCTGATGGTGCTGGAACCCAGAGGGGCAGCAGAAGGAACAAGAGCCAATGGCACAACCATGGACCAGCTGACGGTGCTGGAACACGGTTACTAAGCAGGAGGTACCTGTGCTACAAAGCACTACCAAGGACCAGCAGACGTTGCTGGAACTCGGATACCGAGAAGGAGGCACGTAGGCCAAAGGCACTGCCGAGAACCAGCTGACGGTGCTGGAACCCGGATGGCTAGCAGAAGCTGCAAGAGCAAATGAAACTAACGAGGACCAGCTGATGGTGCTGGAACCCGGAGGGGCAGCAGAAGGAACAAGAGCCAATGGCACAACCGTGGACCAGCTGACGTTGCTGGAACACGGTTAATAAGCAGAAGGTACCTGTGCTACAAAGCACTACCAAGGACCAGCAGACGTTGCTGGAACTCGGATACCGAGAAGGAGGCACGTAGGCCAAAGGCACTGCCGAGAACTAGCTGACGGTGCTGGAACCCGGATGGGTAGCAGAAGCTGCAAGAGCAAATGAAACTAACGAGGACCAGCTGATGGTGCTGGAACCCGGAGGGCCAGCAGAACGAACAAGAGCCAATGGCACAACCATGGACCAGCTAACGTTGCTGGAACACGGTTACAAAGCAGGAGGTACCTGTGCTAGAAAGCACTACCAAGGACCAGCAGACGTTGCTGGAACTCGGATACCGAGAAGGAGGCACCTAGGCCAAAGGCACTGCCGAGAACCAGCTGACGGTGCTGGAACCCGGATAGGTAGCAGAAGCTGCAAGAGCAAATGAAACTAACGAGGACCAGCTAATGGTGCTGGAACCCGGAGGGGCAGCAGAAGGAACAAGAGCCAATGGCACAACCGTGGACCAGCTAACGTTGCTGGAACGCGGTTACTAAGCAGGAGGTACCTGTGCTACAAAGCACTACCAAGGACCAGCAGACGTTGCTGGAACTCGGATACCGAGAAGGAGGCACCTAGGCAAAGGCACTGCCGAGAACCAGCTGACGGTGCTGGAACCCGGATAGGTAGCAGAAGCTGCAAGAGCAAATGAAACTAGCGAGGACCAGCTGATGGTGTTGGAACCCGGAGGAGCAGCAGAAGGAACAAGAGCCAATGGCACAATCGTGGACCAGCTGACGGTGCTGGAGCACGGTTATTAAGCAGGAGGTACCTGTGCTACAAAGCACTACCAAGGACAAGCAGACGCTGCTGGAACTCTGATACCAAGAAGGAGGCACCTAGGCCAAAGGCACTGCCGAGAGCCAGCTGACGGTGCTGGAACCCGTATGGGTAGCAGAAGGTACCCATGAAAAAGACAAAGTTGCAAGGCCGTGAGCCGGCTGCAGTTACCGAAACCCACAGTCCTACAGGGGGTGCTTGTCCTATTGGCACTACGGAACCAGCCTTTATTACCAGAACCCGCAGCCCACATAGGAAGCACCTAAACTGCGGGCACCATAGGCTCGGCTAACCCGACGGCAACACGACAGGACAACGTATTGGTGGCAAAGTGACATTGACACTACCCGGAAAAAGCAGGCGCACTGGAACTAGGCTGGGCAGGAGGGAGTACCCGTGCCAAAGACACTTCTGAGCAGCAACTGGCGATGTTGCAGCCCAGGATCAATCACGGAGCAGGCTGAGGCCTACTTGGAGCAAGTTTTAGATCGGTTGTACACTACTACTGATTGTAACCATGCTCCACTTAGGCCTCTGGCTCTACTGTCTCTAGCATTTCCCCTGGCCTCCAACCCCGCCAGTTGCTGCTCTGAAGTGGCGTCTGCATAATCCACACTTGTTCCTGGGTTACAGGGGCTCTGTCACGTCAGTGGATCCCCTGATGTGTGTCCGGCAAGGTCTCCTGCTCTGTCCACATTCCCACTACTAGTAATGGGAATGTGGACAGAGCAGGAGACATTGCCGGACACACATCAGGGGATCCACTGACGTGACAGAGCCCCTGTAACCCAGGAACAAGTGTGGATTGTGCAGACGCCACTTCAGAGCAACAACTGGCGGGGTTGGAGGCCAGGGGAAAATATTAGAGACAGTGGAGCCAGAGGCATAAGTGGAGCATGGTAAAAAATCAGTAGTAGTGTGACTGTGTAGGCAGCAGGAGAATTTGCCATCCACACAGCAGGGGATCAGCTGGCGTTACTAAACCCCACTAACACAGGAGCTAGTGTGTTTTTCTCTGTGAAGACGGTACTTCTGAACACCAACTGGCAATGTTGGAGCCCAGGATGAAGCATGGAGCAGGCTGAGGCCTGATGTTTTTGGCATGTGGAGGCAGCAGGAGACATTGCCGTCAACACAGCAGGGGAACAGCAGACATTACTGAACCCCACTAACACAGGAGCTTGTGTGTTTTTCTCTGTGAAGACGGCACTTCTGAACACCAACTTGCATTGTTGGAGCCCAGGATGAAGCATGGAGCAGGCTGAGGCCTGATGTTTTTGGCATGTGGAGGCAGCAGGAGACATTGCCGTCAACACAGCAGGGGAACAGCAGACATTAGTGAACCCCACTAACACAGGAGCTTGTGTGTTTTTCTCTGTGAAGACGGCACTTCTGAACACCAACTGGCGTTGTTGGAGCCCAGGATGAAGCATGGAGAAGGCTGAGGCATGATGTTTTTGGCATGTGGAGGCAGCAGGAGAAATTGCCGTCAACACAGCAGGGGAACAGCAGACATTAACGAACCCCACTAACACAGGAGCTAGTGTGTTTTTCTCAGTGAAGACGGCACTTCTGAACACCAACTAGCGTTGTTGGAGCCCAGGATGAAGCATGGAGCAGGCTGAGGCCTGATGTTTTTGGCATGTGGAGGCAGCAGGAGAAATTGCCGTCAACACAGCAGGGGAACAGCAGACATTACTGAACCCCACTAACACAGGAGCTAGTGTGTTTTTCTCTGTGAAGACGGCACTTCTGAACACCAAATGGTGTTGTTGGAGTCCAGGATGAAGCATGGAGCAGGCTGAGGCCTGATGTTTTTGGCATGTGGAGGCAGCAGGAGACATTGCCGTCAAGACAGCAGGGAACAGCAGACATTACTGAACCCAACTAACACAGGAGCTTGTGTGTTTTTCTCTGTGAAGACGGCACTTCTGAACACCAACTGGCGTTGTTGGAGTCCAGGATGAAGCATGGAGCAGGCTGAGGCCTGATGTTTTTGGCATGTGGAGGCAGCAGGAGACATTGCCGTCAACACAGCAGGGGAACAGCAGACATTACTGAACCCCACTAACACAGGAGCTTGTGTGTTTTTCTCTGTGAAGACGGCACTTCTGAACACCAACTTGCATTGTTGGAGCCCAGGATGAAGCATGGAGCAGGCTGAGGCCTGATGTTTTTGGCATGTGGAGGCAGCAGGAGACATTGCCGTCAACACAGCAGGGGAACAGCAGACATTAGTGAACCCCACTAACACAGGAGCTTGTGTGTTTTTCTCTGTGAAGACGGCACTTCTGAACACCAACTGGCGTTGTTGGAGCCCAGGATGAAGCATGGAGAAGGCTGAGGCATGATGTTTTTGGCATGTGGAGGCAGCAGGAGAAATTGCCGTCAACACAGCAGGGGAACAGCAGACATTAACGAACCCCACTAACACAGGAGCTAGTGTGTTTTTCTCAGTGAAGACGGCACTTCTGAACACCAACTAGCGTTGTTGGAGCCCAGGATGAAGCATGGAGCAGGCTGAGGCCTGATGTTTTTGGCATGTGGAGGCAGCAGGAGAAATTGCCGTCAACACAGCAGGGGAACAGCAGACATTACTGAACCCCACTAACACAGGAGCTAGTGTGTTTTTCTCTGTGAAGACGGCACTTCTGAACACCAAATGGTGTTGTTGGAGTCCAGGATGAAGCATGGAGCAGGCTGAGGCCTGATGTTTTTGGCATGTGGAGGCAGCAGGAGACATTGCCGTCAAGACAGCAGGGAACAGCAGACATTACTGAACCCAACTAACACAGGAGCTTGTGTGTTTTTCTCTGTGAAGACGGCACTTCTGAACACCAACTGGCGTTGTTGGAGTCCAGGATGAAGCATGGAGCAGGCTGAGGCCTGATGTTTTTGGCATGTGGAGGCAGCAGGAGACATTGCCGTCAACACAGCAGGGAACAGCAGACATTACTGAACCCCACTAACACAGGAGCTTGTGTGTTTTTCTCTGTGAAGACGGCACTTCTGAACACCAACTGGCGTTGTTGGAGCCCAGGATGAAGCATGGAGCAGGCTGAGGCCTGATGTTTTTGGCATGTGGAGGCAGCAGGAGACATTGCCGTCAACACAGCAGGGGAACAGCAGACATTACTGAACCCCACTAACACAGGAGCTTGGGTGTTTTTCTCTGTGAAGACGGCACTTCTGAACACCAACTGGCGTTGTTGGAGCCCAGGATGAAGCATGGAGCAGGCTGAGGCCTGATGTTTTTGGCCTGTGGAGGCAGCAGGAGACATTGCCGTCAACACAGCAGGGGAACAGCAGACATTACTGAACCCCACTAACACAGGAGCTTGTGTGTTTTTCTCTGTGAAGACGGCACTTCTGAACACCAACTGGCGTTGTTGGAGCCCAGGATCAATCATGCAGCAGGCGGAGGCGAACTTGCAGCAGGTTTTATATAGGTTGTAGACTACTACTGATTGTAACCGTGCTCCTTTAAGGCCTCTGGCTCCACTGTCTCTAGTATTTCCCCTGGCCTCCAACCCTGCCAGTTACAGCTCTGAAGTGGCGTCTGCACAATCTACTCTTGTTCATGTGTAACTGGGGCTCAGTCACGTCAGTGGATCCCCTGATATGTGTCCAGCAAGGTCTCCTGCTCTGTCCTCATTCACTCTACTAGTAATGGGAATGTGGACAGAGCAGGAGACATTGCCGGACACACATCAGGGGATCCAGTGACGTGACAGAGCCCCTGTAACCCAGGAACAAGTGTGGATTGTGCAGACGCCACTTCAGAGCAGCAACTGGCGGGGTTGGAGGCCAGGGGAAAAACTAGAGACAGTGGAGCCACAGGCCTAAGTGGAGCACGGTTAAAAATCAGTAGTAGTTTGAATGTGGATGGAGCAGGAGACTTTGCCGTCCACACAGCAGGGGAGCAGCTGGCGTTACTGAACCCCACTAACACAGGAGCTAGTGTTTTTCTCTGTGCAGATGACACTTCTGAGCATCAACTGGCTGTGTTGAAGCCCAGCGATTATAGTTCAGGTGGTAGAAACATGAACACAACAGGAGACCTGGATACTGTTGTCAACCAATTATTTATTCGGGAAAAGGACTGGCAAATTCTGGCGAGATCCAAGCCTTGTTCATTTTCAGAAAAGTAAGCCGGTCAACATTATCTGAAGATAGTCGCGTGCGACGGTCTGTTAGTACACCACCTGCGGCACTAAAGACGCGTTCCGATAATACACTGGCAGCAGGGCAAGCCAGCACCTACAATGCATACTGGCTAAGCTCTGGCCATGTATCCAGCTTTAGAGACCCAAAACTTGAAGGGGGAAGTGCCATCTGGGAGTACACTGACAGGGCAAGACATGTAGTCTGTCACCATCTGACGGAAACGTTGCCTCCTGCTGACTGGAGCCGTCTGTGATGGTGTAGATAATTGTGGCGGACACACTCAAAACTTTGCCACATTTGGGCCATACTGGTCTTGCCTTGTGCTGAGGCGCTGCCTCTGCTCCCTCTTTGTGCCGAGTTTCCTCCACTGCCTCGACGCACAGAGCTGCTTTGTAAAGTACTAGCACCACTGCTGTCGGGTGGAATGGAAAACATGAAGGACTGCACCAGTGTGTCTTGGTACTGCCGCAGTTTACGCTCCCGGGTCAACGGTGGTATGAGGCTTTGTAAGTTGTCCCGGTAGCGAGGATCTAGGAGGGTGTACACCCAATAATCAGTCGTGTTGAGAAAGTGGGCGATGCGGCGGTCGTTTCTCAGGCACTGCAGCATGAAATCAACCATGTGCTGCAGACTCCCAACTGCCAAAGAAACGCTGTCCCCTGCTTGATGCGTCATTTCTGCCTGCTCTGCATCACCCCACCCTCGCTGTACATACTGGCTAGAGGATTGTGTACCTCCCTCCTCTGGAGAGATGTCTTCCTCCTCCATCGACTACTCCTCATCCTCCTCACAAAGTGTCCCCTGCCTAGGCCTTTGTGAGGAACCACGTAGCGCAGACTGTCCAGAAGCAGATGGCATTTGGGACTCCTCATCCTCCACCTCTTCCAAAACCTCCTCCCTTAGTGCTTGCAGTATTTTTGAAGCAGGCAGATAAGGGGGACAGTCATGCTGACTAGTGCATCATCTGCACTCGCCATCCGCGTGGAATCATCGAAGGCACGCAAAACGAGGCAGATGTCCTTCATAGAGGCCCACTCAGTGGTGCTGAAGTGTGACCGGCGCACAGTGCGACTTGTTTGCGCCTGATGCAGCTGGTACTCCATGACTGCTGCCTGCTGCTCACACAACCGCTCCAACATATGTAACGTTGAATTCCACCTGGTGGGTAGGTCACATATGATGTGATGATCCAGAAGGCATAATCGGCGCTGCAGAGCAGCAAGGCGCGATCTTGCCGTGCTGTAACGCCGCAAGTGAGCGCACTCTATGCGGACCTTGTGCAGCAGTGCATCAAGATCCGGATAGTCCTTCAGAAAGCTCTGCACGACCAGGTTCAGCACATGTGCCAGACATGGGATGTGAGTGAGGTTGCCTAGGCCAAGAGCTGCCACCAGATTTCTGCCATTGTCACACACTACCAAGCCCGGCAGGAGATTCGCTGGCAGAAACCACACGTCGCTCTCCTGCTTGATGGCATTCCAGAGCTCCTGCGCTGTGTGGCTTCGATTCCCCAAAGAAATTAATTTGAGTACGGCCTGTTGACGTTTGGCCACGGCTGTGCTCATATCGGTCGTAACAGGCTCCTGCTGCGCTGTTTCTGAGGAGCTTGAGTAGGAGGAGGAGTCAATGTGTACAGACTGGATTCCTGCAATCCGTGGAGTTGGCAGAACACGTACAGCGCCACTCTCCATATCTGTACCCGGCTCCACAACATTGACCCAATGGGCAGTGAGGGAAAGGTATCGTCCCTGTCCATGGTTACTGGTCCACGCATCGGTGGTCAGGTGGACCTTGCTACTGACGGCATTTAGTAGCGCATGTTGTATTTTTCCCTCCACCTGTTTTTGCAGGGCAGGGATGGCAAGCCTGCTGAAATAAAAGTGGCTCGGTACGGTGTATTGTGGGACTGCCAATGCCATCAAGTCCCTGAAGGTGTCAGTCTCCACCAGCCTGAATGAGAGCATTTCAAGTGCCAGTAGTTTGGCAATACCAGCATTCAGAGCCTGTGCTCGGGGATGGTTTGCCGAGTATGTCCGCCTTTTATCCCATGCCTGTGCTACCGATGGTTGTAGAGTGGCCTGGGAGTGTGAGGAGGACTGGGAACGTGGTGCTGTGGGTGGAAGTTCACTGGGTCTCCAGACAACATTGCCAAAGGTTCTTCCTTGGCGATCCTGTGAGGAAGCCGAACCAGTTGTGTGTGAGCTGGAGGAAGAGGCCCCAACACGAGCTGAAGAGGTGGTAGGTGGTACTGTAAGTTGGCCTATGTCTTCAGTGTGTCTGTGTAACTCCACCTCGTGCTTCGTCCGCACATCTTTCCACATATTTGTGGTATTGAGGTTGCTGACATTTTTCCCTCTTTTGACTTTCTGATGACACAGCTTGCATTTGACAAAGCAAATGTCATCTGCAACTGTGTCAAAAAAGGACCACGCACTGCAAGTCTTGGGAGCGCCCGTTTTGCCTTTTGAAAGAGGAATGCTCCTACCGGGTGCCGAAGTGGAGGCTACAGGCAACCAAGTCTGCCCCCTCCCTCTCCCTCCTGTTTTGGCCGTTCGGGGAATCTCTTCCTCAGAGCTGCTCCAACCACCTTCCTGTTCCTCACGCCATGATGGGTCAAGGACCTCATCATCTACACTCCCCTCTTCAAACACCTGCTTCTCCTGGGTTGTCTCGCCAGCACCGTACACACCAGAAAGTGGTAACTGAGTCTCGTCATCATCTGATGCGTACTGAGGTGTGCTGACCATAGGCACTGGCCCACCCGCCTCTTCAGATTCCGAGGGACAAAGAAGTTGCGCATCACTGCATACTCCCTCTTCTTCACATTCTTGAATGCTGCTTGGCTGGCCCCCTCTTTCTAAGCCAACAGATTCAGAGAACAGAAGTAGAGACTGTGATGGCTCCTGTCCAGGGCTCTCTGACTGCCTTGGCACTATGGCAGGTGGTGAAGAGACAGATGGTTGCTCTTCAGTGCTCTGGCCCTGAGAGGACGTAGAAGTCATTGAAGTCGATGTGTTAGCTGCCATCCATCCGACAATGGCTTCAATTTGTTCCTCCTGCAGCAGTGGGGTACGGCGAGGTCCTACAAAGCTGCGCATAAAGGACTGTTGCCTGGTGAAACTGGGGGATGCTGACTCACTGGTGCCAGCAGCAGGCACAGAATCCCCACATCCTCTCCCTGCAGAATCCCCACGTCTTCTCCCTGCAGAATCCCCACGTCCTCTCCCTGCTGAAACTCCACGCCCATGCCCACGTGCCTTACTCCCTGCCTTCTTAATCTTGCTAGACTGATAAAGATAGGCAGAAAAGTACAAAGGGGGGGCTTAGTGTGCTTATTCCTGAACAGCTGGTAACAGGTATAAGAAACACTAATTTTAAGAAGTGTGTGTGTGGACTACACTTTAATAGGAGCTAATGTGGCCTACACAACTGTCAAATGTAGTGTTTGTTGAACTTTATTTTGTTTTTGTTTTTTTTAAAAACTAAAAGGATGTGACCAAAGATTTGAAAGTGATAGTATCACAAACTTTTTGGAGCTATTACAATGCAGGCAGGAAACCTACAGTGCAAAAGATGAGGCTCCAAAAAAATTGTGTAATACTAATCTGGCTGCAGCTGAAGGGCACAAGCCATAAAAAAGGCTCCTCTATCTACTCCTATATAGTGTTTGCAACCAAACAGTGTAGATGGATATGGATGGATGCACACTAATAGGAGAAAAAAAAGGAGCTGCAATAAAAGAAAAACGTGTGAGGCAGTGACGCACGCTGAGCGGCCTACAACCAGACGTAGCTGCAGGACACACTACTCAGCGTGAACTGCACTCACACACAGTCAGAGACCTCTCAGACAGCCATGAACAGTGCAGAGAAGTGGGCACTAGCACTGAAAGGCTGCAGAAAGGCTCCGCTGTCTATTACTAGTGTTTGCAACCAACGTATATGGATACGGATGGAAGCACACTAGATAGAATTTATGAAAAATAAGCAGCCAGAAAAGAAAAATATGTATGAGGCAGCAGTGAGGCACGCTGGGCGGCCTACAACCAGACGTGGCTGAAGGACCCACTACACAGTGTGAGCTGCACTCACACAACCCTTGCAGACAGCTGTGAACACTGCTGCTAGGCAAAAGAAAGCTACAGTGGTGGTTTATGTAGCCTGGGTAAAGCACAATATTGTTTTGAGAATCGCTATTTCTAACTGTCCCTCACAGTCTTCAACAGCAGCCTGTCCCTAACTGAATTCACAGCAGAGTGAACAGAAATGGCGGCGGCGGCGGTTTTATAGTGCATCATGACATCATTTCAGTAGCCAATCACAGCCATGTCAATAGTTAACATGCCTACATGCCTAACAGGATGTGCCCACACTTCTGGGGATTCCCATTGGCTGAATCAAATCGAGCGGGCTCATAGCATTATGGGAACTTCCGATTCTGGTATTCGATATGAAAAAAGTATCGGAACTAAGTATCGGAATTCCGATACAGCGAATATCGGCCGATACCCGATACTTGCGGTATCGGAATGCTCCACACTACTCACCACACATCTAGATAAGTTCCTTGGGGGTCTAGGTTCCAAAATGGGGTCACTTGTGGGGAGTTTCAACAGTCTAGGCACATCAGAGGCTCTCCAAACGCAACATGACACCCGCAGACCATTCCATCAAAGTCTGCATTCCAAAATGTCACTACTTCCCTTCCAAGCCCCGACGTGTGCCCATACAGTAGTTTTCTCCCACATATGGGGTATCAGCGTACTCAGGATAAATTGGACAACAACTTTTGGGGTCCAGTTCCTCCTGTTAACCTTGGCAAAATAAAAAAATTGGGGACTAAAAGATCATGTTTGTGGAAAAAATATGAATTTTTTATTTTCACGCCCGGACGTTATAAGCTTCTGTGAAGCACTGGAGGGCTCAAAGTGCTCACCACACATCTAGATAACTTCCTTGGGGGGGTCTAGTTTCCAAAATGGGGTCACTTGTGGAAGGTTTCAACAGTTTAGGCACATCAGAGGCTCTCCAAATGCAACATGACACCCGCAGACCATTCCATCAAAGTCTGCGTTCCAAAATGTCACTACTTCCCTTCCAAGCCCCGACGTTTGCCCATACAGTAGTTTTCTCCCACATATGGGGTATCAGCGTACTCAGGATAAATTGGACAACAACTTTTGGGGTCCAATTTCTCCTGTTACCCTTGGCAAAATAAAAAAATGGGGACTAAAAGATTATGTTTGTGAAAAAAATATGATTTTTTTATTTTCACACCTGGGCGTTATAGTCTGCTGTGAAGCACTGGGGGGTCCAAAGTGCTCACCACACATCTAGATAAGTTCCTTGGGGGATCCAGTTTCCAAAATGGGGTCACTTGTGGGGTTTCCACAGTTTAGCTACATCAGGGGTCTCCAAAGGCAACATGACACCCATAGACAAATCCATCAAAGTCTGCAATCCAAAACGTCACTACTTCCCTTCCGAGCCCCGACGTGTGACCATACAGTAGTTTTCTCCTACATATGGGGTATCAGCGTACTCAGGACAAATTGGACAACAACTTTTGGGGTCCAGTTCCTCCTGTTACCCTTGGCAAAATAAAAAATTGGGGACTTAAAGATCATGTTTGTGGAAAAATATGATTTTGTTCTTTTCACGCCAGGGCGTTATAAACTTCTGTGAAGCCCTTGGGGGTTCAAAGTGCTCAACACACATCTAGATAAGTTCCTTGGGGGGTCTAGTTTCCAAAATGGTGTCACTTGTGGGGGATTTCCACTGTTTAGGCTCATCAGGGGCTTTCCAAACACGGCATGGCGGCCAATCCCAATTCCAGCCAAAAAAGTCAAATGGCGCTGCTTCCCTTCCGAGCTCTGCTATGCGCCCAAATAGTGGTTTACCCACACATGTGGGGTATCAGCATACTCAGGACAAATTGCACAATAACTTTTGGGGTCCTGTTACCCTTGGGAAAATAAATATTGTGGGTGAAAAGATCAGTTTTGTGGAAAAAATATGATTTTTTAATTTTACGGCTGTACATTATAAACTTCTGTGAAGCCCCAGGAGGTTCAAAGTTCTCGCCACACATCTAGATAAGTTCCTTGGGGGATCTAGTTTCCAAAATGGTGTCATTTGTGGGGGGTTTCCACTGTTTAGGCACATCAGGGGCTCTCCAAACGTGACATGGCGTCGGATCTGAATTCCAGCCAATTTTGCATTGAAAAAGTCAAATGGCGCTCCTTCCCTTCTGAGCTCTGCCAGGCGCCGAAACAGTGGTTCCCCCCCACATACCAGGTATCATCGTACTCAGGACAAATTGCACAATAACTTTTACAGTCCAATTTCTCCTGTTACCCTTGGTAAAATAAAAGAAAATTGGACCTGAAGTAATTATTTTGTGAAAAAAAGTTAAATGTTCATGTTTTTTTTAAACATTCAAAAAATTACTGTGAAGCACCTGAAGGGTTAATAAACTTCTTGAATGTGGTTTTGAGCACCTTGAGGGGTGAAGTTTTTAGAATGGTATCACTTTTGGGTATTTTCTATCATATAGACCCCTCAAAGTGACTTCAAATGTGATGTGGTCTGTAAAAATAAATTGGTGTTGCAAAAATGAGAAATCGCTGGTCAACTTTTAACCCTTATAACTTCCTAACAAAAAAAAATTTTGGTTCCAAAATTGTGTTGATGTAAAGTAAACATATGGGAAATGTTAATTATTAAGTTTTTTTGTGTGCCATATCTCTGTGATTTAAGGGCATAAAAATTCAAAGTTGGAATATTCCAAAATTTTCAAAATTTTCGCCAAATTTCCATTTTTTTCACAAATAAACACAAGTTATATGAATTAAATTTTACCACTAACATGAAGTACAATATGTCACGAGAAAACAATGTCAGAATCACCGGGATCCATGGAAGCGTTCCAGAGTTATGACCTCATAAAGGAACAGTGGTCAGAACTGTAAAAATTGTCCCGGTCATGAACGTGCAAACCACTCTTGGGGGTAAAGGGGTTAAGACTGTGCTGTGCAGGCCAGTTTAAGAAGAGGATTGCTGGAGTAGAATGCGCCCAATTCTGGTGCTGTCAATGTACCCCAGTCAGACTCTTTATGCAGGTGGGTGCAGCCATGCCCTGTCCATATTGGCATAGCTGGCACGTAAACTAAACGCCAAATGTTGCAATATTTTTGCGCAACTTCACCAGAATTCTGCTGAAAACAGCTTTATAAATCAGGACCCAAAAGACTTCAAAATAGCAAACAATGAAGTTATTAAAATCTAATAAAGGCTCATATAATAGCTTACACATGTAGCAGAATGTGAGCACCGAACTGTTACTTGCCAATTACAGGTGGGCTACATAGAGGTAAACGGACCCCATCCCATTAGAAGGGAGGTAAAGTTTACCATTACCTGTTTTGGGACAGTCACAATAACAGCCCCAATACATGTTAGTTGAAAGCCGGCTGAAGCCACAGATTTTGGGAGGATTGCTCGGCCATCTGATATGTATGGGCACCTCCCGGCTCTCCCGCGATAGGAGAGAGAAGGACCGGGCAGGTGGAGTGGCAATGCCTGATACTTTTGTTCTCAGGGGAGATAATCTCAAAATCCCCAGCACTCACAAGTATGTTGAGTCGGGAGTGATAGCCTTTGGCCGAGCATTCAGCACACGGCTACCCAATGTGTATGGTCAGCTTTTTCCATCTTGTGTAGCGTTCCAACTAGAGTTGAGAGAATATGTTCGGAAACCATCGCCAAATCCGAGTTTGCCATATTCATGCCTTTTTTTGTACCCTATTGGTGCAGAATTTATGTTTGATGATCAGTCCCGAACATATTCGCTCAACTGTAGACCCATTGATGTTTGGCGAATACTGCAAATACAATATTCGCCGGCGATCGTAATCCAAACCAAATTTTGTAAAATTCGCTCAACTCTTGTCACAACCCTTATCTCCTGTGTCAGTGCTTACTCCAAACACTACATTGATAGCTATACGATAGGGATTCATTTTTATAATAGACACTACCAGAATTTTAATGCCAGGTAACACAAGAATACAAACCATCTTGCAGCAAGAATTCAAGCCAAAATTTCTTTGCATAAAGTAAAATATGAAAAAGGGAACATCACAAAAAAAAACAAAAAACAAAAATACCTTCATAATGTTGATAATAAATGGAGTATTTAGAAATACATAAAAAAATTAATGCATACCAATTTTTCCCATTAAAGAAATTATTGCTGATTTGTATCTCCAGAAACCCTCTTGGCAGTAAACCTGTCAGACACATAATGTGGGAGTTTTCATATTAGGCTTGGATCACACATGCGAGAAACTCGGATGAGTCTCGCATGTTAATACCCGGCACTGCCGCTGGCACTCAGGAGCGGAGCGTTTGGCTGCATGTACAGTATTTCTATGAAGCCGCACGCTCCGCTCCCGAGTGCAGGCGGCAGTGCCGGGTATTAACATGCGAGACTCGTCCGAGTTTCTCGCATGTGTGATTCTGGACTTAAACCAATTGTCGATGGTAAGAACATTTTATTTGCTGCTGATGTGCACGGACAGCAATTGGCAGGGGTAAACCTAGCCTCTCTGCTGCCTGAAGCGAACAGCAAAATGATGCCCCCCCGCACACAAAGTAGATTTTTATATCTATCCTGTAAAACTGAGTACAATAGTGGACATTTTGATTTAGATAAATAGAAAAAAGTGTCCAAACACAAGGATGTCAGCGCCATCACACGCACATACAAGAACAACACAGAAATATCCAAAACAAGGGTCATTAATGGCAATGGTAGGCCTGGCACAGGGCCGGACTGGGACAAAAATGCAGCCCTGCCCCACAAATCCCACCAGCCCACAAACTATAAAACTCATCAGCCCTGATCAGTGAATTTTTGCTATACTTTGTCGTCCCCTCATCACTCTCTTAAAGGAGGTATTTGAAGAGCCACATGTGAATGGCACCACAGTGCATATGATTGACCACAGCTCCATTTACATGGTGCTCTTCAAAGCTACGTTTCCCAGGATCATGGGGGTCCCAGCGGTCAGATCCACAACAAACAGAAAGTCTTCCCCTGTCCCCACATAATGCTCCATACAGTATTATGGGCCCCATATATTACTGCATACAGTATTATGGGCCCCATATAATGCTCCATACAGTATAATGGGCCTCATATATTACTTCGTACGGTATATTCTTCCCCATATATTACTTCATACAGCATAATGGGCCCCATATATTACTTCATACAGCATAATGGGCACCATATATTTCTTCATACAGTATAATGGGCCCCATCTATTACTTCATACAGTATAATGGGCCCCATATATTACTTCATACAGTATATTGTGCACCATATATTACTTCATATAGTATAATGGGCCCCATATATTACTTCATACAGTATATTGTGCACCATATATTACTTCATATAGTATAATGGGCCCCATATATTACTTTATACAGTATAATGTGCCCCATATATTACTTCATACAGTATAATGGGTCCCATATATTACTTCATACAGCATAATGGGCCCCATATATTACTTCATACAGTATATTGGGCCCCATATACTACTTCATACAGCATAATGGGCCCCATATAATTCTTCTCCCCATACCCCGCTGCTCTGGTCTCCTCAGTGTATTCTGATCCTCCGCTGTTATGAATGAGTCACCATAGGAGGCAAAAACAAAAATACTAGCTAAGTCCAGAAAACCAGAGAAGTTGGCAGCTATCGGATTGCAGACCTCTGAACCTATCAACAACAACTAGCAGTAGCCGTGGGGGGTTCCTACGGTGCCCTAGACCCCTCGATCACAGCCGGAGAACTAAATAGCCTAAAGACAGAAAGGGAAATCTAAACTGCCCCAGAGCAGACCCCAAAGCAATAGGCAGCCCCCAACATATAATGACGGTGAAGCAAGATGAAAAAACACTAACACAGATAGAAAGATAGGCTGAGCAAATGATGGGGCCCAAGCTAACTAAATAGGACAGGATAGAAAAGCTGCTGTCTGCAATCCGCCAAAACCCTATCAAAACAAGAGCCAACAGACTGATAGGGAAAAAAGCCCTGAAGACGCTAGGCTTCAAAAAGACTATATCAGTACTCAGGTATTTTCTGAAGACAGAGCAAAAAGGAATTCAGCTCACCCCAGCAGGGAATGGCAGAAATCCAGAAAAAAAAAGGCAAAACAAAACCGAAACACAAATGCAAAAAGCAGAGCAGAAAACTTAGCTTTTGAGGAGCAGGAATCAGACTGGTCGCCTAGAATCCCTCAGAGAAATCACCAGCAAGGCAGAAGGGCGTCGGCTGCCTTATATCCAGTCAGCAATTCCCGTCACCCAGTCATCATCATCCTGCTCAGGTGCTTGGTAATCAGCCTCACTACCTTCCTTCACCAGAAGAGGGAGTTCATCAGACCTCAATGGTGAAGGGGAAAATGAACTCACAACAGTACCTCCCCCTTGAGGAGGGGTCACCGAACCCTCATCCACGCCACCAGGGCGATCAGGGTGAGCCCGATGAAAGGCACGCACCAATCTTTTGGCCTGAATATCAGAGGCAGAGACCCAGGAATTATCTTCCTGACCATAACCCTTCCACTTAACCAAATACTGGAGTCTCCATCTAGCCAGATGGGAATCCAGTATCTTCTCTACCTCATATTCCATGTTACCTTCAACCAATACAGGGTCCGGAGGTGCCACCCCAGGAACTACTGGTTCAACAAACCTCTTCAACAAGGACTTATGAAACACATTATGGATTTTAAATGTGACAGGAAGAGCCAAACGAAAAGAGACCGGATTAATAATCTCCAAAATCTTGTAAGGTCCAATAAATCTAGGCTTAAACTTAGGAGAAGCCACCTTCATAGCGATATTTTTTGATGATAACCAAACCATATCACCAACCTTAAACTGGGGACCAATGGTCCTATGTCGGTTGGAAAACCACTGGGCCTTTTCCTGGGAGAGAGATAACTTATCCACCACTTGGTCCCAGATCTGGTGCATTCTCTCCACCACAGTGTCAACACCTGGGCAGGCAGAAGGCTCCACCTGCCCTGAAGAAAATCGAGGCTGAAACCCAAAGTTACATAAAAAAGGTGACATCAAAGTGGCAGAACTAGCTCTATTATTTAAAGCAAATTCGGCCAAGGGTAAAAATGAAACCCAATCATCCTGATCAGCGGAAATAAAACATCTCAAATACGACTCCAAGGTCTGGTTTGTTCTCTCCGTCTGCCCATTGGTCTGAGGGTGAAAAGCAGAGGAGAAGGACAACTGAATTCCCAGCTTGGAACAGAAAGTCCTCCAAAATCTAGATACAAACTGAACTCCTCTGTCAGATACAATGTTCTCAGGAATCCCGTGCAAGCGAACCACCTGTTGCAAAAACAGGGGCACCAACTCAGAGGAAGATGGCAACTTAGGGAGTGGTACAAGATGAACCATCTTAGAGAACCTATCACAAATCACCCAAATAAAAGTCATTCTCTGAGAGACAGGCATATCAGAGATGAAATCCATTGAAATATGGGTCCATGGCCTCCTGGGGACCGGTAAAGGCATCAACAACCCACTAGAGCGAGAACAAGGTTTAGACCGGGAGCAAGTCCCACAGGACTGCACAAAATTCCTGACATCACGAGACAAGGCGGGCTACGAAAAAGACCGACTCACCAGATCTCTAGTACCAAAAATACCTGGATGACCAGCCAATGCAGAGCAATGAACTTCAGACATCACTCTCTTCTTCCACTGGTCAGGAACATACAACTTTCCACTGGGACAATGCTCAGGTTTGTCCTCCTGGAACTCTTCCAGAGCACGTCTCAAATCGGGCGAGATGGCAGAAAGAACTACCCCTTCACCTAAGATGGTAGCAGGCTTGGTCACCACAGAAGAATCAGCAAAGAAGCTCCTAGAGAAAGCGTCAGCCTTGACATTCTTAGTGCCAGGAAGAAAAGAGACCACAAAATCAAAACGTGTAAAAAAACAAGGCCCACCTAGCCTGTCTAGGGTTCAAGCGTTTGGCCGACTCCAGGTAAATCAAATTCTTGTGGTCAGTGAGGACCACGACTTGATGTTTAGCTCCCTCCAACCAATGTCTCCACTCCTCAAGTGCCCATTTCATGGCTAACAGTTCCCGATTCCCCACATCATAGTTACGTTCAGATGGAGAGAACTTTCGGGAAAAGAAAGCACAGGGATTCATTTTAGATGTTACAGGATCCTTTTGGGACAAAACAGCTCCTGCACCAATCTCAGAAGCGTCCACCTCTACCTGGAACGGGAGTGAGACATCATGTTGCCGCAAAACCGGGGCAGAAGTGAATCTTCGCTTCAGCTCCTAAAAGGAAGAAACAGCCTCCGGAGACCAATTCAACACATCAGCACCCTTTTTAGTCAGATCAGTCAATGGCTTGGCAATACTAGAAAATTTTGCTATAAATTTCCGATAAAAATTTGCAAAACCCAAAAACTTCTGGAGGGCCTTCAAAGAAGTGGGCTGAACCCAATCATAAATGGCCTGTACCTTGGCCGGGTCCATTTCAATAGTTGATGGAGACAAAATAAATCCCAAAAATGAAATCCTCTGTACCCCAAAAAGGCATTTCGATCCTTTGACATACAGGGAATTCTCCCTCAAGATCCGGAACACAGTCAGAACATGTTCCACATGAGAATCCCAGTCCTTGGAGAAGATCAAAATATCATCCAGATAGATAATCAAAAATTTATCCACAAAGTCTCGGAAAATGTCGTTCATGAAGCACTGGAAGACAGAAGGGGCATTATTGAGCCCAAAAGGCATCACCAGGAACTCAAAATGTCCCTCCGGAGTATTAAACGCCATCTTCCATTCATCCCCATGCTTAATGCGGATAAGATTATACGCCCCCCTGAGGTCAAGCTTGGTAAACCAGCAAGCACCTTTAACTCTGGAGAATAGATCTGAAATCAGGGGTAACGGATACTGATATTTAATAGTAATTTTGTTGAGGGCACGATAATCAATACAAGGCCTTAATGAACCATCCTTTTTTGGCCACGAAAAAAACCCCAGCACCTAAGGGTGAAGAGGATGGTCTAATATGACCCTTCTCCAATGCCTCCTTAATATAGGATCGCATAGCCTCGTGCTCGAGTACAGAAAAATTGAAGAGCCGACCCTTGGGAAATTTACACCCCGGGCTCAGTTCAATTGCACAGTCATAACTCCTATGAGGAGGCAAAGACGCAGACTCCTTCTCACTAAATATATCATAAAAGTCCGCCAAATAGTCAGGAACATCATGCGACTGAGGAGAGGTGGAAAAAACCGGAGCCTCACTAAGGGCACACCGACAACCCCAACTCACCTCAAACACAGATTTCCAATCCAAAACTGGATTATGAATTTGCAACCAGGGAAACCCCAGAACAATGGCATCATGCAAATTATGCACACCAAAAATCTGCAATTTTCTTGATGGTCTGGGGCGACCCGCATTACCATCTGGGTCCAAAACTGAGGTTTATTTTTCACCAAAGGAGTAGCATCAATCCCCCTCAAAGGGATAGGCGTCCGCAGAGGTGTCATCGGAAATCCACAACGTTTAGCAAAATCCAAGTCCATTAGATTCAGGGCTGCTCCCGAATCCACAAAAGCCTTGGCGGAAAATGTGGACAGGGAGCAGAGCAGAGTAATTACCAGAAGAAACTTAGGTTGAACACCACCCACAGAAAACGTGTGTGCAAAACGTTTCTCTCGTTTAGGACAGACAGAAATAATATGCGAGGCATCTCCACAAAAAAAAACACAGGCCATTACGCCTTCTGAACTCCCAACGTTGCTCCCCGGACAAAACTCCATCACATTGCATAGGTTCAGACACTTGTTCAACAGGTGGCAACACGTCTCATGCAGTCCTGCGTTCACGTAAACGCCGATCAACCTGAATGGCTAATGACATAGAATCGTCAAGACCAGAGGGAACAGGAAATCCCACCATAGTATCTTTTACGGCTTCTGACAAACCCTTCCGAAAGAGAGCTGCCAAGGCATTATCATTCCAGGTAGTAAGGACCGCCCACTTTCGGAATTTTTGACAGTACAATTCTCCAGAATCTCGACCCTGGCTCAATGCCAACAGGGTCTTTTCAGCCTGATCAATGGCATTAGGTTCATCATACAACAACCCCAAGGCTTGAAAAAATGCGTTCACATTAGTCAGAATAGGATCGTCTAGTTTCAAAGAAAACGTCCAATCCTGGGGATCGCCACGCAGCAAAGAGATGACAATTTTAACCTGCTGCGCGGAGCTCCCTGACGAGTTAGGCTTCAAGGCAAAAAATAATTTACAATTATTTTTAAAATTCAAAAATTTAGACCGATCCCCAAAAAACACATCAGGAGTAGGGATCTTTGGTTCAGCAGCATGTGAATGAGCAAGGTAGGCGGAAATTCCCCGCACTTCTGCAGCGAGTTGCTCCACACGATCAGACAATTGCTTTATCTCCATTGAGAGAAAAAAAAATTCCCCCTACGGCCTCAGAGATATAGAGGAAAAAATATACACACTTTTTTTTTTTTTTTAACAATTCTTTCCTGCTATTGAGTACCCTAGGATCTGCGGTATGGCTGGTGATTCTGTTATGAATGAGTCACCATAGGAGGCAAAAACAAAAATACTAGCTAAGTCCAGAAAACCGGAGAAGTTGGCAGCTATCGGATTGCAGACCCCTGAACCTATCAACAACAACTAGCAGTAGCCGTGGGTGGTTCCTACGGTGCCCTAGACCCCTCGATCACAGCTGGAGAACTAAATAGCCTAAAGACAGAAAGGGAAATCTAAACTGCCCCAGAGCAGACCCCAAAGCAATAGGCAGCCCCCAACATATAATGACGGTGAAGGAAGATGAAAAAACACTAACACAGATAGAAAGATAGGCTGAGAAAATGATGGGGCCCAAGCTAACTAAATAGGACAGGATAGAAAAGTTGCTGTCTGCAATCCACCAAAACCCTATCAAAACAAGAGCCAACAGACTGATAGGGAAAAAAGCCCTGAAGACGCTAGGCTTCAAAAAGACTATATCAGTACTCAGGTATTGTCGCGTCCGTCTGCGGGTCTGGGCTGCAGACAGACAGCGCCCCGAGTAGCACCGACACCCTTAACCCCTATACAGGGATCTGGATTTACTGCAGAGCCCAGGAAGCGCTGTCTGAACAGGAGCAGAGTGCCAGAGCAGAACGGTCGCAATAGAACAGCAGGAAGGGAGCCAAAAATGGGGTCGGAAACCAGGCGAGCAGTGGAGGTACAGAAACGGCAGGCAGAGGCAGCGTCGAGAGTCCAGGCAGAGGTCAAAAACCGGGAGAGTAGCGGAGGTACAAAATCGTCAGGCAGTAGAGGGGGTCAGGAATCCAGGCCGAGGTCAGCGTCAGTAATCAGGAGAAATGCAAGGTACAAAAACGGCAGGCAACAGAGTAGTCAGAAGTTCAGGCTGAGGTCAGAGTTAACGATAGGCAATCACAAGTAACACGTAGGGGAACCAAGAATATATCCGGCGGCTTGCAAGCCCAGTCCCAAGGTATTTGAGGGATCAGGTCGTCCCTCACAGGCTCCCGGGCTGGTGATGTCATCAGGACCGCCCCCAGGACCAGACCTGATGATGATGCACCAGCCCCTTCATGACTGACAGAGGAGCGGAGTCTGCGTCCAGTAGACGCCTGCGCAGAAGCCCTTTCATTGTTGCCGCCCTCACTCGGGCGCGAGCCACGGCGCCTCCTAGTGGTTGAGGGCGGAACAGCAGGCCCCGAGATCGACGACGACATGTCTGTCCGGCGTCTCCTGGTGGCCGAGGCCTGGACAGCAGGCCCCGAGCCCGAGGGCGGCGTGACAGTCCGTCGCCTCCTAGTGGCTGAGGGCGGAACAGCGGGCCCCGAGTCTGTCGGCGACGTGACAGTACCCCCCTCTCCAGGAGGGGCCTCCGGACCCTCAAAACCCGGTTTGTCAGGGTGAAGGAGATGAAATCTCCTAATTAATGCCTTGGCATGGATGTTCCTTGCGGGGACCCAGGACCTCTCCTCCAGGCCGTAGCCCTTCCAGTGTATAAGATACTGTATGGAGTTTCTCACAAGGCGGGAGTCAAGGATACCCTGGACTTCATAGTCCAAGGACCCTCCGACCGAAACAGGAGGAGGAGGGGACTGGACAGGGTGAATTGGGGAGCGATACAGTTTGAGGAGAGACTTGTGGAACACGTTAGGTAATTTAAATGACTGCGGAAGTTTCAAACGGAAGGCTACCGGGTTAACCACTTCTATAATTTCATATGGGCCGATAAATCTGGGACCCAGTTTGGCAGACGGTACTTTCAGTTTGATGTTTTTAGTCGAAAGCCAAACCTTGTCCCCAACCCCCAAGTGCGGCCCCTTGGACCGTCGTTTGTTTGCAGCTGAAGCCTGTCTAACTTGAGCCCCTTCCAAATTCGTATTTACTTCAGACCATATTGTTTTCAAGCGATGTATGTTTTTCTCTACCCCAGGGAGCTCCGACATCCTAGCCGAGAACGACCCAAAGCGCGGATGCAATCCAAGGTTACAAAAAAAAGGGGTAGTTTTAATGGAGTCCTGGTAGCGATTATTTAAGGCAAACTCAGCTAATGGCAGATGTTCTACCCAATCGGACTGGTGTCCTGACACGTAACAACGGAGGTATTGCTCCAGAGCTTGATTAGCACGTTCGGTTTGCCCATTGGTTTCGGGGTGGTAGGCCGAGGAGAAGGATAACTCAACACCGATGCGTTTACAGAACGCCCTCCAGAATTTTGAGACGAACTGGGTACCTCTGTCGGACACAATATTTGACGGAACACCATGAAGACGTACAATGTGCACAAGGAACAATTTGCGCAAGGTTTCGGAGTTAGGTAAGCCAGACAGGGGAATAAAATGGCACTGTTTGCTGAACCTGTCTACCACCACCCAGATACATGTTTTCCCATCTGAGGTCGGCAGGTCTGTGATGAAGTCCATGGAGATGTGGGTCCATGGACTCTCAGGGGTGGGCAAGGACTGAAGCCAGCCAGCAGGGCGATTATGGGTGGATTTGGCGCGGGCACAGACTTCACATGCTGAAACATAGTTCTTACAGTCCTTGACCACCGTCGGCCACCAAAAGTTCCTAGTTACCAACCTGGTGGTATTATTGAGCCCAGGATGACCTGCCAGAACAGAGTCATGTGACTCTTTAAGAACTTGAAGGCGAAAGGAATTCGGAACAAACAATTTTTGGGGGGGTGTAGTGTCAGGAGCTCGTTCCGGAGACCTACGGATCTCCTCCAGAAGGTCCAAGGAAACTGCCGACACGACGATCCCATTGGCTAATATCGGAACGGGTTCACAGTCTTCGGCTTGTGTGGGGCAAAAACTGCGAGAGAGGGCATCGGCCCTCACATTTTTCGTGCCAGGGCGAAAGGTGATTAAAAAAATCGAACCTTGAAAAGAACAAGGCCCACCTGGCCTGCCTGGAATTCAGTCTTTTAGCTGACTCCAGGTAGGTCAGGTTTTTGTGGTCTGTAATGACGGTGACTTTGTGTTTGGCGCCTTCGAGAAAGTGACGCCATTCCTCGAAGGCCCATTTGATTGCTAGTAACTCCCGATTCCCAATATCATAGTTCTTCTCTGTGGCAGAGAACTTTCGGGAAAAAAAAGCACATGGGCGCAGCTGAGTGAGGGCTGCAGTGCCTTGCGATAGCACTGCTCCCACTCCGACTTCGGAGGCATCCACCTCCACAATAAATGGGCGGTCTAAGTCAGGTTGTACTAAAACCGGGTTGGCCACAAAGCATTCTTTTAACGTAGAAAATGCTTGAATGGCCTCGGGATTCCAGTTGGCCACGTCCGCCCCCTTCCGGGTTAGATCCGTGAGTGGCTTGGCAATCTCAGAAAAACTCCTGATAAACTTACGGTAGTAATTGGCAAATCCCAAAAATCGCTGCAGTGCTTTCAGCGATTTGGGTTGCACCCACGCCTTAATAGGTTGGATCTTGGCAGGATCCATGCGGAACCCCCTGCCTGAGACCATGTACCCCAAAAATTGTACCTCCTTAGCGAAAAAGACACATTTCTCCAACTTAGCAAACAAGGAGTTCTCCCGCAGTCTCTGCAGTACTGAACGGACGTGTTGAGCATGTGTCACAGGGTCAGTGGAGTAAATCAAAATGTCATCCAAGTACACAACGACATACACACCACAGATGTCCCTGAAAATATCGTTAACAAAGTGCTGAAACACTGCAGGAGCATTGCTGAGTCCGAAAGGCATTACTAGGTACTCAAAGTGACCAAGAGGTGTATTAAACGCTGTCTTCCACTCATCGCTGTCTCTTATGCGGATTAGATTGTATGCCCCCCCGGAGGTCAAGCTTAGTAAACCAACGGGCTCCAATTAGCTGATTAAAAAGATCAGGGATGAGTGGAAGCGGGTACTGGTTCTTTATAGTGATTGCGTTTAATTCCCGGTAGTCAATGCAGGGTCTGAGACCACCATCTTTCTTCTCTACAAAGAAGAACCCAGCTCCAACTGGTGAAATAGATGGTCTAATGAACCCCTTTCTTAAGCTATCCGCTATGTACTCATTCATGGCCTGACGCTCTGGACCAGAGAGATTAAATATTCTCCCTTTTGGAAGACGGGCATCTGGAATTAGGTTTATAGGACAATCATACTCTCTGTGGGGTGGTAGTTTCTCAGACTCTATAACGGAAGAGACATCTCCATAATCCCTGAGAGAAAACGGTATGAAGGGGTGTTTTTTTTAGCTTGGTTTGATTTACTGCTACAGACATGCAATTATCCTGGCATTGCAAACTCCAGCGCACCACATCACCCAGGTGCCAGTCAATGACAGGGTTATGTTGACGTAGCCACGGCATTCCCAAAATGACTGCAGAAGATAGATTGTCCAACACAAAAAAGGAAATAAGCTCAGTATATAGTGCTCCTACTGACATAGTTATCTTAGCAGTAACAAATTTAACCCCCTCCTGAATAATGGATGTGCCATTAATAGCCATGGTTTTAATTGGAATATTAAGTTTCAGTAGTGGGACACCAATTTTTTTAGCAGCAAAAGAGTCCATAAAATTCCCTTCAGACCCGCTATCGACATAGGCTTTTAAACACAGAGAATCCTGACCAAAATACAACGAAATAGGTAGTAAAACTTTGGCCGCATCTGCGGGCAATACCTGAGCCTCTGCGCAACCATAGCCAGAGCTGCTCAGAGGCTGATGTTCCCGGGGTACGGATCTCTGATGTTCAGCTTTGTCCCTGGAGTCTCCTAACTGCAGCATGCTCGAGCAGGAAGGTGAGACTGATCCTCCAGGCTGGATACTGAGGCTTAGTAACAGGTGTTTTAGTCCAACAATCAGCTCAGGCAAGAGAGGAAAGGAAAAAAAAAATTCAGAGAAACTGTCTTTATATAGGTGTGATATATATATACACACAAGAGACAGTTTTATTTGGGCCGGATATAATGTCGCGTCCGTCTGCGGGTCTGGGCTGCAGACAGACAGCGCCCCGAGTAGCACCGACACCCTTAACCCCTATACAGGGATCTGGATTTACTGCAGAGCCCAGGAAGCGCTGTCTGAACAGGAGCAGAGTGCCAGAGCAGAACGGTCGCAATAGAACAGCAGGAAGGGAGCCAAAAATGGGGTCGGAAACCAGGCGAGCAGTGGAGGTACAGAAACGGCAGGCAGAGGCAGCGTCGAGAGTCCAGGCAGAGGTCAAAAACCGGGAGAGTAGCGGAGGTACAAAATCGTCAGGCAGTAGAGGGGGTCAGGAATCCAGGCCGAGGTCAGCGTCAGTAATCAGGAGAAATGCAAGGTACAAAAACGGCAGGCAACAGAGTAGTCAGAAGTTCAGGCTGAGGTCGGAGTTAACGATAGGCAATCACAAGTAACACGTAGGGGAACCAAGAATATATCCGGCGGCTTGCAAGCCCAGTCCCAAGGTATTTGAGGGATCAGGTCGTCCCTCACAGGCTCCCGGGCTGGTGATGTCATCAGGACCGCCCCCAGGACCAGACCTGATGATGATGCACCAGCCCCTTCATGACTGACAGAGGAGCGGAGTCTGCGTCCAGTAGACGCCTGCGCAGAAGCCCTTTCATTGTTGCCGCCCTCACTTGGGCGCGAGCCACGGCGCCTCCTAGTGGTTGAGGGCGGAACAGCAGGCCCCGAGATCGACGACGACATGTCAGTCCGGCGTCTCCTGGTGGCCGAGGCCTGGACAGCAGGCCCCGAGCCCGAGGGCGGCGTGACAGTCCGTCGCCTCCTAGTGGCTGAGGGCGGAACAGCGGGCCCCGAGTCTGACGGCGACGTGACAGGTATTTTCTGAAGAGAGAGCAAAAAGGAATTCAGCTCACCCCAGCAGGGAATGGCAGAAATCTAGAAAAACAAGGCAAAACAAAACCAAAACACAAATGCAAAAAGCAGAGCAGAAAACTTAGTTTTTGAGGAGCAGGAATCAGACTGGTCTCCAAGAATCCCTCAGAGAAATCACCAGCAAGGCAGAAGGGCGTCGGCTGCCTTATATCCAGTCAGCAATTCCCGTCACCCAGTCATCATCATCCTGCTCAGGTGCTTGGTAATCAGCCTCACTACCTTCCTTCACCAGAAGAGGGAGTTCATCAGACCTCAATGGTGAAGGGGAAAATGAACTCACAACAGTGGAGGGTGTCTATAGGATTGGTGAGAATTTGGATCTCACTAGGGATTTGAGGATGCTGAACTATTGTCTCAGGCACAGGAGAGATTACACCTCAATGTAACAAGCTGAAATTGGATGGTGTATGACAAGGTGGAGGGTGTCTATAGTATTGGTGAGAATTTGAATCTCACTAGAGATTTGAGGACACTGAACTATTGTCTCAGGCACAGGAGAGATTACACCTCAATGTAACAGGCTGAAATTGGATGGTGTATGACAAGGTGGATGGTGTCTATAGGATTGGTGAGAATTTGAATCTCACTAGAGATTTGAGGACGCAGAGCTATTGTCTCAGGACCAGGAGAGATTATACCTCAATGTAACAGGCTGAAATCGGATGGTATATGACAAGGTGGAGGGTGTCTACAGGATTGGTGAGAATTTGAATCTCACTATAGATTTGAGGACGCAGAACTATTGTCTCAGGCACAGGAGAGATTACACCTCAATGTAACAGGCTGAAATTGGATGGTGTATGACAAGGTGGATGGTGTCTATAGGATTGGTGAGAATTTGAATCTCACTAGAGATTTGAGGACGCAGAGCTATTGTCTCAGGACCAGGAGAGATTATACCTCAATATAACAGGCTGAAATCGGATGGTGTATGACAAGGTGGAGGGTGTCTATAGGATTGGTGAGAATTTGAATCTCACTATAGATTTGAGGACGCAGAACTATTGTCTCAGGCACAGGAGAGATTACACCTCAATGTAACAGGCTGAAATTGGATGGTGTATGACAAGGTGGATGGTGTCTATAGGATTGGTGAGAATTTGAATCTCACTAGAGATTTGAGGACGCAGAACTATTGTCTCAGGACCAGGAGAGATTATACCTCAATGTAACAGGCTGAAATCGGATGGTGTATGACAAGGTGGAGGGTGTCTATAGGATTGGTGAGAATTTGAATCTCACTAGAGATTTGAGGAAGCAGAACTATTGTCTCAGGACCAGGAGAGATTACACCTCAATGTAACAGGCTGAAATTGGATGGTGTATGACAAGGTGGATGGTGTCCTGTTATGAATGAGTCACCGTAGGAGACAAAAGCAGAAATACAAGCTAAGTCCAGAAAACCAGAGAAGTTGGCAACTATCAGATTGCAGACCCCTGAACCTATCAACACAACTAGCAGTAGCCGTGGGGGGTTCCTACGATGCCCTAGACCCCTCGATCACAGCCGGAGAATTACATAGGCCTAAAGAAAGAAAGGGGAAATCTAAACTGCCCCAGAGCAGACCCCAAAGCAATAGGCAGCCCCCAACATATAATGACGGTGAAGCAAGATGAAAATACTAACACAGACAGAAAGATAGACTGAGCAAAGACGGGGCCCAAAACTACCTAGATAGGAAAGGACAGGAAGGCTGCTGTCTGCAATCTGCCAAAACCCTATCAAAGACATAAGCCAACAAGCTGATATGAAAAAGGCCCTGAAGCAGTTAGGCTTCAAAAACTAAATCAGCACTCAGGTATTTTCAGAAGACAGAGCTAAATGAATTCAGCACACCACAGCAGGGAATGGCAGAAATCCAGAAAAACAAAGCAAAACAAAGTCAAAGCACCAAAGCAAAAGGCCGAGCAGCAAACTTAGCTTTAGAGGAGCAGGAATTCAGACTGGTCTCCAAGGATCCCACAGAGAAATCACCCGCAGGGCAGAAGGGCATCGGCAGCCTTATATCCAGTCAGTAACTCCACTCAGCCAGTCATCATCATCAGCCTCAGGTGTTTGATAATCAGGCTCACTACCTTTCTTTACCAGAAGAGAGAGTTCCTCGGGCCTCAGTAATGAAGGGGAAAATGAACTCACAACAGTACCTTCCCCTTGAGGAGGGGTCACCGAACCCTCAACTACGCCACCAGGGCGATCAGGGTGAGCCCGATGAAAGGCACGCACCAATCTTTTGGCATGAATATCAGAGGCAGAGACCCAGGAATTATCCTCCTGACCATAACCCTTCCACTTAACCAAATACTGGAGTCTCCGTCTAGCCAGACGGGAATCCAGTACTTTCTCTACCTCATATTCCATGTTACCTTCAACCAATACAGGGTCTGGAGGTGCCACCCCCGGAACAACAGGTTCAACAAACCTCTTCAACAAAGATTCATGGAACACATTATGGATTTTAAATGTGACAGGAAGAGCAAAACGAAAAGAGACCGGATTAATAATCTCCACAATCTTGTAAGGTCCAATAAATCTAGGCTTAAACTTAGGAGAAGCCACCTTCATAGCAATATTTTTTGATAATAACAACACCATATCACCAACCTTAAACTGGGGACCAATGGTCCTATGTCGGTTGGAAAACCGCTGGGCCTTTTCCAGGGAGAGAGATAACTTATCCACCACTTGGTCCCAGATCTGGTGCATTCTCTCCACCACAGTGTCAACACCTATGCAGGCAGAGGGCTCCACCTGCCCTGAAGAAAATCGAGGATGAAACCCAAAGTTACATAAAAAAGGTGACATCAAAGTGGCAGAAAAAGCTCTATTATTTAAAGCAAATTCGGCCAAGGGCAAAAATGAAACCCAATCATCCTGATCAGCAGAAATAAAACATCTCAAATACGACTCCAAGGTCTGGTTTGTTCTCTCTGTCTGCCCATTGGTCTGAGGGTGAAAAGCAGAGGAGAAGGACAACTGAATTCCCAGCCTGGAACAGAAAGTTCTCCAAAATCTAGACACAAACTGGACTCCTCTGTCAGATACAATGTTCTCAGGAATCCCGTGCAAACGAACCACCTGTTGTAAAAACAGGGGCACCAACTCAGAGGAAGACGGCAACTTAGGGAGTGGTACAAGATGAACCATCTTAGAGAACCTATCACAAATCACCCAAATAACAGTCATCCTCTGAGAGACAGGCATATCAGAGATGAAATCCATTGAAATATGGGTCCATGGCCTCTTGGGGACAGGCAAAGGCATCAACAACCCACTAGAGCGAGAACACGATTTAGACCGGGAGCACGTCCCACAGGACTGCACAAAATTCCTGACATCACGAGACAAGGAGGGCCACCAAAAAAACCGACTCACCAGATCGCTAGTACCAAAAATACCTGGATGACCAGCCAAAGCAGAGCAATGAACTTCAGATATCACTTTCTTCTTCCACTGGTCAGGAACATACAACTTTCCACTGGGACAACGCTCAGGTTTGTTCTCCTGGAACTCTTCCAGAGCACGTCTCAAATCGGGCGAGATGGCAGAAAGAACTACCCCTTCGCCTAAGATGGTAGCAGGCTTGGTCACCACAGGAGAATCAGCAAAGAAGCTCCTAGAGAGGGCGTCTGCCTTGACATTCTTTGTTCCAGGAAGAAAAGAAACCACAAAATCAAAACGTGTAAAAAACAAGGCCCTCCTAGCCTGCCTAGGGTTCAAGCGCTTAGCCGACTAGGTAAATCAAATTCTTGTGGTCAGTGAGGACCACAACTTGATGCTTAGCTCCCTCCAACCAATGTCTCCACTCCTCAAATGCCCATTTCATGGCCAACAGTTCCCTATTCCCCACATCATAGTTACGTTCAGATGGAGAGAACTTTCGGGAAAAGAAAGCACAGGGATTCATTTTAGATGTTACAGGATCCTTTTGGGACAAAACAGCTCCTGCACCAATCTCAGAAGCATCCACCTCTACCTGGAATGGAAGTGAGACATCAGGTTGCCGCAAAACCGGGGCGGAGGTGAATCTTCGCTTCAGCTCCTGAAAGGAAGAAACAGCCTCCGGAGACCAATTTAACACATCAGCACCCTTTTTAGTCAGATCAGTCAATGGCTTGGCAATACTAGAAAATTTTGCTATAAACTTCCGATAAAAATTAGCAAAACCCCAAAACTTCTGGAGGGCCTTCAAAGAAGTGGGCTGAACCCAATCGTGAATGGCCTGTACCTTGGCCGGGTCCATTTCAATAGTTGACGGGGACAAAATAAATCCCAAAAAAGAAATCCTCTGTACTCCAAAAAGGCATTTAGATCCTTTGACATACAGGGAATTCTCCCTCAAGATCCGGAACACAGTCCGAATATGTTCCACATGAGAATCCCAATCCTTGGAGAAGATCAAAATATCATCCAGATAGATAATCAAAAATTTATCGACAAAATCTCGGAAAATATCGTTCATGAAGCACTGGAAGACAGAAGGGGCATTAGTGAGCCCAAAAGGCATCACCAGGTACTCAAAATGTCCCTCCGGAGTATTAAACGCCGTCTTCCATTCATCCCCATGCTTAATGCGAATAAGATTATACGCCCCCCTGAGGTCAAGCTTGGTAAACCAGCTAGCACCTTTAACTCTGGAGAATAGATCAGAAATCAGGGGTAACGGATACTGATATTTAACAGTAATTTTGTTGAGGGCACGATAATCAATACAAGGTCTTAATGATCCATCCTTTTTGGCTACAAAAAAAAAAAACGGCACCTAAGGGTGACGAGGATGGTCTAATATGACCCTTCTCCAACGTCTCCTTAATATAGGATCGCATAGCCTCGTGCTCGGGTACAGATAAATTGAAGAGCCGACCCTTGGGAAATTTACACCCGGGCTCAGTTCAACTGCACAGTCATAACTCCTATGAGGAGGCAGAGACGCAGACTCATTCTCACTAAATACATCATAAAAGTCCACCAAATAATCAGGAACATCATGCGACTGAGGAGAGGTGGAAAACACCGGAGCCTCACTAAAGGCACACCGACAACCCCAACTCACCACAGACACAGATTTCCAATCCAAAACTGGATTATGAATCTGTAACCAGGGAAACCCCAGAACAATAGTATCATGCAGATTATGCAACACCAAAAATCTGCAATTTTCTTGATGGTCCGGGGCGACCCGCATTACCACCTGGGTCCAAAACTGGGGTTTATTTTTATCCAAAGGAGTAGCATCAATCCCCCTCAAAGGGATAGGCGTCTGCAGAGGTGTCATCGGAAATCCACAACGTTTAGCAAATTCCAAGTCCATTAGGTTTAGGGCTGCTCCCGAATCCACAAAAGCCTTGGTGGAAAATGTGGACAGGGAGCAGATCAGAGTAATAGCCAGAAGAAACTTAGGTTGAACACCCCCAACAGAAAACGTGTGTGCAAAGCGTTTCTCTCGTTTAGGACAGACAGAAATAATATGCGAGGCATCTCCACAAAAAAAACACAGCTTATTACGCCTTCTGAACTCCTGACGCTGCTCTCTGGAAAAAACGCTATCACATTGCATAGGTTCAGACATTTGTTCAACAGGTGGCAACACCTCTCGTGCAGCTTTGCGTTCGCGCAAACGCCGATCAACCTGAATGGCTAATGACATAGAATCGTCAAGACCAGAGGGAACAGGAAATCCCACCATAGTATCTTTTACGGCTTCTGACAACCCCTTCCGAAAGAGAGCAGCCAAGGCATTATCATTCCAGGTAGTAAGTACTGCCCACTTTCGGAATTTTTGACAGTACAATTCTGCAGAATCACGACCCTGGCTCAATGCCAGCAGGGTCTTTTCAGCCTGATCAATGGCATTAGGTTCGTCATACAACAACCCCAAAGCTTGAAAGAATGCGTTCACATTAGTCAGAATAGGATCATCTGGTTTCAAAGAAAACGCCCAATCCTGGGGATTGCCACGCAGCAAAGAGATGACAATTTTAACCTGCTGCGCGGAGCTCCCTGACGAGTTAGGCTTCAAGGCAAAAAATAATTTACAATTATTTTTGAAATTCAAAAATTTAGACCGATCCCCAAAAAATACATCAGGTGTAGGAATCTTTGGTTCAGCAGCATGTGAATGAGCAAGGTAGGCGGAAATTCCCCGCACTTCCGCAGCGAGCTGCTCCACACGATCAGACAATTGCTTTATCTCCATTGAGAGAAAAAAAAATTCCCCCTACTGCCTCAGAGATATAGAGGAAAAAATATACACACTCTTTTTTTTTTTTTTTTCAATTCTTTCCTGCTATTGAGTACCCTAGGATCTGCGGTACGGCGGGTGATTCTGTTATGAATGAGTCACCGTAGGAGGCAAAAGCAGAAATACAAGCTAAGTCCAGAAAACCAGAGAAGTTGGCAACTATCAGATTGCAGACCCCTGAACCTATCAACACAACTAGCAGTAGCCGTGGGGGGTTCCTACGATGCCCTAGACCCCTCGATCACAGCCGGAGAATTACATAGGCCTAAAGAAAGAAAGGGGAAATCTAAACTGCCCCAAAGCAGACCCCAAAGCAATAGGCAGCCCCAAACATATAATGACGGTGAAGCAAGATGAAAATACTAACACAGACAGAAAGATAGACTGAGCAAAGACGGGGCCCAAAACTACCTAGATAGGAAAGGACAGGAAGGCTGCTGTCTGCAATCTGCCAAAACCCTATCAAAGACATAAGCCAACAAGCTGATATGAAAAAGGCCCTGGAGCAGCTAGGCTTCAAAAACTAAATCAGCACTCAGGTATTTTCAGAAGACAGAGCTAAATGAATTCAGCACACCCCAGCAGGGAATGGCAGAAATCCAGAAAAACAAAGCAAAACAAAGTCAAAGCACCAAAGCAAAAGGCCGAGCAGCAAACTTAGCTTTAGAGGAGCAGGAATTCAGACTGGTCTCCAAGGATCCCACAGAGAAATCACCCTCAGGGCAGAAGGGCGTCGGCAGCCTTATATCCAGTCAGTAACTCCACTCAGCCAGTCATCATCATCAGCCTCAGGTGTTTGATAATCAGGCTCACTACCTTTCTTTACCAGAAGAGGGAGTTCCTCGGGCCTCAGTAATGAAGGGGAAAATGAACTCACAACAGTGTCCATTGGATTGGTGAGAATTTGGATCTCACTATAGATTTGAGGACGCAGAACTATTGTCTCAGACCAGGAGAGATTACACCTCAATGTAGCAGGCTGAAATTGGATGGTGTATGACAAGGTGGAGGGTGTCTATAGGATTGGTGAGAATTTGGATCTCATTAGAGATTTGAGGATGCTAACAATGATGCTCTCAGTCCAAGTATGGACGCAGGCAGCCTAATAAGCAGGACTGCTGCACAGTGCACACACAAAAAGGTGGAAAAATGAACGCTTGGTAACTGTGCAGAAAACAGGAAGAAAAGTATTTTTGCTTTTAAAGCAGTTTGCACAGCAGTGTGCAAACAGCAATGCAGCTATCAGGGAGCCTTATAAGGCAGCCTAATAACCAACAGAGCTGATGCACAAAAATAGAGCCTCCCCTGTCACTGCACACAAAGTGTTATGTTGTAAGTGGAAATCACTAACAGCAGAAGCAGTTTTTTGGTTCTTCTTCCCTGCCTAACGCTCTCCCTACAGAATCATCATCAGCAGCAGCTCTCCCTATGCTAAGATCGGCATAAGTAAGATGGCGGTTGGTGTTCACGCCCTTTTATAGCCCCTGTGATGCCACACAAAGCCAGCCAATCACTTGCATGCCCTACTCAAAGATGGTGGTGACCGATTCCTATGTCATCGCGTTGCCCATAGTGTGCGTGCGTCCTCCATCATTGGCTGAAAAAGGGCGCTGGAAGCATCTTTTGAAATGCGACTTTGGCGCTCTGGTCGCCGACCTCGTGGCCGACCTCACGCTATGGTCGGGTTTCGTTTCATGAAACCCGACTTCAGCGAAAGTCGCCGACTTTTCAATATGACCGACCCGTTTCGCTCAACTCTAATGAAAACCTGATACCAATGGCAAACCTCTCGGATTTTCAAAGAGGCCAAATAGTTGGTGCTCGTATGGCAGGCTTTAGTGTAACAGAAAGTGCCCGAATGCTTGGCATGTCAAGAGGTACTGTCTCCAAAGTAATGACTGTGTTTGAAAGACAAGGAAAACCGTCCGCAGCAAAGCACAGGTCTGGCCGAAAGTCGAAGTTGACTGAGAGAGACCGTCGTACTCTAAAGCGAATTGTGAGAGAGGATCGCAAGACCACGGCTCCGAAAATCACTGCTGAGCTCAATGATCACCTACAGAACCCAGTTTCCACGAAAACTGTTCGTTGGGAGCTGCACATATCTGGATTCCATGGAAGAGCTGCAATTCGTAAACCAATGACAAATGTTTCCAAGCGTTTATAGTGGTGTAGAAACCTCCAGAATTGGTCCCTCGAGCAGTGGAAACATGTGATATTCTCAGACAAATCATCGTTTACGCTTTTTCCGACCTCCGGCCGAGTGTACGTTTGGAGACAGCCGAAAGAAGCATTCCATACAGACTGCCTTCTCCCAACCGTAAAACATGGCGGAGGTTCAGTGATGATCTGGGGTGCTATTTCGTGGAGATCTGCTGGGCCAATGATATCCCTTCATGGAAGAATTAACAGCCGAGATTATTTAGGCATTTTGGGTGACCAAGTGCATCCTATGGTTCAAGCACTGTTCCCGAAGGGGAACGCCATCTTTCAGGATGATAATGTGTGGTGCCCCCAGGAGTATGGTCGCCACAGCGGCATTACCTTCCTCCTAGGTAGGGTGATGTCATGTTTGGAAGCAATGAAGGGTCTCTCTATCAGGTAAATTCAACACACAGCACAGTTCCCACTCCAGGCCAGCAGAGGGAGCTCTGAACCAAACTGGGGGAAGAGCTGCTCTCTGGGGGCCAGGAAGGGGAAGTTGGTCAGTTCGTGTGAGGAGGGAAAAGTGTGTGGACGGGAGAAGAAGAGCTGGAGGATTGAGTGGAGTTCAGGCTCACTTCTAGCGTAGTGCATGGTCCGGAGTCCGGTCTCTGAGGTTGTATGGCTGCTGATGTTCCTGCAGCAGAAACCGGAGGAACAGGAGGCTGTAAATGCTCTGTTCCCGAATAAGACTCGGAGACACAACAGCAACGTGTGAGCCAGAAGAAGGAGGCTACAGTTGTCTGCCATACGAGGGGGTTCTAAAAGAGAGCAAGCAAGAGGAACTTTAGTGTAACTCAGTACTGCATGTACCTCAGATAAGCGTTTTCATTGCATAAAAGCGCCAAAACATAAAAAAAGACATAAATGAGGTATCACTGTAACCGTACTGACTCGAAGAATAAAACCGCTTTATCAATTTTACCGCACGCGGAACGGTGTAAACGCATCCCCCAAAAGAAATTCATGAAACGCTGGTTTTTGTTCATTCTGCGTCCCAAAAATCGGAATAAAAAGCGATAAAAAAAGTCACGTGCCCAAAAAATGGTACCAATAAAAATATCAACTTGTCCCGCAGAAAATAAGACCTCACAAGACTCGGTGGGTCAAAATATGGAAAAATTATAGCTCTCAATATGTGGTGATGCATAAACTATTTTTACAATAAATAGCGTCTTTTAGCGTGTGACAGCTGCCAAACATAAAAACCCGCCATAAATAGTAAATCAAACCCCCCGTTATCACCCCCTTAGGGAAAAATAATTAAAAAAAATTATTTATTTCCATTTTCCCATTAGGGCTAGGGTTAGGGTTAGGGCTAGAGTTAGGGTCATGGTTGGAGTTAGAAATGGGGGGTTTCCACTGTTTTAGTACATCAGGGGCTTTCCAAACGCGACATGACGTCCGATCTCAATTCCAGCCAAATGGCGCTGCTTCCCTTCCGAGCTCTGCCATGCGCCCAAACAGTGGTTCGCCCCCACATATCAGGTATCGGCGTACTCATGACAACTTTTCCAGTCCAATTTCTCCTGTTACCCTTGGTAAAATAAAAAAATTGAACCTGAAGTAATTTTTTTTGTGAAAAAAAGTTAAATGTTCATTTTTTTAAACATTCAAAAAATTCCTGTGAAGCACCTGAAAGGTTAATAAACTTCTTGAATGTGGTTTTGAGCACCTTGAGGGGTGCAGTTTTTAGAATGGTGTCAATTTTGGGTATTTTTTATCATATAGACCCCTCAAAGTGACTTCAAATGTGATGTGGTCCGTAAAAATAAAATGGTGTTGCAAAAATGAGAAATCGCTGGTCAACTTTTAACCCTTATAACTTCCTAACAAAAAAAAATTTGGGTTCCCAAATAGTGCTGATGTAAAGTAAACATGTGGGAAATGTTACTTATTAGGTTTTTTGAGTGCTATATCTCTGTGATTTAAGAGCATAAACATTCAAAGTTGGAAAATTGCGAAATTTTCTAAATTTACGTCAAATTTCTGTTTTTTTCACAAATAAACACAAGCTATATGAATGAAATTTTACCACTAACATGAAGTACAATATTTCACGAGAAAACAATGTCAGAATCACCAGGATCCATGGAAGCGTTCCAGAGTTATGACCTCATAAAGGGACAGTGGTCAGAATTGTAAAAATTGGCCCGGGAATTAACATGCAAACCACCCTTGGGAGTAAAGGGGTTAATGCTAGTATTCCTATCAATTGCTTTATCAGAAGATTTTAAACGACTAGGGTCTAGAATATTTTTCATCGTAGGGGCTCTCCGGAATGTTATACCCGGATTCCTGGGTAGATGTTGTCCAATTATCGGATCATTCAATAAAATCGGCCAGTTTTTTTCAAAGACTTTTCCAATTTCCTTATGTTGGTAACTATACTGTGTTATGAAATTCATTGAAAATTGATTGTTGGAAGGTTCTTTAAATTTTATGTTATTAATTAATGAATCCTGTTTTCTGGCCAATGAGTTATTAAATGCCCTTTTTATAAGCTCATTTGGATATTTTTGATTTAAAAACCTGTCCTTCAAGATATTAGCTTGCTCCTTAAAATCTTCATCTAGACAATTTTTTTGTATTCTTCGGAATTGATTCCCAGGTATATTATTGAGCCATTTTGAATAATGTCCACTTTTATAATGAATGTAACTATTTTTGTCAACCTCTTTAAAAAATGTTTTAGTTAAAATAACATTTCCTTTTAAAAAAATTGTGATATCTAAAAAATTGATAATAGTAGAGTTGTACGTGGGAGAAAAGGAGATACCCCAATTATTGCTATTTATTTCTGCAATGAAGGTGTCAATATCATTGATAGTGTTGTTCAAGATAAAGAAAAGGTCGTCAATGAATCTTTTATAAAAAATAATTTGTGTAGACCATTTATTGATACTGATAAAAATTCTTTAAAAAATCCCCATGAATGAATTTGCATAAATGGGCGCTACCTTACTATCCATTGCTGTGCCTGTGATTTGATGGTAGAGTACCCCTTCAAATGTAAAAAAATTATTTTTTAAAACAAATTCCAATCCTTTCATTAAAAACAATTTTTGGTTGGATGATAATCTGGTATCATTAAAAAGGTAGCTCTCAAAACATAATAATCCTATATCATGCCGGATATCTGAGTATAAAGCTGATACATCCATTGTACAGAAAATAAATTTATTGTCCCATTTTACATTTTTTAAGAGTTGAATTAGATGTGTGGAATCCCTCAAATAACTATCAAGATTGCTCACATGTGTGCACATAATCCTATCAATATAAGCAGATAGGTTGCTGGTGTTTTTTTCCTGAGGAAGGAGTTCTGTGAGACTCTGAAACACGTAGAATAAAGACCACTGTATTAATAATCCGAGTTTTTAGTGATTGTCTGACCACATTTTTCCTGTCCTGAAAGACCTGAGACAGGGACGGAGATTTGTCTTCCAACAAGACAATGATCCCAAACATAAAGCTAAATCTACAGTGGAATGGTTCACAAATAAACGTATCCAGGTGTTGGAATGGCCAAGTCAAAGTCCAGACCTGAATCCAATCAAGAATCTGTGGAAAGAGCTGAAAACTGCTGTTCACAAACGATCTCCATCAAACCTCACTGAGCTTGAGCTGTTTGCCAACGAAGAATGTGCAAGAATTTCAGTCTCTCGATGTACAAAACTGATAGAGACATACCCCAAGCGACTGCAACTGTAATCACAGCAAAAGGTGGCGCAACAAAGTATTAAATTAAAGGGGCTGAATAATATTGCACGCCCCACTTTTCAGTTTTTGAATGTCCACAAAAATTTAAAATAACCAATAAATTTCATTCAACTTCACAATTGTGTCCCACTTGTTGTTGATTCTTCACCAAAAATTTACATTTGGTATCTTTATGTTTGAAGCATGATATGTGGGAAAAGGCTGAAAAGTTCCAGGGGGCCGAATACTTTCGCAAGGCACTGTAGCAGCTTCTAGTCTCCGATGAAGATTATCGAAGCATGCCAAAAGTAATAAAAAGTTTTTAAAAATATATAAAAAAAATATATAAAATGTTCAAATCACTCCCCTTTCGCCCCATTCAAAATTAAACAATAAAAAAACAAACATACACATATTTGGTATTGCCGGGTTCAGAATCACCCGATCTATCAATAACAAAAAAGGATTAACCTGATCGCTGAATGATAAAGCAATAAAAAAAGTCAAAACGCCAGAATTACGTTTTTTTGGTCGCCACAACATTTCATTAAAATGCAATAACGGGCGATCAAAAGATTATATCTGCACCAATATGGTATCATTAAAAACATCAGCTCTGCATGCAAAAAATAAGCCCTCACCCGACGCCAGATCACGAAAAATGGATTTGCTACAGGTATCTGAAAATGGTGCTTTTTTTTGCAAAGTTTGAAATTTTTTTCACCACTTAGTTAAAAAAGAACTTAGATATGTTTGGTGTCTGTGAACTGATAATGACCTGGAGAATCATAATGAGAGGTCAGTTTTAGCATGTAGTGAACCTAGTAAAAATGCCAAACAAAAAAACAGTGGGATTGCACTTTTTTTGCAATTTCACCGCATCTGGATTTTTTCCCCATTTTCTAGTACATGACATGGTAAAACTAATGTTGTTGTTCAAAAGTACAACTCATCCCGCAAAAAACAAGCCCTCACACGGCCATATTGATGGAAAAATAAAACAGTTATGGCTCTGGGAAGAAGGGGCGTGAAAAACGAAAACACAAAACCGAAAAAAGCTCCAAGGGGTTAAACTGTGCTCTCTGTTTGGTATGTGTGTATTTTGAATGGTTGGAACTTTCATTTATCCCTGTCCGTCTTCCATTGTTTTTCCGGTTAGTGTGTTCCTATACACTTCAGCTTCTTAATGCCCTGGGTGGGGTTGATATAGGCGCATAGCAAGGTATGAAAACCAGGCATCTCCACCTTCAGGAGTAATCAAAGGGAAAGGGATAAACTAGAGCGCCCCTAGTTTTAGGGACCTGGTTATCACCCGTAGTCCCAACACCATCGTGACAGATCCTTGTTCAATGCCAGGAATAATAACTAGATGTGTATTTCCTGAAGGAAGTACAGATAGTGCTATGAAATGGTGCCTGGGCTGCCCCTTTAAGAGAGACTTGCCTGCTGCCCCTGCAAGACTTTCAACTCAGGATCCGTTTTAACTGTGGGTGCCTCTCAGGGGCCACTTTGGCCTCAGGGTCTGATTTGGTGGGTGGGGCCTCTCAGGATACGATTTGGTGGCCTGGGCTCCTCAGGGCTTGAATTGGTGGCCAGGATCCCTCAGGGTCCAATTTTGTGGGTGTGGCCCCTCAGGGTCCAATTTTGTGGGTGTGGCCCCTCAGGGTCAGATTTTGTGGGTGGGTCCCCTCAGGGTCCGATTTGGTGGCCGGGGCCCCTCAGGGTCCGATTTGGTGGCCGGGGCCCCTCAGGGTCCGATTTTGTGGGTGGGGCCCCTTAGGGTCTGATTTTGTGGTTGGGGCCCCTCAGGGTCTGATTTTTTGGGTGGGGCCCTTTAGGGTCTGATTTTGTGGGCGGAGCCCCTCTGGGTCCAATTTGGTGGGCGGGGCCACTCTTGGTCCCATTTGGTGGGTGGGGCCCCTCAGGGTCCGATTTTATGGGTGGGGCTCCTCAGGGTCCAATTTTGTGGGTGGGGCCCCTCAGGGTCCAATTTTGAGGTTGGAGCCCCACAGGGTCCAAATTTGTGGGTGGGGCCCCTCAGGGTCCGATTTTGTGGGTGGTGCCCCTTAGGGTCTGATTTTGTGGTTGGGGCCCCTCAGGGTCCGATTTTTTGGGTGCGGCCCTTTAGGGTCTGATTTTGTGGGCGGAGCCCCTCTGGGTCCAATTTGGTGGGCGGGGCCACTCTTGGTACCATTTGGTGGGTGGGGCCCCTCAGGGTTCGATTTGGTGGGTGGGGCCCCTCAGGGTCCGATTTGGTGGGCGGGGACCCTCAGGGTCCTATTTGGTGGGCGGGGCCCCTCAGGGTCCGATTTTGTGGCCGGGGCCCCTCAGGGTGCAATTTTGTGGCCAGGGCCCCTCAGGGTCCGATTTTGTGGCCGGGGACCCTCAGGGTCCGATTTTGTGGGTGGGGCCCCTTAGGGTCTGATTTTATGGTCGGAGCCCCTCTGGGTCCAATTTGATGGGCGGGACCACTCTGGGTCCAATTTGGTGGGTGGGGCCTCACACGGTCCGATTTGGTGGGCGGGCCCACTCTGGGTCAGATTTTGTGGCCGGGGCCTCTCGGTCCGATTTTGTGGGTGGGGCCCCTCAGGGTCTGATTTTGTGGGTGGGGCCCCTCAGGGTCAGATTTTGTGGCCGGGTCCCCTCAGGGTCAGATTTTGTGGGTGGGGCCCCTCTGGGTCCGACTTTGTGGCTGGGGCCCCTTAGGGTCCGATTTGGTGGGTGGGACCACTCTGGGTCCAATTTGGTGGGTGGGGCCTCTCACGGTCCGATTTGGTGGGCGGGGCCACTCTGGGTCTGATTTAGCAGGTGGGGCCCCACAGGGTCCGATTTGGTGGGCGGGGCCCCTCAGAGTCCGATTTTGTGGGTGGGGCCCCTCAGAGTCCGATTTTGTGGGTGGGGCCCCTCAGGGTCAGATTTTGTGGCCGGGTCCCCTCAGGGTCCGATTTTGTGGGTGGGGCCCCTCTGGGTCTGACTTTGTGGCTGGGGCCCCTTAGGGTCCGATTTTGTGTCCGGGGCCCCTCAGGGTCCGATTTTGTGGTTGGGGCCCTTCAGAATCCGATTTTGTGGTTGGGGCCCCACAGGGTCCGATTTTGTGGGTGGGGCTCCTCAGGGTCCGATTTGGTGAGCGGGGCCCCTCAGAGTTCAATTTGGTGAGCGGGGCCCCTCTGGGTCCGATTTGGTCAGCGGAGCCCCTCAGGGTCCGATTTGGTCAGCGGGGCTCCTCAGGGTCAGATTTGGTGGGCGGGGCCCCTCAGGGTCCGATTTTGTGGTTGGGGCCCCTCAGGGTCCGATTTTGTGGGTGGAGCCCCTCAGGGTCCGATTTTGTGTCCGGGGCCCCTCAAGGTCCGATTTTGTGGTTGGGGCCTTTCAGAATCCAATTTGGTGGGCGGGGCGCCTCAGGGTCCGATTTGGTGAGCGGGGCCTCTCAGAGTTCAATTTGGTGAGCGGGGCCCCTCAGAGTTCAATTTGGTGAGCAGGGCCCCTCAGGGTCCGATTTGGTGAGCGGGGCCCCTCAGGGTCCGATTTGGTGAGCGGTGCCCCTCAGGGTCCGATTTGGTGAGCGGTGCCCCTCAGGGTCCGATTTGGTGGGCAGGGCCCCTCAGGGTCAGATTTGATGGGCGGGGGCCATTCTGGGTCTGATTTGGTGGGCGGGGCCCCTCAGGGTCCGATTTTGTGGGTGGGGCCCCTCAGGGTCTGATTTTGTGGCCGGGGCCCCTCAGGGTCCGATTTGGTTGGCTGGGCCACTCTGGGTTTGATTTTGTGGTTGGGGCCCCTCAGGGTCCGATTTTGTGGGTGGGTCCCCTCAGGGTCTGATTTTGTGTGCGGGGCCCTTCAGGGTCCGATTTTGTGGTTGGGGCCTTTCAGAATCCGATTTGGTGGGCGGGGCCGCTCAGGGTCCGATTTGGTGAGCAGGGCCCCTCAGAGTTCAATTTGGTGAGCAGGGCCCTTCAGGGTCAGATTTGGTGGGCGGGGCCCCTCAGGGTCCGATTTTGTGGTTGGGGTCTCTCAGGGTCCGATTTTGTGGGTGGAGCCCCTCAGGGTCCGATTTTGTGTCCGGGGCCCCTCAAGGTCCGATTTTGTGGTTGGGGCCTTTCAGAATCCGATTTTGTGGATGGGGCCCCTCAGGGTCCGATTTGATTGGCTGGGCCACTCTGGGTTTGATTTTGTGGTTGGGGCCCCTCAGGGTCCGATTTTGTGGGTGGGTCCCCTCAGGGTCTGATCTTGTGTCCGGGGCCCTTCAGGGTCTGATTTTGTGGTTGGGGCCTTTCAGAATCCGATTTGGTGGGTGGGGCCGCTCAGGGTCCGATTTGGTGAGCGGGGCCCCTCAGAGTTCAATTTGGTGAGCAGGGCCCCTCAGGGTCCGATTTGGTGAGCGGGGCCCCTCAGGGTCCGATTTGGTGAGCGGGGCCCCTCAGGGTCCGATTTGGTGAGCGGGGCCCCTCAGGGTCCGATTTTGTGGGCAGGATCTCTCAGAGTCCGATTTGGTGGGCGGGGCCCCTCAGGGTCCGATTTGGCGGGTGGGGCCCATCAGGGTCCGATTTGATGGGCAGGGCCCCTCAGGGTCCGATTTGGTGAGCGGGGCCCCTCAGCGTCTGATTTTGTGGGCGGGATCTCTGAGTCCGATTTGGTGGGCGGGGCCCATCAGGGTCCGATTTGGTGGGCAGGGCCCCTCAGGGTCCTATTTTGTGGGTGGGGCCCCCCTGGGTCTGATTTGGTGGGCGGGGCCCCCCTGGGTCCAATTTGAAGGGGGGCCCTCAGGGTCCGATTTAGTGGGCGGGGCCCCTCAGGGTACGATTTGGTGGGCGGGGCCACTCAGGGTCCGATTTGGTGGGCGGGGCCACTCAGGGTCCGATTTGGTGGGTGGGGCTCCTCAGGGTCCGAATTTGTGGTTGGGGCCCCTCATGGTCTGATTTTGTGGGTGGGGCCCCTCAGGGTCCGATTTTGTGTCCGGGGCCCCTCAGGGTCCGATATTGTGGTTGGGGCCCTTCAGAATCCGATTTGGTGGGCAGGGCCCCTCAGGGTCTGATTTGGTGGGCGGGGCCGCTCAGGGTCCGATTTGGAGGGCGGGGCCCCTCAGGGTCCGATTTTGTGGGTGGGGCCCCTCAGGGTCCGATTTAGTGGCTGGGGCCCCTCAGGGTCCGATTTTGTGGGTGGGGACCCTCAGGGTCCGATTTTGTGGCCAGGGCCCCTCAGGCTCCGATTTTGTGGGTGGGGCCCCTTAGGGTCTGATTTGGTGGGCGGGGCCACGCTGGGTCTGATTTAGCGGGCGGGGCCCCACAAGGTCCGATTTGGTGGGCGGTGCCCCTCAGAGTCCGATTTGGTGGGTGGGGCCCCTCAGGATCCGATTCGGTGGCCTGGGCTCCTCAGGGCTTGAAATGGTGGACAGGATCCCTCAGGGTCAGATTTTGTGGCCGGGGCCTCTCAGTCCGATTTTGTGGGTGGGGCCCCTCAGGGTCTGATTTGGTGGGCGGGGCCGCTCTGGGGCCGATTTAGTGGGCGGGGTCCCTCAGGGTCCGATTTTGTGGGTGGGGCCCCTCAGGGTCCGATTTAGTGGCTGGGGCCCCTCAGGGTCCGATTTTGTGGGTGGGGACACTCAGGCTCCGATTTTGTGGGCGGGGCCCCTTAGGGTCTTATTTTGTGGTCGGAGCCCCTCTGGGTCCGATTTTGTGGGCGGGACCACTCTGGCCCTGATTTGGTGGGTGGGACCACTCTGGGTCCAATTTGGTGGGCGGGGCCTCTCACGGTCCGATTTGGTGGGCGGGGCCACTCTGGGTCTGATTTAGCGGGCGGGGCCCCACAGGGTCCGATTTGGTGGGCGGGGCCCCTCAGAGTCTGGTTTGGTGGGTGGGGCCCCTCAGGATCCGATTCGGTGGCCTGGGCTCCTCAGGGCTTGAAATGGTGGACAGGATCCCTCAGGGTCAAATTTTGTGGCCGGGGCCTCTCGGTCCGATTTTGTGGGTGGGGCCCCTCAGGGTCTGATTTTGTGGGTGGGGCCCCTCAGGGTCAGATTTTGTGGCCGGGTCCCCTCAGGGTCCGATTTTGTGGTCGGAGCCCCTCTGGGTCCAATTTGGTGGGTGGGACCACTCTGGCTCCGATTTGGTGGGTGGGACCACTCTGGGTCCAATTTGGTGGGCGGGGCCTCTCACGGTCCGATTTGGTGGGCGGGGCCACTCTGGGTCTGATTTAGCGGGCGGGGCCCCTCAGGGTCCGATTTGGTGGTCGGGGCCCTTCAGGGTCCGATATGGTGGTTGGTGCCCCTCAGGGTCCGATTTTTTTGGGTGGGGCCCTTTAGGGTCTGATTTTGTGGGCGGAGCCCCTCTGGGTCCAATTTGGTGGGCGGAGCCCCTCTGGGTCCAATTTGGTGGGCGGGGCCACTCTTGGTCCCATTTGGTGGGTGGGGCCCCTCAGGGTTCGATTTGGTGGGTGGGGCCCCTCAGGGTCCGATTTGCTGGGCGGGGACCCTCAGGGTCCTATTTGGTGGGCGGGGCCCCTCAGGGTCTGATTTTGTGGCCGGGGCCCCTCAGGGTGCAATTTTGTGGCCAGGGCCCCTCAGGGTCCGATTTTGTGGCCGGGGCCCCTCAGGGTCCAATTTTGTGGGTGGGGCCCGATTTTGTAGCTGGGGCTCATCAGGGTTCGATTTTGTGGTTGGGGCCCCTCAGGGTCTGATTTTGTGGGTGGGGCCACTCTGGGTCCGATTTGGTGGGTGGGGCCACTCTGGGTCTGTTTTGTTGGATGGGGCTACTCAGGGTCCGATTTGGTAGGCGGGACCCCTCAGGGTCCGATTTGGCGGGCGGGTCCCCTCAGGGTCCGATTTGGTGGGCGGGTCCCCTCAGGGTCCGATTTGGTGGGCGGGGTCCCTCAGGGTCTGATTTGGTGGGCGGTGCCCCTCAGTGTCCGATTTTCTGGCCGGGGCCCCTCAGGGTCCGATATTGTGGGTTGGGCCCCTCAGGGGCCGATTTTGTGGCTGGGCCCCTCAGGGTCCGATTTTGTGGTTGGGGCCCCTCAGGGTCCGATTTTGTGGCCGGGGCTCATCAGGGTCCGATTTTGTGACGGGGGCCCATCAGGGTCCGATTTTGTGGCCGAGGCCCCTCAGGGTCCGATTTTGTTGGGGCCCCTCAGGGTCTGATTTTGTGGCAGGGGCCCCTCAGGGTCCGATTTTATGGGTGGGGCCCCTTAGGGTCTGATTTTGTGGGCGGAGCCCCTCTGGGTCCAATTGGGTGGGTGGGACCACTCTGGGTCCGATTTGGTGGGCGGGACCACTTTGAGTCCAATTTGGAGATCGGGGCCTCTCAGGGTCCGATTTGGTGGGCGGGGCCACTATGGGTCCGATTTAGTGGGCGGGGCCCCACAGGGTCTGATTTGGCAGGCGGGGCCCCTCAGGGTCTGGTTTGGTGGGCAGGGCCTCTCTGGGTCCGATTTGGTGGGTGGGGCCACTCTGGGTAAGATTTGGAGGCTGGGGTCACTCAGCCTCCGATTTGGAGGCTGGGGTCGTTGAGCTTCCGATTTGGAGGCCGAGGTCAAAGAGCCTCCGATTTGGAGGCCGGGGTGGATGAGCTTCCGATTTGGAGGCCGGGGTCGTTGAGCCTCCGATTTGGAGGCTGGGGTCGATCAGCCTCCGATTTGGAGGCTGGAGTCGCTCAGGCTCCGATTTGGAGGCTGGGGTCGCTCAGCCTCCGATTTGGAGGTCCTGGTGGCTCAGCCTCCGATTTGCAGGCCGGGGTGGCTCAGCCTCCGATTTGGAGGCCGGGGTGGCTCAGCCTCCGACTTGAAGGCCGGGGTGGCTCAGCCTTCGATTTGGAGGCCGGGGTGGCTCAGCCTTCGATTTGGAGGGCGGGGAGGCTCAGCCTTCGATTTGGAGGCCGGGGTGGCTCAGCCTTCGATTTGGAGGCTGGGGTGGCTCAGCCCCCGATGTGGACCCCAGGGTCGATCAGCCTCCGATTTGGAGGCTGGGGTCGCTCAGCCTCCGATTTGGAGGCTGGGGTCGCTCAGCCTCCGATTTGGAGGCCCTGGTGGCTCAGCCTCCGATTTGCAGGCCGGGGTGGCTCAGCCTCCGACTTGGAGGCCGGGGTGGCTCAGCCTTCGATTTGAAGGGCGGGGAGGCTCAGCCTTCGATTTGGAGGCTGGGGTGGCCCAGCCTCCGACTTGGAGGCCGGGGTGGCTCAGCCTTCGATTTGGAGGCCGGGGTGGCTCAGCCTTCGATTTGGAGGGCGGGGAGGCTCAGCCTTCGATTTGGAGGGCGGGGAGGCTCAGCCTTCGATTTGGAGGCCGGGGTGGCTCAGCCTTCGATTTGGAGGCTGGGGTGGCTCAGCCCCCGATTTGGACCCCAGGGTTGATCAGCCTCCGATTTGGAGGCTGGGGTCGCTCAGCCTCCGATTTGGAGGCTGGGGTCGCTCAGCCTCCGATTTGGAGGCCCTGGTGGCTCAGCCTCCGATTTGCAGGCCGGGGTGGCTCAGCCTCCGACTTGGAGGCCGGGGTGGCTCAGCCTTCGATTTGAAGGGCGGGGAGGCTCAGCCTTCGATTTGGAGGCTGGGGTGGCCCAGCCTCCGACTTGGAGGCCAGGGTGGCTCACCCTTCGATTTGGAGGCCGGGGTGGCTCAAGCCTTCGATTTGGAGGCTGGGGTGGCTCAGCCTCCGATTTGGAGGCCGGGGTCGATCAGCCTCCGATTTGGAGGCCGGGGTCGATCAGCCTCCGATTTGGAGGCCTGGGTGGCTCAGCCTCCGATTTGGAGGCCGGGGTGGCTCAGCCTCCGATTTGGAGGCTGGGTGGCTCAGACTCCGATTTGGAGGCCGGGGTGGCTCAGCCTCCGATTTGGAGGCCGGGGTGGCTCAGCCTCCGATTTGGAGGCCGGGGTGGCTCAGCCTCCGATTTGGAGGCCGGGGTGGCTCAGCCTCCGATTTGGAGGCCGGGGTGGTTCAGCCTCCGATTTGGAGGCCGGGGTGGTTCAGCCTCCGATTTGGAGGCCGGGGTGGTTCAGCCTCCAATTTGGAGGCCGGGGTCGATCAGCCTTCGATTTGGAGGCCGGGGTCGATCAGCCTCCGATTTGGAGGCCGGGGTCAATCAGCCTCCGATTTGGAGGCCGGGGTCGATCAGCCTCCGATTTGGAGGCCGGGGTCGATCAGCCTCCGATTTGGAGGCGTGGGTGGCTCAGCCTCCGATTTGGAGGCGCGGGTGGCTCAGCCTCCGATTTGGAGGCCGGGGTGGCTCAGCCTCCGATTTGGAGGCCGGGGTGGCTTAGCCTCCGATTTGGAGCCTGGGGTCACTCAGCTTTCGATTTGGCGTGTCGGCCCTTTAAGACTCATTTCGGTGCGCTGGCCCTTTAATAATCACTTTGGCGCGTCGGCCCTTTAAGAGCTAGTTTGGCTCACTGGGCTTCTAAATCAACTTTGGCAGAAATTCTCTCTCAGGGGCATGCGTCATGTGATGAAGCTAGATTTGCATTTGTGCTGTGGGTTTTGCTTTAAGAGCTGATATTATGTGGCAGAAGCTCTGTCTTGGGGGTCAAGTGAAGTTCGTAGGCGTTGGCATAGTGACTGGGTGTACGTGCGCGTATAAATGAGCTCAACTGCCATTTCAATCGCCTCAGGGCACGTTTTGCCATTTCCTATTGAAAAGCATTGGAGACAGTGCATTCCAATTATGGGAAAAAAAATTTTCAAGCGCAAATTGCGCAAAAACTACAAATCCGATCGACATGAAAAATACCTAGCACACCTCTCATGGACGCTGGCTTCGAAACGACACCTCAATGGAGTCTGTGCGTGTAGCGGTTCGGGCCATATTAATTGCGGAAATCAACTTAATAATAATAAGAAGAATAAGTTAGCAGCGTTCGGATTACAATATATTGGCTTTTTCAAACCACTATAGCTAGATGTGTACTTCCTGAAGGAAGTACAGATAGTGGTTTGAAATGGTGCCCGGGCTGCCCCTTTAAGAGAGACTTGCCTGCTGCCCCTGCAAGATTTTCAACTCAGGATCCGTTTTAACTGTGGGTGTCTCTCAGGGGCCACTTTGGCCTCAGGGTCTGATTTTGTGGGTGGGGCCCCTCAGGGCCCGATTTTGTGGGTGGGGTCCCTCAGGGTCTGATTTTGTGGCCGGGGCACCTCAGGGTCCGATTTGGTAGGTGGGGCCCCTCAGGGTCCGATTTGGTGGCCGGGGCCCCTCAGGGGCAAATTTGGTGGGTGGGACCCCTCAGGGTCCGATTTTGTGTCCGGGGCCCCTCAGAGTCCGATTTGGTGGTTGGGGCCCCTCAGGGTCTGATTTTGTGGCCGAGGCCCCTCAGGGTCCGATTTTGTGACCGGAACCCCTCAGGGTCCGATTTTGTGGGTGGGGCCCCTCAGGGTCCGATTTTGTGGCCGGGGCCCCTCAGGGTCCGATTTGGTGGGTGGGGACCCTCAGGGTCCGATTTTGTGGCCAGGGCCCCTCAGGGTCCGATTTTGTGGTGGGGACCCTCAGGTCCGATTTGGTGGGTGGGGCCCCTCAGGGTCCGATTTTGTGGCCGGGGCCCCTCAGAGTCCAATTTTGTGGTCGGGGCCCCTCAGGGTCCGATTTGGTGGCCGGGGCCCCTCAGGGTCCGATTTGGTGGGTGGGGCCCTCTGGGTCTGATTTGGTGGGCGGGGACACTCGGTCCAATTTGAAGCGGGGGCCCCTCAGGGTCCGATTTAGTGGGCTGGGCCACTCAGGGTCCGATTTGGTGGGCGGGGCCACTCAGGGTTCGATTTGGTGGGTGGGGCTCCTCAGGGCCCGAATTTGTGTTTGAGGCCCCCCAGTGTCTGATTTTGTGGGTGGGGCCCCTCAGGGTCCGATTTTGTGTCCAGGGCCCCTCAGGGTCCGATTTTGTGGTTAAGGCCCTTCAGAATCCGATTTGGTGGGCGGGGACATCAGGGTCCGATTTGGTGGGCGGGGCCACTCAGAGTCCGATTTGGTGGGCGGGGCCCCTCAAGGTCCGATTTGGTGAGTGGGGCCCCTCAGAGTTCAATTTGGTGAGCGGGGCCCCTCAGGGTCCGATTTGGTCAGCGGGGCCCCTCAGGGTCCGATTTGGTCAGCGGGGACCCTCAGGGTCCGATTTGGTCAGCGGGACCCCTCAGGGTCAGATTTGGTGGGCGGGGCCCCTCAGGGTCCGATTTTTTGGTTGGGGCCCTTCAGGGTCCGATTTTGTGGGTGGAGCCCCTCAGGGTCCGATTTTGTGTGTGGGGCCCCTCAGGGTCCGATTTTGTGGTTGGGGCCTTTCAGAATCCGATTTGGTGGGCGGGGCGCCTCAGGGTCCGATTTGGTGAGCGGGGCCTCTCAGAGTTCAATTTGGTGAGCGGGGCCCCTCAGGGTCCGATTTGGTGAGCGGTGCCCCTCAGGGTCCGATTTGGTGGGCAGGGCCTGTCAGGGTCTGATTTGGTGGGTGGGGCCCCTCAGTGTCCGATTTGCTGGGCGGGAGCCATTCTGGGTCTGATTTGGTGGACGGGGCCCCTCAGGGTCCAATTTTGTGGGTGGGGCCCCTCAGGGTCTGATTTTGTGGCCGGGGCCCCTCAGGGAACTATTTTGTGGTCGGGGCCCCTCAGGGTCTGATTTTGTGGGTGGGGCCCCTCAGGGTCCGATTTGGTTGGCTGCGCCACTCTGGGTTTGATTTTGTGATTGGGGCCCCTCAGGGTCCGATTTTGTGGGTGGGGCCCCTCAGGGTCTGATTTTGTGTCCGGGGCCCTTCAGGGTCCGATTTGGTGGGTGGGGCTCCTCAGGGTCCGAATTTGTGGTTGGGGCCCCTCAGTGTCTGATTTTGTAGGTGGGGCCCCTCAGGGTCCGATTTTGTGTCCAGGGCCCCTCAGGGTCCGATTTTGTGGTTGAGGCCCTTCAGAATCCGATTTGGTGGGCGGGGCCCTCAGGGTCCGATTTGGTGGGCGGGGCCACTCAGAGTCCGATTTGGTGGGCGGGGCCACTCAGGGTCTGATTTGGTGGGCGGGGCCCCTCAAGGTCCGATTTGGTGAGTGGGGCCCCTCAGAGTTCAATTTGGTGAGCGGGGCCCCTCAGGGTCCGATTTGGTCAGCGGGACCCCTCAGGGTCAGATTTGGTGGGCGGGGCCCCTCAGGGTCCGATTTTTTGGTTGGGGCCCTTCAGGGTCCGATTTTGTGGGTGGAGCCCCTCAGGGTCCGATTTTGTGTGTGGGGCCCCTCAGGGTCCGATTTTGTGGTTGGGGCCTTTCAGAATCCGATTTGGTGGGCGGGGCGCCTCAGGGTCCGATTTGGTGAGCGGGGCCTCTCAGAGTTCAATTTGGTGAGTGGGGCCCCTCAGGGTCCGATTTGGTGAGCGGTGCCCCTCAGGGTCCGATTTGGTGGGCAGGGCCTGTCAGGGTCTGATTTGGTGGGTGGGGCCCCTCAGTGTCCGATTTGCTGGGCGGGAGCCATTCTGGGTCTGATTTGGTGGGCGGGGCCCCTCAGGGTCCAATTTTGTGGGTGGGGCCCCTCAGGGTCTGATTTTGTGGCCGGGGCCCCTCAGGGAACTATTTTGTGGTCGAGGCCCCTCAGGGTCTGATTTTGTGGGTGGGGCCCCTCAGGGTCCGATTTGGTTGGCTGGGCCACTCTGGGTTTGATTTTGTGATTGGGGACCCTCAGGGTCCGATTTTGTGGGTGGGGCCCCCCAGGGTCAGATTTTGTGTCCGGGGCCCTTCAGGGTCCGATTTTGTGGTTGGGGCCTTTCAGAATCCGATTTGGTGGGCAAGGCCGCTCAGGGTTCCGGTTTGGTGAGCGGGGCCCCTCAGAGTTCAATTTGGTGAGCAGGGCCCCTCAGGGTCCGATTTGGTGAGCGGGGCCCCTCAGGGTCTGATTTTGTGGGTGGGGCCCCTCAGGGTCCGATTTGGTTGGCTGGGCCACTCTGGGTTTGATTTTGTGATTGAGGCCCCTCAGGGTCCGATTTTGTGGGTGGGGCCCCTCAGGGTCTGATTTTGTGTCCGGGGCCCTTCAGGGTCCGATTTTGTGGTTGGGGCCTTTCAGAATCCGATTTGGTGGGCAAGGCCGCTCAGGGTTCCGGTTTGGTGAGCGGGGCCCCTCAGAGTTCAATTTGGTGAGCAGGGCCCCTCAGGGTCCGATTTGGTGAGCGGGGCCCCTCAGGGTCCGATTTGGTGAGCTGGGCCCCTCAGGGTCCGATTTGGTGAGCTGGGCCCCTCAGGGTCCGATTTGGTGGGCGAGGCCCCTCAGGGTCCGATTTGGTTGGCGGGGCCACTCAGGGTCCGATTTGGTGGGTGGGGCTCCTCAGGGTCCGAATTTGTGGTTGGGTCCCCTCAGGGTCTGATTTTGTGGGTGGGGCCCCTCAGAATCCGATTTGGTGGGCGGGGCCCCTCAGGGTCCGATTTGGTGGGCGGGGCTACTCAGGGTCCAATTTGGTGGGCGGGGCCCCTCAGGGTCCGATTTTGTGGGTGGAGCCCCTCAGGATCTGATTTAGTGGCTGGGGCCCCTCAGGGTCCGATTTGGTGGGCAGGGACACTGGGTCCGCTTTGGTGGGCGGGGACACTCTGGGTCCGATTTTTTAAGCGGGGCCACGCTGGGTCCGATTTGTAGGCCAGGGTGGCTCAGCCTCCGATTTGGAGGTCGGGGTGGCTCAGCCTCCGATTTGGAGCCAGGGGTCACTCAGCTTTCGATTTGGCGCGACGGCCCTTTAAGACTCATTTTGGTGAGCTGACCCTTTAAGTATCACTTTGGCGCGTCGGCCCTTTAAGAGCCAGTTTGGCTCACTGGGCTTCTAAATCCACTTTGGCGCACATTCTCTCTCAGGGGCATGCGTCATGTGATGAAGCTAGATTTGCATTTGTGCTGTGGGTTTCGCTTTAAGAGCTGAAATTATCTGGCAGAATCTGTGTCCTGGAGAGGTCACGTGAAGTTCGTAGGCGTTGGCATAGTAACTGGGTGTGCCTGCGCATATCAATGAGCTTAACTGCCATTTGAATCGCCTCAGGGCACGTTTTGCCATTTCCCATTGAAATGCATTGGAGACAGTGCATTCCAATGACGGGAAAAAAAATTTTCAAACGCAAATTGCGCAAAAACTACAAATCCGATCGACACGAAAAATACTTAGCACACCTCTCGTGGACGCTGGCTTCGAAACGACACCTCAACGGAGTCTGTGCGTGTAGCGGTTCGGGCCGTATTAATTGCGGAAATCAACTGAATAATAAGAATAAGCAGCGTTCGGATTACAATATAGTGTTTTTTTCAAACCACTATAATAAGTTAGCAGCGTTCGGATTACAATATAGTGTTTTTTTCAAACCACTATAATAAGTTAGCAGCGTTCGGATTACAATATAGTGTTTTTTTCAAACCACTATAATAAGTTAGCAGCGTTCGGATTACATGATAGTGTTTTCTTCAAAGCACTATAAATATAAGAAATCGGATTACAATATGTTGCTTGAACCTAGAGTTTCAAGCACCATAAATATAGATAATAGTAAATTATTGATTTCCTCCAGGCAGGATAAAATTAGTATTAGAGACCTCAATCTAGGGAAAGGGGAGGCGTCAGCATGGGCTTGAAACGCAGAGGGCTGTATTTTAGTCCCAGTCCATCCCAAGTCACAATATCCAGAAAAAGGAAATGTTTACAGAAGTGAAGAACATTTAGCGTTCAAACTCTGTTTAACAAATTTTATGGCGGAAAAGACAGATGTAAAAGCTTGCCTCACTGATCAAACCCATAGTTCTTCCCTCCTGGACTGAGTTTGGAACTGATGCTCAGTCTATGATGTTGCCACGTTAATTATTGCTAGGCAACTTCCTTTTATGGTGAGATGCCCCTTTAAGATTCCATCCTCGGATTCTATTATGACATCACTGATGACATGTTAACATTCCACCCCAAGATTCCATTATGACATCATAATGCACCACGGCTACTTAGCCAAGTGCTTACTGCCCAGGTGTCATTGTTGTCAGTGATTGGCTGCGAAGCTGGTGATATACTGACTGCGCTTGGATTTGTTTGAAATGTCTGACATTTCTTCACATAAACTTGAGGAGTTGGCACTACTCCGGGAGATTCTTACCACCTATTCCCCTGACAATGTGCTACCAATACCCGATGGCGTCCTCAGCTTCACTTACCGGCTGGTTATGAAGCTAGTGAGAGACTGCCTGACCAAACACCAACAAGGTCGTATAAGCTCAGAATATCTTGAGCATTTACAGATGAACATCAGGACATTAGTACAACAGGTAAGTAACAGACAATCTGGGTAAAGCATATAAAACAATAATGGATAATATTCATAAAATACAAGCTGGGGAGGGGGGCGGTGATAGCGTGGGCCCGCGTGCTCTTCAATGCCAGGGCTGAATTTTACTCCCAGTCCACCCTGGTCACAATATGTAAAAAAAATAGTAAATGGTTACACATGTAAACAATATTTAGCATCCAAAACCTGGTTAAAATAATTTTGGGTGGGAAAGATGGATATAAAAGCCTGATCAGAAGAGCAAAGCCATGGTTTTCCGTCTTTCCCTGATTCTGGTTCTGATGCTCAACCCATAATGTTGCCAACTTAATTGTTACTAGAATGTTGCCAGGCAACCTTCCTTTATGGTTAGATGTCCCTTTAACCCCTTCACCACCTTGCAATTTTCCGTTTTTGTGCTTTCTTTGTTTTGCTCCCCTTCTCAGATCCAGAACACTTTTTGACCATCAATATAGCCTATGAGGGCTTGTTTTTTGCAGCCCGAGTTGTAGTTTTTAATGACACTATAGATTACATATATTGTACTTGAAAACGGGAAAAAATTCAAGTGCGGTGAAATTGTAAAAAAGTGCAATTCCACAATTCACTAAATGCTAAAACTGACCTGGTAATATGATTCTACAGGACAGTACGCGAATGCAGATACCAAACATGTATAGGTCCTTTTTTTTTCTATTTAAGTGGTGGAAAAAAAATCTGAACGCCGGCAATGAGTCGGTGTTCATAAAAGATGATCAATGGACAGGCACACTGGTCTTCTGCACACCCCCGGCTTTTATGATAACCCATTGCAACCCCAGAATCATGTGACAAGGGCTCTGATGAGCGAGACTTGAGACACGGTTCGGTCCGAACGTCTTAAATGCCGTTGTTAGTGATTAACAGCAGCATTTAAGTGGTTGACAGCCAAAATCCATCTGCATCTATTTGCGGGACAAGACAGCTTATCACACCATCAACTGTCATGTGCTGGTAGAGATGCGGGCTCTGTCACTGCCTAAAAAAGACAGGCACACGACCTTGGACGTACCTATACTTTCAAAGTTGTAAATCGGTTAAGGTTCCATCCCTGATTCCATGATGACATCACTGATGACATGTTAACATTCCACCACAAGATTCCATTATGACATCATAATGCACCACCACTACCTGCCCAAGTGCTTACTGCCCAGGTGTCATTGTTGTCAGTGATTGGCTGTGAAGCTGTTGATATACTGACTGCGCTTGGATTTGCTTGAAATGTCTGGAATGTCTTCAGATATACTTGAGGAGTTGGCACTACTCCAGGGGATTCTTACCACCTATGCCCCTGACAAAGTGCTACCCCTACCCGATGGCGTCCTCAGCTTCACTTACCGGCTGGTTGTGAAGCTAGTGAGCGACTGCCTGACCAAACACCAACAAGGTCGTATAAGCTCAGAATATCTTGAGCATTTACAGATGAACATCAGGACATTAGTACAACAGGCAACAGACAATCTGGGCAAAGCATATAAAACAATAATGGATAATATTCACAGCACATGAAACAATAATGAATAAAATTCACAAAATACAAGTTTATTTACATGAAATATGTATTTTGGCCAAGAGCAATATAATTTATAGCTTATAAGAAGTATCCATATATGTAGTAATTGTAGCTGTAGATTGCAGGAGTAAAATGGTGACAGAAATAGCGTCCTATATTCTCTACTTTCTCTCATGATTTTCCTTTTTTGTTTATTTCCATTTTTATAGGCTGAAGAAAGATCCCAATATGGAGATTTGACCTTTTTTAAAGAATTGGTCGCACAGTTCCTGATTGTACTACGGCATATTGCCCGCTCACTGAAGCTTTTGGTAAGAATCCGTCATCTTCTATATCTCATGTCTTTCTTGTCTGATCTTCTCCAGATTACTAGTCATAGCAGATTGTCATATTTCTCATTCTAGAAGCCCCCTGTCCGCTCCAGGCAGATACAGGATCTTTTATGGCAGCCTGTCTCTGCTCCATCCTCGGTGGGGACAGTCTGTACTGTGCTCAGTGGTGCGGACCTTTCATATCACATCGGTCTCGCTTTATCTTCACAATCTTCCTTCTTGTAAATGCTGCAGTTCTGGTAATAGATGTTATTGGAGAACTGTCGTATATACAAGTCCCTTATATATTAATGTGGATTTACTGGACGGAGCGGCCGTGTATATTCCCCGCCATTATGTAAATCCAGCTTTAGTCCATTCTGTCTTTTGTGTACTGTAATTTAGTAGTTGTGAATTGTTATATAAATTGCGCATATTATATCCATCAGAGAACACCGGAGGGTGACTCCAAAGAGGGGAAACACCGAAATATCGCTGACCCCAATACCAGTGAGCCAGGGCTAAAAAGCGATCTGATTGAAGGTAAGCTGATCATCTTGCGTTCCTACAAATATTAATATTATGGAGACACCAGAGAATATAAAATTTACTCTACATCCTCTGTATGAGGCCGGTGACGGCTCCTGAACCTCCTATAGACTATAATGGAGAGGGCTCATGCAAATCTGAAAACCCCTCTGGTTCTCTCTTGTGGGATCTTCTCAGCCCCAAAATGCACAGAGGACCTCACAGGGTCCCCATCCAAGTCACTGTCAGATCCCAAGCAATCACACATTTATGGTAGAGTATATCTATCTATGGATGTGCCATAAGTATATCCAGTATGTGCAGAATATCCATAGAACTAGTATTATGCCATTTACTTGTCTTTCCTTCCTTATATCGATGTGTTATATATTCAGTTCTGATATCGTCTAATACATGATGTCTCATTATTTTATCATTATATTAGAGACAACTGAGCCGGCAACTGCTGACGGTGGAATATCTGAGACACCAGAGATCCCCGAATCTGCCAGTGTAAGTATCAGAGAAAACATCTGTATATCATCAGATAACGGGGTATGAATTACACATCACATGTTACACCCCAGAGTACAGTGGGTTAACGCTATTCTTAATGTAGATTGGACCTATTATTATTATTCCTGTCTCCTCTGTGTGATGTCCCTTACCATCCCCTCCATACAATGATATATGTGTATGGAGGATATCCCTATAATATAATAGTGTCTGGGGAGCGTCCTGCTGCTATCATGTCCTCTACATCTGCTGCAGTGTAATCAGCGGGGACATAATGTAGAGAAGTTCCTGCATCTGCAGCTTTTAATTTCCTGCAACTTTTATGTCTCATTGTCATTTCTTATTCTTCTAGGCCGTTGTCAGATCATTGACCCCTATGAGAAAACCAAGTAAGAGCGACTATACCCGGATCAAAGAGATCGGCAGTGGAGCTTTTGGGTGAGCGTTATGTATAATCTTCATTTTTCCCAAACTCCTTATGATGATGCCTCTTTCTATATGTCCTGCCTTAGGGAAATTCCTGTATATGAGTCTACATCTAAATGTTACTGTATTCCAAGACATGTAACATTTTTATTTTTTCATCCCATAGAGCTTTGTAAAGACTTGTTTTTTTTGTGTTGAGCTGTTGTTATCGGTACCACTTTGCACTAGATCTATTCTACATCTAGTCATCTAGTCCAGATCTACTGTATTTTTCGGACTATAAGACGCACCGGACCATAAGACGCACCCCAAATTTTGGGGTGGAAAATAGGGGAAAAAAATAATGTGTCAAATGGGGGTCCGTCTTACAGTCTGAATTCCGTGGGGTGGCTGTGCTCTGTGGGGTGGCTGTGTCCATGGGGTGGCTGTGCTCTGTGGGGTGGCTGTGTCCGTGGGGTGGCTGTGCTCTGGTCACAATATACTTACAAATCTTGTTGCGGCGGTCCCATGGCGGGGGTCCCAATGCAGCCTCCCTGTGCTCTGTGGTGCGGTGGTGTCGGGGCTCTGTAGTGTGGCTGCAGCGGGGCTCTGTGCTGCGTGGGGGGCTCCGTCTGCATTTCGTTAAAGCCCGAAAGCCTCCCGCAGCTCAGTTGCTGCGACGCGGAGGCCTCCGGACAGATGGCTGCCAGGGGCCTCTGGAAAGATGGCCGCTGCTCAGTTTCAGATCTCCGCAGCGAGATCTTGTCCCGAGATCTTGTCCCGAGATCTCGGGATGAGATCTCGTTGCCGTGAATTGAATTTGAGTATGCGCCACTCCCGGCGGCCATCTTTCTGGAGGCCACCGCGCTGCAGCAACGGAGCTGCGGGGGCTTTCAGGCTTTAACGAAATGCCGGCGGAGCCCCCCACGCAGCAGATCCCTGCTGCAGCAACACTACAGAGCCCCGACCCCACCGCACCACAGAGCACAGGGAGGCTACATTGGGACCGCCGTCATGAGACCTCCGCAACAGAATTTCTAAGTATATTGCTACCATAAGACGCACCCCCATTTTCACCAAAAAATTTTTGGGAAAAAACTGCGTCTTATGGTCCAAAAAATACGGTATTTGTCATGATTCAGCTCAGTTATCATGTGATATGGATGAAAACCTCCCATAAGTGATCATTCATGCTGAGTTATTTTGTGTATTTCCAGACATTGATTTCTAGTGACGGCCATACACCTATTATTAACTATTAGTGATGAGCGAGTATACTCGTTACTCGAGATTTCCGAGCATGCTCGGGTGTTCTCCGAGTATTGGATGTGCTTGGAAATTTCGTTTGTGTCACCGCAGCTGCATGATTTGTGGCTGCTAGACAGCCTGAATACATGTGGGGATTTCCTAACAAACACACAATCCTCCTCACATGTATTCAGGCTGTCCAGCAACCACAAATCATGCAGCTGCGGTGACACAAACTAAATTTCTGAGCACGACCAAACTACTTGGAGATCACCCGAGTATGCTCAGAAATCTTGAGTAACGACTCGCTCATCACTATTAACTATTAGGACAGAAGATCATTTGAAATATAGACAGACTGTTAGTAAGAATTCTGTATAAATTATGGCTTTTTCTCCTCTACAGGGCCGTCCACTTAGTGCGTCATAAAGACATAAACAAGGTATTCGCCATGAAGAAACAAGACCGGAGTAACCTGCATCGTCCAGAGTATCTTGAAATGGCCTACCTGGAAAGGGACATCGCAATATTCGCTGATTGTCCCTTTGTTGTCTCCACGCTTTGTTCCTTCCCAACTAAACGACATCTGTGTATGGTCATGGACTTTGGAGCAGGTAAGACATATCCATTGTATCTCTATCCAGCCCATTTCTGCTTAAATATATAAAGCTATCAATGTATTTATATGTCATTAATCTACATGCTCAGAAGAACAGTTTTGGAGGGTTGCCTCTTTCTGACAGATAATAATTTTCATTGCTTCTTATTGCATTTTTTCTTCTGATGTTGGGCGATCAAAAACACTGCAATTCCATCTGAGTTTATTTGTTTTTATATTATTTATTTTGAATGGAGAAAAAGTGATTTTTATATTTATTTTCTTTCCCCAAATATTTTTATTATTTTTTAGTCTCCATAAGGGACCTGAACTTGTGATTATATAATCGTAAATACTATGTACTGCAATATGGGCATTGCAGAATATGGTGAAAATCTTGGTCCACTATGAAGCCAAGCTACACAGTGACTGTCACAGAAGTACCATAGTGGCAAGGATAGTAGTCTTCCTCAGACACTCAGCAGCCATAGCAAACCACTGACATGGAATGGGGCGATGAGTGCTTAGAGCAGCTCGCCTCCAGGTCACCTGCTGTAAATGCCGCTGTCAGATATTGACAGTGTAATGTAAGAGTTTACCAGCAGGGGGCAGATCTCAGCTCTTTTTTATGGGATTACCCTGCAGTATACGCTCTACATCACACAGTGTATCTCTATGATTGACTCCCTGCCCCAATGTCTCACCTTATTTCTCATTCACACTCATCATGTGTAATTTACATTGTAAAAAACCCTCACCTGTCATATTTGCTTTCTGCTCTAGGAGGAGACTGTGACAGTCTCTTAAAGGTTTATGGCCGTTTACCGCTCTCCTTGGCCCGCTTGTATGTTGCAGAAGCGGTTCTTGCTGTGGAATATCTGCACAGCTTTGGTGTGGTTCACCGAGACCTGAAGCCTTTAAAGTAAGTGAACGCTGCAGTATAATAAAGGGAGAGACAGTTATAGTTTGGTATACAGTCTGTGGGTTATTACTTAGGGCTGACAATATCTTTTCTTTCACAGCCTCATAATATCATCAACTGGACATATCAAAGTCACGGATTTTGGGCTTTCAAAACTCGGACTTATGAGACCAACATCAGACATTTACAAGGTTCGAAGTTTTGACATCACCAGAGAGTTCCGTGATAAAGAGGTTAGCTATAGATTAAAAACTTATTCTTCACAGATCTGATCTATTTCTGCTTCTCTGACATTTTCTCACATAGAAAACTTTTACACTGATATTATTTGTCACAGTAATTTTCATTGATCATCTTCTCATTGTTCTGTTGGTTTCCAGACGAGCGGCACCTTGCATTATATGGCCCCAGAAGTCCTCTTAAAAGTGGGCTATGGAAGGCCTATTGACTGGTGGTCAATAGGGATCATCACATATCAATTTCTTACCGGCAATTTGCCATTTAAAGGAAGATGCGAAGATGAGATTTTCCTCAGAATCATAACGGGTAAGTAAAATAATCTGAATGCTGTGTTTTGCCATAGTAATTTGGTTGAGTTGTTAGGTTCATACTTTGGTTTAGCTACTTGTTGTTTTTGATAGTTTTTTAAATTATAGTAAATATAGACTTTCTTTTCTGTAACATTTACATTTTATATAACAGAAGACATCACTTTGAAATTTAAAAATCGTGCTGTTCATCCCGATGCTCAAAACTTCATAACTCAGCTGCTCAGAAAAACTCCCAACTGTAGACTCGGGACAGGTAATGTATATAGTAGTATTAATAATGACTTATAACTCCACTGTGACCTGACAAATAGATAATTTCCATGAGGATTAGCACTGAGGTCTCTGCGTTACCTCCTTGTCTATTTCCCATTCTTCATGCCATGACTTACAGTATATTTTGGCTCTGCTATATCTTCAGTTTAGATTACCATAAAATGTACAGTCTTCCTAATATTGTCTGGATCACTTTTTTCTTGTCTTCCGTTTCCAGGAGGAGCAAATGAAATCAAGAGCCATCCATTCCTGAGAAAGTTAGATTTTGAGAATCTTGAAAATCAGGAGCCAGCGTTTAGGCCAATTCTTAGGTCAGAGGAGGACACCCACTACTTTCCCAGTAAGTAGAATGAGACGTCATCTGGTTAAAGCTGCCGTTTGTCTTGTCTTTTATTTTATGTGACAATATGTTCCCATCATTATGAGTAATAACATGGTGACGGTCTGTGATTATATTAATAATCTCTGATAATACTTGTATTTTGTAGCTTGTATTGAGAGACGCAAACATATAGATTCAGATGAGAGTGACACAAGTGAAGTCAGTGATTGGCCAGAAAGCCTAAACTATGTGTCATCTTCTCAAAGACTTTCTAAGGTAAGTATGTGATCAGTAAATCCACAAAACTATAACTAAAATAATATAAAAACTCTCTCTCTGTATATATATTTAATTTTACTCTGTGTATTTTAGCTATATGCAACCAATACCAGGATGAAGAGCAATGAAGATCATGAGCCATCTCCAGATTGTTCTCTAGAGACCAGCACAAAACACTCAGACGTGTGAGTAGATTATTATTATGGGGTATAGTACTGACATATCTTCAGAATACCAAATACAAGTCGCATATGACACAATACTAAATCTAGAATCCACCATTCCATGATTGATCATCACTGTGGGGTCTGGCTTGTCATAACGCTGGTGATAACAGTTGATCATTGTGACCAGCCTTTCATTTCCATTTCATTAAAGCCCTTTATTACTAGTTATTCTTCATTCTTGCTGATAGAAGGCAGTTCTGTGCAAGGTATACCCTTCATTTTGTCCTAATTGCCCATAAAAAAGGAGTCATTTTATTTTTCATTGCTTTCACTTGTAATTTATTTATTTTTCTTCTACTAAACAGGCAGAAAGATTCTCCTACTAGAAATGATGGTGATAATCAGTGTTTCACTACTGAAAACAACAAGTCACCCTCTCCCATATTGTCAGGTAAGTGCAGGTCTATAGGAGATCTTGTTGTCGTCACTGATCAAAAGGTGTTAATGTAAATGTTACATGAGGACTCAGAAAATCACTGCTTTTCTGTGCCTTTAAAATAAACAACAATCCAACACGTTAATGTATAAAATTCTCACTCTTATGGGCTGCGCATTAAAAGGTATAAGGGGCCATACAGTCTGGTGCCTGATACTGAAACTTTTTTCAGTTTTGTGTTTTTATTTTTCGCTCCCCTTATTTCCAGAGCCATAACTTTTTTATTTTAAGGTCAATATGGCCGTGTGAGGGCTTATTTTTTGTGGGATGAGTTGTACTTTTGAACAATACCATTGGTTTTACCAAGTCTTGTAACAGAAAACAGGAAAAAAATTCCAAGTGCGGTAAAATTGCAAACAAAATGCAATCCCGCACTTAATTTTCGATTGGCTTTATTGCTAGGTTCACTAAATGCTAAAACTGAACGGCGATTTTGATTTTGCAAGTCATTACAAGTTCGTAGACACCAAACAAGTCTAGGTTCTTTTTTATCTAAGTGGTTAAGAAAAATTCCAAACTTTGCAAAAAAAAAAAATTGCACCCTTTTCTGAGACCAGTAGCGTCTCCATTTTTCGTGATCTCTGGTTGGCTGAGGGCTTATTTTTTGTGCGCCGAGCTGACGTTTTTAATGATAACACTTTTGTGCAGATACGTTCTTTTGATTGCCCGTTATTGCATTTTAATGCAATGTCGTGGCGACCAAAAAAACGCAAGTCTGGCATTTTGATTTGTTTTCTCGCTCAGCCATTTTGCGATAGGGTTAATCCTTTTTTTATTGATAGATCGGGTGATTCTGAACATGGTAATACCAAATATGTGTAGGTTTTATTTTTTTTATTGTTTAATTTTGGATGGGGCAAAAGAGGGGTGATTTAAAATCTTGTTTTTGTTTTATTTTTTTATATTTTTAAAAACATTTTTTTAATTTTGGCATGCTTCAATGGCCTCCATAGGAGGCTAGAAACTGCCATAACTGGATCGCCTCTGCTACATAGAGGAGATGCATAGATTACCTCTATGTAGCAGAATTACAGGTGTGCTATGAACGCCGACCACAGGGTTGCGCTCATAGCAATCCGGCATCAGCAACCATAAAGATATGACTCTAATCTTTTGACTTGATATGAATCTAATCTTATAAGAGTTTATCATTGACATGTTTTTCTTACTTTTTTATATGATTTTCCAGTTGGGAACAAAAATAAATCTGCATTAAACCTGGGAGAAGAGAAAAACCCAGAAATAGTAGCAGAGACAGAACCTAGCAGAGGTAAGTGTGACAATAAGGTCTATGTTGTGTGATGTCGGCGACTGAGAAAAATTCATGAGGAGGAGATGTTATATGTCAGTGGTGGATTGTCTCATCTATGACTGACAATGATCATTGACTTGTTTTTCTTTTTTTTATATGAATTTCCAGTTGAGATGAAAAATACATCTGCATTAAAACTGGGAGAAGAGCAAGACCCAGAAATTGTAGCAGAGACAGAATCTAGCAGAGGTAAGTGTGACAAAAAGGTCTATGTTGTCTGATGTCGGCGACTAAGAATAATTCACAAGGAGGATATATTATATGCAGTTATAAGCGAGTGTGCTCTTTCCTCTTTACATGCTCGGGTGTTCTCGGAGTAGTTTGGGCGTGCTCGGAAATCAAGTTTTAGTCCCCGCAGCTGCATGATTAGAGACTGCTAGACCGCCTGAATTCATGTGAGGATTTCCGAAGAAACAGGCAATCCTTCCCACATGTATTCAGGCTGTCTAGCAGCTGCAAATCATGCAGCTGTGGGGACTAAACCTTAATTCACGAGCACGCTCAAAAGGCTAGGAGAACACCGGAGCATGCTCGGAAAACTCGAGAAACGAACACACCCCCTCATCACTATATGTCAATGGTGGGATTTTGAGATCTTTGACTGACAATGATCATTGACTTGTTTTTCTTACTTTTTTATATGAATTTCCAGTTGATACAAAAAATACATCTGCATTAAAACTGGGAGAAGATCAAGACCCAGAAATAGTAGCAGAGACAGAACCTAGCAGAGGTAAGTGTGACAAAAAGGTCTATGTTGTCTGATGTCGGCGACTGATAATAATTCATGAGGAGGAGATGTTATATGTAGTGATAAGCGAGTGTGCTCTTTACTCGAGTTTTCCGAACATGCTCGGGTGTTCTCTGAGTAGTTTGGGCGTGCTCGGAAATCAAGTTTTAGGTCCCGCAGCTGCATGATTTGAGACTGCTAAACAACCTGAATTCATGTGAGGATTTTCGAAAAAACATGCAATCATCCCCGCATGTATTCAGGCTGTCTAGCAGCTGCAAACCATGCAGCTGCGGGGACTAAAATTTAATTTCCGAGCACGCCCAAAATACTCGGCGAACACCCAGAGAACACCTAAGCATGCTTGGAAAATTCAATTAACGAGCACAATCGCTCGTCACTACATATAATATATCCTCCTCGGGAATTATTCTCAGTTGCCGACATCAAACAGTCAGTCCCTGCAGCTGCATGACTTGCGGCTGACAGCCTGAATACATGTGGAGATTGCCCGTTCTTTAGCAAAAATCCCCACATGTATTCAGGCATTCCAGCAGCCGCAAATCATGCAGCTGCAAGGACTAAAACTTATTTCACGAGTACGCTCAAAATACATGGAGAACACCCGAGCATGCGCGGAAAACTCCAGTAACGAGCACACTCGCTCATCACTATAAGTCAATGGTGGGATTTTCACATCTATGACTGACAATGATCATTGACTTGTTTTTCTTACTTTTTTACATGAATTTCCAGTTGAGACAAATACATCTGCATTAAAACTGGGAGAAGATCAAGACCCAGAAATAGTAGTAGAGACAGAATCTAGCAGAGGTAAGTGTGACAATAAGGTCTATGTTGTCTGATGTCAGCGACTGAGAATAATTCACGAGGGCGATATATTATATGTCAATGGTGGGGTTTTCACATCTATGACTGACAATGATCATTGACTTGTTTTTCTTACTTTTTTACATGGATTTCCAGTTGAGACAAATACATCTGCATTAAAACTGGGAGAAGATCAAGACCCAGAAATAATTGTAGAGACAGAATCTAGCAGAGGTAAGTGTGACAATAAGGTCTTTGCTGTCTGATGTTGGCGACAGAATAATTCACGAGGACGATATATTATATGTCAATGGTGGGATTTTCACATCTATGACTGACAATGATCACTGACTTGTTCTTCTTACTTTTTTACATGAATTTCCAGTTGAGATGAAAAATACATCTGCAATAAAACTGGGAGACGATCAAGACCCAGAAATAGTAGTAGAGACAGAGTCTAGCAGAGGTAAGTGTGACAATAAGGTCTATGTGGTCTGATGTTGGCGATTGAGAATTATTCACGAGGAGGAGATGTTATACAATTGCCACATGTATGATGATTGACAATGATCACTGACTGGTTTTTTTTTACATTTTATATGAATTTCTAGTTGAGAAGAAAAATAACTCTGCAAAAATACTGGTAGAAGAGCAAAATGGCCAAATAGTAGAAGAGCGAAAACCTAGAAGACGTAAGTGTGATAATAAAGTCTATATTGTTTGATGTTGGCCAGTGAGAATAATTCATGTGGAGAAGATGTTATCTGTCAGTGGGGGGATTGTCACATGTATGATGACTGACAATGATCCTGTTCCTCTGCACGGATAAGATTTCTCTACCGTCCTGCCACAATGACACCAAAGCAGTATCCTCTAATATGGAGTTCCATTACTTACATTAGTTTTATATCTCTTCTCCTAGATTCCATCTTCCGCCGGATTATATCATCCTGCCGGCGAGGATTATCCAGGGCCGCTCGCAGCATCAGAAGATGCATTTGTCCAATCTGTCCATAGGGCACAATATACATCTAGTACAGCAAGTCCATCATCAAAGCTGTACTTGGGCAGCACGGTGGCTCAGTGGTTAGCACTGTTGCTTTGCAGCACTGGGATCCTGGGTTTAAATGTCATTAAGGAAAACATCTGCATGGAGTTTGTATGTTCTCCCCGTGTTTGCTTGGGTTTCCTCCGGGTACTCCGGTTTCCTCCCACACACCAAAGACATACTGATAGGGAATTCCTAATTTAAAAAAGTAAAATAAAAATTCTGAATTAATGTTCCTTTGTAATAGAATATTTCTGAAATATATGGCATACCAATACTGTACGTCGTACATGTTTGAAGCACCCTCATGAAGTTTTGTTTTTTCACTAAACTTGTATGTGTTGTAGTGTGGTTGGGTAATATACTTCCCTACTGCCCTCTTCTCTGAGATCAAGCTCTGTCCGACTCCACTTTTGTGTGATGTCATAACTACATAGTTACATACATAGGTTGAAAAAAGACCTAGGTCCATCAAGTTTAACCTTTCTCCACCAATTGTCCATTTTGTCACTAAATTAAATATAACCCACAATGTTATGTGTATTGAGGAAATCATCCAGCCCTTTTTAAAAACTGTTGTAGTCTGCTATTACTAGTTCTTGTGGTCGGCATTCCACAGTGTCACTGCTCTAACTGTAAATAACCCTTTCCTATTTAGTTGTTGGAATCGCCTGTCATCGCTCTTTAGCTCACTCTATGCTCTCGGTGTGAGCGAGAAGTCTCTTCTATAATGGGAGCCTATGGAGCCTTGTTCTGATGCTTCATAGGCTTACATTGTTAAAGGGAACCTGTCACCTCGTTTTTCAGCTATAAGCTGCGGCCACTGCTTTTCGGGGCTTATCTACAGCATTCTAGAATGCTGTAGAAGGGCAGTGGCCGTGGCTTATAGCTGAAAAACGAGGTGACAGGTTCCCTTTACTCACTTCATACTTGCCGATGTGGGAGATGATGTGACCTGGTCATCATCTAGCCGTGACAATTATTCCCTTATAAAAGCTTCTAGAGACATGCATAACCAGTAGGACTTGGGCATCCTAGGACAGTCCCACTTGGACTATATTCACATTGGACTATGATCAGTGGCTCTGTCGGTATTTGTGTCTGAAGCCTCGGAGGATGGGATTCAGATGTTCGCACCAACAGGAACATTGACTATAATGATGCAGGCAGAGTCAGTGTTCTATGTTGGCATCATTATATGCCTATTTGAGGCAGGCACCAAGACGCCATCTTGGTGTCTGCCTCAAAACGGCATACAAGGCCAAAAATTATGTCCTACAGAGCACACAGTGACTCCATCTACATCATTATAATCAATGGCTTCATTAACACAAACATCGGAAAACGTTTTTCTAGGGCTTCAGCTGCAAGCCCCCGACCGTAGACAAAGACACAATGTGAACTTAGATTAAGTAATTAAGTTATAGCCATCAAGAAGAAAGAAAAAAAATGGATCCAGCTTACTGCTTGTAGTCCAAATGGAGATCGTAAAGAATAACTTTTAAATAGTCTGTGGTCTGGCGCATGGGTCGAGATACATACCAGGCTAGCTCCATAGTCAGATAGCCTGTTGAGAAGTATATATGGAGGGAGAGGAGATGTAAGAAGTACACGCATCAAGGCAAGGTATTGTGGCATCAAATATTAGTCCAGTATAATAAACTGTGATATGGACCACTATATTAACCCATATTCAGTAGATGAAAAAGAACTGAAGGGTTAAAGAGCGCCAAAACACTTATAAAATAAATCAATAGTAAACCTCCCTCCATATATACTTCCCAACATTTGCACTCAGGACATGGTTTTTGATGTACTTAAATTAATGCATTTAGCAACAATATACATCTGAAATTTTTTTTGCATAGGGCTTAGTGTATTTTGCACATCATATTGATTATGTGGACTAGCTACACACATTATACGTATACAATTGTGTGATGTTATATAGAGCTTGTTATTGCTCCCATGATTATAGCTTATGTTTAATAACCGCTGTCTTTTAAACGTTTTTAATCATTTTTTTGGTGGTTTGTGTATCCCATGTAATAAAATTGACAATTTTTCTATGGTGATCCCTGCATTTGGTGTATGTCTTCTTGGTTCTTTTTTTGTGATTTACATGTGATTTGGACATACTGTGGTTGGATCCCCTCTAATTAGTCTTATTATCTGATGGTGCCCTCCGCATCCTTGTAGATAGCTTCAAAAAGTAGTAGTAGTAGTAGTAGTAGTATATGTAATTACTGCTATCTCCTGCCAAATTCCTTAGTGAGGAGTGCCGAACATTTATTCAGGTTATTTTTCAACCCAGAACTCTTAAGACAACGCATAGGTTAAAAAACCACTATACCAATAATAGATATGCCATGTTCTTGTATGGACCTTGAGAATATATTCATGTCAGAAGGAGCAAACATCAGAAGGAAGGGTCGGAGGTTGATCATAGAACTTTGCTTTACCTTATTGACTTAAAGGAGTGTAAAACATGAACCGATTGGCTTTATTAAAAAAATAAAGCTTTTTCCTGATCCCAAGAGACAATCAGAGTGGACATACAGGCATTTAGGATTCATGGCGGTCAGAGCCAGAACAAAGAACAATTAGTTCCAGTCAGAGCACAACAGTTCATTTTAATGGCTACATTTCATCAGTACCATTCCCTTTATAATCTACAGTAGATGATAAATGGATCTGGCAGATTTAATGGGAATGTGTCCATTTTTTTTCTCAACAATTGGAAAAAAAAATGCAAAAACGTATATTTTTTAATGGTATAAAATAGAAATCTTTGCTCATATTTTCAACTTGAAAAACTGGAGGTAGTGGGGGGCAACGGCTGATATTTGCCGTAAAAATTTAGTCTAATGTGAGATAGTGCAACTGCAGTACACATTGGTGGGATCTGCTCCATGTGTGAGACGTCACTCCTCGCCTTCTAGATGTTTGCCAAAGGATAAGGCAGGATGAAGCGTAGGAGCCATTTTGTTAGTGGCGGCAAAGTGGTATTTACAAGTGGAAAGTGACACAGAGGTCGGTCGTTAGCACAGAGTCTGTTAGTTGAAGGTGCGCTGCTCACCGTTTCATTCAGTGGCCGCATGAGATACAAGGCTCAGCAGACCGTCACACATGATGGGACTAGATACATGGCTGTGCTCAGTGTAAAGCCTCACTCAAATGTACAGTATAAGGTGGGGACATCTGAATGAGGCTTTACACTGACTGAGCAGAGATGAGTCAGTGTTCAGAGCACAGCAGTGTGATGATGAACTCTGAATACTGGAATGAGTACAGATCAGGAGCCTGACACTGTACGACTAATCCCAGGCTACTGAGCTTCTCAATAGCCTGATATTACTACAGCGTCAGGCTCCTGATCTGTGCTCACCACATCTCACAACTGCTGTGCAGACCTCCTGTCACCAACAGCTGCGTGAGCTGTTGATATGGGGGTGTAAATTGTAGCCAAGAGCACAGTTCTGGACTACAATAAAATGGCACCTGACTCCCCCGCAGCTGTGAACTGGACACCCCATGGGGAATGCACAGTCCACAGCTGAGACAGACACAATATAGGAGATTGAAACTTACACAAATAAAGAGCATCCAGCCCTACATGATCCATAACACAAAAGATAATTATTAAAAATATTCCTTTTATTAATCATCACATAAAAGCACAATAGTTATAGTATTAATAGATGCAGTGGTTGGTGTTGGTAAACAAACAAAAATTACCCGGAACTACTCAAAGCATAGACATAATAATATGCACCATTTAAATGCAGAAAACCTCCAAAAGAGAAAAGATAAAGCAAGCCACAAAACCTAAGTATATTGTTTATCAGAATCACCCCCTGCAAATATGTTCAAGTAATGTATCAATTAAGATCCAATATGAGTCACAGGTAAAGGTCCTGCCCCCCGAGGAAGCCAAATAGGCGAAACGTGCATCGGGGCACATTCCTGGAACCGGTATACTCACCCATATGGGTAAGCACTGAATGGCACTTTAATCTGCACTGTCACTTCATATATTAAGGGATACCGCTCTGATATAAAGATCTGCCTCTGGGATGTTTACTCTATGCTAGCCACATCTATTATTTTTCTATAGCTTCCTTACCCTGTATTAGACCTTTACCTGTGACTTATATTGGATCTTAATAGATACATTACTTGAACATTTTTGCAGGGGGTGATTCTGATAAACAATATACTTAGGTTTTGTGGCTTGCTTTATCTTTTCTCTTTTAGAGGTTTTCTGCATTTAAATGGTGCATATTATTATGTCTATGCTTTGAGTAGTCCCGGGTAATTTTTGTTTGTTTACCAACACCAACCACTGCATCTATTATTACTATAACTATTGTGTTTTTATGTGATGATTAGTAAAAGGAATATTTTTAATAATTATCTTTTGTGTTATGGTTCATGTAGGGCTGGATGCTCTTTAAATGTGTAAATTTTGATTATGTTTGCCGTTGCCCATCCCCTTAGGGGAATATGGAATTTTTCTATTACCCATTGCATCGGTTATATTAAACAATATAGGAGATTGTGGTCTGTGCGTCTCTAGTCTCCTATGGCCTCAGTATTTGCGGTGTGCAAGCGTCATACCTAAACAGTTACACAGCAGGAAGTATAAACTGGCAGCAGAAAAAAAAATATTAAAATCGTAAGTTAATTATACAAATTGTCTCTTCAGAGAGGAAGAGGACTAGAACGCCACCTATTGGAAGTAGCAATCCTAAAAGTCAATGTTGACCCTTTAACGAGCCTTGTTACATGACTTAGGATAAAAGCCAAGCCAGAATCTCAATTTGCAGACACTGTGTTTCGGGGTACTGCCCCTCATCAGTGCAAAGTGTGAGATCTGGTTTGGATGTGTGAGAGGTGTTACGGTTCTGCAGCACAGGACTAGGGTAGGAGGGGGAAAACTGACTCTGCACTGTGGCTAGGCTGATGCCCTACGATGGAGTGGGCGACCCATTCCTTGTGAATAGACCCACCGACGATCCTAGGCTAATCTCAAGCGAAGACCTATTGATAGAGGGAAGGGGGTCCCTGAAGGATATAAGGGCTGGGTACAAAAACGGGTCACCTCCTAACAGAGTACACAAAGAAGGCTGCAGAAACAAACTGAAAACAGAAACTGAGACTAGCAGAACCAGGGGTCCCAGAACTGCATTAATTAACCCCTTCCTGACATCTGACGTGCTATCCCGTCCACGGGACTCGGGCCCCTATGATCGGGGACAGGATAGTACGCTGATCGCGGCCGGGTGTCAGCTGATTATCACAGCTGACACCCGGCACTATGTGTCAGGGGCGTTCATGGACCGCCCCGGCACGTTAACCCCTGGCACACTGCATTCAAACATGATCGCAGTGTACCGGAGGATCAGGGAAGCATCGGCAGGGAGGGGGTTCCCTCCGTGCTTCCCTGAGACCCCCCAGCGCAGCGCGATGTGCTGCCCTGCGCTGGGGGCCTCCTTCCCTGCAGGTCTCCGGATCCAATATGGCGGCGGGGACCTTCGGAGGCCTGCAGGGAGGCGGCTTCCTCACTGCCTGCAAAGCGCAGGCATGAGGAAGCCTTGTGCAGCGCCTGTCACATCGCTGATCTGACACAACACTGTGTCCCCCCTAGGACAATGTAATAAAGTAAAAAAAAGAACGTGTAAAAATAATTTATAAAAAAAATCGCTAAATAAATAAAAAAAAATATATTCCCTAATAAATTCATTTTTTTAAAATAAAAAATAAATAAAAGTACACATATGTAGTATCGCCGCGTCCGTACCGACCCGCCCTGTAAAATTGTCCCATTAGTTAACCCCTTTAGCGAACCATTTAAAAAATTAAAAACAAAGCAAAAAACAATGCTTTATTATCATACCGCCGAACAAAAAGTGCAATAACGCGCGATCAAAAAGACGGATATAAATAATCATGGTACCGCTGAAAACGTCATCTTGTCCTGCAAAAAACAAGCTGCCATACAGCATCATCAGTGAAAAAATAAAAAAGTTGTAGCTCGCAGAATAAAGCGATGCAAAAATAATTATTTTTTATATAAAATAGTATTCATTGCATAAAAGCGCCAAAACATAAAAAAGACAGAAATGAGGTATCGCTGTAATTGTACTGACCCGACAAATAAAATCGCTTTATCAATTTTACCAAATACGGAACGGTATAAACGACTCCCCCAAAAGAAATTCATGAAATGCTGGTTTTGTTCATTCTGCGTCCCAAAAATCGGAATAAAAACCGATCAAAAAATGTCAGGTGCCCGAAAATGGTACCAATAAAAACGTCAACTTGTCCCGCAAAAAATAAGACCTCACATGACTCGGTGGGTCAAAATATGGAAAAATTATAGCTCTCAATATGTGGTGATGCAAAAACTATTTCTACAATAAAAAGCGTGTTTTAGCGTCTGACAGCTGCCAAATGTAAAACCCACCATAAATAGTAAATCAAACCCCCGTTATCACCCCCAAAGGCCTGTTTCACACATCAGTTTTTTGTCTCAGTCAAAATCCGCCGAAAAGCGGATCCGTTCCTAACTGATGTGAACGGATGCCACTGGATCCGTTTTTTTGACGGATCCGCCGAATGAAGAATTTTAAAGGAACCGCTGCCCGGGTAGGAGAGAGAGAGAGAGAGAGAATTTTTTTCGTCTGCCAGAAAGGATTTCAGGGTTAAATTCGCGGCTGACTTCCTTTCTCTAGGCATGCGCAATGTAAAATGCGGATCCTGCAGCAAAAAAAAACGTTGCAGGGTCCGTCCAGGCATATCGGCGGACAAAAAAAATTTGGCGGATCCACAAAAAAACGGATACAACGGCTGGCCATCCGTCAAGATCCGCCGGTAAGCAACTCAATGGGGAAAAAAACGGATCTGCCAAAAAAATGGCGGATCCGTTTTTTTCAAAAACCGGCGCATTTTGACTGATGGTCAAAAACGGAAGTGTGAAACAGGCCTTAGTTAGGGAAAAATAATAAAATTTAAAAAATGTATTTATTTCCATTTTCCCATTAGGGTTAAGGCTAGGGTTAGGGCTGAGATTAGGGTTAGGGTTGGAATTGGAACTGGGGGATTTCCACTGTTTAGGCACATAAGGTGCTCTCTAAGGCTACTTTCACACATCCGTTTTCTGGAATCCGGCACGATGCGGCGAAAATGTAAAAAACCTGATCCGGCACCGGATGGCACCGGATCCGGTTTTTTCCTCATTGACTGTCATTACCGCCGCATCGTGCCGGATGGCCATGCGGCGTGTCAGGTTTCTGCCGGAAACGGGAAAAATGTGCCGTCCGGCGTGTGCAAAAAACATTCCCTGTAACGTTTTTTCACAGCGCCGGAACGGTTTTCAGCACTGCGCATGCCCGGGCACGTTGTCTTTTAGCCCCATAGGTGATCTCTCTCTCTCTCTCTCCATACCTGTCTGCGTCTGTCGCCCTCTTTGCGCTCTGGCTCCTTTAAATCTTCACGACACCGTATCCGGCCATACACTGACATCCGGTGTCTGCGCTCCACGCCGCTTCCGACACTACGGCTTTTCACCGCAAGGAGCCGGATCACTAAAAACGGAGGTGTGAAAGTAGCCTTAACGCAACATGGCATCTGATCTAAATTCCAGCCAATTCTGCGCTTAAAAAGGCAAATGGTGCTCGTTCCCTTCCAAGCTCTGCCATGCGCCCAAACAGTGTTTTACCCCCACATATGGGGTATCAGCCTACTCAGGACAAATTGCAACACAACTTTTGGGGTCTACTTTCTCCTGTTATCCTTAGGAAAATAAAAAAATTGGGGGCAAAATATCTTTTTTGTGGGAAAAAAAATATGATTTTTTTATTTTCACACCCGGGCATTATAAATTTCTGTGAAGCACTTGGGTTTCAAAGTGCTCACCACTAGTGTTGAGCGATACCACCTGATATTGAAAAATATCGGATCGGATTGGATCAGCCGATCTAAAAAAAATATCGGGTATCGCCGATTCCGATCCCGGAAGTCCCATTCAAGTCAATGGAACAGAAATATCGGAATTGAAAAAAACCCTTTCTTTCCTTGTAGGTTAATTCTACATGAAGAAAAACAACTAAGAATAATGTAGAATGTATTGTGGGAGGTATAGGAGACATTAAAGCCATAGAGGTTTAGCCCAATCAAATGGAATAGCAGTAATAATTTTTTTATTTTAAAGACGTTTGGAGTTACAAAGATATTGACTATGTAACCTCTTTTATATTTTGTCAGATATGTATGTTTCACTACCTCCATGCTCTTCACCTTCTTTTTTACTTCTCCCACACTTTCTCCTTCATCATCCTCAGCAGCAGCATCTTTTTCATCAACTTCTTCTTCACCTTATTCATCTTCTTCTTCTTCTTCACCTTATTCACCTTCTTCTTCTTCACCTTCTTCTTCTTCACCTTCTTCTTCTTCTTCACCTTCTTCTTCTTCTTCACCTTCTTCTTCACCTTCTTCTTCTTCTTCTTCTTCCTATTATTCTTTTTTTAACATTCTTCATATTCTTCTTATTCAACTATTATTCTTCTTCATATTCTACTTCTTCATCTTCTTCCTATTCTTCTTCTTCATCATATTCTTATTTGTGACAGGCATTCCTGTAGTTGTTATCTATAAAAGTTTGAAGATTACACCTTCCGTTCTGCCTGTCACAAAAGATTTACAACAGGATTTGTCCGCGTTCGGTTAGGCCTGCAGCAGCAGGCATTTTCCAGGGGCACCACGAGGAGGAACGGACTCACCCCCATACACTGCTTAGTCTTCTTCTGCTTATAATTTAGATAATATCATTTGCTCTTATTTTTAGTCTTATGCTTAATGTTCTTCTGCTTTTGGTTTTTCTGCTTCTTGGTCTTCTGTCTCTTGTTGTTCTGCATCTTGGTGGTTGTCTTCATGTTCTTTGTCCTCTTGGTCATTTTCTTGAGGGTCATCTTTTTGGTCTTCTTCGGTGTTGTCTTCAGGGTCATCGTCAGGGTGATCCAGAGTGAGAATCAAAAAACAATTCCACAAGCTTGAACTTGGAAAAGTAGCAGAAGGTACAAGAAGGCTGAGGAACTGCCGAGAACCAGCTGACGGTACTGGAACCCGGATGGGTAGCAGACGGAACAATAGCAAATGGAACTAGCGAGGACCAGCTGACGGTGCTGGAACCCAGAGGGGCATCAGAAGGAACCAGAGCCAATGGCACAACCGTGGACCAGCTGACGGTGCTGGAACACGGTTACTAAGCAGGAGGTACCTGTGCTACAAAGCACTACCAATGACCAGCAGACGTTGCTGGAACTCAGATACCGAGAAGGAGGCACCTAGGCCAAAGGCACTGCAGAGAACCAGCTGACGGTGCTGGAACCCGGATGGGTAGCAGAAGCTGCAAGAGCAAATGAAACTAACGAGGACCAGCTGATGGTGCTGGAACCCAGAGGGGCAGCAGAAGGAACAAGAGCCAATGGCACAACCATGGACCAGCTGACGGTGCTGGAACACGGTTACTAAGCAGGAGGTACCTGTGCTACAAAGCACTACCAAGGACCAGCAGACGTTGCTGGAACTCGGATACCGAGAAGGAGGCACCTAGGCCAAAGGCACTGCCGAGAACCAGCTGACGGTGCTGGAACCCGGATGGCTAGCAGAAGCTGCAAGAGCAAATGAAACTAACGAGGACCAGCTGATGGTGCTGGAACCCGGAGGGGCAGCAGAAGGAACAAGAGCCAATGGCACAACCGTGGACCAGCTGACGTTGCTGGAACACGGTTAATAAGCAGGAGGTACCTGTGCTACAAAGCACTACCAAGGACCAGCAGACGTTGCTGGAACTCGGATACCGAGAAGGAGGCACGTAGGCCAAAGGCACTGCCGAGAACCAGCTGACGGTGCTGGAACCCGGATGGGTAGCAAAAGCTGCAAGAGCAAATGAAACTAACGAGGACCAGCTGATGGTGCTGGAACCCGGAGGGCCAGCAGAACGAACAAGAGCCAATGGCACAACCATGGACCAGCTAACGTTGCTGGAACACGGTTACTAAGCAGGAGGTACCTGTGCTACAAAGCACTACCAAGGACCAGCAGACGTTGCTGGAACTCGGATACCGAGAAGGAGGCACCTAGGCCAAAGGCACTGCTGAGAACCAGCTGACGGTGCTGGAACCCGGATAGGTAGCAGAAGCTGCAAGAGCAAATGAAACTAACGAGGACCAGCTAATGGTGCTGGAACCCGGAGGGGCAGCAGAAGGAACAAGAGCCAATGGCACAACCGTGGACCAGCTAACGTTGCTGGAACGCGGTTACTAAGCAGGAGGTACCTGTGCTACAAAGCACTACCAAGGACCAGCAGACGTTGCTGGAACTCGGATACCGAGAAGGAGGCACCTAGGCAAAGGCACTGCCGAGAACCAGCTGACGGTGCTGGAACCCGGATAGGTAGCAGAAGCTGCAAGAGCAAATGAAACTAACGAGGACCAGCTGATGGTGCTGGAACCCGGAGGGGCAGCAGAAGGAACAAGAGCCAATGGCACAATCGTGGACCAGCTGACGGTGCTGGAGCACGGTTATTAAGCAGGAGGTACCTGTGCTACAAAGCACTACCAAGGACAAGCAGACGCTGCTGGAACTCGGATACCAAGAAGGAGGCACCTAGGCCAAAGGCACTGCCGAGAGCCAGCTGACGGTGCTGGAACCCGTATGGGTAGCAGAAGGTACCCATGAAAAAGACAAAGTTGCAAGGCCGTGAGCCGGCTGCAGTTACCGAAACCCACAGTCCTACAGGGGGTGCTTGTCCTATTGGCAACCAGCCTTTATTACCAGAACCCGCAGCCCACATAGGAAGCACCTAAACTGCGGGCACCATAGGCTCGGCTACCCCGACGGCAACACGACAGGACAACGTATTGGTGGCAAAGTGACATTGACACTACCCGGAAAAAGCAGGCGCACTGGAACTAGGCTGGGCAGGAGGGAGTACCCGTGCCAAAGACACTTCTGAGCAGCAACTGGCGATGTTGCAGCCCAGGATCAATCACGGAGCAGGCTGAGGCCTACTTGGAGCAAGTTTTAGATCGGTTGTACACTACTTCTGATTGTAACCATGCTCCACTTAGGCCTCTGGCTCTACTGTCTCTAGCATTTCCCCTGGCCTCCAACCCCGCCAGTTGCTGCTCTGAAGTGGCGTCTGCATAATCCACACTTGTTCCTGGGTTACAGGGGCTCTGTCACGTCAGTGGATCCCCTGATGTGTGTCCGGCAAGGTCTCCTGCTCTGTCCACATTCCCACTACTAGTAATGGGAATGTGGACAGAGCAGGAGACATTGCCGGACACACATCAGGGGATCCACTGACGTGACAGAGCCCCTGTAACCCAGGAACAAGTGTGGATTGTGCAGACGCCACTTCAGAGCAACAACTGGCGGGGTTGGAGGCCAGGGGAAAATACTAGAGACAGTGGAGCCAGAGGCATAAGTGGAGCATGGTAAAAAATCAGTAGTAGTGTGACTGTGTAGGCAGCAGGAGAATTTGCCATCCACACAGCAGGGGATCAGCTGGCGTTACTAAACCCCACTAACACAGGAGCTAGTGTGTTTTTCTCTGTGAAGACGGTACTTCTGAACACCAACTGGCAATGTTGGAGCCCAGGATGAAGCATGGAGCAGGCTGAGGCCTGATGTTTTTGGCATGTGGAGGCAGCAGGAGACATTGCCGTCAACACAGCAGGGGAACAGCAGACATTAGTGAACCCCACTAACACAGGAGCTTCTGTGTTTTTCTCTGTGAAGACGGCACTTCTGAACACCAACTGGCGTTGTTGGAGCCCAGGATAAAGCATGGAGAAGGCTGAGGCATGATGTTTTTGGCATGTGGAGGCAGCAGGAGAAATTGCCGTCAACACAGCAGGGGAACAGCAGACATTAACGAACCCCACTAACACTGGAGCTAGTGTGTTTTTCTCAGTGAAGACGGCACTTCTGAACACCAACTAGCATTGTTCGAGCCCAGGATGAAGCATGGAGCAGGCTGAGGCCTGATGTTTTTGGCATGTGGAGGCAGCAGGAGAAATTGCCGTCAACACAGCAGGGGAACAGCAGACATTACTGAACCCCACTAACACAGGAGCTAGTGTGTTTTTCTCTGTGAAGACGGCACTTCTGAACACCAAATGGTGTTGTTGGAGTCCAGGATGAAGCATGGAGCAGGCTGAGGCCTGATGTTTTTGGCATGTGGAGGCAGCAGGAGACATTGCCGTCAAGACAGCAGGGAACAGCAGACATTACTGAACCCCACTAACACAGGAGCTTGTGTGTTTTTCTCTGTGAAGACGGCACTTCTGAACACCAACTGGCGTTGTTGGAGTCCAGGATGAAGCATGGAGCAGGCTGAGGCCTGATGTTTTTGGCATGTGGAGGCAGCAGGAGACATTGCCGTCAACACAGCAGGGAACAGCAGACATTACTGAACCCCACTAACACAGGAGCTTGTGTGTTTTTCTCTGTGAAGACGGCACTTCTGAACACCAACTGGCGTTGTTGGAGCCCAGGATGAAGCATGGAGCAGGCTGAGGCCTGATGTTTTTGGCATGTGGAGGCAGCAGGAGACAATGCCGTCAACACAGCAGGGGAACCGCAGACATTACTGAACCCCACTAACACAGGAGCTTGGGTGTTTTTCTCTGTGAAGACGGCACTTCTGAACACCAACTGGCGTTGTTGGAGCCCAGGATGAAGCATGGAGCAGGCTGAGGCCTGATGTTTTTGGCCTGTGGAGGCAGCAGGAGACATTGCCGTCAACACAGCAGGGGAACAGCAGACATTACTGAACCCCACTAACACAGGAGCTTGTGTGTTTTTCTCTGTGAAGACGGCACTTCTGAACACCAACTGGCGTTGTTGGAGCCCAGGATCAATCATGCAGCAGGCGGAGGCGAACTTGCAGCAGGTTTTATATAGGTTGTAGACTACTACTGATTGTAACCGTGCTCCTTTAAGGCCTCTGGCTCCACTGTCTCTAGTATTTCCCCTGGCCTCCAACCCCGCCAGTTACAGCTCTGAAGTGGCGTCTGCACAATCTACTCTTGTTCATGTGTAACTGGGGCTCAGTCACGTCAGTGGATCCCCTGATATGTGTCCAGCAAGGTCTCCTGCTCTGTCCTCATTCACTCTACTAGTAATGGGAATGTGGACAGAGCAGGAGACATTGCCGGACACACATCAGGGGATCCAGTGACGTGACAGAGCCCCTGTAACCCAGGAACAAGTGTGGATTGTGCAGACGCCACTTCAGAGCAGCAACTGGCGGGGTTGGAGGCCAGGGGAAAAACTAGAGACAGTGGAGCCACAGGCCTAAGTGGAGCACGGTTAAAAATCAGTAGTAGTTTGAATGTGGATGGAGCAGGAGACTTTGCCGTCCACACAGCAGGGGAGCAGCTGGCGTTACTGAACCCCACTAACACAGGAGCTAGTGTTTTTCTCTGTGCAGATGACACTTCTGAGCATCAACTGGCTGTGTTGAAGCCCAGCGATTATAGTTCAGGTGGTAGAAACATGAACACAACAGGAGACCTGGATACTGTTGTCAACCAATTATTTATTCGGGAAAAGGACTGGCAAATTCTGGCGAGATCCAAGCCTTGTTCATTTTCAGAAAAGTAAGCCGGTCAACATTATCTGAAGATAGTCGCGTGCGACGGTCTGTTAGTACACCACCTGCGGCACTAAAGACGCGTTCCGATAATACACTGGCAGCAGGGCAAGCCAGCACCTACAATGCATACTGGCTAAGCTCTGGCCATGTATCCAGCTTTAGAGACCCAAAACTTGAAGGGGGAAGTGCCATCTGGGAGTACACTGACAGGGCAAGACATGTAGTCTGTCACCATCTGACGGAAACGTTGCCTCCTGCTGACTGGAGCCGTCTGTGATGGTGTAGATAATTGTGGCGGACACACTCAAAACTTTGCCACATTTGGGCCATACTGGTCTTGCCTTGTGCTGAGGCGCTGCCTCTGCTCCCTCTTTGTGCCGAGTTTCCTCCACTGCCTCGACGCACAGAGCTGCTTTGTAAAGTACTAGCACCACTGCTGTCGGGTGGAATGGAAAACATGAAGGACTGCACCAGTGTGTCTTGGTACTGCCGCAGTTTACGCTCCCGGGTCAACGGTGGTATGAGGCTTTGTAAGTTGTCCCGGTAGCGAGGATCTAGGAGGGTGTACACCCAATAATCAGTCGTGTTGAGAATGTGGGCGATGCGGCGGTCGTTTCTCAGGCACTGCAGCATGAAATCAACCATGTGCTGCAGACTCCCAACTGCCAAAGAAACGCTGTCCCCTGCTTGATGCGTCATTTCTGCCTGCTCTGCATCACCCCACCCTCGCTGTACATACTGGCTAGAGGATTGTGTACCTCCCTCCTCTGGAGAGATGTCTTCCTCCTCCATCGACTACTCCTCATCCTCCTCACAAAGTGTCCCCTGCCTAGGCCTTTGTGAGGAACCACGTAGCGCAGACTGTCCAGAAGCAGATGGCATTTGGGACTCCTCATCCTCCACCTCTTCCAAAACCTCCTCCCTTAGTGCTTGCAGTATTTTTGAAGCAGGCAGATAAGGGGGACAGTCATGCTGACTAGTGCATCATCTGCACTCGCCATCCGCGTGGAATCATCGAAGGCACGCAAAACGAGGCAGATGTCCTTCATAGAGGCCCACTCAGTGGTGCTGAAGTGTGACCGGCGCACAGTGCGACTTGTTTGCGCCTGATGCAGCTGGTACTCCATGACTGCTGCCTGCTGCTCACACAACCGCTCCAACATATGTAACGTTGAATTCCACCTGGTGGGTAGGTCACATATGATGTGATGATCCAGAAGGCATAATCGGCGCTGCAGAGCAGCAAGGCGCGATCTTGCCGTGCTGTAACGCCGCAAGTGAGCGCACTCTATGCGGACCTTGTGCAGCAGTGCATCAAGATCCGGATAGTCCTTCAGAAAGCTCTGCACGACCAGGTTCAGCACATGTGCCAGACATGGGATGTGAGTGAGGTTGCCTAGGCCAAGAGCTGCCACCAGATTTCTGCCATTGTCACACACTACCAAGCCCGGCAGGAGATTCGCTGGCAGAAACCACACGTCGCTCTCCTGCTTGATGGCATTCCAGAGCTCCTGCGCTGTGTGGCTTCGATTCCCCAAAGAAATTAATTTGAGTACGGCCTGTTGACGTTTGGCCACGGCTGTGCTCATATCGGTCGTAACAGGCTCCTGCTGCGCTGTTTCTGAGGAGCTTGAGTAGGAGGAGGAGTCAATGTGTACAGACTGGATTCCTGCAATCCGTGGAGTTGGCAGAACACGTACAGCGCCACTCTCCATATCTGTACCCGGCTCCACAACATTGACCCAATGGGCAGTGAGGGAAAGGTATCGTCCCTGTCCATGGTTACTGGTCCACGCATCGGTGGTCAGGTGGACCTTGCTACTGACGGCATTTAGTAGCGCATGTTGTATTTTTCCCTCCACCTGTTTTTGCAGGGCAGGGATGGCTAGCCTGCTGAAATAAAAGTGGCTCGGTACGGTGTATTGTGGGACTGCCAATGCCATCAAGTCCCTGAAGGTGTCAGTCTCCACCAGCCTGAATGAGAGCATTTCAAGTGCCAGTAGTTTGGCAATACCAGCATTCAGAGCCTGTGCTCGGGGATGGTTTGCCGAGTATGTCCGCCTTTTATCCCATGCCTGTGCTACCGATGGTTGTAGAGTGGCCTGGGAGTGTGAGGAGGACTGGGAACGTGGTGCTGTGGGTGGAAGTTCACTGGGTCTCCAGACAACATTGCCAAAGGTTCTTCCTTGGCGATCCTGTGAGGAAGCCGAACCAGTTGTGTGTGAGCTGGAGGAAGAGGCCCCAACACGAGCTGAAGAGGTGGTAGGTGGTACTGTAAGTTGGCCTATGTCTTCAGTGTGTCTGTGTAACTCCACCTCGTGCTTCGTCCGCACATCTTTCCACATATTTGTGGTATTGAGGTTGCTGACATTTTTCCCTCTTTTGACTTTCTGATGACACAGCTTGCATTTGACAAAGCAAATGTCATCTGCAACTGTGTCAAAAAAGGACCACGCACTGCAAGTCTTGGGAGCGCCCGTTTTGCCTTTTGAAAGAGGAATGCTCCTACCGGGTGCCGAAGTGGAGGCTACAGGCAACCAAGTCTGCCCCCTCCCTCTCCCTCCTGTTTTGGCCGTTCGGGGAATCTCTTCCTCAGAGCTGCTCCAACCACCTTCCTGTTCCTCACGCCATGATGGGTCAAGGACCTCATCATCTACACTCCCCTCTTCAAACACCTGCTTCTCCTGGGTTGTCTCGCCAGCACCGTACACACCAGAAAGTGGTAACTGAGTCTCGTCATCATCTGATGCGTACTGAGGTGTGCTGACCATAGGCACTGGCCCACCCGCCTCTTCAGATTCCGAGGGACAAAGAAGTTGCGCATCACTGCATACTCCCTCTTCTTCACATTCTTGAATGCTGCTTGGCTGGCCCCCTCTTTCTAAGCCAACAGATTCAGAGAACAGAAGTAGAGACTGTGATGGCTCCTGTCCAGGGCTCTCTGACTGCCTTGGCACTATGGCAGGTGGTGAAGAGACAGATGGTTGCTCTTCAGTGCTCTGGCCCTGAGAGGACGTAGAAGTCATTGAAGTCGATGTGTTAGCTGCCATCCATCCGACAATGGCTTCAATTTGTTCCTCCCGCAGCAGTGGGGTACGGCGAGGTCCTACAAAGCTGCGCATAAAGGACTGTTGCCTGGTGAAACTGGGGGATGCTGACTCACTGGTGCCAGCAGCAGGCACAGAATCCCCACATCCTCTCCCTGCAGAATCCCCACGTCTTCTCCCTGCAGAATCCCCACGTCCTCTCCCTGCTGAAACTCCACGCCCATGCCCACGTGCCTTACTCCCTGCCTTCTTCATCTTGCTAGACTGATAAAGATAGGCAGAAAAGTACAAAGGGGGGGCTTAGTGTGCTTATTCCTGAACAGCTGGTAACAGGTATAAGAAACACTAATTTTAAGAAGTGTGTGTGTGGACTACACTTTAATAGGAGCTAATGTGGCCTACACAACTGTCAAATGTAGTGTTTGTTGAACTTTATTTTGTTTTTGTTTTTTTTAAAAACTAAAAGGATGTGACCAAAGATTTGAAAGTGATAGTATCACAAACTTTTTGGAGCTATTACAATGCAGGCAGGAAACCTACAGTGCAAAAGATGAGGCTCCAAAAAAATTGTGTAATACTAATCTGGCTGCAGCTGAAGGGCACAAGCCATAAAAAAGGCTCCTCTATCTACTCCTATATAGTGTTTGCAACCAAACAGTGTAGATGGATATGGATGGATGCACACTAATAGGAGAAAAAAAAGGAGCTGCAATAAAAGAAAAACGTGTGAGGCAGTGACGCACGCTGAGCGGCCTACAACCAGACGTAGCTGCAGGACACACTACTCAGCGTGAACTGCACTCACACACAGTCAGAGACCTCTCAGACAGCCATGAACAGTGCAGAGAAGTGGGCACTAGCACTGAAAGGCTGCAGAAAGGCTCCGCTGTCTATTACTAGTGTTTGCAACCAACGTATATGGATACGGATGGAAGCACACTAGATAGAATTTATGAAAAATAAGCAGCCAGAAAAGAAAAATATGTATGAGGCAGCAGTGAGGCACGCTGGGCGGCCTACAACCAGACGTGGCTGAAGGACCCACTACACAGTGTGAGCTGCACTCACACAACCCTTGCAGACAGCTGTGAACACTGCTGCTAGGCAAAAGAAAGCTACAGTGGTGGTTTATGTAGCCTGGGTAAAGCACAATATTGTTTTGAGAATCGCTATTTCTAACTGTCCCTCACAGTCTTCAACAGCAGCCTGTCCCTAACTGAATTCACAGCAGAGTGAACAGAAATGGCGGCGGCGGCGGTTTTATAGTGCATCATGACATCATTTCAGTAGCCAATCACAGCCATGTCAATAGTTAACATGCCTACATGCCTAACAGGATGTGCCCACACTTCTGGGGATTCCCATTGGCTGAATCAAATCGAGCGGGCTCATAGCATTATGGGAACTTCCGATTCTGGTATTCGATATGAAAAAAGTATCGGAACTAAGTATCGGAATTCCGATACAGCGAATATCGGCCGATACCCGATACTTGCGGTATCGGAATGCTCCACACTACTCACCACACATCTAGATAAGTTCCTTGGGGGTCTAGGTTCCAAAATGGGGTCACTTGTGGGGAGTTTCAACAGTCTAGGCACATCAGAGGCTCTCCAAACGCAACATGACACCCGCAGACCATTCCATCAAAGTCTGCATTCCAAAATGTCACTACTTCCCTTCCAAGCCCCGACGTGTGCCCATACAGTAGTTTTCTCCCACATATGGGGTATCAGCGTACTCAGGATAAATTGGACAACAACTTTTGGGGTCCAGTTCCTCATGTTAACCTTGGCAAAATAAAAAAATTGGGGACTAAAAGATCATGTTTGTGGAAAAAATATGAATTTTTTATTTTCACGCCCGGATGTTATAAGCTTCTGTGAAGCACTGGAGGGCTCAAAGTGCTCACCACACATCTAGATAACTTCCTTGGGGGGGTCTAGTTTCCAAAATGGGGTCACTTGTGGAAGGTTTCAACAGTTTAGGCACATCAGAGGCTCTCCAAATGCAACATGACACCCGCAGACCATTCCATCAAAGTCTGCGTTCCAAAATGTCACTACTTCCCTTCCAAGCCCCGACGTTTGCCCATACAGTAGTTTTCTCCCACATATGGGGTATCAGCGTACTCAGGATAAATTGGACAACAACTTTTGGGGTCCAATTTCTCCTGTTACCCTTGGCAAAATAAAAAAATGGGGACTAAAAGATTATGTTTGTGAAAAAAATATGATTTTTTTATTTTCACACCTGGGCGTTATAGTCTGCTGTGAAGCACTGGGGGGTCCAAAGTGCTCACCACACATCTAGATAAGTTCCTTGGGGGATCCAGTTTCCAAAATGGGGTCACTTGTGGGGTTTCCACAGTTTAGCTACATCAGGGGTCTCCAAAGGCAACATGACACCCATAGACAAATCCATCAAAGTCTGCAATCCAAAACGTCACTACTTCCCTTCCGAGCCCCGACGTGTGACCATACAGTAGTTTTCTCCTACATATGGGGTATCAGCGTACTCAGGACAAATTGGACAACAACTTTTGTGGTCCAGTTCCTCCTGTTACCCTTGGCAAAATAAAAAATTGGGGACTTAAAGATCATGTTTGTGGAAAAATATGATTTTGTTCTTTTCACGCCAGGGCGTTATAAACTTCTGTGAAGCCCTTGGGGGTTCAAAGTGCTCAACACACATCTAGATAAGTTCCTTGGGGGGTCTAGTTTCCAAAATGGTGTCACTTGTGGGGGATTTCCACTGTTTAGGCTCATCAGGGGCTTTCCAAACACGGCATGGCGGCCAATCCCAATTCCAGCCAAAAAAGTCAAATGGCGCTGCTTCCCTTCCGAGCTCTGCTATGCGCCCAAATAGTGGTTTACCCACACATGTGGGGTATCAGCGTACTCAGGACAAATTGCACAATAACTTTTAGGGTCCTGTTACCCTTGGGAAAATAAATATTGTGGGTGAAAAGATCATTTTTGTGGAAAAAATATGATTTTTTAATTTTACGGCTGTACATTATAAACTTCTGTGAAGCCCCAGGAGGTTCAAAGTTCTCGCCACACATCTAGATAAGTTCCTTGGGGGATCTAGTTTCCAAAATGGTGTCATTTGTGGGGGGTTTCCACTGTTTAGGCACATCAGGGGCTCTCCAAACGTGACATGGCGTCGGATCTGAATTCCAGCCAATTTTGCATTGAAAAAGTCAAATGGCGCTCCTTCCCTTCTGAGCTCTGCCAGGCGCCGAAACAGTGGTTCCCCCCCACATACCAGGTATCATCGTACTCAGGACAAATTGCACAATAACTTTTACAGTCCAATTTCTCCTGTTACCCTTGGTAAAATAAAAGAAAATTGGACCTGAAGTAATTATTTTGTGAAAAAAAGTTAAATGTTCATGTTTTTTTTAAACATTCAAAAAATTACTGTGAAGCACCTGAAGGGTTAATAAACTTCTTGAATGTGGTTTTGAGCACCTTGAGGGGTGAAGTTTTTAGAATGGTATCACTTTTGGGTATTTTCTATCATATAGACCCCTCAAAGTGACTTCAAATGTGATGTGGTCTGTAAAAATAAATTGGTGTTGCAAAAATGAGAAATCGCTGGTCAACTTTTAACCCTTATAACTTCCTAACAAAAAAAAATTTTGGTTCCAAAATTGTGTTGATGTAAAGTAAACATATGGGAAATGTTAATTATTAAGTTTTTTTGTGTGCCATATCTCTGTGATTTAAGGGCATAAAAATTCAAAGTTGGAATATTCCAAAATTTTCAAAATTTTCGCCAAATTTCCATTTTTTTCACAAATAAACACAAGTTATATGAATTAAATTTTACCACTAACATGAAGTACAATATGTCACGAGAAAACAATGTCAGAATCACCGGGATCCATGGAAGCGTTCCAGAGTTATGACCTCATAAAGGAACAGTGGTCAGAACTGTAAAAATTGTCCCGGTCATGAACGTGCAAACCACTCTTGGGGGTAAAGGGGTTAAGACTGTGCTGTGCAGGCCAGTTTAAGAAGAGGATTGCTGGAGTAGAATGCGCCCAATTCTGGTGCTGTCAATGTACCCCAGTCAGACTCTTTATGCAGGTGGGTGCAGCCATGCCCTGTCCATATTGGCATAGCTGGCACGTAAACTAAACGCCAAATGTTGCAATATTTTTGCGCAACTTCACCAGAATTCTGCTGAAAACAGCTTTATAAATCAGGACCCAAAAGACTTCAAAATAGCAAACAATGAAGTTATTAAAATCTAATAAAGGCTCATATAATAGCTTACACATGTAGCAGAATGTGAGCACCGAACTGTTACTTGCCAATTACAGGTGGACTACATAGAGGTAAACGGACCCCATCCCATTAGAAGGGAGGTAAAGTTTACCATTACCTGTTTTGGGACAGTCACAATAACAGCCCCAATACATGTTAGTTGAAAGCCGGCTGAAGCCACAGATTTTGGGAGGATTGCTCGGCCATCTGATATGTATGGGCACCTCCCGGCTCTCCCGCGATAGGAGAGAGAAGGACCGGGCAGGTGGAGTGGCAATGCCTGATACTTTTGTTCTCAGGGGAGATAATCTCAAAATCCCCAGCACTCACAAGTATGTTGAGTCGGGAGTGATAGCCTTTGGCCGAGCATTCAGCACACGGCTACCCAATGTGTATGGTCAGCTTTTTCCATCTTGTGTAGCGTTCCAACTAGAGTTGAGAGAATATGTTCGGAAACCATCGCCAAATCCGAGTTTGCCATATTCATGCCTTTTTTTGTACCCTATTGGTGCAGAATTTATGTTTGATGATCAGTCCCGAACATATTCGCTCAACTGTAGACCCATTGATGTTTGGCGAATACTGCAAATACAATATTCGCCGGCGATCGTAATCCAAACCAAATTTTGTAAAATTCGCTCAACTCTTGTCACAACCCTTATCTCCTGTGTCAGTGCTTACTCCAAACACTACATTGATAGCTATACGATAGGGATTCATTTTTATAATAGACACTACCAGAATTTTAATGCCAGGTAACACAAGAATACAAACCATCTTGCAGCAAGAATTCAAGCCAAAATTTCTTTGCATAAAGTAAAATATGAAAAAGGGAACATCACAAAAAAAAACAAAAAACAAAAATACCTTCATAATGTTGATAATAAATGGAGTATTTAGAAATACATAAAAAAATTAATGCATACCAATTTTTCCCATTAAAGAAATTATTGCTGATTTGTATCTCCAGAAACCCTCTTGGCAGTAAACCTGTCAGACACATAATGTGGGAGTTTTCATATTAGGCTTGGATCACACATGCGAGAAACTCGGATGAGTCTCGCATGTTAATACCCGGCACTGCCGCTGGCACTCAGGAGCAGAGCGTTTGGCTGCATGTACAGTATTTCTATGAAGCCGCACGCTCCGCTCCCGAGTGCAGGCGGCAGTGCCGGGTATTAACATGCGAGACTCGTCCGAGTTTCTCGCATGTGTGATTCTGGACTTAAACCAATTGTCGATGGTAAGAACATTTTATTTGCTGCTGATGTGCACGGACAGCAATTGGCAGGGGTAAACCTAGCCTCTCTGCTGCCTGAAGCGAACAGCAAAATGATGCCCCCCCGCACACAAAGTAGATTTTTATATCTATCCTGTAAAACTGAGTACAATAGTGGACATTTTGATTTAGATAAATAGAAAAAAGTGTCCAAACACAAGGATGTCAGCGCCATCACACGCACATACAAGAACAACACAGAAATATCCAAAACAAGGGTCATTAATGGCAATGGTAGGCCTGGCACAGGGCCGGACTGGGACAAAAATGCAGCCCTGCCCCACAAATCCCACCAGCCCACAAACTATAAAACTCATCAGCCCTGATCAGTGAATTTTTGCTATACTTTGTCGTCCCCTCATCACTCTCTTAAAGGAGGTATTTGAAGAGCCACATGTGAATGGCACCACAGTGCATATGATTGACCACAGCTCCATTTACATGGTGCTCTTCAAAGCTACGTTTCCCAGGATCATGGGGGTCCCAGCGGTCAGATCCACAACAAACAGAAAGTCTTCCCCTGTCCCCACATAATGCTCCATACAGTATTATGGGCCCCATATATTACTGCATACAGTATTATGGGCCCCATATAATGCTCCATACAGTATAATGGGCCTCATATATTACTTCGTACGGTATATTCTTCCCCATATATTACTTCATACAGCATAATGGGCCCCATATATTACTTCATACAGCATAATGGGCACCATATATTTCTTCATACAGTATAATGGGCCCCATCTATTACTTCATACAGTATAATGGGCCCCATATATTACTTCATACAGTATATTGTGCACCATATATTACTTCATATAGTATAATGGGCCCCATATATTACTTCATACAGTATATTGTGCACCATATATTACTTCATATAGTATAATGGGCCCCATATATTACTTTATACAGTATAATGTGCCCCATATATTACTTCATACAGTATAATGGGTCCCATATATTACTTCATACAGCATAATGGGCCCCATATATTACTTCATACAGTATATTGGGCCCCATATACTACTTCATACAGCATAATGGGCCCCATATAATACTTCTCCCCATACCCCGCTGCTCTGGTCTCCTCAGTGTATTCTGATCCTCCGCTGTTATGAATGAGTCACCATAGGAGGAAAAAACAAAAATACTAGCTAAGTCCAGAAAACCAGAGAAGTTGGCAGCTATCGGATTGCAGACCTCTGAACCTATCAACAACAACTAGCAGTAGCCGTGGGGGGTTCCTACGGTGCCCTAGACCCCTCGATCACAGCCGGAGAACTAAATAGCCTAAAGACAGAAAGGGAAATCTAAACTGCCCCAGAGCAGACCCCAAAGCAATAGGCAGCCCCCAACATATAATGACGGTGAAGCAAGATGAAAAAACACTAACACAGATAGAAAGATAGGCTGAGCAAATGATGGGGCCCAAGCTAACTAAATAGGACAGGATAGAAAAGCTGCTGTCTGCAATCCGCCAAAACCCTATCAAAACAAGAGCCAACAGACTGATAGGGAAAAAAGCCCTGAAGACGCTAGGCTTCAAAAAGACTATATCAGTACTCAGGTATTTTCTGAAGACAGAGCAAAAAGGAATTCAGCTCACCCCAGCAGGGAATGGCAGAAATCCAGAAAAAAAGGCAAAACAAAACCGAAACACAAATGCAAAAAGCAGAGCAGAAAACTTAGCTTTTGAGGAGCAGGAATCAGACTGGTCTCCTAGAATCCCTCAGAGAAATCACCAGCAAGGCAGAAGGGCGTCGGCTGCCTTATATCCAGTCAGCAATTCCCGTCACCCAGTCATCATCATCCTGCTCAGGTGCTTGGTAATCAGCCTCACTACCTTCCTTCACCAGAAGAGGGAGTTCATCAGACCTCAATGGTGAAGGGGAAAATGAACTCACAACAGTACCTCCCCCTTGAGGAGGGGTCACCGAACCCTCATCCACGCCACCAGGGCGATCAGGGTGAGCCCGATGAAAGGCACGCACCAATCTTTTGGCCTGAATATCAGAGGCAGAGACCCAGGAATTATCTTCCTGACCATAACCCTTCCACTTAACCAAATACTGGAGTCTCCATCTAGCCAGATGGGAATCCAGTATCTTCTCTACCTCATATTCCATGTTACCTTCAACCAATACAGGGTCCGGAGGTGCCACCCCAGGAACTACTGGTTCAACAAACCTCTTCAACAAGGACTTATGAAACACATTATGGATTTTAAATGTGACAGGAAGAGCCAAACGAAAAGAGACCGGATTAATAATCTCCAAAATCTTGTAAGGTCCAATAAATCTAGGCTTAAACTTAGGAGAAGCCACCTTCATAGCGATATTTTTTGATGATAACCAAACCATATCACCAACCTTAAACTGGGGACCAATGGTCCTATGTCGGTTGGAAAACCACTGGGCCTTTTCCTGGGAGAGAGATAACTTATCCACCACTTGGTCCCAGATCTGGTGCATTCTCTCCACCACAGTGTCAACACCTGGGCAGGCAGAAGGCTCCACCTGCCCTGAAGAAAATCGAGGATGAAACCCAAAGTTACAAAAAAAAGGTGACATCAAAGTGGCAGAACTAGCTCTATTATTTAAAGCAAATTCGGCCAAGGGTAAAAATGAAACCCAATCATCCTGATCAGCGGAAATAAAACATCTCAAATACGACTCCAAGGTCTGGTTTGCTCTCTCCGTCTGCCCATTGGTCTGAGGGTGAAAAGCAGAGGAGAAGGACAACTGAATTCCCAGCTTGGAACAGAAAGTCCTCCAAAATCTAGATACAAACTGAACTCCTCTGTCAGATACAATGTTCTCAGGAATCCCGTGCAAGCGAACCACCTGTTGCAAAAACAGGGGCACCAACTCAGATGAAGATGGCAACTTAGGGAGTGGTACAAGATGAACCATCTTAGAGAACCTATCACAAATCACCCAAATAAAAGTCATTCTCTGAGAGACAGGCATATCAGAGATGAAATCCATTGAAATATGGGTCCATGGCCTCCTGGGGACCGGTAAAGGCATCAACAACCCACTAGAGCGAGAACAAGGTTTAGACCGGGAGCAAGTCCCACAGGACTGCACAAAATTCCTGACATCACGAGACAAGGCGGGCTACGAAAAAGACCGACTCACCAGATCTCTAGTACCAAAAATACCTGGATGACCAGCCAATGCAGAGCAATGAACTTCAGACATCACTCTCTTCTTCCACTGGTCAGGAACATACAACTTTCCACTGGGACAATGCTCAGGTTTGTCCTCCTGGAACTCTTCCAGAGCACGTCTCAAATCGGGCGAGATGGCAGAAAGAACTACCCCTTCGCCTAAGATGGTAGCAGGCTTGGTCACCACAGAAGAATCAGCAAAGAAGCTCCTAGAGAAAGCGTCAGCCTTGACATTCTTAGTGCCAGGAAGAAAAGAGACCACAAAATCAAAACGTGTAAAAAACAAGGCCCACCTAGCCTGTCTAGGGTTCAAGCGTTTGGCCGACTCCAGGTAAATCAAATTCTTGTGGTCAGTGAGGACCACGACTTGATGTTTAGCTCCCTCCAACCAATGTCTCCACTCCTCAAGTGCCCATTTCATGGCTAACAGTTCCCGATTCCCCACATCATAGTTACGTTCAGATGGAGAGAACTTTCGGGAAAAGAAAGCACAGGGATTCATTTTAGATGTTACAGGATCCTTTTGGGACAAAACAGCTCCTGCACCAATCTCAGAAGCGTCCACCTCTACCTGGAACGGGAGTGAGACATCATGTTGCCGCAAAACCGGGGCAGAAGTGAATCTTCGCTTCAGCTCCTAAAAGGAAGAAACAGCCTCCGGAGACCAATTCAACACATCAGCACCCTTTTTAGTCAGATCAGTCAATGGCTTGGCAATACTAGAAAATTTTGCTATAAATTTCCGATAAAAATTTGCAAAACCCAAAAACTTCTGGAGGGCCTTCAAAGAAGTGGGCTGAACCCAATCATAAATGGCCTGTACCTTGGCCGGGTCCATTTCAATAGTTGATGGAGACAAAATAAATCCCAAAAATGAAATCCTCTGTACCCCAAAAAGGCATTTCGATCCTTTGACATACAGGGAATTCTCCCTCAAGATCCGGAACACAGTCAGAACATGTTCCACATGAGAATCCCAGTCCTTGGAGAAGATCAAAATATCATCCAGATAGATAATCAAAAATTTATCCACAAAGTCTCGGAAAATGTCGTTCATGAAGCACTGGAAGACAGAAGGGGCATTATTGAGCCCAAAAGGCATCACCAGGAACTCAAAATGTCCCTCCGGAGTATTAAACGCCGTCTTCCATTCATCCCCATGCTTAATGCGGATAAGATTATACGCCCCCCTGAGGTCAAGCTTGGTAAACCAGCAAGCACCTTTAACTCTGGAGAATAGATCTGAAATCAGGGGTAACGGATACTGATATTTAATAGTAATTTTGTTGAGGGCACGATAATCAATACAAGGCCTTAATGAACCATCCTTTTTTGGCCACGAAAAAAACCCCAGCACCTAAGGGTGAAGAGGATGGTCTAATATGACCCTTCTCCAATGCCTCCTTAATATAGGATCGCATAGCCTCGTGCTCGAGTACAGAAAAATTGAAGAGCCGACCCTTGGGAAATTTACACCCCGGGCTCAGTTCAATTGCACAGTCATAACTCCTATGAGGAGGCAAAGACGCAGACTCCTTCTCACTAAATATATCATAAAAGTCCGCCAAATAGTCAGGAACATCATGCGACTGAGGAGAGGTGGAAAAAACCGGAGCCTCACTAAGGGCACACCGACAACCCCAACTCACCTCAAACACAGATTTCCAATCCAAAACTGGATTATGAATTTGCAACCAGGGAAACCCCAGAACAATGGCATCATGCAAATTATGCACACCAAAAATCTGCAATTTTCTTGATGGTCTGGGGAGACCCGCATTACCATCTGGGTCCAAAACTGAGGTTTATTTTTCACCAAAGGAGTAGCATCAATCCCCCTCAAAGGGATAGGCGTCCGCAGAGGTGTCATCGGAAATCCACAACGTTTAGCAAAATCCAAGTCCATTAGATTCAGGGCTGCTCCCGAATCCACAAAAGCCTTGGCGGAAAATGTGGACAGGGAGCAGAGCAGAGTAATTACCAGAAGAAACTTAGGTTGAACACCACCCACAGAAAACGTGTGTGCAAAACGTTTCTCTCGTTTAGGACAGACAGAAATAATATGCGAGGCATCTCCACAAAAAAAAACACAGGCCATTACGCCTTCTGAACTCCCAACGTTGCTCCCCGGACAAAACTCCATCACATTGCATAGGTTCAGACACTTGTTCAACAGGTGGCAACACATCTCATGCAGTCCTGCGTTCACGTAAACGCCGATCAACCTGAATGGCTAATGACATAGAATCGTCAAGACCAGAGGGAACAGGAAATCCCACCATAGTATCTTTTACGGCTTCTGACAAACCCTTCCGAAAGAGAGCTGCCAAGGCATTATCATTCCAGGTAGTAAGGACCGCCCACTTTCGGAATTTTTGACAGTACAATTCTCCAGAATCTCGACCCTGGCTCAATGCCAACAGGGTCTTTTCAGCCTGATCAATGGCATTAGGTTCATCATACAACAACCCCAAGGCTTGAAAAAATGCGTTCACATTAGTCAGAATAGGATCGTCTAGTTTCAAAGAAAACGTCCAATCCTGGGGATCGCCACGCAGCAAAGAGATGACAATTTTAACCTGCTGCGCGGAGCTCCCTGACGAGTTAGGCTTCAAGGCAAAAAATAATTTACAATTATTTTTAAAATTCAAAAATTTAGACCGATCCCCAAAAAACACATCAGGAGTAGGGATCTTTGGTTCAGCAGCATGTGAATGAGCAAGGTAGGCGGAAATTCCCCGCACTTCTGCAGCGAGTTGCTCCACACGATCAGACAATTGCTTTATCTCCATTGAGAGAAAAAAAAATTCCCCCTACGGCCTCAGAGATATAGAGGAAAAAATATACACACTTTTTTTTTTTTTAACAATTCTTTCCTGCTATTGAGTACCCTAGGATCTGCGGTATGGCTGGTGATTCTGTTATGAATGAGTCACCATAGGAGGCAAAAACAAAAATACTAGCTAAGTCCAGAAAACCGGAGAAGTTGGCAGCTATCGGATTGCAGACCCCTGAACCTATCAACAACAACTAGCAGTAGCCGTGGGTGGTTCCTACGGTGCCCTAGACCCCTCGATCACAGCTGGAGAACTAAATAGCCTAAAGACAGAAAGGGAAATCTAAACTGCCCCAGAGCAGACCCCAAAGCAATAGGCAGCCCCCAACATATAATGACGGTGAAGGAAGATGAAAAAACACTAACACAGATAGAAAGATAGGCTGAGAAAATGATGGGGCCCAAGCTAACTAAATAGGACAGGATAGAAAAGTTGCTGTCTGCAATCCACCAAAACCCTATCAAAACAAGAGCCAACAGACTGATAGGGAAAAAAGCCCTGAAGACGCTAGGCTTCAAAAAGACTATATCAGTACTCAGGTATTGTCGCATCCGTCTGCGGGTCTGGGCTGCAGACAGACAGCGCCCCGAGTAGCACCGACACCCTTAATCCCTATACAGGGATCTGGATTTACTGCAGAGCCCAGGAAGCGCTGTCTGAACAGGAGCAGAGTGCCAGAGCAGAACGGTCGCAATAGAACAGCAGGAAGGGAGCCAAAAATGGGGTCGGAAACCAGGCGAGCAGTGGAGGTACAGAAACGGCAGGCAGAGGCAGCGTCGAGAGTCCAGGCAGAGGTCAAAAACCGGGAGAGTAGCGGAGGTACAAAATCGTCAGGCAGTAGAGGGGGTCAGGAATCCAGGCCGAGGTCAGCGTCAGTAATCAGGAGAAATGCAAGGTACAAAAAAGGCAGGCAACAGAGTAGTCAGAAGTTCAGGCTGAGGTCAGAGTTAACGATAGGCAATCACAAGTAACACGTAGGGGAACCAAGAATATATCCGGCGGCTTGCAAGCCCAGTCCCAAGGTATTTGAGGGATCAGGTCGTCCCTCACTGGCTCCCGGGCTGGTGATGTCATCAGGACCGCCCCCAGGACCAGACCTGATGATGATGCACCAGCCCCTTCATGACTGACAGAGGAGCGGAGTCTGCGTCCAGTAGACGCCTGCGCAGAAGCCCTTTCATTGTTGCCGCCCTCACTCGGGCGCGAGCCACGGTGCCTCCTAGTGGTTGAGGGCGGAACAGCAGGCCCCGAGATCGACGACGACATGTCTGTCCGGTGTCTCCTGGTGGCCGAGGCCTGGACAGCAGGCCCCGAGCCCGAGGGCGGCGTGACAGTCCGTCGCCTCCTAGTGGCTGAGGGCGGAACAGCGGGCCCCGAGTCTGACGGCGACGTGACAGTACCCCCCTCTCCAGGAGGGGCCTCCGGACCCTCAAAACCCGGTTTGTCAGGGTGAAGGAGATGAAATCTCCTAATTAATGCCTTGGCATGGATGTTCCTTGCGGGGACCCAGGACCTCTCCTCCGGGCCGTAGCCCTTCCAGTGTATAAGATACTGTATGGAGTTTCTCACAAGGCGGGAGTCAAGGATACCCTGGACTTCATAGTCCAAGGACCCTCCGACCGAAACAGGAGGAGGAGGGGACTGGACAGGGTGAATTGGGGAGCGATACAGTTTGAGGAGAGACTTGTGGAACACGTTAGGTAATTTAAATGACTGCGGAAGTTTCAAACGGAAGGCTACCGGGTTAACCACTTCTATAATTTCATATGGGCCGATAAATCTGGGACCCAGTTTGGCAGACGGTACTTTCAGTTTGATGTTTTTAGTCGAAAGCCAAACCTTGTCCCCAACCCCCAAGTGCGGCCCCTTGGACCGTCGTTTGTTTGCAGCTGAAGCCTGTCTAACTTGAGCCCCTTCCAAATTCGTATTTACTTCAGACCATATTGTTTTCAAGCGATGTATGTTTTTCTCTACCCCAGGGAGCTCCGACATCCTAGCCGAGAACAACCCAAAGCGCGGATGCAATCCAAGGTTACAAAAAAAAGGGGTAGTTTTAATGGAGTCCTGGTAGCGATTATTTAAGGCAAACTCAGCTAATGGCAGATGTTCTACCCAATCGGACTGGTGTCCTGACACGTAACAACGGAGGTATTGCTCCAGAGCTTGATTAGCACGTTCGGTTTGCCCATTGGTTTCGGGGTGGTAGGCCGAGGAGAAGGATAACTCAACACCGATGCGTTTACAGAACGCCCTCCAGAATTTTGAGACGAACTGGGTACCTCTGTCGGACACAATATTTGACGGAACACCATGAAGACGTACAATGTGCACAAGGAACAATTTGCTCAAGGTTTCGGAGTTAGGTAAGCCAGACAGGGGAATAAAATGGCACTGTTTGCTGAACCTGTCTACCACCACCCAGATACATGTTTTCCCATCTGAGGTCGGCAGGTCTGTGATGAAGTCCATGGAGATGTGGGTCCATGGACTCTCAGGGGTGGGCAAGGACTGAAGCCAGCCAGCAGGGCGATTATGGGTGGATTTGGCGCGGGCACAGACTTCACATGCTGAAACATAGTTCTTACAGTCCTTGACCACCGTCGGCCACCAAAAGTTCCTAGTTACCAACCTGGTGGTATTATTGAGCCCAGGATGACCTGCCAGAACAGAGTCATGTGACTCTTTAAGAACTTGAAGGCGAAAGGAATTCGGAACAAACAATTTTTGGGGGGGTGTAGTGTCAGGAGCTCGTTCCGGAGACCTACGGATCTCCTCCAGAAGGTCCAAGGAAACTGCCGACACGACGATCCCATTGGCTAATATCGGAACGGGTTCACAGTCTTCGGCTTGTGTGGGGCAAAAACTGCGAGAGAGGGCATCGGCCCTCACATTTTTCGTGCCAGGGCGAAAGGTGATTAAAAAAATCGAACCTTGAAAAGAACAAGGCCCACCTGGCCTGCCTGGAATTCAGTCTTTTAGCTGACTCCAGGTAGGTCAGGTTTTTGTGGTCTGTAATGACGGTGACTTTGTGTTTGGCGCCTTCGAGAAAGTGACGCCATTCCTCGAAGGCCCATTTGATTGCTAGTAACTCCCGATTCCCAATATCATAGTTCTTCTCTGTGGCAGAGAACTTTCGGGAAAAAAAAGCACATGGGCGCAGCTGAGTGAGGGCTGCAGTGCCTTGCGATAGCACTGCTCCCACTCCGACTTCGGAGGCATCCACCTCCACAATAAATGGGCGGTCTAAGTCAGGTTGTACTAAAACCGGGTTGGCCACAAAGCATTCTTTTAACGTAGAAAATGCTTGAATGGCCTCGGGATTCCAGTTGGCCACGTCCGCCCCCTTCCGGGTTAGATCCGTGAGTGGCTTGGCAATCTCAGAAAAACTCCTGATAAACTTACGGTAGTAATTGGCAAATCCCAAAAATCGCTGCAGTGCTTTCAGCGATTTGGGTTGCACCCACGCCTTAATAGGTTGGATCTTGGCAGGATCCATGCGGAACCCCCTGCCTGAGACCATGTACCCCAAAAATTGTACCTCCTTAGCGAAAAAGACACATTTCTCCAACTTAGCAAACAAGGAGTTCTCCCGCAGTCTCTGCAGTACTGAACGGACGTGTTGAGCATGTGTCACAGGGTCAGTGGAGTAAATCAAAATGTCATCCAAGTACACAACGACATACACACCACAGATGTCCCTGAAAATATCGTTAACAAAGTGCTGAAACACTGCAGGAGCATTGCTGAGTCCGAAAGGCATTACTAGGTACTCAAAGTGACCAAGAGGTGTATTAAACGCTGTCTTCCACTCATCGCCGTCTCTTATGCGGATTAGATTGTATGCCCCCCCGGAGGTCAAGCTTAGTAAACCAACGGGCTCCAATTAGCTGATTAAAAAGATCAGGGATGAGTGGAAGCGGGTACTGGTTCTTTATAGTGATTGCGTTTAATTCCCGGTAGTCAATGCAGGGTCTGAGACCACCATCTTTCTTCTCTACAAAGAAGAACCCAGCTCCAACTGGTGAAATAGATGGTCTAATGAACCCCTTTCTTAAGCTATCCGCTATGTACTCATTCATGGCCTGACGCTCTGGACCAGAGAGATTAAATATTCTCCCTTTTGGAAGACGGGCATCTGGAATTAGGTTTATAGGACAATCATACTCTCTGTGGGGTGGTAGTTTCTCAGACTCTATAACGGAAGAGACATCTCCATAATCCCTGAGAGAAAACGGTATGAAGGGGTGTTTTTTTAGCTTGGTTTGATTTACTGCTACAGACATGCAATTATCCTGGCATTGCAAACTCCAGCGCACCACATCACCCAGGTGCCAGTCAATGACAGGAATATGTTGACGTAGCCACGGCATTCCCAAAATGACTGCAGAAGATAGATTGTCCAACACAAAAAAGGAAATAAGCTCAGTATGTAGTGCTCCTACTGACATAGTTATCTTAGCAGTAACAAATTTAACCCCCTCCTGAATAATGGATGTGCCATTAATAGCCGTGGTTTTAATTGGAATATTAAGTTTCAGTAGTGGGACACCAATTTTTTTAGCAGCAAAAGAGTCCATAAAATTCCCTTCAGACCCGCTATCGACATAGGCTTTTAAACACAGAGAATCCTGACCAAAATACAACGAAATAGGTAGTAAAACTTTGGCCGCATCTGCGGGCAATACCTGAGCCTCTGCGCAACCATAGCCAGAGCTGCTCAGAGGCTGATGTTCCCGGGGTACGGATCTCTGATGTTCAGCTTTGTCCCTGGGGTCTCCTAACTGCAGCATGCTCGAGCAGGAAGGTGAGACTGATCCTCCAGGCTGGATACTGAGGCTTAGTAACAGGTGTTTTAGTCCAACAATCAGCTCAGGCAAGAGAGGAAAGGAAAAAAAAAATTCAGAGAAACTGTCTTTATATAGGTGTGATATATATATACACACAAGAGACAGTTTTATTTGGGCCGGATATAATGTCGCGTCCGTCTGCGGGTCTGGGCTGCAGACAGACAGCGCCCCGAGTAGCACCGACACCCTTAACCCCTATACAGGGATCTGGATTTACTGCAGAGCCCAGGAAGCGCTGTCTGAACAGGAGCAGAGTGCCAGAGCAGAACGGTCGCAATAGAACAGCAGGAAGGGAGCCAAAAATGGGGTCGGAAACCAGGCGAGCAGTGGAGGTACAGAAACGGCAGGCAGAGGCAGCGTCGAGAGTCCAGGCAGAGGTCAAAAACCGGGAGAGTAGCGGAGGTACAAAATCGTCAGGCAGTAGAGGGGGTCAGGAATCCAGGCCGAGGTCAGCGTCAGTAATCAGGAGAAATGCAAGGTACAAAAACGGCAGGCAACAGAGTAGTCAGAAGTTCAGGCTGAGGTCGGAGTTAACGATAGGCAATCACAAGTAACACGTAGGGGAACCAAGAATATATCCGGCGGCTTGCAAGCCCAGTCCCAAGGTATTTGAGGGATCAGGTCGTCCCTCACAGGCTCCCGGGCTGGTGATGTCATCAGGACCGCCCCCAGGACCAGACCTGATGATGATGCACCAGCCCCTTCATGACTGACAGAGGAGCGGAGTCTGCGTCCAGTAGACGCCTGCGCAGAAGCCCTTTCATTGTTGCCGCCCTCACTCGGGCGCGAGCCACGGCGCCTCCTAGTGGTTGAGGGCGGAACAGCAGGCCCCGAGATCGACGACGACATGTCAGTCCGGCGTCTCCTGGTGGCCGAGGCCTGGACAGTAGGCCCCGAGCCCGAGGGCGGCGTGACAGTCCGTCGCCTCCTAGTGGCTGAGGGCGGAACAGCGGGCCCCGAGTCTGACGGCGACGTGACAGGTATTTTCTGAAGAGAGAGCAAAAAGGAATTCAGCTCACCCCAGCAGGGAATGGCAGAAATCCAGAAAGACAAGGCAAAACAAAACCAAAACACAAATGCAAAAAGCAGAGCAGAAAACTTAGCTTTTGAGGAGCAGGAATCAGACTGGTCTCCAAGAATCCCTCAGAGAAATCACCAGCAAGGCAGAAGGACGTCGGCTGCCTTATATCCAGTCAGCAATTCCCGTCACCCAGTCATCATCATCCTGCTCAGGTGCTTGGTAATCAGCCTCACTACCTTCCTTCACCAGAAGAGGGAGTTCATCAGACCTCAATGGTGAAGGGGAAAATGAACTCACAACAGTGGAGGGTGTCTATAGGATTGGTGAGAATTTGGATCTCACTAGGGATTTGAGGATGCTGAACTATTGTCTCAGGCACAGGAGAGATTACACCTCAATGTAACAAGCTGAAATTGGATGGTGTATGACAAGGTGGAGGGTGTCTATAGTATTGGTGAGAATTTGAATCTCACTAGAGATTTGAGGACACTGAACTATTGTCTCAGGCACAGGAGAGATTACACCTCAATGTAACAGGCTGAAATTGGATGGTGTATGACAAGGTGGATGGTGTCTATAGGATTGGTGAGAATTTGAATCTCACTAGAGATTTGAGGACGCAGAGCTATTGTCTCAGGACCAGGAGAGATTATACCTCAATGTAACAGGCTGAAATTGGATGGTGTATGACAAGGTGGATGGTGTCCTGTTATGAATGAGTCACCGTAGGAGACAAAAGCAGAAATACAAGCTAAGTCCAGAAAACCAGAGAAGTTGGCAACTATCAGATTGCAGACCCCTGAACCTATCAACACAACTAGCAGTAGCCGTGGGGGGTTCCTACGATGCCCTAGACCCCTCGATCACAGCCGGAGAATTACATAGGCCTAAAGAAAGAAAGGGGAAATCTAAACTGCCCCAGAGCAGACCCCAAAGCAATAGGCAGCCCCCAACATATAATGACGGTGAAGCAAGATGAAAATACTAACACAGACAGAAAGATAGACTGAGCAAAGACGGGGCCCAAAACTACCTAGATAGGAAAGGACAGGAAGGCTGCTGTCTGCAATCTGCCAAAACCCTATCAAAGACATAAGCCAACAAGCTGATATGAAAAAGGCCCTGAAGCAGCTAGGCTTCAAAAACTAAATCAGCACTCAGGTATTTTCAGAAGACAGAGCTAAATGAATTCAGCACACCTCAGCAGGGAATGGCAGAAATCCAGAAAAACAAAGCAAAACAAAGTCAAAGCACCAAAGCAAAAGGCCGAGCAGCAAACAGCTTTAGAGGAGCAGGAATTCAGACTGGTCTCCAAGGATCCCACAGAGAAATCACCCGCAGGGCAGAAGGGCATCGGCAGCCTTATATCCAGTCAGTAACTCCACTCAGCCAGTCATCATCATCAGCCTCAGGTGTTTGATAATCAGGCTCACTACCTTTCTTTACCAGAAGAGAGAGTTCCTCGGGCCTCAGTAATGAAGGGGAAAATGAACTCACAACAGTACCTTCCCCTTGAGGAGGGGTCACCGAACCCTCAACTACGCCACCAGGGCGATCAGGGTGAGCCCGATGAAAGGCACGCACCAATCTTTTGGCATGAATATAAGAGGCAGAGACCCAGGAATTATCCTCCTGACCATAACCCTTCCACTTAACCAAATACTGGAGTATCCGTCTAGCCAGACGGGAATCCAGTACTTTCTCTACCTCATATTCCATGTTACCTTCAACCAATACAGGGTCTGGAGGTGCCACCCCCGGAACAACAGGTTCAACAAACCTCTTCAACAAAGATTCATGGAACACATTATGGATTTTAAATGTGACAGGAAGAGCAAAACGAAAAGAGACCGGATTAATAATCTCCACAATCTTGTAAGGTCCAATAAATCTAGGCTTAAACTTAGGAGAAGCCACCTTCATAGCAATATTTTTTGATAATAACAACACCATATCACCAACCTTAAACTGGGGACCAATGGTCCTATGTCGGTTGGAAAACCGCTGGGCCTTTTCCAGGGAGAGAGATAACTTATCCACCACTTGGTCCCAGATCTGGTGCATTCTCTCCACCACAGTGTCAACACCTATGCAGGCAGAGGGCTCCACCTGCCCTGAAGAAAATCGAGGATGAAACCCAAAGTTACAAAAAAAAGGTGACATCAAAGTGGCAGAAAAAGCTCTATTATTTAAAGCAAATTCGGCCAAGGGCAAAAATGAAACCCAATCATCCTGATCAGCAGAAATAAAACATCTCAAATACGACTCCAAGGTCTGGTTTGTTCTCTCTGTCTGCCCATTGGTCTGAGGGTGAAAAGCAGAGGAGAAGGACAACTGAATTCCCAGCCTGGAACAGAAAGTTCTCCAAAATCTAGACACAAACTGGACTCCTCTGTCAGATACAATGTTCTCAGGAATCCCGTGCAAACGAACCACCTGTTGTAAAAACAGGGGCACCAACTCAGAGGAAGACGGCAACTTAGGGAGTGGTACAAGATGAACCATCTTAGAGAACCTATCACAAATCACCCAAATAACAGTCATCCTCTGAGAGACAGGCATATCAGAGATGAAATCCATTGAAATATGGGTCCATGGCCTCTTGGGGACAGGCAAAGGCATCAACAACCCACTAGAGCGAGAACACGATTTAGACCGGGAGCACGTCCCACAGGACTGCACAAAATTCCTGACATCACGAGACAAGGAGGGCCACCAAAAAAACCGACTCACCAGATCGCTAGTACCAAAAATACCTGGATGACCAGCCAAAGCAGAGCAATGAACTTCAGATATCACTTTCTTCTTCCACTGGTCAGGAACATACAACTTTCCACTGGGACAACGCTCAGGTTTGTTCTCCTGGAACTCTTCCAGAGCACGTCTCAAATCGGGCGAGATGGCAGAAAGAACTACCCCTTCGCCTAAGATGGTAGCAGGCTTGGTCACCACAGGAGAATCAGCAAAGAAGCTCCTAGAGAGGGCGTCTGCCTTGACATTCTTTGTTCCAGGAAGAAAAGAAACCACAAAATCAAAACGTGTAAAAAACAAGGCCCTCCTAGCCTGCCTAGGGTTCAAGCGCTTAGCCGACTAGGTAAATCAAATTCTTGTGGTCAGTGAGGACCACAACTTGATGCTTAGCTCCCTCCAACCAATGTCTCCACTCCTCAAATGCCCATTTCATGGCCAACAGTTCCCTATTCCCCACATCATAGTTACGTTCAGATGGAGAGAACTTTCGGGAAAAGAAAGCACAGGGATTCATTTTAGATGTTACAGGATCCTTTTGGGACAAAACAGCTCCTGCACCAATCTCAGAAGCATCCACCTCTACCTGGAAAGGAAGTGAGACATCAGGTTGCCGCAAAACCGGGGCGGAGGTGAATCTTCGCTTCAGCTCCTGAAAGGAAGAAACAGCCTCCGGAGACCAATTTAACACATCAGCACCCTTTTTAGTCAGATCAGTCAATGGCTTGGCAATACTAGAAAATTTTGCTATAAATTTCCGATAAAAATTAGCAAAACCCCAAAACTTCTGGAGGGCCTTCAAAGAAGTGGGCTGAACCCAATCGTGAATGGCCTGTACCTTGGCCGGGTCCATTTCAATAGTTGACGGGGACAAAATAAATCCCAAAAAAGAAATCCTCTGTACTCCAAAAAGGCATTTAGATCCTTTGACATACAGGGAATTCTCCCTCAAGATCCGGAACACAGTCCGAATATGTTCCACATGAGAATCCCAATCCTTGGAGAAGATCAAAATATCATCCAGATAGATAATCAAAAATTTATCGACAAAATCTCGGAAAATATCGTTCATGAAGCACTGGAAGACAGAAGGGGCATTAGTGAGCCCAAAAGGCATCACCAGGTACTCAAAATGTCCCTCCGGAGTATTAAACGCCGTCTTCCATTCATCCCCATGCTTAATGCGAATAAGATTATACGCCCCCCTGAGGTCAAGCTTGGTAAACCAGCTAGCACCTTTAACTCTGGAGAATAGATCAGAAATCAGGGGTAACGGATACTGATATTTAACAGTAATTTTGTTGAGGGCACGATAATCAATACAAGGTCTTAATGATCCATCCTTTTTGGCTACAAAAAAAAAAAACGGCACCTAAGGGTGAAGAGGATGGTCTAATATGACCCTTCTCCAACGTCTCCTTAATATAGGATCGCATAGCCTCGTGCTCGGGTACAGATAAATTGAAGAGCCGACCCTTGGGAAATTTACACCCGGGCTCAGTTCAACTGCACAGTCATAACTCCTATGAGGAGGCAGAGACGCAGACTCATTCTCACTAAATACATCATAAAAGTCCACCAAATAATCAGGAACATCATGCGACTGAGGAGAGGTGGAAAACACCGGAGCCTCACTAAAGGCACACCGACAACCCCAACTCACCACAGACACAGATTTCCAATCCAAAACTGGATTATGAATCTGTAACCAGGGAAACCCCAGAACAATAGTATCATGCAGATTATGCAACACCAAAAATCTGCAATTTTCTTGATGGTCCGGGGCGACCCGCATTACCACCTGGGTCCAAAACTGGGGTTTATTTTTATCCAAAGGAGTAGCATCAATCCCCCTCAAAGGGATAGGCGTCTGCAGAGGTGTCATCGGAAATCCACAACGTTTAGCAAATTCCAAGTCCATTAGGTTTAGGGCTGCTCCCGAATCCACAAAAGCCTTGGTGGAAAATGTGGACAGGGAGCAGATCAGAGTAATAGCCAGAAGAAACTTAGGTTGAACACCCCCAACAGAAAACGTGTGTGCAAAGCGTTTCTCTCGTTTAGGACAGACAGAAATAATATGCGAGGCATCTCCACAAAAAAAACACAGCTTATTACGCCTTCTGAACTCCTGACGCTGCTCTCTGGAAAAAACTCTATCACATTGCATAGGTTCAGACATTTGTTCAACAGGTGGCAACACCTCTCGTGCAGCTTTGCGTTCGCGCAAACGCCGATCAACCTGAATGGCTAATGACATAGAATCGTCAAGACCAGAGGGAACAGGAAATCCCACCATAGTATCTTTTACGGCTTCTGACAACCCCTTCCGAAAGAGAGCAGCCAAGGCATTATCATTCCAGGTAGTAAGTACTGCCCACTTTCGGAATTTTTGACAGTACAATTCTGCAGAATCACGACCCTGGCTCAATGCCAGCAGGGTCTTTTCAGCCTGATCAATGGCATTAGGTTCGTCATACAACAACCCCAAAGCTTGAAAGAATGCGTTCACATTAGTCAGAATAGGATCATCTGGTTTCAAAGAAAACGCCCAATCCTGGGGATTGCCACGCAGCAAAGAGATGACAATTTTAACCTGCTGCGCGGAGCTCCCTGACGAGTTAGGCTTCAAGGCAAAAAATAATTTACAATTATTTTTGAAATTCAAAAATTTAGACCGATCCCCAAAAAATACATCAGGTGTAGGAATCTTTGGTTCAGCAGCATGTGAATGAGCAAGGTAGGCGGAAATTCCCCGCACTTCCGCAGCGAGCTGCTCCACACGATCAGACAATTGCTTTATCTCCATTGAGAGAAAAAAAAATTCCCCCTACTGCCTCAGAGATATAGAGGAAAAAATATACACACTCTTTTTTTTTTTTTTTTCAATTCTTTCCTGCTATTGAGTACCCTAGGATCTGCGGTACGGCGGGTGATTCTGTTATGAATGAGTCACCGTAGGAGGCAAAAGCAGAAATACAAGCTAAGTCCAGAAAACCAGAGAAGTTGGCAACTATCAGATTGCAGACCCCTGAACCTATCAACACAACTAGCAGTAGCCGTGGGGGGTTCCTACGATGCCCTAGACCCCTCGATCACAGCCGGAGAATTACATAGGCCTAAAGAAAGAAAGGGGAAATCTAAACTGCCCCAAAGCAGACCCCAAAGCAATAGGCAGCCCCAAACATATAATGACGGTGAAGCAAGATGAAAATACTAACACAGACAGAAAGATAGACTGAGCAAAGACGGGGCCCAAAACTACCTAGATAGGAAAGGACAGGAAGGCTGCTGTCTGCAATCTGCCAAAACCCTATCAAAGACATAAGCCAACAAGCTGATATGAAAAAGGCCCTGGAGCAGCTAGGCTTCAAAAACTAAATCAGCACTCAGGTATTTTCAGAAGACAGAGCTAAATGAATTCAGCACACCCCAGCAGGGAATGGCAGAAATCCAGAAAAACAAAGCAAAACAAAGTCAAAGCACCAAAGCAAAAGGCCGAGCAGCAAACTTAGCTTTAGAGGAGCAGGAATTCAGACTGGTCTCCAAGGATCCCACAGAGAAATCACCCTCAGGGCAGAAGGGCGTCGGCAGCCTTATATCCAGTCAGTAACTCCACTCAGCCAGTCATCATCATCAGCCTCAGGTGTTTGATAATCAGGCTCACTACCTTTCTTTACCAGAAGAGGGAGTTCCTCGGGCCTCAGTAATGAAGGGGAAAATGAACTCACAACAGTGTCCATTGGATTGGTGAGAATTTGGATCTCACTATAGATTTGAGGACGCAGAACTATTGTCTCAGACCAGGAGAGATTACACCTCAATGTAGCAGGCTGAAATTGGATGGTGTATGACAAGGTGGAGGGTGTCTATAGGATTGGTGAGAATTTGGATCTCATTAGAGATTTGAGGACGCTAACAATGATGCTCTCAGTCCAAGTATGGACGCAGGCAGCCTAATAAGCAGGACTGCTGCACAGTGCACACACAAAAAGGTGGAAAAATGAACGCTTGGTAACTGTGCAGAAAACAGGAAGAAAAGTATTTTTGCTTTTAAAGCAGTTTGCACAGCAGTGTGCAAACAGCAATGCAGCTATCAGGGAGCCTTATAAGGCAGCCTAATAACCAACAGAGCTGATGCACAAAAATAGAGCCTCCCCTGTCACTGCACACAAAGTGTTATGTTGTAAGTGGAAATCACTAACAGCAGAAGCAGTTTTTTGGTTCTTCTTCCCTGCCTAACGCTCTCCCTACAGAATCATCATCAGCAGCAGCTCTCCCTATGCTAAGATCGGCATAAGTAAGATGGCGGTTGGTGTTCACGCCCTTTTATAGCCCCTGTGATGCCACACAAAGCCAGCCAATCACTTGCATGCCCTACTCAAAGATGGTGGTGACCGATTCCTATGTCATCGCGTTGCCCATAGTGTGCGTGCGTCCTCCATCATTGGCTGAAAAAGGGCGCTGGAAGCATCTTTTGAAATGCGACTTTGGCGCTCTGGTCGCCGACCTCGTGGCCGACCTCACGCTATGGTCGGGTTTCGTTTCATGAAACCCGACTTCAGCGAAAGTCGCCGACTTTTCAATATGACCGACCCGTTTCGCTCAACTCTAATGAAAACCTGATACCAATGGCAAACCTCTCGGATTTTCAAAGAGGCCAAATAGTTGGTGCTCGTATGGCAGGCTTTAGTGTAACAGAAAGTGCCCGAATGCTTGGCATGTCAAGAGGTACTGTCTCCAAAGTAATGACTGCGTTTGAAAGACAAGGAAAACCGTCCGCAGCAAAGCACAGGTCTGGCCGAAAGTCGAAGTTGACTGAGAGAGACCGTCGTACTCTAAAGCGAATTGTGAGAGAGGATCGCAAGACCACGGCTCCGAAAATCACTGCTGAGCTCAATGATCACCTACAGAACCCAGTTTCCACGAAAACTGTTCGTTGGGAGCTGCACATATCTGGATTCCATGGAAGAGCTGCAATTCGTAAACCAATGACAAATGTTTCCAAGCGTTTATAGTGGTGTAGAAACCTCCAGAATTGGTCCCTCGAGCAGTGGAAACATGTGATATTCTCAGACAAATCATCGTTTACGCTTTTTCCGACCTCCGGCCGAGTGTACGTTTGGAGACAGCCGAAAGAAGCATTCCATACAGACTGCCTTCTCCCAACCGTAAAACATGGCGGAGGTTCAGTGATGATCTGGGGTGCTATTTCGTGGAGATCCGCTGGGCCAATGATATCCCTTCATGGAAGAATTAACAGCCGAGATTATTTAGGCATTTTGGGTGACCAAGTGCATCCTATGGTTCAAGCACTGTTCCCGAAGGGGAACGCCATCTTTCAGGATGATAATGTGTGGTGCCCCCAGGAGTATGGTCGCCACAGCGGCATTACCTTCCTCCTAGGTAGGGTGATGTCATGTTTGGAAGCAATGAAGGGTCTCTCTATCAGGTAAATTCAACACACAGCACAGTTCCCACTCCAGGCCAGCAGAGGGAGCTCTGAACCAAACTGGGGGAAGAGCTGCTCTCTGGGGGCCAGGAAGGGGAAGTTGGTCAGTTCGTGTGAGGAGGGAAAAGTGTGTGGACGGGAGAAGAAGAGCTGGAGGATTGAGTGGAGTTCAGGCTCACTTCTAGCGTAGTGCATGGTCCGGAGTCCGGTCTCTGAGGTTGTATGGCTGCTGATGTTCCTGCAGCAGAAACCGGAGGAACAGGAGGCTGTAAATGCTCTGTTCCCGAATAAGACTCGGAGACACAACAGCAACGTGTGAGCCAGAAGAAGGAGGCTACAGTTGTCTGCCATACGAGGGGGTTCTAAAAGAGAGCAAGCAAGAGGAACTTTAGTGTAACTCAGTACTGCATGTACCTCAGATAAGCGTTTTCATTGCATAAAAGCGCCAAAACATAAAAAAAGACATAAATGAGGTATCACTGTAACCGTACTGACTCGAAGAATAAAACCGCTTTATCAATTTTACCGCACGCGGAACGGTGTAAACGCATCCCCCAAAAGAAATTCATGAAACGCTGGTTTTTGTTCATTCTGCGTCCCAAAAATCGGAATAAAAAGCGATAAAAAAAGTCACGTGCACAAAAAATGGTACCAATAAAAATATCAACTTGTCCCGCAGAAAATAAGACCTCACAAGACTCGGTGGGTCAAAATATGGAAAAATTATAGCTCTCAATATGTGGTGATGCATAAACTATTTTTACAATAAATAGCGTCTTTTAGCGTGTGACAGCTGCCAAACATAAAAACCCGCCATAAATAGTAAATCAAACCCCCCGTTATCACCCCCTTAGGGAAAAATAATTAAAAAAAATTATTTATTTCCATTTTCCCATTAGGGCTAGGGTTAGGGTTAGGGCTAGAGTTAGGGTCATGGTTGGAGTTAGAAATGGGGGGTTTCCACTGTTTTAGTACATCAGGGGCTTTCCAAACGCGACATGACGTCCGATCTCAATTCCAGCCAAATGGCGCTGCTTCCCTTCCGAGCTCTGCCATGCGCCCAAACAGTGGTTCGCCCCCACATATCAGGTATCGGCGTACTCAGGACAACTTTTCCAGTCCAATTTCTCCTGTTACCCTTGGTAAAATAAAAAAATTGAACCTGAAGTAATTTTTTTTGTGAAAAAAAGTTAAATGTTCATTTTTTTAAACATTCAAAAAATTCCTGTGAAGCACCTGAAAGGTTAATAAACTTCTTGAATGTGGTTTTGAGCACCTTGAGGGGTGCAGTTTTTAGAATGGTGTCAATTTTGGGTATTTTTTATCATATAGACCCCTCAAAGTGACTTCAAATGTGATGTGGTCCGTAAAAATAAAATGGTGTTGCAAAAATGAGAAATCGCTGGTCAACTTTTAACCCTTATAACTTCCTAACAAAAAAAAATTTGGGTTCCCAAATAGTGCTGATGTAAAGTAAACATGTGGGAAATGTTACTTATTAGGTTTTTTGAGTGCTATATCTCTGTGATTTAAGAGCATAAACATTCAAAGTTGGAAAATTGCGAAATTTTCTAAATTTACGTCAAATTTCTGTTTTTTTCACAAATAAACACAAGCTATATGAATGAAATTTTACCACTAACATGAAGTACAATATTTCACGAGAAAACAATGTCAGAATCACCAGGATCCATGGAAGCGTTCCAGAGTTATGACCTCATAAAGGGACAGTGGTCAGAATTGTAAAAATTGGCCCGGGAATTAACATGCAAACCACCCTTGGGAGTAAAGGGGTTAATGCTAGTATTCCTATCAATTGCTTTATCAGAAGATTTTAAACGACTAGGGTCTAGAATATTTTTCATCGTAGGGGCTCTCCGGAATGTTATACCCGGATTCCTGGGTAGATGTTGTCCAATTATCGGATCATTCAATAAAATCGGCCAGTTTTTTTCAAAGACTTTTCCAATTTCCTTATGTTGGTAACTATACTGTGTTATGAAATTCATTGAAAATTGATTGTTGGAAGGTTCTTTAAATTTTATGTTATTAATTAATGAATCCTGTTTTCTGGCCAATGAGTTATTAAATGCCCTTTTTATAAGCTCATTTGGATATTTTTGATTTAAAAACCTGTCCTTCAAGATATTAGCTTGCTCCTTAAAATCTTCATCTAGACAATTTTTTTGTATTCTTCGGAATTGATTCCCAGGTATATTATTGAGCCATTTTGAATAATGTCCACTTTTATAATGAATGTAACTATTTTTGTCAACCTCTTTAAAAAATGTTTTAGTTAAAATAACATTTCCTTTTAAAAAAATTGTGATATCTAAAAAATTGATAATAGTAGAGTTGTACGTGGGAGAAAAGGAGATACCCCAATTATTGCTATTTATTTCTGCAATGAAGGTGTCAATATCATTGATAGTGTTGTTCCAGATAAAGAAAAGGTCGTCAATGAATCTTTTATAAAAAATAATTTGTGTAGACCATTTATTGATACTGATAAAAATTCTTTAAAAAATCCCCATGAATAAATTTGCATAAATGGGCGCTACCTTACTATCCATTGCTGTGCCTGTGATTTGATGGTAGAGTACCCCTTCAAATGTAAAAAAATTATTTTTTAAAACAAATTCCAATCCTTTCATTAAAAACAATTTTTGGTTGGATGATAATCTGGTATCATTAAAAAGGTAGCTCTCAAAACATAATAATCCTATATCATGCCGGATATCTGAGTATAAAGCTGATACATCCATTGTACAGAAAATAAATTTATTGTCCCATTTTACATTTTTTAAGAGTTGAATTAGATGTGTGGAATCCCTCAAATAACTATCAAGATTGCTCACATGTGTGCACATAATCCTATCAATATAAGCAGATAGGTTGCTGGTGTTTTTTTCCTGAGGAAGGAGTTCTGTGAGACTCTGAAACACGTAGAATAAAGACCACTGTATTAATAATCCGAGTTTTTAGTGATTGTCTGACCACATTTTTCCTGTCCTGAAAGACCTGAGACAGGGACGGAGATTTGTCTTCCAACAAGACAATGATCCCAAACATAAAGCTAAATCTACAGTGGAATGGTTCACAAATAAACGTATCCAGGTGTTGGAATGGCCAAGTCAAAGTCCAGACCTGAATCCAATCAAGAATCTGTGGAAAGAGCTGAAAACTGCTGTTCACAAACGATCTCCATCAAACCTCACTGAGCTTGAGCTGTTTGCCAACGAAGAATGTGCAAGAATTTCAGTCTCTCGATGTACAAAACTGATAGAGACATACCCCAAGCGACTGCAACTGTAATCACAGCAAAAGGTGGCGCAACAAAGTATTAAATTAAAGGGGCTGAATAATATTGCACGCCCCACTTTTCAGTTTTTGAATGTCCACAAAAATTTAAAATAACCAATAAATTTCATTCAACTTCACAATTGTGTCCCACTTGTTGTTGATTCTTCACCAAAAATTTACATTTGGTATCTTTATGTTTGAAGCATGATATGTGGGAAAAGGCTGAAAAGTTCCAGGGGGCCGAATACTTTCGCAAGGCACTGTAGCAGCTTCTAGTCTCCGATGAAGATTATCGAAGCATGCCAAAAGTAATAAAAAGTTTTTAAAAATATATAAAAAAAATATATAAAATGTTCAAATCACTCCCCTTTCGCCCCATTCAAAATTAAACAATAAAAAAACAAACATACACATATTTGGTATTGCCGGGTTCAGAATCACCCGATGTATCAATAACAAAAAAGGATTAACCTGATCGCTGAATGATAAAGCAATAAAAAAAGTCAAAACGCCAGAATTACGTTTTTTTGGTCGCCACAACATTTCATTAAAATGCAATAACGGGCGATCAAAAGATTATATCTGCACCAATATGGTATCATTAAAAACATCAGCTCTGCATGCAAAAAATAAGCCCTCACCCGACGCCAGATCACGAAAAATGGATTTGCTACAGGTATCTGAAAATGGTGCTTTTTTTTGCAAAGTTTGAAATTTTTTTCACCACTTAGTTAAAAAAGAACTTAGATATGTTTGGTGTCTGTGAACTGATAATGACCTGGAGAATCATAATGAGAGGTCAGTTTTAGCATGTAGTGAACCTAGTAAAAATGCCAAACAAAAAAACAGTGGGATTGCACTTTTTTTGCAATTTCACCGCATCTGGATTTTTTCCCCATTTTCTAGTACATGACATGGTAAAACTAATGTTGTTGTTCAAAAGTACAACTCATCCCGCAAAAAACAAGCCCTCACACGGCCATATTGATGGAAAAATAAAACAGTTATGGCTCTGGGAAGAAGGGGCGTGAAAAACGAAAACACAAAACCGAAAAAAGCTCCAAGGGGTTAAACTGTGCTCTCTGTTTGGTATGTCTGTATTTTGAATGGTTGGAACTTTCATTTATCCCTGTCCGTCTTCCATTGTTTTTCCGGTTAGTGTGTTCCTATACACTTCAGCTTCTTAATGCCCTGGGTGGGGTTGATATAGGCGCATAGCAAGGTATGAAAACCAGGCATCTCCACCTTCAGGAGTAATCAAAGGGAAAGGGATAAACTAGAGCGCCCCTAGTTTTAGGGACCTGGTTATCACCCGTAGTCCCAACACCATCGTGACAGATCCTTGTTCAATGCCAGGAATAATAACTAGATGTGTATTTCCTGAAAGAAGTACAGATAGTGCTATGAAATGGTGCCTGGGCTGCCCCTTTAAGAGAGACTTGCCTGCTGCCCCTGCAAGACTTTCAACTCAGGATCCGTTTTAACTGTGGGTGCCTCTCAGGGGCCACTTTGGCCTCAGGGTCTGATTTGGTGGGTGGGGCCTCTCAGGATACGATTTGGTGGCCTGGGCTCCTCAGGGCTTGAATTGGTGGCCAGGATCCCTCAGGGTCCAATTTTGTGGGTGTGGCCCCTCAGGGTCCAATTTTGTGGGTGTGGCCCCTCAGGGTCAGATTTTGTGGGTGGGTCCCCTCAGGGTCCGATTTTGTGGCCGGGGCCCCTCAGGGTCCGATTTGGTGGCCGGGGCCCCTCAGGGTCCGATTTTGTGGGTGGGGCCCCTTAGGGTCTGATTTTGTGGTTGGGGCCCCTCAGGGTCTGATTTTTTGGGTGGGGCCCTTTAGGGTCTGATTTTGTGGGCGGAGCCCCTCTGGGTCCAATTTGGTGGGCGGGGCCACTCTTGGTCCCATTTGGTGGGTGGGGCCCCTCAGGGTCCGATTTTATGGGTGGGGCTCCTCAGGGTCCAATTTTGTGGGTGGGGCCCCTCAGGGTCCAATTTTGAGGTTGGAGCCCCACAGGGTCCAAATTTGTGGGTGGGGCCCCTCAGGGTCCGATTTTGTGGGTGGTGCCCCTTAGGGTCTGATTTTGTGGTTGGGGCCCCTCAGGGTCCGATTTTTTGGGTGGGGCCCTTTAGGGTCTGATTTTGTGGGCGGAGCCCCTCTGGGTCCAATTTGGTGGGCGGGGCCACTCTTGGTCCCATTTGGTGGGTGGGGCCCCTCAGGGTTCGATTTGGTGGGTGGGGCCCCTCAGGGTCCGATTTGGTGGGTGGGGCCCCTCAGGGTCCGATTTGGTGGGCGGGGACCCTCAGGGTCCTATTTGGTGGGCGGGGCCCCTCAGGGTCCGATTTTGTGGCCGGGGCCCCTCAGGGTGCAATTTTGTGGCCAGGGCCCCTCAGGGTCCGATTTTGTGGCCGGGGACCCTCAGGGTCCGATTTTGTGGGTGGGGCCCCTTAGGGTCTGATTTTGTGGTCGGAGCCCCTCTGGGTCCAATTTGATGGGCGGGACCACTCTGGGTCCAATTTGGTGGGTGGGGCCTCACACGGTCCGATTTGGTGGGCGGGCCCACTCTGGGTCAGATTTTGTGGCCGGGGCCTCTCGGTCCAATTTTGTGGGTGGGGCCCCTCAGGGTCTGATTTTGTGGGTGGGGCCCCTCAGGGTCAGATTTTGTGGCCGGGTCCCCTCAGGGTCCGATTTTGTGGGTGGGGCCCCTCTGGGTCCGACTTTGTGGCTGGGGCCCCTTAGGGTCCGATTTGGTGTGTGGGACCACTCTGGGTCCAATTTGGTGGGTGGGGCCTCTCACGGTCCGATTTGGTGGGCGGGGCCACTCTGGGTCTGATTTAGCAGGTGGGGCCCCACAGGGTCCGATTTGGTGGGCGGGGCCCCTCAGAGTCCGATTTTGTGGGTGGGGCCCCTCAGAGTCCGATTTTGTGGGTGGGGCCCCTCAGGGTCAGATTTTGTGGCCGGGTCCCCTCAGGGTCCGATTTTGTGGGTGGGGCCCCTCTGGGTCTGACTTTGTGGCTGGGGCCCCTTAGGGTCCGATTTTGTGTCCGGGGCCCCTCAGGGTCCGATTTTGTGGTTGGGGCCCTTCAGAATCCGATTTTGTGGTTGGGGCCCCACAGGGTCCGATTTTGTGGGTGGGGCTCCTCAGGGTCCGATTTGGTGAGCGGGGCCCCTCAGAGTTCAATTTGGTGAGCGGGGCCCCTCTGGGTCCGATTTGGTCAGCGGGGCCCCTCAGGGTCCGATTTGGTCAGCGGGGCTCCTCAGGGTCAGATTTGGTGGGCGGGGCCCCTCAGGGTCCGATTTTGTGGTTGGGGCCCCTCAGGGTCCGATTTTGTGGGTGGAGCCCCTCAGGGTCCGATTTTGTGTCCGGGGCCCCTCAAGGTCCGATTTTGTGGTTGGGGCCTTTCAGAATCCGATTTGGTGGGCGGGGCGCCTCAGGGTCCGATTTGGTGAGCGGGGCCTCTCAGAGTTCAATTTGGTGAGCGGGGCCCCTCAGGGTCCGATTTGGTGAGCGGTGCCCCTCAGGGTCCGATTTGGTGAGCGGTGCCCCTCAGGGTCCGATTTGGTGGGCAGGGCCCCTCAGGGTCAGATTTGCTGGGCGGGGGCCATTCTGGGTCTGATTTGGTGGGCGGGGCCCCTCAGGGTCCGATTTTGTGGGTGGGGCCCCTCAGGGTCTGATTTTGTGGCCGGGGCCCCTCAGGGAACGATTTTTTGGTCGGGGCCCCTCAGGGTCCGATTTTGTGGGTGGGGCCCCTCAGGGTCCGATTTGGTTGGCTGGGCCACTCTGGGTTTGATTTTGTGGTTGGGGCCCCTCAGGGTCCGATTTTGTGGGTGGGTCCCCTCAGGGTCTGATTTTGTGTGCGGGGCCCTTCAGGGTCCGATTTTGTGGTTGGGGCCTTTCAGAATCCGATTTGGTGGGCGGGGCCGCTCAGGGTCCGATTTGGTGAGCAGGGCCCCTCAGAGTTCAATTTGGTGAGCAGGGCCCTTCAGGGTCAGATTTGGTGGGCGGGGCCCCTCAGGGTCCGATTTTGTGGTTGGGGTCTCTCAGGGTCCGATTTTGTGGGTGGAGCCCCTCAGGGTCCGATTTTGTGTCCGGGGCCCCTCAAGGTCCGATTTTGTGGTTGGGGCCTTTCAGAATCCGATTTTGTGGATGGGGCCCCTCAGGGTCCGATTTGATTGGCTGGGCCACTCTGGGTTTGATTTTGTGGTTGGGGCCCCTCAGGGTCCGATTTTGTGGGTGGGTCCCCTCAGGGTCTGATCTTGTGTCCGGGGCCCTTCAGGGTCTGATTTTGTGGTTGGGGCCTTTCAGAATCCGATTTGGTGGGTGGGGCCGCTCAGGGTCCGATTTGGTGAGCGGGGCCCCTCAGAGTTCAATTTGGTGAGCAGGGCCCCTCAGGGTCCGATTTGGTGAGCGGGGCCCCTCAGGGTCCGATTTGGTGAGCGGGGCCCCTCAGGGTCCGATTTTGTGGGCAGGATCTCTCAGAGTCCGATTTGGTGGGCGGGGCCCCTCAGGGTCCGATTTGGCGGGTGGGGCCTATCAGGGTCCGATTTGATGGGCAGGGCCCCTCAGGGTCCGATTTGGTGAGCGGGGCCCCTCAGCGTCTGATTTTGTGGGCGGGATCTCTGAGTCCGATTTGGTGGGCGGGGCCCATCAGGGTCCGATTTGGTGGGCAGGGCCCCTCAGGGTCCTATTTTGTGGGTGGGGCCCCCCTGGGTCTGATTTGGTGGGCGGGGCCCCCCTGGGTCCAATTTTAAGGGGGGCCCTCAGAGTCCGATTTAGTGGGCGGGGCCCCTCAGGGTACGATTTGGTGGGCGGGGCCACTCAGGGTCCGATTTGGTGGGCGGGGCCACTCAGGGTCCGATTTGGTGGGTGGGGCTCCTCAGGGTCCGAATTTGTGGTTGGGGCCCCTCATGGTCTGATTTTGTGGGTGGGGCCCCTCAGGGTCCGATTTTGTGTCCGGGGCCCCTCAGGGTCCGATATTGTGGTTGGGGCCCTTCAGAATCCGATTTGGTGGGCAGGGCCCCTCAGGGTCTGATTTGGTGGGCGGGGCCGCTCAGGGTCCGATTTGGAGGGCGGGGCCCCTCAGGGTCCGATTTTGTGGGTGGGGCCCCTCAGGGTCCGATTTAGTGGCTGGGGCCCCTCAGGGTCCGATTTTGTGGGTGGGGACCCTCAGGGTCCGATTTTGTGGCCAGGGCCCCTCAGGCTCCGATTTTGTGGGTGGGGCCCCTTAGGGTCTGATTTGGTGGGCGGGGCCACGCTGGGTCTGATTTAGCGGGCGGGGCCCCACAAGGTCCGATTTGGTGGGCGGTGCCCCTCAGAGTCCGATTTGGTGGGTGGGGCCCCTCAGGATCCGATTCGGTGGCCTGGGCTCCTCAGGGCTTGAAATGGTGGACAGGATCCCTCAGGGTCAGATTTTGTGACCGGGGCCTCTCAGTCCAATTTTGTGGGTGGGGCCCCTCAGGGTCCGATTTGGTGGGCGGGGCCCCTCAGAGTCTGGTTTGGTGGGTGGGGCCCCTCAGGATCCGATTCGGTGGCCTGGGCTCCTCAGGGCTTGAAATGGTGGACAGGATCCCTCAGGGTCAAATTTTGTGGCCGGGGCCTCTCGGTCCGATTTTGTGGGTGGGGCCCCTCAGGGTCTGATTTTGTGGGTGGGGCCCCTCAGGGTCAGATTTTGTGGCCGGGTCCCCTCAGGGTCCGATTTTGTGGTCGGAGCCCCTCTGGGTCCAATTTGGTGGGTGGGACCACTCTGGCTCCGATTTGGTGGGTGGGACCACTCTGGGTCCAATTTGGTGGGCGGGGCCTCTCACGGTCCGATTTGGTGGGCGGGGCCACTCTGGGTCTGATTTAGCGGGCGGGGCCCCTCAGGGTCCGATTTGGTGGTCGGGGCCCTTCAGGGTCCGATATGGTGGTTGGTGCCCCTCAGGGTCCGATTTTTTTGGGTGGGGCCCTTTAGGGTCTGATTTTGTGGGCGGAGCCCCTCTGGGTCCAATTTGGTGGGCGGAGCCCCTCTGGGTCCAATTTGGTGGGCGGGGCCACTCTTGGTCCCATTTGGTGGGTGGGGCCCCTCAGGGTTTGATTTGGTGGGTGGGGCCCCTCAGGGTCCGATTTGCTGGGCGGGGACCCTCAGGGTCCTTTTTGGTGGGCGGGGCCCCTCAGGGTCTGATTTTGTGGCCGGGGCCCCTCAGGGTGCAATTTTGTGGCCAGGGCCCCTCAGGGTCCGATTTGGTGGCCGGGGCCCCTCAGGGTCCGATTTTGTGGTCGGAGCCCCTCTGGGTCCAATTTGGTGGGCGGGACCACTCTGGCTCCGATTTGGTGGGTGGGACCACTCTGGGTCCAATTTGGTGGGCGGGGCCTCTCACGGTCCGATTTGGTGGGCGGGGCCACCCTGGGTCTGATTTAGCGGGCGGGGCCCCTCAGGGTCCGATTTTGAGGTTGGAGCCCCACAGGGTCCAAATTTGTGGGTGGGGCCCCTCAGGGTCCGATTTTGTGGTTGGGACCCTCAGGGTCCGATTTTTTGGGTGGGGCCCTTTAGGGTCTGATTTTGTGGGCGGAGCCCCTCTGGGTCCAATTTGGTGGGCGGGGCCACTCTTGGTCCCATTTGGTGGGCGGGGCCACTCTGGGTCCCATTTGGTGGGCGGGGAACCTCAGGATCCAATTTGGTGGGCGGGGTCCCTCATGGACCGATTTGGTGGGTGGGGCCCCTCAGGGTCCGATTTGGTGGGCGGGGCCCCTCAGGGTCCGATTTGGTTTGCGGTCCCCTCAAGGTCCAATTTAGTGGGCGGGGCACCTCAGGGTCCAATTTTGAGGTTGGAGCCCCACAGGGTCCAAATTTGTGGGTGGGGCCCCTCAGGGTCCTATTTTGTGGGTGGGGCCCCTTAGGGTCCGATTTTGTGGTTGGGACCCCTTAGGGTCCGATTTTTTGGGTGGGGCCCTTTAGGGTCTGATTTTGTTGGCGGAGCCCCTCTGGGTCCAATTTGGTGGGCGGGGCCCCTCATGGTCCGATTTGGTGGGCGGGACCCCTCAGGGTCCAATTTGGTGGGCGGGGCCCCTCAGGGTCCGATTTGGTCGGCGGGGCCCATCAGGGTCTGATTTGGTGGGTGGGGCCCCTCAGGGATCGATTTGGTGGGTGGGGCCCCTCAGGGTCCGATTTGGTGGGCGGGGACCCTCAGGGTCCTATTTGGTGGGCGGGGCCCCTCAGGGTCCTATTTGGTGGCCGGGCCCCTCAGGGTGCAATTTTGTGGCCAGGGCCCCTCAGGGTCCGATTTTGTGGCCGGGGCCCCTCAGGGTCCGATTTTGTGGGTGGGGCCCCTCAGGGTCTGATTTTGTGGCCGGATCCCCTCAGGGTCCGATTTTGTGGCCGGGGCCCCTCAGGGTCCAATTTTGTGGGTGGGGCCCGATTTTGTAGCCGGGGTTCATCAGGGTTCGATTTTGTGGTTGGGGCCCCTCAGGGTCTGATTTTGTGGGTGGGGCCACTCTGGGTCCGATTTGGTTGGTGGGGCCACTCTGGGTCTGTTTTGTTGGATGGGGCTACTCAGGGTCCGATTTGGTAGGCGGGACCCCTCAGGGTCCGATTTGGCGGGCGGGTCCCCTCAGGGTCCGATTTGGTGGGCGGGTCCCCTCAGGGTCCAATTTGGTGGGCGGGGTCCCTCAGGGTCTGATTTGGTGGGCGGTGCCCCTCAGTGTCCGATTTTCTGGCCGGGGCCCCTCAGGGTCCGATATTGTGGGTTGGGCCCCTCAGGGGCCGATTTTGTGGCTGGGCCCCTCAGGGTCCGATTTTGTGGTTGGGGCCCCTCAGGGTCCGATTTTGTGGTTGGGGACCCTAAGGGTCCGATTTTGTGGCCGGGGCCCATCAGGGTCCGATTTTGTGACTGGGGCCCATCAGGGTCCGATTTTGTGGCCGAGGCCCCTCAGGGTCCGATTTTGTTGGGGCCCCTCAGGGTCTGATTTTGTGGCAGGGGCCCCTCAGGGTCCGATCTTATGGGTGGGGCCCCTTAGGGTCTGATTTTGTGGGCGGAGCCCCTCTGGGTCCAATTTGGTGGGTGGGACCACTCTGGGTCCGATTTGGTGGGCGGGACCACTTTGAGTCCAATTTGGAGATCGGGGCCTCTCAGGGTCCGATTTGGTGGGCGGGGCCACTATGGGTCCGATTTAGTGGGCGGGGCCCCACAGGGTCTGATTTGGCAGGCGGGGCCCCTCAGGGTCTGGTTTGGTGGGCAGGGCCTCTCTGGGTCCGATTTGGTGGGTGGGGCCACTCTGGGTAAGATTTGGAGGCTGGGGTCACTCAGCCTCCGATTTGGAGGCTGGGGTCGTTGAGCTTCCGATTTGGAGGCCGAGGTCAAAGAGCCTCCGATTTGGAGGCCGGGGTGGATGAGCTTCCGATTTGGAGGCCGGGGTCGTTGAGCCTCCGATTTGGAGGCTGGGGTCGATCAGCCTCCGATTTGGAGGCTGGAGTCGCTCAGGCTCCGATTTGGAGGCTGGGGTCGCTCAGCCTCCGATTTGGAGGCCCTGGTGGCTCAGCCTCCGATTTGCAGGCCGGGGTGGCTCAGCCTCCGATTTGGAGGCCGGGGTGGCTCAGCCTCCGACTTGAAGGCCGGGGTGGCTCAGCCTTCGATTTGGAGGCCGGGGTGGCTCAGCCTTCGATTTGGAGGGCGGGGAGGCTCAGCCTTCGATTTGGAGGCCGGGGTGGCTCAGCCTTCGATTTGGAGGCTGGGGTGGCTCAGCCCCCGATTTGGACCCCAGGGTCGATCAGCCTCCGATTTGGAGGCTGGGGTCGCTCAGCCTCCGATTTGGAGGCTGGGGTCGCTCAGCCTCCGATTTGGAGGCCCTGGTGGCTCAGCCTCCGATTTGCAGGCCGGGGTGGCTCAGCCTCCGACTTGGAGGCCGGGGTGGCTCAGCCTTCGATTTGAAGGGCGGGGAGGCTCAGCCTTCGATTTGGAGGCTGGGGTGGCCCAGCCTCCGACTTGGAGGCCGGGGTGGCTCACCCTTCGATTTGGAGGCCGGGGTGGCTCAAGCCTTCGATTTGGAGGCTGGGGTGGCTCAGCCTCCGATTTGGAGGCCGGGGTCGATCAGCCTCCGATTTGGAGGCCGGGGTCGATCAGCCTCCGATTTGGAGGCCTGGGTGGCTCAGCCTCCGATTTGGAGGCCGGGGTGGCTCAGCCTCCGATTTGGAGGCTGGGTGGCTCAGCCTCCGATTTGGAGGCCGGGGTGGCTCAGCCTCCGATTTGGAGGCCGGGGTGGCTCAGCCTCCGATTTGGAGGCCGGGGTGGTTCAGCCTCCGATTTGGAGGCCGGGGTGGTTCAGCCTCCGATTTGGAGGCCGGGGTGGTTCAGCCTCCAATTTGGAGGCCGGGGTCGATCAGCCTTCGATTTGGAGGCCGGGGTCGATCAGCCTCCGATTTGGAGGCCGGGGTCGATCAGCCTCCGATTTGGAGGCCGGGGTCGATCAGCCTCCGATTTGGAGGCCGGGGTCGATCAGCCTCCGATTTGGAGGCGCGGGTGGCTCAGCCTCCGATTTGGAGGCGCGGGTGGCTCAGCCTCCGATTTGGAGGCCGGGGTGGCTCAGCCTCCGATTTGGAGGCCGGGGTGGCTTAGCCTCCGATTTGGAGCCTGGAGTCACTCAGGTTTTGATTTGGCGTGTCGGCCCTTTAAGACTCATTTCGGTGCGCTGGCCCTTTAATAATCACTTTGGCGCGTCGGCCCTTTAAGAGCTAGTTTGGCTCACTGGGCTTCTAAATCAACTTTGGCAGACATTCTCTCTCAGGGGCATGCGTCATGTGATGAAGCTAGATTTGCATTTGTGCTGTGGGTTTTGCTTTAAGAGCTGATATTATGTGGCAGAAGCTCTGTCTTGGGGGTCAAGTGAAGTTCGTAGGCGTTGGCATAGTGACTGGGTGTACGTGCGCGTATAAATGAGCTCAACTGCCATTTCAATCGCCTCAGGGCACGTTTTGCCATTTCCTATTGAAAAGCATTGGAGACAGTGCATTCCAATTATGGGAAAAAAATTTTTCAAGCGCAAATTGCGCAAAAACTACAAATCCGATCGACATGAAAAATACCTAGCACACCTCTCATGGACGCTGGTTTCGAAACGACACCTCAATGGAGTCTGTGCGTGTAGCGGTTCGGGCCATATTAATTGCGGAAATCAACTTAATAATAATAAGAAGAATAAGTTAGCAGCGTTCGGATTACAATATATTGGCTTTTTCAAACCACTATAGCTAGATGTGTACTTCCTGAAGGAAGTACAGATAGTGGTTTGAAATGGTGCCCGGGCTGCCCCTTTAAGAGAGACTTGCCTGCTGCCCCTGCAAGATTTTCAACTCAGGATCCGTTTTAACTGTGGGTGTCTCTCAGGGGCCACTTTGGCCTCAGGGTCTGATTTTGTGGGTGGGGCCCCTCAGGGCCCGATTTTGTGGGTGGGGTCCCTCAGGGTCTGATTTTGTGGCCGGGGCACCTCAGGGTCCGATTTGGTGGGTGGGGCCCCTCAGGGTCCGATTTGGTGGCCGGGGCCCCTCAGGGGCAAATTTGGTGGGTGGGACCCCTCAGGGTCCGATTTTGTGTCCGGGGCCCCTCAGAGTCCGATTTGGTGGTTGGGGCCCCTCAGGGTCCGATTTTGTGGCCGAGGCCCCTCAGGGTCCGATTTTGTGACCGGAACCCCTCAGGGTCCGATTTTGTGGGTGGGGCCCCTCAGGGTCCGATTTTGTGGCCGGGGCCCCTCAGGGTCCGATTTGGTGGGTGGGGACCCTCAGGGTCCGATTTTGTGGCCAGGGCCCCTCAGGGTCCGATTTTGTGGTGGGGACACTCAGGTCCGATTTGGTGGGTGGGGCCCCTCAGGGTCCGATTTTGTGGCCGGGGCCCCTCAGAGTCCAATTTTGTGGTCGGGGCCCCTCAGGGTCCGATTTGGTGGCCGGGGCCCCTCAGGGTCCGATTTGGTGGCCGGGGCCCCTCAGGGTCCGATTTGGTGGGTGGGGCCCTCTGGGTCTGATTTGGTGGGCGGGGACACTCGGTCCAATTTGAAGGGGGGGCCCCTCAGGGTCCGATTTAGTGGGCTGGGCCACTCAGGGTCCGATTTGGTGGGCGGGGCCACTCAGGGTTCGATTTGGTGGGGGGGGCTCCTCAGGGCCCGAATTTGTGTTTGAGGCCCCCCAGTGTCTGATTTTGTGGGTGGGGCCCCTCAGGGTCCGATTTTGTGTCCAGGGCCCCTCAGGGTCCGATTTTGTGTCCGGGGCCCCTCAGAGTCCGATTTGGTGGTTGGGGCCCCTCAGGGTCCGATTTTGTGGCCGAGGCCCCTCAGGGTCCGATTTTGTGACCGGAACCCCTCAGGGTCCGATTTTGTGGGTGGGGCCCCTCAGGGTCCGATTTTGTGGCCGGGGCCCCTCAGGGTCCGATTTGGTGGGTGGGGACCCTCAGGGTCCGATTTTGTGGCCAGGGCCCCTCAGGGTCCGATTTTGTGGTGGGGACCCTCAGGTCCGATTTGGTGGGTGGGGCCCCTCAGGGTCCGATTTTGTGGCCGGGGCCCCTCAGAGTCCAATTTTGTGGTCGGGGCCCCTCAGGGTCCGATTTGATGGCCGGGGCCCCTCAGGGTCCGATTTGGTGGCCGGGGCCCCTCAGGGTCCGATTTGGTGGGTGGGGCCCTCTGGGTCTGATTTGGTGGGCGGGGACACTCGGTCCAATTTGAAGGGGGGGCCCCTCAGGGTCCGATTTAGTGGGCTGGGCCACTCAGGGTCCGATTTGGTGGGCGGGGCCACTCAGGGTTCGATTTGGTGGGTGGGGCTCCTCAGGGCCCGAATTTGTGTTTGAGGCCCCCCAGTGTCTGATTTTGTGGGTGGGGCCCCTCAGGGTCCGATTTTGTGTCCAGGGCCCCTCAGGGTCCGATTTTGTGGTTGAGGCCCTTCAGAATCCGATTTGGTGGGCGGGGACCTCAGGGTCCGATTTGGTGGGCGGGGCCACTCAGAGTCCGATTTGGTGGGCGGGGCCCCTCAAGGTCCGATTTGGTGAGTGGGGCCCCTCAGAGTTCAATTTGGTGAGCGGGGCCCCTCAGGGTCCGATTTGGTCAGCGGGGTCCCTCAGGGTCCGATTTGGTCAGCGGGGACCCTCAGGGTCCGATTTGGTCAGCGGGACCCCTCAGAGTCAGATTTGGTGGGCGGGGCCCCTCAGGGTCCGATTTTTTGGTTGGGGCCCTTCAGGGTCCGATTTTGTGGGTGGAGCCCCTCAGGGTCCGATTTTGTGTGTGGGGCCCCTCAGGGTCCGATTTTGTGGTTGGGGCCTTTCAGAATCCGATTTGGTGGGCGGGGCGCCTCAGGGTCCGATTTGGTGAGCGGGGCCTCTCAGAGTTCAATTTGGTGAGCGGGGCCCCTCAGGGTCCGATTTGGTGAGCGGTGCCCCTCAGGGTCCGATTTGGTGGGCAGGGCCTGTCAGGGTCTGATTTGGTGGGTGGGGCCCCTCAGTGTCCGATTTGCTGGGCGGGAGCCATTCTGGGTCTGATTTGGTGGACGGGGCCCCTCAGGGTCCAATTTTGTGGGTGGGGCCCCTCAGGGTCTGATTTTGTGGCCGGGGCCCCTCAGGGAACTATTTTGTGGTCGGGGCCCCTCAGGGTCTGATTTTGTGGGTGGGGCCCCTCAGGGTCCGATTTGGTTGGCTGCGCCACTCTGGGTTTGATTTTGTGATTGGGGCCCCTCAGGGTCCGATTTTGTGGGTGGGGCCCCTCAGGGTCTGATTTTGTGTCCGGGGCCCTTCAGGGTCCGATTTGGTGGGTGGGGCTCCTCAGGGTCCGAATTTGTGGTTGGGGCCCCTCAGTGTCTGATTTTGTAGGTGGGGCCCCTCAGGGTCCGATTTTGTGTCCAGGGCCCCTCAGGGTCCGATTTTGTGGTTGAGGCCCTTCAGAATCCGATTTGGTGGGCGGGGCCCTCAGGGTCCGATTTGGTGGGCGGGGCCACTCAGAGTCCGATTTGGTGGGCGGGGCCACTCAGAGTCTGATTTGGTGGGCGGGGCCCCTCAAGGTCCGATTTGGTGAGTGGGGCCCCTCAGAGTTCAATTTGGTGAGCGGGGCCCCTCAGGGTCCGATTTGGTCAGCGGGACCCCTCAGGGTCAGATTTGGTGGGCGGGGCCCCTCAGGGTCCGATTTTTTGGTTGGGGCCCTTCAGGGTCCGATTTTGTGGGTGGAGCCCCTCAGGGTCCGATTTTGTGTGTGGGGCCCCTCAGGGTCCGATTTTGTGGTTGGGGCCTTTCAGAATCCGATTTGGTGGGCGGGGCGCCTCAGGGTCCGATTTGGTGAGCGGGGCCTCTCAGAGTTCAATTTGGTGAGCGGGGCCCCTCAGGGTCCGATTTGGTGAGCGGTGCCCCTCAGGGTCCGATTTGGTGGGCAGGGCCTGTCAGGGTCTGATTTGGTGGGTGGGGCCCCTCAGTGTCCGATTTGCTGGGCGGGAGCCATTCTGGGTCTGATTTGGTGGGCGGGGCCCCTCAGGGTCCAATTTTGTGGGTGGGGCCCCTCAGGGTCTGATTTTGTGGCCGGGGCCCCTCAGGGAACTATTTTGTGGTCGAGGCCCCTCAGGGTCTGATTTTGTGGGTGGGGCCCCTCAGGGTCCGATTTGGTTGGCTGGGCCACTCTGGGTTTGATTTTGTGATTGGGGCCCCTCAGGGTCCGATTTTGTGGGTGGGGCCCCTCAGGGTCTGATTTTGTGTCCGGGGCCCTTCAGGGTCCGATTTTGTGGTTGGGGCCTTTCAGAATCCGATTTGGTGGGCAAGGCCGCTCAGGGTTCCGGTTTGGTGAGCGGGGCCCCTCAGAGTTCAATTTGGTGAGCAGGGCCCCTCAGGGTCCGATTTGGTGAGCGGGGCCCCTCAGGGTCCGATTTGGTGAGCTGGGCCCCTCAGGGTCCGATTTGGTGAGCTGGGCCCCTCAGGGTCCGATTTGGTCAGCGGGACCCCTCAGGGTCAGATTTGGTGGGCGGGGCCCCTCAGGGTCCGATTTTTTGGTTGGGGCCCTTCAGGGTCCGATTTTGTGGGTGGAGCCCCTCAGGGTCCGATTTTGTGGTTGGGGCCTTTCAGAATCCGATTTGGTGGGCGGGGCGCCTCAGGGTCCGATTTGGTGAGCGGGGCCTCTCAGAGTTCAATTTGGTGAGCGGGGCCCCTCAGGGTCCGATTTGGTGGGCAGGGCCTGTCAGGGTCTGATTTGGTGGGTGGGGCCCCTCAGTGTCCGATTTGCTGGGCGGGAGCCATTCTGGGTCTGATTTGGTGGGCGGGGCCCCTCAGGGTCCAATTTTGTGGGTGGGGCCCCTCAGGGTCTGATTTTGTGGCCGGGGCCCCTCAGGGAACTATTTTGTGGTCGGGGCCCCTCAGGGTCTGATTTTGTGGGTGGGGCCCCTCAGGGTCCGATTTGGTTGGCTGGGCCACTCTGGGTTTGATTTTGTGATTGAGGCCCCTCAGGGTCCGATTTTGTGGGTGGGGCCCCTCAGGGTCTGATTTTGTGTCCGGGGCCCTTCAGGGTCCGATTTTGTGGTTGGGGCCTTTCAGAATCCGATTTGGTGGGCAAGGCCGCTCAGGGTTCCGGTTTGGTGAGCGGGGCCCCTCAGAGTTCAATTTGGTGAGCAGGGCCCCTCAGGGTCCGATTTGGTGAGCGGGGCCCCTCAGGGTCCGATTTGGTGAGCTGGGCCCCTCAGGGTCCGATTTGGTGAGCTGGGCCCCTCAGGGTCCGATTTAGTGGGCGAGGCCCCTCAGGGTCCGATTTGGTGGGCGGGGCCACTCAGGGTCCGATTTGGTGGGTGGGGCTCCTCAGGGTCCGAATTTGTGGTTGGGTCCCCTCGGTCTGATTTTGTGGGTGGGGCCCCTCAGAATCCGATTTGGTGGGCGGGGCCCCTCAGGGTCCGATTTGATGGGCGGGGCTACTCAGGGTCCAATTTGGTGGGCGGGGCCCCTCAGGGTCCGATTTTGTGGGTGGAGCCCCTCAGGATCTGATTTAGTGGCTGGGGCCCCTCAGGGTCCGATTTGGTGGGCAGGGACACTGGGTCCGCTTTGGTGGGCGGGGACACTCTGGGTCCGATTTTTTAAGCGGGGCCACGCTGGGTCCGATTTGTAGGCCAGGGTGGCTCAGCCTCCGATTTGGAGGTCGGGGTGGCTCAGCCTCTGATTTGGAGCCAGGGGTCACTCAGCTTTCGATTTGGCGCGACGGCCCTTTAAGACTCATTTTGGTGAGCTGACCCTTTAAGTATCACTTTGGCGCGTCGGCCCTTTAAGAGCCAGTTTGGCTCACTGGGCTTCTAAATCCACTTTGGCGCACATTCTCTCTCAGGGGCATGCGTCATGTGATGAAGCTAGATTTGCATTTGTGCTGTGGGTTTCGCTTTAAGAGCTGAAATTATCTGGCAGAATCTGTGTCCTGGAGAGGTCACGTGAAGTTCGTAGGCGTTGGCATAGTAACTGGGTGTGCCTGCGCATATCAATGAGCTTAACTGCCATTTGAATCGCCTCAGGGCACGTTTTGCCATTTCCCATTGAAATGCATTGGAGACAGTGCATTCCAATGACGGGAAAAAAAATTTTCAAACGCAAATTGCGCAAAAACTACAAATCCGATCGACACGAAAAATACTTAGCACACCTCTCGTGGACGCTGGCTTCGAAACGACACCTCAACGGAGTCTGTGCGTGTAGCGGTTCGGGCCGTATTAATTGCGGAAATCAACTGAATAATAAGAATAAGCAGCGTTCGGATTACAATATAGTGTTTTTTTCAAACCACTATAATAAGTTAGCAGCGTTCGGATTACAATATAGTGTTTTTTTCAAACCACTATAATAAGTTAGCAGCGTTCGGATTACATGATAGTGTTTTCTTCAAAGCACTATAAATATAAGAAATCGGATTACAATATGTTGCTTGAACCTAGAGTTTCAAGCACCATAAATATAGATAATAGTAAATTATTGATTTCCTCCAGGCAGGATAAAATTAGTATTAGAGACCTCAATCTAGGGAAAGGGGAGGCGTCAGCATGGGCTTGAAACGCATAGGGCTCTATTTTAGTCCCAGTCCATCCCAAGTCACAATATCCAGAAAAAGGAAATGTTTACAGAAGTGAAGAACATTTAGCGTTCAAACTCTGTTTAACAAATTTTATGGCGGAAAAGACAGATGTAAAAGCTTGCCTCACTGATCAAACCCATAGTTCTTCCCTCCTGGACTGAGTTTGGAACTGATGCTCAGTCTATGATGTTGCCACGTTAATTATTGCTAGGCAACTTCCTTTTATGGTGAGATGCCCCTTTAAGATTCCATCCTCGGATTCCATTATGACATCACTGATGACATGTTAACATTCCACCCCAAGATTCCATTATGACATCATAATGCACCACGGCTACTTAGCCAAGTGCTTACTGCCCAGGTGTCATTGTTGTCAGTGATTGGCTGCGAAGCTGGTGATATACTGACTGCGCTTGGATTTGTTTGAAATGTCTGACATTTCTTCACATAAACTTGAGGAGTTGGCACTACTCCGGGAGATTCTTACCACCTATTCCCCTGACAATGTGCTACCAATACCCGATGGCGTCCTCAGCTTCACTTACCGGCTGGTTATGAAGCTAGTGAGAGACTGCCTGACCAAACACCAACAAGGTCGTATAAGCTCAGAATATCTTGAGCATTTACAGATGAACATCAGGACATTAGTACAACAGGTAAGTAACAGACAATCTGGGTAAAGCATATAAAACAATAATGGATAATATTCATAAAATACAAGCTGGGGAGGGGGGCGGTGATAGCGTGGGCCCGCGTGCTCTTCAATGCCAGGGCTGAATTTTACTCCCAGTCCACCCTGGTCACAATATGTAAAAAAAATAGTAAATGGTTACACATGTAAACAATATTTAGCATCCAAAACCTGGTTAAAATAATTTTGGGTGGGAAAGATGGATATAAAAGCCTGATCAGAAGAGCAAAGCCATGGTTTTCCGTCTTTCCCTGATTCTGGTTCTGATGCTCAACCCATAATGTTGCCAACTTAATTGTTACTAGAATGTTGCCAGGCAACCTTCCTTTATGGTTAGATGTCCCTTTAACCCCTTCACCACCTTGCAATTTTCCGTTTTTGTGCTTTCTTTGTTTTGCTCCCCTTCTTCTCAGATCCAGAACACTTTTTGACCATCAATATAGCCTATGAGGGCTTGTTTTTTGCAGCCCGAGTTGTAGTTTTTAATGACACTATAGATTACATATATTGTACTTGAAAACGGGAAAAAATTCAAGTGCGGTGAAATTGTAAAAAAGTGCAATTCCACAATTCACTAAATGCTAAAACTGACCTGGTAATATGATTCTACAGGACAGTACGCGAATGCAGATACCAAACATGTATAGGTCCTTTTTTTTTCTATTTAAGTGGTGGAAAAAAAATCTGAACGCCGGCAATGAGTCGGTGTTCATAAAAGATGATCAATGGACAGGCACACTGGTCTTCTGCACACCCCCGGCTTTTATGATAACCCATTGCAACCCCAGAATCATGTGACAAGGGCTCTGATGAGCGAGACTTGAGACACGGTTCGGTCCGAACGTCTTAAATGCCGTTGTTAGTGATTAACAGCAGCATTTAAGTGGTTGACAGCCAAAATCCATCTGCATCTATTTGCGGGACAAGACAGCTTATCACACCATCAACTGTCATGTGCGGGTAGAGATGCGGGCTCTGTCACTGCCTAAAAAAGACAGGCACACGACCTTGGACGTACCTATACTTTCAAAGTTGTAAATCGGTTAAGGTTCCATCCCTGATTCCATGATGACATCACTGATGACATGTTAACATTCCACCACAAGATTCCATTATGACATCATAATGCACCACCACTACCTGCCCAAGTGCTTACTGCCCAGGTGTCATTGTTGTCAGTGATTGGCTGTGAAGCTGTTGATATACTGACTGCGCTTGGATTTGCTTGAAATGTCTGGAATTTCTTCAGATATACTTGAGGAGTTGGCACTACTCCAGGGGATTCTTACCACCTATGCCCCTGACAAAGTGCTACCCCTACCCGATGGCGTCCTCAGCTTCACTTACCGGCTGGTTGTGAAGCTAGTGAGCGACTGCCTGACCAAACACCAACAAGGTCGTATAAGCTCAGAATATCTTGAGCATTTACAGATGAACATCAGGACATTAGTACAACAGGCAACAGACAATCTGGGCAAAGCATATAAAACAATAATGGATAATATTCACAGCACATGAAACAATAATGAATAAAATTCACAAAATACAAGTTTATTTACATGAAATATGTATTTTGGCCAAGAGCAATATAATTTATAGCTTATAAGAAATATCCATATATGTAGTAATTGTAGCTGTAGATTGCAGGAGTAAAATGGTGACAGAAATAGCGTCCTATATTCTCTACTTTCTCTCATGATTTTCCTTTTTTGTTTATTTCCATTTTTATAGGCTGAAGAAAGATCCCAATATGGAGATTTGACCTTTTTTAAAGAATTGGTCGCACAGTTCCTGATTGTACTACGGCATATTGCCCGCTCACTGAAGCTTTTGGTAAGAATCCGTCATCTTCTATATCTCATGTCTTTCTTGTCTGATCTTCTCCAGATTACTAGTCATAGCAGATTGTCATATTTCTCATTCTAGAAGCCCCCTGTCCGCTCCAGGCAGATACAGGATCTTTTATGGCAGCCTGTCTCTGCTCCATCCTCGGTGGGGACAGTCTGTACTGTGCTCAGTGGTGCGGACCTTTCATATCACATCGGTCTCGCTTTATCTTCACAATCTTCCTTCTTGTAAATGCTGCAGTTCTGGTAATAGATGTTATTGGAGAACTGTCGTATATACAAGTCCCTTATATATTAATGTGGATTTACTGGACGGAGCGGCCGTGTATATTCCCCGCCATTATGTAAATCCAGCTTTAGTCCATTCTGTCTTTTGTGTACTGTAATTTAGTATTTGTGAATTGTTATATTAATTGCGCATATTATATCCATCAGAGAACACCGGAGGGTGACTCCAAAGAGGGGAAACACCGAAATATCGCTGACCCCAATACCAGTGAGCCAGGGCTAAAAAGCGATCTGATTGAAGGTAAGCTGATCATCTTGCATTCCTACAAATATTAATATTATGGAGACACCAGAGAATATAAAATTTACTCTACATCCTCTGTATGAGGCCGGTGACGACTCCTGAACCTCCTATAGACTATAATGGAGAGGGCTCATGCAAATCTGAAAACCCCTTTGGTTCTCTCTTGTGGGATCTTCTCAGCCCCAAAATGCACAGAGGACCTCACAGGGTCCCCATCCAAGTCACTGTCAGATCCCAAGCAATCACACATTTATGGTAGAGTATATCTATCTATGGATGTGCCATAAGTATATCCAGTATGTGCAGAATATCCATAGAACTAGTATTATGCCATTTACTTGTCTTTCCTTCCTTATATCGATGTGTTATATATTCAGTTCTGATATCGTCTAATACATGATGTCTCATTATTTTATCATTATATTAGAGACAACTGAGCCGGCAACTGCTGACGGTGGAATATCTGAGACACCAGAGATCCCCGAATCTGCCAGTGTAAGTATCAGAGAAAACATCTGTATATCATCAGATAACGGGGTATGAATTACACATCACATGTTACACCCCAGAGTACAGTGGGTTAACGCTATTCTTAATGTAGATTGGACCTATTATTATTATTCCTGTCTCCTCTGTGTGATGTCCCTTACCATCCCCTCCATACAATGATATATGTGTATGGAGGATATCCCTATAATATAATAGTGTCTGGGGAGCGTCCTGCTGCTATCATGTCCTCTACATCTGCTGCAGTGTAATCAGCGGGGACATAATGTAGAGAAGTTCCTGCATCTGCAGCTTTTAATTTCCTGCAACTTTTATGTCTCATTGTCATTTCTTATTCTTCTAGGCCGTTGTCAGATCATTGACCCCTATGAGAAAACCAAGTAAGAGCGACTATACCCGGATCAAAGAGATCGGCAGTGGAGCTTTTGGGTGAGCGTTATGTATAATCTTCATTTTTCCCAAACTCCTTATGATGATGCCTCTTTCTATATGTCCTGCCTTAGGGAAATTCCTGTATATGAGTCTACATCTAAATGTTACTGTATTCCAAGACATGTAACATTTTTATTTTTTCATCCCATAGAGCTTTGTAAAGACTTGTTTTTTTTGTGTTGAGCTGTTGTTATCGGTACCACTTTGCACTAGATCTATTCTACATCTAGTCATCTAGTCCAGATCTACTGTATTTTTCGGACTATAAGACGCACCGGACCATAAGACGCACCCCAAATTTTGGGGTGGAAAATAGGGGAAAAAAATAATGTGTCAAATGGGGGTCCGTCTTACAGTCTGAATTCCGTGGGGTGGCTGTGCTCTGTGGGGTGGCTGTGTCCGTGGGGTGGCTGTGCTCTGTGGGGTGGCTGTGTCCGTGGGGTGGCTGTGCTCTGGTCACAATATACTTACAAATCTTGTTGCGGCGGTCCCATGGCGGGGGTCCCAATGCAGCCTCCCTGTGCTCTGTGGTGCAGTGGTGTCGGGGCTCTGTAGTGTGGCTGCAGCGGGGCTCTGTGCTGCGTGGGGGGCTCCGTCTGCATTTCGTTAAAGCCCGAAAGCCTCCCGCAGCTCAGTTGCTGCGACGCGGAGGCCTCCGGACAGATGGCTGCCAGGGGCCTCTGGAAAGATGGCCGCTGCTCAGTTTCAGATCTCCGCAGCGAGATCTTGTCCCGAGATCTTGTCCCGAGATCTCGGGATGAGATCTCGTTGCCGTGAATTGAATTTGAGTATGCGCCACTCCCGGCGGCCATCTTTCTGGAGGCCACCGCACTGCAGCAACGGAGCTGCGGGGGCTTTCAGGCTTTAACGAAATGCCGGCGGAGCCCCCCACGCAGCAGATCCCTGCTGCAGCAACACTACAGAGCCCCGACCCCACCGCACCACAGAGCACAGGGAGGCTACATTGGGACCGCCGTCATGAGACCTCCGCAACAGAATTTCTAAGTATATTGCTACCATAAGACGCACCCCCATTTTCACCAAAAAATTTTTGGGAAAAAACTGCGTCTTATGGTCCAAAAAATACGGTATTTGTCATGATTCAGCTCAGTTATCATGTGATATGGATGAAAACCTCCCATAAGTGATCATTCATGCTGAGTTATTTTGTGTATTTCCAGACATTGATTTCTAGTGACGGCCATACACCTATTATTAACTATTAGTGATGAGCGAGTATACTCGTTACTCGAGATTTCCGAGCATGCTCGGGTGTTCTCCGAGTATTGGATGTGCTTGGAAATTTCGTTTGTGTCACCGCAGCTGCATGATTTGTGGCTGCTAGACAGCCTGAATACATGTGGGGATTTCCTAACAAACACACAATCCTACTCACATGTATTCAGGCTGTCCAGCAACCACAAATCATGCAGCTGCGGTGACACAAACTAAATTTCTGAGCACGACCAAACTACTTGGAGATCACCCGAGTATGCTCAGAAATCTTGAGTAACGACTCGCTCATCACTATTAACTATTAGGACAGAAGATCATTTGAAATATAGACAGACTGTTAGTAAGAATTCTGTATAAATTATGGCTTTTTCTCCTCTACAGGGCCGTCCACTTAGTGCGTCATAAAGACATAAACAAGGTATTCGCCATGAAGAAACAAGACCGGAGTAACCTGCATCGTCCAGAGTATCTTGAAATGGCCTACCTGGAAAGGGACATCGCAATATTCGCTGATTGTCCCTTTGTTGTCTCCACGCTTTGTTCCTTCCCAACTAAACGACATCTGTGTATGGTCATGGACTTTGGAGCAGGTAAGACATATCCATTGTATCTCTATCCAGCCCATTTCTGCTTAAATATATAAAGCTATCAATGTATTTATATGTCATTAATCTACATGCTCAGAAGAACAGTTTTGGAGGGTTGCCTCTTTCTGACAGATAATAATTTTCATTGCTTCTTATTGCATTTTTTCTTCTGATGTTGGGCGATCAAAAACACTGCAATTCCATCTGAGTTTATTTGTTTTTATATTATTTATTTTGAATGGAGAAAAAGTGATTTTTATATTTATTTTCTTTCCCCAAATATTTTTATTATTTTTTAGTCTCCATAAGGGACCTGAACTTGTGATTATATAATCGTAAATACTATGTACTGCAATATGGGCATTGCAGAATATGGTGAAAATCTTGGTCCACTATGAAGCCAAACTACACAGTGACTGTCACAGAAGTACCATAATGGCAAGGATAGTAGTCTTCCTCAGACACTCAGCAGCCATAGCAAACCACTGACATGGAATGGGGGCGATGAGTGCTTAGAGCAGCTCGCCTCCAGGTCACCTGCTGTAAATGCCGCTGTCAGATATTGACAGTGTAATGTAAGAGTTTACCAGCAGGGGGCAGATCTCAGCTCTTTTTTATGGGATTACCCTGCAGTATACGCTCTACATCACACAGTGTATCTCTATGATTGACTCCCTGCCCCAATGTCTCACCTTATTTCTCATTCACACTCATCATGTGTAATTTACATTGTAACAAACCCTCACCTGTCATATTTGCTTTCTGCTCTAGGAGGAGACTGTGACAGTCTCTTAAAGGTTTATGGCCGTTTACCGCTCTCCTTGGCCCGCTTGTATGTTGCAGAAGCGGTTCTTGCTGTGGAATATCTGCACAGCTTTGGTGTGGTTCACCGAGACCTGAAGCCTTTAAAGTAAGTGAACGCTGCAGTATAATAAAGGGAGAGACAGTTATAGTTTGGTATACAGTCTGTGGGTTATTACTTAGGGCTGACAATATCTTTTCTTTCACAGCCTCATAATATCATCAACTGGACATATCAAAGTCACCGATTTTGGGCTTTCAAAACTCGGACTTATGAGACCAACATCAGACATTTACAAGGTTCGAAGTTTTGACATCACCAGAGAGTTCCGTGATAAAGAGGTTAGCTATAGATTAAAAACTTATTCTTCACAGATCTGATCTATTTCTGCTTCTCTGACATTTTCTCACATAGAAAACTTTTACACTGATATTATTTGTCACAGTAATTTTCATTGATCATCTTCTCATTGTTCTGTTGGTTTCCAGACGAGCGGCACCTTGCATTATATGGCCCCAGAAGTCCTCTTAAAAGCGGGCTATGGAAGGCCTATTGACTGGTGGTCAATAGGGATCATCACATATCAATTTCTTACCGGCAATTTGCCATTTAAAGGAAGATGCGAAGATGAGATTTTCCTCAGAATCATAACGGGTAAGTAAAATAATCTGAATGCTGTGTTTTGCCATAGTAATTTGGTTGAGTTGTTAGGTTCATACTTTGGTTTAGCTACTTGTTGTTTTTGATAGTTTTTTAAATTATAGTAAATATAGACTTTCTTTTCTGTAACATTTACATTTTATATAACAGAAGACATCACTTTGAAATTTAAAAATCGTGCTGTTCATCCCGATGCTCAAAACTTCATAACTCAGCTGCTCAGAAAAACTCCCAACTGTAGACTCGGGACAGGTAATGTATATAGTAGTATTAATAATGACTTATAACTCCACTGTGACCTGACAAATAGATAATTTCCATGAGGATTAGCACTGAGGTCTCTGCGTTACCTCCTTGTCTATTTCCCATTCTTCATGCCATGACTTAAAGTATATTTTGGCTCTGCTATATCTTCAGTTTAGATTACCATAAAATGTACAGTCTTCCTAATATTGTCTGGATCACTTTTTTCTTGTCTTCCGTTTCCAGGAGGAGCAAATGAAATCAAGAGCCATCCATTCCTGAGAAAGTTAGATTTTGAGAATCTTGAAAATCAGGAGCCAGCGTTTAGGCCAATTCTTAGGTCAGAGGAGGACACCCACTACTTTCCCAGTAAGTAGAATGAGACGTCATCTGGTTAAAGCTGCCGTTTGTCTTGTCTTTTATTTTATGTGACAATATGTTCCCATCATTATGAGTAATAACATGGTGACGGTCTGTGATTATATTAATAATCTCTGATAATACTTGTATTTTGTAGCTTGTATTGAGAGACGCAAACATATAGATTCAGATGAGAGTGACACAAGTGAAGTCAGTGATTGGCCAGAAAGCCTAAACTATGTGTCATCTTCTCAAAGACTTTCTAAGGTAAGTATGTGATCAGTAAATCCACAAAACTATAACTAAAATAATATAAAAACTCTCTCTCTGTATATATATTTAATTTTACTCTGTGTATTTTAGCTATATGCAACCAATACCAGGATGAAGAGCAATGAAGATCATGAGCCATCTCCAGATTGTTCTCTAGAGACCAGCACAAAACACTCAGACGTGTGAGTAGATTATTATTATGGGGTATAGTACTGACATATCTTCAGAATACCAAATACAAGTCGCATATGACACAATACTAAATCTAGAATCCACCATTCCATGATTGATCATCACTGTGGGGTCTGGCTTGTCATAACGCTGGTGATAACAGTTGATCATTGTGACCAGCCTTTCATTTCCATTTCATTAAAGCCCTTTATTACTAGTTATTCTTCATTCTTGCTGATAGAAGGCAGTTCTGTGCAAGGTATACCCTTCATTTTGTCCTAATTGCCCATAAAAAAGGAGTCATTTTATTTTTCATTGCTTTCACTTGTAATTTATTTATTTTTCTTCTACTAAACAGGCAGAAAGATTCTCCTACTAGAAATGATGGTGATAATCAGTGTTTCACTACTGAAAACAACAAGTCACCCTCTCCCATATTGTCAGGTAAGTGCAGGTCTATAGGAGATCTTGTTGTCGTCACTGATCAAAAGGTGTTAATGTAAATGTTACATGAGGACTCAGAAAATCACTGCTTTTCTGTGCCTTTAAAATAAACAACAATCCAACACGTTAATGTATAAAATTCTCACTCTTATGGGCTGCGTATTAAAAGGTATAAGGGGCCATACAGTCTGGTGCCTGATACTGAAACTTTTTTCAGTTTTGTGTTTTTATTTTTCGCTCCCTTTATTTCCAGAGCCATAACTTTTTTATTTTAAGGTCAATATGGCCGTGTGAGGGCTTATTTTTTGTGGGATGAGTTGTACTTTTGAACAATACCATTGGTTTTACCAAGTCTTGTAACAGAAAACAGGAAAAAAATTCCAAGTGCGGTAAAATTGCAAACAAAATGCAATCCCGCACTTAATTTTCGATTGGCTTTATTGCTAGGTTCACTAAATGCTAAAACTGAACGGCGATTTTGATTTTGCAAGTCATTACAAGTTCGTAGACACCAAACAAGTCTAGGTTCTTTTTTATCTAAGTGGTTAAGAAAAATTCCAAACTTTGCAAAAAAAAAAATTGCACCCTTTTCTGAGACCAGTAGCGTCTCCATTTTTCGTGATCTCTGGTTGGCTGAGGGCTTATTTTTTGTGCGCCGAGCTGACGTTTTTAATGATAACACTTTTGTGCAGATACGTTCTTTTGATTGCCCGTTATTGCATTTTAATGCAATGTCGTGGCGACCAAAAAAACGCAATTCTGGCATTTTGATTTGTTTTCTCGCTCAGCCATTTTGCGATAGGGTTAATCCTTTTTTTATTGATAGATCGGGTGATTCTGAACATGGTAATACCAAATATGTGTAGGTTTTATTTTTTTTATTGTTTAATTTTGGATGGGGCAAAAGAGGGGTGATTTAAAATCTTGTTTTTGTTTTATTTTTTTATATTTTTAAAAACATTTTTTTAATTTTGGCATGCTTCAATGGCCTCCATAGGAGGCTAGAAACTGCCATAACTGGATCGCCTCTGCTACATAGAGGAGATGCATAGATTACCTCTATGTAGCAGAATTACAGGTGTGCTATGAACGCCGACCACAGGGTTGCGCTCATAGCAATCCGGCATCAGCAACCATAAAGATATGACTCTAATCTTTTGACTTGATATGAATCTAATCTTATAAGAGTTTATCATTGACATGTTTTTCTTACTTTTTTATATGATTTTCCAGTTGGGAACAAAAATAAATCTGCATTAAACCTGGGAGAAGAGAAAAACCCAGAAATAGTAGCAGAGACAGAACCTAGCAGAGGTAAGTGTGACAATAAGGTCTATGTTGTGTGATGTCGGCGACTGAGAAAAATTCATGAGGAGGAGATGTTATATGTCAGTGGTGGATTGTCTCATCTATGACTGACAATGATCATTGACTTGTTTTTCTTTTTTTTATATGAATTTCCAGTTGAGATGAAAAATACATCTGCATTAAAACTGGGAGAAGAGCAAGACCCAGAAATTGTAGCAGAGACAGAATCTAGCAGAGGTAAGTGTGACAAAAAGGTCTATGTTGTCTGATGTCGGCGACTAAGAATAATTCACAAGGAGGATATATTATATGCAGTTATAAGCGAGTGTGCTCTTTCCTCTTTACATGCTCGGGTGTTCTCGGAGTAGTTTGGGCGTGCTCGGAAATCAAGTTTTAGTCCCCGCAGCTGCATGATTAGAGACTGCTAGACCGCCTGAATTCATGTGAGGATTTCCGAAGAAACAGGCAATCCTTCCCACATGTATTCAGGCTGTCTAGCAGCTGCAAATCATGCAGCTGTGGGGACTAAACCTTAATTCACGAGCACGCTCAAAAGGCTAGGAGAACACCGGAGCATGCTCGGAAAACTCGAGAAACGAACACACCCCCTCATCACTATATGTCAATGGTGGGATTTTGAGATCTTTGACTGACAATGATCATTGACTTGTTTTTCTTACTTTTTTATATGAATTTCCAGTTGATACAAAAAATACATCTGCATTAAAACTGGGAGAAGATCAAGACCCAGAAATAGTAGCAGAGACAGAACCTAGCAGAGGTAAGTGTGACAAAAAGGTCTATGTTGTCTGATGTCGGCGACTGATAATAATTCATGAGGAGGAGATGTTATATGTAGTGATAAGCGAGTGTGCTCTTTACTCGAGTTTTCCGAACATGCTCGGGTGTTCTCTGAGTAGTTTGGGCGTGCTCGGAAATCAAGTTTTAGGTCCCGCAGCTGCATGATTTGAGACTGCTAAACAACCTGAATTCATGTGAGGATTTTCGAAAAAACATGCAATCATCCCCGCATGTATTCAGGCTGTCTAGCAGCTGCAAACCATGCAGCTGCGGGGACTAAAATTTAATTTCCGAGCACGCCCAAAATACTCGGCGAACACCCAGAGAACACCTAAGCATGCTTGGAAAATTCAATTAACGAGCACAATCGCTCGTCACTACATATAATATATCCTCCTCGGGAATTATTCTCAGTTGCCGACATCAAACAGTCAGTCCCTGCAGCTGCATGACTTGCGGCTGACAGCCTGAATACATGTGGAGATTGCCCGTTCTTTAGCAAAAATCCCCACATGTATTCAGGCGTTCCAGCAGCCGCAAATCATGCAGCTGCAAGGACTAAAACTTATTTCACGAGTACGCTCAAAATACATGGAGAACACCCGAGCATGCGCGGAAAACTCCAGTAACAAGCACACTCGCTCATCACTATAAGTCAATGGTGGGATTTTCACATCTATGACTGACAATGATCATTGACTTGTTTTTCTTACTTTTTTACATGAATTTCCAGTTGAGACAAATACATCTGCATTAAAACTGGGAGACGATCAAGACCCAGAAATAGTAGTAGAGACAGAATCTAGCAGAGGTAAGTGTGACAATAAGGTCTATGTTGTCTGATGTCAGCGACTGAGAATAATTCACGAGGGCTATATATTATATGTCAATGGTGGGGTTTTCACATCTATGACTGACAATGATCATTGACTTGTTTTTCTTACTTTTTTACATGGATTTCCAGTTGAGACAAATACATCTGCATTAAAACTGGGAGAAGATCAAGACCCAGAAATAATTGTAGAGACAGAATCTAGCAGAGGTAAGTGTGACAATAAGGTCTTTGCTGTCTGATGTTGGCGACAGAATAATTCACGAGGACGATATATTATATGTCAATGGTGGGATTTTCACATCTATGACTGACAATGATCACTGACTTGTTTTTCTTACTTTTTTACATGAATTTCCAGTTGAGATGAAAAATACATCTGCAATAAAACTGGGAGACGATCAAGACCCAGAAATAGTAGTAGAGACAGAGTCTAGCAGAGGTAAGTGTGACAATAAGGTCTATGTGGTCTGATGTTGGCGATTGAGAATTATTCACGAGGAGGAGATGTTATACAATTGCCACATGTATGATGATTGACAATGATCACTGACTGGTTTTTTTTTACATTTTATATGAATTTCTAGTTGAGAAGAAAAATAACTCTGCAAAAATACTGGTAGAAGAGCAAAATGGCCAAATAGTAGAAGAGCGAAAACCTAGAAGACGTAAGTGTGATAATAAAGTCAATATTGTTTGATGTTGGCCAGTGAGAATAATTCATGTGGAGAAGATGTTATCTGTCAGTGGTGGGATTGTCACATGTATGATGACTGACAATGATCCTGTTGCTCTGCACGGATAAGATTTCTCTACCGTCCTGCCACAATGACACCAAAGCAGTATCCTCTAATATGGAGTTCCATTACTTACATTAGTTTTATATCTCTTCTCCTAGATTCCATCTTCCGCCGGATTATATCATCCTGCCGGCGAGGATTATCCAGGGCCGCTCGCAGCATCAGAAGATGCATTTGTCCAATCTGTCCATAGGGCACAATATACATCTAGTACAGCAAGTCCATCATCAAAGCTGTACTTGGGCAGCACGGTGGCTCAGTGGTTAGCACTGTTGCTTTGCAGCACTGGGATCCTGGGTTTAAATGTCACTAAGGAAAACATCTGCATGGAGTTTGTATGTTCTCCCCGTGTTTGCTTGGGTTTCCTCCGGGTACTCCGGTTTCCTCCCACACACCAAAGACATACTGATAGGGAATTCCTAATTTAAAAAAGTAAAATAAAAATTCTGAATTAATGTTCCTTTGTAATAGAATATTTCTGAAATATATGGCATACCAATACTGTACGTCGTACATGTTTGAAGCACCCTCATGAAGTTTTGTTTTTTCACTAAACTTGTATGTGTTGTAGTGTGGTTGGGTAATATACTTCCCTACTGCCCTCTTCTCTGAGATCAAGCTCTGTCCGACTCCACTTTTGTGTGATGTCATAACTACATAGTTACATACATAGGTTGAAAAAAGACCTAGGTCCATCAAGTTTAACCTTTCTCCACCAATTGTCCATTTTGTCACTAAATTAAATATAACCCACAATGTTATGTGTATTGAGGAAATCATCCAGCCCTTTTTAAAAACTGTTGTAGTCTGCTATTACTAGTTCTTGTGGTCGGCATTCCACAGTGTCACTGCTCTAACTGTAAATAACCCTTTCCTATTTAGTTGTTGGAATCGCCTGTCATCGCTCTTTAGCTCACTCTATGCTCTCGGTGTGAGCGAGAAGTCTCTTCTATAATGGGAGCCTATGGAGCCTTGTTCTGATGCTTCATAGGCTTACATTGTTAAAGGGAACCTGTCACCTCGTTTTTCAGCTATAAGCTGCGGCCACTGCTTTTCGGGGCTTATCTACAGCATTCTAGAATGCTGTAGAAGGGCAGTGGCCGTGGCTTATAGCTGAAAAACGAGGTGACAGGTTCCCTTTACTCACTTCATACTTGCCGATGTGGGAGATGATGTGACCTGGTCATCATCTAGCCGTGACAATTATTCCCTTATAAAAGCTTCTAGAGACATGCATAACCAGTAGGACTTGGGCATCCTAGGACAGTCCCACTTGGACTATATTCACATTGGACTATGATCAGTGGCTCTGTCGGTATTTGTGTCTGAAGCCTCGGAGGATGGGATTCAGATGTTCGCACCAACAGGAACATTGACTATAATGATGCAGGCAGAGTCAGTGTTCTATGTTGGCATCATTATATGCCTATTTGAGGCAGGCACCAAGACGCCATCTTGGTGTCTGCCTCAAAACGGCATACAAGGCCAAAAATTATGTCCTACAGAGCACACAGTGACTCCATCTACATCATTATAATCAATGGCTTCATTAACACAAACATCGGAAAACGTTTTTCTAGGGCTTCAGCTGCAAGCCCCCGACCGTAGACAAAGACACAATGTGAACTTAGATTAAGTAATTAAGTTATAGCCATCAAGAAGAAAGAAAAAAAATGGATCCAGCTTACTGCTTGTAGTCCAAATGGAGATCGTAAAGAATAACTTTTAAATAGTCTGTGGTCTGGCGCATGGGTCGAGATACATACCAGGCTAGCTCCATAGTCAGATAGCCTGTTGAGAAGTATATATGGAGGGAGAGGAGATGTAAGAAGTACACGCATCAAGGCAAGGTATTGTGGCATCAAATATTAGTCCAGTATAATAAACTGTGATATGGACCACTATATTAACCCATATTCAGTAGATGAAAAAGAACTGAAGGGTTAAAGAGCGCCAAAACACTTATAAAATAAATCAATAGTAAACCTCCCTCCATATATACTTCCCAACATTTGCACTCAGGACATGGTTTTTGATGTACTTAAATTAATGCATTTAGCAACAATATACATCTGAAATTTTTTTTGCATAGGGCTTAGTGTATTTTGCACATCATATTGATTATGTGGACTAGCTACACACATTATACGTATACAATTGTGTGATGTTATATAGAGCTTGTTATTGCTCCCATGATTATAGCTTATGTTCAATAACCGCTGTCTTTTAAACGTTTTTAATCATTTTTTTGGTGGTTTGTGTATCCCATGTAATAAAATTGACAATTTTTCTATGGTGATCCCTGCATTTGGTGTATGTCTTCTTGGTTCTTTTTTTGTGATTTACATGTGATTTGGACATACTGTGGTTGGATCCCCTCTAATTAGTCTTATTATCTGATGGTGCCCTCCGCATCCTTGTAGATAGCTTCAAAAAGTAGTAGTAGTAGTAGTAGTAGTATATGTAATTACTGCTATCTCCTGCCAAATTCCTTAGTGAGGAGTGCCGAACATTTATTCAGGTTATTTTTCAACCCAGAACTCTTAAGACAACGCATAGGTTAAAAAACCACTATACCAATAATAGATATGCCATGTTCTTGTATGGACCTTGAGAATATATTCATGTCAGAAGGAGCAAACATCAGAAGGAAGGGTCGGAGGTTGATCATAGAACTTTGCTTTACCTTATTGACTTAAAGGAGTGTAAAACATGAACCGATTGGCTTTATTAAAAAAAATAAAGCTTTTTCCTGATCCCAAGAGACAATCAGAGTGGACATACAGGCATTTAGGATTCATGGCGGTCAGAGCCAGAACAAAGAACAATTAGTTCCAGTCAGAGCACAACAGTTCATTTTAATGGCTACATTTCATCAGTAACATTCCCTTTATAATCTACAGTAGATGATAAATGGATCTGGCAGATTTAATGGGAATGTGTCCATTTTTTTCTCAACAATTGGAAAAAAAATGCAAAAACGTATATTTTTTAATGGTATAAAATAGAAATCTTTGCTCATATTTTCAACTTGAAAAACTGGAGGTAGTGGGGGGCAACGGCTGATATTTGCCGTAAAAATTTAGTCTAATGCGAGATAGTGCAACTGCAGTACACATTGGTGGGATCTGCTCCATGTGTGAGACGTCACTCCTCGCCTTCTAGATGTTTGCCAAAGGATAAGGCAGGATGAAGCGTAGGAGCCATTTTGTTAGTGGCGGCAAAGTGGTATTTACAAGTGGAAAGTGACACAGAGGTCGGTCGTTAGCACAGAGTCTGTTAGTTGAAGGTGCGCTGCTCACCGTTTCATTCAGTGGCCGCATGAGATACAAGGCTCAGCAGACCGTCACACATGATGGGACTAGATACATGGCTGTGCTCAGTGTAAAGCCTCACTCAAATGTACAGTATAAGGTGGGGACATCTGAATGAGGCTTTACACTGACTGAGCAGAGATGAGTCAGTGTTCAGAGCACAGCAGTGTGATGATGAACTCTGAATACTGGAGTGAGTACAGGTCGGCAGCCTGACACTGTACGACTAATCCCAGGCTACTGAGCTGCTCAATAGCCTGATATTACTACAGCGTCAGGCTCCTGATCTGTGCTCACCACATCTCACAACTGCTGTGCAGACCTCCTGTCACCAACAGCTGCGTGAGCTGTTGATATGGGGGTGTAAATTGTAGCCAAGAGCACAGTTCTGGACTACAATAAAATGGCACCTGACTCCCCCGCAGCTGTGAACTGGACACCCCATGGGGAATGCACAGTCCACAGCTGAGACAGACACAATATAGGAGATTGAAACTTACACAAATAAAGAGCATCCAGCCCTACATGATCCATAACACAAAAGATTATTAAAAATATTCCTTTTATTAATCATCACATAAAAGCACAATAGTTATAGTATTAATAGATGCAGTGGTTGGTGTTGGTAAACAAACAAAAATTACCCGGAACTACTCAAAGCATAGACATAATAATATGCACCATTTAAATGCAGAAAACCTCCAAAAGAGAAAAGATAAAGCAAGCCACAAAACCTAAGTATATTGTTTATCAGAATCACCCCCTGCAAATATGTTCAAGTAATGTATCAATTAAGATCCAATATGAGTCACAGGTAAAGGTCCTGCCCCCCGAGGAAGCCAAATAGGCGAAACGTGCATCGGGGCACATTCCTGGAACCGGTATACTCACCCATATGGGTAAGCACTGAATGGCACTTTAATCTGCACTGTCACTTCATATATTAAGGGATACCGCTCTGATATAAAGATCTGCCTCTGGGATGTTTACTCTATGCTAGCCACATCTATTATTTTTCTATAGCTTCCTTACCCTGTATTAGACCTTTACCTGTGACTTATATTGGATCTTAATAGATACATTACTTGAACATTTTTGCAGGGGGTGATTCTGATAAACAATATACTTAGGTTTTGTGGCTTGCTTTATCTTTTCTCTTTTGGAGGTTTTCTGCATTTAAATGGTGCATATTATTATGTCTATGCTTTGAGTAGTCCCGGGTAATTTTTGTTTGTTTACCAACACCAACCACTGCATCTATTATTACTATAACTATTGTGTTTTTATGTGATGATTAGTAAAAGGAATATTTTTAATAATTATCTTTTGTGTTATGGTTCATGTAGGGCTGGATGCTCTTTAAATGTGTAAATTTTGATTATGTTTGCCGTTGCCCATCCCCTTAGGGGAATATGGAATTTTTCTATTACCCATTGCATCGGTTATATTAAACAATATAGGAGATTGTGGTCTGTGCGTCTCTAGTCTCCTATGGCCTCAGTATTTGCGGTGTGCAAGCGTCATACCTAAACAGTTACACAGCAGGAAGTATAAACTGGCAGCAGAAAAAAAAATATTAAAATCGTAAGTTAATTATACAAATTGTCTCTTCAGAGAGGAAGAGGACTAGAACGCCACCTATTGGAAGTAGCAATCCTAGAAGTCAATGTTGACCCTTTAACGAGCCTTGTTACATGACTTAGGATAAAAGCCAAGCCAGAATCTCAATTTGCAGACACTGTGTTTCGGGGTACTGCCCCTCATCAGTGCAAAGTGTGAGATCTGGTTTGGATGTGTGAGAGGTGTTACGGTTCTGCAGCACAGGACTAGGGTAGGAGGGGGAAAACTGACTCTGCACTGTGGCTAGGCTGATGCCCTACGATGGAGTGGGCGACCCATTCCTCGTGAATAGACCCACCGACGATCCTAGGCTAATCTCAAGCGAAGACCTATTGATAGAGGGAAGGGGGTCCCTGAAGGATATAAGGGCTGGGTACAAAAACGGGTCACCTCCTAACAGAGTACACAAAGAAGGCTGCAGAAACAAACTGAAAACAGAAACTGAGACTAGCAGAACCAGGGGTCCCAGAACTGCATTAATTAACCCCTTCCTGACATCTGACGTGCTATCCCGTCCACGGGACTCGGGCCCCTATGATCGGGGACAGGATAGTACGCTGATCGCGGCCGGATGTCAGCTGATTATCACAGCTGACACCCGGCACTATGTGTCAGGGGCGTTCATGGACCGCCCCGGCACGTTAACCCCTGGCACACTGCGTTCAAACATGATCGCAGTGTACCGGAGGATCAGGGAAGCATCGGCAGGGAGGGGGTTCCCTCCGTGCTTCCCTGAGACCCCCAGCGCAGCGCGATGTGCTGCCCTGCGCTGGGGGCCTCCTTCCCTGCAGGTCTCCGGATCCAATATGGCGGCGGGGACCTTCGGAGGCCTGCAGGGAGGCGGCTTCCTCACTGCCTGCAAAGCGCAGGCATGAGGAAGCCTTGTGCAGCGCCTGTCACATCGCTGATCTGACACAACACTGTGTCCCCCCTAGGACAATGTAATAAAGTAAAAAAAAGAACGTGTAAAAATAATTTATAAAAAAAAATCGCTAAATAAATAAAAAAAAATATATTCCCTAATAAATTCATTTTTTTAAAATAAAAAATAAATAAAAGTACACATATGTAGTATCGCCGCGTCCGTACCGACCCGCCCTGTAAAATTGTCCCATTAGTTAACCCCTTTAGCGAACCATTTAAAAAATTAAAAACAAAGCAAAAAACAATGCTTTATTATCATACCGCCGAACAAAAAGTGCAATAACGCGCGATCAAAAAGACGGATATAAATAATCATGGTACCGCTGAAAACGTCATCTTGTCCTGCAAAAAACAAGTTGCCATACAGCATCATCAGTGAAAAAATAAAAAAGTTGTAGCTCGCAGAATAAAGCGATGCAAAAATAATTATTTTTTATATAAAATAGTTTTCATTGCATAAAAGCGCCAAAACATAAAAAAGACAGAAATGAGGTATCGCTGTAATTGTACTGACCCGACAAATAAAATCGCTTTATCAATTTTACCAAATACGGAACGGTATAAACGACTCCCCCAAAAGAAATTCATGAAATGCTGGTTTTGTTCATTCTGCGTCCCAAAAATCGGAATAAAAACCGATCAAAAAATGTCAGGTGCCCGAAAATGGTACCAATAAAAACGTCAACTTGTCCCGCAAAAAATAAGACCTCACATGACTCGGTGGGTCAAAATATGGAAAAATTATAGCTCTCAATATGTGGTGATGCAAAAACTATTTCTACAATAAAAAGCGTGTTTTAGCGTCTGACAGCTGCCAAATGTAAAACCCACCATAAATAGTAAATCAAACCCCCGTTATCACCCCAAAGGCCTGTTTCACACATCAGTTTTTTTGTCTCAGTCAAAATCCGCCGAAAAGCGGATCCGTTCCTAACTGATGTGAACGGATGCCACTGGATCCGTTTTTTTGACGGATCCGCCGAATGAAGAATTTTAAAGGAACCGCTGCCCGGGTAGGAGAGAGAGAGAGAGAGAATTTTTTTCGTCTGCCAGAAAGGATTTCAGGGTTAAATTCGCGGCTGACTTCCTTTCTCTAGGCATGCGCAATGTAAAATGCGGATCCTGCAGCAAAAAAAAACGTTGCAGGGTCCGTCCAGGCATATCGGCGGACAAAAAAAATTTGGCGGATCCACAAAAAAACGGATACAACGGCTGGCCATCCGTCAAGATCCGCCAGTAAGCAACTCAATGGGGAAAAAAACGGATCCGCCAAAAAAATGGCGGATCCGTTTTTTTCAAAAACCGGCGCATTTTGACTGATGGTCAAAAACGGAAGTGTGAAACAGGCCTTAGTTAGGGAAAAATAATAAAATTTAAAAAATGTATTTATTTCCATTTTCCCATTAGGGTTAAGGCTAGGGTTAGGGCTGAGATTAGGGTTAGGGTTGGAATTAGAACTGGGGGATTTCCACTGTTTAGGCACATAAGGTGCTCTCTAAGGCTACTTTCACACATCCGTTTTCTGGAATCCGGCACGATGCGGCGAAAATGTAAAAAACCTGATCCGGCACCGGATGGCACCGGATCCGGTTTTTTCCTCATTGACTGTCATTACCGCCGCATCGTGCCGGATGGCCATGCGGCGTGTCAGGTTTCTGCCGGAAACGGGAAAAATGTGCCGTCCGGCGTGTGCAAAAAACATTCCCTGTAACGTTTTTTCACAGCGCCGGAACGGTTTTCAGCACTGCGCATGCCCGGGCACGTTGTCTTTTAGCCCCATAGGTGATCTCTCTCTCTCTCTCTCTCTCCATACCTGTCTGCGTCTGTCGCCCTCTTTGCGCTCTGGCTCCTTTAAATCTTCACGACACCGTATCCGGCCATACACTGACATCCGGTGTCTGCGCTCCACGCCGCTTCCGACACTACGGCTTTTCACCGCAAGGCGCCGGATCACTAAAAACGGAGGTGTGAAAGTAGCCTTAACGCAACATGGCATCTGATCTAAATTCCAGCCAATTCTGCGCTTAAAAAGGCAAATGGTGCTCGTTCCCTTCCAAGCTCTGCCATGCGCCCAAACAGTGTTTTACCCCCACATATGGGGTATCAGCCTACTCAGGACAAATTGCAACACAACTTTTGGGGTCTACTTTCTCCTGTTATCCTTAGGAAAATAAAAAAATTGGGGGCAAAATATCTTTTTTGTGGGAAAAAAAATATGATTTTTTTATTTTCACACCCGGGCATTATAAATTTCTGTGAAGCACTTGGGTTTCAAAGTGCTCACCACTAGTGTTGAGCGATACCACCTGATATTGAAAAATATCGGATCGGATTGGATCAGCCGATCTAAAAAAAATATCGGGTATCGCCGATTCCGATCCCGGAAGTCCCATTCAAGTCAATGGAACAGAAATATCGGAATTGAAAAAAACCCTTTCTTTCCTTGTAGGTTAATTCTACATGAAGAAAAACAACTAAGAATAATGTAGAATGTATTGTGGGAGGTATAGGAGACATTAAAGCCATAGAGGTTTAGCCCAATCAAATGGAATAGCAGTAATAATTTTTTTATTTTAAAGACGTTTGGAGTTACAAAGATATTGACTATGTAACCTCTTTTATATTTTGTCAGATATGTATGTTTCACTACCTCCATGCTCTTCACCTTCTTTTTTACTTCTCCCACACTTTCTCCTTCATCATCCTCAGCAGCAGCATCTTTTTCATCAACTTCTTCTTCACCTTATTCATCTTCTTCTTCTTCTTCACCTTATTCACCTTCTTCTTCTTCACCTTCTTCTTCTTCTTCACCTTCTTCTTCTTCTTCACCTTCTTCTTCTTCACCTTCTTCTTCTTCTTCTTCTTCACCTTCTTCTTCTTCTTCACCTTCTTCTTCTTCTTCTTCCTATTATTCTTTTTTTAACATTCTTCATATTCTTCTTATTCAACTATTATTCTTCTTCATATTCTACTTCTTCATCTTCTTCCTATTCTTCTTCTTCATCATATTCTTATTTGTGACAGGCATTCCTGTAGTTGTTATCTATAAAAGTTTGAAGATTACACCTTCCGTTCTGCCTGTCACAAAAGATTTACAACAGGATTTGTCCGCGTTCGGTTAGGCCTGCAGCAGCAGGCATTTTCCAGGGGCACCACGAGGAGGAACGGACTCACCCCCATACACTGCTTAGTCTTCTTCTGCTTATAATTTAGATAATATCATTTGCTCTTATTTTTAGTCTTATGCTTAATGTTCTTCTGCTTTTGGTTTTTCTGCTTCTTGGTCTTCTGTCTCTTGTTGTTCTGCATCTTGGTGGTTGTCTTCATGTTCTTTGTCCTCTTGGTCATTTTCTTGAGGGTCATCTTTTTGGTCTTCTTCGGTGTTGTCTTCAGGGTCATCGTCAGGGTGATCCAGAGTGAGAATCAAAAAACAATTCCACAAGCTTGAACTTGGAAAAGTAGCAGAAGGTACAAGAAGGCTGAGGAACTGCCGAGAACCAGCTGACGGTACTGGAACCCGGATGGGTAGCAGACGGAACAATAGCAAATGGAACTAGCGAGGACCAGCTGACGGTGCTGGAACCCAGAGGGGCATCAGAAGGAACCAGAGCCAATGGCACAACCGTGGACCAGCTGATGGTTCTGGAACGCGGTTACTAAGCAGGAGGTACCTCTGCTCCAAAGCACTACCAAGGACCAGCAGACGTTGCTGGAACTCGGATACCGAGAAGGAGGCACCTAGGCCAAAGGCACTGCCGAGAACCAGCTGACGGTGCTGGAACCCGGATGGGTAGCAGAAGCTGCAAGAGCAAATGAAACTAGCGAGGACCAGCTGATGGTGCTGGAACCCGGAGGGGCAGCAGAAGGAACAAGAGCCAATGGCACAACCGTGGACCAGCTGACGGTGCTGGAACACGGTTACTAAGCAGGAGGTACCTGTGCTACAAAGCACTACCAATGACCAGCAGACGTTGCTGGAACTCAGATACCGAGAAGGAGGCACCTAGGCCAAAGGCACTGCAGAGAACCAGCTGACGGTGCTGGAACCCGGATGGGTAGCAGAAGCTGCAAGAGCAAATGAAACTAACGAGGACCAGCTGATGGTGCTGGAACCCAGAGGGGCAGCAGAAGGAACAAGAGCCAATGGCACAACCATGGACCAGCTGACGGTGCTGGAACACGGTTACTAAGCAGGAGGTACCTGTGCTACAAAGCACTACCAAGGACCAGCAGACGTTGCTGGAACTCGGATACCGAGAAGGAGGCACCTAGGCCAAAGGCACTGCCGAGAACCAGCTGACGGTGCTGGAACCCGGATGGCTAGCAGAAGCTGCAAGAGCAAATGAAACTAACGAGGACCAGCTGATGGTGCTGGAACCCGGAGGGGCAGCAGAAGGAACAAGAGCCAATGGCACAACCGTGGACCAGCTGACGTTGCTGGAACACGGTTAATAAGCAGGAGGTACCTGTGCTACAAAGCACTACCAAGGACCAGCAGACGTTGCTGGAACTCGGATACCGAGAAGGAGGCACGTAGGCCAAAGGCACTGCCGAGAACCAGCTGACGGTGCTGGAACCCGGATGGGTAGCAGAAGCTGCAAGAGCAAATTAAACTAACGAGGACCAGCTGATGGTGCTGGAACCCGGAGGGCCAGCAGAACGAACAAGAGCCAATGGCACAACCATGGACCAGCTAACGTTGCTGGAACACGGTTACAAAGCAGGAGGTACCTGTGCTACAAAGCACTACCAAGGACCAGCAGACGTTGCTGGAACTCGGATACCGAGAAGGAGGCACCTAGGCCAAAGGCACTGCCGAGAACCAGCTGACGGTGCTGGAACCCGGATAGGTAGCAGAAGCTGCAAGAGCAAATGAAACTAACGAGGACCAGCTAATGGTGCTGGAACCCGGAGGGGCAGCAGAAGGAACAAGAGCCAATGGCACAACCGTGGACCAGCTAACGTTGCTGGAACGCGGTTACTAAGCAGGAGGTACCTGTGCTACAAAGCACTACCAAGGACCAGCAGACGTTGCTGGAACTCGGATACCGAGAAGGAGGCACCTAGGCAAAGGCACTGCCGAGAACCAGCTGACGGTGCTGGAACCCGGATAGGTAGCAGAAGCTGCAAGAGCAAATGAAACTAGCGAGGACCAGCTGATGGTGCTGGAACCCGGAGGGGCAGCAGAAGGAACAAGAGCCAATGGCACAATCGTGGACCAGCTGACGGTGCTGGAGCACGGTTATTAAGCAGGAGGTACCTGTGCTACAAAGCACTACCAAGGACAAGCAGACGCTGCTGGAACTCGGATACCAAGAAGGAGGCACCTAGGCCAAAGGCACTGCCGAGAGCCAGCTGACGGTGCTGGAACCCGTATGGGTAGCAGAAGGTACCCATGAAAAAGACAAAGTTGCAAGGCCGTGAGCCGGCTGCAGTTACCGAAACCCACAGTCCTACAGGGGGTGCTTGTCCTATTGGCACTACGGAACCAGCCTTTATTACCAGAACCCGCAGCCCACATAGGAAGCACCTAAACTGCGGGCACCATAGGCTCGGCTAACCCGACGGCAACACGACAGGACAACGTATTGGTGGCAAAGTGACATTGACACTACCCGGAAAAAGCAGGCGCACTGGAACTAGGCTGGGCAGGAGGGAGTACCCGTGCCAAAGACACTTCTGAGCAGCAACTGGCGATGTTGCAGCCCAGGATCAATCACGGAGCAGGCTGAGGCCTACTTGGAGCAAGTTTTAGATCGGTTGTACACTACTACTGATTGTAACCATGCTCCACTTAGGCCTCTGGCTCTACTGTCTCTAGCATTTCCCCTGGCCTCCAACCCCGCCAGTTGCTGCTCTGAAGTGGCGTCTGCATAATCCACACTTGTTCCTGGGTTACAGGGGCTCTGTCACGTCAGTGGATCCCCTGATGTGTGTCCGGCAAGGTCTCCTGCTCTGTCCACATTCCCACTACTAGTAATGGGAATGTGGACAGAGCAGGAGACATTGCCGGACACACATCAGGGGATCCACTGACGTGACAGAGCCCCTGTAACCCAGGAACAAGTGTGGATTGTGCAGACGCCACTTCAGAGCAACAACTGGCGGGGTTGGAGGCCAGGGGAAAATATTAGAGACAGTGGAGCCAGAGGCATAAGTGGAGCATGGTAAAAAATCAGTAGTAGTGTGACTGTGTAGGCAGCAGGAGAATTTGCCATCCACACAGCAGGGGATCAGCTGGCGTTACTAAACCCCACTAACACAGGAGCTAGTGTGTTTTTCTCTGTGAAGACGGTACTTCTGAACACCAACTGGCAATGTTGGAGCCCAGGATGAAGCATGGAGCAGGCTGAGGCCTGATGTTTTTGGCATGTGGAGGCAGCAGGAGACATTGCCGTCAACACAGCAGGGGAACAGCAGACATTACTGAACCCCACTAACACAGGAGCTTGTGTGTTTTTCTCTGTGAAGACGGCACTTCTGAACACCAACTTGCATTGTTGGAGCCCAGGATGAAGCATGGAGCAGGCTGAGGCCTGATGTTTTTGGCATGTGGAGGCAGCAGGAGACATTGCCGTCAACACAGCAGGGGAACAGCAGACATTAGTGAACCCCACTAACACAGGAGCTTGTGTGTTTTTCTCTGTGAAGACGGCACTTCTGAACACCAACTGGCGTTGTTGGAGCCCAGGATGAAGCATGGAGAAGGCTGAGGCATGATGTTTTTGGCATGTGGAGGCAGCAGGAGAAATTGCCGTCAACACAGCAGGGGAACAGCAGACATTAACGAACCCCACTAACACAGGAGCTAGTGTGTTTTTCTCTGTGAAGACGGCACTTCTGAACACCAAATGGTGTTGTTGGAGTCCAGGATGAAGCATGGAGCAGGCTGAGGCCTGATGTTTTTGGCATGTGGAGGCAGCAGGAGACATTGCCGTCAAGACAGCAGGGAACAGCAGACATTACTGAACCCAACTAACACAGGAGCTTGTGTGTTTTTCTCTGTGAAGACGGCACTTCTGAACACCAACTGGCGTTGTTGGAGTCCAGGATGAAGCATGGAGCAGGCTGAGGCCTGATGTTTTTGGCATGTGGAGGCAGCAGGAGACATTGCCGTCAACACAGCAGGGAACAGCAGACATTACTGAACCCCACTAACACAGGAGCTTGTGTGTTTTTCTCTGTGAAGATGGCACTTCTGAACACCAACTGGCGTTGTTGGAGCCCAGGATGAAGCATGGAGCAGGCTGAGGCCTGATGTTTTTGACATGTGGAGGCAGCAGGAGACATTGCCGTCAACACAGCAGGGGAACAGCAGACATTACTGAACCCCACTAACACAGGAGCTTGGGTGTTTTTCTCTGTGAAGACGGCACTTCTGAACACCAACTGGCGTTGTTGGAGCCCAGGATGAAGCATGGAGCAGGCTGAGGCCTGATGTTTTTGGCCTGTGGAGGCAGCAGGAGACATTGCCGTCAACACAGCAGGGGAACAGCAGACATTACTGAACCCCACTAACACAGGAGCTTGTGTGTTTTTCTCTGTGAAGACGGCACTTCTGAACACCAACTGGCGTTGTTGGAGCCCAGGATCAATCATGCAGCAGGCGGAGGCGAACTTGCAGCAGGTTTTATATAGGTTGTAGACTACTACTGATTGTAACCGTGCTCCTTTAAGGCCTCTGGCTCCACTGTCTCTAGTATTTCCCCTGGCCTCCAACCCCGCCAGTTACAGCTCTGAAGTGGCGTCTGCACAATCTACTCTTGTTCATGTGTAACTGGGGCTCAGTCACGTCAGTGGATCCCCTGATATGTGTCCAGCAAGGTCTCCTGCTCTGTCCTCATTCACTCTACTAGTAATGGGAATGTGGACAGAGCAGGAGACATTGCCGGACACACATCAGGGGATCCAGTGACGTGACAGAGCCCCTGTAACCCAGGAACAAGTGTGGATTGTGCAGACGCCACTTCAGAGCAGCAACTGGCGGGGTTGGAGGCCAGGGGAAAAACTAGAGACAGTGGAGCCACAGGCCTAAGTGGAGCACGGTTAAAAATCAGTAGTAGTTTGAATGTGGATGGAGCAGGAGACTTTGCCTTCCACACAGCAGGGGAGCAGCTGGCATTACTGAACCCCACTAACACAGGAGCTAGTGTTTTTCTCTGTGCAGATGACACTTCTGAGCATCAACTGGCTGTGTTGAAGCCCAGCGATTATAGTTCAGGTGGTAGAAACATGAACACAACAGGAGACCTGGATACTGTTGTCAACCAATTATTTATTCGGGAAAAGGACTGGCAAATTCTGGCGAGATCCAAGCCTTGTTCATTTTCAGAAAAGTAAGCCGGTCAACATTATCTGAAGATAGTCGCGTGCGACGGTCTGTTAGTACACCACCTGCGGCACTAAAGACGCGTTCCGATAATACACTGGCAGCAGGGCAAGCCAGCACCTACAATGCATACTGGCTAAGCTCTGGCCATGTATCCAGCTTTAGAGACCCAAAACTTGAAGGGGGAAGTGCCATCTGGGAGTACACTGACAGGGCAAGACATGTAGTCTGTCACCATCTGACGGAAACGTTGCCTCCTGCTGACTGGAGCCGTCTGTGATGGTGTAGATAATTGTGGCGGACACACTCAAAACTTTGCCACATTTGGGCCATACTGGTCTTGCCTTGTGCTGAGGCGCTGCCTCTGCTCCCTCTTTGTGCCGAGTTTCCTCCACTGCCTCGACGCACAGAGCTGCTTTGTAAAGTACTAGCACCACTGCTGTCGGGTGGAATGGAAAACATGAAGGACTGCACCAGTGTGTCTTGGTACTGCCGCAGTTTACGCTCCCGGGTCAACGGTGGTATGAGGCTTTGTAAGTTGTCCCGGTAGCGAGGATCTAGGAGGGTGTACACCCAATAATCAGTCGTGTTGAGAATGTGGGCGATGCGGCGGTCGTTTCTCAGGCACTGCAGCATGAAATCAACCATGTGCTGCAGACTCCCAACTGCCAAAGAAACGCTGTCCCCTGCTTGATGCGTCATTTCTGCCTGCTCTGCATCACCCCACCCTCGCTGTACATACTGGCTAGAGGATTGTGTACCTCCCTCCTCTGGAGAGATGTCTTCCTCCTCCATCGACTACTCCTCATCCTCCTCACAAAGTGTCCCCTGCCTAGGCCTTTGTGAGGAACCACGTAGCGCAGACTGTCCAGAAGCAGATGGCATTTGGGACTCCTCATCCTCCACCTCTTCCAAAACCTCCTCCCTTAGTGCTTGCAGTATTTTTGAAGCAGGCAGATAAGGGGGACAGTCATGCTGACTAGTGCATCATCTGCACTCGCCATCCGCGTGGAATCATCGAAGGCACGCAAAACGAGGCAGATGTCCTTCATAGAGGCCCACTCAGTGGTGCTGAAGTGTGACCGGCGCACAGTGCGACTTGTTTGCGCCTGATGCAGCTGGTACTCCATGACTGCTGCCTGCTGCTCACACAACCGCTCCAACATATGTAACGTTGAATTCCACCTGGTGGGTAGGTCACATATGATGTGATGATCCAGAAGGCATAATCGGCGCTGCAGAGCAGCAAGGCGCGATCTTGCCGTGCTGTAACGCCGCAAGTGAGCGCACTCTATGCGGACCTTGTGCAGCAGTGCATCAAGATCCGGATAGTCCTTCAGAAAGCTCTGCACGACCAGGTTCAGCACATGTGCCAGACATGGGATGTGAGTGAGGTTGCCTAGGCCAAGAGCTGCCACCAGATTTCTGCCATTGTCACACACTACCAAGCCCGGCAGGAGATTCGCTGGCAGAAACCACACGTCGCTCTCCTGCTTGATGGCATTCCAGAGCTCCTGCGCTGTGTGGCTTCGATTCCCCAAAGAAATTAATTTGAGTACGGCCTGTTGACGTTTGGCCACGGCTGTGCTCATATCGGTCGTAACAGGCTCCTGCTGCGCTGTTTCTGAGGAGCTTGAGTAGGAGGAGGAGTCAATGTGTACAGACTGGATTCCTGCAATCCGTGGAGTTGGCAGAACACGTACAGCGCCACTCTCCATATCTGTACCCGGCTCCACAACATTGACCCAATGGGCAGTGAGGGAAAGGTATCGTCCCTGTCCATGGTTACTGGTCCACGCATCGGTGGTCAGGTGGACCTTGCTACTGACGGCATTTAGTAGCGCATGTTGTATTTTTCCCTCCACCTGTTTTTGCAGGGCAGGGACGGCTAGCCTGCTGAAATAAAAGTGGCTCGGTACGGTGTATTGTGGGACTGCCAATGCCATCAAGTCCCTGAAGGTGTCAGTCTCCACCAGCCTGAATGAGAGCATTTCAAGTGCCAGTAGTTTGGCAATACCAGCATTCAGAGCCTGTGCTCGGGGATGGTTTGCCGAGTATGTCCGCCTTTTATCCCATGCCTGTGCTACCGATGGTTGTAGAGTGGCCTGGGAGTGTGAGGAGGACTGGGAACGTGGTGCTGTGGGTGGAAGTTCACTGGGTCTCCAGACAACATTGCCAAAGGTTCTTCCTTGGCGATCCTGTGAGGAAGCCGAACCAGTTGTGTGTGAGCTGGAGGAAGAGGCCCCAACACGAGCTGAAGAGGTGGTAGGTGGTACTGTAAGTTGGCCTATGTCTTCAGTGTGTCTGTGTAACTCCACCTCGTGCTTCGTCCGCACATCTTTCCACATATTTGTGGTATTGAGGTTGCTGACATTTTTCCCTCTTTTGACTTTCTGATGACACAGCTTGCATTTGACAAAGCAAATGTCATCTGCAACTGTGTCAAAAAAGGACCACGCACTGCAAGTCTTGGGAGCGCCCGTTTTGCCTTTTGAAAGAGGAATGCTCCTACCGGGTGCCGAAGTGGAGGCTACAGGCAACCAAGTCTGCCCCCTCCCTCTCCCTCCTGTTTTGGCCGTTCGGGGAATCTCTTCCTCAGAGCTGCTCCAACCACCTTCCTGTTCCTCACGCCATGATGGGTCAAGGACCTCATCATCTACACTCCCCTCTTCAAACACCTGCTTCTCCTGGGTTGTCTCGCCAGCACCGTACACACCAGAAAGTGGTAACTGAGTCTCGTCATCATCTGATGCGTACTGAGGTGTGCTGACCATAGGCACTGGCCCACCCGCCTCTTCAGATTCCGAGGGACAAAGAAGTTGCGCATCACTGCATACTCCCTCTTCTTCACATTCTTGAATGCTGCTTGGCTGGCCCCCTCTTTCTAAGCCAACAGATTCAGAGAACAGAAGTAGAGACTGTGATGGCTCCTGTCCAGGGCTCTCTGACTGCCTTGGCACTATGGCAGGTGGTGAAGAGACAGATGGTTGCTCTTCAGTGCTCTGGCCCTGAGAGGACGTAGAAGTCATTGAAGTCGATGTGTTAGCTGCCATCCATCCGACAATGGCTTCAATTTGTTCCTCCCGCAGCAGTGGGATACGGCGAGGTCCTACAAAGCTGCGCATAAAGGACTGTTGCCTGGTGAAACTGGGGGATGCTGACTCACTGGTGCCAGCAGCAGGCACAGAATCCCCACATCCTCTCCCTGCAGAATCCCCACGTCTTCTCCCTGCAGAATCCCCACGTCCTCTCCCTGCTGAAACTCCACGCCCATGCCCACGTGCCTTACTCCCTGCCTTCTTCATCTTGCTAGACTGATAAAGATAGGCAGAAAAGTACAAAGGGGGGGCTTAGTGTGCTTATTCCTGAACAGCTGGTAACAGGTATAAGAAACACTAATTTTAAGAAGTGTGTGTGTGCACTACACTTTAATAGGAGCTAATGTGGCCTACACAACTGTCAAATGTAGTGTTTGTTGAACTTTATTTTGTTTTTGTTTTTTTTAAAAACTAAAAGGATGTGACCAAAGATTTGAAAGTGATAGTATCACAAACTTTTTGGAGCTATTACAATGCAGGCAGGAAACCTACAGTGCAAAAGATGAGGCTCCAAAAAAATTGTGTAATACTAATCTGGCTGCAGCTGAAGGGCACAAGCCATAAAAAAGGCTCCTCTATCTACTCCTATATAGTGTTTGCCACCAAACAGTGTAGATGGATATGGATGGATGCACACTAATAGGAGAAAAAAAAGGAGCTGCAATAAAAGAAAAACGTGTGAGGCAGTGACGCACGCTGAGCGGCCTACAACCAGACGTAGCTGCAGGACACACTACTCAGCGTGAACTGCAATCACACACAGTCAGAGACCTCTCAGACAGCCATGAACAGTGCAGAGAAGTGGGCACTAGCACTGAAAGGCTGCAGAAAGGCTCCGCTGTCTATTACTAGTGTTTGCAACCAACGTATATGGATACGGATGGAAGCACACTAGATAGAATTTATGAAAAATAAGCAGCCAGAAAAGAAAAATATGTATGAGGCAGCAGTGAGGCACGCTGGGCGGCCTACAACCAGACGTGGCTGAAGGACCCACTACACAGTGTGAGCTGCACTCACACAACCCTTGCAGACAGCTGTGAACACTGCTGCTAGGCAAAAGAAAGCTACAGTGGTGGTTTATGTAGCCTGGGTAAAGCACAATATTGTTTTGAGAATCGCTATTTCTAACTGTCCCTCACAGTCTTCAACAGCAGCCTGTCCCTAACTGAATTCACAGCAGAGTGAACAGAAATGGCGGCGGCGGCAGTTTTATAGTGCATCATGACATCATTTCAGTAGCCAATCACAGCCATGTCAATAGTTAACATGCCTACATGCCTAACAGGATGTGCCCACACTTCTGGGGATTCCCATTGGCTGAATCAAATCGAGCGGGCTCATAGCATTATGGGAACTTCCGATTCTGGTATTCGATATGAAAAAAGTATCGGAACTAAGTATCGGAATTCCGATACAGCGAATATCGGCCGATACCCGATACTTGCGGTATCGGAATGCTCCACACTACTCACCACACATCTAGATAAGTTCCTTGGGGGTCTAGGTTCCAAAATGGGGTCACTTGTGGGGAGTTTCAACAGTCTAGGCACATCAGAGGCTCTCCAAACGCAACATGACACCCACAGACCATTCCATCAAAGTCTGCATTCCAAAATGTCACTACTTCCCTTCCAAGCCCCGACGTGTGCCCATACAGTAGTTTTCTCCCACATATGGGGTATCAGCGTACTCAGGATAAATTGGACAACAACTTTTGGGGTCCAGTTCCTCCTGTTAACCTTGGCAAAATAAAAAAATTGGGGACTAAAAGATCATGTTTGTGGAAAAAATATGAATTTTTTATTTTCACGCCCGGACGTTATAAGCTTCTGTGAAGCACTGGAGGGCTCAAAGTGCTCACCACACATCTAGATAACTTCCTTGGGGGGGTCTAGTTTCCAAAATGGGGTCACTTGTGGAAGGTTTCAACAGTTTAGGCACATCAGAGGCTCTCCAAATGCAACATGACACCCGCAGACCATTCCATCAAAGTCTGCGTTCCAAAATGTCACTACTTCCCTTCCAAGCCCCGACGTTTGCCATACAGTAGTTTTCTCCCACATATGGGGTATCAGCGTACTCAGGATAAATTGGACAACAACTTTTGGGGTCCAATTTCTCCTGTTACCCTTGGCAAAATAAAAAAATGGGGACTAAAAGATTATGTTTGTGAAAAAAATATGATTTTTTTATTTTCACACCTGGGCGTTATAGTCTGCTGTGAAGCACTGGGGGGTCCAAAGTGCTCACCACACATCTAGATAAGTTCCTTGGGGGATCCAGTTTCCAAAATGGGGTCACTTGTGGGGTTTCCACAGTTTAGCTACATCAGGGGTCTCCAAAGGCAACATGACACCCATAGACAAATCCATCAAAGTCTGCAATCCAAAACGTCACTACTTCCCTTCCGAGCCCCGACGTGTGACCATACAGTAGTTTTCTCCTACATATGGGGTATCAGCATACTCAGGACAAATTGGACAACAACTTTTGGGGTCCAGTTCCTCCTGTTACCCTTGGCAAAATAAAAAATTGGGGACTTAAAGATCATGTTTGTGGAAAAATATGATTTTGTTCTTTTCACGCCAGGGCGTTATAAACTTCTGTGAAGCCCTTGGGGGTTCAAAGTGCTCAACACACATCTAGATAAGTTCCTTGGGGGGTCTAGTTTCCAAAATGGTGTCACTTGTGGGGGATTTCCACTGTTTAGGCTCATCAGGGGCTTTCCAAACACGGCATGGCGGCCAATCCCAATTCCAGCCAAAAAAGTCAAATGGCGCTGCTTCCCTTCCGAGCTCTGCTATGCGCCCAAATAGTGGTTTACCCACACATGTGGGGTATCAGCGTACTCAAGACAAATTGCACAATAACTTTTGGGGTCCTGTTACCCTTGGGAAAATAAATATTGTGGGTGAAAAGATCATTTTTGTGGAAAAAATATGATTTTTTAATTTTACGGCTGTACATTATAAACTTCTGTGAAGCCCCAGGAGGTTCAAAGTTCTCGCCACACATCTAGATAAGTTCCTTGGGGGATCTAGTTTCCAAAATGGTGTCATTTGTGGGGGGTTTCCACTGTTTAGGCACATCAGGGGCTCTCCAAACGTGACATGGCGTCGGATCTGAATTCCAGCCAATTTTGCATTGAAAAAGTCAAATGGCGCTCCTTCCCTTCTGAGCTCTGCCAGGCGCCGAAACAGTGGTTCCCCCCCACATACCAGGTATCATCGTACTCAGGACAAATTGCACAATAACTTTTACAGTCCAATTTCTCCTGTTACCCTTGGTAAAATAAAAGAAAATTGGACCTGAAGTAATTATTTTGTGAAAAAAAGTTAAATGTTCATGTTTTTTTTAAACATTCAAAAAATTCCTGTGAAGCACCTGAAGGGTTAATAAACTTCTTGAATGTGGTTTTGAGCACCTTGAGGGGTGAAGTTTTTAGAATGGTATCACTTTTGGGTATTTTCTATCATATAGACCCCTCAAAGTGACTTCAAATGTGATGTGGTCTGTAAAAATAAATTGGTGTTGCAAAAATGAGAAATCGCTGGTCAACTTTTAACCCTTATAACTTCCTAACAAAAAAAAATTTTGGTTCCAAAATTGTGCTGATGTAAAGTAAACATATGGGAAATGTTAATTATTAAGTTTTTTTGTGTGCCATATCTCTGTGATTTAAGGGCATAAAAATTCAAAGTTGGAATATTCCAAAATTTTCAAAATTTTCGCCAAATTTCCATTTTTTTCACAAATAAACACAAGTTATATGAATTAAATTTTACCACTAACATGAAGTACAATATGTCACGAGAAAACAATGTCAGAATCACCGGGATCCATGGAAGCGTTCCAGAGTTATGACCTCATAAAGGAACAGTGGTCAGAACTGTAAAAATTGTCCCGGTCATGAACGTGCAAACCACTCTTGGGGGTAAAGGGGTTAAGACTGTGCTGTGCAGGCCAGTTTAAGAAGAGGATTGCTGGAGTAGAATGCGCCCAATTCTGGTGCTGTCAATGTACCCCAGTCAGACTCTTTATGCAGGTGGGTGCAGCCATGCCCTGTCCATATTGGCATAGCTGGCACGTAAACTAAACGCCAAATGTTGCAATATTTTTGCGCAACTTCACCAGAATTCTGCTGAAAACAGCTTTATAAATCAGGACCCAAAAGACTTCAAAATAGCAAACAATGAAGTTATTAAAATCTAATAAAGGCTCATATAATAGCTTACACATGTAGCAGAATGTGAGCACCGAACTGTTACTTGCCAATTACAGGTGGGCTACATAGAGGTAAACGGACCCCATCCCATTAGAAGGGAGGTAAAGTTTACCATTACCTGTTTTGGGACAGTCACAATAACAGCCCCAATACATGTTAGTTGAAAGCCGGCTGAAGCCACAGATTTTGGGAGGATTGCTCGGCCATCTGATATGTATGGGCACCTCCCGGCTCTCCCGCGATAGGAGAGAGAAGGACCGGGCAGGTGGAGTGGCAATGCCTGATACTTTTGTTCTCAGGGGAGATAATCTCAAAATCCCCAGCACTCACAAGTATGTTGAGTCGGGAGTGATAGCCTTTGGCCGAGCATTCAGCACACGGCTACCCAATGTGTATGGTCAGCTTTTTCCATCTTGTGTAGCGTTCCAACTAGAGTTGAGAGAATATGTTCGGAAACCATCGCCAAATCCGAGTTTGCCATATTCATGCCTTTTTTTGTACCCTATTGGTGCAGAATTTATGTTTGATGATCAGTCCCGAACATATTCGCTCAACTGTAGACCCATTGATGTTTGGCGAATACTGCAAATACAATATTCGCCGGCGATCGTAATCCAAACCAAATTTTGTAAAATTCGCTCAACTCTTGTCACAACCCTTATCTCCTGTGTCAGTGCTTACTCCAAACACTACATTGATAGCTATACGATAGGGATTCATTTTTATAATAGACACTACCAGAATTTTAATGCCAGGTAACACAAGAATACAAACCATCTTGCAGCAAGAATTCAAGCCAAAATTTCTTTGCATAAAGTAAAATATGAAAAAGGGAACATCACAAAAAAAAACAAAAAACAAAAATACCTTCATAATGTTGATAATAAATGGAGTATTTAGAAATACATAAAAAAATTAATGCATACCAATTTTTCCCATTAAAGAAATTATTGCTGATTTGTATCTCCAGAAACCCTCTTGGCAGTAAACCTGTCAGACACATAATGTGGGAGTTTTCATATTAGGCTTGGATCACACATGCGAGAAACTCGGATGAGTCTCGCATGTTAATACCCGGCACTGCCGCTGGCACTCAGGAGCAGAGCGTTTGGCTGCATGTACAGTATTTCTATGAAGCCGCACGCTCCGCTCCCGAGTGCAGGCGGCAGTGCCGGGTATTAACATGCGAGACTCGTCCGAGTTTCTCGCATGTGTGATTCTGGACTTAAACCAATTGTCGATGGTAAGAACATTTTATTTGCTGCTGATGTGCACGGACAGCAATTGGCAGGGGTAAACCTAGCCTCTCTGCTGCCTGAAGCGAACAGCAAAATGATGCCCCCCCGCACACAAAGTAGATTTTTATATCTATCCTGTAAAACTGAGTACAATAGTGGACATTTTGATTTAGATAAATAGAAAAAAGTGTCCAAACACAAGGATGTCAGCGCCATCACACGCACATACAAGAACAACACAGAAATATCCAAAACAAGGGTCATTAATGGCAATGGTAGGCCTGGCACAGGGCCGGACTGGGACAAAAATGCAGCCCTGCCCCACAAATCCCACCAGCCCACAAACTATAAAACTCATCAGCCCTGATCAGTGAATTTTTGCTATACTTTGTCGTCCCCTCATCACTCTCTTAAAGGAGGTATTTGAAGAGCCACATGTGAATGGCACCACAGTGCATATGATTGACCACAGCTCCATTTACATGGTGCTCTTCAAAGCTACGTTTCCCAGGATCATGGGGGTCCCAGCGGTCAGATCCACAACAAACAGAAAGTCTTCCCCTGTCCCCACATAATGCTCCATACAGTATTATGGGCCCCATATATTACTGCATACAGTATTATGGGCCCCATATAATGCTCCATACAGTATAATGGGCCTCATATATTACTTCGTACGGTATATTCTTCCCCATATATTACTTCATACAGCATAATGGGCCCCATATATTACTTCATACAGCATAATGGGCACCATATATTTCTTCATACAGTATAATGGGCCCCATCTATTACTTCATACGGTATAATGGGTCCCATATATTACTTCATACAGTATATTGTGCACCATATATTACTTCATATAGTATAATGGGTCCCATATATTACTTCATACAGTATATTGTGCACCATATATTACTTCATATAGTATAATGGGCCCCATATATTACTTTATACAGTATAATGTGCCCCATATATTACTTCATACAGTATAATGGGTCCCATATATTACTTCATACAGCATAATGGGCCCCATATATTACTTCATACAGTATATTGGGCCCCATATACTACTTCATACAGCATAATGGGCCCCATATAATTCTTCTCCCCATACCCCGCTGCTCTGGTCTCCTCAGTGTATTCTGATCCTCCGCTGTTATGAATGAGTCACCATAGGAGGCAAAAACAAAAATACTAGCTAAGTCCAGAAAACCAGAGAAGTTGGCAGCTATCGGATTGCAGACCTCTGAACCTATCAACAACTAGCAGTAGCCGTGGGGGTTCCTACGGTGCCCTAGACCCCTCGATCACAGCCGGAGAACTAAATAGCCTAAAGACAGAAAGGGAAATCTAAACTGCCCCAGAGCAGACCCCAAAGCAATAGGCAGCCCCCAACATATAATGACGGTGAAGCAAGATGAAAAAACACTAACACAGATAGAAAGATAGGCTGAGCAAATGATGGGGCCCAAGCTAACTAAATAGGACAGGATAGAAAAGCTGCTGTCTGCAATCCGCCAAAACCCTATCAAAACAAGAGCCAACAGACTGATAGGGAAAAAAGCCCTGAAGACGCTAGGCTTCAAAAAGACTATATCAGTACTCAGGTATTTTCTGAAGACAGAGCAAAAAGGAATTCAGCTCACCCCAGCAGGGAATGGCAGAAATCCAGAAAAAAAAAGGCAAAACAAAACCGAAACACAAATGCAAAAAGCAGAGCAGAAAACTTAGCTTTTGAGGAGCAGGAATCAGACTGGTCTCCTAGAATCCCTCAGAGAAATCACCAGCAAGGCAGAAGGGCGTCGGCTGCCTTATATCCAGTCAGCAATTCCCGTCACCCAGTCATCATCATCCTGCTCAGGTGCTTGGTAATCAGCCTCACTACCTTCCTTCACCAGAAGAGGGAGTTCATCAGACCTCAATGGTGAAGGGGAAAATGAACTCACAACAGTACCTCCCCCTTGAGGAGGGGTCACCGAACCCTCATCCACGCCACCAGGGCGATCAGGGTGAGCCCGATGAAAGGCACGCACCAATCTTTTGGCCTGAATATCAGAGGCAGAGACCCAGGAATTATCTTCCTGACCATAACCCTTCCACTTAACCAAATACTGGAGTCTCCATCTAGCCAGATGGGAATCCAGTATCTTCTCTACCTCATATTCCATGTTACCTTCAACCAATACAGGGTCCGGAGGTGCCACCCCAGGAACTACTGGTTCAACAAACCTCTTCAACAAGGACTTATGAAACACATTATGGATTTTAAATGTGACAGGAAGAGCCAAACGAAAAGAGACCGGATTAATAATCTCCAAAATCTTGTAAGGTCCAATAAATCTAGGCTTAAACTTAGGAGAAGCCACCTTCATAGCGATATTTTTTGATGATAACCAAACCATATCACCAACCTTAAACTGGGGACCAATGGTCCTATGTCGGTTGGAAAACCACTGGGCCTTTTCCTGGGAGAGAGATAACTTATCCACCACTTGGTCCCAGATCTGGTGCATTCTCTCCACCACAGTGTCAACACCTGGGCAGGCAGAAGGCTCCACCTGCCCTGAAGAAAATCGAGGATGAAACCCAAAGTTACAAAAAAAAGGTGACATCAAAGTGGCAGAACTAGCTCTATTATTTAAAGCAAATTCGGCCAAGGGTAAAAATGAAACCCAATCATCCTGATCAGCGGAAATAAAACATCTCAAATACGACTCCAAGGTCTGGTTTGTTCTCTCCGTCTGCCCATTGGTCTGAGGGTGAAAAGCAGAGGAGAAGGACAACTGAATTCCCAGCTTGGAACAGAAAGTCCTCCAAAATCTAGATACAAACTGAACTCCTCTGTCAGATACAATGTTCTCAGGAATCCCGTGCAAGCGAACCACCTGTTGCAAAAACAGGGGCACCAACTCAGAGGAAGATGGCAACTTAGGGAGTGGTACAAGATGAACCATCTTAGAGAACCTATCACAAATCACCCAAATAAAAGTCATTCTCTGAGAGACAGGCATATCAGAGATGAAATCCATTGAAATATGGGTCCATGGCCTCCTGGGGACCGGTAAAGGCATCAACAACCCACTAGAGCGAGAACAAGGTTTAGACCGGGAGCAAGTCCCACAGGACTGCACAAAATTCCTGACATCACGAGACAAGGCGGGCTACGAAAAAGACCGACTCACCAGATCTCTAGTACCAAAAATACCTGGATGACCAGCCAATGCAGAGCAATGAACTTCAGACATCACTCTCTTCTTCCACTGGTCAGGAACATACAACTTTCCACTGGGACAATGCTCAGGTTTGTCCTCCTGGAACTCTTCCAGAGCACGTCTCAAATCGGGCGAGATGGCAGAAAGAACTACCCCTTCGCCTAAGATGGTAGCAGGCTTGGTCACCACAGAAGAATCAGCAAAGAAGCTCCTAGAGAAAGCGTCAGCCTTGACATTCTTAGTGCCAGGAAGAAAAGAGACCACAAAATCAAAACGTGTAAAAAACAAGGCCCACCTAGCCTGTCTAGGGTTCAAGCGTTTGGCCGACTCCAGGTAAATCAAATTCTTGTGGTCAGTGAGGACCACGACTTGATGTTTAGCTCCCTCCAACCAATGTCTCCACTCCTCAAGTGCCCATTTCATGGCTAACAGTTCCCGATTCCCCACATCATAGTTACGTTCAGATGGAGAGAACTTTCGGGAAAAGAAAGCACAGGGATTCATTTTAGATGTTACAGGATCCTTTTGGGACAAAACAGCTCCTGCACCAATCTCAGAAGCATCCACCTCTACCTGGAACGGGAGTGAGACATCATGTTGCCGCAAAACCGGGGCAGAAGTGAATCTTTGCTTCAGCTCCTAAAAGGAAGAAACAGCCTCCGGAGACCAATTCAACACATCAGCACCCTTTTTAGTCAGATCAGTCAATGGCTTGGCAATACTAGAAAATTTTGCTATAAATTTCCGATAAAAATTTGCAAAACCCAAAAACTTCTGGAGGGCCTTCAAAGAAGTGGGCTGAACCCAATCATAAATGGCCTGTACCTTGGCCGGGTCCATTTCAATAGTTGATGGAGACAAAATAAATCCCAAAAATGAAATCCTCTGTACCCCAAAAAGGCATTTCGATCCTTTGACATACAGGGAATTCTCCCTCAAGATCCGGAACACAGTCAGAACATGTTCCACATGAGAATCCCAGTCCTTGGAGAAGATCAAAATATCATCCAGATAGATAATCAAAAATTTATCCACAAAGTCTCGGAAAATGTCGTTCATGAAGCACTGGAAGACAGAAGGGGCATTATTGAGCCCAAAAGGCATCACCAGGAACTCAAAATGTCCCTCCGGAGTATTAAACGCCGTCTTCCATTCATCCCCATGCTTAATGCGGATAAGATTATACGCCCCCCTGAGGTCAAGCTTGGTAAACCAGCAAGCACCTTTAACTCTGGAGAATAGATCTGAAATCAGGGGTAACGGATACTGATATTTAATAGTAATTTTGTTGAGGGCACGATAATCAATACAAGGCCTTAATGAACCATCCTTTTTTGGCCACGAAAAAAACCCCAGCACCTAAGGGTGAAGAGGATGGTCTAATATGACCCTTCTCCAATGCCTCCTTAATATAGGATCGCATAGCCTCGTGCTCGAGTACAGAAAAATTGAAGAGCCGACCCTTGGGAAATTTACACCCCGGGCTCAGTTCAATTGCACAGTCATAACTCCTATGAGGAGGCAAAGACGCAGACTCCTTCTCACTAAATATATCATAAAAGTCCGCCAAATAGTCAGGAACATCATGCGACTGAGGAGAGGTGGAAAAAACCGGAGCCTCACTAAGGGCACACCGACAACCCCAACTCACCTCAAACACAGATTTCCAATCCAAAACTGGATTATGAATTTGCAACCAGGGAAACCCCAGAACAATGGCATCATGCAAATTATGCACACCAAAAATCTGCAATTTTCTTGATGGTCTGGGGCGACCCGCATTACCATCTGGGTCCAAAACTGAGGTTTATTTTTCACCAAAGGAGTAGCATCAATCCCCCTCAAAGGGATAGGCGTCCGCAGAGGTGTCATCGGAAATCCACAACGTTTAGCAAAATCCAAGTCCATTAGATTCAGGGCTGCTCCCGAATCCACAAAAGCCTTGGCGGAAAATGTGGACAGGGAGCAGAGCAGAGTAATTACCAGAAGAAACTTAGGTTGAACACCACCCACAGAAAACGTGTGTGCAAAACGTTTCTCTCGTTTAGGACAGACAGAAATAATATGCGAGGCATCTCCACAAAAAAAAACACAGGCCATTACGCCTTCTGAACTCCCAACGTTGCTCCCCGGACAAAACTCCATCACATTGCATAGGTTCAGACACTTGTTCAACAGGTGGCAACACGTCTCATGCAGTCCTGCGTTCACGTAAACGCCGATCAACCTGAATGGCTAATGACATAGAATCGTCAAGACCAGAGGGAACAGGAAATCCCACCATAGTATCTTTTACGGCTTCTGACAAACCCTTCCGAAAGAGAGCTGCCAAGGCATTATCATTCCAGGTAGTAAGGACCGCCCACTTTCGGAATTTTTGACAGTACAATTCTCCAGAATCTCGACCCTGGCTCAATGCCAACAGGGTCTTTTCAGCCTGATCAATGGCATTAGGTTCATCATACAACAACCCCAAGGCTTGAAAAAATGCGTTCACATTAGTCAGAATAGGATCGTCTAGTTTCAAAGAAAACGTCCAATCCTGGGGATCGCCACGCAGCAAAGAGATGACAATTTTAACCTGCTGCGCGGAGCTCCCTGACGAGTTAGGCTTCAAGGCAAAAAATAATTTACAATTATTTTTAAAATTCAAAAATTTAGACCGATCCCCAAAAAACACATCAGGAGTAGGGATCTTTGGTTCAGCAGCATGTGAATGAGCAAGGTAGGCGGAAATTCCCCGCACTTCTGCAGCGAGTTGCTCCACACGATCAGACAATTGCTTTATCTCCATTGAGAGAAAAAAAAATTCCCCCTACGGCCTCAGAGATATAGAGGAAAAAATATACACACTTTTTTTTTTTTTTAACAATTCTTTCCTGCTATTGAGTACCCTAGGATCTGCGGTATGGCTGGTGATTCTGTTATGAATGAGTCACCATAGGAGGCAAAAACAAAAATACTAGCTAAGTCCAGAAAACCGGAGAAGTTGGCAGCTATCGGATTGCAGACCCCTGAACCTATCAACAACAACTAGCAGTAGCCGTGGGTGGTTCCTACGGTGCCCTAGACCCCTCGATCACAGCTGGAGAACTAAATAGCCTAAAGACAGAAAGGGAAATCTAAACTGCCCCAGAGCAGACCCCAAAGCAATAGGCAGCCCCCAACATATAATGACGGTGAAGGAAGATGAAAAAACACTAACACAGATAGAAAGATAGGCTGAGAAAATGATGGGGCCCAAGCTAACTAAATAGGACAGGATAGAAAAGTTGCTGTCTGCAATCCACCAAAACCCTATCAAAACAAGAGCCAACAGACTGATAGGGAAAAAAGCCCTGAAGACGCTAGGCTTCAAAAAGACTATATCAGTACTCAGGTATTGTCGCGTCCGTCTGCGGGTCTGGGCTGCAGACAGACAGCGCCCCGAGTAGCACCGACACCCTTAACCCCTATACAGGGATCTGGATTTACTGCAGAGCCCAGGAAGCGCTGTCTGAACAGGAGCAGAGTGCCAGAGCAGAACGGTCGCAATAGAACAGCAGGAAGGGAGCCAAAAATGGGGTCGGAAACCAGGCGAGCAGTGGAGGTACAGAAACGGCAGGCAGAGGCAGCGTCGAGAGTCCAGGCAGAGGTCAAAAACCGGGAGAGTAGCGGAGGTACAAAATCGTCAGGCAGTAGAGGGGGTCAGGAATCCAGGCCGAGGTCAGCGTCAGTAATCAGGAGAAATGCAAGGTACAAAAACGGCAGGCAACAGAGTAGTCAGAAGTTCAGGCTGAGGTCAGAGTTAACGATAGGCAATCACAAGTAACACGTAGGGGAACCAAGAATATATCCGGCGGCTTGCAAGCCCAGTCCCAAGGTATTTGAGGGATCAGGTCGTCCCTCACAGGCTCCCGGGCTGGTGATGTCATCAGGACCGCCCCCAGGACCAGACCTGATGATGATGCACCAGCCCCTTCATGACTGACAGAGGAGCGGAGTCTGCGTCCAGTAGACGCCTGCGCAGAAGCCCTTTCATTGTTGCCGCCCTCACTCGGGCGCGAGCCACGGCGCCTCCTAGTGGTTGAGGGCGGAACAGCAGGCCCCGAGATCGACGACGACATGTCTGTCCGGCGTCTCCTGGTGGCCGAGGCCTGGACAGCAGGCCCCGAGCCCGAGGGCGGCGTGACAGTCCGTCGCCTCCTAGTGGCTGAGGGCGGAACAGCGGGCCCCGAGTCTGACGGCGACGTGTCAGTACCCCCCTCTCCAGGAGGGGCCTCCGGACCCTCAAAACCCGGTTTGTCAGGGTGAAGGAGATGAAATCTCCTAATTAATGCCTTGGCATGGATGTTCCTTGCGGGGACCCAGGACCTCTCCTCCGGGCCGTAGCCCTTCCAGTGTATAAGATACTGTATGGAGTTTCTCACAAGGCGGGAGTCAAGGATACCCTGGACTTCATAGTCCAAGGACCCTCCGACCGAAACAGGAGGAGGAGGGGACTGGACAGGGTGAATTGGGGAGCGATACAGTTTGAGGAGAGACTTGTGGAACACGTTAGGTAATTTAAATGACTGCGGAAGTTTCAAACGGAAGGCTACCGGGTTAACCACTTCTATAATTTCATATGGGCCGATAAATCTGGGACCCAGTTTGGCAGACGGTACTTTCAGTTTGATGTTTTTAGTCGAAAGCCAAACCTTGTCCCCAACCCCCAAGTGCGGCCCCTTGGACCGTCGTTTGTTTGCAGCTGAAGCCTGTCTAACTTGAGCCCCTTCCAAATTCGTATTTACTTCAGACCATATTGTTTTCAAGCGATGTATGTTTTTCTCTACCCCAGGGAGCTCCGACATCCTAGCCGAGAACGACCCAAAGCGCGGATGCAATCCAAGGTTACAAAAAAAAGGGGTAGTTTTAATGGAGTCCTGGTAGCGATTATTTAAGGCAAACTCAGCTAATGGCAGATGTTCTACCCAATCGGACTGGTGTCCTGACACGTAACAACGGAGGTATTGCTCCAGAGCTTGATTAGCACGTTCGGTTTGCCCATTGGTTTCGGGGTGGTAGGCCGAGGAGAAGGATAACTCAACACCGATGCGTTTACAGAACGCCCTCCAGAATTTTGAGACGAACTGGGTACCTCTGTCGGACACAATATTTGACGGAACACCATGAAGACGTACAATGTGCACAAGGAACAATTTGCTCAAGGTTTCGGAGTTAGGTAAGCCAGACAGGGGAATAAAATGGCACTGTTTGCTGAACCTGTCTACCACCACCCAGATACATGTTTTCCCATCTGAGGTCGGCAGGTCTGTGATGAAGTCCATGGAGATGTGGGTCCATGGACTCTCAGGGGTGGGCAAGGACTGAAGCCAGCCAGCAGGGCGATTATGGGTGGATTTGGCGCGGGCACAGACTTCACATGCTGAAACATAGTTCTTACAGTCCTTGACCACCGTCGGCCACCAAAAGTTCCTAGTTACCAACCTGGTGGTATTATTGAGCCCAGGATGACCTGCCAGAACAGAGTCATGTGACTCTTTAAGAACTTGAAGGCGAAAGGAATTCGGAACAAACAATTTTTGGGGGGGTGTAGTGTCAGGAGCTCGTTCCGGAGACCTACGGATCTCCTCCAGAAGGTCCAAGGAAACTGCCGACACGACGATCCCATTGGCTAATATCGGAACGGGTTCACAGTCTTCGGCTTGTGTGGGGCAAAAACTGCAAGAGAGGGCATCGGCCCTCACATTTTTCGTGCCAGGGCGAAAGGTGATTAAAAAATCGAACCTTGAAAAGAACAAGGCCCACCTGGCCTGCCTGGAATTCAGTCTTTTAGCTGACTCCAGGTAGGTCAGGTTTTTGTGGTCTGTAATGACGGTGACTTTGTGTTTGGCGCCTTCGAGAAAGTGACGCCATTCCTCGAAGGCCCATTTGATTGCTAGTAACTCCCGATTCCCAATATCATAGTTCTTCTCTGTGGCAGAGAACTTTCGGGAAAAAAAAGCACATGGGCGCAGCTGAGTGAGGGCTGCAGTGCCTTGCGATAGCACTGCTCCCACTCCGACTTCGGAGGCATCCACCTCCACAATAAATGGGCGGTCTAAGTCAGATTGTACTAAAACCGGGTTGGCCACAAAGCATTCTTTTAACGTAGAAAATGCTTGAATGGCCTCGGGATTCCAGTTGGCCACGTCCGCCCCCTTCCGGGTTAGATCCGTGAGTGGCTTGGCAATCTCAGAAAAACTCCTGATAAACTTACGGTAGTAATTGGCAAATCCCAAAAATCGCTGCAGTGCTTTCAGCGATTTCGGTTGCACCCACGCCTTAATAGGTTGGATCTTGGCAGGATCCATGCGGAACCCCCTGCCTGAGACCATGTACCCCAAAAATTGTACCTCCTCAGCGAAAAAGACACATTTCTCCAACTTAGCAAACAAGGAGTTCTCCCGCAGTCTCTGCAGTACTGAACGGACGTGTTGAGCATGTGTCACAGGGTCAGTGGAGTAAATCAAAATGTCATCCAAGTACACAACGACATACACACCACAGATGTCCCTGAAAATATCGTTAACAAAGTGCTGAAACACTGCAGGAGCATTGCTGAGTCCGAAAGGCATTACTAGGTACTCAAAGTGACCAAGAGGTGTATTAAACGCTGTCTTCCACTCATCGCCGTCTCTTATGCGGATTAGATTGTATGCCCCCCCGGAGGTCAAGCTTAGTAAACCAACGGGCTCCAATTAGCTGATTAAAAAGATCAGGGATGAGTGGAAGCAGGTACTGGTTCTTTATAGTGATTGCGTTTAATTCCCGGTAGTCAATGCAGGGTCTGAGACCACCATCTTTCTTCTCTACAAAGAAGAACCCAGCTCCAACTGGTGAAATAGATGGTCTAATGAACCCCTTTCTTAAGCTATCCGCTATGTACTCATTCATGGCCTGACGCTCTGGACCAGAGAGATTAAATATTCTCCCTTTTGGAAGACGGGCATCTGGAATTAGGTTTATAGGACAATCATACTCTCTGTGGGGTGGTAGTTTCTCAGACTCTATAACGGAAGAGACATCTCCATAATCCCTGAGAGAAAACGGTATGAAGGGGTGTTTTTTTAGCTTGGTTTGATTTACTGCTACAGACATGCAATTATCCTGGCATTGCAAACTCCAGCGCACCACATCACCCAGGTGCCAGTCAATGACAGGGTTATGTTGACGTAGCCACGGCATTCCCAAAATGACTGCAGAAGATAGATTGTCCAACACAAAAAAGGAAATAAGCTCAGTATGTAGTGCTCCTACTGACATAGTTATCTTAGCAGTAACAAATTTAACCCCCTCCTGAATAATGGATGTGCCATTAATAGCCGTGGTTTTAATTGGAATATTAAGTTTCAGTAGTGGGACACCAAGTTTTTTAGCAGCAAAAGAGTCCATAAAATTCCCTTCAGACCCGCTATCGACATAGGCTTTTAAACACAGAGAATCCTGACCAAAATACAACGAAATAGGTAGTAAAACTTTGGCCGCATCTGCGGGCAATACCTGAGCCTCTGCGCAACCATAGCCAGAGCTGCTCAGAGGCTGATGTTCCCGGGGTACGGATCTCTGATGTTCAGCTTTGTCCCTGGAGTCTCCTAACTGCAGCATGCTCGAGCAGGAAGGTGAGACTGATCCTCCAGGCTGGATACTGAGGCTTAGTAACAGGTGTTTTAGTCCAACAATCAGCTCAGGCAAGAGAGGAAAGGAAAAAAAAAATTCAGAGAAACTGTCTTTATATAGGTGTGATATATATATACACACAAGAGACAGTTTTATTTGGGCCGGATATAATGTCGCGTCCGTCTGCGGGTCTGGGCTGCAGACAGACAGCGCCCCGAGTAGCACCGACACCCTTAACCCCTATACAGGGATCTGGATTTACTGCAGAGCCCAGGAAGCGCTGTCTGAACAGGAGCAGAGTGCCAGAGCAGAACGGTCGCAATAGAACAGCAGGAAGGGAGCCAAAAATGGGGTCGGAAACCAGGCGAGCAGTGGAGGTACAGAAACGGCAGGCAGAGGCAGCGTCGAGAGTCCAGGCAGAGGTCAAAAACCGGGAGAGTAGCGGAGGTACAAAATCGTCAGGCAGTAGAGGGGGTCAGGAATCCAGGCCGAGGTCAGCGTCAGTAATCAGGAGAAATGCAAGGTACAAAAACGGCAGGCAACAGAGTAGTCAGAAGTTCAGGCTGAGGTCGGAGTTAACGATAGGCAATCACAAGTAACACGTAGGGGAACCAAGAATATATCCGGCGGCTTGCAAGCCCAGTCCCAAGGTATTTGAGGGATCAGGTCGTCCCTCACAGGCTCCCGGGCTGGTGATGTCATCAGGACCGCCCCCAGGACCAGACCTGATGATGATGCACCAGCCCCTTCATGACTGACAGAGGAGCGGAGTCTGCGTCCAGTAGACGCCTGCGCAGAAGCCCTTTCATTGTTGCCGCCCTCACTCGGGCGCGAGCCACGGCGCCTCCTAGTGGTTGAGGGCGGAACAGCAGGCCCCGAGATCGACGACGACATGTCAGTCCGGCATCTCCTGGTGGCCGAGGCCTGGACAGCAGGCCCCGAGCCCGAGGGCGGCGTGACAGTCCGTCGCCTCCTAGTGGCTGAGGGCGGAACAGCGGGCCCCGAGTCTGACGGCGACGTGACAGGTATTTTCTGAAGAGAGAGCAAAAAGGAATTCAGCTCACCCCAGCAGGGAATGGCAGAAATCCAGAAAAACAAGGCAAAACAAAACCAAAACACAAATGCAAAAAGCAGAGCAGAAAACTTAGCTTTTGAGGAGCAGGAATCAGACTGGTCTCCAAGAATCCCTCAGAGAAATCACCAGCAAGGCAGAAGGGCGTCGGCTGCCTTATATCCAGTCAGCAATTCCCGTCACCCAGTCATCATCATCCTGCTCAGGTGCTTGGTAATCAGCCTCACTACCTTCCTTCACCAGAAGAGGGAGTTCATCAGACCTCAATGGTGAAGGGGAAAATGAACTCACAACAGTGGAGGGTGTCTATAGGATTGGTGAGAATTTGGATCTCACTAGGGATTTGAGGATGCTGAACTATTGTCTCAGGCACAGGAGAGATTACACCTCAATGTAACAAGCTGAAATTGGATGGTGTATGACAAGGTGGAGGGTGTCTATAGTATTGGTGAGAATTTGAATCTCACTAGAGATTTGAGGACACTGAACTATTGTCTCAGGCACAGGAGAGATTACACCTCAATGTAACAGGCTGAAATTGGATGGTGTATGACAAGGTGGATGGTGTCTATAGGATTGGTGAGAATTTGAATCTCACTAGAGATTTGAGGACGCAGAGCTATTGTCTCAGGACCAGGAGAGATTATACCTCAATGTAACAGGCTGAAATCGGATGGTATATGACAAGGTGGAGGGTGTCTACAGGATTGGTGAGAATTTGAATCTCACTATAGATTTGAGGACGCAGAACTATTGTCTCAGGCACAGGAGAGATTACACCTCAATGTAACAGGCTGAAATTGGATGGTGTATGACAAGGTGGATGGTGTCTATAGGATTGGTGAGAATTTGAATCTCACTAGAGATTTGAGGACGCAGAGCTATTGTCTCAGGACCAGGAGAGATTATACCTCAATATAACAGGCTGAAATCGGATGGTGTATGACAAGGTGGAGGGTGTCTATAGGATTGGTGAGAATTTGAATCTCACTATAGATTTGAGGACGCAGAACTATTGTCTCAGGCACAGGAGAGATTACACCTCAATGTAACAGGCTGAAATTGGATGGTGTATGACAAGGTGGATGGTGTCTATAGGATTGGTGAGAATTTGAATCTCACTAGAGATTTGAGGACGCAGAACTATTGTCTCAGGACCAGGAGAGATTATACCTCAATGTAACAGGCTGAAATCGGATGGTGTATGACAAGGTGGAGGGTGTCTATAGGATTGGTGAGAATTTGAATATCACTAGAGATTTGAGGAAGCAGAACTATTGTCTCAGGACCAGGAGAGATTACACCTCAATGTAACAGGCTGAAATTGGATGGTGTATGACAAGGTGGATGGTGTCCTGTTATGAATGAGTCACCGTAGGAGACAAAAGCAGAAATACAAGCTAAGTCCAGAAAACCAGAGAAGTTGGCAACTATCAGATTGCAGACCCCTGAACCTATCAACACAACTAGCAGTAGCCGTGGGGGGTTCCTACGATGCCCTAGACCCCTCGATCACAGCCGGAGAATTACATAGGCCTAAAGAAAGAAAGGGGAAATCTAAACTGCCCCAGAGCAGACCCCAAAGCAATAGGCAGCCCCCAACATATAATGACGGTGAAGCAAGATGAAAATACTAACACAGACAGAAAGATAGACTGAGCAAAGACGGGGCCCAAAACTACCTAGATAGGAAAGGACAGGAAGGCTGCTGTCTGCAATCTGCCAAAACCCTATCAAAGACATAAGCCAACAAGCTGATATGAAAAAGGCCCTGAAGCAGCTAGGCTTCAAAAACTAAATCAGCACTCAGGTATTTTCAGAAGACAGAGCTAAATGAATTCAGCACACCCCAGCAGGGAATGGCAGAAATCCAGAAAAACAAAGCAAAACAAAGTCAAAGCACCAAAGCAAAAGGCCGAGCAGCAAACTTAGCTTTAGAGGAGCAGGAATTCAGACTGGTCTCCAAGGATCCCACAGAGAAATCACCCGCAGGGCAGAAGGGCATCGGCAGCCTTATATCCAGTCAGTAACTCCACTCAGCCAGTCATCATCATCAGCCTCAGGTGTTTGATAATCAGGCTCACTACCTTTCTTTACCAGAAGAGAGAGTTCCTCGGGCCTCAGTAATGAAGGGGAAAATGAACTCACAACAGTACCTTCCCCTTGAGGAGGGGTCACCGAACCCTCAACTACGCCACCAGGGCGATCAGGGTGAGCCCGATGAAAGGCACGCACCAATCTTTTGGCATGAATATCAGAGGCAGAGACCCAGGAATTATCCTCCTGACCATAACCCTTCCACTTAACCAAATACTGGAGTCTCCGTCTAGCCAGACGGGAATCCAGTACTTTCTCTACCTCATATTCCATGTTACCTTCAACCAATACAGGGTCTGGAGGTGCCACCCCCGGAACAACAGGTTCAACAAACCTCTTCAACAAAGATTCATGGAACACATTATGGATTTTAAATGTGACAGGAAGAGCAAAACGAAAAGAGACCGGATTAATAATCTCCACAATCTTGTAAGGTCCAATAAATCTAGGCTTAAACTTAGGAGAAGCCACCTTCATAGCAATATTTTTTGATAATAACAACACCATATCACCAACCTTAAACTGGGGACCAATGGTCCTATGTCGGTTGGAAAACCGCTGGGCCTTTTCCAGGGAGAGAGATAACTTATCCACCACTTGGTCCCAGATCTGGTGCATTCTCTCCACCACAGTGTCAACACCTATGCAGGCAGAGGGCTCCACCTGCCCTGAAGAAAATCGAGGATGAAACCCAAAGTTACAAAAAAAAGGTGACATCAAAGTGGCAGAAAAAGCTCTATTATTTAAAGCAAATTCGGCCAAGGGCAAAAATGAAACCCAATCATCCTGATCAGCAGAAATAAAACATCTCAAATACGACTCCAAGGTCTGGTTTGTTCTCTCTGTCTGCCCATTGGTCTGAGGGTGAAAAGCAGAGGAGAAGGACAACTGAATTCCCAGCCTGGAACAGAAAGTTCTCCAAAATCTAGACACAAACTGGACTCCTCTGTCAGATACAATGTTCTCAGGAATCCCGTGCAAACGAACCACCTGTTGTAAAAACAGGGGCACCAACTCAGAGGAAGACGGCAACTTAGGGAGTGGTACAAGATGAACCATCTTAGAGAACCTATCACAAATCACCCAAATAACAGTCATCCTCTGAGAGACAGGCATATCAGAGATGAAATCCATTGAAATATGGGTCCATGGCATCTTGGGGACAGGCAAAGGCATCAACAACCCACTAGAGCGAGAACACAATTTAGACCGGGAGCACGTCCCACAGGACTGCACAAAATTCCTGACATCACGAGACAAGGAGGGACACCAAAAAAACCGACTCACCAGATCGCTAGTACCAAAAATACCTGGATGACCAGCCAAAGCAGAGCAATGAACTTCAGATATCACTTTCTTCTTCCACTGGTCAGGAACATACAACTTTCCACTGGGACAACGCTCAGGTTTGTTCTCCTGGAACTCTTCCAGAGCACGTCTCAAATCGGGCGAGATGGCAGAAAGAACTACCCCTTCGCCTAAGATGGTAGCAGGCTTGGTCACCACAGGAGAATCAGCAAAGAAGCTCCTAGAGAGGGCGTCTGCCTTGACATTCTTTGTTCCAGGAAGAAAAGAAACCACAAAATCAAAACGTGTAAAAAACAAGGCCCTCCTAGCCTGCCTAGGGTTCAAGCGCTTAGCCGACTAGGTAAATCAAATTCTTGTGGTCAGTGAGGACCACAACTTGATGCTTAGCTCCCTCCAACCAATGTCTCCACTCCTCAAATGCCCATTTCATGGCCAACAGTTCCCTATTCCCCACATCATAGTTACGTTCAGATGGAGAGAACTTTCGGGAAAAGAAAGCACAGGGATTCATTTTAGATGTTACAGGATCCTTTTGGGACAAAACAGCTCCTGCACCAATCTCAGAAGCATCCACCTCTACCTGGAATGGAAGTGAGACATCAGGTTGCCGCAAAACCGGGGCGGAGGTGAATCTTCGCTTCAGCTCCTGAAAGGAAGAAACAGCCTCCGGAGACCAATTTAACACATCAGCACCCTTTTTAGTCAGATCAGTCAATGGCTTGGCAATACTAGAAAATTTTGCTATAAATTTCCGATAAAAATTAGCAAAACCCCAAAACTTCTGGAGGGCCTTCAAAGAAGTGGGCTGAACCCAATCGTGAATGGCCTGTACCTTGGCCGGGTCCATTTCAATAGTTGACGGGGACAAAATAAATCCCAAAAAAGAAATCCTCTGTACTCCAAAAAGGCATTTAGATCCTTTGACATACAGGGAATTCTCCCTCAAGATCCGGAACACAGTCCGAATATGTTCCACATGAGAATCCCAATCCTTGGAGAAGATCAAAATATCATCCAGATAGATAATCAAAAATTTATCGACAAAATCTCGGAAAATATCGTTCATGAAGCACTGGAAGACAGAAGGGGCATTAGTGAGCCCAAAAGGCATCACCAGGTACTCAAAATGTCCCTCCGGAGTATTAAACGCCGTCTTCCATTCATCCCCATGCTTAATGCGAATAAGATTATACGCCCCCCTGAGGTCAAGCTTGGTAATCCAGCTAGCACCTTTAACTCTGGAGAATAGATCAGAAATCAGGGGTAACGGATACTGATATTTAACAGTAATTTTGTTGAGGGCACGATAATCAATACAAGGTCTTAATGATCCATCCTTTTTGGCTACAAAAAAAAAAACGGCACCTAAGGGTGACGAGGATGGTCTAATATGACCCTTCTCCAACGTCTCCTTAATATAGGATCGCATAGCCTCGTGCTCGGGTACAGATAAATTGAAGAGCCGACCCTTGGGAAATTTACACCCGGGCTCAGTTCAACTGCACAGTCATAACTCCTATGAGGAGGCAGAGACGCAGACTCATTCTCACTAAATACATCATAAAAGTCCACCAAATAATCAGGAACATCATGCGACTGAGGAGAGGTGGAAAACACCGGAGCCTCACTAAAGGCACACCGACAACCCCAACTCACCACAGACACAGATTTCCAATCCAAAACTGGATTATGAATCTGTAACCAGGGAAACCCCAGAACAATAGTATCATGCAGATTATGCAACACCAAAAATCTGCAATTTTCTTGATGGTCCGGGGCGACCCGCATTACCACCTGGGTCCAAAACTGGGGTTTATTTTTATCCAAAGGAGTAGCATCAATCCCCCTCAAAGGGATAGGCGTCTGCAGAGGTGTCATCGGAAATCCACAACGTTTAGCAAATTCCAAGTCCATTAGGTTTAGGGCTGCTCCCGAATCCACAAAAGCCTTGGTGGAAAATGTGGACAGGGAGCAGATCAGAGTAATAGCCAGAAGAAACTTAGGTTGAACACCCCCAACAGAAAACGTGTGTGCAAAGCGTTTCTCTCGTTTAGGACAGACAGAAATAATATGCGAGGCATCTCCACAAAAAAAACACAGCTTATTACGCCTTCTGAACTCCTGACGCTGCTCTCTGGAAAAAACTATCACATTGCATAGGTTCAGACATTTGTTCAACAGGTGGCAACACCTCTCGTGCAGCTTTGCGTTCGCGCAAACGCCGATCAACCTGAATGGCTAATGACATAGAATCGTCAAGACCAGAGGGAACAGGAAATCCCACCATAGTATCTTTTACGGCTTCTGACAACCCCTTCCGAAAGACAGCAGCCAAGGCATTATCATTCCAGGTAGTAAGTACTGCCCACTTTCGGAATTTTTGACAGTACAATTCTGCAGAATCACGACCCTGGCTCAATGCCAGCAGGGTCTTTTCAGCCTGATCAATGGCATTAGGTTCGTCATACAACAACCCCAAAGCTTGAAAGAATGCGTTCACATTAGTCAGAATAGGATCATCTGGTTTCAAAGAAAACGCCCAATCCTGGGGATTGCCACGCAGCAAAGAGATGACAATTTTAACCTGCTGCGCGGAGCTCCCTGACGAGTTAGGCTTCAAGGCAAAAAATAATTTACAATTATTTTTGAAATTCAAAAATTTAGACCGATCCCCAAAAAATACATCAGGTGTAGGAATCTTTGGTTCAGCAGCATGTGAATGAGCAAGGTAGGCGGAAATTCCCCGCACTTCCGCAGCGAGCTGCTCCACACGATCAGACAATTGCTTTATCTCCATTGAGAGAAAAAAAAATTCCCCCTACTGCCTCAGAGATATAGAGGAAAAAATATACACACTCTTTTTTTTTTTTTTTTCAATTCTTTCCTGCTATTGAGTACCCTAGGATCTGCGGTACGGCGGGTGATTCTGTTATGAATGAGTCACCGTAGGAGGCAAAAGCAGAAATACAAGCTAAGTCCAGAAAACCAGAGAAGTTGGCAACTATCAGATTGCAGACCCCTGAACCTATCAACACAACTAGCAGTAGCCGTGGGGGGTTCCTACGATGCCCTAGACCCCTCGATCACAGCCGGAGAATTACATAGGCCTAAAGAAAGAAAGGGGAAATCTAAACTGCCCCAAAGCAGACCCCAAAGCAATAGGCAGCCCCAAACATATAATGACGGTGAAGCAAGATGAAAATACTAACACAGACAGAAAGATAGACTGAGCAAAGACGGGGCCCAAAACTACCTAGATAGGAAAGGACAGGAAGGCTGCTGTCTGCAATCTGTATTTTCAGAAGACAGAGCTAAATGAATTCAGCACACCCCAGCAGGGAATGGCAAAAATCCAGAAAAACAAAGCAAAACAAAGTCAAAGCACCAAAGCAAAAGGCCGAGCAGCAAACTTAGCTTTAGAGGAGCAGGAATTCAGACTGGTCTCCAAGGATCCCACAGAGAAATCACCCTCAGGGCAGAAGGGCGTCGGCAGCCTTATATCCAGTCAGTAACTCCACTCAGCCAGTCATCATCATCAGCCTCAGGTGTTTGATAATCAGGCTCACTACCTTTCTTTACCAGAAGAGGGAGTTCCTCGGGCCTCAGTAATGAAGGGGAAAATGAACTCACAACAGTGTCCATTGGATTGGTGAGAATTTGGATCTCACTATAGATTTGAGGACGCAGAACTACTGTCTCAGACCAGGAGAGATTACACCTCAATGTAGCAGGCTGAAATTGGATGGTGTATGACAAGGTGGAGGGTGTCTATAGGATTGGTGAGAATTTGGATCTCATTAGAGATTTGAGGACGCTAACAATGATGCTCTCAGTCCAAGTATGGACGCAGGCAGCCTAATAAGCAGGACTGCTGCACAGTGCACACACAAAAAGGTGGAGAAATGAACGCTTGGTAACTGTGCAGAAAACAGGAAGAAAAGTATTTTTGCTTTTAAAGCAGTTTGCACAGCAGTGTGCAAACAGCAATGCAGCTATCAGGGAGCCTTATAAGGCAGCCTAATAACCAACAGAGCTGATGCACAAAAATAGAGCCTCCCCTGTCACTGCACACAAAGTGTTATGTTGTAAGTGGAAATCACTAACAGCAGAAGCAGTTTTTTGGTTCTTCTTCCCTGCCTAACGCTCTCCCTACAGAATCATCATCAGCAGCAGCTCTCCCTATGCTAAGATCGGCATAAGTAAGATGGCGGTTGGTGTTCACGCCCTTTTATAGCCCCTGTGATGCCACACAAAGCCAGCCAATCACTTGCATGCCCTACTCAAAGATGGTGGTGACCGATTCCTATGTCATCGCGTTGCCCATAGTGTGCGTGCGTCCTCCATCATTGGCTGAAAAAGGGCGCTGGAAGCATCTTTTGAAATGCGACTTTGGCGCTCTGGTCGCCGACCTCGTGGCCGACCTCATCCTATGGTCGGGTTTCGTTTCATGAAACCCGACTTCAGCGAAAGTCGCCGACTTTTCAATATGACCGACCCGTTTCGCTCAACTCTAATGAAAACCTGATACCAATGGCAAACCTCTCGGATTTTCAAAGAGGCCAAATAGTTGGTGCTCGTATGGCAGGCTTTAGTGTAACAGAAAGTGCCCGAATGCTTGGCATGTCAAGAGGTACTGTCTCCAAAGTAATGACTGTGTTTGAAAGACAAGGAAAACCGTCCGCAGCAAAGCACAGGTCTGGCCGAAAGTCGAAGTTGACTGAGAGAGACCGTCGTACTCTAAAGCGAATTGTGAGAGAGGATCGCAAGACCACGGCTCCGAAAATCACTGCTGAGCTCAATGATCACCTACAGAACCCAGTTTCCACGAAAACTGTTCGTTGGGAGCTGCACATATCTGGATTCCATGGAAGAGCTGCAATTCGTAAACCAATGACAAATGTTTCCAAGCGTTTATAGTGGTGTAGAAACCTCCAGAATTGGTCCCTCGAGCAGTGGAAACATGTGATATTCTCAGACAAATCATCGTTTACGCTTTTTCCGACCTCCGGCCGAGTGTACGTTTGGAGACAGCCGAAAGAAGCATTCCATCCAGACTGCCTTCTCCCAACCGTAAAACATGGCGGAGGTTCAGTGATGATCTGGGGTGCTATTTCGTGGAGATCCGCTGGGCCAATGATATCCCTTCATGGAAGAATTAACAGCCGAGATTATTTAGGCATTTTGGGTGACCAAGTGCATCCTATGGTTCAAGCACTGTTCCCGAAGGGGAACGCCATCTTTCAGGATGATAATGTGTGGTGCCCCCAGGAGTATGGTCGCCACAGCGGCATTACCTTCCTCCTAGGTAGGGTGATGTCATGTTTGGAAGCAATGAAGGGTCTCTCTATCAGGTAAATTCAACACACAGCACAGTTCCCACTCCAGGCCAGCAGAGGGAGCTCTGAACCAAACTGGGGGAAGAGCTGCTCTCTGGGGGCCAGGAAGGGGAAGTTGGTCAGTTCGTGTGAGGAGGGAAAAGTGTGTGGACGGGAGAAGAAGAGCTGGAGGATTGAGTGGAGTTCAGGCTCACTTCTAGCGTAGTGCATGGTCCGGAGTCCGGTCTCTGAGGTTGTATGGCTGCTGATGTTCCTGCAGCAGAAACCAGAGGAACAGGAGGCTGTAAATGCTCTGTTCCCGAATAAGACTCGGAGACACAACAGCAACGTGTGAGCCAGAAGAAGGAGGCTACAGTTGTCTGCCATACGAGGGGGTTCTAAAAGAGAGCAAGCAAGAGGAACTTTAGTGTAACTCAGTACTGCATGTACCTCAGATAAGCGTTTTCATTGCATAAAAGCGCCAAAACATAAAAAAAGACATAAATGAGGTATCACTGTAACCGTACTGACTCGAAGAATAAAACCGCTTTATCAATTTTACCGCACGCGGAACGGTGTAAACGCATCCCCCAAAAGAAATTCATGAAACGCTGGTTTTTGTTCATTCTGCGTCCCAAAAATCGGAATAAAAAGCGATAAAAAAAGTCACGTGCCCAAAAAATGGTACCAATAAAAATATCAACTTGTCCCGCAGAAAATAAGACCTCACAAGACTCGGTGGGTCAAAATATGGAAAAATTATAGCTCTCAATATGTGGTGATGCATAAACTATTTTTACAATAAATAGCGTCTTTTAGCGTGTGACAGCTGCCAAACATAAAAACCCGCCATAAATAGTAAATCAAACCCCCCGTTATCACCCCCTTAGGGAAAAATAATTAAAAAAAATTATTTATTTCCATTTTCCCATTAGGGCTAGGGCTAGGGTTAGGGCTAGAGTTAGGGTCATGGTTGGAGTTAGAAATGGGGGGTTTCCACTGTTTTGGTACATCAGGGGCTTTCCAAACGCGACATGACGTCCGATCTCAATTCCAGCCAAATGGCGCTGCTTCCCTTCCGAGCTCTGCCATGCGCCCAAACAGTGGTTCGCCCCCACATATCAGGTATCGGCGTACTCAGGACAACTTTTCCAGTCCAATTTCTCCTGTTACCCTTGGTAAAATAAAAAAATTGAACCTGAAGTAATTTTTTTTGTGAAAAAAAGTTAAATGTTCATTTTTTTAAACATTCAAAAAATTCCTGTGAAGCACCTGAAAGGTTAATAAACTTCTTGAATGTGGTTTTGAGCACCTTGAGGGGTGCAGTTTTTAGAATGGTGTCAATTTTGGGTATTTTTTATCATATAGACCCCTCAAAGTGACTTCAAATGTGATGTGGTCCGTAAAAATAAAATGGTGTTGCAAAAATGAGAAATCGCTGGTCAACTTTTAACCCTTATAACTTCCTAACAAAAAAAAATTTGGGTTCCCAAATAGTGCTGATGTAAAGTAAACATGTGGGAAATGTTACTTATTAGGTTTTTTGAGTGCTATATCTCTGTGATTTAAGAGCATAAACATTCAAAGTTGGAAAATTGCGAAATTTTCTAAATTTACGTCAAATTTCTGTTTTTTTCACAAATAAACACAAGCTATATGAATGAAATTTTACCACTAACATGAAGTACAATATTTCACGAGAAAACAATGTCAGAATCACCAGGATCCATGGAAGCGTTCCAGAGTTATGACCTCATAAAGGGACAGTGGTCAGAATTGTAAAAATTGGCCCGGGAATTAACATGCAAACCACCCTTGGGAGTAAAGGGGTTAATGCTAGTATTCCTATCAATTGCTTTATCAGAAGATTTTAAACGACTAGGGTCTAGAATATTTTTCATCGTAGGGGCTCTCCGGAATGTTATACCCGGATTCCTGGGTAGATGTTGTCCAATTATCGGATCATTCAATAAAATCGGCCAGTTTTTTTCAAAGACTTTTCCAATTTCCTTATGTTGGTAACTATACTGTGTTATGAAATTCATTGAAAATTGATTGTTGGAAGGTTCTTTAAATTTTATGTTATTAATTAATGAATCCTGTTTTCTGGCCAATGAGTTATTAAATGCCCTTTTTATAAGCTCATTTGGATATTTTTGATTTAAAAACCTGTCCTTCAAGATATTAGCTTGCTCCTTAAAATCTTCATCTAGACAATTTTTTTGTATTCTTCGGAATTGATTCCCAGGTATATTATTGAGCCATTTTGAATAATGTCCACTTTTATAATGAATGTAACTATTTTTGTCAACCTCTTTAAAAAATGTTTTAGTTAAAATAACATTTCCTTTTAAAAAAATTGTGATATCTAAAAAATTGATAATAGTAGAGTTGTACGTGGGAGAAAAGGAGATACCCCAATTATTGCTATTTATTTCTGCAATGAAGGTGTCAATATCATTGATAGTGTTGTTCCAGATAAAGAAAAGGTCGTCAATGAATCTTTTATAAAAAATAATTTGTGTAGACCATTTATTGATACTGATAAAAATTCTTTAAAAAATCCCCATGAATAAATTTGCATAAATGGGCGCTACCTTACTATCCATTGCTGTGCCTGTGATTTGATGGTAGAGTACCCCTTCAAATGTAAAAAAATTATTTTTTAAAACAAATTCCAATCCTTTCATTAAAAACAATTTTTGGTTGGATGATAATCTGGTATCATTAAAAAGGTAGCTCTCAAAACATAATAATCCTATATCATGCCGGATATCTGAGTATAAAGCTGATACATCCATTGTACAGAAAATAAATTTATTGTCCCATTTTACATTTTTTAAGAGTTGAATTAGATGTGTGGAATCCCTCAAATAACTATCAAGATTGCTCACATGTGTGCACATAATCCTATCAATATAAGCAGATAGGTTGCTGGTGTTTTTTTCCTGAGGAAGGAGTTCTGTGAGACTCTGAAACACGTAGAATAAAGACCACTGTATTAATAATCCGAGTTTTTAGTGATTGTCTGACCACATTTTTCCTGTCCTGAAAGAGCTGAGACAGGGACGGAGATTTGTCTTCCAACAAGACAATGATCCCAAACATAAAGCTAAATCTACAGTGGAATGGTTCACAAATAAACGTATCCAGGTGTTGGAATGGCCAAGTCAAAGTCCAGACCTGAATCCAATCAAGAATCTGTGGAAAGAGCTGAAAACTGCTGTTCACAAACGATCTCCATCAAACCTCACTGAGCTTGAGCTGTTTGCCAACGAAGAATGTGCAAGAATTTCAGTCTCTCGATGTACAAAACTGATAGAGACATACCCCAAGCGACTGCAACTGTAATCACAGCAAAAGGTGGCGCAACAAAGTATTAAATTAAAGGGGCTGAATAATATTGCACACCCCACTTTTCAGTTTTTGAATGTCCACAAAAATTTAAAATAACCAATAAATTTCATTCAACTTCACAATTGTGTCCCACTTGTTGTTGATTCTTCACCAAAAATTTACATTTGGTATCTTTATGTTTGAAGCATGATATGTGGGAAAAGGCTGAAAAGTTCCAGGGGGCCGAATACTTTCGCAAGGCACTGTAGCAGCTTCTAGTCTCCGATGAAGATTATCAAAGCATGCCAAAAGTAATAAAAAGTTTTTAAAAATATATAAAAAAAATATATAAAATGTTCAAATCACTCCCCTTTCGCCCCATTCAAAATTAAACAATAAAAAAACAAACATACACATATTTGGTATTGCCGGGTTCAGAATCACCCGATCTATCAATAACAAAAAAGGATTAACCTGATCGCTGAATGATAAAGCAATAAAAAAAGTCAAAACGCCAGAATTACGTTTTTTTGGTCGCCACAACATTTCATTAAAATGCAATAACGGGCGATCAAAAGATTATATCTGCACCAATATGGTATCATTAAAAACATCAGCTCTGCATGCAAAAAATAAGCCCTCACCCGACGCCAGATCACGAAAAATGGATTTGCTACAGGTATCTGAAAATGGTGCTTTTTTTTGCAAAGTTTGAAATTTTTTTCACCACTTAGTTAAAAAAGAACTTAGATATGTTTGGTGTCTGTGAACTGATAATGACCTGGAGAATCATAATGAGAGGTCAGTTTTAGCATGTAGTGAACCTAGTAAAAATGCCAAACAAAAAAACAGTGGGATTGCACTTTTTTTGCAATTTCACCGCATCTGGATTTTTTCCCCATTTTCTAGTACATGACATGGTAAAACTAATGTTGTTGTTCAAAAGTACAACTCATCCCGCAAAAAACAAGCCCTCACACGGCCATATTGATGGAAAAATAAAACAGTTATGGCTCTGGGAAGAAGGGGCGTGAAAAACGAAAACACAAAACCGAAAAAAGCTCCAAGGGGTTAAACTGTGCTCTCTGTTTGGTATGTGTGTATTTTGAATGGTTGGAACTTTCATTTATCCCTGTCCGTCTTCCATTGTTTTTCCGGTTAGTGTGTTCCTATACACTTCAGCTTCTTAATGCCCTGGGTGGGGTTGATATAGGCGCATAGCAAGGTATGAAAACCAGGCATCTCCACCTTTAGGAGTAATCAAAGGGAAAGGGATAAAGTAGAGCGCCCCTAGTTTTAGGGACCTGGTTATCACCCGTAGTCCCAACACCATCGTGACAGATCCTTGTTCAATGCCAGGAATAATAACTAGATGTGTATTTCCTGAAGGAAGTACAGATAGTGCTATGAAATGGTGCCTGGGCTGCCCCTTTAAGAGAGACTTGCCTGCTGCCCCTGCAAGACTTTCAACTCAGGATCCGTTTTAACTGTGGGTGCCTCTCAGGGGCCACTTTGGCCTCAGGGTCTGATTTAGTGGGTGGGGCCTCTCAGGATACGATTTGGTGGCCTGGGCTCCTCAGGGCTTGAATTGGTGGCCAGGATCCCTCAGGGTCCAATTTTGTGGGTGTGGCCCCTCAGGGTCCAATTTTGTGGGTGTGGCCCCTCAGGGTCAGATTTTGTGGGTGGGTCCCCTCAGGGTCCGATTTTGTGGCCGGGGCCCCTCAGGGTCCGATTTTGTGGCCGGGGCCCCTCAGGGTCCGATTTTGTGGGTGGGGCCCCTTAGGGTCTGATTTTGTGGTTGGGGCCCCTCAGGGTCCGATTTTTTGGGTGGGGCCCTTTAGGGTCTGATTTTGTGGACGGAGCCCCTCTGGGTCCAATTTGGTGGGCGGGGCCACTCTTGGTCCCATTTGGTGGGTGGGGCCCCTCAGAGTCTGATTTTATGGGTGGGGCTCCTCAGGGTCCAATTTTGTGGGTGGGGCCCCTCAGGGTCCAATTTTGAGGTTGGAGCCCCACAGGGTCCAAATTTGTGGGTGGGGCCCCTCAGGGTCCGATTTTGTGGGTGGTGCCCCTTAAGGTCTGATTTTGTGGTTGGGGCCCCTCAGGGTCCGATTTTTTGGGTGGGGCCCTTTAGGGTCTGATTTTGTGGGCGGAGCCCCTCTGGGTCCAATTTGGTGGGCGGGGCCACTCTTGGTCCCATTTGGTGGGTGGGGCCCCTCAGGGTTCGATTTGGTGGGTGGGGCCCCTCAGGGTCCGATTTGGTGGGTGGGGCCCCTCAGGGTCCGATTTGGTGGGTGGGGACCCTCAGGGTCCTATTTGGTGGGCGGGGCCCCTCAGGGTCCGATTTTGTGGCCGGGGCCCCTCAGGGTCCGATTTTGTGGCCGGGGCCCCTCAGGGTCCGATTTTGTGGGTGGGGCCCCTTAGGGTCTGATTTTGTGGTCGGAGCCCCTCTGGGTCCAATTTGATGGGCGGGACCACTCTGGGTCCAATTTGGTGGGTGGGGCCTCACACGGTCCGATTTGGTGGGCGGGCCCACTCTGGGTCAGATTTTGTGGCCGGGGCCTCTCGGTCCGATTTTGTGGGTGGGGCCCCTCAGGGTCTGATTTTGTGGGTGGGGCCTCTCAGGGTCAGATTTTGTGGCCGGGTCCCCTCAGGGTCCGATTTTGTGGGTGGGGCCCCTCTGGGTCCGACTTTGTGGCTGGGGCCCCTTAGGGTCCGATTTGGTGGGTGGGACCACTCTGGGTCCAATTTGGTGGGTGGGGCCTCTCACGGTCCGATTTGGTGGGCGGGGCCACTCTGGGTCTGATTTAGCAGGTGGGGCCCCACAGGGTCCGATTTGGTGGGTGGGGCCCCTCAGAGTCCGATTTTGTGGGTGGGGCCCCTCAGAGTCCGATTTTGTGGGTGGGGCCCCTCAGGGTCAGATTTTGTGGCCGGGACCCCTCAGGGTCCGATTTTGTGGGTGGGGCCCCTCTGGGTCTGACTTTGTGGCTGGGGCCCCTTAGGGTCCGATTTTGTGTCCGGGGCCCCTCAGGGTCCGATTTTGTGGTTGGGGCCCTTCAGAATCCGATTTTGTGGTTGGGGCCCCACAGGGTCCGATTTTGTGGGTGGGTCCCCTCAGGGTCTGATTTTGTGTGCGGGGCCCTTCAGGGTCCGATTTTGTGGTTGGGGCCTTTCAGAATCCGATTTGGTGGGCGGGGCCGCTCAGGGTCCGATTTGGTGAGCAGGGCCCCTCAGAGTTAAATTTGGTGAGCAGGGCCCTTCAGGGTCAGATTTGGTGGGCGGGGCCCCTCAGGGTCCGATTTTGTGGTTGGGGTCTCTCAGGGTCCGATTTTGTGGGTGGAGCCCCTCAGGGTCCGATTTTGTGTCCGGGGCCCCTCAAGGTCCGATTTTGTGGTTGGGGCCTTTCAGAATCCGATTTTGTGGATGGGGCCCCTCAGGGTCCGATTTGATTGGCTGGGCCACTCTGGGTTTGATTTTGTGGTTGGGGCCCCTCAGGGTCCGATTTTGTGGGTGGGTCCCCTCAGGGTCTGATCTTGTGTCCGGGGCCCTTCAGGGTCTGATTTTGTGGTTGGGGCCTTTCAGAATCCGATTTGGTGGGTGGGGCCGCTCAGGGTCCGATTTGGTGAGCGGGGCCCCTCAGAGTTCAATTTGGTGAGCAGGGCCCCTCAGGGTCCGATTTGGTGAGCGGGGCCCCTCAGGGTCCGATTTGGTGAGCGGGGCCCCTCAGGGTCCGATTTTGTGGGCAGGATCTTTCAGAGTCCGATTTGGTGGGCGGGGCCCCTCAGGGTCCGATTTGGCGGGTGGGGCCCATCAGGGTCCGATTTGATGGGCAGGGCCCCTCAGGGTCCGATTTGGTGAGCGGGGCCCCTCAGCGTCTGATTTTGTGGGCGGGATCTCTCAGAGTCCGATTTGGTGGGCGGGGCCCATCAGGGTCCGATTTGGTGGGCAGGGCCCCTCAGGGTCCTATTTTGTGGGTGGGGCCCCCCTGGGTCTGATTTGGTGGGCGGGGCCCCCCTGGGTCCAATTTGAAGGGGGGCCCTCAGGGTCCGATTTAGTGGGCGGGGCCCCTCAGGGTCCGATTTGGTGGGCGGGGCCACTCAGGGTCCGATTTGGTGGGCGGGGCCACTCAGGGTCCGATTTGGTGGGTGGGGCTCCTCAGGGTCCGAATTTGTGGTTGGGGCCCCTCATGGTCTGATTTTGTGGGTGGGGCCCCTCAGGGTCCGATTTTGTGTCCGGGGCCCCTCAGGGTCCGATATTGTGGTTGGGGCCCTTCAGAATCCGATTTGGTGGGCAGGGCCCCTCAGGGTCTGATTTGGTGGGCGGGGCCGCTCAGGGTCCGATTTGGTGGGCGGGGCCCCTCAGGGTCCGATTTTGTGGGTGGGGCCCCTCAGGGTCCGATTTAGTGGCTGGGGCCCCTCAGGGTCCGATTTTGTGGGTGGGGCCCCTCAGGGTCCGATTTTGTGGCCAGGGCCCCTCAGGGTCCGATTTTGTGGGTGGGGCCCCTTAGGGTCTGATTTGGTGGGCGGGGCCACGCTGGGTCTGATTTAGCGGGCGGGGCCCCACAAGGTCCGATTTGGTGGGCGGTGCCCCTCAGAGTCCGATTTGGTGGGTGGGGCCCCTCAGGATCCGATTCGGTGGCCTGGGCTCCTCAGGGCTTGAAATGGTGGACAGGATCCCTCAGGGTCAGATTTTGTGGCCGGGGCCTCTCGGTCCGATTTTGTGGGTGGGGCCCCTCAGGGTCTGATTTGGTGGGCGGGGCCGCTCTGGGTCCGATTTGGTGGGCGGGGCCCCTCAGGGTCCGATTTTGTGGGTGGGGCCCCTCAGGGTCCGATTTAGTGGCTGGGGCCCCTCAGGGTCCGATTTTGTGGGTGGGGACACTCAGGGTCCGATTTTGTGGCCAGGGCCCCTCAGGCTCCGATTTTGTGGGCGGGGCCCCTTAGGGTCTGATTTTGTGGTCGGAGCCCCTCTGGGTCCAATTTGGTGGGCGGGACCACTCTGGCCCTGATTTGGTGGGTGGGACCACTCTGGGTCCAATTTGGTGGGCGGGGCCTCTCACGGTCCGATTTGGTGGGCGGGGCCACTCTGGGTCTGATTTAGCGGGCGGGGCCCCACAGGGTCCGATTTGGTGGGCGGGGCCCCACAGAGTCTGGTTTGGTGGGTGGGGCCCCTCAGGATCCGATTCGGTGGCCTGGGCTCCTCAGGGCTTGAAATGGTGGACAGGATCCCTCAGGGTCAAATTTTGTGGCCGGGGCCTCTCGGTCCGATTTTGTGGGTGGGGCCCCTCAGGGTCTGATTTTGTGGGTGGGGCCCCTCAGGGTCAGATTTTGTGGCCGGGTCCCCTCAGGGTCCGATTTTGTGGTCGGAGCCCCTCTGGGTCCAATTTGGTGGGTGGGACCACTCTGGCTCCGATTTGGTGGGTGGGACCACTCTGGGTCCAATTTGGTGGGCGGGGCCTCTCACGGTCCGATTTGGTGGGCGGGGCCACTCTGGGTCTGATTTAGAGGGCGGGGCCCCTCAGGGTCCGATTTGGTGGTCGGGGCCCTTCAGGGTCCGATATGGTGGTTGGTGCCCCTCAGGGTCCGATTTTTTTGGGTGGGGCCCTTTAGGGTCTGATTTTGTGGGCGGAGCCCCTCTGGGTCCAATTTGGTGGGCGGGGCCACTCTTGGTCCCATTTGGTGGGTGGGGCCCCTCAGGGTTCGATTTGGTGGGTGGGGCCCCTCAGGGTCCGATTTGCTGGGCGGGGACCCTCAGGGTCCTATTTGGTGGGCGGGGCCCCTCAGGGTCTGATTTTGTGGCCGGGGCCCCTCAGGGTGCAATTTTGTGGCCAGGGCCCCTCAGGGTCCGATTTGGTGGCCGGGGCCCCTCAGGGTCCGATTTTGTGGTCGGAGCCCCTCTGGGTCCAATTTGGTGGGCGGGACCACTCTGGCTCCGATTTGGTGGGTGGGACCACTCTGGGTCCAATTTGGTGGGCGGGACCACTCTGGGTCCAATTTGGTGGGCGGGGCCACCCTGGGTCTGATTTTGAGGTTGGAGCCCCACAGGGTCCAAATTTGTGGGTGGGGCCCCTCAGGGTCCGATTTTGTGGGTGGGGCCCCTTAGGATCCGATTTTGTGGTTGGGACCCTCAGGGTCCGATTTTTTGGGTGGGGCCCTTTAGGGTCTGATTTTGTGGGCGGAGCCCCTCTGGGTCCAATTTGGTGGGCGGGGCCACTCTTGGTCCCATTTGGTGGGCGGGGCCACTCTGGGTACGATTTGGTGGGCGGGGAACCTCAGGATCCAATTTGGTGGGCGGGGTCCCTCATGGACCGATTTGGTGGGTGGGGCCCCTCAGGGTCCGATTTGGTGGGCGGGGCCCCTCAGGGTCCGATTTGGTTTGCGGGCCCCTCAAGGTCCAATTTAGTGGGCGGGGCACCTCAGGGTCCAATTTTGAGGTTGGAGCCCCACAGGGTCCAAATTTGTGGGTGGGGCCCCTCAGGGTCCTATTTTGTGGGTGGGGCCCCTTAGGGTCCGATTTTGTGGTTGGGACCCCTTAGGGTCCGATTTTTTGGGTGGGGCCCTTTAGGGTGTGATTTTGTTGGCGGAGCCCCTCTGGGTCCAATTTGGTGGGCGGGGCCCCTCATGGTCCGATTTGGTGGGCGGGACCCCTCAGGGTCCAATTTGGTGGGCGGGGCCCCTCAGGGTCCGATTTGGTGGGCGGGGCCCATCAGGGTCTGATTTGGTGGGTGGGGCCCCTCAGGGATCGATTTGGTGGGTGGGGCCCCTCAGGGTCCGATTTGGTGGGCGGGGACCCTCAGGGTCCGATTTGGTGGGCGGGGACCCTCAGGGTCCTATTTGGTGGGCGGGGCCCCTCAGGGTCCTATTTGGTGGCCGGGCCCCTCAGGGTGCAATTTTGTGGCCAGGGCCCCTCAGGGTCCGATTTTGTGGCCGGGGCCCCTCAGGGTCCGATTTTGTGGGTGGGGCCCCTCAGGGTCTGATTTTGTGGTCGGAGCCCCTCTGGGTCCAATTTGGTGGGCGGGACAACTCTGGGTCCGATTTGGTGGGTGGGACCACTCTGGGTCCAATTTGGTGGGTGGGGCCTCTCACGGTCCGATTTGGTGGGCGGGGCCACTCTGGGCCTGATTTAGCGGGTGGGGCCCCTTTGGGTCCAATTTGGTGGGCGGGGCCACTCTTGGTCCCATTTGGTGGGCGGTGCCACTCTGGGTACGACTTGGTGGGCGGGGCCCCTGAGGATCTAATTTGGTGTGCGGTGCCCCTCAGGGACCAATTTGGTGTGCGGTGCCCCTCAGGGACCAATTTGGTGGGCGGGGCCCCTCAGGGTCGGATTTGGTGGGCGGGGTCCCTCAAGGTCCGATTTAGTGGGCGGGGCCCCTCAGGGTCCGATTTTGTGGCCGGGTCCCCTCAGGGTGCAATTTTGTGGCCAGGGCCCCATAGGGATGAAGCTAGATTTGCATTTGTGCTGTGGATTTTGCTTTAAGAGCTGATATTATGTGGCAGAAGCTCTGTCTTGGGGGTCAAGTGAAGTTTGTAGGCGTTGGCATAGTGACTGGGTGTGCCTGCGCATATCAATGAGCTTAACTGCTATTTCAATCACCTCAGGGCACGTTTTGCCATTTCCCATTGAAAAGCATTGGAGACAGTGCATTCCAATGACGGGAAAAAAAATTTTCAAACGCAAATTGCGCAAAAACTACAAATCCGATCGACACGAAAAATACTTAGCACACCTCTCGTGGACGCTGGCTTCGAAACGACACCTCAACGGAGTCTGTGCGTGTAGCGGTTCGGGCCGTATTAATTGCGGAAATCAACTTAATAATAATAACTAGATGTGTATTTCCTGAAGGAAGTACAGATAGTGGTTTGAAATGGTGCCCGGGCTGCCCCTTTAAGAGAGACTTGCCTGCTGCCCCTGCAAGACTTTCAACTCAGGATCCGTTTTAACTGTGAGTGCCTCTCAGGGGCCACTTTGGCCTCAGGGTCTGATTTGGTGGGTTGATTTGGTGGGTGGGGCCCCTCAGGATCTGATTCCTTGGCCTTGGCTCCTCAGGGCTTGAATTGTTGGCGGGGATCCCTCAGGCTCCGATTTTGTGGGTGTGGCGCCTCAGGGTCCGATTTTGTGGCCGGGGCCCCTCTGGGTCTAATTTTGTGGCCGGATCCCCTCAGGGTCCGATTTTGTGGCCGGGGCCCCTCAGGGTCCAATTTTGTGGGTGGGGCCCGATTTTGTAGCCGGGGCTCATCAGGGTTCGATTTTGTGGTTGGGGCCCCTCAGGGTCCGATTTTGTGGGTGGGGCCACTCTGGGTCCGATTTGGTGGGTGGGGCCACTCTGGGTCTGTTTTGTTGGATGGGGCTACTCTGGGTCCGATTTGGTAGGCGGGACCCCTCAGGGTCCGATTTGGCGGGCGGGTCCCCTCAGGGTCCGATTTGGTGGGCGGGTCCCCTCAGGGTCCAATTTGGTAGGCGGGGTCCCTCAGGGTCTGATTTGGTGGGCGGTGCCCCTCAGTGTCCGATTTTCTGGCCGGGGCCCCTCAGGGTCCGATTTTGTGGGTTGGGCCCCTCAGGGGCCGATTTTGTGGCTGGGCCCCTCAGGGTCCGATTTTGTGGTTGGGGCCCCTCAGGGTCCGATTTTGTGGTTGGGGACCCTAAGGGTCCGATTTTGTGGCCGGGGCCCATCAGGGTCCGATTTTGTGACTGGGGCCCATCAGGGTCCGATTTTGTGGCCGAGGCCCCTCAGGGTCCGATTTTGTTGGGGCCCCTCAGGGTCTGATTTTGTGGCAGGGGCCCCTCAGGGTCCGATTTTGTGGCAGGGGCCCCTCAGGGTCCGATTTTATGGGTGGGGCCCCTTAGGGTCTGATTTTGTGGGCGGAGCCCCTCTGGGTCCAATTTGGTGGGTGGGACCACTCTGGGTCCGATTTGGTGGGCGGGACCACTTTGAGTCCAATTTGGAGATCGGGGCCTCTCAGGGTCCGATTTGGTGGGCGGGGCCACTATGGGTCCGATTTAGTGGGCGGGGCCCCACAGGGTCTGATTTGGCAGGCGGGGCCCCTCAGGGTCTGGTTTGGTGGGCAGGGCCTCTCTGGGTCCGATTTGGTGGGTGGGGCCACTCTGGGTAAGATTTGGAGGCTGGGGTCACTCAGCCTCCGATTTGGAGGCTGGGGTCGTTGAGCTTCCGATTTGGAGGCCGAGGTCAAAGAGCCTCCGATTTGGAGGCCGGGGTGGATGAGCTTCCGATTTGGAGGCCGGGGTCGTTGAGCCTCCGATTTGGAGGCTGGGGTGGCTCAGCCCCCGATTTGGACCCCAGGGTCGATCAGCCTCCGATTTGGAGGCTGGGGTCGCTCAGCCTCCGATTTGGAGGCTGGGGTCGCTCAGCCTCCGATTTGGAGGCCCTGGTGGCTCAGCCTCCGATTTGCAGGCCGGGGTGGCTCAGCCTCCGACTTGGAGGCCGGGGTGGCTCAGCCTTCGATTTGAAGGGCGGGGAGGCTCAGCCTTCGATTTGGAGGCTGGGGTGGCCCAGCCTCCGACTTGGAGGCCGGGGTGGCTCAGCCTTCGATTTGGAGGCCGGGGTGGCTCAGCCTTCGATTTGGAGGGCGGGGAGGCTCAGCCTTCGATTTGGAGGCCGGGGTGGCTCAGCCTTCGATTTGGAGGCTGGGGTGGCTCAGCCCCCGATTTGGACCCCAGGGTCGATCAGCCTCCGATTTGGAGGCTGGGGTCGCTCAGCCTCCGATTTGGAGGCTGGGGTCGCTCAGCCTCCGATTTGGAGGCCCTGGTGGCTCAGCCTCCGATTTGCAGGCCGGGGTGGCTCAGCCTCCGATTTGCAGGCCGGAGTGGCTCAGCCTCCGACTTGGAGGCCGGGGTGGCTCAGCCTTCGATTTGAAGGGCGGGGAGGCTCAGCCTTCGATTTGGAGGCTGGGGTGGCCCAGCCTCTGACTTGGAGGCGGGGGTGGCTCAGCCTTCGATTTGGAGGCCGGGGTGGCTCAAGCCTTCGATTTGGAGGCCGGGGTCGATCAGCCTCCGATTTGGAGGCCGGGGTCAATCAGCCTCCGATTTGGAGGCCGGGGTCGATCAGCCTCCGATTTGGAGGCCGGGGTCGATCAGCCTCCGATTTGGAGGCCGGGGTCGATCAGCCTCCGATTTGGAGGCGCGGGTGGCTCAGCCTCCGATTTGGAGGCACGGGTGGCTCAGCCTCCGATTTGGAGGCCGGGGTGGCTCAGCCTCCGATTTGGAGGCCGGGGTCGATCAGCCTCCGATTTGGATGCCGGGGTGGCTTAGCCTCCGATTTGGAGCCTGGGGTCACTCAGCTTTCGATTTGGCGTGTCGGCCCTTTAAGACTCATTTCGGTGCGCTGGCCCTTTAATAATCACTTTGGCGCGTCGGCCCTTTAAGAGCTAGTTTGGCTCACTGGGCTTCTAAATCAACTTTGGCAGACATTCTCTCTCAGGGGCATGCGTCATGTGATGAAGCTAGATTTGCATTTGTGCTGTGGGTTTTGCTTTAAGAGCTGATATTATGTGGCAGAAGCTCTGTCTTGGGGGTCAAGTGAAGTTCGTAGGCGTTGGCATAGTGACTGGGTGTACGTGCGCATATAAATGAGCTCAACTGCCATTTCAATCGCCTCAGGGCACGTTTTGCCATTTCCTATTGAAAAGCATTGGAGACAGTGCATTCCAATTATGGGAAAAAAAATTTTCAAGCGCAAATTGCGCAAAAACTACAAATTCGATCGACATGAAAAATACCTAGCACACCTCTCATGGACGCTGGCTTCGAAACGACACCTCAACGGAGTCTGTGCGTGTAGCGGTTCGGGCCATATTAATTGCGGAAATCAACTTAATAATAATAAGAAGAATAAGTTAGCAGCGTTCGGATTACAATATATTGGCTTTTTCAAACCACTATAGCTAGATGTGTACTTCCTGAAGGAAGTACAGATAGTGGTTTGAAATGGTGCCCGGGCTGCCCCTTTAAGAGAGACTTGCCTGCTGCCCCTGCAAGATTTTCAACTCAGGATCCGTTTTAACTGTGGGTGTCTCTCAGGGGCCACTTTGGCCTCAGGGTCTGATTTTGTGGGTGGGGCCCCTCAGGGCCCGATTTTGTGGGTGGGGTCCCTCAGGGTCTGATTTTGTGGCCGGGGCACCTCAGGGTCCGATTTGGTGGGTGGGGCCCCTCAGGGTCCGATTTGGTGGCCGGGGCCCCTCAGGGGCAAATTTGGTGGGTGGGACCCCTCAGGGTCCGATTTTGTGTCCGGGGCCCCTCAGAGTCCGATTTGGTGGTTGGGGCCCCTCAGGGTCCGATTTTGTGGCCGAGGCCCCTCAGGGTCCGATTTTGTGACCGGAACCCCTCAGGGTCCGATTTTGTGGGTGGGGCCCCTCAGGGTCCGATTTTGTGGCCGGGGCCCCTCAGGGTCCGATTTGGTGGGTGGGGACCCTCAGGGTCCGATTTTGTGGCCAGGGCCCCTCAGGGTCCGATTTTGTGGTGGGGACCCTCAGGTCCGATTTGGTGGGTGGGGCCCCTCAGGGTCCGATTTTGTGGCCGGGGCCCCTCAGAGTCCAATTTTGTGGTCGGGGCCCCTCAGGGTCCGATTTGGTGGCCGGGGCCCCTCAGGGTCCGATTTGGTGGCCGGGGCCCCTCAGGGTCCGATTTGGTGGGTGGGGCCCTCTGGGTCTGATTTGGTGGGCGGGGACACTCGGTCCAATTTGAAGGGGGGGCCCCTCAGGGTCCGATTTAGTGGGCTGGGCCACTCAGGGTCCGATTTGGTGGGCGGGGCCACTCAGGGTCCGATTTGGTGGGTGGGGCTCCTCAGGGCCCGAATTTGTGTTTGAGGCCCCCCAGTGTCTGATTTTGTGGGTGGGGCCCCTCAGGGTCCGATTTTGTGTCCAGGGCCCCTCAGGGTCCGATTTTGTGGTTGAGGCCCTTCAGAATCCGATTTGGTGGGCGGGGACCTCAGGGTCCGATTTGGTGGGTGGGGACCTCAGGGTCCGATTTGGTGGGCGGGGCCACTCAGAGTCCGATTTGGTGGGCGGGGCCACTCAGAGTCCGATTTGGTGGGCGGGGCCCCTCAAGGTCCGATTTGGTGAGTGGGGCCCCTCAGAGTTCAATTTGGTGAGCGGGGCCCCTCAGGGTCCGATTTGGTCAGCGGGGACCCTCAGGGTCCGATTTGGTCAGCGGGACCCCTCAGAGTCAGATTTGGTGGGCGGGGCCCCTCAGGGTCCGATTTTTTGGTTGGGGCCCTTCAGGGTCCGATTTTGTGGGTGGAGCCCCTCAGGGTCCGATTTTGTGTGTGGGGCCCCTCAGGGTCCGATTTTGTGGTTGGGGCCTTTCAGAATCCGATTTGGTGGGCGGGGCGCCTCAGGGTCCGATTTGGTGAGCGGGGCGCCTCAGGGTCCGATTTGGTGAGCGGGGCCTCTCAGAGTTCAATTTGGTGAGCGGGGCCCCTCAGGGTCCGATTTGGTGAGCGGTGCCCCTCAGGGTCCGATTTGGTGGGCAGGGCCTGTCAGGGTCTGATTTGGTGGGTGGGGCCCCTCAGTGTCCGATTTGCTGGGCGGGAGCCATTCTGGGTCTGATTTGGTGGACGGGGCCCCTCAGGGTCCAATTTTGTGGGTGGGGCCCCTCAGGGTCTGATTTTGTGGCCGGGGCCCCTCAGGGAACTATTTTGTGGTCGGGGCCCCTCAGGGTCTGATTTTGTGGGTGGGGCCCCTCAGGGTCCGATTTGGTTGGCTGCGCCACTCTGGGTTTGATTTTGTGATTGGGGCCCCTCAGGGTCCGATTTTGTGGGTGGGGCCCCTCAGGGTCTGATTTTGTGTCCGGGGCCCTTCAGGGTCCGATTTGGTGGGTGGGGCTCCTCAGGGTCCGAATTTGTGGTTGGGGCCCCTCAGTGTCTGATTTTGTAGGTGGGGCCCCTCAGGGTCCGATTTTGTGTCCAGGGCCCCTCAGGGTCCGATTTTGTGGTTGAGGCCCTTCAGAATCCGATTTGGTGGGCGGGGCCCTCAGGGTCCGATTTGGTGGGCGGGGCCACTCAGGGTCTGATTTGGTGGGCGGGGCCCCTCAAGGTCCGATTTGGTGAGTGGGGCCCCTCAGAGTTCAATTTGGTGAGCGGGGCCCCTCAGGGTCCGATTTGGTGAGCGGGGCCCCTCAGGGTCCGATTTGGTCAGCGGGACCCCTAAGGGTCAGATTTGGTGGGCGGGGCCCCTCAGGGTCCGATTTTTTGGTTGGGGCCCTTCAGGGTCCGATTTTGTGGGTGGAGCCCCTCAGGGTCCGATTTTGTGTGTGGGGCCCCTCAGGGTCCGATTTTGTGGTTGGGGCCTTTCAGAATCCGATTTGGTGGGCGGGGCGCCTCAGGGTCCGATTTGGTGAGCGGGGCCTCTCAGAGTTCAATTTGGTGAGCGGGGCCCCTCAGGGTCCGATTTGGTGAGCGGTGCCCCTCAGGGTCAGATTTGGTGGGCGGGGCCCCTCAGGGTCCGATTTTTTGGTTGGGGCCCTTCAGGGTCCGATTTTGTGGGTGGAGCCCCTCAGGGTCCGATTTTGTGTGTGGGGCCCCTCAGGGTCCGATTTTGTGGTTGGGGCCTTTCAGAATCCGATTTGGTGGGAGGGGCGCCTCAGGGTCCGATTTGGTGAGCGGGGCCTCTCAGAGTTCAATTTGGTGAGCGGGGCCCCTCAGGGTCCGATTTGGTGAGCGGTGCCCCTCAGGGTCCGATTTGGTGGGCAGGGCCTGTCAGGGTCTGATTTGGTGGGTGGGGCCCCTCAGTGTCCGATTTGCTGGGCGGGAGCCATTCTGGGTCTGATTTGGTGGGCGGGGCCCCTCAGGGTCCAATTTTGTGGGTGGGGCCCCTCAGGGTCTGATTTTGTGGCCGGGGCCCCTCAGGGAACTATTTTGTGGTCGGGGCCCCTCAGGGTCTGATTTTGTGGGTGGGGCCCCTCAGGGTCCGATTTGGTTGGCTGGGCCACTCTGGGTTTGATCTTGTGATTGGGGCCCCTCAGGGTCCGATTTTGTGGGTGGGGCCCCTCAGGGTCTGATTTTGTGTCCGGGGCCCTTCAGGGTCCGATTTTGTGGTTGGGGCCTTTCAGAATCCGATTTGGTGGGCAAGGCCGCTCAGGGTTCCGGTTTGGTGAGCGGGGCCCCTCAGAGTTCAATTTGGTGAGCAGGGCCCCTTAGGGTCCGATTTGGTGAGCGGGGCCCCTCAGGGTCCGATTTGGTGAGCTGGGCCCCTCAGGGTCCGATTTGGTCAGCGGGACCCCTCAGGGTCCGATTTGGTGGGCGGAGCCCCTCAGGGTCCGATTTTTTGGTTGGGGCCCTTCAGGGTCCGATTTTGTGGGTGGAGCCCCTCAGGGTCCGATTTTGTGTGTGGGGCCCCTCAGGGTCCGATTTTGTGGTTGGGGCCTTTCAGAATCCGATTTGGTGGGCGGGGCGCCTCAGGGTCCGATTTGGTGAGCGGGGCCTCTCAGAGTTCAATTTGGTGAGCGGGGCCCCTCAGGGTCCGATTTGGTGGGCAGGGCCTGTCAGGGTCTGATTTGGTGGGTGGGGCCCCTCAGTGTCCGATTTGCTGGGCGGGAGCCATTCTGGGTCTGATTTTGTGGCCGGGGCCCCTCAGGGAACTATTTTGTGGTCGGGGCCCCTCAGGGTCTGATTTTGTGGGTGGGGCCCCTCAGGGTCCGATTTGGTTGGCTGGGCCACTCTGGGTTTGATTTTGTGATTGGGGCCCCTCAGGGTCCGATTTGGTGTGCAGGGCCCCTCAGGGTCCGATTTAGTGGGCGAGGCCCCTCAGGGTCCGATTTGGTGGGCGGGGCCACTCAGGGTCCGATTTGGTGGGTGGGGCTCCTCAGGGTCCGAATTTGTGGTTGGGTCCCCTCAGGGTCTTATTTTGTGGGTGGGGCCCCTCAGAATCCGATTTGGTGGGCGGGGCCCCTCAGGGTCCGATTTGGTGGGCGGGGCTACTCAGGGTCCAATTTGGTGGGCGGGGCCCCTCAGGGTCCGATTTTGTGGGTGGAGCCCCTCAGGATCTGATTTAGTGGCTGGGGCCCCTCAGGGTCCGATTTGGTGGGCAGGGACACTGGGTCCGCTTTGGTGGGCGGGGACACTCTGGGTCCGATTTTTTAAGCGGGGCCACGCTGGGTCCGATTTGTAGGCCAGGGTGGCTCAGCCTCCGATTTGGAGGTCGGGGTGGCTCAGCCTCCGATTTGGAGCCAGGGGTCACTCAGCTTTCGATTTGGCGCGACGGCCCTTTAAGACTCATTTTGGTGAGCTGACCCTTTAAGTATCACTTTGGCGCGTCGGCCCTTTAAGAGCCAGTTTGGCTCACTGGGCTTCTAAATCCACTTTGGCGCACATTCTCTCTCAGGGGCATGCGTCATGTGATGAAGCTAGATTTGCATTTGTGCTGTGGGTTTCGCTTTAAGAGCTGAAATTATCTGGCAGAATCTGTGTCCTGGAGAGGTCACGTGAAGTTCGTAGGCGTTGGCATAGTAACTGGGTGTGCCTGCGCATATCAATGAGCTTAACTGCCATTTGAATCGCCTCAGGGCACGTTTTGCCATTTCCCATTGAAATGCATTGGAGACAGTGCATTCCAATGACGGGAAAAAAAAAATTCAAACGCAAATTGCGCAAAAACTACAAATCCGATCGACACGAAAAATACTTAGCACACCTCTCGTGGACGCTGGCTTCGAAACGACACCTCAACGGAGTCTGTGCGTGTAGCGGTTCGGGCCGTATTAATTGCGGAAATCAACTGAATAATAAGAATAAGCAGCGTTCGGATTACAATATAGTGTTTTTTCAAACCACTATAATAAGTTAGCAGCGTTCGGATTACAATATAGTGTTTTTTTCAAACCACTATAATAAGTTAGCAGCGTTCGGATTACATGATAGTGTTTTCTTCAAAGCACTATAAATATAAGAAATCGGATTACAATATGTTGCTTGAACCTAGAGTTTCAAGCACCATAAATATAGATAATAGTAAATTATTGATTTCCTCCAGGCAGGATAAAATTAGTATTAGAGACCTCAATCTAGGGAAAGGGGAGGCGTCAGCATGGGCTTGAAACGCAGAGGGCTGTATTTTAGTCCCAGTCCATCCCAAGTCACAATATCCAGAAAAAGGAAATGTTTACAGAAGTGAAGAACATTTAGCGTTCAAACTCTGTTTAACAAATTTTATGGCGGAAAAGACAGATGTAAAAGCTTGCCTCACTGATCAAACCCATAGTTCTTCCCTCCTGGACTGAGTTTGGAACTGATGCTCAGTCTATGATGTTGCCACGTTAATTATTGCTAGGCAACTTCCTTTTATGGTGAGATGCCCCTTTAAGATTCCATCCTCGGATTCTATTATGACATCACTGATGACATGTTAACATTCCACCCCAAGATTCCATTATGACATCATAATGCACCACGGCTACTTAGCCAAGTGCTTACTGCCCAGGTGTCATTGTTGTCAGTGATTGGCTGCGAAGCTGGTGATATACTGACTGCGCTTGGATTTGTTTGAAATGTCTGACATTTCTTCACATAAACTTGAGGAGTTGGCACTACTCCGGGAGATTCTTACCACCTATTCCCCTGACAATGTGCTACCAATACCCGATGGCGTCCTCAGCTTCACTTACCGGCTGGTTATGAAGCTAGTGAGAGACTGCCTGACCAAACACCAACAAGGTCGTATAAGCTCAGAATATCTTGAGCATTTACAGATGAACATCAGGACATTAGTACAACAGGTAAGTAACAGACAATCTGGGTAAAGCATATAAAACAATAATGGATAATATTCATAAAATACAAGCTGGGGAGGGGGGCGGTGATAGCGTGGGCCCGCGTGCTCTTCAATGCCAGGGCTGAATTTTACTCCCAGTCCACCCTGGTCACAATATGTAAAAAAAATAGTAAATGGTTACACATGTAAACAATATTTAGCATCCAAAACCTGGTTAAAATAATTTTGGGTGGGTAAGATGGATATAAAAGCCTGATCAGAAGAGCAAAGCCATGGTTTTCCGTCTTTCCCTGATTCTGGTTCTGATGCTCAACCCATAATGTTGCCAACTTAATTGTTACTAGAATGTTGCCAGGCAACCTTCCTTTATGGTTAGATGCCCCTTTAACCCCTTCACCACCTTGCAATTTTCCGTTTTTGTGCTTTCTTTGTTTTGCTCCCCTTCTTCTCAGATCCAGAACACTTTTTGACCATCAATATAGCCTATGAGGGCTTGTTTTTTGCAGCCCGAGTTGTAGTTTTTAATGACACTATAGATTACATATATTGTACTTGAAAACGGGAAAAAATTCAAGTGCGGTGAAATTGTAAAAAAGTGCAATTCCACAATTCACTAAATGCTAAAACTGACCTGGTAATATGATTCTACAGGACAGTACGCGAATGCAGATACCAAACATGTATAGGTCCTTTTTTTTTCTATTTAAGTGGTGGAAAAAAAATCTGAACGCCGGCAATGAGTCGGTGTTCATAAAAGATGATCAATGGACAGGCACACTGGTCTTCTGCACACCCCCGGCTTTTATGATAACCCATTGCAACCCCAGAATCATGTGACAAGGGCTCTGATGAGCGAGACTTGAGGCACGGTTCGGTCCGAACGTCTTAAATGCCGTTGTTAGTGATTAACAGCAGCATTTAAGTGGTTGACAGCCAAAATCCATCTGCATCTATTTGCGGGACAAGACAGCTTATCACACCATCAACTGTCATGTGCGGGTAGAGATGCGGGCTCTGTCACTGCCTAAAAAAGACAGGCACACGACCTTGGACGTACCTATACTTTCAAAGTTGTAAATCGGTTAAGGTTCCATCCCTGATTCCATGATGACATCACTGATGACATGTTAACATTCCACCACAAGATTCCATTATGACATCATAATGCACCACCACTACCTGCCCAAGTGCTTACTGCCCAGGTGTCATTGTTGTCAGTGATTGGCTGTGAAGCTGTTGATATACTGACTGCGCTTGGATTTGCTTGAAATGTCTGGAATGTCTTCAGATATACTTGAGGAGTTGGCACTACTCCAGGGGATTCTTACCACCTATGCCCCTGACAAAGTGCTACCCCTACCCGATGGCGTCCTCAGCTTCACTTACCGGCTGGTTGTGAAGCTAGTGAGCGACTGCCTGACCAAACACCAACAAGGTCGTATAAGCTCAGAATATCTTGAGCATTTACAGATGAACATCAGGACATTAGTACAACAGGCAACAGACAATCTGGGCAAAGCATATAAAACAATAATGGATAATATTCACAGCACATGAAACAATAATGAATAAAATTCACAAAATACAAGTTTATTTACATGAAATATGTATTTTGGCCAAGAGCAATATAATTTATAGCTTATAAGAAATATCCATATATGTAGTAATTGTAGCTGTAGATTGCAGGAGTAAAATGATGACATAAATAGCGTCCTATATTCTCTACTTTCTCTCATGATTTTCCTTTTTTGTTTATTTCCATTTTTATAGGCTGAAGAAAGATCCCAATATGGAGATTTGACCTTTTTTAAAGAATTGGTCGCACAGTTCCTGATTGTACTACGGCATATAGCCCGCTCACGGAAGCTTTTGGTAAGAATCCGTCATCTTCTATATCTCATGTCTTTCTTGTCTGATCTTCTCCAGATTACTAGTCATATAGCAGATTGTCATATTTCTCATTCTAGAAGCCCCCTGTCCGCTCCAGGCAGATACAGGATCTTTTATGGCAGCCTGTCTCTGCTCCATCCTCGGTGGGGACAGTCTGTACTGTGCTCAGTGGTGCGGACCTTTCATATCACATCGGTCTCGCTTTATCTTCACAATCTTCCTTCTTGTAAATGCTGCAGTTCTGGTAATAGATGTTATTGGAGAACTGTCGTATATACAAGTCCCTTATATATTAATGTGGATTTACTGGACGGAGCGGCCGTGTATATTCCCCGCCATTATGTAAATCCAGCTTTAGTCCATTCTGTCTTTTGTGTACTGTAATTTAGTATTTGTGAATTGTTATATTAATTGCGCATATTATATCCATCAGAGAACACCGGAGGGTGACTCCAAAGAGGGGAAACACCGAAATATCGCTGACCCCAATACCAGTGAGCCAGGGCTAAAAAGCGATCTGATTGAAGGTAAGCTGATCATCTTGCATTCCTACAAATATTAATATTATGGAGACACCAGAGAATATAAAATTTACTCTTCATCCTCTGTATGAGGCCGGTGACGACTCCTGAACCTCCTATAGACTATAATGGAGAGGGCTCATGCAAATCTGAAAACCCCTCTGGTTCTCTCTTGTGGGATCTTCTCAGCCCCAAAATGCACAGAGGACCTCACAGGGTCCCCATCCAAGTCACTGTCAGATCCCAAGCAATCACACATTTATGGTAGAGTATATCTATCTATGGATGTGCCATAAGTATATCCAGTATGTGCAGAATATCCATAGAACTAGTATTATGCCATTTACTTGTCTTTCCTTCCTTATATCGATGTGTTATATATTCAGTTCTGATATCGTCTAATACATGATGTCTCATTATTTTATCATTATATTAGAGACAACTGAGCCGGCAACTGCTGACGGTGGAATATCTGAGACACCAGAGATCCCCGAATCTGCCAGTGTAAGTATCAGAGAAAACATCTGTATATCATCAGATAACGGGGTATGAATTACACATCACATGTTACACCCCAGAGTACAGTGGGTTAACGCTATTCTTAATGTAGATTGGACCTATTATTATTATTCCTGTCTCCTCTGTGTGATGTCCCTTACCATCCCCTCCATACAATGATATATGTGTATGGAGGATATCCCTATAATATAATAGTGTCTGGGGAGCGTCCTGCTGCTATCATGTCCTCTACATCTGCTGCAGTGTAATCAGCGGGGACATAATGTAGAGAAGTTCCTGCATCTGCAGCTTTTAATTTCCTGCAACTTTTATGTCTCATTGTCATTTCTTATTCTTCTAGGCCGTTGTCAGATCATTGACCCCTATGAGAAAACCAAGTAAAAGCGACTATACCCGGATCAAAGAGATCGGCAGTGGAGCTTTTGGGTGAGCGTTATGTATAATCTTCATTTTTCCCAAACTCCTTATGATGATGCCTCTTTCTATATGTCCTGCCTTAGGGAAATTCCTGTATATGAGTCTACATCTAAATGTTACTGTATTCCAAGACATGTAACATTTTTATTTTTTCATCCCATAGAGCTTTGTAAAGACTTGTTTTTTTTGTGTTGAGCTGTTGTTATCGGTACCACTTTGCACTAGATCTATTCTACATCTAGTCATCTAGTCCAGATCTACTGTATTTTTCGGACTATAAGACGCACCGGACCATAAGACGCACCCCAAATTTTGGGGTGGAAAATAGGGGAAAAAAATAATGTGTCAAATGGGGGTCCGTCTTACAGTCTGAATTCCGTGGGGTGGCTGTGCTCTGTGGGGTGGCTGTGTCCGTGGGGTGGCTGTGCTCTGTGGGGTGGCTGTGCTCTGTGGGGTGGCTGTGCTCTGGTCACAATATACTTACAAATCTTGTTGTGGCGGTCCCATGGCGGGGGTCCCAATGCAGCCTCCCTGTGCTCTGTGGTGCGGTGGTGTCGGGGCTCTGTAGTGTGGCTGCAGCGGGGCTCTGTGCTGCGTGGGGGGCTCCGTCTGCATTTCGTTAAAGCCCGAAAGCCTCCCGCAGCTCAGTTGCTGCGACGCGGAGGCCTCCGGACAGATGGCTGCCAGGGGCCTCTGGAAAGATGGCCGCTGCTCAGTTTCAGATCTCCGCAGCGAGATCTTGTCCCGAGATCTTGTCCCGAGATCTCGGGATGAGATCTCGTTGCCGTGAATTGAATTTGAGTATGCGCCACACCCGGCGGCCATCTTTCTGGAGGCCACCGCGCTACAGCAACGGAGCTGCGGGGGCTTTCAGGCTTTAACGAAATGCCGGCGGAGCCCCCCACGCAGCAGATCCCTGCTGCAGCAACACTACAGAGCCCCGACCCCACCGCACCACAGAGCACAGGGAGGCTACATTGGGACCGCCGTCATGAGACCGCTGCAACAGAATTTCTAAGTATATTGCTACCATAAGACGCACCCCCATTTTCACCAAAAAATTTTTGGGAAAAAAATGCGTCTTATGGTCCAAAAAATACGGTATTTGTCATGATTCAGCTCAGTTATCATGTGATATGGATGAAAACCTCCCATAAGTGATCATTCATGCTGAGTTATTTTGTGTATTTCCAGACATTGATTTCTAGTGACGGCCATACACCTATTATTAACTATTAGTGATGAGCGAGTATACTCGTTACTCGAGATTTCCGAGCATGCTCGGGTGTTCTCCGAGTATAGGATGTGCTTGGAAATTTAGTTTGTGTCACCGCAGCTGCATGATTTGTGGCTGCTAGACAGCCTGAATACATGTGGGGATTTCCTAACAAACACACAATCCTCCTCACATGTATTCAGGCTGTCCAGCAACCACAAATCATGCAGCTGCGGTGACACAAACTAAATTTCTGAGCACGACCAAACTACTTGGAGATCACCCGAGTATGCTCAGAAATCTTGAGTAACGACTCGCTCATCACTATTAACTATTAGGACAGAAGATCATTTGAAATATAGACAGACTGTTAGTAAGAATTCTGTATAAATTATGGCTTTTTCTCCTCTACAGGGCCGTCCACTTAGTGCGTCATAAAGACATAAACAAGGTATTCGCCATGAAGAAACAAGACCGGAGTAACCTGGATCGTCCAGAGTATCTTGAAATGGCCTACCTGGAAAGGGACATCGCAATATTCTCTGATTGTCCCTTTGTTGTCTCCACGCTTTGTTCCTTCCCAACTAAACGACATCTGTGTATGGTCATGGACTTTGGAGCAGGTAAGACATATCCATTGTATCTCTATCCAGCCCATTTCTGCTTAAATATATAAAGCTATCAATGTATTTATATGTCATTAATCTACATGCTCAGAAGAACAGTTTTGGAGGGTTGCCTCTTTCTGACAGATAATAATTTTCATTGCTTCTTATTGCATTTTTTCTTCTGATGTTGGGCGATCAAAAACACTGCAATTCCATCTGAGTTTATTTGTTTTTATATTATTTATTTTGAATGGAGAAAAAGTGATTTTTATATTTATTTTCTTTCCCCAAATATTTTTATTATTTTTTAGTCTCCATAAGGGACCTGAACTTGTGATTATATAATCGTAAATACTATGTACTGCAATATGGGCATTGCAGAATATGGTGAAAATCTTGGTCCACTATGAAGCCAAACTACACAGTGACTGTCACAGAAGTACCATAATGGCAAGGATAGTAGTCTTCCTCAGACACTCAGCAGCCATAGCAAACCACTGACATGGAATGGGGGCGATGAGTGCTTAGAGCAGCTCGCCTCCAGGTCACCTGCTGTAAATGCCGCTGTCAGATATTGACAGTGTAATGTAAGAGTTTACCAGCAGGGGGCAGATCTCAGCTCTTTTTTATGGGATTACCCTGCAGTATACGCTCTACATCACACAGTGTATCTCTATGATTGACTCCCTGCCCCAATGTCTCACCTTATTTCTCATTCACACTCATCATGTGTAATTTACATTGTAACAAACCCTCACCTGTCATATTTGCTTTCTGCTCTAGGAGGAGACTGTGACAGTCTCTTAAAGTTTTATGGCCGTTTACCGCTCTCCTTGGCCCGCTTGTATGTTGCAGAAACGGTTCTTGCTGTGGAATATCTGCACAGCTTTGGTGTGGTTCACCGAGACCTGAAGCCTTTAAAGTAAGTGAACGCTGCAGTATAATAAAGGGAGAGACAGTTATAGTTTGGTATACAGTCTGTGGGTTATTACTTAGGGCTGACAATATCTTTTCTTTCACAGCCTCATAATATCATCAACTGGACATATCAAAGTCACCGATTTTGGGCTTTCAAAACTCGGACTCATGAGACCAACATCAGACATTTACAAGGTTCGAAGTTTTGACATCACCAGAGAGTTCCGTGATAAAGAGGTTAGCTATAGATTAAAAACTTATTCTTCACAGATCTGATCTATTTCTGCTTCTCTGACATTTTCTCACATAGAAAACTTTTACACTGATATTATTTGTCACAGTAATTTTCATTGATCATCTTCTCATTGTTCTGTTGGTTTCCAGACGAGCGGCACCTTGCATTATATGGCCCCAGAAGTCCTCTTAAAAGCGGGCTATGGAAGGCCTATTGACTGGTGGTCAATAGGGATCATCACATATCAATTTCTTACCGGCAATTTGCCATTTAAAGGAAGATGCGAAGAAGAGATTTTCCTCAGAATCATAACGGGTAAGTAAAATAATCTGAATGCTGTGTTTTGCCATAGTAATTTGGTTGAGTTGTTAGGTTCATACTTTGGTTTAGCTACTTGTTGTTTTTGATAGTTTTTTAAATTATAGTAAATATAGACTTTCTTTTCTGTAACATTTACATTTTATATAACAGAAGACATCACTTTGAAATTTAAAAATCGTGCTGTTCATCCTGATGCTCAAAACTTCATAACTCAGCTGCTCAGAAAAACTCCCAACTGTAGACTCGGGACAGGTAATGTATATAGTAGTATTAATAATGACTTATAACTCCACTGTGACCTGACAAATAGATAATTTCCATGAGGATTAGCACTGAGGTCTCTGCGTTACCTCCTTGTCTATTTCCCATTCTTCATGCCATGACTTACAGTATATTTTGGCTCTGCTATATCTTCAGTTTAGATTACCATAAAATGTACAGTCTTCCTAATATTGTCTGGATCACTTTTTTCTTGTCTTCCGTTTCCAGGAGGAGCAAATGAAATCAAGAGCCATCCATTCCTGAGAAAGTTAGATTTTGAGAATCTTGAAAATCAGGAGCCAGCGTTTAGGCCAATTCTTAGGTCAGAGGAGGACACCCACTACTTTCCCAGTAAGTAGAATGAGACGTCATCTGGTTAAAGCTGCCGGTTGTCTTGTCTTTTATTTTATGTGACAATATGTTCCCATCATTATGAGTAATAACATGGTGACGGTCTGTGATTATATTAATAATCTCTGATAATACTTGTATTTTGTAGCTTGTATTGAGAGACGCAAACATATAGATTCAGATGAGAGTGACACAAGTGAAGTCAGTGATTGGCCAGAAAGCCTAAACTATGTGTCATCTTCTCAAAGACTTTCTAAGGTAAGTATGTGATCAGTAAATCCACAAAACTATAACTAAAATAATATAAAAACTCTCTCTCTGTATATATATTTAATTTTACTCTGTGTATTTTAGCTATATGCAACCAATACCAGGATGAAGAGCAATGAAGATCATGAGCCATCTCCAGATTGTTCTCTAGAGACAAGCACAAAACACTCAGACGTGTGAGTAGATTATTATTATGGGGTATAGTACTGACATATCTTCAGAATACCAAATACAAGTTGCATATGACACAATACTAAATCTAGAATCCACCATTCCATGATTGATCATCACTGTGGGGTCTGGCTTGTCATAACGCTGGTGATAACAGTTGATCATTGTGACCAGCCTTTCATTTCCATTTCATTAAAGCCCTTTATTACTAGTTATTCTTCATTCTTGCTGATAGAAGGCAGTTCTGTGCAAGGTATACCCTTCATTTTGTCCTAATTGCCCATAAAAAAGGAGTCATTTTATTTTTCATTGCTTTCACTTGTAATTTATTTATTTTTCTTCTACTAAACAGGCAGAAAGATTCTCCTACTAGAAATGATGGTGATAATCAGTGTTTCACTACTGAAAACAACAAGTCACCCTCTCCCATATTGTCAGGTAAGTGCAGGTCTATAGGAGATCTTGTTGTCGTCACTGATCAAAAGGTGTTAATGTAAATGTTACATGAGGACTCAGAAAATCACTGCTTTTCTGTGCCTTTAAAATAAACAACAATCCAACACGTTAATGTATAAAATTCTCACTCTTATGGGCTGCGCATTAAAAGGTATAAGGGGCCATACAGTCTGGTGCCTGATACTGAAACTTTTTTCAGTTTTGTGTTTTTATTTTTCGCTCCCCTTATTTCCAGAGCCATAACTTTTTTATTTTAAGGTCAATATGGCCGTGTGAGGGCTTATTTTTTGTGGGATGAGTTGTACTTTTGAACAATACCATTGGTTTTACCAAGTCTTGTAACAGAAAACAGGAAAAAAATTCCAAGTGCGGTAAAATTGCAAACAAAATGCAATCCCGCACTTAATTTTCGATTGGCTTTATTGCTAGGTTCACTAAATGCTAAAACTGAACGGCGATTTTGATTTTGCAAGTCATTACAAGTTCGTAGACACCAAACAAGTCTAGGTTCTTTTTTATCTAAGTGGTTAAGAAAAATTCCAAACTTTGCAAAAAAAAAAAATTGCACCCTTTTCTGAGACCAGTAGCGTCTCCATTTTTCGTGATCTCTGGTTGGTTGAGGGCTTATTTTTTGTGCGCCGAGCTGACGTTTTTAATGATAACACTTTTGTGCAGATACGTTCTTTTGATTGCCCGTTATTGCATTTTAATGCAATGTCGTGGCGACCAAAAAAACGCAATTCTGGCATTTTGATTTGTTTTCTCGCTCAGCCATTTTGCGATAGGGTTAATCCTTTTTTTATTGATAGATCGGGTGATTCTGAACATGGTAATACCAAATATGTGTAGGTTTTATTTTTTTTATTGTTTAATTTTGGATGGGGCAAAAGAGGGGTGATTTAAAATCTTGTTTTTGTTTTATTTTTTTATATTTTTAAAAACATTTTTTTAATTTTGGCATGCTTCAATGGCCTCCATAGGAGGCTAGAAACTGCCATAACTGGATCGCCTCTGCTACATAGAGGAGATGCATAGATTACCTCTATGTAGCAGAATTACAGGTGTGCTATGAACGCCGACCACAGGGTTGCGCTCATAGCAATCCGGCATCAGCAACCATAAAGATATGACTCTAATCTTTTGACTTGATATGAATCTAATCTTATAAGAGTTTATCATTGACATGTTTTTCTTACTTTTTTATATGATTTTCCAGTTGAGATGAAAAATACATCTGCATTAAAACTGGGAGAAGAGCAAGACCCAGAAATTGTAGCAGAGACAGAATCTAGCAGAGGTAAGTGTGACAAAAAGGTCTATGTTGTCTGATGTCGGCGACTAAGAATAATTCACAAGGAGGATATATTATATGCAGTTATAAGCGAGTGTGCTCTTTCCTCTTTACATGCTCGGGTGTTCTCGGAGTAGTTTGGGCGTGCTCGGAAATCAAGTTTTAGTCCCCGCAGCTGCATGATTAGAGACTGCTAGACCGCCTGAATTCATGTGAGGATTTCCGAAGAAACAGGCAATCCTTCCCACATGTATTCAGGCTGTCTAGCAGCTGCAAATCATGCAGCTGTGGGGACTAAACCTTAATTCACGAGCACGCTCAAAAGGCTAGGAGAACACCGGAGCATGCTCGGAAAACTCGAGAAACGAACACACCCCCTCATCACTATATGTCAATGGTGGGATTTTGAGATCTTTGACTGACAATGATCATTGACTTGTTTTTCTTACTTTTTTATATGAATTTCCAGTTGATACAAAAAATACATCTGCATTAAAACTGGGAGAAGATCAAGACCCAGAAATAGTAGCAGAGACAGAACCTAGCAGAGGTAAGTGTGACAAAAAGGTCTATGTTGTCTGATGTCAGCGACTGAGAATAATTCACGAGGGCGATATATTATATGTCAATGGTGGGATTTTCACATCTATGACTGACAATGATCACTGACTTGTTCTTCTTACTTTTTTACATGAATTTCCAGTTGAGATGAAAAATACATCTGCAATAAAACTGGGAGACGATCAAGACCCAGAAATAGTAGTAGAGACAGAGTCTAGCAGAGGTAAGTGTGACAATAAGGTCTATGTGGTCTGATGTTGGCGATTGAGAATTATTCACGAGGAGGAGATGTTATACAATTGCCACATGTATGATGATTGACAATGATCACTGACTGGTTTTTTTTTTACATTTTATATGAATTTCTAGTTGAGAAGAAAAATAACTCTGCAAAAATACTGGTAGAAGAGCAAAATGGCCAAATAGTAGAAGAGCGAAAACCTAGAAGACGTAAGTGTGATAATAAAGTCAATATTGTTTGATGTTGGCCAGTGAGAATAATTCATGTGGAGAAGATGTTATCTGTCAGTGGTGGGATTGTCACATGTATGATGACTGACAATGATCCTGTTCCTCTGCACGGATAAGATTTCTCTACCGTCCTGCCACAATGACACCAAAGCAGTATCCTCTAATATGGAGTTCCATTACTTACATTAGTTTTATATCTCTTCTCCTAGATTCCATCTTCCGCCGGATTATATCATCCTGCCGGCGAGGATTATCCAGGGCCGCTCGCAGCATCAGAAGATGCATTTGTCCAATCTGTCCATAGGGCACAATATACATCTAGTACAGCAAGTCCATCATCAAAGCTGTACTTGGGCAGCACGGTGGCTCAGTGGTTAGCACTGTTGCTTTGCAGCACTGGGATCCTGGGTTTAAATGTCACTAAGGAAAACATCTGCATGGAGTTTGTATGTTCTCCCCGTGTTTGCTTGGGTTTCCTCCGGGTACTCCGGTTTCCTCCCACACACCAAAGACATACTGATAGGGAATTCCTAATTTAAAAAAGTAAAATAAAAATTCTGAATTAATGTTCCTTTGTAATAGAATATTTCTGAAATATATGGCATACCAATACTGTACGTCGTACATGTTTGAAGCACCCTCATGAAGTTTTGTTTTTTCACTAAACTTGTATGTGTTGTAGTGTGGTTGGGTAATATACTTCCCTACTGCCCTCTTCTCTGAGATCAAGCTCTGTCCGACTCCACTTTTGTGTGATGTCATAACTACATAGTTACATACATAGGTTGAAAAAAGACCTAGGTCCATCAAGTTTAACCTTTCTCCACCAATTGTCCATTTTGTCACTAAATTAAATATAACCCACAATGTTATGTGTATTGAGGAAATCATCCAGCCCTTTTTAAAAACTGTTGTAGTCTGCTATTACTAGTTCTTGTGGTCGGCATTCCACAGTGTCACTGCTCTAACTGTAAATAACCCTTTCCTATTTAGCTGTTGGAATCGCCTGTCATCGCTCTTTAGCTCACTCTATGCTCTCGGTGTGAGCGAGAAGTCTTTTCTATAATGGGAGCCTATGGAGCCTTGTTCTGATGCTTCATAGGCTTACATTGTTAAAGGGAACCTGTCACCTCGTTTTTCAGCTATAAGCTGCGGCCACTGCTTTTCGGGGCTTATCTACAGCATTCTAGAATGCTGTAGAAGGGCAGTGGCCGTGGCTTATAGCTGAAAAACGAGGTGACAGGTTCCCTTTACTCACTTCATACTTGCCGATGTGGGAGATGATGTGACCTGGTCATCATCTAGCCGTGACAATTATTCCCTTATAAAAGCTTCTAGAGACATGCATAACCAGTAGGACTTGGGCATCCTAGGACAGTCCCACTTGGACTATATTCACATTGGACTATGATCAGTGGCTCTGTCGGTATTTGTGTCTGAAGCCTCGGAGGATGGGATTCAGATGTTCGCACCAACAGGAACATTGACTATAATGATGCAGGCAGAGTCAGTGTTCTATGTTGGCATCATTATATGCCTATTTGAGGCAGGCACCAAGACGCCATCTTGGTGTCTGCCTCAAAACGGCATACAAGGCCAAAAATTATGTCCTACAGAGCACACAGTGACTCCATCTACATCATTATAATCAATGGCTTCATTAACACAAACATCGGAAAACGTTTTTCTAGGGCTTCAGCTGCAAGCCCCCGACCGTAGACAAAGACACAATGTGAACTTAGATTAAGTAATTAAGTTATAGCCATCAAGAAGAAAGAAAAAAAATGGATCCAGCTTACTGCTTGTAGTCCAAATGGAGATCGTAAAGAATAACTTTTAAATAGTCTGTGGTCTGGCGCATGGGTCGAGATACATACCAGGCTAGCTCCATAGTCAGATAGCCTGTTGAGAAGTATATATGGAGGGAGAGGAGATGTAAGAAGTACACGCATCAAGGCAAGGTATTGTGGCATCAAATATTAGTCCAGTATAATAAACTGTGATATGGACCACTATATTAACCCATATTCAGTAGATGAAAAAGAACTGAAGGGTTAAAGAGCGCCAAAACACTTATAAAATAAATCAATAGTAAACCTCCCTCCATATATACTTCCCAACATTTGCACTCAGGACATGGTTTTTGATGTACTTAAATTAATGCATTTAGCAACAATATACATCTGAAATTTTTTTTGCATAGGGCTTAGTGTATTTTGCACATCATATTGATTATGTGGACTAGCTACACACATTATACGTATACAATTGTGTGATGTTATATAGAGCTTGTTATTGCTCCCATGATTATAGCTTATGTTCAATAACCGCTGTCTTTTAAACGTTTTTAATCATTTTTTTGGTGGTTTGTGTATCCCATGTAATAAAATTGACAATTTTTCTATGGTGATCCCTGCATTTGGTGTATGTCTTCTTGGTTCTTTTTTTGTGATTTACATGTGATTTGGACATACTGTGGTTGGATCCCCTCTAATTAGTCTTATTATCTGATGGTGCCCTCCGCATCCTTGTAGATAGCTTCAAAAAGTAGTAGTAGTAGTAGTAGTAGTATATGTAATTACTGCTATCTCCTGCCAAATTCCTTAGTGAGGAGTGCCGAACATTTATTCAGGTTATTTTTCAACCCAGAACTCTTAAGACAACGCATAGGTTAAAAAACCACTATACCAATAATAGATATGCCATGTTCTTGTATGGACCTTGAGAATATATTCATGTCAGAAGGAGCAAACATCAGAAGGAAGGGTCGGAGGTTGATCATAGAACTTTGCTTTACCTTATTGACTTAAAGGAGTGTAAAACATGAACCGATTGGCTTTATTAAAAAAAATAAAGCTTTTTCCTGATCCCAAGAGACAATCAGAGTGGACATACAGGCATTTAGGATTCATGGCGGTCAGAGCCAGAACAAAGAACAATTAGTTCCAGTCAGAGCACAACAGTTCATTTTAATGGCTACATTTCATCAGTAACATTCCCTTTATAATCTACAGTAGATGATAAATGGATCTGGCAGATTTAATGGGAATGTGTCCATTTTTTTCTCAACAATTGGAAAAAAAATGCAAAAACGTATATTTTTTAATGGTATAAAATAGAAATCTTTGCTCATATTTTCAACTTGAAAAACTGGAGGTAGTGGGGGGCAACGGCTGATATTTGCCGTAAAAATTTAGTCTAATGCGAGATAGTGCAACTGCAGTACACATTGGTGGGATCTGCTCCATGTGTGAGACGTCACTCCTCGCCTTCTAGATGTTTGCCAAAGGATAAGGCAGGATGAAGCGTAGGAGCCATTTTGTTAGTGGCGGCAAAGTGGTATTTACAAGTGGAAAGTGACACAGAGGTCGGTCGTTAGCACAGAGTCTGTTAGTTGAAGGTGCGCTGCTCACCGTTTCATTCAGTGGCCGCATGAGATACAAGGCTCAGCAGACCGTCACACATGATGGGACTAGATACATGGCTGTGCTCAGTGTAAAGCCTCACTCAAATGTACAGTATAAGGTGGGGACATCTGAATGAGGCTTTACACTGACTGAGCAGAGATGAGTCAGTGTTCAGAGCACAGCAGTGTGATGATGAACTCTGAATACTGGAATGAGTACAGATCAGGAGCCTGACACTGTACGACTAATCCCAAGCTACTGAGCTTCTCAATAGCCTGATATTACTACAGCGTCAGGCTCCTGATCTGTGCTCACCACATCTCACAACTGCTGTGCAGACCTCCTGTCACCAACAGCTGCGTGAGCTGTTGATATGGGGGTGTAAATTGTAGCCAAGAGCACAGTTCTGGACTACAATAAAATGGCACCTGACTCCCCCGCAGCTGTGAACTGGACACCCCATGGGGAATGCACAGTCCACAGCTGAGACAGACACAATATAGGAGATTGAAACTTACACATTTAAAGAGCATCCAGCCCTACATGATCCATAACACAAAAGATAATTATTAAAAATATTCCTTTTATTAATCATCACATAAAAGCACAATAGTTATAGTATTAATAGATGCAGTGGTTGGTGTTGGTAAACAAACAAAAATTACCCGGAACTACTCAAAGCATAGACATAATAATATGCACCATTTAAATGCAGAAAACCTCCAAAAGAGAAAAGATAAAGCAAGCCACAAAACCTAAGTATATTGTTTATCAGAATCACCCCCTGCAAATATGTTCAAGTAATGTATCAATTAAGATCCAATATGAGTCACAGGTAAAGGTCCTGCCCCCCGAGGAAGCCAAATAGGCGAAACGTGCATCGGGGCACATTCCTGGAACCGGTATACTCACCCATATGGGTAAGCACTGAATGGCACTTTAATCTGCACTGTCACTTCATATATTAAGGGATACCGCTCTGATATAAAGATCTGCCTCTGGGATGTTTACTCTATGCTAGCCACATCTATTATTTTTCTATAGCTTCCTTACCCTGTATTAGACCTTTACCTGTGACTTATATTGGATCTTAATAGATACATTACTTGAACATTTTTGCAGGGGGTGATTCTGATAAACAATATACTTAGGTTTTGTGGCTTGCTTTATCTTTTCTCTTTTGGAGGTTTTCTGCATTTAAATGGTGCATATTATTATGTCTATGCTTTGAGTAGTCCCGGGTAATTTTTGTTTGTTTACCAACACCAACCACTGCATCTATTATTACTATAACTATTGTGTTTTTATGTGATGATTAGTAAAAGGAATATTTTTAATAATTATCTTTTGTGTTATGTTTCATGTAGGGCTAGATGCTATTCAAATGTGTAAATTTTGATTGTTTGCCGTTGCCCATCCCCTTAGGGGAATATGGAATTTTTCTATTACCCATTGCATCGGTTATATTAAACAATATAGGAGATTGTGGTCTGTGCGTCTCTAGTCTCCTATGGCCTCAGTATTTGCGGTGTGCAAGCGTCATACCTAAACAGTTACACAGCAGGAAGTATAAACTGGCAGCAGAAAAAAAAATATTAAAATCGTAAGTTAATTATACAAATTGTCTCTTCAGAGAGGAAGAGGACTAGAACGCCACCTATTGGAAGTAGCAATCCTAAAAGTCAATGTTGACCCTTTAACGAGCCTTGTTACATGACTTAGGATAAAAGCCAAGCCAGAATCTCAATTTGCAGACACTGTGTTTCGGGGTACTGCCCCTCATCAGTGCAAAGTGTGAGATCTGGTTTGGATGTGTGAGAGGTGTTACGGTTCTGCAGCACAGGACTAGGGTAGGAGGGGGAAAACTGACTCTGCACTGTGGCTAGGCTGATGCCCTACGATGGAGTGGGCGACCCATTCCTTGTGAATAGACCCACCGACGATCCTAGGCTAATCTCAAGCGAAGACCTATTGATAGAGGGAAGGGGGTCCCTGAAGGATATAAGGGCTGGGTACAAAAACGGGTCACCTCCTAACAGAGTACACAAAGAAGGCTGCAGAAACAAACTGAAAACAGAAACTGAGACTAGCAGAACCAGGGGTCCCAGAACTGCATTAATTAACCCCTTCCTGACATCTGACGTGCTATCCCGTCCACGGGACTCGGGCCCCTATGATCGGGGACAGGATAGTACGCTGATCGCGGCCGGGTGTCAGCTGATTATCACAGCTGACACCCGGCACTATGTGTCAGGGGCGTTCATGGACCGCCCCGGCACGTTAACCCCTGGCACACTGCGTTCAAACATGATCGCAGTGTACCGGAGGATCAGGGAAGCATCGGCAGGGAGGGGGTTCCCTCCGTGCTTCCCTGAGACCCCCCAGCGCAGCGCGATGTGCTGCCCTGCGCTGGGGGCCTCCTTCCCTGCAGGTCTCCGGATCCAATATGGCGGCGGGGACCTTCGGAGGCCTGCAGGGAGGCGGCTTCCTCACTGCCTGCAAAGCGCAGGCATGAGGAAGCCTTGTGCAGCGCCTGTCACATCGCTGATCTGACACAACACTGTGTCCCCCCCTAGGACAATGTAATAAAGTAAAAAAAAGAACGTGTAAAAATAATTTATAAAAAAAATCGCTAAATAAATAAAAAAAAATATATTCCCTAATAAATTCATTTTTTTAAAATAAAAAATAAATAAAAGTACACATATGTAGTATCGCCGCGTCCGTACCGACCCGCCCTGTAAAATTGTCCCATTAGTTAACCCCTTTAGCGAACCATTTAAAAAATTAAAAACAAAGCAAAAAACAATGCTTTATTATCATACCGCCGAACAAAAAGTGCAATAACGCGCGATCAAAAAGACGGATATAAATAATCATGGTACCGCTGAAAACGTCATCTTGTCCTGCAAAAAACAAGCTGCCATACAGCATCATCAGTGAAAAAATAAAAAAGTTGTAGCTCGCAGAATAAAGCGATGCAAAAATAATTATTTTTTATATAAAATAGTTTTCATTGCATAAAAGCGCCAAAACATAAAAAAGACAGAAATGAGGTATCGCTGTAATTGTACTGACCCGACAAATAAAATCGCTTTATCAATTTTACCAAATACGGAACGGTATAAACAACTCCCCCAAAAGAAATTCATGAAATGCTGGTTTTGTTCATTCTGCGTCCCAAAAATCGGAATAAAAACCGATCAAAAAATGTCAGGTGCCCGAAAATGGTACCAATAAAAACGTCAACTTGTCCCGCAAAAAATAAGACCTCACATGACTCGGTGGGTCAAAATATGGAAAAATTATAGCTCTCAATATGTGGTGATGCAAAAACTATTTCTACAATAAAAAGCGTGTTTTAGCGTCTGACAGCTGCCAAATGTAAAACCCACCATAAATAGTAAATCAAACCCCCGTTATCACCCCCAAAGGCCTGTTTCACACATCAGTTTTTTTGTCTCAGTCAAAATCCGCCGAAAAGCGGATCCGTTCCTAACTGATGTGAACGGATGCCACTGGATCCGTTTTTTTGACGGATCCGCCGAATGAAGAATTTTAAAGGAACCGCTGCCCGGGTAGGAGAGAGAGAGAGAGAGAGAGAATTTTTTTCGTCTGCCAGAAAGGATTTCAGGGTTAAATTCGCGGCTGACTTCCTTTCTCTAGGCATGCGCAATGTAAAATGCGGATCCTGCAGCAAAAAAAACGTTGCAGGGTCCGTCCAGGCATATCGGCGGACAAAAAAAATTTGGCGGATCCACAAAAAAACGGATACAACGGCTGGCCATCCGTCAAGATCCGCCGGTAAGCAACTCAATGGGGAAAAAAACGGATCCGCCAAAAAAATGGCGGATCCGTTTTTTTCAAAAACCGGCGCATTTTGACTGATGGTCAAAAACGGAAGTGTGAAACAGGCCTTAGTTAGGGAAAAATAATAAAATTTAAAAAATGTATTTATTTCCATTTTCCCATTAGGGTTAAGGCTAGGGTTAGGGCTGAGATTAGGGTTAGGGTTGGAATTAGAACTGGGGGATTTCCACTGTTTAGGCACATAAGGTGCTCTCTAAGGCTACTTTCACACATCCGTTTTCTGGAATCCGGCACGATGCGGCGAAAATGTAAAAAACCTGATCCGGCACCGGATGGCACCGGATCCGGTTTTTTCCTCATTGACTGTCATTACCGCCGCATCGTGCCGGATGGCCATGCGGCGTGTCAGGTTTCTGCCGGAAACGGGAAAAATGTGCCGTCCGGCGTGTGCAAAAAACATTCCCTGTAACGTTTTTTCACAGCGCCGGAACGGTTTTCAGCACTGCGCATGCCCGGGCACGTTGTCTTTTAGCCCCATAGGTGATCTCTCTCTCTCTCTCTCTCTCTCCATACCTGTCTGCGTCTGTCGCCCTCTTTGCGCTCTGGCTCCTTTAAATCTTCACGACACCGTATCCGGCCATACACTGACATCCGGTGTCTGCGCTCCACGCCGCTTCCGACACTACGGCTTTTCACCGCAAGGCGCCGGATCACTAAAAACGGAGGTGTGAAAGTAGCCTTAACGCAACATGGCATCTGATCTAAATTCCAGCCAATTCTGCGCTTAAAAAGGCAAATGGTGCTCGTTCCCTTCCAAGCTCTGCCATGCGCCCAAACAGTGTTTTACCCCCACATATGGGGTATCAGCCTACTCAGGACAAATTGCAATACAACTTTTGGGGTCTACTTTCTCCTGTTATCCTTAGGAAAATAAAAAAATTGGGGGCAAAATATCTTTTTTGTGGGAAAAAAAATATGATTTTTTTATTTTCACACCCGGGCATTATAAATTTCTGTGAAGCACTTGGGTTTCAAAGTGCTCACCACTAGTGTTGAGCGATACCACCTGATATTGAAAAATATCGGATCGGATTGGATCAGCCGATCTAAAAAAAATATCGGGTATCGCCGATTCCGATCCCGGAAGTCCCATTCAAGTCAATGGAACAGAAATATCGGAATTGAAAAAAACCCTTTCTTTCCTTGTAGGTTAATTCTACATGAAGAAAAACAACTAAGAATAATGTAGAATGTATTGTGGGAGGTGGAGGAGACATTAAAGCCATAGAGGTTTAGCCCAATCAAATGGAATAGCAGTAATAATTTTTTTATTTTAAAGACGTTTGGAGTTACAAAGATATTGACTATGTAACCTCTTTTATATTTTGTCAGATATGTATGTTTCACTACCTCCATGCTCTTCACCTTCTTTTTTACTTCTCCCACACTTTCTCCTTCATCATCCTCAGCAGCAGCATCTTTTTCATCAACTTCTTCTTCACCTTATTCATCTTCTTCTTCTTCTTCACCTTATTCACCTTCTTCTTCTTCACCTTCTTCTTCTTCACCTTCTTCTTCTTCTTCACCTTCTTCTTCTTCTTCTTCACCTTCTTCTTCTTCTTCTTCCTATTATTCTTTTTTTAACATTCTTCATATTCTTCTTATTCAACTATTATTCTTCTTCATATTCTACTTCTTCATCTTCTTCCTATTCTTCTTCTTCATCATATTCTTATTTGTGACAGGCATTCCTGTAGTTGTTATCTATAAAAGTTTGAAGATTACACCTTCCGTTCTGCCTGTCACAAAAGATTTACAACAGGATTTGTCCGCGTTCGGTTAGGCCTGCAGCAGCAGGCATTTTCCAGGGGCACCACGAGGAGGAACGGACTCGCCCCCATACACTGCTTAGTCTTCTTCTGCTTATAATTTAGATAATATCATTTGCTCTTATTTTTAGTCTTATGCTTAATGTTCTTCTGCTTTTGGTTTTTCTGCTTCTTGGTCTTCTGTCTCTTGTTGTTCTGCATCTTGGTGGTTGTCTTCATGTTCTTTGTCCTCTTGGTCATTTTCTTGAGGGTCATCTTTTTGGTCTTCTTCGGTGTTGTCTTCAGGGTCATCGTCAGGGTGATCCAGAGTGAGAATCAAAAAACAATTCCACAAGCTTGAACTTGGAAAAGTAGCAGAAGGTACAAGAAGGCTGAGGAACTGCCGAGAACCAGCTGACGGTACTGGAACCCGGATGGGTAGCAGACGGAACAATAGCAAATGGAACTAGCGAGGACCAGCTGACGGTGCTGGAACCCAGAGGGGCATCAGAAGGAACCAGAGCCAATGGCACAACCGTGGACCAGCTGATGGTTCTGGAACGCGGTTACTAAGCAGGAGGTACCTCTGCTCCAAAGCACTACCAAGGACCAGCAGACGTTGCTGGAACTCGGATACCGAGAAGGAGGCACCTAGGCCAAAGGCACTGCCGAGAACCAGCTGACGGTGCTGGAACCCGGATGGGTAGCAGAAGCTGCAAGAGCAAATGAAACTAGCGAGGACCAGCTGATGGTGCTGGAACCCGGAGGGGCAGCAGAAGGAACAAGAGCCAATGGCACAACCGTGGACCAGCTGACGGTGCTGGAACACGGTTACTAAGCAGGAGGTACCTGTGCTACAAAGCACTACCAATGACCAGCAGACGTTGCTGGAACTCAGATACCGAGAAGGAGGCACCTAGGCCAAAGGCACTGCAGAGAACCAGCTGACAGTGCTGGAACCCGGATGGGTAGCAGAAGCTGCAAGAGCAAATGAAACTAACGAGGACCAGCTGATGGTGCTGGAACCCAGAGGGGCAGCAGAAGGAACAAGAGCCAATGGCACAACCATGGACCAGCTGACGGTGCTGGAACACGGTTACTAAGCAGGAGGTACCTGTGCTACAAAGCACTACCAAGGACCAGCAGACGTTGCTGGAACTCGGATACCGAGAAGGAGGCACGTAGGCCAAAGGCACTGCCGAGAACCAGCTGACGGTGCTGGAACCCGGATGGCTAGCAGAAGCTGCAAGAGCAAATGAAACTAACGAGGACCAGCTGATGGTGCTGGAACCCGGAGGGGCAGCAGAAGGAACAAGAGCCAATGGCACAACCGTGGACCAGCTGACGTTGCTGGAACACGGTTAATAAGCAGAAGGTACCTGTGCTACAAAGCACTACCAAGGACCAGCAGACGTTGCTGGAACTCGGATACCGAGAAGGAGGCACGTAGGCCAAAGGCACTGCCGAGAACTAGCTGACGGTGCTGGAACCCGGATGGGTAGCAGAAGCTGCAAGAGCAAATGAAACTAACGAGGACCAGCTGATGGTGCTGGAACCCGGAGGGCCAGCAGAACGAACAAGAGCCAATGGCACAACCATGGACCAGCTAACGTTGCTGGAACACGGTTACAAAAGCAGGAGGTACCTGTGCTAGAAAGCACTACCAAGGACCAGCAGACGTTGCTGGAACTCGGATACCGAGAAGGAGGCACCTAGGCCAAAGGCACTGCCGAGAACCAGCTGACGGTGCTGGAACCCGGATAGGTAGCAGAAGCTGCAAGAGCAAATGAAACTAACGAGGACCAGCTAATGGTGCTGGAACCCGGAGGGGCAGCAGAAGGAACAAGAGCCAATGGCACAACCGTGGACCAGCTAACGTTGCTGGAACGCGGTTACTAAGCAGGAGGTACCTGTGCTACAAAGCACTACCAAGGACCAGCAGACGTTGCTGGAACTCGGATACCGAGAAGGAGGCACCTAGGCAAAGGCACTGCCGAGAACCAGCTGACGGTGCTGGAACCCGGATAGGTAGCAGAAGCTGCAAGAGCAAATGAAACTAGCGAGGACCAGCTGATGGTGTTGGAACCCGGAGGAGCAGCAGAAGGAACAAGAGCCAATGGCACAATCGTGGACCAGCTGACGGTGCTGGAGCACGGTTATTAAGCAGGAGGTACCTGTGCTACAAAGCACTACCAAGGACAAGCAGACGCTGCTGGAACTCTGATACCAAGAAGGAGGCACCTAGGCCAAAGGCACTGCCGAGAGCCAGCTGACGGTGCTGGAACCCGTATGGGTAGCAGAAGGTACCCATGAAAAAGACAAAGTTGCAAGGCCGTGAGCCGGCTGCAGTTACCGAAACCCACAGTCCTACAGGGGGTGCTTGTCCTATTGGCACTACGGAACCAGCCTTTATTACCAGAACCCGCAGCCCACATAGGAAGCACCTAAACTGCGGGCACCATAGGCTCGGCTAACCCGACGGCAACACGACAGGACAACGTATTGGTGGCAAAGTGACATTGACACTACCCGGAAAAAGCAGGCGCACTGGAACTAGGCTGGGCAGGAGGGAGTACCCGTGCCAAAGACACTTCTGAGCAGCAACTGGCGATGTTGCAGCCCAGGATCAATCACGGAGCAGGCTGAGGCCTACTTGGAGCAAGTTTTAGATCGGTTGTACACTACTACTGATTGTAACCATGCTCCACTTAGGCCTCTGGCTCTACTGTCTCTAGCATTTCCCCTGGCCTCCAACCCCGCCAGTTGCTGCTCTGAAGTGGCGTCTGCATAATCCACACTTGTTCCTGGGTTACAGGGGCTCTGTCACGTCAGTGGATCCCCTGATGTGTGTCCGGCAAGGTCTCCTGCTCTGTCCACATTCCCACTACTAGTAATAAGAATGTGGACAGAGCAGGAGACATTGCCGGACACACATCAGGGGATCCACTGACGTGACAGAGCCCCTGTAACCCAGGAACAAGTGTGGATTGTGCAGACGCCACTTCAGAGCAACAACTGGCGGGGTTGGAGGCCAGGGGAAAATATTAGAGACAGTGGAGCCAGAGGCATAAGTGGAGCATGGTAAAAAATCAGTAGTAGTGTGACTGTGTAGGCAGCAGGAGAATTTGCCATCCACACAGCAGGGGATCAGCTGGCGTTACTAAACCCCACTAACACAGGAGCTAGTGTGTTTTTCTCTGTGAAGACGGTACTTCTGAACACCAACTGGCAATGTTGGAGCCCAGGATGAAGCATGGAGCAGGCTGAGGCCTGATGTTTTTGGCATGTGGAGGCAGCAGGAGACATTGCCGTCAACACAGCAGGGGAACAGCAGACATTACTGAACCCCACTAACACAGGAGCTTGTGTGTTTTTCTCTGTGAAGACGGCACTTCTGAACACCAACTTGCATTGTTGGAGCCCAGGATGAAGCATGGAGCAGGCTGAGGCCTGATGTTTTTGGCATGTGGAGGCAGCAGGAGACATTGCCGTCAACACAGCAGGGGAACAGCAGACATTAGTGAACCCCACTAACACAGGAGCTTGTGTGTTTTTCTCTGTGAAGACGGCACTTCTGAACACCAACTGGCGTTGTTGGAGCCCAGGATGAAGCATGGAGAAGGCTGAGGCATGATGTTTTTGGCATGTGGAGGCAGCAGGAGAAATTGCCGTCAACACAGCAGGGGAACAGCAGACATTAACGAACCCCACTAACACAGGAGCTAGTGTGTTTTTCTCAGTGAAGACGGCACTTCTGAACACCAACTAGCGTTGTTGGAGCCCAGGATGAAGCATGGAGCAGGCTGAGGCCTGATGTTTTTGGCATGTGGAGGCAGCAGGAGAAATTGCCGTCAACACAGCAGGGGAACAGCAGACATTACTGAACCCCACTAACACAGGAGCTAGTGTGTTTTTCTCTGTGAAGACGGCACTTCTGAACACCAAATGGTGTTGTTGGAGTCCAGGATGAAGCATGGAGCAGGCTGAGGCCTGATGTTTTTGGCATGTGGAGGCAGCAGGAGACATTGCCGTCAAGACAGCAGGGAACAGCAGACATTACTGAACCCAACTAACACAGGAGCTTGTGTGTTTTTCTCTGTGAAGACGGCACTTCTGAACACCAACTGGCGTTGTTGGAGTCCAGGATGAAGCATGGAGCAGGCTGAGGCCTGATGTTTTTGGCATGTGGAGGCAGCAGGAGACATTGCCGTCAACACAGCAGGGGAACAGCAGACATTACTGAACCCCACTAACACAGGAGCTTGTGTGTTTTTCTCTGTGAAGACGGCACTTCTGAACACCAACTTGCATTGTTGGAGCCCAGGATGAAGCATGGAGCAGGCTGAGGCCTGATGTTTTTGGCATGTGGAGGCAGCAGGAGACATTGCCGTCAACACAGCAGGGGAACAGCAGACATTAGTGAACCCCACTAACACAGGAGCTTGTGTGTTTTTCTCTGTGAAGACGGCACTTCTGAACACCAACTGGCGTTGTTGGAGCCCAGGATGAAGCATGGAGAAGGCTGAGGCATGATGTTTTTGGCATGTGGAGGCAGCAGGAGAAATTGCCGTCAACACAGCAGGGGAACAGCAGACATTAACGAACCCCACTAACACAGGAGCTAGTGTGTTTTTCTCAGTGAAGACGGCACTTCTGAACACCAACTAGCGTTGTTGGAGCCCAGGATGAAGCATGGAGCAGGCTGAGGCCTGATGTTTTTGGCATGTGGAGGCAGCAGGAGAAATTGCCGTCAACACAGCAGGGGAACAGCAGACATTACTGAACCCCACTAACACAGGAGCTAGTGTGTTTTTCTCTGTGAAGACGGCACTTCTGAACACCAAATGGTGTTGTTGGAGTCCAGGATGAAGCATGGAGCAGGCTGAGGCCTGATGTTTTTGGCATGTGGAGGCAGCAGGAGACATTGCCGTCAAGACAGCAGGGAACAGCAGACATTACTGAACCCAACTAACACAGGAGCTTGTGTGTTTTTCTCTGTGAAGACGGCACTTCTGAACACCAACTGGCGTTGTTGGAGTCCAGGATGAAGCATGGAGCAGGCTGAGGCCTGATGTTTTTGGCATGTGGAGGCAGCAGGAGACATTGCCGTCAACACAGCAGGGAACAGCAGACATTACTGAACCCCACTAACACAGGAGCTTGTGTGTTTTTCTCTGTGAAGACGGCACTTCTGAACACCAACTGGCGTTGTTGGAGCCCAGGATGAAGCATGGAGCAGGCTGAGGCCTGATGTTTTTGGCATGTGGAGGCAGCAGGAGACATTGCCGTCAACACAGCAGGGGAACAGCAGACATTACTGAACCCCACTAACACAGGAGCTTGGGTGTTTTTCTCTGTGAAGACGGCACTTCTGAACACCAACTGGCGTTGTTGGAGCCCAGGATGAAGCATGGAGCAGGCTGAGGCCTGATGTTTTTGGCCTGTGGAGGCAGCAGGAGACATTGCCGTCAACACAGCAGGGGAACAGCAGACATTACTGAACCCCACTAACACAGGAGCTTGTGTGTTTTTCTCTGTGAAGACGGCACTTCTGAACACCAACTGGCGTTGTTGGAGCCCAGGATCAATCATGCAGCAGGCGGAGGCGAACTTGCAGCAGGTTTTATATAGGTTGTAGACTACTACTGATTGTAACCGTGCTCCTTTAAGGCCTCTGGCTCCACTGTCTCTAGTATTTCCCCTGGCCTCCAACCCTGCCAGTTACAGCTCTGAAGTGGCGTCTGCACAATCTACTCTTGTTCATGTGTAACTGGGGCTCAGTCACGTCAGTGGATCCCCTGATATGTGTCCAGCAAGGTCTCCTGCTCTGTCCTCATTCACTCTACTAGTAATGGGAATGTGGACAGAGCAGGAGACATTGCCGGACACACATCAGGGGATCCAGTGACGTGACAGAGCCCCTGTAACCCAGGAACAAGTGTGGATTGTGCAGACACCACTTCAGAGCAGCAACTGGCGGGGTTGGAGGCCAGGGGAAAAACTAGAGACAGTGGAGCCACAGGCCTAAGTGGAGCACGGTTAAAAATCAGTAGTAGTTTGAATGTGGATGGAGCAGGAGACTTTGCCGTCCACACAGCAGGGGAGCAGCTGGCGTTACTGAACCCCACTAACACAGGAGCTAGTGTTTTTCTCTGTGCAGATGACACTTCTGAGCATCAACTGGCTGTGTTGAAGCCCAGCGATTATAGTTCAGGTGGTAGAAACATGAACACAACAGGAGACCTGGATACTGTTGTCAACCAATTATTTATTCGGGAAAAGGACTGGCAAATTCTGGCGAGATCCAAGCCTTGTTCATTTTCAGAAAAGTAAGCCGGTCAACATTATCTGAAGATAGTCGCGTGCGACGGTCTGTTAGTACACCACCTGCGGCACTAAAGACGCGTTCCGATAATACACTGGCAGCAGGGCAAGCCAGCACCTACAATGCATACTGGCTAAGCTCTGGCCATGTATCCAGCTTTAGAGACCCAAAACTTGAAGGGGGAAGTGCCATCTGGGAGTACACTGACAGGGCAAGACATGTAGTCTGTCACCATCTGACGGAAACGTTGCCTCCTGCTGACTGGAGCCGTCTGTGATGGTGTAGATAATTGTGGCGGACACACTCAAAACTTTGCCACATTTGGGCCATACTGGTCTTGCCTTGTGCTGAGGCGCTGCCTCTGCTCCCTCTTTGTGCCGAGTTTCCTCCACTGCCTCGACGCACAGAGCTGCTTTGTAAAGTACTAGCACCACTGCTGTCGGGTGGAATGGAAAACATGAAGGACTGCACCAGTGTGTCTTGGTACTGCCGCAGTTTACGCTCCCGGGTCAACGGTGGTATGAGGCTTTGTAAGTTGTCCCGGTAGCGAGGATCTAGGAGGGTGTACACCCAATAATCAGTCGTGTTGAGAAAGTGGGCGATGCGGCGGTCGTTTCTCAGGCACTGCAGCATGAAATCAACCATGTGCTGCAGACTCCCAACTGCCAAAGAAACGCTGTCCCCTGCTTGATGCGTCATTTCTGCCTGCTCTGCATCACCCCACCCTCGCTGTACATACTGGCTAGAGGATTGTGTACCTCCCTCCTCTGGAGAGATGTCTTCCTCCTCCATCGACTACTCCTCATCCTCCTCACAAAGTGTCCCCTGCCTAGGCCTTTGTGAGGAACCACGTAGCGCAGACTGTCCAGAAGCAGATGGCATTTGGGACTCCTCATCCTCCACCTCTTCCAAAACCTCCTCCCTTAGTGCTTGCAGTATTTTTGAAGCAGGCAGATAAGGGGGACAGTCATGCTGACTAGTGCATCATCTGCACTCGCCATCCGCGTGGAATCATCGAAGGCACGCAAAACGAGGCAGATGTCCTTCATAGAGGCCCACTCAGTGGTGCTGAAGTGTGACCGGCGCACAGTGCGACTTGTTTGCGCCTGATGCAGCTGGTACTCCATGACTGCTGCCTGCTGCTCACACAACCGCTCCAACATATGTAACGTTGAATTCCACCTGGTGGGTAGGTCACATATGATGTGATGATCCAGAAGGCATAATCGGCGCTGCAGAGCAGCAAGGCGCGATCTTGCCGTGCTGTAACGCCGCAAGTGAGCGCACTCTATGCGGACCTTGTGCAGCAGTGCATCAAGATCCGGATAGTCCTTCAGAAAGCTCTGCACGACCAGGTTCAGCACATGTGCCAGACATGGGATGTGAGTGAGGTTGCCTAGGCCAAGAGCTGCCACCAGATTTCTGCCATTGTCACACACTACCAAGCCCGGCAGGAGATTCGCTGGCAGAAACCACACGTCGCTCTCCTGCTTGATGGCATTCCAGAGCTCCTGCGCTGTGTGGCTTCGATTCCCCAAAGAAATTAATTTGAGTACGGCCTGTTGACGTTTGGCCACGGCTGTGCTCATATCGGTCGTAACAGGCTCCTGCTGCGCTGTTTCTGAGGAGCTTGAGTAGGAGGAGGAGTCAATGTGTACAGACTGGATTCCTGCAATCCGTGGAGTTGGCAGAACACGTACAGCGCCACTCTCCATATCTGTACCCGGCTCCACAACATTGACCCAATGGGCAGTGAGGGAAAGGTATCGTCCCTGTCCATGGTTACTGGTCCACGCATCGGTGGTCAGGTGGACCTTGCTACTGACGGCATTTAGTAGCGCATGTTGTATTTTTCCCTCCACCTGTTTTTGCAGGGCAGGGATGGCAAGCCTGCTGAAATAAAAGTGGCTCGGTACGGTGTATTGTGGGACTGCCAATGCCATCAAGTCCCTGAAGGTGTCAGTCTCCACCAGCCTGAATGAGAGCATTTCAAGTGCCAGTAGTTTGGCAATACCAGCATTCAGAGCCTGTGCTCGGGGATGGTTTGCCGAGTATGTCCGCCTTTTATCCCATGCCTGTGCTACCGATGGTTGTAGAGTGGCCTGGGAGTGTGAGGAGGACTGGGAACGTGGTGCTGTGGGTGGAAGTTCACTGGGTCTCCAGACAACATTGCCAAAGGTTCTTCCTTGGCGATCCTGTGAGGAAGCCGAACCAGTTGTGTGTGAGCTGGAGGAAGAGGCCCCAACACGAGCTGAAGAGGTGGTAGGTGGTACTGTAAGTTGGCCTATGTCTTCAGTGTGTCTGTGTAACTCCACCTCGTGCTTCGTCCGCACATCTTTCCACATATTTGTGGTATTGAGGTTGCTGACATTTTTCCCTCTTTTGACTTTCTGATGACACAGCTTGCATTTGACAAAGCAAATGTCATCTGCAACTGTGTCAAAAAAGGACCACGCACTGCAAGTCTTGGGAGCGCCCGTTTTGCCTTTTGAAAGAGGAATGCTCCTACCGGGTGCCGAAGTGGAGGCTACAGGCAACCAAGTCTGCCCCCTCCCTCTCCCTCCTGTTTTGGCCGTTCGGGGAATCTCTTCCTCAGAGCTGCTCCAACCACCTTCCTGTTCCTCACGCCATGATGGGTCAAGGACCTCATCATCTACACTCCCCTCTTCAAACACCTGCTTCTCCTGGGTTGTCTCGCCAGCACCGTACACACCAGAAAGTGGTAACTGAGTCTCGTCATCATCTGATGCGTACTGAGGTGTGCTGACCATAGGCACTGGCCCACCCGCCTCTTCAGATTCCGAGGGACAAAGAAGTTGCGCATCACTGCATACTCCCTCTTCTTCACATTCTTGAATGCTGCTTGGCTGGCCCCCTCTTTCTAAGCCAACAGATTCAGAGAACAGAAGTAGAGACTGTGATGGCTCCTGTCCAGGGCTCTCTGACTGCCTTGGCACTATGGCAGGTGGTGAAGAGACAGATGGTTGCTCTTCAGTGCTCTGGCCCTGAGAGGACGTAGAAGTCATTGAAGTCGATGTGTTAGCTGCCATCCATCCGACAATGGCTTCAATTTGTTCCTCCTGCAGCAGTGGGGTACGGCGAGGTCCTACAAAGCTGCGCATAAAGGACTGTTGCCTGGTGAAACTGGGGGATGCTGACTCACTGGTGCCAGCAGCAGGCACAGAATCCCCACATCCTCTCCCTGCAGAATCCCCACGTCTTCTCCCTGCAGAATCCCCACGTCCTCTCCCTGCTGAAACTCCACGCCCATGCCCACGTGCCTTACTCCCTGCCTTCTTAATCTTGCTAGACTGATAAAGATAGGCAGAAAAGTACAAAGGGGGGGCTTAGTGTGCTTATTCCTGAACAGCTGGTAACAGGTATAAGAAACACTAATTTTAAGAAGTGTGTGTGTGGACTACACTTTAATAGGAGCTAATGTGGCCTACACAACTGTCAAATGTAGTGTTTGTTGAACTTTATTTTGTTTTTGTTTTTTTTAAAAACTAAAAGGATGTGACCAAAGATTTGAAAGTGATAGTATCACAAACTTTTTGGAGCTATTACAATGCAGGCAGGAAACCTACAGTGCAAAAGATGAGGCTCCAAAAAAATTGTGTAATACTAATCTGGCTGCAGCTGAAGGGCACAAGCCATAAAAAAGGCTCCTCTATCTACTCCTATATAGTGTTTGCAACCAAACAGTGTAGATGGATATGGATGGATGCACACTAATAGGAGAAAAAAAAGGAGCTGCAATAAAAGAAAAACGTGTGAGGCAGTGACGCACGCTGAGCGGCCTACAACCAGACGTAGCTGCAGGACACACTACTCAGCGTGAACTGCACTCACACACAGTCAGAGACCTCTCAGACAGCCATGAACAGTGCAGAGAAGTGGGCACTAGCACTGAAAGGCTGCAGAAAGGCTCCGCTGTCTATTACTAGTGTTTGCAACCAACGTATATGGATACGGATGGAAGCACACTAGATAGAATTTATGAAAAATAAGCAGCCAGAAAAGAAAAATATGTATGAGGCAGCAGTGAGGCACGCTGGGCGGCCTACAACCAGACGTGGCTGAAGGACCCACTACACAGTGTGAGCTGCACTCACACAACCCTTGCAGACAGCTGTGAACACTGCTGCTAGGCAAAAGAAAGCTACAGTGGTGGTTTATGTAGCCTGGGTAAAGCACAATATTGTTTTGAGAATCGCTATTTCTAACTGTCCCTCACAGTCTTCAACAGCAGCCTGTCCCTAACTGAATTCACAGCAGAGTGAACAGAAATGGCGGCGGCGGCGGTTTTATAGTGCATCATGACATCATTTCAGTAGCCAATCACAGCCATGTCAATAGTTAACATGCCTACATGCCTAACAGGATGTGCCCACACTTCTGGGGATTCCCATTGGCTGAATCAAATCGAGCGGGCTCATAGCATTATGGGAACTTCCGATTCTGGTATTCGATATGAAAAAAGTATCGGAACTAAGTATCGGAATTCCGATACAGCGAATATCGGCCGATACCCGATACTTGCGGTATCGGAATGCTCCACACTACTCACCACACATCTAGATAAGTTCCTTGGGGGTCTAGGTTCCAAAATGGGGTCACTTGTGGGGAGTTTCAACAGTCTAGGCACATCAGAGGCTCTCCAAACGCAACATGACACCCGCAGACCATTCCATCAAAGTCTGCATTCCAAAATGTCACTACTTCCCTTCCAAGCCCCGACGTGTGCCCATACAGTAGTTTTCTCCCACATATGGGGTATCAGCGTACTCAGGATAAATTGGACAACAACTTTTGGGGTCCAGTTCCTCCTGTTAACCTTGGCAAAATAAAAAAATTGGGGACTAAAAGATCATGTTTGTGGAAAAAATATGAATTTTTTATTTTCACGCCCGGACGTTATAAGCTTCTGTGAAGCACTGGAGGGCTCAAAGTGCTCACCACACATCTAGATAACTTCCTTGGGGGGGTCTAGTTTCCAAAATGGGGTCACTTGTGGAAGGTTTCAACAGTTTAGGCACATCAGAGGCTCTCCAAATGCAACATGACACCCGCAGACCATTCCATCAAAGTCTGCGTTCCAAAATGTCACTACTTCCCTTCCAAGCCCCGACGTTTGCCCATACAGTAGTTTTCTCCCACATATGGGGTATCAGCGTACTCAGGATAAATTGGACAACAACTTTTGGGGTCCAATTTCTCCTGTTACCCTTGGCAAAATAAAAAAATGGGGACTAAAAGATTATGTTTGTGAAAAAAATATGATTTTTTTATTTTCACACCTGGGCGTTATAGTCTGCTGTGAAGCACTGGGGGGTCCAAAGTGCTCACCACACATCTAGATAAGTTCCTTGGGGGATCCAGTTTCCAAAATGGGGTCACTTGTGGGGTTTCCACAGTTTAGCTACATCAGGGGTCTCCAAAGGCAACATGACACCCATAGACAAATCCATCAAAGTCTGCAATCCAAAACGTCACTACTTCCCTTCCGAGCCCCGACGTGTGACCATACAGTAGTTTTCTCCTACATATGGGGTATCAGCGTACTCAGGACAAATTGGACAACAACTTTTGGGGTCCAGTTCCTCCTGTTACCCTTGGCAAAATAAAAAATTGGGGACTTAAAGATCATGTTTGTGGAAAAATATGATTTTGTTCTTTTCACGCCAGGGCGTTATAAACTTCTGTGAAGCCCTTGGGGGTTCAAAGTGCTCAACACACATCTAGATAAGTTCCTTGGGGGGTCTAGTTTCCAAAATGGTGTCACTTGTGGGGGATTTCCACTGTTTAGGCTCATCAGGGGCTTTCCAAACACGGCATGGCGGCCAATCCCAATTCCAGCCAAAAAAGTCAAATGGCGCTGCTTCCCTTCCGAGCTCTGCTATGCGCCCAAATAGTGGTTTACCCACACATGTGGGGTATCAGCGTACTCAGGACAAATTGCACAATAACTTTTGGGGTCCTGTTACCCTTGGGAAAATAAATATTGTGGGTGAAAAGATCATTTTTGTGGAAAAAATATGATTTTTTAATTTTACGGCTGTACATTATAAACTTCTGTGAAGCCCCAGGAGGTTCAAAGTTCTCGCCACACATCTAGATAAGTTCCTTGGGGGATCTAGTTTCCAAAATGGTGTCATTTGTGGGGGGTTTCCACTGTTTAGGCACATCAGGGGCTCTCCAAACGTGACATGGCGTCGGATCTGAATTCCAGCCAATTTTGCATTGAAAAAGTCAAATGGCGCTCCTTCCCTTCTGAGCTCTGCCAGGCGCCGAAACAGTGGTTCCCCCCCACATACCAGGTATCATCGTACTCAGGACAAATTGCACAATAACTTTTACAGTCCAATTTCTCCTGTTACCCTTGGTAAAATAAAAGAAAATTGGACCTGAAGTAATTATTTTGTGAAAAAAAGTTAAATGTTCATGTTTTTTTTAAACATTCAAAAAATTACTGTGAAGCACCTGAAGGGTTAATAAACTTCTTGAATGTGGTTTTGAGCACCTTGAGGGGTGAAGTTTTTAGAATGGTATCACTTTTGGGTATTTTCTATCATATAGACCCCTCAAAGTGACTTCAAATGTGATGTGGTCTGTAAAAATAAATTGGTGTTGCAAAAATGAGAAATCGCTGGTCAACTTTTAACCCTTATAACTTCCTAACAAAAAAAAATTTTGGTTCCAAAATTGTGTTGATGTAAAGTAAACATATGGGAAATGTTAATTATTAAGTTTTTTTGTGTGCCATATCTCTGTGATTTAAGGGCATAAAAATTCAAAGTTGGAATATTCCAAAATTTTCAAAATTTTCGCCAAATTTCCATTTTTTTCACAAATAAACACAAGTTATATGAATTAAATTTTACCACTAACATGAAGTACAATATGTCACGAGAAAACAATGTCAGAATCACCGGGATCCATGGAAGCGTTCCAGAGTTATGACCTCATAAAGGAACAGTGGTCAGAACTGTAAAAATTGTCCCGGTCATGAACGTGCAAACCACTCTTGGGGGTAAAGGGGTTAAGACTGTGCTGTGCAGGCCAGTTTAAGAAGAGGATTGCTGGAGTAGAATGCTCCCAATTCTGGTGCTGTCAATGTACCCCAGTCAGACTCTTTATGCAGGTGGGTGCAGCCATGCCCTGTCCATATTGGCATAGCTGGCACGTAAACTAAACGCCAAATGTTGCAATATTTTTGCGCAACTTCACCAGAATTCTGCTGAAAACAGCTTTATAAATCAGGACCCAAAAGACTTCAAAATAGCAAACAATGAAGTTATTAAAATCTAATAAAGGCTCATATAATAGCTTACACATGTAGCAGAATGTGAGCACCGAACTGTTACTTGCCAATTACAGGTGGGCTACATAGAGGTAAACGGACCCCATCCCATTAGAAGGGAGGTAAAGTTTACCATTACCTGTTTTGGGACAGTCACAATAACAGCCCCAATACATGTTAGTTGAAAGCCGGCTGAAGCCACAGATTTTGGGAGGATTGCTCGGCCATCTGATATGTATGGGCACCTCCCGGCTCTCCCGCGATAGGAGAGAGAAGGACCGGGCAGGTGGAGTGGCAATGCCTGATACTTTTGTTCTCAGGGGAGATAATCTCAAAATCCCCAGCACTCACAAGTATGTTGAGTCGGGAGTGATAGCCTTTGGCCGAGCATTCAGCACACGGCTACCCAATGTGTATGGTCAGCTTTTTCCATCTTGTGTAGCGTTCCAACTAGAGTTGAGAGAATATGTTCGGAAACCATCGCCAAATCCGAGTTTGCCATATTCATGCCTTTTTTTGTACCCTATTGGTGCAGAATTTATGTTTGATGATCAGTCCCGAACATATTCGCTCAACTGTAGACCCATTGATGTTTGGCGAATACTGCAAATACAATATTCGCCGGCGATCGTAATCCAAACCAAATTTTGTAAAATTCGCTCAACTCTTGTCACAACCCTTATCTCCTGTGTCAGTGCTTACTCCAAACACTACATTGATAGCTATACGATAGGGATTCATTTTTATAATAGACACTACCAGAATTTTAATGCCAGGTAACACAAGAATACAAACCATCTTGCAGCAAGAATTCAAGCCAAAATTTCTTTGCATAAAGTAAAATATGAAAAAGGGAACATCACAAAAAAAAACAAAAAACAAAAATACCTTCATAATGTTGATAATAAATGGAGTATTTAGAAATACATAAAAAAATTAATGCATACCAATTTTTCCCATTAAAGAAATTATTGCTGATTTGTATCTCCAGAAACCCTCTTGGCAGTAAACCTGTCAGACACATAATGTGGGAGTTTTCATATTAGGCTTGGATCACACATGCGAGAAACTCGGATGAGTCTCGCATGTTAATACCCGGCACTGCCGCTGGCACTCAGGAGCGGAGCGTTTGGCTGCATGTACAGTATTTCTATGAAGCCGCACGCTCCGCTCCCGAGTGCAGGCGGCAGTGCCGGGTATTAACATGCGAGACTCGTCCGAGTTTCTCGCATGTGTGATTCTGGACTTAAACCAATTGTCGATGGTAAGAACATTTTATTTGCTGCTGATGTGCACGGACAGCAATTGGCAGGGGTAAACCTAGCCTCTCTGCTGCCTGAAGCGAACAGCAAAATGATGCCCCCCCGCACACAAAGTAGATTTTTATATCTATCCTGTAAAACTGAGTACAATAGTGGACATTTTGATTTAGATAAATAGAAAAAAGTGTCCAAACACAAGGATGTCAGCGCCATCACACGCACATACAAGAACAACACAGAAATATCCAAAACAAGGGTCATTAATGGCAATGGTAGGCCTGGCACAGGGCCGGACTGGGACAAAAATGCAGCCCTGCCCCACAAATCCCACCAGCCCACAAACTATAAAACTCATCAGCCCTGATCAGTGAATTTTTGCTATACTTTGTCGTCCCCTCATCACTCTCTTAAAGGAGGTATTTGAAGAGCCACATGTGAATGGCACCACAGTGCATATGATTGACCACAGCTCCATTTACATGGTGCTCTTCAAAGCTACGTTTCCCAGGATCATGGGGGTCCCAGCGGTCAGATCCACAACAAACAGAAAGTCTTCCCCTGTCCCCACATAATGCTCCATACAGTATTATGGGCCCCATATATTACTGCATACAGTATTATGGGCCCCATATAATGCTCCATACAGTATAATGGGCCTCATATATTACTTCGTACGGTATATTCTTCCCCATATATTACTTCATACAGCATAATGGGCCCCATATATTACTTCATACAGCATAATGGGCACCATATATTTCTTCATACAGTATAATGGGCCCCATCTATTACTTCATACAGTATAATGGGCCCCATATATTACTTCATACAGTATATTGTGCACCATATATTACTTCATATAGTATAATGGGCCCCATATATTACTTCATACAGTATATTGTGCACCATATATTACTTCATATAGTATAATGGGCCCCATATATTACTTTATACAGTATAATGTGCCCCATATATTACTTCATACAGTATAATGGGTCCCATATATTACTTCATACAGCATAATGGGCCCCATATATTACTTCATACAGTATATTGGGCCCCATATACTACTTCATACAGCATAATGGGCCCCATATAATTCTTCTCCCCATACCCCGCTGCTCTGGTCTCCTCAGTGTATTCTGATCCTCCGCTGTTATGAATGAGTCACCATAGGAGGCAAAAACAAAAATACTAGCTAAGTCCAGAAAACCAGAGAAGTTGGCAGCTATCGGATTGCAGACCTCTGAACCTATCAACAACAACTAGCAGTAGCCGTGGGGGGTTCCTACGGTGCCCTAGACCCCTCGATCACAGCCGGAGAACTAAATAGCCTAAAGACAGAAAGGGAAATCTAAACTGCCCCAGAGCAGACCCCAAAGCAATAGGCAGCCCCCAACATATAATGACGGTGAAGCAAGATGAAAAAACACTAACACAGATAGAAAGATAGGCTGAGCAAATGATGGGGCCCAAGCTAACTAAATAGGACAGGATAGAAAAGCTGCTGTCTGCAATCCGCCAAAACCCTATCAAAACAAGAGCCAACAGACTGATAGGGAAAAAAGCCCTGAAGACGCTAGGCTTCAAAAAGACTATATCAGTACTCAGGTATTTTCTGAAGACAGAGCAAAAAGGAATTCAGCTCACCCCAGCAGGGAATGGCAGAAATCCAGAAAAAAAAAGGCAAAACAAAACCGAAACACAAATGCAAAAAGCAGAGCAGAAAACTTAGCTTTTGAGGAGCAGGAATCAGACTGGTCGCCTAGAATCCCTCAGAGAAATCACCAGCAAGGCAGAAGGGCGTCGGCTGCCTTATATCCAGTCAGCAATTCCCGTCACCCAGTCATCATCATCCTGCTCAGGTGCTTGGTAATCAGCCTCACTACCTTCCTTCACCAGAAGAGGGAGTTCATCAGACCTCAATGGTGAAGGGGAAAATGAACTCACAACAGTACCTCCCCCTTGAGGAGGGGTCACCGAACCCTCATCCACGCCACCAGGGCGATCAGGGTGAGCCCGATGAAAGGCACGCACCAATCTTTTGGCCTGAATATCAGAGGCAGAGACCCAGGAATTATCTTCCTGACCATAACCCTTCCACTTAACCAAATACTGGAGTCTCCATCTAGCCAGATGGGAATCCAGTATCTTCTCTACCTCATATTCCATGTTACCTTCAACCAATACAGGGTCCGGAGGTGCCACCCCAGGAACTACTGGTTCAACAAACCTCTTCAACAAGGACTTATGAAACACATTATGGATTTTAAATGTGACAGGAAGAGCCAAACGAAAAGAGACCGGATTAATAATCTCCAAAATCTTGTAAGGTCCAATAAATCTAGGCTTAAACTTAGGAGAAGCCACCTTCATAGCGATATTTTTTGATGATAACCAAACCATATCACCAACCTTAAACTGGGGACCAATGGTCCTATGTCGGTTGGAAAACCACTGGGCCTTTTCCTGGGAGAGAGATAACTTATCCACCACTTGGTCCCAGATCTGGTGCATTCTCTCCACCACAGTGTCAACACCTGGGCAGGCAGAAGGCTCCACCTGCCCTGAAGAAAATCGAGGCTGAAACCCAAAGTTACAAAAAAAAGGTGACATCAAAGTGGCAGAACTAGCTCTATTATTTAAAGCAAATTCGGCCAAGGGTAAAAATGAAACCCAATCATCCTGATCAGCGGAAATAAAACATCTCAAATACGACTCCAAGGTCTGGTTTGTTCTCTCCGTCTGCCCATTGGTCTGAGGGTGAAAAGCAGAGGAGAAGGACAACTGAATTCCCAGCTTGGAACAGAAAGTCCTCCAAAATCTAGATACAAACTGAACTCCTCTGTCAGATACAATGTTCTCAGGAATCCCGTGCAAGCGAACCACCTGTTGCAAAAACAGGGGCACCAACTCAGAGGAAGATGGCAACTTAGGGAGTGGTACAAGATGAACCATCTTAGAGAACCTATCACAAATCACCCAAATAAAAGTCATTCTCTGAGAGACAGGCATATCAGAGATGAAATCCATTGAAATATGGGTCCATGGCCTCCTGGGGACCGGTAAAGGCATCAACAACCCACTAGAGCGAGAACAAGGTTTAGACCGGGAGCAAGTCCCACAGGACTGCACAAAATTCCTGACATCACGAGACAAGGCGGGCTACGAAAAAGACCGACTCACCAGATCTCTAGTACCAAAAATACCTGGATGACCAGCCAATGCAGAGCAATGAACTTCAGACATCACTCTCTTCTTCCACTGGTCAGGAACATACAACTTTCCACTGGGACAATGCTCAGGTTTGTCCTCCTGGAACTCTTCCAGAGCACGTCTCAAATCGGGCGAGATGGCAGAAAGAACTACCCCTTCACCTAAGATGGTAGCAGGCTTGGTCACCACAGAAGAATCAGCAAAGAAGCTCCTAGAGAAAGCGTCAGCCTTGACATTCTTAGTGCCAGGAAGAAAAGAGACCACAAAATCAAAACGTGTAAAAAAACAAGGCCCACCTAGCCTGTCTAGGGTTCAAGCGTTTGGCCGACTCCAGGTAAATCAAATTCTTGTGGTCAGTGAGGACCACGACTTGATGTTTAGCTCCCTCCAACCAATGTCTCCACTCCTCAAGTGCCCATTTCATGGCTAACAGTTCCCGATTCCCCACATCATAGTTACGTTCAGATGGAGAGAACTTTCGGGAAAAGAAAGCACAGGGATTCATTTTAGATGTTACAGGATCCTTTTGGGACAAAACAGCTCCTGCACCAATCTCAGAAGCGTCCACCTCTACCTGGAACGGGAGTGAGACATCATGTTGCCGCAAAACCGGGGCAGAAGTGAATCTTCGCTTCAGCTCCTAAAAGGAAGAAACAGCCTCCGGAGACCAATTCAACACATCAGCACCCTTTTTAGTCAGATCAGTCAATGGCTTGGCAATACTAGAAAATTTTGCTATAAATTTCCGATAAAAATTTGCAAAACCCAAAAACTTCTGGAGGGCCTTCAAAGAAGTGGGCTGAACCCAATCATAAATGGCCTGTACCTTGGCCGGGTCCATTTCAATAGTTGATGGAGACAAAATAAATCCCAAAAATGAAATCCTCTGTACCCCAAAAAGGCATTTCGATCCTTTGACATACAGGGAATTCTCCCTCAAGATCCGGAACACAGTCAGAACATGTTCCACATGAGAATCCCAGTCCTTGGAGAAGATCAAAATATCATCCAGATAGATAATCAAAAATTTATCCACAAAGTCTCGGAAAATGTCGTTCATGAAGCACTGGAAGACAGAAGGGGCATTATTGAGCCCAAAAGGCATCACCAGGAACTCAAAATGTCCCTCCGGAGTATTAAACGCCATCTTCCATTCATCCCCATGCTTAATGCGGATAAGATTATACGCCCCCCTGAGGTCAAGCTTGGTAAACCAGCAAGCACCTTTAACTCTGGAGAATAGATCTGAAATCAGGGGTAACGGATACTGATATTTAATAGTAATTTTGTTGAGGGCACGATAATCAATACAAGGCCTTAATGAACCATCCTTTTTTGGCCACGAAAAAAACCCCAGCACCTAAGGGTGAAGAGGATGGTCTAATATGACCCTTCTCCAATGCCTCCTTAATATAGGATCGCATAGCCTCGTGCTCGAGTACAGAAAAATTGAAGAGCCGACCCTTGGGAAATTTACACCCCGGGCTCAGTTCAATTGCACAGTCATAACTCCTATGAGGAGGCAAAGACGCAGACTCCTTCTCACTAAATATATCATAAAAGTCCGCCAAATAGTCAGGAACATCATGCGACTGAGGAGAGGTGGAAAAAACCGGAGCCTCACTAAGGGCACACCGACAACCCCAACTCACCTCAAACACAGATTTCCAATCCAAAACTGGATTATGAATTTGCAACCAGGGAAACCCCAGAACAATGGCATCATGCAAATTATGCACACCAAAAATCTGCAATTTTCTTGATGGTCTGGGGCGACCCGCATTACCATCTGGGTCCAAAACTGAGGTTTATTTTTCACCAAAGGAGTAGCATCAATCCCCCTCAAAGGGATAGGCGTCCGCAGAGGTGTCATCGGAAATCCACAACGTTTAGCAAAATCCAAGTCCATTAGATTCAGGGCTGCTCCCGAATCCACAAAAGCCTTGGCGGAAAATGTGGACAGGGAGCAGAGCAGAGTAATTACCAGAAGAAACTTAGGTTGAACACCACCCACAGAAAACGTGTGTGCAAAACGTTTCTCTCGTTTAGGACAGACAGAAATAATATGCGAGGCATCTCCACAAAAAAAAACACAGGCCATTACGCCTTCTGAACTCCCAACGTTGCTCCCCGGACAAAACTCCATCACATTGCATAGGTTCAGACACTTGTTCAACAGGTGGCAACACGTCTCATGCAGTCCTGCGTTCACGTAAACGCCGATCAACCTGAATGGCTAATGACATAGAATCGTCAAGACCAGAGGGAACAGGAAATCCCACCATAGTATCTTTTACGGCTTCTGACAAACCCTTCCGAAAGAGAGCTGCCAAGGCATTATCATTCCAGGTAGTAAGGACCGCCCACTTTCGGAATTTTTGACAGTACAATTCTCCAGAATCTCGACCCTGGCTCAATGCCAACAGGGTCTTTTCAGCCTGATCAATGGCATTAGGTTCATCATACAACAACCCCAAGGCTTGAAAAAATGCGTTCACATTAGTCAGAATAGGATCGTCTAGTTTCAAAGAAAACGTCCAATCCTGGGGATCGCCACGCAGCAAAGAGATGACAATTTTAACCTGCTGCGCGGAGCTCCCTGACGAGTTAGGCTTCAAGGCAAAAAATAATTTACAATTATTTTTAAAATTCAAAAATTTAGACCGATCCCCAAAAAACACATCAGGAGTAGGGATCTTTGGTTCAGCAGCATGTGAATGAGCAAGGTAGGCGGAAATTCCCCGCACTTCTGCAGCGAGTTGCTCCACACGATCAGACAATTGCTTTATCTCCATTGAGAGAAAAAAAAATTCCCCCTACGGCCTCAGAGATATAGAGGAAAAAATATACACACTTTTTTTTTTTTTTAACAATTCTTTCCTGCTATTGAGTACCCTAGGATCTGCGGTATGGCTGGTGATTCTGTTATGAATGAGTCACCATAGGAGGCAAAAACAAAAATACTAGCTAAGTCCAGAAAACCGGAGAAGTTGGCAGCTATCGGATTGCAGACCCCTGAACCTATCAACAACAACTAGCAGTAGCCGTGGGTGGTTCCTACGGTGCCCTAGACCCCTCGATCACAGCTGGAGAACTAAATAGCCTAAAGACAGAAAGGGAAATCTAAACTGCCCCAGAGCAGACCCCAAAGCAATAGGCAGCCCCCAACATATAATGACGGTGAAGGAAGATGAAAAAACACTAACACAGATAGAAAGATAGGCTGAGAAAATGATGGGGCCCAAGCTAACTAAATAGGACAGGATAGAAAAGTTGCTGTCTGCAATCCACCAAAACCCTATCAAAACAAGAGCCAACAGACTGATAGGGAAAAAAGCCCTGAAGACGCTAGGCTTCAAAAAGACTATATCAGTACTCAGGTATTGTCGCGTCCGTCTGCGGGTCTGGGCTGCAGACAGACAGCGCCCCGAGTAGCACCGACACCCTTAACCCCTATACAGGGATCTGGATTTACTGCAGAGCCCAGGAAGCGCTGTCTGAACAGGAGCAGAGTGCCAGAGCAGAACGGTCGCAATAGAACAGCAGGAAGGGAGCCAAAAATGGGGTCGGAAACCAGGCGAGCAGTGGAGGTACAGAAACGGCAGGCAGAGGCAGCGTCGAGAGTCCAGGCAGAGGTCAAAAACCGGGAGAGTAGCGGAGGTACAAAATCGTCAGGCAGTAGAGGGGGTCAGGAATCCAGGCCGAGGTCAGCGTCAGTAATCAGGAGAAATGCAAGGTACAAAAACGGCAGGCAACAGAGTAGTCAGAAGTTCAGGCTGAGGTCGGAGTTAACGATAGGCAATCACAAGTAACACGTAGGGGAACCAAGAATATATCCGGCGGCTTGCAAGCCCAGTCCCAAGGTATTTGAGGGATCAGGTCGTCCCTCACAGGCTCCCGGGCTGGTGATGTCATCAGGACCGCCCCCAGGACCAGACCTGATGATGATGCACCAGCCCCTTCATGACTGACAGAGGAGCGGAGTCTGCGTCCAGTAGACGCCTGCGCAGAAGCCCTTTCATTGTTGCCGCCCTCACTTGGGCGCGAGCCACGGCGCCTCCTAGTGGTTGAGGGCGGAACAGCAGGCCCCGAGATCGACGACGACATGTCAGTCCGGCGTCTCCTGGTGGCCGAGGCCTGGACAGCAGGCCCCGAGCCCGAGGGCGGCGTGACAGTCCGTCGCCTCCTAGTGGCTGAGGGCGGAACAGCGGGCCCCGAGTCTGACGGCGACGTGACAGGTATTTTCTGAAGAGAGAGCAAAAAGGAATTCAGCTCACCCCAGCAGGGAATGGCAGAAATCTAGAAAAACAAGGCAAAACAAAACCAAAACACAAATGCAAAAAGCAGAGCAGAAAACTTAGTTTTTGAGGAGCAGGAATCAGACTGGTCTCCAAGAATCCCTCAGAGAAATCACCAGCAAGGCAGAAGGGCGTCGGCTGCCTTATATCCAGTCAGCAATTCCCGTCACCCAGTCATCATCATCCTGCTCAGGTGCTTGGTAATCAGCCTCACTACCTTCCTTCACCAGAAGAGGGAGTTCATCAGACCTCAATGGTGAAGGGGAAAATGAACTCACAACAGTGGAGGGTGTCTATAGGATTGGTGAGAATTTGGATCTCACTAGGGATTTGAGGATGCTGAACTATTGTCTCAGGCACAGGAGAGATTACACCTCAATGTAACAAGCTGAAATTGGATGGTGTATGACAAGGTGGAGGGTGTCTATAGTATTGGTGAGAATTTGAATCTCACTAGAGATTTGAGGACACTGAACTATTGTCTCAGGCACAGGAGAGATTACACCTCAATGTAACAGGCTGAAATTGGATGGTGTATGACAAGGTGGATGGTGTCTATAGGATTGGTGAGAATTTGAATCTCACTAGAGATTTGAGGACGCAGAGCTATTGTCTCAGGACCAGGAGAGATTATACCTCAATGTAACAGGCTGAAATCGGATGGTATATGACAAGGTGGAGGGTGTCTACAGGATTGGTGAGAATTTGAATCTCACTATAGATTTGAGGACGCAGAACTATTGTCTCAGGCACAGGAGAGATTACACCTCAATGTAACAGGCTGAAATTGGATGGTGTATGACAAGGTGGATGGTGTCTATAGGATTGGTGAGAATTTGAATCTCACTAGAGATTTGAGGACGCAGAGCTATTGTCTCAGGACCAGGAGAGATTATACCTCAATATAACAGGCTGAAATCGGATGGTGTATGACAAGGTGGAGGGTGTCTATAGGATTGGTGAGAATTTGAATCTCACTATAGATTTGAGGACGCAGAACTATTGTCTCAGGCACAGGAGAGATTACACCTCAATGTAACAGGCTGAAATTGGATGGTGTATGACAAGGTGGATGGTGTCTATAGGATTGGTGAGAATTTGAATCTCACTAGAGATTTGAGGACGCAGAACTATTGTCTCAGGACCAGGAGAGATTATACCTCAATGTAACAGGCTGAAATCGGATGGTGTATGACAAGGTGGAGGGTGTCTATAGGATTGGTGAGAATTTGAATCTCACTAGAGATTTGAGGAAGCAGAACTATTGTCTCAGGACCAGGAGAGATTACACCTCAATGTAACAGGCTGAAATTGGATGGTGTATGACAAGGTGGATGGTGTCCTGTTATGAATGAGTCACCGTAGGAGACAAAAGCAGAAATACAAGCTAAGTCCAGAAAACCAGAGAAGTTGGCAACTATCAGATTGCAGACCCCTGAACCTATCAACACAACTAGCAGTAGCCGTGGGGGGTTCCTACGATGCCCTAGACCCCTCGATCACAGCCGGAGAATTACATAGGCCTAAAGAAAGAAAGGGGAAATCTAAACTGCCCCAGAGCAGACCCCAAAGCAATAGGCAGCCCCCAACATATAATGACGGTGAAGCAAGATGAAAATACTAACACAGACAGAAAGATAGACTGAGCAAAGACGGGGCCCAAAACTACCTAGATAGGAAAGGACAGGAAGGCTGCTGTCTGCAATCTGCCAAAACCCTATCAAAGACATAAGCCAACAAGCTGATATGAAAAAGGCCCTGAAGCAGTTAGGCTTCAAAAACTAAATCAGCACTCAGGTATTTTCAGAAGACAGAGCTAAATGAATTCAGCACACCCCAGCAGGGAATGGCAGAAATCCAGAAAAACAAAGCAAAACAAAGTCAAAGCACCAAAGCAAAAGGCCGAGCAGCAAACTTAGCTTTAGAGGAGCAGGAATTCAGACTGGTCTCCAAGGATCCCACAGAGAAATCACCCGCAGGGCAGAAGGGCATCGGCAGCCTTATATCCAGTCAGTAACTCCACTCAGCCAGTCATCATCATCAGCCTCAGGTGTTTGATAATCAGGCTCACTACCTTTCTTTACCAGAAGAGAGAGTTCCTCGGGCCTCAGTAATGAAGGGGAAAATGAACTCACAACAGTACCTTCCCCTTGAGGAGGGGTCACCGAACCCTCAACTATGCCACCAGGGCGATCAGGGTGAGCCCGATGAAAGGCACGCACCAATCTTTTGGCATGAATATCAGAGGCAGAGACCCAGGAATTATCCTCCTGACCATAACCCTTCCACTTAACCAAATACTGGAGTCTCCGTCTAGCCAGACGGGAATCCAGTACTTTCTCTACCTCATATTCCATGTTACCTTCAACCAATACAGGGTCTGGAGGTGCCACCCCCGGAACAACAGGTTCAACAAACCTCTTCAACAAAGATTCATGGAACACATTATGGATTTTAAATGTGACAGGAAGAGCAAAACGAAAAGAGACCGGATTAATAATCTCCACAATCTTGTAAGGTCCAATAAATCTAGGCTTAAACTTAGGAGAAGCCACCTTCATAGCAATATTTTTTGATAATAACAACACCATATCACCAACCTTAAACTGGGGACCAATGGTCCTATGTCGGTTGGAAAACCGCTGGGCCTTTTCCAGGGAGAGAGATAACTTATCCACCACTTGGTCCCAGATCTGGTGCATTCTCTCCACCACAGTGTCAACACCTATGCAGGCAGAGGGCTCCACCTGCCCTGAAGAAAATCGAGGATGAAACCCAAAGTTACATAAAAAAGGTGACATCAAAGTGGCAGAAAAAGCTCTATTATTTAAAGCAAATTCGGCCAAGGGCAAAAATGAAACCCAATCATCCTGATCAGCAGAAATAAAACATCTCAAATACGACTCCAAGGTCTGGTTTGTTCTCTCTGTCTGCCCATTGGTCTGAGGGTGAAAAGCAGAGGAGAAGGACAACTGAATTCCCAGCCTGGAACAGAAAGTTCTCCAAAATCTAGACACAAACTGGACTCCTCTGTCAGATACAATGTTCTCAGGAATCCCGTGCAAACGAACCACCTGTTGTAAAAACAGGGGCACCAACTCAGAGGAAGACGGCAACTTAGGGAGTGGTACAAGATGAACCATCTTAGAGAACCTATCACAAATCACCCAAATAACAGTCATCCTCTGAGAGACAGGCATATCAGAGATGAAATCCATTGAAATATGGGTCCATGGCCTCTTGGGGACAGGCAAAGGCATCAACAACCCACTAGAGCGAGAACACGATTTAGACCGGGAGCACGTCCCACAGGACTGCACAAAATTCCTGACATCACGAGACAAGGAGGGCCACCAAAAAAACCGACTCACCAGATCGCTAGTACCAAAAATACCTGGATGACCAGCCAAAGCAGAGCAATGAACTTCAGATATCACTTTCTTCTTCCACTGGTCAGGAACATACAACTTTCCACTGGGACAACGCTCAGGTTTGTTCTCCTGGAACTCTTCCAGAGCACGTCTCAAATCGGGCGAGATGGCAGAAAGAACTACCCCTTCGCCTAAGATGGTAGCAGGCTTGGTCACCACAGGAGAATCAGCAAAGAAGCTCCTAGAGAGGGCGTCTGCCTTGACATTCTTTGTTCCAGGAAGAAAAGAAACCACAAAATCAAAACGTGTAAAAAACAAGGCCCTCCTAGCCTGCCTAGGGTTCAAGCGCTTAGCCGACTAGGTAAATCAAATTCTTGTGGTCAGTGAGGACCACAACTTGATGCTTAGCTCCCTCCAACCAATGTCTCCACTCCTCAAATGCCCATTTCATGGCCAACAGTTCCCTATTCCCCACATCATAGTTACGTTCAGATGGAGAGAACTTTCGGGAAAAGAAAGCACAGGGATTCATTTTAGATGTTACAGGATCCTTTTGGGACAAAACAGCTCCTGCACCAATCTCAGAAGCATCCACCTCTACCTGGAATGGAAGTGAGACATCAGGTTGCCGCAAAACCGGGGCGGAGGTGAATCTTCGCTTCAGCTCCTGAAAGGAAGAAACAGCCTCCGGAGACCAATTTAACACATCAGCACCCTTTTTAGTCAGATCAGTCAATGGCTTGGCAATACTAGAAAATTTTGCTATAAACTTCCGATAAAAATTAGCAAAACCCCAAAACTTCTGGAGGGCCTTCAAAGAAGTGGGCTGAACCCAATCGTGAATGGCCTGTACCTTGGCCGGGTCCATTTCAATAGTTGACGGGGACAAAATAAATCCCAAAAAAGAAATCCTCTGTACTCCAAAAAGGCATTTAGATCCTTTGACATACAGGGAATTCTCCCTCAAGATCCGGAACACAGTCCGAATATGTTCCACATGAGAATCCCAATCCTTGGAGAAGATCAAAATATCATCCAGATAGATAATCAAAAATTTATCGACAAAATCTCGGAAAATATCGTTCATGAAGCACTGGAAGACAGAAGGGGCATTAGTGAGCCCAAAAGGCATCACCAGGTACTCAAAATGTCCCTCCGGAGTATTAAACGCCGTCTTCCATTCATCCCCATGCTTAATGCGAATAAGATTATACGCCCCCCTGAGGTCAAGCTTGGTAAACCAGCTAGCACCTTTAACTCTGGAGAATAGATCAGAAATCAGGGGTAACGGATACTGATATTTAACAGTAATTTTGTTGAGGGCACGATAATCAATACAAGGTCTTAATGATCCATCCTTTTTGGCTACAAAAAAAAAAAACGGCACCTAAGGGTGACGAGGATGGTCTAATATGACCCTTCTCCAACGTCTCCTTAATATAGGATCGCATAGCCTCGTGCTCGGGTACAGATAAATTGAAGAGCCGACCCTTGGGAAATTTACACCCGGGCTCAGTTCAACTGCACAGTCATAACTCCTATGAGGAGGCAGAGACGCAGACTCATTCTCACTAAATACATCATAAAAGTCCACCAAATAATCAGGAACATCATGCGACTGAGGAGAGGTGGAAAACACCGGAGCCTCACTAAAGGCACACCGACAACCCCAACTCACCACAGACACAGATTTCCAATCCAAAACTGGATTATGAATCTGTAACCAGGGAAACCCCAGAACAATAGTATCATGCAGATTATGCAACACCAAAAATCTGCAATTTTCTTGATGGTCCGGGGCGACCCGCATTACCACCTGGGTCCAAAACTGGGGTTTATTTTTATCCAAAGGAGTAGCATCAATCCCCCTCAAAGGGATAGGCGTCTGCAGAGGTGTCATCGGAAATCCACAACGTTTAGCAAATTCCAAGTCCATTAGGTTTAGGGCTGCTCCCGAATCCACAAAAGCCTTGGTGGAAAATGTGGACAGGGAGCAGATCAGAGTAATAGCCAGAAGAAACTTAGGTTGAACACCCCCAACAGAAAACGTGTGTGCAAAGCGTTTCTCTCGTTTAGGACAGACAGAAATAATATGCGAGGCATCTCCACAAAAAAAACACAGCTTATTACGCCTTCTGAACTCCTGACGCTGCTCTCTGGAAAAAACGCTATCACATTGCATAGGTTCAGACATTTGTTCAACAGGTGGCAACACCTCTCGTGCAGCTTTGCGTTCGCGCAAACGCCGATCAACCTGAATGGCTAATGACATAGAATCGTCAAGACCAGAGGGAACAGGAAATCCCACCATAGTATCTTTTACGGCTTCTGACAACCCCTTCCGAAAGAGAGCAGCCAAGGCATTATCATTCCAGGTAGTAAGTACTGCCCACTTTCGGAATTTTTGACAGTACAATTCTGCAGAATCACGACCCTGGCTCAATGCCAGCAGGGTCTTTTCAGCCTGATCAATGGCATTAGGTTCGTCATACAACAACCCCAAAGCTTGAAAGAATGCGTTCACATTAGTCAGAATAGGATCATCTGGTTTCAAAGAAAACGCCCAATCCTGGGGATTGCCACGCAGCAAAGAGATGACAATTTTAACCTGCTGCGCGGAGCTCCCTGACGAGTTAGGCTTCAAGGCAAAAAATAATTTACAATTATTTTTGAAATTCAAAAATTTAGACCGATCCCCAAAAAATACATCAGGTGTAGGAATCTTTGGTTCAGCAGCATGTGAATGAGCAAGGTAGGCGGAAATTCCCCGCACTTCCGCAGCGAGCTGCTCCACACGATCAGACAATTGCTTTATCTCCATTGAGAGAAAAAAAAATTCCCCCTACTGCCTCAGAGATATAGAGGAAAAAATATACACACTCTTTTTTTTTTCAATTCTTTCCTGCTATTGAGTACCCTAGGATCTGCGGTACGGCGGGTGATTCTGTTATGAATGAGTCACCGTAGGAGGCAAAAGCAGAAATACAAGCTAAGTCCAGAAAACCAGAGAAGTTGGCAACTATCAGATTGCAGACCCCTGAACCTATCAACACAACTAGCAGTAGCCGTGGGGGGTTCCTACGATGCCCTAGACCCCTCGATCACAGCCGGAGAATTACATAGGCCTAAAGAAAGAAAGGGGAAATCTAAACTGCCCCAAAGCAGACCCCAAAGCAATAGGCAGCCCCAAACATATAATGACGGTGAAGCAAGATGAAAATACTAACACAGACAGAAAGATAGACTGAGCAAAGACGGGGCCCAAAACTACCTAGATAGGAAAGGACAGGAAGGCTGCTGTCTGCAATCTGCCAAAACCCTATCAAAGACATAAGCCAACAAGCTGATATGAAAAAGGCCCTGGAGCAGCTAGGCTTCAAAAACTAAATCAGCACTCAGGTATTTTCAGAAGACAGAGCTAAATGAATTCAGCACACCCCAGCAGGGAATGGCAGAAATCCAGAAAAACAAAGCAAAACAAAGTCAAAGCACCAAAGCAAAAGGCCGAGCAGCAAACTTAGCTTTAGAGGAGCAGGAATTCAGACTGGTCTCCAAGGATCCCACAGAGAAATCACCCTCAGGGCAGAAGGGCGTCGGCAGCCTTATATCCAGTCAGTAACTCCACTCAGCCAGTCATCATCATCAGCCTCAGGTGTTTGATAATCAGGCTCACTACCTTTCTTTACCAGAAGAGGGAGTTCCTCGGGCCTCAGTAATGAAGGGGAAAATGAACTCACAACAGTGTCCATTGGATTGGTGAGAATTTGGATCTCACTATAGATTTGAGGACGCAGAACTATTGTCTCAGACCAGGAGAGATTACACCTCAATGTAGCAGGCTGAAATTGGATGGTGTATGACAAGGTGGAGGGTGTCTATAGGATTGGTGAGAATTTGGATCTCATTAGAGATTTGAGGACGCTAACAATGATGCTCTCAGTCCAAGTATGGACGCAGGCAGCCTAATAAGCAGGACTGCTGCACAGTGCACACACAAAAAGGTGGAAAAATGAACGCTTGGTAACTGTGCAGAAAACAGGAAGAAAAGTATTTTTGCTTTTAAAGCAGTTTGCACAGCAGTGTGCAAACAGCAATGCAGCTATCAGGGAGCCTTATAAGGCAGCCTAATAACCAACAGAGCTGATGCACAAAAATAGAGCCTCCCCTGTCACTGCACACAAAGTGTTATGTTGTAAGTGGAAATCACTAACAGCAGAAGCAGTTTTTTGGTTCTTCTTCCCTGCCTAACGCTCTCCCTACAGAATCATCAGCAGCAGCAGCTCTCCCTATGCTAAGATCGGCATAAGTAAGATGGCGGTTGGTGTTCACGCCCTTTTATAGCCCCTGTGATGCCACACAAAGCCAGCCAATCACTTGCATGCCCTACTCAAAGATGGTGGTGACCGATTCCTATGTCATCGCGTTGCCCATAGTGTGCGTGCGTCCTCCATCATTGGCTGAAAAAGGGCGCTGGAAGCATCTTTTGAAATGCGACTTTGGCGCTCTGGTCGCCGACCTCGTGGCCGACCTCACGCTATGGTCGGGTTTCGTTTCATGAAACCCGACTTCAGCGAAAGTCGCCGACTTTTCAATATGACCGACCCGTTTCGCTCAACTCTAATGAAAACCTGATACCAATGGCAAACCTCTTGGATTTTCAAAGAGGCCAAATAGTTGGTGCTCGTATGGCAGGCTTTAGTGTAACAGAAAGTGCCCGAATGCTTGGCATGTCAAGAGGTACTGTCTCCAAAGTAATGACTGTGTTTGAAAGACAAGGAAAACCGTCCGCAGCAAAGCACAGGTCTGGCCGAAAGTCGAAGTTGACTGAGAGAGACCGTCGTACTCTAAAGCGAATTGTGAGAGAGGATCGCAAGACCACGGCTCCGAAAATCACTGCTGAGCTCAATGATCACCTACAGAACCCAGTTTCCACGAAAACTGTTCGTTGGGAGCTGCACATATCTGGATTCCATGGAAGAGCTGCAATTCGTAAACCAATGACAAATGTTTCCAAGCGTTTATAGTGGTGTAGAAACCTCCAGAATTGGTCCCTCGAGCAGTGGAAACATGTGATATTCTCAGACAAATCATCGTTTACGCTTTTTCCGACCTCCGGCCGAGTGTACGTTTGGAGACAGCCGAAAGAAGCATTCCATACAGACTGCCTTCTCCCAACCGTAAAACATGGCGGAGGTTCAGTGATGATCTGGGGTGCTATTTCGTGGAGATCCGCTGGGCCAATGATATCCCTTCATGGAAGAATTAACAGCCGAGATTATTTAGGCATTTTGGGTGACCAAGTGCATCCTATGGTTCAAGCACTGTTCCCGAAGGGGAACGCCATCTTTCAGGATGATAATGTGTGGTGCCCCCAGGAGTATGGTCGCCACAGCGGCATTACCTTCCTCCTAGGTAGGGTGATGTCATGTTTGGAAGCAATGAAGGGTCTCTCTATCAGGTAAATTCAACACACAGCACAGTTCCCACTCCAGGCCAGCAGAGGGAGCTCTGAACCAAACTGGGGGAAGAGCTGCTCTCTGGGGGCCAGGAAGGGGAAGTTGGTCAGTTCGTGTGAGGAGGGAAAAGTGTGTGGACGGGAGAAGAAGAGCTGGAGGATTGAGTGGAGTTCAGGCTCACTTCTAGCGTAGTGCATGGTCCGGAGTCCGGTCTCTGAGGTTGTATGGCTGCTGATGTTCCTGCAGCAGAAACCGGAGGAACAGGAGGCTGTAAATGCTCTGTTCCCGAATAAGACTCGGAGACACAACAGCAACGTGTGAGCCAGAAGAAGGAGGCTACAGTTGTCTGCCATACGAGGGGGTTCTAAAAGAGAGCAAGCAAGAGGAACTTTAGTGTAACTCAGTACTGCATGTACCTCAGATAAGCGTTTTCATTGCATAAAAGCGCCAAAACATAAAAAAAGACATAAATGAGGTATCACTGTAACCGTACTGACTCGAAGAATAAAACCGCTTTATCAATTTTACCGCACGCGGAACGGTGTAAACGCATCCCCCAAAAGAAATTCATGAAACGCTGGTTTTTGTTCATTCTGCGTCCCAAAAATCGGAATAAAAAGCGATAAAAAAAGTCACGTGCCCAAAAAATGGTACCAATAAAAATATCAACTTGTCCCGCAGAAAATAAGACCTCACAAGACTCGGTGGGTCAAAATATGGAAAAATTATAGCTCTCAATATGTGGTGATGCATAAACTATTTTTACAATAAATAGCGTCTTTTAGCGTGTGACAGCTGCCAAACATAAAAACCCGCCATAAATAGTAAATCAAACCCCCCGTTATCACCCCCTTAGGGAAAAATAATTAAAAAAAATTATTTATTTCCATTTTCCCATTAGGGCTAGGGTTAGGGTTAGGGCTAGAGTTACGGTCATGGTTGGAGTTAGAAATGGGGGGTTTCCACTGTTTTAGTACATCAGGGGCTTTCCAAACGCGACATGACGTCCGATCTCAATTCCAGCCAAATGGCGCTGCTTCCCTTCCGAGCTCTGCCATGCGCCCAAACAGTGGTTCGCCCCCACATATCAGGTATCGGCGTACTCAGGACAACTTTTCCAGTCCAATTTCTCCTGTTACCCTTGGTAAAATAAAAAAATTGAACCTGAAGTAATTTTTTTTGTGAAAAAAAGTTAAATGTTCATTTTTTTAAACATTCAAAAAATTCCTGTGAAGCACCTGAAAGGTTAATAAACTTCTTGAATGTGGTTTTGAGCACCTTGAGGGGTGCAGTTTTTAGAATGGTGTCAATTTTGGGTATTTTTTATCATATAGACCCCTCAAAGTGACTTCAAATGTGATGTGGTCCGTAAAAATAAAATGGTGTTGCAAAAATGAGAAATCGCTGGTCAACTTTTAACCCTTATAACTTCCTAACAAAAAAAAATTTGGGTTCCCAAATAGTGCTGATGTAAAGTAAACATGTGGGAAATGTTACTTATTAGGTTTTTTGAGTGCTATATCTCTGTGATTTAAGAGCATAAACATTCAAAGTTGGAAAATTGCGAAATTTTCTAAATTTACGTCAAATTTCTGTTTTTTTCACAAATAAACACAAGCTATATGAATGAAATTTTACCACTAACATGAAGTACAATATTTCACGAGAAAACAATGTCAGAATCACCAGGATCCATGGAAGCGTTCCAGAGTTATGACCTCATAAAGGGACAGTGGTCAGAATTGTAAAAATTGGCCCGGGAATTAACATGCAAACCACCCTTGGGAGTAAAGGGGTTAATGGTAGTATTCCTATCAATTGCTTTATCAGAAGATTTTAAACGACTAGGGTCTAGAATATTTTTCATCGTAGGGGCTCTCCGGAATGTTATACCCGGATTCCTGGGTAGATGTTGTCCAATTATCGGATCATTCAATAAAATCGGCCAGTTTTTTTCAAAGACTTTTCCAATTTCCTTATGTTGGTAACTATACTGTGTTATGAAATTCATTGAAAATTGATTGTTGGAAGGTTCTTTAAATTTTATGTTATTAATTAATGAATCCTGTTTTCTGGCCAATGAGTTATTAAATGCCCTTTTTATAAGCTCATTTGGATATTTTTGATTTAAAAACCTGTCCTTCAAGATATTAGCTTGCTCCTTAAAATCTTCATCTAGACAATTTTTTTGTATTCTTCGGAATTGATTCCCAGGTATATTATTGAGCCATTTTGAATAATGTCCACTTTTATAATGAATGTAACTATTTTTGTCAACCTCTTTAAAAAATGTTTTAGTTAAAATAACATTTCCTTTTAAAAAAATTGTGATATCTAAAAAATTGATAATAGTAGAGTTGTACGTGGGAGAAAAGGAGATACCCCAATTATTGCTATTTATTTCTGCAATGAAGGTGTCAATATCATTGATAGTGTTGTTCCAGATAAAGAAAAGGTCGTCAATGAATCTTTTATAAAAAATAATTTGTGTAGACCATTTATTGATACTGATAAAAATTCTTTAAAAAATCCCCATGAATAAATTTGCATAAATGGGCGCTACCTTACTATCCATTGCTGTGCCTGTGATTTGATGGTAGAGTACCCCTTCAAATGTAAAAAAATTATTTTTTAAAACAAATTCCAATCCTTTCATTAAAAACAATTTTTGGTTGGATGATAATCTGGTATCATTAAAAAGGTAGCTCTCAAAACATAATAATCCTATATCATGCCGGATATCTGAGTATAAAGCTGATACATCCATTGTACAGAAAATAAATTTATTGTCCCATTTTACATTTTTTAAGAGTTGAATTAGATGTGTGGAATCCCTCAAATAACTATCAAGATTGCTCACATGTGTGCACATAATCCTATCAATATAAGCAGATAGGTTGCTGGTGTTTTTTTCCTGAGGAAGGAGTTCTGTGAGACTCTGAAACACGTAGAATAAAGACCACTGTATTAATAATCCGAGTTTTTAGTGATTGTCTGACCACATTTTTCCTGTCCTGAAAGACCTGAGACAGGGACGGAGATTTGTCTTCCAACAAGACAATGATCCCAAACATAAAGCTAAATCTACAGTGGAATGGTTCACAAATAAACGTATCCAGGTGTTGGAATGGCCAAGTCAAAGTCCAGACCTGAATCCAATCAAGAATCTGTGGAAAGAGCTGAAAACTGCTGTTCACAAACGATCTCCATCAAACCTCACTGAGCTTGAGCTGTTTGCCAACGAAGAATGTGCAAGAATTTCAGTCTCTCGATGTACAAAACTGATAGAGACATACCCCAAGCGACTGCAACTGTAATCACAGCAAAAGGTGGCGCAACAAAGTATTAAATTAAAGGGGCTGAATAATATTGCACGCCCCACTTTTCAGTTTTTGAATGTCCACAAAAATTTAAAATAACCAATAAATTTCATTCAACTTCACAATTGTGTCCCACTTGTTGTTGATTCTTCACCAAAAATTTACATTTGGTATCTTTATGTTTGAAGCATGATATGTGGGAAAAGGCTGAAAAGTTCCAGGGGGCCGAATACTTTCGCAAGGCACTGTAGCAGCTTCTAGTCTCCGATGAAGATTATCGAAGCATGCCAAAAGTAATAAAAAGTTTTTAAAAATATATAAAAAAAATATATAAAATGTTCAAATCACTCCCCTTTCGCCCCATTCAAAATTAAACAATAAAAAAACAAACATACACATATTTGGTATTGCCGGGTTCAGAATCACCCGATCTATCAATAACAAAAAAGGATTAACCTGATCGCTGAATGATAAAGCAATAAAAAAAGTCAAAACGCCAGAATTACGTTTTTTTGGTCGCCACAACATTTCATTAAAATGCAATAACGGGCGATCAAAAGATTATATCTGCACCAATATGGTATCATTAAAAACATCAGCTCTGCATGCAAAAAATAAGCCCTCACCCGACGCCAGATCACGAAAAATGGATTTGCTACAGGTATCTGAAAATGGTGCTTTTTTTTGCAAAGTTTGAAATTTTTTTCACCACTTAGTTAAAAAAGAACTTAGATATGTTTGGTGTCTGTGAACTGATAATGACCTGGAGAATCATAATGAGAGGTCAGTTTTAGCATGTAGTGAACCTAGTAAAAATGCCAAACAAAAAAACAGTGGGATTGCACTTTTTTTGCAATTTCACCGCATCTGGATTTTTTCCCCATTTTCTAGTACATGACATGGTAAAACTAATGTTGTTGTTCAAAAGTACAACTCATCCCGCAAAAAACAAGCCCTCACACGGCCATATTGATGGAAAAATAAAACAGTTATGGCTCTGGGAAGAAGGGGCGTGAAAAACGAAAACACAAAACCGAAAAAAGCTCCAAGGGGTTAAACTGTGCTCTCTGTTTGGTATGTGTGTATTTTGAATGGTTGGAACTTTCATTTATCCCTGTCCGTCTTCCATTGTTTTTCCGGTTAGTGTGTTCCTATACACTTCAGCTTCTTAATGCCCTGGGTGGGGTTGATATAGGCGCATAGCAAGGTATGAAAACCAGGCATCTCCACCTTCAGGAGTAATCAAAGGGAAAGGGATAAACTAGAGCGCCCCTAGTTTTAGGGACCTGGTTATCACCCGTAGTCCCAACACCATCGTGACAGATCCTTGTTCAATGCCAGGAATAATAACTAGATGTGTATTTCCTGAAGGAAGTACAGATAGTGCTATGAAATGGTGCCTGGGCTGCCCCTTTAAGAGAGACTTGCCTGCTGCCCCTGCAAGACTTTCAACTCAGGATCCGTTTTAACTGTGGGTGCCTCTCAGGGGCCACTTTGGCCTCAGGGTCTGATTTGGTGGGTGGGGCCTCTCAGGATACGATTTGGTGGCCTGGGCTCCTCAGGGCTTGAATTGGTGGCCAGGATCCCTCAGGGTCCAATTTTGTGGGTGTGGCCCCTCAGGGTCCAATTTTGTGGGTGTGGCCCCTCAGGGTCAGATTTTGTGGGTGGGTCCCCTCAGGGTCAGATTTTGTGGCCGGGGCCCCTCAGGGTCCGATTTGGTGGCCGGGGCCCCTCAGGGTCCGATTTTGTGGGTGGGGCCCCTTAGGGTCTGATTTTGTGGTTGGGGCCCCTCAGGGTCTGATTTTTTGGGTGGGGCCCTTTAGGGTCTGATTTTGTGGGCGGAGCCCCTCTGGGTCCAATTTGGTGGGCGGGGCCACTCTTGGTCCCATTTGGTGGGTGGGGCCCCTCAGGGTCCGATTTTATGGGTGGGGCTCCTCAGGGTCCAATTTTGTGGGTGGGGCCCCTCAGGGTCCAATTTTGAGGTTGGAGCCCCACAGGGTCCAAATTTGTGGGTGGGGCCCCTCAGGGTCCGATTTTGTGGGTGGTGCCCCTTAGGGTCTGATTTTGTGGTTGGGGCCCCTCAGGGTCCGATTTTTTGGGTGCGGCCCTTTAGGGTCTGATTTTGTGGGCGGAGCCCCTCTGGGTCCAATTTGGTGGGCGGGGCCACTCTTGGTCCCATTTGGTGGGTGGGGCCCCTCAGGGTTCGATTTGGTGGGTGGGGCCCCTCAGGGTCCGATTTGGTGGGTGGGGCCCCTCAGGGTCCGATTTGGTGGGCGGGGACCCTCAGGGTCCTATTTGGTGGGCGGGGCCCCTCAGGGTCCGATTTTGTGGCCGGGGCCCCTCAGGGTGCAATTTTGTGGCCAGGGCCCCTCAGGGTCCGATTTTGTGGCCGGGGACCCTCAGGGTCCGATTTTGTGGGTGGGGCCCCTTAGGGTCTGATTTTGTGGTCGGAGCCCCTCTGGGTCCAATTTGATGGGCGGGACCACTCTGGGTCCAATTTGGTGGGTGGGGCCTCACACGGTCCGATTTGGTGGGCGGGCCCACTCTGGGTCAGATTTTGTGGCCGGGGCCTCTCGGTCCGATTTTGTGGGTGGGGCCCCTCAGGGTCTGATTTTGTGGGTGGGGCCCCTCAGGGTCAGATTTTGTGGCCGGGTCCCCTCAGGGTCCGATTTTGTGGGTGGGGCCCCTCTGGGTCCGACTTTGTGGCTGGGGCCCCTTAGGGTCCGATTTGGTGGGTGGGACCACTCTGGGTCCAATTTGGTGGGTAGGGCCTCTCACGGTCCGATTTGGTGGGCGGGGCCACTCTGGGTCTGATTTAGCAGGTGGGGCCCCACAGGGTCCGATTTGGTGGGCGGGGCCCCTCAGAGTCCGATTTTGTGGGTGGGGCCCCTCAGAGTCCGATTTTGTGGGTGGGGCCCCTCAGGGTCAGATTTTGTGGCCGGGTCCCCTCAGGGTCCGATTTTGTGGGTGGGGCCCCTCTGGGTCTGACTTTGTGGCTGGGGCCCCTTAGGGTCCGATTTTGTGTCCGGGGCCCCTCAGGGTCCGATTTTGTGGTTGGGGCCCTTCAGAATCCGATTTTGTGGTTGGGGCCCCACAGGGTCCGATTTTGTGGGTGGGGCTCCTCAGGGTCCGATTTGGTGAGCGGGGCCCCTCAGAGTTCAATTTGGTGAGCGGGGCCCCTCTGGGTCCGATTTGGTCAGCGGAGCCCCTCAGGGTCCGATTTGGTCAGCGGGGCTCCTCAGGGTCAGATTTGGTGGGCGGGGCCCCTCAGGGTCCGATTTTGTGGTTGGGGCCCCTCAGGGTCCGATTTTGTGGGTGGAGCCCCTCAGGGTCCGATTTTGTGTCCGGGGCCCCTCAAGGTCCGATTTTGTGGTTGGGGCCTTTCAGAATCCAATTTGGTGGGCGGGGCGCCTCAGGGTCCGATTTGGTGAGCGGGGCCCCTCAGGGTCCGATTTGGTGAGCGGTGCCCCTCAGGGTCCGATTTGGTGAGCGGTGCCCCTCAGGGTCCGATTTGGTGGGCAGGGCCCCTCAGGGTCAGATTTGCTGGGCGGGGGCCATTCTGGGTCTGATTTGGTGGGCGGGGCCCCTCAGGGTCCGATTTTGTGGGTGGGGCCCCTCAGGGTCTGATTTTGTGGCCGGGGCCCCTCAGGGTCCGATTTGGTTGGCTGGGCCACTCTGGGTTTGATTTTGTGGTTGGGGCCCCTCAGGGTCCGATTTTGTGGGTGGGTCCCCTCAGGGTCTGATTTTGTGTGCGGGGCCCTTCAGGGTCCGATTTTGTGGTTGGGGCCTTTCAGAATCCGATTTGGTGGGCGGGGCCGCTCAGGGTCCGATTTGGTGAGCAGGGCCCCTCAGAGTTCAATTTGGTGAGCAGGGCCCTTCAGGGTCAGATTTGGTGGGCGGGGCCCCTCAGGGTCCGATTTTGTGGTTGGGGTCTCTCAGGGTCCGATTTTGTGGGTGGAGCCCCTCAGGGTCCGATTTTGTGTCCGGGGCCCCTCAAGGTCCGATTTTGTGGTTGGGGCCTTTCAGAATCCGATTTTGTGGATGGGGCCCCTCAGGGTCCGATTTGATTGGCTGGGCCACTCTGGGTTTGATTTTGTGGTTGGGGCCCCTCAGGGTCCGATTTTGTGGGTGGGTCCCCTCAGGGTCTGATCTTGTGTCCGGGGCCCTTCAGGGTCTGATTTTGTGGTTGGGGCCTTTCAGAATCCGATTTGGTGGGTGGGGCCGCTCAGGGTCCGATTTGGTGAGCGGGGCCCCTCAGAGTTCAATTTGGTGAGCAGGGCCCCTCAGGGTCCGATTTGGTGAGCGGGGCCCCTCAGGGTCCGATTTGGTGAGCGGGGCCCCTCAGGGTCCGATTTGGTGAGAGGGGCCCCTCAGGGTCCGATTTTGTGGGCAGGATCTCTCAGAGTCCGATTTGGTGGGCGGGGCCCCTCAGGGTCCGATTTGGCGGGTGGGGCCCATCAGGGTCCGATTTGATGGGCAGGGCCCCTCAGGGTCCGATTTGGTGAGCGGGGCCCCTCAGCGTCTGATTTTGTGGGCGGGATCTCTGAGTCCGATTTGGTGGGCGGGGCCCATCAGGGTCCGATTTGGTGGGCAGGGCCCCTCAGGGTCCTATTTTGTGGGTGGGGCCCCCCTGGGTCTGATTTGGTGGGCGGGGCCCCCCTGGGTCCAATTTGAAGGGGGGCCCTCAGGGTCCGATTTAGTGGGCGGGGCCCCTCAGGGTACGATTTGGTGGGCGGGGCCACTCAGGGTCCGATTTGGTGGGCGGGGCCACTCAGGGTCCGATTTGGTGGGTGGGGCTCCTCAGGGTCCGAATTTGTGGTTGGGGCCCCTCATGGTCTGATTTTGTGGGTGGGGCCCCTCAGGGTCCGATTTTGTGTCCGGGGCCCCTCAGGGTCCGATATTGTGGTTGGGGCCCTTCAGAATCCGATTTGGTGGGCAGGGCCCCTCAGGGTCTGATTTGGTGGGCGGGGCCGCTCAGGGTCCGATTTGGAGGGCGGGGCCCCTCAGGGTCCGATTTTGTGGGTGGGGCCCCTCAGGGTCCGATTTAGTGGCTGGGGCCCCTCAGGGTCCGATTTTGTGGGTGGGGACCCTCAGGGTCCGATTTTGTGGCCAGGGCCCCTCAGGCTCCGATTTTGTGGGTGGGGCCCCTTAGGGTCTGATTTGGTGGGCGGGGCCACGCTGGGTCTGATTTAGCGGGCGGGGCCCCACAAGGTCCGATTTGGTGGGCGGTGCCCCTCAGAGTCCGATTTGGTGGGTGGGGCCCCTCAGGATCCGATTCGGTGGCCTGGGCTCCTCAGGGCTTGAAATGGTGGACAGGATCCCTCAGGGTCAGATTTTGTGGCCGGGGCCTCTCAGTCCGATTTTGTGGGTGGGGCCCCTCAGGGTCTGATTTGGTGGGCGGGGCCGCTCTGGGGCCGATTTGGTGGGCGGGGTCCCTCAGGGTCCGATTTTGTGGGTGGGGCCCCTCAGGGTCCGATTTAGTGGCTGGGGCCCCTCAGGGTCCGATTTTGTGGGTGGGGACACTCAGGCTCCGATTTTGTGGGCGGGGCCCCTTAGGGTCTGATTTTGTGGTCGGAGCCCCTCTGGGTCCGATTTTGTGGGCGGGACCACTCTGGCCCTGATTTGGTGGGTGGGACCACTCTGGGTCCAATTTGGTGGGCGGGGCCTCTCACGGTCCGATTTGGTGGGCGGGGCCACTCTGGGTCTGATTTAGCGGGCGGGGCCCCACAGGGTCCGATTTGGTGGGCGGGGCCCCTCAGAGTCTGGTTTGGTGGGTGGGGCCCCTCAGGATCCGATTCGGTGGCCTGGGCTCCTCAGGGCTTGAAATGGTGGACAGGATCCCTCAGGGTCAAATTTTGTGGCCGGGGCCTCTCGGTCCGATTTTGTGGGTGGGGCCCCTCAGGGTCTGATTTTGTGGGTGGGGCCCCTCAGGGTCAGATTTTGTGGCCGGGTCCCCTCAGGGTCCGATTTTGTGGTCGGAGCCCCTCTGGGTCCAATTTGGTGGGTGGGACCACTCTGGCTCCGATTTGGTGGGTGGGACCACTCTGGGTCCAATTTGGTGGGCGGGGCCTCTCACGGTCCGATTTGGTGGGCGGGGCCACTCTGGGTCTGATTTAGCGGGCGGGGCCCCTCAGGGTCCGATTTGGTGGTCGGGGCCCTTCAGGGTCCGATATGGTGGTTGGTGCCCCTCAGGGTCCGATTTTTTTGGGTGGGGCCCTTTAGGGTCTGATTTTGTGGGCGGAGCCCCTCTGGGTCCAATTTGGTGGGCGGAGCCCCTCTGGGTCCAATTTGGTGGGCGGGGCCACTCTTGGTCCCATTTGGTGGGTGGGGCCCCTCAGGGTTCGATTTGGTGGGTGGGGCCCCTCAGGGTCCGATTTGCTGGGCGGGGACCCTCAGGGTCCTATTTGGTGGGCGGGGCCCCTCAGGGTCTGATTTTGTGGCCGGGGCCCCTCAGGGTGCAATTTTGTGGCCAGGGCCCCTCAGGGTCCGATTTTGTGGCCGGGGCCCCTCAGGGTTCGATTTTGTGGTTGGGGCCCCTCAGGGTCTGATTTTGTGGGTGGGGCCACTCTGGGTCCGATTTGGTGGGTGGGGCCACTCTGGGTCTGTTTTGTTGGATGGGGCTACTCAGGGTCCGATTTGGTAGGCGGGACCCCTCAGTGTCCGATTTGGCGGGCGGGTCCCCTCAGGGTCCGATTTGGTGGGCGGGTCCCCTCAGGGTCCGATTTGGTGGGCGGGGTCCCTCAGGGTCTGATTTGGTGGGCGGTGCCCCTCAGTGTCCGATTTTCTGGCCGGGGCCCCTCAGGGTCCGATATTGTGGGTTGGGCCCCTCAGGGGCCGATTTTGTGGCTGGGCCCCTCAGGGTCCGATTTTGTGGTTGGGGCCCCTCAGGGTCCGATTTTGTGGTTGGGGACCCTAAGGGTCCGATTTTGTGGCCGGGGCTCATCAGGGTCCGATTTTGTGACTGGGGCCCATCAGGGTCCGATTTTGTGGCCGAGGCCCCTCAGGGTCCGATTTTGTTGGGGCCCCTCAGGGTCTGATTTTGTGGCAGGGGCCCCTCAGGGTCCGATTTTATGGGTGGGGCCCCTTAGGGTCTGATTTTGTGGGCGGAGCCCCTCTGGGTCCAATTTGGAGATCGGGGCCTCTCAGGGTCCGATTTGGTGGGCGGGGCCACTATGGGTCCGATTTAGTGGGCGGGGCCCCACAGGGTCTGATTTGGCAGGCGGGGCCCCTCAGGGTCTGGTTTGGTGGGCAGGGCCTCTCTGGGTCCGATTTGGTGGGTGGGGCCACTCTGGGTAAGATTTGGAGGCTGGGGTCACTCAGCCTCCGATTTGGAGGCTGGGGTCGTTGAGCTTCCGATTTGGAGGCCGAGGTCAAAGAGCCTCCGATTTGGAGGCCGGGGTGGATGAGCTTCCGATTTGGAGGCCGGGGTCGTTGAGCCTCCGATTTGGAGGCTGGGGTCGATCAGCCTCCGATTTGGAGGCTGGAGTCGCTCAGGCTCCGATTTGGAGGCTGGGGTCGCTCAGCCTCCGATTTGGAGGTCCTGGTGGCTCAGCCTCCGATTTGCAGGCCGGGGTGGCTCAGCCTCCGATTTGGAGGCCGGGGTGGCTCAGCCTCCGACTTGAAGGCCGGGGTGGCTCAGCCTTCGATTTGGAGGCCGGGGTGGCTCAGCCTTCGATTTGGAGGGCGGGGAGGCTCAGCCTTCGATTTGGAGGCCGGGGTGGCTCAGCCTTCGATTTGGAGGCTGGGGTGGCTCAGCCCCCGATGTGGACCCCAGGGTCGATCAGCCTCCGATTTGGAGGCTGGGGTCGCTCAGCCTCCGATTTGGAGGCTGGGGTCGCTCAGCCTCCGATTTGGAGGCCCTGGTGGCTCAGCCTCCGATTTGCAGGCCGGGGTGGCTCAGCCTCCGACTTGGAGGCCGGGGTGGCTCAGCCTTCGATTTGAAGGGCGGGGAGGCTCAGCCTTCGATTTGGAGGCTGGGGTGGCCCAGCCTCCGACTTGGAGGCCGGGGTGGCTCAGCCTTCGATTTGGAGGCCGGGGTGGCTCAGCCTTCGATTTGGAGGGCGGGGAGGCTCAGCCTTCGATTTGGAGGGCGGGGAGGCTCAGCCTTCGATTTGGAGGCCGGGGTGGCTCAGCCTTCGATTTGGAGGCTGGGGTGGCTCAGCCCCCGATTTGGACCCCAGGGTTGATCAGCCTCCGATTTGGAGGCTGGGGTCGCTCAGCCTCCGATTTGGAGGCTGGGGTCGCTCAGCCTCCGATTTGGAGGCCCTGGTGGCTCAGCCTCCGATTTGCAGGCCGGGGTGGCTCAGCCTCCGACTTGGAGGCCGGGGTGGCTCAGCCTTCGATTTGAAGGGCGGGGAGGCTCAGCCTTCGATTTGGAGGCTGGGGTGGCCCAGCCTCCGACTTGGAGGCCAGGGTGGCTCACCCTTCGATTTGGAGGCCGGGGTGGCTCAAGCCTTCGATTTGGAGGCTGGGGTGGCTCAGCCTCCGATTTGGAGGCCGGGGTCGATCAGCCTCCGATTTGGAGGCCGGGGTCGATCAGCCTCCGATTTGGAGGCCTGGGTGGCTCAGCCTCCGATTTGGAGGCCGGGGTGGCTCAGCCTCCGATTTGGAGGCTGGGTGGCTCAGACTCCGAATTGGAGGCCGGGGTGGCTCAGCCTCCGATTTGGAGGCCGGGGTGGCTCAGCCTCCGATTTGGAGGCCGGGGTGGCTCAGCCTCCGATTTGGAGGCCGGGGTGGCTCAGCCTCCGATTTGGAGGCCGGGGTGGTTCAGCCTCCGATTTGGAGGCCGGGGTGGTTCAGCCTCCGATTTGGAGGCCGGGGTGGTTCAGCCTCCAATTTGGAGGCCGGGGTCGATCAGCCTTCGATTTGGAGGCCGGGGTCGATCAGCCTCCGATTTGGAGGCCGGGGTCAATCAGCCTCCGATTTGGAGGCCGGGGTCGATCAGCCTCCGATTTGGAGGCCGGGGTCGATCAGCCTCCGATTTGGAGGCGCGGGTGGCTCAGCCTCCGATTTGGAGGCGCGGGTGGCTCAGCCTCCGATTTGGAGGCCGGGGTGGCTCAGCCTCCGATTTGGAGGCCGGGGTGGCTTAGCCTCCGATTTGGAGCCTGGGGTCACTCAGCTTTCGATTTGGCGTGTCGGCCCTTTAAGACTCATTTCGGTGCGCTGGCCCTTTAATAATCACTTTGGCGCGTCGGCCCTTTAAGAGCTAGTTTGGCTCACTGGGCTTCTAAATCAACTTTGGCAGAAATTCTCTCTCAGGGGCATGCGTCATGTGATGAAGCTAGATTTGCATTTGTGCTGTGGGTTTTGCTTTAAGAGCTGATATTATGTGGCAGAAGCTCTGTCTTGGGGGTCAAGTGAAGTTCGTAGGCGTTGGCATAGTGACTGGGTGTACGTGCGCGTATAAATGAGCTCAACTGCCATTTCAATCGCCTCAGGGCACGTTTTGCCATTTCCTATTGAAAAGCATTGGAGACAGTGCATTCCAATTATGGGAAAAAAAATTTTCAAGCGCAAATTGCGCAAAAACTACAAATCCGATCGACATGAAAAATACCTAGCACACCTCTCATGGACGCTGGCTTCGAAACGACACCTCAATGGAGTCTGTGCGTGTAGCGGTTCGGGCCATATTAATTGCGGAAATCAACTTAATAATAATAAGAAGAATAAGTTAGCAGCGTTCGGATTACAATATATTGGCTTTTTCAAACCACTATAGCTAGATGTGTACTTCCTGAAGGAAGTACAGATAGTGGTTTGAAATGGTGCCCGGGCTGCCCCTTTAAGAGAGACTTGCCTGCTGCCCCTGCAAGATTTTCAACTCAGGATCCGTTTTAACTGTGGGTGTCTCTCAGGGGCCACTTTGGCCTCAGGGTCTGATTTTGTGGGTGGGGCCCCTCAGGGCCCGATTTTGTGGGTGGGGTCCCTCAGGGTCTGATTTTGTGGCCGGGGCACCTCAGGGTCCGATTTGGTGGGTGGGGCCCCTCAGGGTCCGATTTGGTGGCCGGGGCCCCTCAGGGGCAAATTTGGTGGGTGGGACCCCTCAGGGTCCGATTTTGTGTCCGGGGCCCCTCAGAGTCCGATTTGGTGGTTGGGGCCCCTCAGGGTCTGATTTTGTGGCCGAGGCCCCTCAGGGTCCGATTTTGTGACCGGAACACCTCAGGGTCCGATTTTGTGGGTGGGGCCCCTCAGGGTCCGATTTTGTGGCCGGGGCCCCTCAGGGTCCGATTTGGTGGGTGGGGACCCTCAGGGTCCGATTTTGTGGCCAGGGCCCCTCAGGGTCCGATTTTGTGGTGGGGACCCTCAGGTCCGATTTGGTGGGTGGGGCCCCTCAGGGTCCGATTTTGTGGCCGGGGCCCCTCAGAGTCCAATTTTGTGGTCGGGGCCCCTCAGGGTCCGATTTGGTGGCCGGGGCCCCTCAGGGTCCGATTTGGTGGGTGGGGCCCTCTGGGTCTGATTTGGTGGGCGGGGACACTCGGTCCAATTTGAAGCGGGGGCCCCTCAGGGTCCGATTTAGTGGGCTGGGCCACTCAGGGTCCGATTTGGTGGGCGGGGCCACTCAGGGTCCGATTTGGTGGGCGGGGCCACTCAGGGTTCGATTTGGTGGGTGGGGCTCCTCAGGGCCCGAATTTGTGTTTGAGGCCCCCCAGTGTCTGATTTTGTGGGTGGGGCCCCTCAGGGTCCGATTTTGTGTCCAGGGCCCCTCAGGGTCCGATTTTGTGGTTGAGGCCCTTCAGAATCCGATTTGGTGGGCGGGGACATCAGGGTCCGATTTGGTGGGCGGGGCCACTCAGAGTCCGATTTGGTGGGCGGGGCCCCTCAAGGTCCGATTTGGTGAGTGGGGCCCCTCAGAGTTCAATTTGGTGAGCGGGGCCCCTCAGGGTCCGATTTGGTCAGCGGGGCCCCTCAGGGTCCGATTTGGTCAGCGGGGACCCTCAGGGTCCGATTTGGTCAGCGGGACCCCTCAGAGTCAGATTTGGTGGGCGGGGCCCCTCAGGGTCCGATTTTTTGGTTGGGGCCCTTCAGGGTCCGATTTTGTGGGTGGAGCCCCTCAGGGTCCGATTTTGTGTGTGGGGCCCCTCAGGGTCCGATTTTGTGGTTGGGGCCTTTCAGAATCCGATTTGGTGGGCGGGGCGCCTCAGGGTCCGATTTGGTGAGCGGGGCCTCTCAGAGTTCAATTTGGTGAGCGGGGCCCCTCAGGGTCCGATTTGGTGAGCGGTGCCCCTCAGGGTCCGATTTGGTGGGCAGGGCCTGTCAGGGTCTGATTTGGTGGGTGGGGCCCCTCAGTGTCCGATTTGCTGGGCGGGAGCCATTCTGGGTCTGATTTGGTGGACGGGGCCCCTCAGGGTCCAATTTTGTGGGTGGGGCCCCTCAGGGTCTGATTTTGTGGCCGGGGCCCCTCAGGGAACTATTTTGTGGTCGGGGCCCCTCAGGGTCTGATTTTGTGGGTGGGGCCCCTCAGGGTCCGATTTGGTTGGCTGCGCCACTCTGGGTTTGATTTTGTGATTGGGGCCCCTCAGGGTCCGATTTTGTGGGTGGGGCCCCTCAGGGTCTGATTTTGTGTCCGGGGCCCTTCAGGGTCCGATTTGGTGGGTGGGGCTCCTCAGGGTCCGAATTTGTGGTTGGGGCCCCTCAGTGTCTGATTTTGTAGGTGGGGCCCCTCAGGGTCCGATTTTGTGTCCAGGGCCCCTCAGGGTCCGATTTTGTGGTTGAGGCCCTTCAGAATCCGATTTGGTGGGCGGGGCCCTCAGGGTCCGATTTGGTGGGCGGGGCCACTCAGAGTCCGATTTGGTGGGCGGGGCCACTCAGGGTCTGATTTGGTGGGCGGGGCCCCTCAAGGTCCGATTTGGTGAGTGGGGCCCCTCAGAGTTCAATTTGGTGAGCGGGGCCCCTCAGGGTCCGATTTGGTCAGCGGGACCCCTCAGGGTCAGATTTGGTGGGCGGGGCCCCTCAGGGTCCGATTTTTTGGTTGGGGCCCTTCAGGGTCCGATTTTGTGGGTGGAGCCCCTCAGGGTCCGATTTTGTGTGTGGGGCCCCTCAGGGTCCGATTTTGTGGTTGGGGCCTTTCAGAATCCGATTTGGTGGGCGGGGCGCCTCAGGGTCCGATTTGGTGAGCGGGGCCTCTCAGAGTTCAATTTGGTGAGTGGGGCCCCTCAGGGTCCGATTTGGTGAGCGGTGCCCCTCAGGGTCCGATTTGGTGGGCAGGGCCTGTCAGGGTCTGATTTGGTGGGTGGGGCCCCTCAGTGTCCGATTTGCTGGGCGGGAGCCATTCTGGGTCTGATTTGGTGGGCGGGGCCCCTCAGGGTCCAATTTTGTGGGTGGGGCCCCTCAGGGTCTGATTTTGTGGCCGGGGCCCCTCAGGGAACTATTTTGTGGTCGAGGCCCCTCAGGGTCTGATTTTGTGGGTGGGGCCCCTCAGGGTCCGATTTGGTTGGCTGGGCCACTCTGGGTTTGATTTTGTGATTGGGGACCCTCAGGGTCCGATTTTGTGGGTGGGGCCCCCCAGGGTCAGATTTTGTGTCCGGGGCCCTTCAGGGTCCGATTTTGTGGTTGGGGCCTTTCAGAATCCGATTTGGTGGGCAAGGCCGCTCAGGGTTCCGGTTTGGTGAGCGGGGCCCCTCAGAGTTCAATTTGGTGAGCAGGGCCCCTCAGGGTCCGATTTGGTGAGCGGGGCCCCTCAGGGTCTGATTTTGTGGGTGGGGCCCCTCAGGGTCCGATTTGGTTGGCTGGGCCACTCTGGGTTTGATTTTGTGATTGAGGCCCCTCAGGGTCCGATTTTGTGGGTGGGGCCCCTCAGGGTCTGATTTTGTGTCCGGGGCCCTTCAGGGTCCGATTTTGTGGTTGGGGCCTTTCAGAATCCGATTTGGTGGGCAAGGCCGCTCAGGGTTCCGGTTTGGTGAGCGGGGCCCCTCAGAGTTCAATTTGGTGAGCAGGGCCCCTCAGGGTCCGATTTGGTGAGCGGGGCCCCTCAGGGTCCGATTTGGTGAGCTGGGCCCCTCAGGGTCCGATTTGGTGAGCTGGGCCCCTCAGGGTCCGATTTGGTGGGCGAGGCCCCTCAGGGTCCGATTTGGTTGGCGGGGCCACTCAGGGTCCGATTTGGTGGGTGGGGCTCCTCAGGGTCCGAATTTGTGGTTGGGTCCCCTCAGGGTCTGATTTTGTGGGTGGGGCCCCTCAGAATCCGATTTGGTGGGCGGGGCCCCTCAGGGTCCGATTTGGTGGGCGGGGCTACTCGGTCAAATTTGGTGGGCGGGGCCCCTCAGGGTCCGATTTTGTGGGTGGAGCCCCTCAGGATCTGATTTAGTGGCTGGGGCCCCTCAGGGTCCGATTTGGTGGGCAGGGACACTGGGTCCGCTTTGGTGGGCGGGGACACTCTGGGTCCGATTTTTTAAGCGGGGCCACGCTGGGTCCGATTTGTAGGCCAGGGTGGCTCAGCCTCCGATTTGGAGGTCGGGGTGGCTCAGCCTCTGATTTGGAGCCAGGGGTCACTCAGCTTTCGATTTGGCGCGACGGCCCTTTAAGACTCATTTTGGTGAGCTGACCCTTTAAGTATCACTTTGGCGCGTCGGCCCTTTAAGAGCCAGTTTGGCTCACTGGGCTTCTAAATCCACTTTGGCGCACATTCTCTCTCAGGGGCATGCGTCATGTGATGAAGCTAGATTTGCATTTGTGCTGTGGGTTTCGCTTTAAGAGCTGAAATTATCTGGCAGAATCTGTGTCCTGGAGAGGTCACGTGAAGTTCGTAGGCGTTGGCATAGTAACTGGGTGTGCCTGCGCATATCAATGAGCTTAACTGCCATTTGAATCGCCTCAGGGCACGTTTAGCCATTTCCCATTGAAATGCATTGGAGACAGTGCATTCCAATGACGGGAAAAAAAATTTTCAAACGCAAATTGCGCAAAAACTACAAATCCGATCGACACGAAAAATACTTAGCACACCTCTCGTGGACGCTGGCTTCGAAACGACACCTCAACGGAGTCTGTGCGTGTAGCGGTTCGGGCCGTATTAATTGCGGAAATCAACTGAATAATAAGAATAAGCAGCGTTCGGATTACAATATAGTGTTTTTTTCAAACCACTATAATAAGTTAGCAGCGTTCGGATTACAATATAGTGTTTTTTTCAAACCACTATAATAAGTTAGCAGCGTTCGGATTACAATATAGTGTTTTTTTCAAACCACTATAATAAGTTAGCAGCGTTCGGATTACATGATAGTGTTTTCTTCAAAGCACTATAAATATAAGAAATCGGATTACAATATGTTGCTTGAACCTAGAGTTTCAAGCACCATAAATATAGATAATAGTAAATTATTGATTTCCTCCAGGCAGGATAAAATTAGTATTAGAGACCTCAATCTAGGGAAAGGGGAGGCGTCAGCATGGGCTTGAAACGCAGAGGGCTGTATTTTAGTCCCAGTCCATCCCAAGTCACAATATCCAGAAAAAGGAAATGTTTACAGAAGTGAAGAACATTTAGCGTTCAAACTCTGTTTAACAAATTTTATGGCGGAAAAGACAGATGTAAAAGCTTGCCTCACTGATCAAACCCATAGTTCTTCCCTCCTGGACTGAGTTTGGAACTGATGCTCAGTCTATGATGTTGCCACGTTAATTATTGCTAGGCAACTTCCTTTTATGGTGAGATGCCCCTTTAAGATTCCATCCTCGGATTCTATTATGACATCACTGATGACATGTTAACATTCCACCCCAAGATTCCATTATGACATCATAATGCACCACGGCTACTTAGCCAAGTGCTTACTGCCCAGGTGTCATTGTTGTCAGTGATTGGCTGCGAAGCTGGTGATATACTGACTGCGCTTGGATTTGTTTGAAATGTCTGACATTTCTTCACATAAACTTGAGGAGTTGGCACTACTCCGGGAGATTCTTACCACCTATTCCCCTGACAATGTGCTACCAATACCCGATGGCGTCCTCAGCTTCACTTACCGGCTGGTTATGAAGCTAGTGAGAGACTGCCTGACCAAACACCAACAAGGTCGTATAAGCTCAGAATATCTTGAGCATTTACAGATGAACATCAGGACATTAGTACAACAGGTAAGTAACAGACAATCTGGGTAAAGCATATAAAACAATAATGGATAATATTCATAAAATACAAGCTGGGGAGGGGGGCGGTGATAGCGTGGGCCCGCGTGCTCTTCAATGCCAGGGCTGAATTTTACTCCCAGTCCACCCTGGTCACAATATGTAAAAAAAATAGTAAATGGTTACACATGTAAACAATATTTAGCATCCAAAACCTGGTTAAAATAATTTTGGGTGGGAAAGATGGATATAAAAGCCTGATCAGAAGAGCAAAGCCATGGTTTTCCGTCTTTCCCTGATTCTGGTTCTGATGCTCAACCCATAATGTTGCCAACTTAATTGTTACTAGAATGTTGCCAGGCAACCTTCCTTTATGGTTAGATGTCCCTTTAACCCCTTCACCACCTTGCAATTTTCCGTTTTTGTGCTTTCTTTGTTTTGCTCCCCTTCTTCTCAGATCCAGAACACTTTTTGACCATCAATATAGCCTATGAGGGCTTGTTTTTTGCAGCCCGAGTTGTAGTTTTTAATGACACTATAGATTACATATATTGTACTTGAAAACGGGAAAAAATTCAAGTGCGGTGAAATTGTAAAAAAGTGCAATTCCACAATTCACTAAATGCTAAAACTGACCTGGTAATATGATTCTACAGGACAGTACGCGAATGCAGATACCAAACATGTATAGGTCCTTTTTTTTTCTATTTAAGTGGTGGAAAAAAAATCTGAACGCCGGCAATGAGTCGGTGTTCATAAAAGATGATCAATGGACAGGCACACTGGTCTTCTGCACACCCCCGGCTTTTATGATAACCCATTGCAACCCCAGAATCATGTGACAAGGGCTCTGATGAGCGAGACTTGAGACACGGTTCGGTCCGAACGTCTTAAATGCCGTTGTTAGTGATTAACAGCAGCATTTAAGTGGTTGACAGCCAAAATCCATCTGCATCTATTTGCGGGACAAGACAGCTTATCACACCATCAACTGTCATGTGCGGGTAGAGATGCGGGCTCTGTCACTGCCTAAAAAAGACAGGCACACGACCTTGGACGTACCTATACTTTCAAAGTTGTAAATCGGTTAAGGTTCCATCCCTGATTCCATGATGACATCACTGATGACATGTTAACATTCCACCACAAGATTCCATTATGACATCATAATGCACCACCACTACCTGCCCAAGTGCTTACTGCCCAGGTGTCATTGTTGTCAGTGATTGGCTGTGAAGCTGTTGATATACTGACTGCGCTTGGATTTGCTTGAAATGTCTGGAATGTCTTCAGATATACTTGAGGAGTTGGCACTACTCCAGGGGATTCTTACCACCTATGCCCCTGACAAAGTGCTACCCCTACCCGATGGCGTCCTCAGCTTCACTTACCGGCTGGTTGTGAAGCTAGTGAGCGACTGCCTGACCAAACACCAACAAGGTCGTATAAGCTCAGGATATCTTGAGCATTTACAGATGAACATCAGGACATTAGTACAACAGGCAACAGACAATCTGGGCAAAGCATATAAAACAATAATGGATAATATTCACAGCACATGAAACAATAATGAATAAAATTCACAAAATACAAGTTTATTTACATGAAATATGTATTTTGGCCAAGAGCAATATAATTTATAGCTTATAAGAAGTATCCATATATGTAGTAATTGTAGCTGTAGATTGCAGGAGTAAAATGGTGACAGAAATAGCGTCCTATATTCTCTACTTTCTCTCATGATTTTCCTTTTTTGTTTATTTCCATTTTTATAGGCTGAAGAAAGATCCCAATATGGAGATTTGACCTTTTTTAAAGAATTGGTCGCACAGTTCCTGATTGTACTACGGCATATAGCCCGCTCACGGAAGCTTTTGGTAAGAATCCGTCATCTTCTATATCTCATGTCTTTCTTGTCTGATCTTCTCCAGATTACTAGTCATAGCAGATTGTCATATTTCTCATTCTAGAAGCCCCCTGTCCGCTCCAGGCAGATACAGGATCTTTTATGGCAGCCTGTCTCTGCTCCATCCTCGGTGGGGACAGTCTGTACTGTGCTCAGTGGTGCGGACCTTTCATATCACATCGGTCTCGCTTTATCTTCACAATCTTCCTTCTTGTAAATGCTGCAGTTCTGGTAATAGATGTTATTGGAGAACTGTCGTATATACAAGTCCCTTATATATTAATGTGGATTTACTGGACGGAGCGGCCGTGTATATTCCCCGCCATTATGTAAATCCAGCTTTAGTCCATTCTGTCTTTTGTGTACTGTAATTTAGTAGTTGTGAATTGTTATATAAATTGCGCATATTATATCCATCAGAGAACACCGGAGGGTGACTCCAAAGAGGGGAAACACCGAAATATCGCTGACCCCAATACCAGTGAGCCAGGGCTAAAAAGCGTTCTGATTGAAGGTAAGCTGATCATCTTGCGTTCCTACAAATATTAATATTATGGAGACACCAGAGAATATAAAATTTACTCTACATCCTCTGTATGAGGCCGGTGACGGCTCCTGAACCTCCTATAGACTATAATGGAGAGGGCTCATGCAAATCTGAAAACCCCTCTGGTTCTCTCTTGTGGGATCTTCTCAGCCCCAAAATGCACAGAGGACCTCACAGGGTCCCCATCCAAGTCACTGTCAGATCCCAAGCAATCACACATTTATGGTAGAGTATATCTATCTATGGATGTGCCATAAGTATATCCAGTATGTGCAGAATATCCATAGAACTAGTATTATGCCATTTACTTGTCTTTCCTTCCTTATATCGATGTGTTATATATTCAGTTCTGATATCGTCTAATACATGATGTCTCATTATTTTATCATTATATTAGAGACAACTGAGCCGGCAACTGCTGACGGTGGAATATCTGAGACACCAGAGATCCCCGAATCTGCCAGTGTAAGTATCAGAGAAAACATCTGTATATCATCAGATAACGGGGTATGAATTACACATCACATGTTACACCCCAGAGTACAGTGGGTTAACGCTATTCTTAATGTAGATTGGACCTATTATTATTATTCCTGTCTCCTCTGTGTGATGTCCCTTACCATCCCCTCCATACAATGATATATGTGTATGGAGGATATCCCTATAATATAATAGTGTCTGGGGAGCGTCCTGCTGCTATCATGTCCTCTACATCTGCTGCAGTGTAATCAGCGGGGACATAATGTAGAGAAGTTCCTGCATCTGCAGCTTTTAATTTCCTGCAACTTTTATGTCTCATTGTCATTTCTTATTCTTCTAGGCCGTTGTCAGATCATTGACCCCTATGAGAAAACCAAGTAAGAGCGACTATACCCGGATCAAAGAGATCGGCAGTGGAGCTTTTGGGTGAGCGTTATGTATAATCTTCATTTTTCCCAAACTCCTTATGATGATGCCTCTTTCTATATGTCCTGCCTTAGGGAAATTCCTGTATATGAGTCTACATCTAAATGTTACTGTATTCCAAGACATGTAACATTTTTATTTTTTCATCCCATAGAGCTTTGTAAAGACTTGTTTTTTTTGTGTTGAGCTGTTGTTATCGGTACCACTTTGCACTAGATCTATTCTACATCTAGTCATCTAGTCCAGATCTACTGTATTTTTCGGACTATAAGACGCACCGGACCATAAGACGCACCCCAAATTTTGGGGTGGAAAATAGGGGAAAAAAATAATGTGTCAAATGGGGGTCCGTCTTACAGTCTGAATTCCGTGGGGTGGCTGTGCTCTGTGGGGTGGCTGTGTCCGTGGGGTGGCTGTGCTCTGTGGGGTGGCTGTGTCCGTGGGGTGGCTGTGCTCTGGTCACAATATACTTACAAATCTTGTTGCGGCGGTCCCATGGCGGGGGTCCCAATGCAGCCTCCCTGTGCTCTGTGGTGCGGTGGTGTCGGGGCTCTGTAGTGTGGCTGCAGCGGGGCTCTGTGCTGCGTGGGGGGCTCCGTCTGCATTTCGTTAAAGCCCGAAAGCCTCCCGCAGCTCAGTTGCTGCGACGCGGAGGCCTCCGGACAGATGGCTGCCAGGGGCCTCTGGAAAGATGGCCGCTGCTCAGTTTCAGATCTCCGCAGCGAGATCTTGTCCCGAGATCTTGTCCCGAGATCTCGGGATGAGATCTCGTTGCCGTGAATTGAATTTGAGTATGCGCCACTCCCGGCGGCCATCTTTCTGGAGGCCACCGCACTGCAGCAACGGAGCTGCGGGGGCTTTCAGGCTTTAACGAAATGCCGGCGGAGCCCCCCACGCAGCAGATCCCTGCTGCAGCAACACTACAGAGCCCCGACCCCACCGCACCACAGAGCACAGGGAGGCTACATTGGGACCGCCGTCATGAGACCTCCGCAACAGAATTTCTAAGTATATTGCTACCATAAGACGCACCCCCATTTTCACCAAAAAATTTTTGGGAAAAAACTGCGTCTTATGGTCCAAAAAATACGGTATTTGTCATGATTCAGCTCAGTTATCATGTGATATGGATGAAAACCTCCCATAAGTGATCATTCATGCTGAGTTATTTTGTGTATTTCCAGACATTGATTTCTAGTGACGGCCATACACCTATTATTAACTATTAGTGATGAGCGAGTATACTCGTTACTCGAGATTTCCGAGCATGCTCGGGTGTTCTCCGAGTATTGGATGTGCTTGGAAATTTCGTTTGTGTCACCGCAGCTGCATGATTTGTGGCTGCTAGACAGCCTGAATACATGTGGGGATTTCCTAACAAACACACAATCCTCCTCACATGTATTCAGGCTGTCCAGCAACCACAAATCATGCAGCTGCGGTGACACAAACTAAATTTCTGAGCACGACCAAACTACTTGGAGATCACCCGAGTATGCTCAGAAATCTTGAGTAACGACTCGCTCATCACTATTAACTATTAGGACAGAAGATCATTTGAAATATAGACAGACTGTTAGTAAGAATTCTGTATAAATTATGGCTTTTTCTCCTCTACAGGGCCGTCCACTTAGTGCGTCATAAAGACATAAACAAGGTATTCGCCATGAAGAAACAAGACCGGAGTAACCTGCATCGTCCAGAGTATCTTGAAATGGCCTACCTGGAAAGGGACATCGCAATATTCTCTGATTGTCCCTTTGTTGTCTCCACGCTTTGTTCCTTCCCAACTAAACGACATCTGTGTATGGTCATGGACTTTGGAGCAGGTAAGACATATCCATTGTATCTCTATCCAGCCCATTTCTGCTTAAATATATAAAGCTATCAATGTATTTATATGTCATTAATCTACATGCTCAGAAGAACAGTTTTGGAGGGTTGCCTCTTTCTGACAGATAATAATTTTCATTGCTTCTTATTGCATTTTTTCTTCTGATGTTGGGCGATCAAAAACACTGCAATTCCATCTGAGTTTATTTGTTTTTATATTATTTATTTTGAATGGAGAAAAAGTGATTTTTATATTTATTTTCTTTCCCCAAATATTTTTATTATTTTTTAGTCTCCATAAGGGACCTGAACTTGTGATTATATAATCGTAAATACTATGTACTGCAATATGGGCATTGCAGAATATGGTGAAAATCTTGGTCCACTATGAAGCCAAGCTACACAGTGACTGTCACAGAAGTACCATAGTGGCAAGGATAGTAGTCTTCCTCAGACACTCAGCAGCCATAGCAAACCACTGACATGGAATGGGGGCGATGAGTGCTTAGAGCAGCTCGCCTCCAGGTCACCTGCTGTAAATGCCGCTGTCAGATATTGACAGTGTAATGTAAGAGTTTACCAGCAGGGGGCAGATCTCAGCTCTTTTTTATGGGATTACCCTGCAGTATACGCTCTACATCACACAGTGTATCTCTATGATTGACTCCCTGCCCCAATGTCTCACCTTATTTCTCATTCACACTCATCATGTGTAATTTACATTGTAAAAAACCCTCACCTGTCATATTTGCTTTCTGCTCTAGGAGGAGACTGTGACAGTCTCTTAAAGGTTTATGGCCGTTTACCGCTCTCCTTAGCCCGCTTGTATGTTGCAGAAGCGGTTCTTGCTGTGGAATATCTGCACAGCTTTGGTGTGGTTCACCGAGACCTGAAGCCTTTAAAGTAAGTGAACGCTGCAGTATAATAAAGGGAGAGACAGTTATAGTTTGGTATACAGTCTGTGGGTTATTACTTAGGGCTGACAATATCTTTTCTTTCACAGCCTCATAATATCATCAACTGGACATATCAAAGTCACGGATTTTGGGCTTTCAAAACTCGGACTTATGAGACCAACATCAGACATTTACAAGGTTCGAAGTTTTGACATCACCAGAGAGTTCCGTGATAAAGAGGTTAGCTATAGATTAAAAACTTATTCTTCACAGATCTGATCTATTTCTGCTTCTCTGACATTTTCTCACATAGAAAACTTTTACACTGATATTATTTGTCACAGTAATTTTCATTGATCATCTTCTCATTGTTCTGTTGGTTTCCAGACGAGCGGCACCTTGCATTATATGGCCCCAGAAGTCCTCTTAAAAGCGGGCTATGGAAGGCCTATTGACTGGTGGTCAATAGGGATCATCACATATCAATTTCTTACCGGCAATTTGCCATTTAAAGGAAGATGCGAAGATGAGATTTTCCTCAGAATCATAACGGGTAAGTAAAATAATCTGAATGCTGTGTTTTGCCATAGTAATTTGGTTGAGTTGTTAGGTTCATACTTTGGTTTAGCTACTTGTTGTTTTTGATAGTTTTTTAAATTATAGTAAATATAGACTTTCTTTTCTGTAACATTTACATTTTATATAACAGAAGACATCACTTTGAAATTTAAAAATCGTGCTGTTCATCCCGATGCTCAAAACTTCATAACTCAGCTGCTCAGAAAAACTCCCAACTGTAGACTCGGGACAGGTAATGTATATAGTAGTATTAATAATGACTTATAACTCCACTGTGACCTGACAAATAGATAATTTCCATGAGGATTAGCACTGAGGTCTCTGCGTTACCTCCTTGTCTATTTCCCATTCTTCATGCCATGACTTACAGTATATTTTGGCTCTGCTATATCTTCAGTTTAGATTACCATAAAATGTACAGTCTTCCTAATATTGTCTGGATCACTTTTTTCTTGTCTTCCGTTTCCAGGAGGAGCAAATGAAATCAAGAGCCATCCATTCCTGAGAAAGTTAGATTTTGAGAATCTTGAAAATCAGGAGCCAGCGTTTAGGCCAATTCTTAGGTCAGAGGAGGACACCCACTACTTTCCCAGTAAGTAGAATGAGACGTCATCTGGTTAAAGCTGCCGTTTGTCTTGTCTTTTATTTTATGTGACAATATGTTCCCATCATTATGAGTAATAACATGGTGACGGTCTGTGATTATATTAATAATCTCTGATAATACTTGTATTTTGTAGCTTGTATTGAGAGACGCAAACATATAGATTCAGATGAGAGTGACACAAGTGAAGTCAGTGATTGGCCAGAAAGCCTAAACTATGTGTCATCTTCTCAAAGACTTTCTAAGGTAAGTATGTGATCAGTAAATCCACAAAACTATAACTAAAATAATATAAAAACTCTCTCTCTGTATATATATTTAATTTTACTCTGTGTATTTTAGCTATATGCAACCAATACCAGGATGAAGAGCAATGAAGATCATGAGCCATCTCCAGATTGTTCTCTAGAGACCAGCACAAAACACTCAGACGTGTGAGTAGATTATTATTATGGGGTATAGTACTGACATATCTTCAGAATACCAAATACAAGTCGCATATGACACAATACTAAATCTAGAATCCACCATTCCATGATTGATCATCACTGTGGGGTCTGGCTTGTCATAACGCTGGTGATAACAGTTGATCATTGTGACCAGCCTTTCATTTCCATTTCATTAAAGCCCTTTATTACTAGTTATTCTTCATTCTTGCTGATAGAAGGCAGTTCTGTGCAAGGTATACCCTTCATTTTGTCCTAATTGCCCATAAAAAAGGAGTCATTTTATTTTTCATTGCTTTCACTTGTAATTTATTTATTTTTCTTCTACTAAACAGGCAGAAAGATTCTCCTACTAGAAATGATGGTGATAATCAGTGTTTCACTACTGAAAACAACAAGTCACCCTCTCCCATATTGTCAGGTAAGTGCAGGTCTATAGGAGATCTTGTTGTCGTCACTGATCAAAAGGTGTTAATGTAAATGTTACATGAGGACTCAGAAAATCACTGCTTTTCTGTGCCTTTAAAATAAACAACAATCCAACACGTTAATGTATAAAATTCTCACTCTTATGGGCTGCGCATTAAAAGGTATAAGGGGCCATACAGTCTGGTGCCTGATACTGAAACTTTTTTCAGTTTTGTGTTTTTATTTTTCGCTCCCCTTATTTCCAGAGCCATAACTTTTTTATTTTAAGGTCAATATGGCCGTGTGAGGGCTTATTTTTTGTGGGATGAGTTGTACTTTTGAACAATACCATTGGTTTTACCAAGTCTTGTAACAGAAAACAGGAAAAAAATTCCAAGTGCGGTAAAATTGCAAACAAAATGCAATCCCGCACTTAATTTTCGATTGGCTTTATTGCTAGGTTCACTAAATGCTAAAACTGAACGGCGATTTTGATTTTGCAAGTCATTACAAGTTCGTAGACACCAAACAAGTCTAGGTTCTTTTTTATCTAAGTGGTTAAGAAAAATTCCAAACTTTGCAAAAAAAAAAAATTGCACCCTTTTCTGAGACCAGTAGCGTCTCCATTTTTCGTGATCTCTGGTTGGCTGAGGGCTTATTTTTTGTGCGCCGAGCTGACGTTTTTAATGATAACACTTTTGTGCAGATACGTTCTTTTGATTACCCGTTATTGCATTTTAATGCAATGTCGTGGCGACCAAAAAAACGCAAGTCTGGCATTTTGATTTGTTTTCTCGCTCAGCCATTTTGCGATAGGGTTAATCCTTTTTTTATTGATAGATCGGGTGATTCTGAACATGGTAATACCAAATATGTGTAGGTTTTATTTTTTTTATTGTTTAATTTTGGATGGGGCGAAAGAGGGGTGATTTAAAATCTTGTTTTTGTTTTATTTTTTTATATTTTTAAAAACATTTTTTTAATTTTGGCATGCTTCAATGGCCTCCATAGGAGGCTAGAAACTGCCATAACTGGATCGCCTCTGCTACATAGAGGAGATGCATAGATTACCTCTATGTAGCAGAATTACAGGTGTGCTATGAACGCCGACCACAGGGTTGCGCTCATAGCAATCCGGCATCAGCAACCATAAAGATATGACTCTAATCTTTTGACTTGATATGAATCTAATCTTATAAGAGTTTATCATTGACATGTTTTTCTTACTTTTTTATATGATTTTCCAGTTGGGAACAAAAATAAATCTGCATTAAACCTGGGAGAAGAGAAAAACCCAGAAATAGTAGCAGAGACAGAACCTAGCAGAGGTAAGTGTGACAATAAGGTCTATGTTGTGTGATGTCGGCGACTGAGAAAAATTCATGAGGAGGAGATGTTATATGTCAGTGGTGGATTGTCTCATCTATGACTGACAATGATCATTGACTTGTTTTTCTTTTTTTTATATGAATTTCCAGTTGAGATGAAAAATACATCTGCATTAAAACTGGGAGAAGAGCAAGACCCAGAAATTGTAGCAGAGACAGAATCTAGCAGAGGTAAGTGTGACAAAAAGGTCTATGTTGTCTGATGTCGGCGACTAAGAATAATTCACAAGGAGGATATATTATATGCAGTTATAAGCGAGTGTGCTCTTTCCTCTTTACATGCTCGGGTGTTCTCGGAGTAGTTTGGGCGTGCTCGGAAATCAAGTTTTAGTCCCCGCAGCTGCATGATTAGAGACTGCTAGACCGCCTGAATTCATGTGAGGATTTCCGAAGAAACAGGCAATCCTTCCCACATGTATTCAGGCTGTCTAGCAGCTGCAAATCATGCAGCTGTGGGGACTAAACCTTAATTCACGAGCACGCTCAAAAGGCTAGGAGAACACCGGAGCATGCTCGGAAAACTCGAGAAACGAACACACCCCCTCATCACTATATGTCAATGGTGGGATTTTGAGATCTTTGACTGACAATGATCATTGACTTGTTTTTCTTACTTTTTTATATGAATTTCCAGTTGATACAAAAAATACATCTGCATTAAAACTGGGAGAAGATCAAGACCCAGAAATAGTAGCAGAGACAGAACCTAGCAGAGGTAAGTGTGACAAAAAGGTCTATGTTGTCTGATGTCGGCGACTGATAATAATTCATGAGGAGGAGATGTTATATGTAGTGATAAGCGAGTGTGCTCTTTACTCGAGTTTTCCGAACATGCTCGGGTGTTCTCTGAGTAGTTTGGGCGTGCTCGGAAATCAAGTTTTAGGTCCCGCAGCTGCATGATTTGAGACTGCTAAACAACCTGAATTCATGTGAGGATTTTCGAAAAAACATGCAATCATCCCCGCATGTATTCAGGCTGTCTAGCAGCTGCAAACCATGCAGCTGCGGGGACTAAAATTTAATTTCCGAGCACGCCCAAAATACTCGGCGAACACCCAGAGAACACCTAAGCATGCTTGGAAAATTCAATTAACGAGCACAATCGCTCGTCACTACATATAATATATCCTCCTCGGGAATTATTCTCAGTTGCCGACATCAAACAGTCAGTCCCTGCAGCTGCATGACTTGCGGCTGACAGCCTGAATACATGTGGAGATTGCCCGTTCTTTAGCAAAAATCCCCACATGTATTCAGGCATTCCAGCAGCCGCAAATCATGCAGCTGCAAGGACTAAAACTTATTTCACGAGTACGCTCAAAATACATGGAGAACACCCGAGCATGCGCGGAAAACTCCAGTAACGAGCACACTCGCTCATCACTATAAGTCAATGGTGGGATTTTCACATCTATGACTGACAATGATCATTGACTTGTTTTTCTTACTTTTTTACATGAATTTCCAGTTGAGACAAATACATCTGCATTAAAACTGGGAGAAGATCAAGACCCAGAAATAGTAGTAGAGACAGAATCTAGCAGAGGTAAGTGTGACAATAAGGTCTATGTTGTCTGATGTCAGCGACTGAGAATAATTCACGAGGGCGATATATTATATGTCAATGGTGGGGTTTTCACATCTATGACTGACAATGATCATTGACTTGTTTTTCTTACTTTTTTACATGGATTTCCAGTTGAGACAAATACATCTGCATTAAAACTGGGAGAAGATCAAGACCCAGAAATAATTGTAGAGACAGAATCTAGCAGAGGTAAGTGTGACAATAAGGTCTTTGCTGTCTGATGTTGGCGACAGAATAATTCACGAGGACGATATATTATATGTCAATGGTGGGATTTTCACATCTATGACTGACAATGATCACTGACTTGTTTTTCTTACTTTTTTACATGAATTTCCAGTTGAGATGAAAAATACATCTGCAATAAAACTGGGAGACGATCAAGACCCAGAAATAGTAGTAGAGACAGAGTCTAGCAGAGGTAAGTGTGACAATAAGGTCTATGTGGTCTGATGTTGGCGATTGAGAATTATTCACGAGGAGGAGATGTTATACAATTGCCACATGTATGATGATTGACAATGATCACTGACTGGTTTTTTTTTACATTTTATATGAATTTCTAGTTGAGAAGAAAAATAACTCTGCAAAAATACTGGTAGAAGAGCAAAATGGCCAAATAGTAGAAGAGCGAAAACCTAGAAGACGTAAGTGTGATAATAAAGTCTATATTGTTTGATGTTGGCCAGTGAGAATAATTCATGTGGAGAAGATGTTATCTGTCAGTGGGGGGATTGTCACATGTATGATGACTGACAATGATCCTGTTCCTCTGCACGGATAAGATTTCTCTACCGTCCTGCCACAATGACACCAAAGCAGTATCCTCTAATATGGAGTTCCATTACTTACATTAGTTTTATATCTCTTCTCCTAGATTCCATCTTCCGCCGGATTATATCATCCTGCCGGCGAGGATTATCCAGGGCCGCTCGCAGCATCAGAAGATGCATTTGTCCAATCTGTCCATAGGGCACAATATACATCTAGTACAGCAAGTCCATCATCAAAGCTGTACTTGGGCAGCACGGTGGCTCAGTGGTTAGCACTGTTGCTTTGCAGCACTGGGATCCTGGGTTTAAATGTCATTAAGGAAAACATCTGCATGGAGTTTGTATGTTCTCCCCGTGTTTGCTTGGGTTTCCTCCGGGTACTCCGGTTTCCTCCCACACACCAAAGACATACTGATAGGGAATTCCTAATTTAAAAAAGTAAAATAAAAATTCTGAATTAATGTTCCTTTGTAATAGAATATTTCTGAAATATATGGCATACCAATACTGTACGTCGTACATGTTTGAAGCACCCTCATGAAGTTTTGTTTTTTCACTAAACTTGTATGTGTTGTAGTGTGGTTGGGTAATATACTTCCCTACTGCCCTCTTCTCTGAGATCAAGCTCTGTCCGACTCCACTTTTGTGTGATGTCATAACTACATAGTTACATACATAGGTTGAAAAAAGACCTAGGTCCATCAAGTTTAACCTTTCTCCACCAATTGTCCATTTTGTCACTAAATTAAATATAACCCACAATGTTATGTGTATTGAGGAAATCATCCAGCCCTTTTTAAAAACTGTTGTAGTCTGCTATTACTAGTTCTTGTGGTCGGCATTCCACAGTGTCACTGCTCTAACTGTAAATAACCCTTTCCTATTTAGTTGTTGGAATCGCCTGTCATCGCTCTTTAGCTCACTCTATGCTCTCGGTGTGAGCGAGAAGTCTCTTCTATAATGGGAGCCTATGGAGCCTTGTTCTGATGCTTCATAGGCTTACATTGTTAAAGGGAACCTGTCACCTCGTTTTTCAGCTATAAGCTGCGGCCACTGCTTTTCGGGGCTTATCTACAGCATTCTAGAATGCTGTAGAAGGGCAGTGGCCGTGGCTTATAGCTGAAAAACGAGGTGACAGGTTCCCTTTACTCACTTCATACTTGCCGATGTGGGAGATGATGTGACCTGGTCATCATCTAGCCGTGACAATTATTCCCTTATAAAAGCTTCTAGAGACATGCATAACCAGTAGGACTTGGGCATCCTAGGACAGTCCCACTTGGACTATATTCACATTGGACTATGATCAGTGGCTCTGTCGGTATTTGTGTCTGAAGCCTCGGAGGATGGGATTCAGATGTTCGCACCAACAGGAACATTGACTATAATGATGCAGGCAGAGTCAGTGTTCTATGTTGGCATCATTATATGCCTATTTGAGGCAGGCACCAAGACGCCATCTTGGTGTCTGCCTCAAAACGGCATACAAGGCCAAAAATTATGTCCTACAGAGCACACAGTGACTCCATCTACATCATTATAATCAATGGCTTCATTAACACAAACATCGGAAAACGTTTTTCTAGGGCTTCAGCTGCAAGCCCCCGACCGTAGACAAAGACACAATGTGAACTTAGATTAAGTAATTAAGTTATAGCCATCAAGAAGAAAGAAAAAAAATGGATCCAGCTTACTGCTTGTAGTCCAAATGGAGATCGTAAAGAATAACTTTTAAATAGTCTGTGGTCTGGCGCATGGGTCGAGATACATACCAGGCTAGCTCCATAGTCAGATAGCCTGTTGAGAAGTATATATGGAGGGAGAGGAGATGTAAGAAGTACACGCATCAAGGCAAGGTATTGTGGCATCAAATATTAGTCCAGTATAATAAACTGTGATATGGACCACTATATTAACCCATATTCAGTAGATGAAAAAGAACTGAAGGGTTAAAGAGCGCCAAAACACTTATAAAATAAATCAATAGTAAACCTCCCTCCATATATACTTCCCAACATTTGCACTCAGGACATGGTTTTTGATGTACTTAAATTAATGCATTTAGCAACAATATACATCTGAAATTTTTTTTGCATAGGGCTTAGTGTATTTTGCACATCATATTGATTATGTGGACTAGCTACACACATTATACGTATACAATTGTGTGATGTTATATAGAGCTTGTTATTGCTCCCATGATAATAGCTTATGTTTAATAACCGCTGTCTTTTAAACGTTTTTAATCATTTTTTTGGTGGTTTGTGTATCCCATGTAATAAAATTGACAATTTTTCTATGGTGATCCCTGCATTTGGTGTATGTCTTCTTGGTTCTTTTTTTGTGATTTACATGTGATTTGGACATACTGTGGTTGGATCCCCTCTAATTAGTCTTATTATCTGATGGTGCCCTCCGCATCCTTGTAGATAGCTTCAAAAAGTAGTAGTAGTAGTAGTATATGTAATTACTGCTATCTCCTGCCAAATTCCTTAGTGAGGAGTGCCGAACATTTATTCAGGTTATTTTTCAACCCAGAACTCTTAAGACAACGCATAGGTTAAAAAACCACTATACCAATAATAGATATGCCATGTTCTTGTATGGACCTTGAGAATATATTCATGTCAGAAGGAGCAAACATCAGAAGGAAGGGTCGGAGGTTGATCATAGAACTTTGCTTTACCTTATTGACTTAAAGGAGTGTAAAACATGAACCGATTGGCTTTATTAAAAAAATAAAGCTTTTTCCTGATCCCAAGAGACAATCAGAGTGGACATACAGGCATTTAGGATTCATGGCGGTCAGAGCCAGAACAAAGAACAATTAGTTCCAGTCAGAGCACAACAGTTCATTTTAATGGCTACATTTCATCAGTACCATTCCCTTTATAATCTACAGTAGATGATAAATGGATCTGGCAGATTTAATGGGAATGTGTCCATTTTTTTTCTCAACAATTGGAAAAAAAAATGCAAAAACGTATATTTTTTAATGGTATAAAATAGAAATCTTTGCTCATATTTTCAACTTGAAAAACTGGAGGTAGTGGGGGGCAACGGCTGATATTTGCCGTAAAAATTTAGTCTAATGTGAGATAGTGCAACTGCAGTACACATTGGTGGGATCTGCTCCATGTGTGAGACGTCACTCCTCGCCTTCTAGATGTTTGCCAAAGGATAAGGCAGGATGAAGCGTAGGAGCCATTTTGTTAGTGGCGGCAAAGTGGTATTTACAAGTGGAAAGTGACACAGAGGTCGGTCGTTAGCACAGAGTCTGTTAGTTGAAGGTGCGCTGCTCACCGTTTCATTCAGTGGCCGCATGAGATACAAGGCTCAGCAGACCGTCACACATGATGGGACTAGATACATGGCTGTGCTCAGTGTAAAGCCTCACTCAAATGTACAGTATAAGGTGGGGACATCTGAATGAGGCTTTACACTGACTGAGCAGAGATGAGTCAGTGTTCAGAGCACAGCAGTGTGATGATGAACTCTGAATACTGGAATGAGTACAGATCAGGAGCCTGACACTGTACGACTAATCCCAGGCTACTGAGCTTCTCAATAGCCTGATATTACTACAGCGTCAGGCTCCTGATCTGTGCTCACCACATCTCACAACTGCTGTGCAGACCTCCTGTCACCAACAGCTGCGTGAGCTGTTGATATGGGGGTGTAAATTGTAGCCAAGAGCACAGTTCTGGACTACAATAAAATGGCACCTGACTCCCCCGCAGCTGTGAACTGGACACCCCATGGGGAATGCACAGTCCACAGCTGAGACAGACACAATATAGGAGATTGAAACTTACACATTTAAAGAGCATCCAGCCCTACATGATCCATAACACAAAAGATAATTATTAAAAATATTCCTTTTATTAATCATCACATAAAAGCACAATAGTTATAGTATTAATAGATGCAGTGGTTGGTGTTGGTAAACAAACAAAAATTACCCGGAACTACTCAAAGCATAGACATAATAATATGCACCATTTAAATGCAGAAAACCTCCAAAAGAGAAAAGATAAAGCAAGCCACAAAACCTAAGTATATTGTTTATCAGAATCACCCCCTGCAAATATGTTCAAGTAATGTATCAATTAAGATCCAATATGAGTCACAGGTAAAGGTCCTGCCCCCCGAGGAAGCCAAATAGGCGAAACGTGCATCGGGGCACATTCCTGGAACCGGTATACTCACCCATATGGGTAAGCACTGAATGGCACTTTAATCTGCACTGTCACTTCATATATTAAGGGATACCGCTCTGATATAAAGATCTGCCTCTGGGATGTTTACTCTATGCTAGCCACATCTATTATTTTTCTATAGCTTCCTTACCCTGTATTAGACCTTTACCTGTGACTTATATTGGATCTTAATAGATACATTACTTGAACATTTTTGCAGGGGGTGATTCTGATAAACAATATACTTAGGTTTTGTGGCTTGCTTTATCTTTTCTCTTTTAGAGGTTTTCTGCATTTAAATGGTGCATATTATTATGTCTATGCTTTGAGTAGTCCCGGGTAATTTTTGTTTGTTTACCAACACCAACCACTGCATCTATTATTACTATAACTATTGTGTTTTTATGTGATGATTAGTAAAAGGAATATTTTTAATAATTATCTTTTGTGTTATGGTTCATGTAGGGCTGGATGCTCTTTAAATGTGTAAATTTTGATTATGTTTGCCGTTGCCCATCCCCTTAGGGGAATATGGAATTTTTCTATTACCCATTGCATCGGTTATATTAAACAATATAGGAGATTGTGGTCTGTGCGTCTCTAGTCTCCTATGGCCTCAGTATTTGCGGTGTGCAAGCGTCATACCTAAACAGTTACACAGCAGGAAGTATAAACTGGCAGCAGAAAAAAAAATATTAAAATCGTAAGTTAATTATACAAATTGTCTCTTCAGAGAGGAAGAGGACTAGAACGCCACCTATTGGAAGTAGCAATCCTAAAAGTCAATGTTGACCCTTTAACGAGCCTTGTTACATGACTTAGGATAAAAGCCAAGCCAGAATCTCAATTTGCAGACACTGTGTTTCGGGGTACTGCCCCTCATCAGTGCAAAGTGTGAGATCTGGTTTGGATGTGTGAGAGGTGTTACGGTTCTGCAGCACAGGACTAGGGTAGGAGGGGGAAAACTGACTCTGCACTGTGGCTAGGCTGATGCCCTACAATGGAGTGGGCGACCCATTCCTTGTGAATAGACCCACCGACGATCCTAGGCTAATCTCAAGCGAAGACCTATTGATAGAGGGAAGGGGGTCCCTGAAGGATATAAGGGCTGGGTACAAAAACGGGTCACCTCCTAACAGAGTACACAAAGAAGGCTGCAGAAACAAACTGAAAACAGAAACTGAGACTAGCAGAACCAGGGGTCCCAGAACTGCATTAATTAACCCCTTCCTGACATCGGACGTGCTATCCCGTCCACGGGACTCGGGCCCCTATGATCGGGGACAGGATAGTACGCTGATCGCGGCCGGGTGTCAGCTGATTATCACAGCTGACACCCGGCACTATGTGTCAGGGGCGTTCATGGACCGCCCCGGCACGTTAACCCCTGGCACACTGCATTCAAACATGATCGCAGTGTACCGGAGGATCAGGGAAGCATCGGCAGGGAGGGGGTTCCCTCCGTGCTTCCCTGAGACCCCCCAGCGCAGCGCGATGTGCTGCCCTGCGCTGGGGGCCTCCTTCCCTGCAGGTCTCCGGATCCAATATGGCGGCGGGGACCTTCGGAGGCCTGCAGGGAGGCGGCTTCCTCACTGCCTGCAAAGCGCAGGCATGAGGAAGCCTTGTGCAGCGCCTGTCACATCGCTGATCTGACACAACACTGTGTCCCCCCTAGGACAATGTAATAAAGTAAAAAAAAGAACGTGTAAAAATAATTTATAAAAAAAATCGCTAAATAAATAAAAAAAAATATATTCCCTAATAAATTCATTTTTTTAAAATAAAAAATAAATAAAAGTACACATATGTAGTATCGCCGCGTCCGTACCGACCCGCCCTGTAAAATTGTCCCATTAGTTAACCCCTTTAGCGAACCATTTAAAAAATTAAAAACAAAGCAAAAAACAATGCTTTATTATCATACCGCCGAACAAAAAGTGCAATAACGCGCGATCAAAAAGACGGATATAAATAATCATGGTACCGCTGAAAACGTCATCTTGTCCTGCAAAAAACAAGCTGCCATACAGCATCATCAGTGAAAAAATAAAAAAGTTGTAGCTCGCAGAATAAAGCGATGCAAAAATAATTATTTTTTATATAAAATAGTATTCATTGCATAAAAGCGCCAAAACATAAAAAAGACAGAAATGAGGTATCGCTGTAATTGTACTGACCCGACAAATAAAATCGCTTTATCAATTTTACCAAATACGGAACGGTATAAACGACTCCCCCAAAAGAAATTCATGAAATGCTGGTTTTGTTCATTCTGCGTCCCAAAAATCGGAATAAAAACCGATCAAAAAATGTCAGGTGCCCGAAAATGGTACCAATAAAAACGTCAACTTGTCCCGCAAAAAATAAGACCTCACATGACTCGGTGGGTCAAAATATGGAAAAATTATAGCTCTCAATATGTGGTGATGCAAAAACTATTTCTACAATAAAAAGCGTGTTTTAGCGTCTGACAGCTGCCAAATGTAAAACCCACCATAAATAGTAAATCAAACCCCCGTTATCACCCCCAAAGGCCTGTTTCACACATCAGTTTTTTGTCTCAGTCAAAATCCGCCGAAAAGCGGATCCGTTCCTAACTGATGTGAACGGATGCCACTGGATCCGTTTTTTTGACGGATCCGCCGAATGAAGAATTTTAAAGGAACCGCTGCCCGGGTAGGAGAGAGAGAGAGAGAGAGAATTTTTTTCGTCTGCCAGAAAGGATTTCAGGGTTAAATTCGCGGCTGACTTCCTTTCTCTAGGCATGCGCAATGTAAAATGCGGATCCTGCAGCAAAAAAAACGTTGCAGGGTCCGTCCAGGCATATCGGCGGACAAAAAAAATTTGGCGGATCCACAAAAAAACGGATACAACGGCTGGCCATCCGTCAAGATCCGCCGGTAAGCAACTCAATGGGGAAAAAAACGGATCTGCCAAAAAAATGGCGGATCCGTTTTTTTCAAAAACCGGCGCATTTTGACTGATGGTCAAAAACGGAAGTGTGAAACAGGCCTTAGTTAGGGAAAAATAATAAAATTTAAAAAATGTATTTATTTCCATTTTCCCATTAGGGTTAAGGCTAGGGTTAGGGCTGAGATTAGGGTTAGGGTTGGAATTGGAACTGGGGGATTTCCACTGTTTAGGCACATAAGGTGCTCTCTAAGGCTACTTTCACACATCCGTTTTCTGGAATCCGGCACGATGCGGCGAAAATGTAAAAAACCTGATCCGGCACCGGATGGCACCGGATCCGGTTTTTTCCTCATTGACTGTCATTACCGCCGCATCGTGCCGGATGGCCATGCGGCGTGTCAGGTTTCTGCCGGAAACGGGAAAAATGTGCCGTCCGGCGTGTGCAAAAAACATTCCCTGTAACGTTTTTTCACAGCGCCGGAACGGTTTTCAGCACTGCGCATGCCCGGGCACGTTGTCTTTTAGCCCCATAGGTGATCTCTCTCTCTCTCTCTCCATACCTGTCTGCGTCTGTCGCCCTCTTTGCGCTCTGGCTCCTTTAAATCTTCACGACACCGTATCCGGCCATACACTGACATCCGGTGTCTGCGCTCCACGCCGCTTCCGACACTACGGCTTTTCACCGCAAGGCGCCGGATCACTAAAAACGGAGGTGTGAAAGTAGCCTTAACGCAACATGGCATCTGATCTAAATTCCAGCCAATTCTGCGCTTAAAAAGGCAAATGGTGCTCGTTCCCTTCCAAGCTCTGCCATGCGCCCAAACAGTGTTTTACCCCCACATATGGGGTATCAGCCTACTCAGGACAAATTGCAACACAACTTTTGGGGTCTACTTTCTCCTGTTATCCTTAGGAAAATAAAAAAATTGGGGGCAAAATATCTTTTTTGTGGGAAAAAAAATATGATTTTTTTATTTTCACACCCGGGCATTATAAATTTCTGTGAAGCACTTGGGTTTCAAAGTGCTCACCACTAGTGTTGAGCGATACCACCTGATATTGAAAAATATCGGATCGGATTGGATCAGCCGATCTAAAAAAAATATCGGGTATCGCCGATTCCGATCCCGGAAGTCCCATTCAAGTCAATGGAACAGAAATATCGGAATTGAAAAAAACCCTTTCTTTCCTTGTAGGTTAATTCTACATGAAGAAAAACAACTAAGAATAATGTAGAATGTATTGTGGGAGGTATAGGAGACATTAAAGCCATAGAGGTTTAGCCCAATCAAATGGAATAGCAGTAATAATTTTTTTATTTTAAAGACGTTTGGAGTTACAAAGATATTGACTATGTAACCTCTTTTATATTTTGTCAGATATGTATGTTTCACTACATCCATGCTCTTCACCTTCTTTTTTACTTCTCCCACACTTTCTCCTTCATCATCCTCAGCAGCAGCATCTTTTTCATCAACTTCTTCTTCACCTTATTCATCTTCTTCTTCTTCTTCACCTTATTCACCTTCTTCTTCTTCACCTTCTTCTTCTTCTTCACCTTCTTCTTCTTCTTCACCTTCTTCTTCACCTTCTTCTTCTTCTTCTTCTTCCTATTATTCTTTTTTTAACATTCTTCATATTCTTCTTATTCAACTATTATTCTTCTTCATATTCTACTTCTTCATCTTCTTCCTATTCTTCTTCTTCATCATATTCTTATTTGTGACAGGCATTCCTGTAGTTGTTATCTATAAAAGTTTGAAGATTACACCTTCCGTTCTGCCTGTCACAAAAGATTTACAACAGGATTTGTCCGCGTTCGGTTAGGCCTGCAGCAGCAGGCATTTTCCAGGGGCACCACGAGGAGGAACGGACTCACCCCCATACACTGCTTAGTCTTCTTCTGCTTATAATTTAGATAATATCATTTGCTCTTATTTTTAGTCTTATGCTTAATGTTCTTCTGCTTTTGGTTTTTCTGCTTCTTGGTCTTCTGTCTCTTGTTGTTCTGCATCTTGGTGGTTGTCTTCATGTTCTTTGTCCTCTTGGTCATTTTCTTGAGGGTCATCTTTTTGGTCTTCTTCGGTGTTGTCTTCAGGGTCATCGTCAGGGTGATCCAGAGTGAGAATCAAAAAACAATTCCACAAGCTTGAACTTGGAAAAGTAGCAGAAGGTACAAGAAGGCTGAGGAACTGCCGAGAACCAGCTGACGGTACTGGAACCCGGATGGGTAGCAGACGGAACAATAGCAAATGGAACTAGCGAGGACCAGCTGACGGTGCTGGAACCCAGAGGGGCATCAGAAGGAACCAGAGCCAATGGCACAACCGTGGACCAGCTGACGGTGCTGGAACACGGTTACTAAGCAGGAGGTACCTGTGCTACAAAGCACTACCAATGACCAGCAGACGTTGCTGGAACTCAGATACCGAGAAGGAGGCACCTAGGCCAAAGGCACTGCAGAGAACCAGCTGACGGTGCTGGAACCCGGATGGGTAGCAGAAGCTGCAAGAGCAAATGAAACTAACGAGGACCAGCTGATGGTGCTGGAACCCAGAGGGGCAGCAGAAGGAACAAGAGCCAATGGCACAACCATGGACCAGCTGACGGTGCTGGAACACGGTTACTAAGCAGGAGGTACCTGTGCTACAAAGCACTACCAAGGACCAGCAGACGTTGCTGGAACTCGGATACCGAGAAGGAGGCACCTAGGCCAAAGGCACTGCCGAGAACCAGCTGACGGTGCTGGAACCCGGATGGCTAGCAGAAGCTGCAAGAGCAAATGAAACTAACGAGGACCAGCTGATGGTGCTGGAACCCGGAGGGGCAGCAGAAGGAACAAGAGCCAATGGCACAACCGTGGACCAGCTGACGTTGCTGGAACACGGTTAATAAGCAGGAGGTACCTGTGCTACAAAGCACTACCAAGGACCAGCAGACGTTGCTGGAACTCGGATACCGAGAAGGAGGCACGTAGGCCAAAGGCACTGCCGAGAACCAGCTGACGGTGCTGGAACCCGGATGGGTAGCAGAAGCTGCAAGAGCAAATGAAACTAACGAGGACCAGCTGATGGTGCTGGAACCCGGAGGGCCAGCAGAACGAACAAGAGCCAATGGCACAACCATGGACCAGCTAACGTTGCTGGAACACGGTTACTAAGCAGGAGGTACCTGTGCTACAAAGCACTACCAAGGACCAGCAGACGTTGCTGGAACTCGGATACCGAGAAGGAGGCACCTAGGCCAAAGGCACTGCCGAGAACCAGCTGACGGTGCTGGAACCCGGATAGGTAGCAGAAGCTGCAAGAGCAAATGAAACTAACGAGGACCAGCTAATGGTGCTGGAACCCGGAGGGGCAGCAGAAGGAACAAGAGCCAATGGCACAACCGTGGACCAGCTAACGTTGCTGGAACGCGGTTACTAAGCAGGAGGTACCTGTGCTACAAAGCACTACCAAGGACCAGCAGACGTTGCTGGAACTCGGATACCGAGAAGGAGGCACCTAGGCAAAGGCACTGCCGAGAACCAGCTGACGGTGCTGGAACCCGGATAGGTAGCAGAAGCTGCAAGAGCAAATGAAACTAACGAGGACCAGCTGATGGTGCTGGAACCCGGAGGGGCAGCAGAAGGAACAAGAGCCAATGGCACAATCGTGGACCAGCTGACGGTGCTGGAGCACGGTTATTAAGCAGGAGGTACCTGTGCTACAAAGCACTACCAAGGACAAGCAGACGCTGCTGGAACTCGGATACCAAGAAGGAGGCACCTAGGCCAAAGGCACTGCCGAGAGCCAGCTGACGGTGCTGGAACCCGTATGGGTAGCAGAAGGTACCCATGAAAAAGACAAAGTTGCAAGGCCGTGAGCCGGCTGCAGTTACCGAAACCCACAGTCCTACAGGGGGTGCTTGTCCTATTGGCAACCAGCCTTTATTACCAGAACCCGCAGCCCACATAGGAAGCACCTAAACTGCGGGCACCATAGGCTCGGCTACCCCGACGGCAACACGACAGGACAACGTATTGGTGGCAAAGTGACATTGACACTACCCGGAAAAAGCAGGCGCACTGGAACTAGGCTGGGCAGGAGGGAGTACCCGTGCCAAAGACACTTCTGAGCAGCAACTGGCGATGTTGCAGCCCAGGATCAATCACGGAGCAGGCTGAGGCCTACTTGGAGCAAGTTTTAGATCGGTTGTACACTACTTCTGATTGTAACCATGCTCCACTTAGGCCTCTGGCTCTACTGTCTCTAGCATTTCCCCTGGCCTCCAACCCCGCCAGTTGCTGCTCTGAAGTGGCGTCTGCATAATCCACACTTGTTCCTGGGTTACAGGGGCTCTGTCACGTCAGTGGATCCCCTGATGTGTGTCCGGCAAGGTCTCCTGCTCTGTCCACATTCCCACTACTAGTAATGGGAATGTGGACAGAGCAGGAGACATTGCCGGACACACATCAGGGGATCCACTGACGTGACAGAGCCCCTGTAACCCAGGAACAAGTGTGGATTGTGCAGACGCCACTTCAGAGCAACAACTGGCGGGGTTGGAGGCCAGGGGAAAATACTAGAGACAGTGGAGCCAGAGGCATAAGTGGAGCATGGTAAAAAATCAGTAGTAGTGTGACTGTGTAGGCAGCAGGAGAATTTGCCATCCACACAGCAGGGGATCAGCTGGCGTTACTAAACCCCACTAACACAGGAGCTAGTGTGTTTTTCTCTGTGAAGACGGTACTTCTGAACACCAACTGGCAATGTTGGAGCCCAGGATGAAGCATGGAGCAGGCTGAGGCCTGATGTTTTTGGCATGTGGAGGCAGCAGGAGACATTGCCGTCAACACAGCAGGGGAACAGCAGACATTAGTGAACCCCACTAACACAGGAGCTTCTGTGTTTTTCTCTGTGAAGACGGCACTTCTGAACACCAACTGGCGTTGTTGGAGCCCAGGATAAAGCATGGAGAAGGCTGAGGCATGATGTTTTTGGCATGTGGAGGCAGCAGGAGAAATTGCCGTCAACACAGCAGGGGAACAGCAGACATTAACGAACCCCACTAACACTGGAGCTAGTGTGTTTTTCTCAGTGAAGACGGCACTTCTGAACACCAACTAGCATTGTTGGAGCCCAGGATGAAGCATGGAGCAGGCTGAGGCCTGATGTTTTTGGCATGTGGAGGCAGCAGGAGAAATTGCCGTCAACACAGCAGGGGAACAGCAGACATTACTGAACCCCACTAACACAGGAGCTAGTGTGTTTTTCTCTGTGAAGACGGCACTTCTGAACACCAAATGGTGTTGTTGGAGTCCAGGATGAAGCATGGAGCAGGCTGAGGCCTGATGTTTTTGGCATGTGGAGGCAGCAGGAGACATTGCCGTCAAGACAGCAGGGAACAGCAGACATTACTGAACCCCACTAACACAGGAGCTTGTGTGTTTTTCTCTGTGAAGACGGCACTTCTGAACACCAACTGGCGTTGTTGGAGTCCAGGATGAAGCATGGAGCAGGCTGAGGCCTGATGTTTTTGGCATGTGGAGGCAGCAGGAGACATTGCCGTCAACACAGCAGGGAACAGCAGACATTACTGAACCCCACTAACACAGGAGCTTGTGTGTTTTTCTCTGTGAAGACGGCACTTCTGAACACCAACTGGCGTTGTTGGAGCCCAGGATGAAGCATGGAGCAGGCTGAGGCCTGATGTTTTTGGCATGTGGAGGCAGCAGGAGACATTGCCGTCAACACAGCAGGGGAACAGCAGACATTACTGAACCCCACTAACACAGGAGCTTGGGTGTTTTTCTCTGTGAAGACGGCACTTCTGAACACCAACTGGCGTTGTTGGAGCCCAGGATGAAGCATGGAGCAGGCTGAGGCCTGATGTTTTTGGCCTGTGGAGGCAGCAGGAGACATTGCCGTCAACACAGCAGGGGAACAGCAGACATTACTGAACCCCACTAACACAGGAGCTTGTGTGTTTTTCTCTGTGAAGACGGCACTTCTGAACACCAACTGGCGTTGTTGGAGCCCAGGATCAATCATGCAGCAGGCGGAGGCGAACTTGCAGCAGGTTTTATATAGGTTGTAGACTACTACTGATTGTAACCGTGCTCCTTTAAGGCCTCTGGCTCCACTGTCTCTAGTATTTCCCCTGGCCTCCAACCCCGCCAGTTACAGCTCTGAAGTGGCGTCTGCACAATCTACTCTTGTTCATGTGTAACTGGGGCTCAGTCACGTCAGTGGATCCCCTGATATGTGTCCAGCAAGGTCTCCTGCTCTGTCCTCATTCACTCTACTAGTAATGGGAATGTGGACAGAGCAGGAGACATTGCCGGACACACATCAGGGGATCCAGTGACGTGACAGAGCCCCTGTAACCCAGGAACAAGTGTGGATTGTGCAGACGCCACTTCAGAGCAGCAACTGGCGGGGTTGGAGGCCAGGGGAAAAACTAGAGACAGTGGAGCCACAGGCCTAAGTGGAGCACGGTTAAAAATCAGTAGTAGTTTGAATGTGGATGGAGCAGGAGACTTTGCCGTCCACACAGCAGGGGAGCAGCTGGCGTTACTGAACCCCACTAACACAGGAGCTAGTGTTTTTCTCTGTGCAGATGACACTTCTGAGCATCAACTGGCTGTGTTGAAGCCCAGCGATTATAGTTCAGGTGGTAGAAACATGAACACAACAGGAGACCTGGATACTGTTGTCAACCAATTATTTATTCGGGAAAAGGACTGGCAAATTCTGGCGAGATCCAAGCCTTGTTCATTTTCAGAAAAGTAAGCCGGTCAACATTATCTGAAGATAGTCGCGTGCGACGGTCTGTTAGTACACCACCTGCGGCACTAAAGACGCGTTCCGATAATACACTGGCAGCAGGGCAAGCCAGCACCTACAATGCATACTGGCTAAGCTCTGGCCATGTATCCAGCTTTAGAGACCCAAAACTTGAAGGGGGAAGTGCCATCTGGGAGTACACTGACAGGGCAAGACATGTAGTCTGTCACCATCTGACGGAAACGTTGCCTCCTGCTGACTGGAGCCGTCTGTGATGGTGTAGATAATTGTGGCGGACACACTCAAAACTTTGCCACATTTGGGCCATACTGGTCTTGCCTTGTGCTGAGGCGCTGCCTCTGCTCCCTCTTTGTGCCGAGTTTCCTCCATTGCCTCGACGCACAGAGCTGCTTTGTAAAGTACTAGCACCACTGCTGTCGGGTGGAATGGAAAACATGAAGGACTGCACCAGTGTGTCTTGGTACTGCCGCAGTTTACGCTCCCGGGTCAACGGTGGTATGAGGCTTTGTAAGTTGTCCCGGTAGCGAGGATCTAGGAGGGTGTACACCCAATAATCAGTCGTGTTGAGAATGTGGGCGATGCGGCGGTCGTTTCTCAGGCACTGCAGCATGAAATCAACCATGTGCTGCAGACTCCCAACTGCCAAAGAAACGCTGTCCCCTGCTTGATGCGTCATTTCTGCCTGCTCTGCATCACCCCACCCTCGCTGTACATACTGGCTAGAGGATTGTGTACCTCCCTCCTCTGGAGAGATGTCTTCCTCCTCCATCGACTACTCCTCATCCTCCTCACAAAGTGTCCCCTGCCTAGGCCTTTGTGAGGAACCACGTAGCGCAGACTGTCCAGAAGCAGATGGCATTTGGGACTCCTCATCCTCCACCTCTTCCAAAACCTCCTCCCTTAGTGCTTGCAGTATTTTTGAAGCAGGCAGATAAGGGGGACAGTCATGCTGACTAGTGCATCATCTGCACTCGCCATCCGCGTGGAATCATCGAAGGCACGCAAAACGAGGCAGATGTCCTTCATAGAGGCCCACTCAGTGGTGCTGAAGTGTGACCGGCGCACAGTGCGACTTGTTTGCGCCTGATGCAGCTGGTACTCCATGACTGCTGCCTGCTGCTCACACAACCGCTCCAACATATGTAACGTTGAATTCCACCTGGTGGGTAGGTCACATATGATGTGATGATCCAGAAGGCATAATCGGCGCTGCAGAGCAGCAAGGCGCGATCTTGCCGTGCTGTAACGCCGCAAGTGAGCGCACTCTATGCGGACCTTGTGCAGCAGTGCATCAAGATCCGGATAGTCCTTCAGAAAGCTCTGCACGACCAGGTTCAGCACATGTGCCAGACATGGGATGTGAGTGAGGTTGCCTAGGCCAAGAGCTGCCACCAGATTTCTGCCATTGTCACACACTACCAAGCCCGGCAGGAGATTCGCTGGCAGAAACCACACGTCGCTCTCCTGCTTGATGGCATTCCAGAGCTCCTGCGCTGTGTGGCTTCGATTCCCCAAAGAAATTAATTTGAGTACGGCCTGTTGACGTTTGGCCACGGCTGTGCTCATATCGGTCGTAACAGGCTCCTGCTGCGCTGTTTCTGAGGAGCTTGAGTAGGAGGAGGAGTCAATGTGTACAGACTGGATTCCTGCAATCCGTGGAGTTGGCAGAACACGTACAGCGCCACTCTCCATATCTGTACCCGGCTCCACAACATTGACCCAATGGGCAGTGAGGGAAAGGTATCGTCCCTGTCCATGGTTACTGGTCCACGCATCGGTGGTCAGGTGGACCTTGCTACTGACGGCATTTAGTAGCGCATGTTGTATTTTTCCCTCCACCTGTTTTTGCAGGGCAGGGATGGCTAGCCTGCTGAAATAAAAGTGGCTCGGTACGGTGTATTGTGGGACTGCCAATGCCATCAAGTCCCTGAAGGTGTCAGTCTCCACCAGCCTGAATGAGAGCATTTCAAGTGCCAGTAGTTTGGCAATACCAGCATTCAGAGCCTGTGCTCGGGGATGGTTTGCCGAGTATGTCCGCCTTTTATCCCATGCCTGTGCTACCGATGGTTGTAGAGTGGCCTGGGAGTGTGAGGAGGACTGGGAACGTGGTGCTGTGGGTGGAAGTTCACTGGGTCTCCAGACAACATTGCCAAAGGTTCTTCCTTGGCGATCCTGTGAGGAAGCCGAACCAGTTGTGTGTGAGCTGGAGGAAGAGGCCCCAACACGAGCTGAAGAGGTGGTAGGTGGTACTGTAAGTTGGCCTATGTCTTCAGTGTGTCTGTGTAACTCCACCTCGTGCTTCGTCCGCACATCTTTCCACATATTTGTGGTATTGAGGTTGCTGACATTTTTCCCTCTTTTGACTTTCTGATGACACAGCTTGCATTTGACAAAGCAAATGTCATCTGCAACTGTGTCAAAAAAGGACCACGCACTGCAAGTCTTGGGAGCGCCCGTTTTGCCTTTTGAAAGAGGAATGCTCCTACCGGGTGCCGAAGTGGAGGCTACAGGCAACCAAGTCTGCCCCCTCCCTCTCCCTCCTGTTTTGGCCGTTCGGGGAATCTCTTCCTCAGAGCTGCTCCAACCACCTTCCTGTTCCTCACGCCATGATGGGTCAAGGACCTCATCATCTACACTCCCCTCTTCAAACACCTGCTTCTCCTGGGTTGTCTCGCCAGCACCGTACACACCAGAAAGTGGTAACTGAGTCTCGTCATCATCTGATGCGTACTGAGGTGTGCTGACCATAGGCACTGGCCCACCCGCCTCTTCAGATTCCGAGGGACAAAGAAGTTGCGCATCACTGCATACTCCCTCTTCTTCACATTCTTGAATGCTGCTTGGCTGGCCCCCTCTTTCTAAGCCAACAGATTCAGAGAACAGAAGTAGAGACTGTGATGGCTCCTGTCCAGGGCTCTCTGACTGCCTTGGCACTATGGCAGGTGGTGAAGAGACAGATGGTTGCTCTTCAGTGCTCTGGCCCTGAGAGGACGTAGAAGTCATTGAAGTCGATGTGTTAGCTGCCATCCATCCGACAATGGCTTCAATTTGTTCCTCCCGCAGCAGTGGGGTACGGCGAGGTCCTACAAAGCTGCGCATAAAGGACTGTTGCCTGGTGAAACTGGGGGATGCTGACTCACTGGTGCCAGCAGCAGGCACAGAATCCCCACATCCTCTCCCTGCAGAATCCCCACGTCTTCTCCCTGCAGAATCCCCACGTCCTCTCCCTGCTGAAACTCCACGCCCATGCCCACGTGCCTTACTCCCTGCCTTCTTCATCTTGCTAGACTGATAAAGATAGGCAGAAAAGTACAAAGGGGGGGCTTAGTGTGCTTATTCCTGAACAGCTGGTAACAGGTATAAGAAACACTAATTTTAAGAAGTGTGTGTGTGGACTACACTTTAATAGGAGCTAATGTGGCCTACACAACTGTCAAATGTAGTGTTTGTTGAACTTTATTTTGTTTTTGTTTTTTTTAAAAACTAAAAGGATGTGACCAAAGATTTGAAAGTGATAGTATCACAAACTTTTTGGAGCTATTACAATGCAGGCAGGAAACCTACAGTGCAAAAGATGAGGCTCCAAAAAAATTGTGTAATACTAATCTGGCTGCAGCTGAAGGGCACAAGCCATAAAAAAGGCTCCTCTATCTACTCCTATATAGTGTTTGCAACCAAACAGTGTAGATGGATATGGATGGATGCACACTAATAGGAGAAAAAAAAGGAGCTGCAATAAAAGAAAAACGTGTGAGGCAGTGACGCACGCTGAGCGGCCTACAACCAGACGTAGCTGCAGGACACACTACTCAGCGTGAACTGCACTCACACACAGTCAGAGACCTCTCAGACAGCCATGAACAGTGCAGAGAAGTGGGCACTAGCACTGAAAGGCTGCAGAAAGGCTCCGCTGTCTATTACTAGTGTTTGCAACCAACGTATATGGATACGGATGGAAGCACACTAGATAGAATTTATGAAAAATAAGCAGCCAGAAAAGAAAAATATGTATGAGGCAGCAGTGAGGCACGCTGGGCGGCCTACAACCAGACGTGGCTGAAGGACCCACTACACAGTGTGAGCTGCACTCACACAACCCTTGCAGACAGCTGTGAACACTGCTGCTAGGCAAAAGAAAGCTACAGTGGTGGTTTATGTAGCCTGGGTAAAGCACAATATTGTTTTGAGAATCGCTATTTCTAACTGTCCCTCACAGTCTTCAACAGCAGCCTGTCCCTAACTGAATTCACAGCAGAGTGAACAGAAATGGCGGCGGCGGCGGTTTTATAGTGCATCATGACATCATTTCAGTAGCCAATCACAGCCATGTCAATAGTTAACATGCCTACATGCCTAACAGGATGTGCCCACACTTCTGGGGATTCCCATTGGCTGAATCAAATCGAGCGGGCTCATAGCATTATGGGAACTTCCGATTCTGGTATTCGATATGAAAAAAGTATCGGAACTAAGTATCGGAATTCCGATACAGCGAATATCGGCCGATACCCGATACTTGCGGTATCGGAATGCTCCACACTACTCACCACACATCTAGATAAGTTCCTTGGGGGTCTAGGTTCCAAAATGGGGTCACTTGTGGGGAGTTTCAACAGTCTAGGCACATCAGAGGCTCTCCAAACGCAACATGACACCCGCAGACCATTCCATCAAAGTCTGCATTCCAAAATGTCACTACTTCCCTTCCAAGCCCCGACGTGTGCCCATACAGTAGTTTTCTCCCACATATGGGGTATCAGCGTACTCAGGATAAATTGGACAACAACTTTTGGGGTCCAGTTCCTCCTGTTAACCTTGGCAAAATAAAAAAATTGGGGACTAAAAGATCATGTTTGTGGAAAAAATATGAATTTTTTATTTTCACGCCCGGATGTTATAAGCTTCTGTGAAGCACTGGAGGGCTCAAAGTGCTCACCACACATCTAGATAACTTCCTTGGGGGGGTCTAGTTTCCAAAATGGGGTCACTTGTGGAAGGTTTCAACAGTTTAGGCACATCAGAGGCTCTCCAAATGCAACATGACACCCGCAGACCATTCCATCAAAGTCTGCGTTCCAAAATGTCACTACTTCCCTTCCAAGCCCCGACGTTTGCCCATACAGTAGTTTTCTCCCACATATGGGGTATCAGCGTACTCAGGATAAATTGGACAACAACTTTTGGGGTCCAATTTCTCCTGTTACCCTTGGCAAAATAAAAAAATGGGGACTAAAAGATTATGTTTGTGAAAAAAATATGATTTTTTTATTTTCACACCTGGGCGTTATAGTCTGCTGTGAAGCACTGGGGGGTCCAAAGTGCTCACCACACATCTAGATAAGTTCCTTGGGGGATCCAGTTTCCAAAATGGGGTCACTTGTGGGGTTTCCACAGTTTAGCTACATCAGGGGTCTCCAAAGGCAACATGACACCCATAGACAAATCCATCAAAGTCTGCAATCCAAAACGTCACTACTTCCCTTCCGAGCCCCGACGTGTGACCATACAGTAGTTTTCTCCTACATATGGGGTATCAGCGTACTCAGGACAAATTGGACAACAACTTTTGTGGTCCAGTTCCTCCTGTTACCCTTGGCAAAATAAAAAATTGGGGACTTAAAGATCATGTTTGTGGAAAAATATGATTTTGTTCTTTTCACGCCAGGGCGTTATAAACTTCTGTGAAGCCCTTGGGGGTTCAAAGTGCTCAACACACATCTAGATAAGTTCCTTGGGGGGTCTAGTTTCCAAAATGGTGTCACTTGTGGGGGATTTCCACTGTTTAGGCTCATCAGGGGCTTTCCAAACACGGCATGGCGGCCAATCCCAATTCCAGCCAAAAAAGTCAAATGGCGCTGCTTCCCTTCCGAGCTCTGCTATGCGCCCAAATAGTGGTTTACCCACACATGTGGGGTATCAGCGTACTCAGGACAAATTGCACAATAACTTTTAGGGTCCTGTTACCCTTGGGAAAATAAATATTGTGGGTGAAAAGATCATTTTTGTGGAAAAAATATGATTTTTTAATTTTACGGCTGTACATTATAAACTTCTGTGAAGCCCCAGGAGGTTCAAAGTTCTCGCCACACATCTAGATAAGTTCCTTGGGGGATCTAGTTTCCAAAATGGTGTCATTTGTGGGGGGTTTCCACTGTTTAGGCACATCAGGGGCTCTCCAAACGTGACATGGCGTCGGATCTGAATTCCAGCCAATTTTGCATTGAAAAAGTCAAATGGCGCTCCTTCCCTTCTGAGCTCTGCCAGGCGCCGAAACAGTGGTTCCCCCCCACATACCAGGTATCATCGTACTCAGGACAAATTGCACAATAACTTTTACAGTCCAATTTCTCCTGTTACCCTTGGTAAAATAAAAGAAAATTGGACCTGAAGTAATTATTTTGTGAAAAAAAGTTAAATGTTCATGTTTTTTTTAAACATTCAAAAAATTACTGTGAAGCACCTGAAGGGTTAATAAACTTCTTGAATGTGGTTTTGAGCACCTTGAGGGGTGAAGTTTTTAGAATGGTATCACTTTTGGGTATTTTCTATCATATAGACCCCTCAAAGTGACTTCAAATGTGATGTGGTCTGTAAAAATAAATTGGTGTTGCAAAAATGAGAAATCGCTGGTCAACTTTTAACCCTTATAACTTCCTAACAAAAAAAAATTTTGGTTCCAAAATTGTGTTGATGTAAAGTAAACATATGGGAAATGTTAATTATTAAGTTTTTTTGTGTGCCATATCTCTGTGATTTAAGGGCATAAAAATTCAAAGTTGGAATATTCCAAAATTTTCAAAATTTTCGCCAAATTTCCATTTTTTTCACAAATAAACACAAGTTATATGAATTAAATTTTACCACTAACATGAAGTACAATATGTCACGAGAAAACAATGTCAGAATCACCGGGATCCATGGAAGCGTTCCAGAGTTATGACCTCATAAAGGAACAGTGGTCAGAACTGTAAAAATTGTCCCGGTCATGAACGTGCAAACCACTCTTGGGGGTAAAGGGGTTAAGACTGTGCTGTGCAGGCCAGTTTAAGAAGAGGATTGCTGGAGTAGAATGCGCCCAATTCTGGTGCTGTCAATGTACCCCAGTCAGACTCTTTATGCAGGTGGGTGCAGCCATGCCCTGTCCATATTGGCATAGCTGGCACGTAAACTAAACGCCAAATGTTGCAATATTTTTGCGCAACTTCACCAGAATTCTGCTGAAAACAGCTTTATAAATCAGGACCCAAAAGACTTCAAAATAGCAAACAATGAAGTTATTAAAATCTAATAAAGGCTCATATAATAGCTTACACATGTAGCAGAATGTGAGCACCGAACTGTTACTTGCCAATTACAGGTGGGCTACATAGAGGTAAACGGACCCCATCCCATTAGAAGGGAGGTAAAGTTTACCATTACCTGTTTTGGGACAGTCACAATAACAGCCCCAATACATGTTAGTTGAAAGCCGGCTGAAGCCACAGATTTTGGGAGGATTGCTCGGCCATCTGATATGTATGGGCACCTCCCGGCTCTCCCGCGATAGGAGAGAGAAGGACCGGGCAGGTGGAGTGGCAATGCCTGATACTTTTGTTCTCAGGGGAGATAATCTCAAAATCCCCAGCACTCACAAGTATGTTGAGTCGGGAGTGATAGCCTTTGGCCGAGCATTCAGCACACGGCTACCCAATGTGTATGGTCAGCTTTTTCCATCTTGTGTAGCGTTCCAACTAGAGTTGAGAGAATATGTTCGGAAACCATCGCCAAATCCGAGTTTGCCATATTCATGCCTTTTTTTGTACCCTATTGGTGCAGAATTTATGTTTGATGATCAGTCCCGAACATATTCGCTCAACTGTAGACCCATTGATGTTTGGCGAATACTGCAAATACAATATTCGCCGGCGATCGTAATCCAAACCAAATTTTGTAAAATTCGCTCAACTCTTGTCACAACCCTTATCTCCTGTGTCAGTGCTTACTCCAAACACTACATTGATAGCTATACGATAGGGATTCATTTTTATAATAGACACTACCAGAATTTTAATGCCAGGTAACACAAGAATACAAACCATCTTGCAGCAAGAATTCAAGCCAAAATTTCTTTGCATAAAGTAAAATATGAAAAAGGGAACATCACAAAAAAAAACAAAAAACAAAAATACCTTCATAATGTTGATAATAAATGGAGTATTTAGAAATACATAAAAAAATTAATGCATACCAATTTTTCCCATTAAAGAAATTATTGCTGATTTGTATCTCCAGAAACCCTCTTGGCAGTAAACCTGTCAGACACATAATGTGGGAGTTTTCATATTAGGCTTGGATCACACATGCGAGAAACTCGGATGAGTCTCGCATGTTAATACCCGGCACTGCCGCTGGCACTCAGGAGCGGAGCGTTTGGCTGCATGTACAGTATTTCTATGAAGCCGCACGCTCCGCTCCCGAGTGCAGGCGGCAGTGCCGGGTATTAACATGCGAGACTCGTCCGAGTTTCTCGCATGTGTGATTCTGGACTTAAACCAATTGTCGATGGTAAGACCATTTTATTTGCTGCTGATGTGCACGGACAGCAATTGGCAGGGGTAAACCTAGCCTCTCTGCTGCCTGAAGCGAACAGCAAAATGATGCCCCCCCGCACACAAAGTAGATTTTTATATCTATCCTGTAAAACTGAGTACAATAGTGGACATTTTGATTTAGATAAATAGAAAAAAGTGTCCAAACACAAGGATGTCAGCGCCATCACACGCACATACAAGAACAACACAGAAATATCCAAAACAAGGGTCATTAATGGCAATGGTAGGCCTGGCACAGGGCCGGACTGGGACAAAAATGCAGCCCTGCCCCACAAATCCCACCAGCCCACAAACTATAAAACTCATCAGCCCTGATCAGTGAATTTTTGCTATACTTTGTCGTCCCCTCATCACTCTCTTAAAGGAGGTATTTGAAGAGCCACATGTGAATGGCACCACAGTGCATATGATTGACCACAGCTCCATTTACATGGTGCTCTTCAAAGCTACGTTTCCCAGGATCATGGGGGTCCCAGCGGTCAGATCCACAACAAACAGAAAGTCTTCCCCTGTCCCCACATAATGCTCCATACAGTATTATGGGCCCCATATATTACTGCATACAGTATTATGGGCCCCATATAATGCTCCATACAGTATAATGGGCCTCATATATTACTTCGTACGGTATATTCTTCCCCATATATTACTTCATACAGCATAATGGGCCCCATATATTACTTCATACAGCATAATGGGCACCATATATTTCTTCATACAGTATAATGGGCCCCATCTATTACTTCATACAGTATAATGGGCCCCATATATTACTTCATACAGTATATTGTGCACCATATATTACTTCATATAGTATAATGGGCCCCATATATTACTTCATACAGTATATTGTGCACCATATATTACTTCATATAGTATAATGGGCCCCATATATTACTTTATACAGTATAATGTGCCCCATATATTACTTCATACAGTATAATGGGTCCCATATATTACTTCATACAGCATAATGGGCCCCATATATTACTTCATACAGTATATTGGGCCCCATATACTACTTCATACAGCATAATGGGCCCCATATAATTCTTCTCCCCATACCCCGCTGCTCTGGTCTCCTCAGTGTATTCTGATCCTCCGCTGTTATGAATGAGTCACCATAGGAGGCAAAAACAAAAATACTAGCTAAGTCCAGAAAACCAGAGAAGTTGGCAGCTATCGGATTGCAGACCTCTGAACCTATCAACAACAACTAGCAGTAGCCGTGGGGGGTTCCTACGGTGCCCTAGACCCCTCGATCACAGCCGGAGAACTAAATAGCCTAAAGACAGAAAGGGAAATCTAAACTGCCCCAGAGCAGACCCCAAAGCAATAGGCAGCCCCCAACATATAATGACGGTGAAGCAAGATGAAAAAACACTAACACAGATAGAAAGATAGGCTGAGCAAATGATGGGGCCCAAGCTAACTAAATAGGACAGGATAGAAAAGCTGCTGTCTGCAATCCGCCAAAACCCTATCAAAACAAGAGCCAACAGACTGATAGGGAAAAAAGCCCTGAAGACGCTAGGCTTCAAAAAGACTATATCAGTACTCAGGTATTTTCTGAAGACAGAGCAAAAAGGAATTCAGCTCACCCCAGCAGGGAATGGCAGAAATCCAGAAAAAAAAAGGCAAAACAAAACCGAAACACAAATGCAAAAAGCAGAGCAGAAAACTTAGCTTTTGAGGAGCAGGAATCAGACTGGTCTCCTAGAATCCCTCAGAGAAATCACCAGCAAGGCAGAAGGGCGTCGGCTGCCTTATATCCAGTCAGCAATTCCCGTCACCCAGTCATCATCATCCTGCTCAGGTGCTTGGTAATCAGCCTCACTACCTTCCTTCACCAGAAGAGGGAGTTCATCAGACCTCAATGGTGAAGGGGAAAATGAACTCACAACAGTACCTCCCCCTTGAGGAGGGGTCACCGAACCCTCATCCACGCCACCAGGGCGATCAGGGTGAGCCCGATGAAAGGCACGCACCAATCTTTTGGCCTGAATATCAGAGGCAGAGACCCAGGAATTATCTTCCTGACCATAACCCTTCCACTTAACCAAATACTGGAGTCTCCATCTAGCCAGATGGGAATCCAGTATCTTCTCTACCTCATATTCCATGTTACCTTCAACCAATACAGGGTCCGGAGGTGCCACCCCAGGAACTACTGGTTCAACAAACCTCTTCAACAAGGACTTATGAAACACATTATGGATTTTAAATGTGACAGGAAGAGCCAAACGAAAAGAGACCGGATTAATAATCTCCAAAATCTTGTAAGGTCCAATAAATCTAGGCTTAAACTTAGGAGAAGCCACCTTCATAGCGATATTTTTTGATGATAACCAAACCATATCACCAACCTTAAACTGGGGACCAATGGTCCTATGTCGGTTGGAAAACCACTGGGCCTTTTCCTGGGAGAGAGATAACTTATCCACCACTTGGTCCCAGATCTGGTGCATTCTCTCCACCACAGTGTCAACACCTGGGCAGGCAGAAGGCTCCACCTGCCCTGAAGAAAATCGAGGATGAAACCCAAAGTTACAAAAAAAAGGTGACATCAAAGTGGCAGAACTAGCTCTATTATTTAAAGCAAATTCGGCCAAGGGTAAAAATGAAACCCAATCATCCTGATCAGCGGAAATAAAACATCTCAAATACGACTCCAAGGTCTGGTTTGTTCTCTCCGTCTGCCCATTGGTCTGAGGGTGAAAAGCAGAGGAGAAGGACAACTGAATTCCCAGCTTGGAACAGAAAGTCCTCCAAAATCTAGATACAAACTGAACTCCTCTGTCAGATACAATGTTCTCAGGAATCCCGTGCAAGCGAACCACCTGTTGCAAAAACAGGGGCACCAACTCAGATGAAGATGGCAACTTAGGGAGTGGTACAAGATGAACCATCTTAGAGAACCTATCACAAATCACCCAAATAAAAGTCATTCTCTGAGAGACAGGCATATCAGAGATGAAATCCATTGAAATATGGGTCCATGGCCTCCTGGGGACCGGTAAAGGCATCAACAACCCACTAGAGCGAGAACAAGGTTTAGACCGGGAGCAAGTCCCACAGGACTGCACAAAATTCCTGACATCACGAGACAAGGCGGGCTACGAAAAAGACCGACTCACCAGATCTCTAGTACCAAAAATACCTGGATGACCAGCCAATGCAGAGCAATGAACTTCAGACATCACTCTCTTCTTCCACTGGTCAGGAACATACAACTTTCCACTGGGACAATGCTCAGGTTTGTCCTCCTGGAACTCTTCCAGAGCACGTCTCAAATCGGGCGAGATGGCAGAAAGAACTACCCCTTCGCCTAAGATGGTAGCAGGCTTGGTCACCACAGAAGAATCAGCAAAGAAGCTCCTAGAGAAAGCGTCAGCCTTGACATTCTTAGTGCCAGGAAGAAAAGAGACCACAAAATCAAAACGTGTAAAAAACAAGGCCCACCTAGCCTGTCTAGGGTTCAAGCGTTTGGCCGACTCCAGGTAAATCAAATTCTTGTGGTCAGTGAGGACCACGACTTGATGTTTAGCTCCCTCCAACCAATGTCTCCACTCCTCAAGTGCCCATTTCATGGCTAACAGTTCCCGATTCCCCACATCATAGTTACGTTCAGATGGAGAGAACTTTCGGGAAAAGAAAGCACAGGGATTCATTTTAGATGTTACAGGATCCTTTTGGGACAAAACAGCTCCTGCACCAATCTCAGAAGCGTCCACCTCTACCTGGAACGGGAGTGAGACATCATGTTGCCGCAAAACCGGGGCAGAAGTGAATCTTCGCTTCAGCTCCTAAAAGGAAGAAACAGCCTCCGGAGACCAATTCAACACATCAGCACCCTTTTTAGTCAGATCAGTCAATGGCTTGGCAATACTAGAAAATTTTGCTATAAATTTCCGATAAAAATTTGCAAAACCCAAAAACTTCTGGAGGGCCTTCAAAGAAGTGGGCTGAACCCAATCATAAATGGCCTGTACCTTGGCCGGGTCCATTTCAATAGTTGATGGAGACAAAATAAATCCCAAAAATGAAATCCTCTGTACCCCAAAAAGGCATTTCGATCCTTTGACATACAGGGAATTCTCCCTCAAGATCCGGAACACAGTCAGAACATGTTCCACATGAGAATCCCAGTCCTTGGAGAAGATCAAAATATCATCCAGATAGATAATCAAAAATTTATCCACAAAGTCTCGGAAAATGTCGTTCATGAAGCACTGGAAGACAGAAGGGGCATTATTGAGCCCAAAAGGCATCACCAGGAACTCAAAATGTCCCTCCGGAGTATTAAACGCCGTCTTCCATTCATCCCCATGCTTAATGCGGATAAGATTATACGCCCCCCTGAGGTCAAGCTTGGTAAACCAGCAAGCACCTTTAACTCTGGAGAATAGATCTGAAATCAGGGGTAACGGATACTGATATTTAATAGTAATTTTGTTGAGGGCACGATAATCAATACAAGGCCTTAATGAACCATCCTTTTTTGGCCACGAAAAAAACCCCAGCACCTAAGGGTGAAGAGGATGGTCTAATATGACCCTTCTCCAATGCCTCCTTAATATAGGATCGCATAGCCTCGTGCTCGAGTACAGAAAAATTGAAGAGCCGACCCTTGGGAAATTTACACCCCGGGCTCAGTTCAATTGCACAGTCATAACTCCTATGAGGAGGCAAAGACGCAGACTCCTTCTCACTAAATATATCATAAAAGTCCGCCAAATAGTCAGGAACATCATGCGACTGAGGAGAGGTGGAAAAAACCGGAGCCTCACTAAGGGCACACCGACAACCCCAACTCACCTCAAACACAGATTTCCAATCCAAAACTGGATTATGAATTTGCAACCAGGGAAACCCCAGAACAATGGCATCATGCAAATTATGCACACCAAAAATCTGCAATTTTCTTGATGGTCTGGGGCGACCCGCATTACCATCTGGGTCCAAAACTGAGGTTTATTTTTCACCAAAGGAGTAGCATCAATCCCCCTCAAAGGGATAGGCGTCCGCAGAGGTGTCATCGGAAATCCACAACGTTTAGCAAAATCCAAGTCCATTAGATTCAGGGCTGCTCCCGAATCCACAAAAGCCTTGGCGGAAAATGTGGACAGGGAGCAGAGCAGAGTAATTACCAGAAGAAACTTAGGTTGAACACCACCCACAGAAAACGTGTGTGCAAAACGTTTCTCTCGTTTAGGACAGACAGAAATAATATGCGAGGCATCTCCACAAAAAAAAACACAGGCCATTACGCCTTCTGAACTCCCAACGTTGCTCCCCGGACAAAACTCCATCACATTGCATAGGTTCAGACACTTGTTCAACAGGTGGCAACACATCTCATGCAGTCCTGCGTTCACGTAAACGCCGATCAACCTGAATGGCTAATGACATAGAATCGTCAAGACCAGAGGGAACAGGAAATCCCACCATAGTATCTTTTACGGCTTCTGACAAACCCTTCCGAAAGAGAGCTGCCAAGGCATTATCATTCCAGGTAGTAAGGACCGCCCACTTTCGGAATTTTTGACAGTACAATTCTCCAGAATCTCGACCCTGGCTCAATGCCAACAGGGTCTTTTCAGCCTGATCAATGGCATTAGGTTCATCATACAACAACCCCAAGGCTTGAAAAAATGCGTTCACATTAGTCAGAATAGGATCGTCTAGTTTCAAAGAAAACGTCCAATCCTGGGGATCGCCACGCAGCAAAGAGATGACAATTTTAACCTGCTGCGCGGAGCTCCCTGACGAGTTAGGCTTCAAGGCAAAAAATAATTTACAATTATTTTTAAAATTCAAAAATTTAGACCGATCCCCAAAAAACACATCAGGAGTAGGGATCTTTGGTTCAGCAGCATGTGAATGAGCAAGGTAGGCGGAAATTCCCCGCACTTCTGCAGCGAGTTGCTCCACACGATCAGACAATTGCTTTATCTCCATTGAGAGAAAAAAAAATTCCCCCTACGGCCTCAGAGATATAGAGGAAAAAATATACACACTTTTTTTTTTTTTTAACAATTCTTTCCTGCTATTGAGTACCCTAGGATCTGCGGTATGGCTGGTGATTCTGTTATGAATGAGTCACCATAGGAGGCAAAAACAAAAATACTAGCTAAGTCCAGAAAACCGGAGAAGTTGGCAGCTATCGGATTGCAGACCCCTGAACCTATCAACAACAACTAGCAGTAGCCGTGGGTGGTTCCTACGGTGCCCTAGACCCCTCGATCACAGCTGGAGAACTAAATAGCCTAAAGACAGAAAGGGAAATCTAAACTGCCCCAGAGCAGACCCCAAAGCAATAGGCAGCCCCCAACATATAATGACGGTGAAGGAAGATGAAAAAACACTAACACAGATAGAAAGATAGGCTGAGAAAATGATGGGGCCCAAGCTAACTAAATAGGACAGGATAGAAAAGTTGCTGTCTGCAATCCACCAAAACCCTATCAAAACAAGAGCCAACAGACTGATAGGGAAAAAAGCCCTGAAGACGCTAGGCTTCAAAAAGACTATATCAGTACTCAGGTATTGTCGCATCCGTCTGCGGGTCTGGGCTGCAGACAGACAGCGCCCCGAGTAGCACCGACACCCTTAATCCCTATACAGGGATCTGGATTTACTGCAGAGCCCAGGAAGCGCTGTCTGAACAGGAGCAGAGTGCCAGAGCAGAACGGTCGCAATAGAACAGCAGGAAGGGAGCCAAAAATGGGGTCGGAAACCAGGCGAGCAGTGGAGGTACAGAAACGGCAGGCAGAGGCAGCGTCGAGAGTCCAGGCAGAGGTCAAAAACCGGGAGAGTAGCGGAGGTACAAAATCGTCAGGCAGTAGAGGGGGTCAGGAATCCAGGCCGAGGTCAGCGTCAGTAATCAGGAGAAATGCAAGGTACAAAAAAGGCAGGCAACAGAGTAGTCAGAAGTTCAGGCTGAGGTCAGAGTTAACGATAGGCAATCACAAGTAACACGTAGGGGAACCAAGAATATATCCGGCGGCTTGCAAGCCCAGTCCCAAGGTATTTGAGGGATCAGGTCGTCCCTCACTGGCTCCCGGGCTGGTGATGTCATCAGGACCGCCCCCAGGACCAGACCTGATGATGATGCACCAGCCCCTTCATGACTGACAGAGGAGCGGAGTCTGCGTCCAGTAGACGCCTGCGCAGAAGCCCTTTCATTGTTGCCGCCCTCACTCGGGCGCGAGCCACGGTGCCTCCTAGTGGTTGAGGGCGGAACAGCAGGCCCCGAGATCGACGACGACATGTCTGTCCGGTGTCTCCTGGTGGCCGAGGCCTGGACAGCAGGCCCCGAGCCCGAGGGCGGCGTGACAGTCCGTCGCCTCCTAGTGGCTGAGGGCGGAACAGCGGGCCCCGAGTCTGACGGCGACGTGACAGTACCCCCCTCTCCAGGAGGGGCCTCCGGACCCTCAAAACCCGGTTTGTCAGGGTGAAGGAGATGAAATCTCCTAATTAATGCCTTGGCATGGATGTTCCTTGCGGGGACCCAGGACCTCTCCTCCGGGCCGTAGCCCTTCCAGTGTATAAGATACTGTATGGAGTTTCTCACAAGGCGGGAGTCAAGGATACCCTGGACTTCATAGTCCAAGGACCCTCCGACCGAAACAGGAGGAGGAGGGGACTGGACAGGGTGAATTGGGGAGCGATACAGTTTGAGGAGAGACTTGTGGAACACGTTAGGTAATTTAAATGACTGCGGAAGTTTCAAACGGAAGGCTACCGGGTTAACCACTTCTATAATTTCATATGGGCCGATAAATCTGGGACCCAGTTTGGCAGACGGTACTTTCAGTTTGATGTTTTTAGTCGAAAGCCAAACCTTGTCCCCAACCCCCAAGTGCGGCCCCTTGGACCGTCGTTTGTTTGCAGCTGAAGCCTGTCTAACTTGAGCCCCTTCCAAATTCGTATTTACTTCAGACCATATTGTTTTCAAGCGATGTATGTTTTTCTCTACCCCAGGGAGCTCCGACATCCTAGCCGAGAACAACCCAAAGCGCGGATGCAATCCAAGGTTACAAAAAAAAGGGGTAGTTTTAATGGAGTCCTGGTAGCGATTATTTAAGGCAAACTCAGCTAATGGCAGATGTTCTACCCAATCGGACTGGTGTCCTGACACGTAACAACGGAGGTATTGCTCCAGAGCTTGATTAGCACGTTCGGTTTGCCCATTGGTTTCGGGGTGGTAGGCCGAGGAGAAGGATAACTCAACACCGATGCGTTTACAGAACGCCCTCCAGAATTTTGAGACGAACTGGGTACCTCTGTCGGACACAATATTTGACGGAACACCATGAAGACGTACAATGTGCACAAGGAACAATTTGCTCAAGGTTTCGGAGTTAGGTAAGCCAGACAGGGGAATAAAATGGCACTGTTTGCTGAACCTGTCTACCACCACCCAGATACATGTTTTCCCATCTGAGGTCGGCAGGTCTGTGATGAAGTCCATGGAGATGTGGGTCCATGGACTCTCAGGGGTGGGCAAGGACTGAAGCCAGCCAGCAGGGCGATTATGGGTGGATTTGGCGCGGGCACAGACTTCACATGCTGAAACATAGTTCTTACAGTCCTTGACCACCGTCGGCCACCAAAAGTTCCTAGTTACCAACCTGGTGGTATTATTGAGCCCAGGATGACCTGCCAGAACAGAGTCATGTGACTCTTTAAGAACTTGAAGGCGAAAGGAATTCGGAACAAACAATTTTTGGGGGGGTGTAGTGTCAGGAGCTCGTTCCGGAGACCTACGGATCTCCTCCAGAAGGTCCAAGGAAACTGCCGACACGACGATCCCATTGGCTAATATCGGAACGGGTTCACAGTCTTCGGCTTGTGTGGGGCAAAAACTGCGAGAGAGGGCATCGGCCCTCACATTTTTCGTGCCAGGGCGAAAGGTGATTAAAAAATCGAACCTTGAAAAGAACAAGGCCCACCTGGCCTGCCTGGAATTCAGTCTTTTAGCTGACTCCAGGTAGGTCAGGTTTTTGTGGTCTGTAATGACGGTGACTTTGTGTTTGGCGCCTTCGAGAAAGTGACGCCATTCCTCGAAGGCCCATTTGATTGCTAGTAACTCCCGATTCCCAATATCATAGTTCTTCTCTGTGGCAGAGAACTTTCGGGAAAAAAAAGCACATGGGCGCAGCTGAGTGAGGGCTGCAGTGCCTTGCGATAGCACTGCTCCCACTCCGACTTCGGAGGCATCCACCTCCACAATAAATGGGCGGTCTAAGTCAGGTTGTACTAAAACCGGGTTGGCCACAAAGCATTCTTTTAACGTAGAAAATGCTTGAATGGCCTCGGGATTCCAGTTGGCCACGTCCGCCCCCTTCCGGGTTAGATCCGTGAGTGGCTTGGCAATCTCAGAAAAACTCCTGATAAACTTACGGTAGTAATTGGCAAATCCCAAAAATCGCTGCAGTGCTTTCAGCGATTTGGGTTGCACCCACGCCTTAATAGGTTGGATCTTGGCAGGATCCATGCGGAACCCCCTGCCTGAGACCATGTACCCCAAAAATTGTACCTCCTTAGCGAAAAAGACACATTTCTCCAACTTAGCAAACAAGGAGTTCTCCCGCAGTCTCTGCAGTACTGAACGGACGTGTTGAGCATGTGTCACAGGGTCAGTGGAGTAAATCAAAATGTCATCCAAGTACACAACGACATACACACCACAGATGTCCCTGAAAATATCGTTAACAAAGTGCTGAAACACTGCAGGAGCATTGCTGAGTCCGAAAGGCATTACTAGGTACTCAAAGTGACCAAGAGGTGTATTAAACGCTGTCTTCCACTCATCGCCGTCTCTTATGCGGATTAGATTGTATGCCCCCCCGGAGGTCAAGCTTAGTAAACCAACGGGCTCCAATTAGCTGATTAAAAAGATCAGGGATGAGTGGAAGCGGGTACTGGTTCTTTATAGTGATTGCGTTTAATTCCCGGTAGTCAATGCAGGGTCTGAGACCACCATCTTTCTTCTCTACAAAGAAGAACCCAGCTCCAACTGGTGAAATAGATGGTCTAATGAACCCCTTTCTTAAGCTATCCGCTATGTACTCATTCATGGCCTGACGCTCTGGACCAGAGAGATTAAATATTCTCCCTTTTGGAAGACGGGCATCTGGAATTAGGTTTATAGGACAATCATACTCTCTGTGGGGTGGTAGTTTCTCAGACTCTATAACGGAAGAGACATCTCCATAATCCCTGAGAGAAAACGGTATGAAGGGGTGTTTTTTTAGCTTGGTTTGATTTACTGCTACAGACATGCAATTATCCTGGCATTGCAAACTCCAGCGCACCACATCACCCAGGTGCCAGTCAATGACAGGAATATGTTGACGTAGCCACGGCATTCCCAAAATGACTGCAGAAGATAGATTGTCCAACACAAAAAAGGAAATAAGCTCAGTATGTAGTGCTCCTACTGACATAGTTATCTTAGCAGTAACAAATTTAACCCCCTCCTGAATAATGGATGTGCCATTAATAGCCGTGGTTTTAATTGGAATATTAAGTTTCAGTAGTGGGACACCAATTTTTTTAGCAGCAAAAGAGTCCATAAAATTCCCTTCAGACCCGCTATCGACATAGGCTTTTAAACACAGAGAATCCTGACCAAAATACAACGAAATAGGTAGTAAAACTTTGGCCGCATCTGCGGGCAATACCTGAGCCTCTGCGCAACCATAGCCAGAGCTGCTCAGAGGCTGATGTTCCCGGGGTACGGATCTCTGATGTTCAGCTTTGTCCCTGGCGTCTCCTAACTGCAGCATGCTCGAGCAGGAAGGTGAGACTGATCCTCCAGGCTGGATACTGAGGCTTAGTAACAGGTGTTTTAGTCCAACAATCAGCTCAGGCAAGAGAGGAAAGGAAAAAAAAAATTCAGAGAAACTGTCTTTATATAGGTGTGATATATATATACACACAAGAGACAGTTTTATTTGGGCCGGATATAATGTCGCGTCCGTCTGCGGGTCTGGGCTGCAGACAGACAGCGCCCCGAGTAGCACCGACACCCTTAACCCCTATACAGGGATCTGGATTTACTGCAGAGCCCAGGAAGCGCTGTCTGAACAGGAGCAGAGTGCCAGAGCAGAACGGTCGCAATAGAACAGCAGGAAGGGAGCCAAAAATGGGGTCGGAAACCAGGCGAGCAGTGGAGGTACAGAAACGGCAGGCAGAGACAGCGTCGAGAGTCCAGGCAGAGGTCAAAAACCGGGAGAGTAGCGGAGGTACAAAATCGTCAGGCAGTAGAGGGGGTCAGGAATCCAGGCCGAGGTCAGCGTCAGTAATCAGGAGAAATGCAAGGTACAAAAACGGCAGGCAACAGAGTAGTCAGAAGTTCAGGCTGAGGTCGGAGTTAACGATAGGCAATCACAAGTAACACGTAGGGGAACCAAGAATATATCCGGCGGCTTGCAAGCCCAGTCCCAAGGTATTTGAGGGATCAGGTCGTCCCTCACAGGCTCCCGGGCTGGTGATGTCATCAGGACCGCCCCCAGGACCAGACCTGATGATGATGCACCAGCCCCTTCATGACTGACAGAGGAGCGGAGTCTGCGTCCAGTAGACGCCTGCGCAGAAGCCCTTTCATTGTTGCCGCCCTCACTCGGGCGCGAGCCACGGCGCCTCCTAGTGGTTGAGGGCGGAACAGCAGGCCCCGAGATCGACGACGACATGTCAGTCCGGCGTCTCCTGGTGGCCGAGGCCTGGACAGTAGGCCCCGAGCCCGAGGGCGGCGTGACAGTCCGTCGCCTCCTAGTGGCTGAGGGCGGAACAGCGGGCCCCGAGTCTGACGGCGACGTGACAGGTATTTTCTGAAGAGAGAGCAAAAAGGAATTCAGCTCACCCCAGCAGGGAATGGCAGAAATCCAGAAAGACAAGGCAAAACAAAACCAAAACACAAATGCAAAAAGCAGAGCAGAAAACTTAGCTTTTGAGGAGCAGGAATCAGACTGGTCTCCAAGAATCCCTCAGAGAAATCACCAGCAAGGCAGAAGGGCGTCGGCTGCCTTATATCCAGTCAGCAATTCCCGTCACCCAGTCATCATCATCCTGCTCAGGTGCTTGGTAATCAGCCTCACTACCTTCCTTCACCAGAAGAGGGAGTTCATCAGACCTCAATGGTGAAGGGGAAAATGAACTCACAACAGTGGAGGGTGTCTATAGGATTGGTGAGAATTTGGATCTCACTAGGGATTTGAGGATGCTGAACTATTGTCTCAGGCACAGGAGAGATTACACCTCAATGTAACAAGCTGAAATTGGATGGTGTATGACAAGGTGGAGGGTGTCTATAGTATTGGTGAGAATTTGAATCTCACTAGAGATTTGAGGACACTGAACTATTGTCTCAGGCACAGGAGAGATTACACCTCAATGTAACAGGCTGAAATTGGATGGTGTATGACAAGGTGGATGGTGTCTATAGGATTGGTGAGAATTTGAATCTCACTAGAGATTTGAGGACGCAGAGCTATTGTCTCAGGACCAGGAGAGATTATACCTCAATGTAACAGGCTGAAATCGGATGGTATATGACAAGGTGGAGGGTGTCTACAGGATTGGTGAGAATTTGAATCTCACTATAGATTTGAGGACGCAGAACTATTGTCTCAGGCACAGGAGAGATTACACCTCAATGTAACAGGCTGAAATTGGATGGTGTATGACAAGGTGGATGGTGTCTATAGGATTGGTGAGAATTTGAATCTCACTAGAGATTTGAGGACGCAGAGCTATTGTCTCAGGACCAGGAGAGATTATACCTCAATATAACAGGCTGAAATCGGATGGTGTATGACAAGGTGGAGGGTGTCTATAGGATTGGTGAGAATTTGAATATCACTAGAGATTTGAGGAAGCAGAACTATTGTCTCAGGACCAGGAGAGATTACACCTCAATGTAACAGGCTGAAATTGGATGGTGTATGACAAGGTGGATGGTGTCCTGTTATGAATGAGTCACCGTAGGAGACAAAAGCAGAAATACAAGCTAAGTCCAGAAAACCAGAGAAGTTGGCAACTATCAGATTGCAGACCCCTGAACCTATCAACACAACTAGCAGTAGCCGTGGGGGGTTCCTACGATGCCCTAGACCCCTCGATCACAGCCGGAGAATTACATAGGCCTAAAGAAAGAAAGGGGAAATCTAAACTGCCCCAGAGCAGACCCCAAAGCAATAGGCAGCCCCCAACATATAATGACGGTGAAGCAAGATGAAAATACTAACACAGACAGAAAGATAGACTGAGCAAAGACGGGGCCCAAAACTACCTAGATAGGAAAGGACAGGAAGGCTGCTGTCTGCAATCTGCCAAAACCCTATCAAAGACATAAGCCAACAAGCTGATATGAAAAAGGCCCTGAAGCAGCTAGGCTTCAAAAACTAAATCAGCACTCAGGTATTTTCAGAAGACAGAGCTAAATGAATTCAGCACACCTCAGCAGGGAATGGCAGAAATCCAGAAAAACAAAGCAAAACAAAGTCAAAGCACCAAAGCAAAAGGCCGAGCAGCAAACAGCTTTAGAGGAGCAGGAATTCAGACTGGTCTCCAAGGATCCCACAGAGAAATCACCCGCAGGGCAGAAGGGCATCGGCAGCCTTATATCCAGTCAGTAACTCCACTCAGCCAGTCATCATCATCAGCCTCAGGTGTTTGATAATCAGGCTCACTACCTTTCTTTACCAGAAGAGAGAGTTCCTCGGGCCTCAGTAATGAAGGGGAAAATGAACTCACAACAGTACCTTCCCCTTGAGGAGGGGTCACCGAACCCTCAACTACGCCACCAGGGCGATCAGGGTGAGCCCGATGAAAGGCACGCACCAATCTTTTGGCATGAATATAAGAGGCAGAGACCCAGGAATTATCCTCCTGACCATAACCCTTCCACTTAACCAAATACTGGAGTATCCGTCTAGCCAGACGGGAATCCAGTACTTTCTCTACCTCATATTCCATGTTACCTTCAACCAATACAGGGTCTGGAGGTGCCACCCCCGGAACAACAGGTTCAACAAACCTCTTCAACAAAGATTCATGGAACACATTATGGATTTTAAATGTGACAGGAAGAGCAAAACGAAAAGAGACCGGATTAATAATCTCCACAATCTTGTAAGGTCCAATAAATCTAGGCTTAAACTTAGGAGAAGCCACCTTCATAGCAATATTTTTTGATAATAACAACACCATATCACCAACCTTAAACTGGGGACCAATGGTCCTATGTCGGTTGGAAAACCGCTGGGCCTTTTCCAGGGAGAGAGATAACTTATCCACCACTTGGTCCCAGATCTGGTGCATTCTCTCCACCACAGTGTCAACACCTATGCAGGCAGAGGGCTCCACCTGCCCTGAAGAAAATCGAGGATGAAACCCAAAGTTACAAAAAAAAGGTGACATCAAAGTGGCAGAAAAAGCTCTATTATTTAAAGCAAATTCGGCCAAGGGCAAAAATGAAACCCAATCATCCTGATCAGCAGAAATAAAACATCTCAAATACGACTCCAAGGTCTGGTTTGTTCTCTCTGTCTGCCCATTGGTCTGAGGGTGAAAAGCAGAGGAGAAGGACAACTGAATTCCCAGCCTGGAACAGAAAGTTCTCCAAAATCTAGACACAAACTGGACTCCTCTGTCAGATACAATGTTCTCAGGAATCCCGTGCAAACGAACCACCTGTTGTAAAAACAGGGGCACCAACTCAGAGGAAGACGGCAACTTAGGGAGTGGTACAAGATGAACCATCTTAGAGAACCTATCACAAATCACCCAAATAACAGTCATCCTCTGAGAGACAGGCATATCAGAGATGAAATCCATTGAAATATGGGTCCATGGCCTCTTGGGGACAGGCAAAGGCATCAACAACCCACTAGAGCGAGAACACGATTTAGACCGGGAGCACGTCCCACAGGACTGCACAAAATTCCTGACATCACGAGACAAGGAGGGCCACCAAAAAAACCGACTCACCAGATCGCTAGTACCAAAAATACCTGGATGACCAGCCAAAGCAGAGCAATGAACTTCAGATATCACTTTCTTCTTCCACTGGTCAGGAACATACAACTTTCCACTGGGACAACGCTCAGGTTTGTTCTCCTGGAACTCTTCCAGAGCACGTCTCAAATCGGGCGAGATGGCAGAAAGAACTACCCCTTCGCCTAAGATGGTAGCAGGCTTGGTCACCACAGGAGAATCAGCAAAGAAGCTCCTAGAGAGGGCGTCTGCCTTGACATTCTTTGTTCCAGGAAGAAAAGAAACCACAAAATCAAAACGTGTAAAAAACAAGGCCCTCCTAGCCTGCCTAGGGTTCAAGCGCTTAGCCGACTAGGTAAATCAAATTCTTGTGGTCAGTGAGGACCACAACTTGATGCTTAGCTCCCTCCAACCAATGTCTCCACTCCTCAAATGCCCATTTCATGGCCAACAGTTCCCTATTCCCCACATCATAGTTACGTTCAGATGGAGAGAACTTTCGGGAAAAGAAAGCACAGGGATTCATTTTAGATGTTACAGGATCCTTTTGGGACAAAACAGCTCCTGCACCAATCTCAGAAGCATCCACCTCTACCTGGAAAGGAAGTAAGACATCAGGTTGCCGCAAAACCGGGGCGGAGGTGAATCTTCGCTTCAGCTCCTGAAAGGAAGAAACAGCCTCCGGAGACCAATTTAACACATCAGCACCCTTTTTAGTCAGATCAGTCAATGGCTTGGCAATACTAGAAAATTTTGCTATAAATTTCCGATAAAAATTAGCAAAACCCCAAAACTTCTGGAGGGCCTTCAAAGAAGTGGGCTGAACCCAATCGTGAATGGCCTGTACCTTGGCCGGGTCCATTTCAATAGTTGACGGGGACAAAATAAATCCCAAAAAAGAAATCCTCTGTACTCCAAAAAGGCATTTAGATCCTTTGACATACAGGGAATTCTCCCTCAAGATCCGGAACACAGTCCGAATATGTTCCACATGAGAATCCCAATCCTTGGAGAAGATCAAAATATCATCCAGATAGATAATCAAAAATTTATCGACAAAATCTCGGAAAATATCGTTCATGAAGCACTGGAAGACAGAAGGGGCATTAGTGAGCCCAAAAGGCATCACCAGGTACTCAAAATGTCCCTCCGGAGTATTAAACGCCGTCTTCCATTCATCCCCATGCTTAATGCGAATAAGATTATACGCCCCCCTGAGGTCAAGCTTGGTAAACCAGCTAGCACCTTTAACTCTGGAGAATAGATCAGAAATCAGGGGTAACGGATACTGATATTTAACAGTAATTTTGTTGAGGGCACGATAATCAATACAAGGTCTTAATGATCCATCCTTTTTGGCTACAAAAAAAAAAAACGGCACCTAAGGGTGACGAGGATGGTCTAATATGACCCTTCTCCAACGTCTCCTTAATATAGGATCGCATAGCCTCGTGCTCGGGTACAGATAAATTGAAGAGCCGACCCTTGGGAAATTTACACCCGGGCTCAGTTCAACTGCACAGTCATAACTCCTATGAGGAGGCAGAGACGCAGACTCATTCTCACTAAATACATCATAAAAGTCCACCAAATAATCAGGAACATCATGCGACTGAGGAGAGGTGGAAAACACCGGAGCCTCACTAAAGGCACACCGACAACCCCAACTCACCACAGACACAGATTTCCAATCCAAAACTGGATTATGAATCTGTAACCAGGGAAACCCCAGAACAATAGTATCATGCAGATTATGCAACACCAAAAATCTGCAATTTTCTTGATGGTCCGGGGCGACCCGCATTACCACCTGGGTCCAAAACTGGGGTTTATTTTTATCCAAAGGAGTAGCATCAATCCCCCTCAAAGGGATAGGCGTCTGCAGAGGTGTCATCGGAAATCCACAACGTTTAGCAAATTCCAAGTCCATTAGGTTTAGGGCTGCTCCCGAATCCACAAAAGCCTTGGTGGAAAATGTGGACAGGGAGCAGATCAGAGTAATAGCCAGAAGAAACTTAGGTTGAACACCCCCAACAGAAAACGTGTGTGCAAAGCGTTTCTCTCGTTTAGGACAGACAGAAATAATATGCGAGGCATCTCCACAAAAAAAACACAGCTTATTACGCCTTCTGAACTCCTGACGCTGCTCTCTGGAAAAAACTCTATCACATTGCATAGGTTCAGACATTTGTTCAACAGGTGGCAACACCTCTCGTGCAGCTTTGCGTTCGCGCAAACGCCGATCAACCTGAATGGCTAATGACATAGAATCGTCAAGACCAGAGGGAACAGGAAATCCCACCATAGTATCTTTTACGGCTTCTGACAACCCCTTCCGAAAGAGAGCAGCCAAGGCATTATCATTCCAGGTAGTAAGTACTGCCCACTTTCGGAATTTTTGACAGTACAATTCTGCAGAATCACGACCCTGGCTCAATGCCAGCAGGGTCTTTTCAGCCTGATCAATGGCATTAGGTTCGTCATACAACAACCCCAAAGCTTGAAAGAATGCGTTCACATTAGTCAGAATAGGATCATCTGGTTTCAAAGAAAACGCCCAATCCTGGGGATTGCCACGCAGCAAAGAGATGACAATTTTAACCTGCTGCGCGGAGCTCCCTGACGAGTTAGGCTTCAAGGCAAAAAATAATTTACAATTATTTTTGAAATTCAAAAATTTAGACCGATCCCCAAAAAATACATCAGGTGTAGGAATCTTTGGTTCAGCAGCATGTGAATGAGCAAGGTAGGCGGAAATTCCCCGCACTTCCGCAGCGAGCTGCTCCACACGATCAGACAATTGCTTTATCTCCATTGAGAGAAAAAAAAATTCCCCCTACTGCCTCAGAGATATAGAGGAAAAAATATACACACTCTTTTTTTTTTTTTTTTCAATTCTTTCCTGCTATTGAGTACCCTAGGATCTGCGGTACGGCGGGTGATTCTGTTATGAATGAGTCACCGTAGGAGGCAAAAGCAGAAATACAAGCTAAGTCCAGAAAACCAGAGAAGTTGGCAACTATCAGATTGCAGACCCCTGAACCTATCAACACAACTAGCAGTAGCCGTGGGGGGTTCCTACGATGCCCTAGACCCCTCGATCACAGCCGGAGAATTACATAGGCCTAAAGAAAGAAAGGGGAAATCTAAACTGCCCCAAAGCAGACCCCAAAGCAATAGGCAGCCCCAAACATATAATGACGGTGAAGCAAGATGAAAATACTAACACAGACAGAAAGATAGACTGAGCAAAGACGGGGCCCAAAACTACCTAGATAGGAAAGGACAGGAAGGCTGCTGTCTGCAATCTGCCAAAACCCTATCAAAGACATAAGCCAACAAGCTGATATGAAAAAGGCCCTGGAGCAGCTAGGCTTCAAAAACTAAATCAGCACTCAGGTATTTTCAGAAGACAGAGCTAAATGAATTCAGCACACCCCAGCAGGGAATGGCAGAAATCCAGAAAAACAAAGCAAAACAAAGTCAAAGCACCAAAGCAAAAGGCCGAGCAGCAAACTTAGCTTTAGAGGAGCAGGAATTCAGACTGGTCTCCAAGGATCCCACAGAGAAATCACCCTCAGGGCAGAAGGGCGTCGGCAGCCTTATATCCAGTCAGTAACTCCACTCAGCCAGTCATCATCATCAGCCTCAGGTGTTTGATAATCAGGCTCACTACCTTTCTTTACCAGAAGAGGGAGTTCCTCGGGCCTCAGTAATGAAGGGGAAAATGAACTCACAACAGTGTCCATTGGATTGGTGAGAATTTGGATCTCACTATAGATTTGAGGACGCAGAACTATTGTCTCAGACCAGGAGAGATTACACCTCAATGTAGCAGGCTGAAATTGGATGGTGTATGACAAGGTGGAGGGTGTCTATAGGATTGGTGAGAATTTGGATCTCATTAGAGATTTGAGGACGCTAACAATGATGCTCTCAGTCCAAGTATGGACGCAGGCAGCCTAATAAGCAGGACTGCTGCACAGTGCACACACAAAAAGGTGGAAAAATGAACGCTTGGTAACTGTGCAGAAAACAGGAAGAAAAGTATTTTTGCTTTTAAAGCAGTTTGCACAGCAGTGTGCAAACAGCAATGCAGCTATCAGGGAGCCTTATAAGGCAGCCTAATAACCAACAGAGCTGATGCACAAAAATAGAGCCTCCCCTGTCACTGCACACAAAGTGTTATGTTGTAAGTGGAAATCACTAACAGCAGAAGCAGTTTTTTGGTTCTTCTTCCCTGCCTAACGCTCTCCCTACAGAATCATCATCAGCAGCAGCTCTCCCTATGCTAAGATCGGCATAAGTAAGATGGCGGTTGGTGTTCACGCCCTTTTATAGCCCCTGTGATGCCACACAAAGCCAGCCAATCACTTGCATGCCCTACTCAAAGATGGTGGTGACCGATTCCTATGTCATCGCGTTGCCCATAGTGTGCGTGCGTCCTCCATCATTGGCTGAAAAAGGGCGCTGGAAGCATCTTTTGAAATGCGACTTTGGCGCTCTGGTCGCCGACCTCGTGGCCGACCTCACGCTATGGTCGGGTTTCGTTTCATGAAACCCGACTTCAGCGAAAGTCGCCGACTTTTCAATATGACCGACCCGTTTCGCTCAACTCTAATGAAAACCTGATACCAATGGCAAACCTCTCGGATTTTCAAAGAGGCCAAATAGTTGGTGCTCGTATGGCAGGCTTTAGTGTAACAGAAAGTGCCCGAATGCTTGGCATGTCAAGAGGTACTGTCTCCAAAGTAATGACTGCGTTTGAAAGACAAGGAAAACCGTCCGCAGCAAAGCACAGGTCTGGCCGAAAGTCGAAGTTGACTGAGAGAGACCGTCGTACTCTAAAGCGAATTGTGAGAGAGGATCGCAAGACCACGGCTCCGAAAATCACTGCTGAGCTCAATGATCACCTACAGAACCCAGTTTCCACGAAAACTGTTCGTTGGGAGCTGCACATATCTGGATTCCATGGAAGAGCTGCAATTCGTAAACCAATGACAAATGTTTCCAAGCGTTTATAGTGGTGTAGAAACCTCCAGAATTGGTCCCTCGAGCAGTGGAAACATGTGATATTCTCAGACAAATCATCGTTTACGCTTTTTCCGACCTCCGGCCGAGTGTACGTTTGGAGACAGCCGAAAGAAGCATTCCATACAGACTGCCTTCTCCCAACCGTAAAACATGGCGGAGGTTCAGTGATGATCTGGGGTGCTATTTCGTGGAGATCCGCTGGGCCAATGATATCCCTTCATGGAAGAATTAACAGCCGAGATTATTTAGGCATTTTGGGTGACCAAGTGCATCCTATGGTTCAAGCACTGTTCCCGAAGGGGAACGCCATCTTTCAGGATGATAATGTGTGGTGCCCCCAGGAGTATGGTCGCCACAGCGGCATTACCTTCCTCCTAGGTAGGGTGATGTCATGTTTGGAAGCAATGAAGGGTCTCTCTATCAGGTAAATTCAACACACAGCACAGTTCCCACTCCAGGCCAGCAGAGGGAGCTCTGAACCAAACTGGGGGAAGAGCTGCTCTCTGGGGGCCAGGAAGGGGAAGTTGGTCAGTTCGTGTGAGGAGGGAAAAGTGTGTGGACGGGAGAAGAAGAGCTGGAGGATTGAGTGGAGTTCAGGCTCACTTCTAGCGTAGTGCATGGTCCGGAGTCCGGTCTCTGAGGTTGTATGGCTGCTGATGTTCCTGCAGCAGAAACCGGAGGAACAGGAGGCTGTAAATGCTCTGTTCCCGAATAAGACTCGGAGACACAACAGCAACGTGTGAGCCAGAAGAAGGAGGCTACAGTTGTCTGCCATACGAGGGGGTTCTAAAAGAGAGCAAGCAAGAGGAACTTTAGTGTAACTCAGTACTGCATGTACCTCAGATAAGCGTTTTCATTGCATAAAAGCGCCAAAACATAAAAAAAGACATAAATGAGGTATCACTGTAACCGTACTGACTCGAAGAATAAAACCGCTTTATCAATTTTACCGCACGCGGAACGGTGTAAACGCATCCCCCAAAAGAAATTCATGAAACGCTGGTTTTTGTTCATTCTGCGTCCCAAAAATCGGAATAAAAAGCGATAAAAAAAGTCACGTGCCCAAAAAATGGTACCAATAAAAATATCAACTTGTCCCGCAGAAAATAAGACCTCACAAGACTCGGTGGGTCAAAATATGGAAAAATTATAGCTCTCAATATGTGGTGATGCATAAACTATTTTTACAATAAATAGCGTCTTTTAGCGTGTGACAGCTGCCAAACATAAAAACCCGCCATAAATAGTAAATCAAACCCCCCGTTATCACCCCCTTAGGGAAAAATAATTAAAAAAAATTATTTATTTCCATTTTCCCATTAGGGCTAGGGTTAGGGTTAGGGCTAGAGTTAGGGTCATGGTTGGAGTTAGAAATGGGGGGGTTTCCACTGTTTTAGTACATCAGGGGCTTTCCAAACGCGACATGACGTCCGATCTCAATTCCAGCCAAATGGCGCTGCTTCCCTTCCGAGCTCTGCCATGCGCCCAAACAGTGGTTCGCCCCCACATATCAGGTATCGGCGTACTCAGGACAACTTTTCCAGTCCAATTTCTCCTGTTACCCTTGGTAAAATAAAAAAATTGAACCTGAAGTAATTTTTTTTGTGAAAAAAAGTTAAATGTTCATTTTTTTAAACATTCAAAAAATTCCTGTGAAGCACCTGAAAGGTTAATAAACTTCTTGAATGTGGTTTTGAGCACCTTGAGGGGTGCAGTTTTTAGAATGGTGTCAATTTTGGGTATTTTTTATCATATAGACCCCTCAAAGTGACTTCAAATGTGATGTGGTCCGTAAAAATAAAATGGTGTTGCAAAAATGAGAAATCGCTGGTCAACTTTTAACCCTTATAACTTCCTAACAAAAAAAAATTTGGGTTCCCAAATAGTGCTGATGTAAAGTAAACATGTGGGAAATGTTACTTATTAGGTTTTTTGAGTGCTATATCTCTGTGATTTAAGAGCATAAACATTCAAAGTTGGAAAATTGCGAAATTTTCTAAATTTACGTCAAATTTCTGTTTTTTTCACAAATAAACACAAGCTATATGAATGAAATTTTACCACTAACATGAAGTACAATATTTCACGAGAAAACAATGTCAGAATCACCAGGATCCATGGAAGCGTTCCAGAGTTATGACCTCATAAAGGGACAGTGGTCAGAATTGTAAAAATTGGCCCGGGAATTAACATGCAAACCACCCTTGGGAGTAAAGGGGTTAATGCTAGTATTCCTATCAATTGCTTTATCAGAAGATTTTAAACGACTAGGGTCTAGAATATTTTTCATCGTAGGGGCTCTCCGGAATGTTATACCCGGATTCCTGGGTAGATGTTGTCCAATTATCGGATCATTCAATAAAATCGGCCAGTTTTTTTCAAAGACTTTTCCAATTTCCTTATGTTGGTAACTATACTGTGTTATGAAATTCATTGAAAATTGATTGTTGGAAGGTTCTTTAAATTTTATGTTATTAATTAATGAATCCTGTTTTCTGGCCAATGAGTTATTAAATGCCCTTTTTATAAGCTCATTTGGATATTTTTGATTTAAAAACCTGTCCTTCAAGATATTAGCTTGCTCCTTAAAATCTTCATCTAGACAATTTTTTTGTATTCTTCGGAATTGATTCCCAGGTATATTATTGAGCCATTTTGAATGATGTCCACTTTTATAATGAATGTAACTATTTTTGTCAACCTCTTTAAAAAATGTTTTAGTTAAAATAACATTTCCTTTTAAAAAAATTGTGATATCTAAAAAATTGATAATAGTAGAGTTGTACGTGGGAGAAAAGGAGATACCCCAATTATTGCTATTTATTTCTGCAATGAAGGTGTCAATATCATTGATAGTGTTGTTCCAGATAAAGAAAAGGTCGTCAATGAATCTTTTATAAAAAATAATTTGTGTAGACCATTTATTGATACTGATAAAAATTCTTTAAAAAATCTCCATGAATAAATTTGCATAAATGGGCGCTACCTTACTATCCATTGCTGTGCCTGTGATTTGATGGTAGAGTACCCCTTCAAATGTAAAAAAATTATTTTTTAAAACAAATTCCAATCCTTTCATTAAAAACAATTTTTGGTTGGATGATAATCTGGTATCATTAAAAAGGTAGCTCTCAAAACATAATAATCCTATATCATGCCGGATATCTGAGTATAAAGCTGATACATCCATTGTACAGAAAATAAATTTATTGTCCCATTTTACATTTTTTAAGAGTTGAATTAGATGTGTGGAATCCCTCAAATAACTATCAAGATTGCTCACATGTGTGCACATAATCCTATCAATATAAGCAGATAGGTTGCTGGTGTTTTTTTCCTGAGGAAGGAGTTCTGTGAGACTCTGAAACACGTAGAATAAAGACCACTGTATTAATAATCCGAGTTTTTAGTGATTGTCTGACCACATTTTTCCTGTCCTGAAAGACCTGAGACAGGGACGGAGATTTGTCTTCCAACAAGACAATGATCCCAAACATAAAGCTAAATCTACAGTGGAATGGTTCACAAATAAACGTATCCAGGTGTTGGAATGGCCAAGTCAAAGTCCAGACCTGAATCCAATCAAGAATCTGTGGAAAGAGCTGAAAACTGCTGTTCACAAACGATCTCCATCAAACCTCACTGAGCTTGAGCTGTTTGCCAACGAAGAATGTGCAAGAATTTCAGTCTCTCGATGTACAAAACTGATAGAGACATACCCCAAGCGACTGCAACTGTAATGACAGCAAAAGGTGGCGCAACAAAGTATTAAATTAAAGGGGCTGAATAATATTGCACGCCCCACTTTTCAGTTTTTGAATGTCCACAAAAATTTAAAATAACCAATAAATTTCATTCAACTTCACAATTGTGTCCCACTTGTTGTTGATTCTTCACCAAAAATTTACATTTGGTATCTTTATGTTTGAAGCATGATATGTGGGAAAAGGCTGAAAAGTTCCAGGGGGCCGAATACTTTCGCAAGGCACTGTAGCAGCTTCTAGTCTCCGATGAAGATTATCGAAGCATGCCAAAAGTAATAAAAAGTTTTTAAAAATATATAAAAAAAATATATAAAATGTTCAAATCACTCCCCTTTCGCCCCATTCAAAATTAAACAATAAAAAAACAAACATACACATATTTGGTATTGCCGGGTTCAGAATCACCCGATGTATCAATAACAAAAAAGGATTAACCTGATCGCTGAATGATAAAGCAATAAAAAAAGTCAAAACGCCAGAATTACGTTTTTTTGGTCGCCACAACATTTCATTAAAATGCAATAACGGGCGATCAAAAGATTATATCTGCACCAATATGGTATCATTAAAAACATCAGCTCTGCATGCAAAAAATAAGCCCTCACCCGACGCCAGATCACGAAAAATGGATTTGCTACAGGTATCTGAAAATGGTGCTTTTTTTTGCAAAGTTTGAAATTTTTTTCACCACTTAGTTAAAAAAGAACTTAGATATGTTTGGTGTCTGTGAACTGATAATGACCTGGAGAATCATAATGAGAGGTCAGTTTTAGCATGTAGTGAACCTAGTAAAAATGCCAAACAAAAAAACAGTGGGATTGCACTTTTTTTGCAATTTCACCGCATCTGGATTTTTTCCCCATTTTCTAGTACATGACATGGTAAAACTAATGTTGTTGTTCAAAAGTACAACTCATCCCGCAAAAAACAAGCCCTCACACGGCCATATTGATGGAAAAATAAAACAGTTATGGCTCTGGGAAGAAGGGGCGTGAAAAACGAAAACACAAAACCGAAAAAAGCTCCAAGGGGTTAAACTGTGCTCTCTGTTTGGTATGTGTGTATTTTGAATGGTTGGAACTTTCATTTATCCCTGTCCATCTTCCATTGTTTTTCCGGTTAGTGTGTTCCTATACACTTCAGCTTCTTAATGCCCTGGGTGGGGTTGATATAGGCGCATAGCAAGGTATGAAAACCAGGCATCTCCACCTTCAGGAGTAATCAAAGGGAGAGGGATAAACTAGAGCGCCCCTAGTTTTAGGGACCTGGTTATCACCCGTAGTCCCAACACCATCGTGACAGATCCTTGTTCAATGCCCGGAATAATAACTAGATGTGTATTTCCTGAAGGAAGTACAGATAGTGCTATGAAATGGTGCCTGGGCTGCCCCTTTAAGAGAGACTTGCCTGCTGCCCCTGCAAGACTTTCAACTCAGGATCCGTTTTAACTGTGGGTGCCTCTCAGGGGCCACTTTGGCCTCAGGGTCTGATTTGGTGGGTGGGGCCTCTCAGGATACGATTTGGTGGCCTGGGCTCCTCAGGGCTTGAATTGGTGGCCAGGATCCCTCAGGGTCCAATTTTGTGGGTGTGGCCCCTCAGGGTCCAATTTTGTGGGTGTGGCCCCTCAGGGTCAGATTTTGTGGGTGGGTCCCCTCAGGGTCCGATTTTGTGGCCGGGGCCCCTCAGGGTCCGATTTTGTGGCCGGGGCCCCTCAGGGTCCGATTTTGTGGGTGGGGCCCCTTAGGGTCTGATTTTGTGGTTGGGGCCCCTCAGGGTCCGATTTTTTGGGTGGGGCCCTTTAGGGTCTGATTTTGTGGGTGGAGCCCCTCTGGGTCCAATTTGGTGGGCGGGGCCACTCTTGGTCCCATTTGGTGGGTGGGGCCCCTCAGGGTCCGATTTTATGGGTGGGGCTCCTCAGGGTCCAATTTTGTGGGTGGGGCCCCTCAGGGTCCAATTTTGAGGTTGGAGCCCCACAGGGTCCAAATTTGTGGGTGGGGCCCCTCAGGGTCCGATTTTGTGGGTGGTGCCCCTTAGGGTCTGATTTTGTGGTTGGGGCCCCTCAGGGTCCGATTTTTTGGGTGGGGCCCTTTAGGGTCTGATTTTGTGGGCGGAGCCCCTCTGGGTCCAATTTGGTGGGCGGGGCCACTCTTGGTCCCATTTGGTGGGTGGGGCCCCTCAGGGTTTGATTTGGTGGGTGGGGCCCCTCAGGGTCCGATTTGGTGGGTGGGGCCCCTCAGGGTCCGATTTGGTGGGCGGGGCCCCTCAGGGTCCTATTTGGTGGGCGGGGCCCCTCAGGGTCCTATTTTGTGGCCGGGGCCCCTCAGGGTGCAATTTTGTGGCCAGGGCCCCTCAGGGTCCGATTTTGTGGCCGGGGCCCCTCAGGGTCCGATTTTGTGGGTGGGGCCCCTTAGGGTCTGATTTTGTGGTCGGAGCCCCTCTGGGTCCAATTTGATGGGCGGGACCACTCTGGGTCCAATTTGGTGGGTGGGGCCTCACACGGTCCGATTTGGTGGGCGGGCCCACTCTGGGTCAGATTTTGTGGCCGGGGCCTCTCGGTCCGATTTTGTGGGTGGGGCCCCTCAGGGTCTGATTTTGTGGGTGGGGCCCCTCAGGGTCAGATTTTGTGGCCGGGTCCCCTCAGGGTCCGATTTTGTGGGTGGGGCCCCTCTGGGTCCGACTTTGTGGCTGGGGCCCCTTAGGGTCCGATTTGGTGGGTGGGACCACTCTGGGTCCAATTTGGTGGGTGGGGCCTCTCACGGTCCGATTTGGTGGGCGGGGCCACTCTGGGTCTGATTTAGCAGGTGGGGCCCCACAGGGTCCGATTTGGTGGGCGGGGCCCCTCAGAGTCCGATTTTGTGGGTGGGGCCCCTCAGAGTCCGATTTTGTGGGTGGGGCCCCTCAGGGTCAGATTTTGTGGCCGGGTCCCCTCAGGGTCCGATTTTGTGGGTGGGGCCCCTCTGGGTCTGACTTTGTGGCTGGGGCCCCTTAGGGTCCGATTTTGTGTCCGGGGCCCCTCAGGGTCCGATTTTGTGGTTGGGGCCCTTCAGAATCCGATTTTGTGGTTGGGGCCCCACAGGGTCCGATTTTGTGGGTGGGGCTCCTCAGGGTCCGATTTGGTGAGCAGGGCCCCTCAGAGTTCAATTTGGTGAGCGGGGCCCCTCTGGGTCCGATTTGGTCAGCGGGGCCCCTCAGGGTCCGATTTGGTCAGCGGGGCTCCTCAGGGTCAGATTTGGTGGGCGGGGCCCCTCAGGGTCCGATTTTGTGGTTGGGGCCCCTCAGGGTCCGATTTTGTGGGTGGAGCCCCTCAGGGTCCGATTTTGTGTCCGAGGCCCCTCAAGGTCCGATTTTGTGGTTGGGGCCTTTCAGAATCCGATTTGGTGGGCGGGGCGCCTCAGGGTCCAATTTGGTGAGCGGGGCCTCTCAGAGTTCAATTTGGTGAGCGGGGCCCCTCAGGGTCCGATTTGGTGGGCAGGGCCTCTCAGAGTTCAATTTGGTGAGCGGGGCCCCTCAGGGTCCGATTTGGTGAGCGGGGCCTCTCAGAGTTCAATTTGGTGAGCGGGGCCCCTCAGGGTCCGATTTGGTGAGCGGTGCCCCTCAGGGTCCGATTTGGTGGGCAGGGCCTGTCAGGGTCTGATTTGGTGGGTGGGGCCCCTCAGGGTCAGATTTGCTGGGCGGGGGCCATTCTGGGTCTGATTTGGTGGGCGGGGCCCCATCAGGGTCCGATTTTGTGGGTGGGGCCCCTCAGGGTCTGATTTTGTGGACGGGGCCCCTCAGGGAACGATTTTTTGGTCGGGGCCCCTCAGGGTCCGATTTTGTGGGTGGGGCCCCTCAGGGTCCGATTTGGTTGGCTGGGCCACTCTGGGTTTGATTTTGTGGTTGGGGCCCCTCAGGGTCCGATTTTGTGGGTGGGTCCCCTCAGGGTCTGATTTTGTGTGCGGGGCCCTTCAGGGTCCGATTTTGTGGTTGGGGCCTTTCAGAATCCGATTTGGTGGGCGGGGCCGCTCAGGGTCCGATTTGGTGAGCAGGGCCCCTCAGAGTTCAATTTGGTGAGCAGGGCCCTTCAGGGTCAGATTTGGTGGGCGGGGCCCCTCAGGGTCCGATTTTGTGGTTGGGGTCTCTCAGGGTCCGATTTTGTGGGTGGAGCCCCTCAGGGTCCGATTTTGTGTCCGGGGCCCCTCAAGGTCCGATTTTGTGGTTGGGGCCTTTCAGAATCCGATTTTGTGGATGGGGCCCCTCAGGGTCCGATTTGATTGGCTGGGCCACTCTGGGTTTGATTTTGTGGTTGGGGCCCCTCAGGGTCCGATTTTGTGGATGGGTCCCCTCAGGGTCTGATCTTGTGTCCGGGGCCCTTCAGGGTCTGATTTTGTGGTTGGGGCCTTTCAGAATCCGATTTGGTGGGTGGGGCCGCTCAGGGTCCGATTTGGTGAGCGGGGCCCCTCAGAGTTCAATTTGGTGAGCAGGGCCCCTCAGGGTCCGATTTGGTGAGCGGGGCCCCTCAGGGTCCGATTTGGTGAGCGGGGCCCCTCAGGGTCCGATTTGGTGAGCGGGGCCCCTCAGGGTCCGATTTGGTGAGCGGGGCCCCTCAGGGTCCGATTTGGTGAGCGGGGCCCCTCAGGGTCCGATTTTGTGGGCAGGATCTCTCAGAGTCCGATTTGGTGGGCGGGGCCCCTCAGGGTCCGATTTGGCGGGTGGGGCCCATCAGGGTCCGATTTGATGGGCAGGGCCCCTCAGGGTCCGATTTGGTGAGCGGGGCCCCTCAGCGTCTGATTTTGTGGGCGGGATCTCTCAGAGTCCGATTTGGTGGGCGGGGCCCATCAGGGTCCGATTTGGTGGGCAGGGCCCCTCAGGGTCCTATTTTGTGGGTGGGGCCCCCCTGGGTCTGATTTGGTGGGCGGGGCCCCCCTGGGTCCAATTTGAAGGGGGGCCCTCAGGGTCCGATTTAGTGGGCGGGGCCCCTCAGGGTCCGATTTGGTGAGCGGGGCCACTCAGGGTCCGATTTGGTGGGCGGGGCCACTCAGGGTCCGATTTGGTGGGTGGGGCTCCTCAGGGTCCGAATTTGTGGTTGGGGCCCCTCATGGTCTGATTTTGTGGGTGGGGCCCCTCAGGGTCCGATTTTGTGTCCAGGGCCCCTCAGGGTCCGATATTGTGGTTGGGGCCCTTCAGAATCCGATTTGGTGGGCAGGGCCCCTCAGGGTCTGATTTGGTGGGCGGGGCCGCTCAGGGTCCGATTTGGTGGGCGGGGCCCCTCAGGGTCCGATTTTGTGGGTGGGGCCCCTCAGGGTCCGATTTAGTGGCTGGGGCCCCTCAGGGTCCGATTTTGTGGGTGGGGACCCTCAGGGTCCGATTTTGTGGCCAGGGCCCCTCAGGCTCCGATTTTGTGGGTGGGGCCCCTTAGGGTCTGATTTGGTGGGCGGGGCCACGCTGGGTCTGATTTAGCGGGCGGGGCCCCACAAGGTCCGATTTGGTGGGCGGTGCCCCTCAGAGTCCGATTTGGTGGGTGGGGCCCCTCAGGATCCGATTCGGTGGCCTGGGCTCCTCAGGGCTTGAAATGGTGGACAGGATCCCTCAGGGTCAGATTTTGTGGCCGGGGCCTCTCGGTCCGATTTTGTGGGTGGGGCCCCTCAGGGTCTGATTTGGTGGGCGGGGCCGCTTTGGGTCCGATTTGGTGGGCGGGGCCCCTCAGGGTCCGATTTTGTGGGTGGGGCCCCTCAGGGTCCGATTTAGTGGCTGGGGCCCCTCAGGGTCCGATTTAGTGGGTGGGGACACTCAGGGTCCGATTTTGTGGCCAGGGCCCCTCAGGCTCCGATTTTGTGGGCGGGGCCCCTTAGGGTCTGATTTTGTGGTCGGAGCCCCTCTGGGTCCAATTTGGTGGGCGGGACCACTCTGGCCCTGATTTGGTGGGTGGGACCACTCTGGGTCCAATTTGGTGGGCGGGGCCTCTCACGGTCCGATTTGGTGGGCGGGGCCACTCTGGGTCTGATTTAGGGGGCGGGGCCCCACAGAGTCTGGTTTGGTGGGTGGGGCCCCTCAGGATCCGATTCGGTGGCCTGGGCTCCTCAGGGCTTGAAATGGTGGACAGGATCCCTCAGGGTCAAATTTTGTGGCCGGGGCCTCTCGGTCCGATTTTGTGGGTGGGGCCCCTCAGGGTATGATTTTGTGGGTGGGGCCCCTCAGGGTCAGATTTTGTGGCCGGGTCCCCTCAGGGTCTGATTTTGTGGGCGGAGCCCCTCTGGGTCCAATTTGGTGGGCGGGGCCACTCTTGGTCCCATTTGGTGGGTGGGGCCCCTCAGGGTTCGATTTGGTGGGTGGGGCCCCTCAGGGTCCGATTTGCTGGGCGGGGACCCTAAGGGTCCTATTTGGTGGGCGGGGCCCCTCAGGGTCCTATTTGGTGGGCGGGGCCCCTCAGGGTCTGATTTTGTGGCCGGGGCCCCTCAGGGTGCAATTTTGTGGCCAGGGCCCCTCAGGGTCCGATTTGGTGGCCGGGGCCCCTCAGGGTCCGATTTTGTGGTCGGAGCCCCTCTGGGTCCAATTTGGTGGGCGGGACCACTCTGGCTCCGATTTGGTGGGTGGGACCACTCTGGGTCCAATTTGGTGGGCGGGGCCTCTCACGGTCCGATTTGGTGGGCGGGGCCACCCTGGGTCTGATTTAGCGGGCGGGGCCCCTCAGGGTCCGATTTTGAGGTTGGAGCCCCACAGGGTCCAAATTTGTGGGTGGGGCCCCTCAGGGTCCGATTTTGTGGGTGGGGCCCCTTAGGATCCGATTTTGTGGTTGGGACCCTCAGGGTCCGATTTTTTGGGTGGGGCCCTTTAGGGTCTGATTTTGTGGGCGGAGCCCCTCTGGGTCCAATTTGGTGGGCGGGGCCACTCTTGGTCCCATTTGGTGGGCGGGGCCACTCTGGGTACGATTTGGTGGGTGGGGCCCCTCAGGGTCCGATTTGGTGGGCGGGGACCCTCAGGGTCCTATTTGGTGGGCGGGGCCCCTCAGGGTCCGATTTTGTGGCCGGGGCCCCTCAGGGTGCAATTTTGTGGCCAGGGCCCCTCAGGGTCCAATTTTGTGGCCGGGGCCCCTCAGGGTCCGATTTTGTGGGTGGGGCCCCTTAGGGTCTGATTTTGTGGTCGGAGCCCCTCTGGGTCCAATTTGATGGGCGGGACCACTCTGGGTCCAATTTGGTGGGTGGGGCCTCACACGGTCCGATTTGGTGGGCGGGCCCACTCTGGGTCAGATTTTGTGGCCGGGGCCTCTCGGTCCGATTTTGTGGGTGGGGCCCCTCAGGGTCTGATTTTGTGGGTGGGGCCCCTCAGGGTCAGATTTTGTGGCCGGGTCCCCTCAGGGTCCGATTTTGTGGGTGGGGCCTCTCTGGGTCCGACTTTGTGGCTGGGGCCCCTTAGGGTCCGATTTGGTGGGTGGGACCACTCTGGGTCCAATTTGGTGGGTGGGGCCTCTCACGGTCCGATTTGGTGGGCGGGGCCACTCTGGGTCTGATTTAGCAGGTGGGGCCCCACAGGGTCCGATTTGGTGGGCGGGGCCCCTCAGAGTCCGATTTTGTGGGTGGGGCCCCTCAGAGTCCGATTTTGTGGGTGGGGCCCCTCAGGGTCAGATTTTGTGGCCGGGTCCCCTCAGGGTCCGATTTTGTGGGTGGGGCCCCTCTGGGTCTGACTTTGTGGCTGGGGCCCCTTAGGGTCCGATTTTGTGTCCGGGGCCCCTCAGGGTCCGATTTTGTGGTTGGGGCCCTTCAGAATCCGATTTTGTGGTTGGGGCCCCACAGGGTCCGATTTTGTGGGTGGGGCTCCTCAGGGTCCGATTTGGTGAGCGGGGCCCCTCAGAGTTCAATTTGGTGAGCGGGGCCCCTCTGGGTCCGATTTGGTCAGCGGGGCCCCTCAGGGTCCGATTTGGTCAGCGGGGCTCCTCAGGGTCAGATTTGGTGGGCGGGGCCCCTCAGGGTCCGATTTTGTGGTTGGGGCCCCTCAGTGTCCGATTTTGTGGGTGGAGCCCCTCAGGGTCCGATTTTGTGTCCGGGGCCCCTCAAGGTCCGATTTTGTGGTTGGGGCCTTTCAGAATCCGATTTGGTGGGCGGGGCGCCTCAGGGTCCGATTTGGTGAGCGGGGCCTCTCAGAGTTCAATTTGGTGAGCGGGGCCCCTCAGGGTCCGATTTGGTGAGCGGTGCCCCTCAGGGTCCGATTTGGTGGGCAGGGCCTGTCAGGGTCTGATTTAGTGGGTGGGGCCCCTCAGGGTCAGATTTGCTGGGCGGGGGCCATTCTGGGTCTGATTTGGTGGGCGGGGCCCCTCAGGGTCCGATTTTGTGGGTGGGGCCCCTCAGGGTCTGATTTTGTGGCCGGGGCCCCTCAGGGAACGATTTTTTGGTCGGGGCCCCTCAGGGTCCGATTTTGTGGGTGGGGCCACTCTGGGTCTGATTTAGCGGGCGGGGCCCCTCAGGGTCCGATTTGGTGGTCGGGGCCCTTCAGGGTCCGATATGGTGGTTAGTGCCCCTCAGGGTCCGATTTTTTTGGGTGGGGCCCTTTAGGGTCTGATTTTGTGGGCGGAGCCCCTCTGGGTCCAATTTGGTGGGCGGGGCCACTCTTGGTCCCATTTGGTGGGTGGGGCCCCTCAGGGTTCGATTTGGTGGGTGGGGCCCCTCAGGGTCCGATTTGCTGGGCGGGGACCCTCAGGGTCCGAATTTGTGGTTGGGGTCTCTCAGGGTCCGATTTTGTGGGTGAAGCCCCTCAGGGTCCGATTTTGTGTCCGGGGCCCCTCAAGGTCCGATTTTGTGGTTGGGGCCTTTCAGAATCCGATTTTGTGGATGGGGCCCCTCAGGGTCCGATTTGATTGGCTGGGCCACTCTGGGTTTGATTTTGTGGTTGGGGCCCCTCAGGGTCCGATTTTGTGGGTGGGTCCCCTCAGGGTCTGATCTTGTGTCCGGGGCCCTTCAGGGTCTGATTTTGTGGTTGTGGCCTTTCAGAATCCGATTTGGTGGGTGGGGCCGCTCAGGGTCCGATTTGGTGAGCGGGGCCCCTCAGAGTTCAATTTGGTGAGCAGGACCCCTCAGGGTCCAATTTGGTGAGCGGGGCCCCTCAGGGTCCGATTTGGTGAGCGGGGCCCCTCAGGGTCCGATTTGGTGAGCGGGGCCCCTCAGGGTCCGATTTTGTGGGCAGGATCTCTCAGAGTCCGATTTGGTGGGCGGGGCCCCTCAGGGTCTGATTTGGCGGGTGGGGCCCATCAGGGTCCGATTTGATGGGCAGGGCCCCTCAGAGTCCGATTTGGTGAGCGGGGCCCCTCAGCGTCTGATTTTGTGGGCGGGATCTCTCAGAGTCCGATTTGGTGGGCGGGGCCCATCAGGGTCCGATTTGGTGGGCAGGGCCCCTCAGGGTCCTATTTTGTGGGTGGGGCCCCCCTGGGTCTGATTTGGTGGGCGGGGCCCCCCTGGGTTTAATTTGAAGGGGGGCCCTCAGGGTCCGATTTAGTGGGCGGGGCCCCTCAGGGTACGATTTGGTGGGCGGGGCCACTCAGGGTCCGATTTGGTGGGCGGGGCCACTCAGGGTCCGATTTGGTGGGTGGGGCTCCTCAGGGTCCGAATTTGTGGTTGGGGCCCCTCATGGTCTGATTTTGTGGGTGGGGCCCCTCAGGGTCCGATTTTGTGTCCGGGGCCCCTCAGGGTCCGATATTGTGGTTGGGGCCCTTCAGAATCCGATTTGGTGGGCAGGGCCCCTCAGGGTCTGATTTGGTGGGCGGGGCCGCTCAGGGTCCGATTTGGTGGGCGGGGCCCCTCAGGGTCCGATTTTGTGGGTGGGGCCCCTCAGGGTCCGATTTAGTGGCTGGGGCCCCTCAGGGTCCGATTTTGTGGGTGGGGACCCTCAGGGTCCGATTTTGTGGCCAAGGCCCCTCAGGCTCCGATTTTGTGGGTGGGGCCCCTTAGGGTCTGATTTGGTGGGCGGGGCCACGCTGGGTCTGATTTAGCGGGCGGGGCCCCACAAGGTCCGATTTGGTGGGCGGTGCCCCTCAGAGTCCGATTTGGTGGGTGGGGACCCTCAGGATCCGATTCGGTGGCCTGGGCTCCTCAGGGCTTGAAATGGTGGACAGGATCCCTCAGGGTCAGATTTTGTGGCCGGGGCCTCTCGGTCCGATTTTGTGGGTGGGGCCCCTCAGGGTCTGATTTGGTGGGCGGGGCCGCTCTGGGTCCGATTTGGTGGGCGGGGCCCCTCAGGGTCCGATTTTGTGGGTGGGGCCCCTCAGGGTCCGATTTAGTGGCTGGGGCCCCTCAGGGTCCGATTTTGTGGGTGGGGACACTCAGGGTCCGATTTTGTGGCCAGGGCCCCTCAGGCTCCGATTTTGTGGGCGGGGCCCCTTAGGGTCTGATTTTGTGGTCGGAGCCCCTCTGGGTCCAATTTGGTGGGCGGGACCACTCTGGCCCTGATTTGGTGGGTGGGACCACTCTGGGTCCAATTTGGTGGGCGGGGCCTCTCACGGTCCGATTTGGTGGGCGGGGCCACTCTGGGTCTGATTTAGCGGGCGGGGCCCCACAGGGTCCGATTTGGTGGGCGGGGCCCCTCAGAGTCTGGTTTGGTGGGTGGGGCCCCTCAGGATCCGATTCGGTGGCCTGGGCTCCTCAGGGCTTGAAATGGTGGACAGGATCCCTCAGGGTCAAATTTTGTGGCCGGGGCCTCTCGGTCCGATTTTGTGGGTGGGGCCCCTCAGGGTCTGCTTTTGTGGGTGGGGCCCCTCAGGGTCAGATTTTGTGGCCGGGTCCCCTCAGGGTCCGATTTTGTGGTCGGAGCCCCTCTGGGTCCAATTTGGTGGGTGGGACCAATCTGGCTCCGATTTGGTGGGTGGGACCACTCTGGGTCCAATTTGGTGGGCGGGGCCTCTCACGGTCCGATTTGGTGGGCGGGGCCACTCTGGGTCTGATTTAGCAGGCGGGGCCCCTCAGGGTCCGATTTGGTGGTCGGGGCCCTTCAGGGTCTGATATGGTGGTTGGTGCCCCTCAGGGTCCGATTTTTTTGGGTGGGGCCCTTTAGGGTCTGATTTTGTGGGCGGAGCCCCTCTGGGTCCAATTTGGTGGGCGGGGCCACTCTTGGTCCCATTTGGTGGGTGGGGCCCCTCAGGGTTCGATTTGGTGGGTGGGGCCCCTCAGGGTCCGATTTGCTGGGCGGGGACCCTCAGGGTCCTATTTGGTGGGCGGGGCCCCTCAGGGTCTGATTTTGTGGCCGGGGCCCCTCAGGGTGCAATTTTGTGGCCAGGGCCCCTCAGGGTCCGATTTGGTGGCCGGGGCCCCTCAGGGTCCGATTTTGTGGTCGGAGCCCCTCTGGGTCCAATTTGGTGGGCGGGACCACTCTGGCTCCGATTTGGTGGGTGGGACCACTCTGGGTCCAATTTGGTGGGCGGGGCCCTCTCACGGTCCGATTTGGTGGGCGGGGCCACCCTGGGTCTGATTTAGCGGGCGGGGCCCCTCAGGGTCCGATTTTGAGGTTGGAGCCCCACAGGGTCCAAATTTGTGGGTGGGGCCCCTCAGGGTCCGATTTTGTGGGTGGGGCCCCTTAGGATCCGATTTTGTGGGTGGGACCCTCAGGGTCCGATTTTTTGGGTGGGGCCCTTTAGGGTCTGATTTTGTGGGCGGAGCCCCTCTGGGTCCAATTTGGTGGGCGGGGCCACTCTTGGTCCCATTTGGTGGGCGGGGCCACTCTGGGTACGATTTGGTGGGCGGGGAACCTCAGGATCCAATTTGGTGGGCGGGGTCCCTCATGGACCGATTTGGTGGGCGGGGCCCCTCAGGGTCCGATTTGGTTTGCGGGCCCCTCAAGGTCCAATTTAGTGGGCGGGGCACCTCAGGGTCCAATTTTAAGGTTGGAGCCCCACAGGGTCCAAATTTGTGGGTGGGGCCCCTCAGGGTCCTATTTTGTGGGTGGGGCCCCTTAGGGTCCGATTTTGTGGTTGGGACCCCTTAGGGTCCGATTTTTTGGGTGGGGCCCTTTAGGGTCTGATTTTGTTGGCGGAGCCCCTCTGGGTCCAATTTGGTGGGCGGGGCCCCTCATGGTCCGATTTGGTGGGCGGGATCCCTCAGGGTCCAATTTGGTGGGCGGGGCCCCTCAGGGTCCGATTTGGTGGGCGGGGCCCATCAGGGTCTGATTTGGTGGGTGGGGCCCCTCAGGGATCGATTTGGTGGGTGGGGCCCCTCAGGGTCCGATTTGGTGGGCGGGGACCCTCAGGGTCCTATTTGGTGGGCGGGGACCCTCAGGGTCCTATTTGGTGGCCGGGCCCCTCAGGGTGCAATTTTGTGGCCAGGGCCCCTCAGGGTCCGATTTTGTGGCCGGGGCCCCTCAGGGTCCGATTTTGTGGGTGGGGCCCCTCAGGGTCTGATTTTGTGGTCGGAGCCCCTCTGGGTCCAATTTGGTGGGCGGGACAACTCTGGGTCCGATTTGGTGGGTGGGACCACTCTGGGTCCAATTTGGTGGGTGGGGCCTCTCACGGTCCGATTTGGTGGGCGGGGCCACTCTGGGCCTGATTTAGCGGGTGGGGCCCCTTTGGGTCCAATTTGGTGGGCGGGGCCACTCTTGGTCCCATTTGGTGGGCGGGGCCACTCTGGGTACGACTTGGTGGGCGGGGCCCCTGAGGATCTAATTTGGTGTGCGGTGCCCCTCAGGGACCAATTTGGTGTGCGGTGCCCCTCAGGGACCAATTTGGTGGGCGGGGCCCCTCAGGGTCCGATTTGGTGGGCGGGGTCCCTCAAGGTCCGATTTAGTGGACGGGGCCCCTCAGGGTCCGATTTTGTGGCCGGGGCCCCTCAGGGTGCAATTTTGTGGCCAGGGCCCCATAGGGTCCAATTTGGTGGGCGGGACAACTCTGGGTCCGATTTGGTGGGTGGGACCACTCTGGGTCCAATTTCGTAGGCGGCGCCTCTCACGGTCCAATTTGGTGGGCGGGGCCACTCTGGGTCTGATTTAGCGGGTGGGTCCCCACAGGGTCTGATTTGGTGGGCAGGGCCCCTCAGGGTCCGACTTGGTGGATGGGGCCCCTCAGGATCCGATTCGGTGGCCTGGGCTCCTCAGGGCTTGAAATGGTGGACAGGATCCCTCAGGGTCAGATTTTGTGGCCGGGGACTCTCGGTCCGATTTTGTGGGTGGGGCCCCTTAGGGTCCGATTTTGTGGGCGGAGCCCCTCTGGGTCCAATTTGGTGGGCGAGGCTCAGCCTCCGATTTGGAAGCCGGTGGTGGTTCTGCCTCCGGTTTGGAGGCCGGGGTGGCTCAGACTCCGATTTGGAGGCCGGGGTGGCTCAGACTCCGATTTGGAGGCCGGGGTGGCTCAGACTCCGATTTGGAGGCCGGGGTGGCTCAGACTCCGATTTGGAGGCCGGGGTGGCTCAGACTCCGATTTGGAGGCCGGGGTGGCTCAGACTCCGATTTGGAGGCCGGGGTGGCTCAGACTCCGATTTGGAGGCCGGGGTCGATCAGCCTCCGATTTCTAGGCCGTAGTGGCTCAGCCTCCGATTTGGAGGCCGGGGTGGCTCAGCCTCCGATTTGGATGCTGGGGTCGATCAGCCTCCGCTTTGGAGGTCGGGGTGGCTCAGCCTCCGATTTGGAGCCTGGGGTCACTCAGCTTTCGATTTGGCGTGTCGGCCCTTTAAGACTCATTTCGGTGGGCCGGCCCTTTAACAATCACTTTGGCGCGTCGGCCCTTTTAGAGCTAGTTTGGCTCACTGGGCTTCTAAATCAACTTTGGCGGACATTCTCTCTCAGGGGCATGTGTCATGTGATGAAGCTAGATTTGCATTTGTGCTGTGGGTTTTGCTTTAAGAGCTGATATTATGTGGCAGAAGCTCTGTCCTGGGGCGTCATGTGACGTTCGTAGGCGTTGGCATAGTGACTGGGTGTGCCTGCGCATATCAATGAGCTTAACTGCTATTTCAATCACCTCAGGGCACGTTTTGCCATTTCCCATTGAAAAGCATTGGAGACAGTGCATTCCAATGACGGGAAAAAAAATTTTCAAACGCAAATTGCGCAAAAACTACAAATCCGATCGACACGAAAAATACTTAGCACACCTCTCGTGGACGCTGGCTTCGAAACGACACCTCAACGGAGTCTGTGCGTGTAGCGGTTCGGGCCGTATTAATTGCGGAAATCAACTTAATAATAATAACTAGATGTGTATTTCCTGAAGGAAGTACAGATAGTGGTTTGAAATGGTGCCCGGGCTGCCCCTTTAAGAGAGACTTGCCTGCTGCCCCTGCAAGACTTTCAACTCAGGATCCGATTTAACTGTGGGTGCCTCTCAGGGGCCACTTTGGTCTGTGGGGCCCCTCAGGGTCTGATTTGGTGGGTGGGACCCCTCAGGATCCGATTTGGTGGGCGGGGCCACTCTGGGTCCGATTTGGAGGCCAGGGTGGCTCAGCCTCCGATTTGTAGGCAAGGGTCGATCAGCCTCCGATTTGGAGGCTGGGGTGCCTCAGCCTCCGATTTGGAGCGTGGGGTCACTCAGCTTTCAATTTGGCGCGCCGGCCCTTTAAGACTCATTTCGGTGCATCAGCCCTTTAAGAATCACTTAGGCGCATCGGCCCTTTAAAAGCTAGTTTGGCGCACTGGGCTTCTAAATCCACTTTGGCGGACATTCTCTCTCAGGGGCATGCATCATGTGATGAAGCTAGATTTGCATTTGTGCTTTGGGTTTCGCTTTAAGAGCTGATATTATCTGGCAGAAACTGTGTCCTGCTGGGGTCATGTAAAGTTCGTATTCGTTGGCATAGTAACTGGGTGTGCCTGCGCCAGGGCCGACTCCAGGTTTTTGAGGGCCCCGGGCGAAAAAGTCTCAGTGGGCCCCCCCTTAACACATACCACGACTCATGCCGTGTGACATCCGTGGTGACCGCCAAAAACGGACTTGTCTCCGCATGGATCACACGGACACGCATGTGATCCACACAGACACTCGCTCTGTGGCAAAACACGTTCATGTGAAGGAGGCTACTGATTAGTAGTGTACGCATGAAAGAAAGAAGAGAGAGAGAGAGAAAGAACAGAGAGAACAGAAAGAAAGAGGGGAAATAAAGAACAGAGAAAGAAAGAGAGAAAGAATGGAAGGAAGAACAGAGAGAGAAAGATACAGAGAGCGAGAGAGAGAAAGAAAGAACATAGAAAGAACGAACAGAGAAAGAAAGAAAATAAACAACAAAGAGAAAGAAAGGAAGAACAGAGAGAGAAAGAGAAAGAAAAGAACAGAGAGAAAGAGAAAGAAAGAGGGGAAAGAAAGAAAGAACAGATAGAGAAAGAGTGGAAAGAAAGAACAGAGAGAAAGAAAAAAGAAAGAAAAAGAACAAAGAGAAAGAAAGAGTGGACAGAAAAAAAGAACAGAGAGAGAAAGAAAGAAAGAAAGAAAGAAAGAAAGAAAGAAAGAAAGAGAAAGAAAGAAAGAAAGTAAGACGGGAAAAAAGAACAGAGAGGGAGAGAAAAAAAGAGGGGAAGAAAGAACGGAGAGAGAAAGAACACAGAGAAAAAGCGTCAACAGAAAAAAAGAACAGGGAGAGAGAGAAAGAAGGAGGGGAAAGAAAGAAAGAACAGAGAGGTAGAGAGAAAAAGAAAGAGGGGAAAGAACAGATGGAAAGAAAGATCAGAGAGAGAGAAAGAAAAAGAGGAAAGAGAGAACAGAGAGAGAGAGAGAAAGAACAGAGACAGAAAGAAAGAAAGAGAAAGAAAGAAAGAGAACAGAGAGAGAGAAAAAAAGATTAGAGAGAAAGAACAGAGAGAGAAAGAAACAGAGAAAGAAAAATTCTATAAAGATACTATAGCAGCCCAGCTCCCATTGTAGTGCCCACCTGAGCCTCCTGGTGCAGGACATATCATGATCCGCTCACATGCCCGACATCCCCGATTCCAAGGCGATCCCGCTGTCCGCTCTGTCAGAGGAGGACACGGTGATGGATCTGAAGCATTCCTGGTTCCGTCACAATCTCCTACTGAAATTACCTAATTTCTGGTCAGCTTCCAGCAAGTCACTTCCGGTAGAACGTTACGTGCAAGTTTTAAATTGCTCCTTGGGGCTCCACTGTGTACTCCTGTGTCCCGCGGGGAAAGTATGCTCCCGGCTGGGGCAGTCTCTCTCTCAAAATCAGGACTGTCTCGCTGGATCCGGGATGGTTGGGACTCGGGAGGTATAAATGCTCCCCACCATACACCTCGTACACACACGGCTCCGCTCCGTACACCCCCGGCTCTGCTCCGCTCCATAAACACACGGCTCAGCTCCGTACACACAGGGCTCCGTTCCGTACATCTCGTACACACACGGCTTCGCTCCGTACACATCGTACACACACGGCTCCGCTCCGTACACCTCGTACACACACGGCTCTGCTCCGTACACCTTGTAAACCCCTCCTGACCCCACCAAACAACACACACGGCTCTGCTACATCCACCTTGTAAAACCCCTCCTGACCCCACACAAGTACACACACGGCTCTGCTACATCTACCTTGCAAAACCCCTCCTGACCCCAAACAAGTACACACACGGCTCTGCTACATCCACCTTGTAAAACACCTCCTGACCCCACACAAGTACAAACACGGCTCTGCTACATCCACCTTGTAAAACCCCTCCTGACCCCACACAAGTACACACACAGCTCTTTTACATCCACCTTGTAAACCCCTCCTGACCCCACACAAGTACACACACGGCTCTGCTACATCCACCTTGTAAAACCCCTCCTGACCCCACACAAGTACACACACGGCTCTGCTACAACCACCTTGTAAACCCCTCCTGACCCCACACAAGTACACACACGGCTCTGCTACATCCACCTTGTAAAAACCCCTCCTGACCCCACACAAGTACACACACGGCTCTGCTACATCCACCTTGCAAAACCCCTCCTGACCCCACACAAGTACACACACGGCTCTGCTACATCCACCTTGTAAAACCCCCTCCTGACCCCACACAAGTACACACACGGCTCTGCTACATCCACCATGTAAAACCCCTCCTGACCCCACACAAGTACACACACGGCTCTGCTACATACACCTTGTTAAACCCCTCCTGACCCCACACAAGTACAAACACGGCTCTGCTACATGCACCTTGTAAAACCCCCTCCTCCTGACCTCACACAAGTAGACACACGGCTCTGCTACATCCACCTTGTAAAACACCTCCTGACCCCACATAAGTACACACACGGCTCTGCTACATCCACCTTGTAAACCCCTCCTGACCCTACACAAGTACACACACGGCTCTGCTACATCCACCTTGTAAAACACCTCCTGACCCCACACAAGTACACACACGGCACTGCTACATCCACCTTGTAAACCCCTCCTGACCCCACACAAGTACACACACGGCTCTGCTACATCCACCTTGTAAACCCCTACTGACCCCACACAAAGTACACACACGGCTCTGCTACATCCACCTTGTAAAACCCCTCCTGACCCCACACAAGTACACACACGGCTCTGCTACATCCACCTTGTAAAACCCCTCCTGACCCCACACAAGTACAAACACGGCTCTGCTACATCCACCTTGTAAACCCCTCCTGACCCCACACAAGTACACACACGGCTCTGCTACATCCACCTTGAAAAACACCTCCTGACCCCACACAAGTACACACACGGCTCTGCTACATCACCTTGTAAACCGCTCCTGACCCCACACAAGTACACAAACAGCACTGCTACATCCACCTTGTAAACCCCTCCTGACCACACACAAGTACACACACGGCACTACACCATCCACCATGTAAAACCCCTCCTGACCCCACACTAGTACACACACGGCTCTGCTACATCACCTTGTAAACCCCTCCTGACCCCACACAAGTACACACATGGCTCTGCTACATCCACCTTGTAAAACACCTCCTGACCCCACACAAATTACACACACGGCTCTGCTACATCCACCTTGTAAAACACCTCCTGACCCCACACAAAGTACACAAACAGCTCTGCTACATCACCTTGTAAACCCCTCCTGACCCCACACAAGTACACACACGGCACTGCTACATCCACCATGTAAAACCCCTCCTGACCCCACACAAGTACACACACGGCTCTGCTACATCCACCTTGTAAACCCCTCCTGACCCCACACAAGTACACACACGGCTCTGCTACATCCACCATGTAAAACCCCTCCTGACCCCACACAAGTACACACACGGCACTGCTACATCCACCTTGTAAAACCCCTCCCTGACCCCACACAAGTACACACACGGCACTGCTACATCCACCTTGTAAAACACCTCCTGACCCCACACAAAGTACACACATGGCTCTACTTCATCCACCTTGTAAACCCCTCCTGACCCCACACAAGTACACACATGACTCTGCTACATCACCTTGTAAACCCCTCCTGACCCCACACAAAGTACACAAACAGCTCTGCTACATCACCTTGTAAACCGCTCCTGACCCCACACAAGTACACAAACGGCACTGCTACATCCACCTTGTAAACCCCTCCTGACCACACACAAGTACACACACGGCACTACACCATCCACCATGTAAAACCCCTCCTGACCCCACACTAGTACACACACGGCTCTGCTACATCACCTTGTAAACCCTTCCTGACCCCACACAAGTACACACATGGCTCTGCTACATCCACCTTGTAAAACACCTCCTGACCCCACACAAATTACACACACGGCTCTGCTACATCCACCTTGTAAAACCCCTCCTGACCCCACACAAGTACACACACGGCACTGCTACATCCACCTTGTAAAACCCCTCCCTGACCCCACACAAGTACACACACGGCACTGCTACATCCACCTTGTAAAACACCTCCTGACCCCACACAAAGTACACACATGGCTCTACTTCACCCACCTTGTAAACCCCTCCTGACCCCACACAAGTACACACATGACTCTGCTACATCACCTTGTAAACCCCTCCTGACCCCACACAAAGTACACAAACAGCTCTGCTACATCACCTTGTAAACCGCTCCTGACCCCACACAAGTACACAAACGGCACTGCTACATCCACCTTGTAAACCCCTCCTGACCACACACAAGTACACACACGGCACTACACCATCCACCATGTAAAACCCCTCCTGACCCCACACTAGTACACACACGGCTCTGCTACATCACCTTGTAAACCCTTCCTGACCCCACACAAGTACACACATGGCTCTGCTACATCCACCTTGTAAAACACCTCCTGACCCCACACAAATTACACACACGGCTCTGCTACATCCACCTTGTAAAACACCTCCTGACCCCACACAAAGTACACAAACAGCTCTGCTACATCACCTTGTAAACCCCTCCTGACCCCACACAAGTAAACACACGGCACTGCTACATCCACCATGTAAAACCCCTCCTGACCCCACACAAGTACACACACGGCTCTGCTACATCCACCATGTAAAACCCCTCCTGACCCCACACAAGTACACACACGGCACTGCTACATCCACCTTGTAAAACCCCTCCCTGACCCCACACAAGTACACACACGGCACTGCTACATCCACCTTGTAAAACACCTCCTGACCCCACACAAGTACACACACGGCTCTGCTACATCCACCTTGTAAACCCCTCCTGACCCCACACAAGTACAAACACGGCTCTGCTACATCCACCTTGTAAAACCCCTCCTGACCCCACACAAGTACACACACGGCTCTGCTACATCCACCTTGTAAACCCCTCCTGACCCCACACAAGTACACACATGGCTCTGCTACATCCACCATGTAAAACCCCTCCTGACCCCACACAAGTACACACACGGCACTGCTACATCCACCTTGTAAAACCCCTCCCTGACCCCACACAAGTACACACACGGCACTGCTACATCCACCTTGTAAAACACCTCCTGACCCCACACAAGTACACACATGGCTCTGCTACATCCACCTTGTAAAACACCTCCTGACTCCACACAAGTACACACACGGCTCTGCTACATCCACCTTGTAAACCCCTCCTGACCCCACACAAGTACACACACGGCTCTGCTACATCCACCTTGTAAACCCCTCCTGACCCCACACAAGTACACACACGGCTCTGCTACATCCACCTTGTAAACCCCTCCTGACCCCACACAAGTACACACACGGCTCTGCTACATCCACCTTGTAAACCCCTCCTGACCCCACACAAGTACACACACGACTCTGCTACATCCACCTTGTAAACCCCTCCTGACCCCACACAAGTACACACACGGCACTGCTACATCCACCTTGTAAAACACCTCCTGACCCCACACAAAGTACACACACGGCTCTGCTACATCCACCTTGTAAACCCCTCCTGACCCCACACAAGTACACACACGGCTCTGCTACATCCACCTTGTAAACCCCTCCTGACCCCACACAAGTACACACATGACTCTGCTACATCCACCTTGTAAACCCCTCCTGACCCCACACAAGTACACACACGGCTCTGCTACATCCACCTTGTAAAACCTCTCCTGACCCCACACAAGTACACACACGGCTCTGCTACATCCACCTTGTAAACCCCTCCTGACCCCACACAAGTACACACACGGCTCTGCTACATCCACCTTGTAAAACACCTCCTGACCCCACACAAAGTACACACACGGCTCTGCTACATCCACCTTGTAAACCCCTCCTGACCCCACACAAGTACACAAACAGCTCTGCTACATCCACCTTGTTAAACCCCTCCCTTAGCCCACTGACCCACACATAAACGTTACCTCATCCATCCAGACCAGCACCGTAATGACAAGCGACCAGCACAGCAGAGTCCTGCAGCCGCCCTGATCATGTGACCCCTGACTCCTCCCCTCCTGTGACCTCATCACAGGTCCTGTGTCGGCACCGCACACAAGATTACAGCCGAAGGAAGCGATGATCATTGCTGGCAGTAAGGCTGTGTGCACACGATGCAGATATCCAGTGGATCCGCAGCGGATTTTACCGCGCAGAAACACTGCATATCCGCATTGTGAAGTACAGTAGCCTTAAAATCAATGAAAAAAAAACGCTGTGCAGACGCTGCGGATTTTTCCGCGCGGTTTTCCTGCGGTTCAAAATCCGCAGCATGTTACTTCTTTTGTGCGGTTTTCCATCTCCCCTGTCTCCAAATCCGCAGGGGGAAAACCGTACAAAAACCGCAATAAAACCGCAGGAAAAATGGAAGAAATCCGCAGGAAAAATGCAGGTCATTTGACCAGTGGATTTATTCCATTCTGAGCGGAAAAATCCGCAGGACCAAAAAGTCGTGTGCACTCAGCCTAAGGGGCTGCGTCACTGCGTGGGTCCCTCGCGGAGGGCGCAGGTTGGGGTCAGTACATGGGGGCATGGCGGCGGCCAGCGGGTATCCCAGACAGCGTGAGTGGGCCCTCCCATTTCACCAGGGCCCTGGCATTTGCCCGGGTGCTGACGCCGGCCCTGGCCTACGCATATCAATCAGCATAACTGCCACCTCACGACTGCACCGTGTTTTCACTATGGCAACATTTTCCCGTTAAAATGCATTGGAGACAGTGCATTCCAATGACAGGAAAATGTTTTTTAAAACGCAAATTGCGCAAAAACTACAAATCCGATCGACACGAAAAATACTTAGCACACCACTCGTGGACGCTGGCTTCGAAACGACACCTCAACGGAGTCTGTGCGTGTAGCGGTTCGGGCCGCATTAATTGCGGAAATCAACTGAATAGTAATAATAATACTAGATGTGTATTTCCTGAAGGAAGTACAGATAGTGGTTTGAAATGGTGCCCGGGCTGCCCCTTTAAGAGAGACTTGCCTGCTGCCCCAGCAAGACTTTCAACTCAGGATCCGTTTTAAGTGTGGGTGCCTCTCAGGGGCCACTTTGGCCTCAGGGTCTGATTTGGTGGGTGGGGCCCCTCCGGATCCGATTCGGTGGCCTGGGCTCCTTAGGGTTTGAATTGGTGGTCGGGATCCCTCAGGGTCCAATTTTGTTGGTGTGGCCCCTCAGGGTCTGATTTTGTGGGTGGGGCCCCTCAGGGTCCGATTTTGTGGGTGGGGCCCCTCAGGGTCTGATTTTGTGGGTGGGGCCCCTCAGGGTCCTATTTGGTGGGCTGGGCCCCTCAGGGTCTGATTTTGTGGGTGGGACCCCTCAGTGCCTGATTTTGTGGGTGGGGCCACTCAGGGTCCGATTTTGTGGCCGGGGCACCTCAGGGTCCGATTTGGTGGGTGGGGCCCCTCAGGGTCCGATTTTGTGGCCGGGGCCCCTCAGGGTCCGATTTGGTGGGCGGGGCCCCTCAGGGTCCGATTTTGTGGGTGGGGCCCCTCAGGGTCCGATTTTGTGGGTGGGGCCCCTCAGGGTTCGATTTTGTGGGTGGGGCCCCTCAGGGTCCGATTTTGTGGGTGGGGCCCCTCAGGGTCCGATTTTGTGTCCGGGCCCCTCAGTGTCCGATTTTGTGGTTGGGGCCTTTCAGAATCCGATTTGGTGGGCGGGGCCCCTCAGGGTCCGATTTGGTGGGTGGGGCCCCTCAGGGTCCGATTTGGTGGGCGGGGCCCTTCAGGGTCCGATTTGGTGGGCGGGGCCCCTCAGGGTCCGATTTGGTGGGCGGGGCCCTTCAGGGTCCGATTTGGTGGGTGGGGCCCCTCAGGGTCCGATTTGGTGGGCTGTGCCACTCTGGGTTCGTTTTGGTGGGCGGGGCCACTCAGGGTCTGATTTTTTTAGCGGGGCCACGCTGGGTCCGATTTGGAGGCCAGGGTGGATCAGCCTCCGATTTGGAGGTCGGGGTGGCTCAGCCTCCGATTTGGAGCCTGGGGTCACTCAGCTTTCGATTTGGCGCCCCGGCCCTTTAAGACTCATTTCGGTGCGCCGGCCCTTTAAGAATCACTTTGGCGCGTCGGCCCTTTAAGAGCCAGTTTGGTTCACTGGGCTTCTGAATCCACTTTGGCGCACATTCTCTCTCAGTGGCATGCGTCATGTGATGAAGCTAGATTTGCATTTAAGCTGTTGGTTTCGCTTTAAGAGCTGAAATTATCTGCCAGAAACGCTGTCCTAGAGAGGTCATGTGACGTTCGTAGGCGTTGGCATAGTAACTGGGTGAGCCTGCGCATATCAATGAGCTTAACTGCCACCTCACGACTGTCCCATGTTTTCCCTATGGCAACATTTTCCCATTGAAATGCATTGAGGAAAATGTTTTTTCAAGCGCAAATTGCGCAAAAACTCCAAATCCGATCTACATGAAAAATACTTAGCACACCACTCGAGGACGCTGGCTTCGAAACGAGGCCTCAACGGAGTCTGTGCGTGTAGCGGTTCGGGCCGCATTAATTGCGGAAATCAACTGAATAGTAATAATAATACTAGATGTGTATTTCCTGAAGGAAGTACAGATAGTGGTTTGAAATGGTGCCCAGGCTGCCACTTTAAGAGAGACTTGCCTGCTGCCCCTGCACGACTTTCAACTCAGTATCCGTTTTACCTGTGGGTGCCTCTCAGGGGCCACTTTGGCCTGTGGGGCCCCTCAGGGTCTGATTTGGTGGGTGAGGCCCCTCAGGATCCGATTCAGTGGACTGGACTCCTCAGGGCTTGAATTGGTGGGCCGATTTGGTGGGCGAGGCCCCTCAGGGTCCGGTTTGGTGGGCACGGCCCCTCAGGGTCTGATTTGGCGGGTGGGACCACTCTGGGTCCGATTTGGTGGGCGGGGCCCCTCAGAGTTCGATATGGTGGGTGGGGCACCACAGGGTCCGATTTGCAGGGTGGGGCCCCACAGGGTCTGATTTGGTGGGAGGGGCCACTCTGGGTCCAATTTGGTGAGCGGGGCCCCACAGGGTCCGATTTGGTGAGTGGGGCCCCACAGGGTCCAATTTCGTGGGCGGAGCTCCTCTGGTTCCGATTTGGTAGACGGGGCCTCTCAGGGTCCGATTTGGTGGGCGGGTCCCCTCAGGATCCGATTTGGTGAGTGGGGCTCTTCAGGGTATGATTTGGCAGGCGGGGCCCATGAGGGTCTGATTTGGTGGGCGGTGCCCCTCATGGCCTGATTTGGTGAGCGGGGCCACTCTGGGTCTGATTAGGTGGGTGGGGCCCCTTAGGGTCAGATTTGGTGGGTGGGACCCCTCAGGGTCTGATTTGGTGGGCGGGGCCACTCTGGGTCCAATTTGGTGGGCGGGGCCCTTCAGGGTACAATTTGGTAGGCGGGACCAATCTGAGTCTGATTTGGTGGGAGGGGCCCCTCAGGGTTCAATTTGGTGGGCGGGCCACTCTGGGTCTGATTTGGAGGGCGGGGCCACTACGGGTCTGATTTGGTGAGCGGGGCCCCTCAGGGTCCAATTTGGTGGGCGGGGCCTCTCTGTGTCTGATTTGGAGGGCGGTGCCACTCCGGGGCCAATTTGTTGGCCTGGGTGGCTCAGCCTCCGATTTGTAGGCCAGGGTCGATCAGCCTCCGATTTGGAGCCTGGGGTCACTCAGCATTCGATTTGGCGCGCCAGCCATTTAAGGCTCATTTTGGTGTGCCGGCCCTTTAAGATTCACTTAGGCGCGTCGGCTGTTTAAGAGCTAGTTTGGCGCACTGGGCTTCTAAATTCACTATGGCGTACATTCTCTCTCAGGGGCACGCGTCATGTGATGAAGCTAGATTTGCATTTGTGCTGTGGGTTTCGCTTTAAGAGCTGATATTATGTGGCAGAGGCTCTGTGCTGGGGTTCAGGTGAAGTTAGTAGGCGTTGGCATAGTAACTGGGTGTGCCTGCGCATATCAATGAGCTCAACTGCCATTTCAATCGCCTCAGGGCATGTTTTCTCTAAGGCAAAATTTCCCCATTGAAAAGCATTGAGACAATACATTCAAATGACGGGAAAAAAAAATTTCTAATGCAAATTGCGCAAAAACTACAAATCCAATCGACACGAAAATTACTTAGCACACCTCTCATGGATGCTGGCTTCGAAACGACACCTCAACGGAGTCTGTGCGTGTAGCGTTTCGGGCCGCGGAAATCAACTGAATAATAAGAATAAGTTAGCAGCGGTCGGATTACAACATTAATACTAGATGTGTATTTCCTGAAGGAAGTACAGATAGTGGTTTGAAATGGTGCCCGGGCTGCCCCTTTAAGAGAGACTTGCCTGCTGCCCCTGCAAGACTTTCAACTCAGGATCCGTTTTAACTGTGAGTGCCTCTCAGAGGCCACTTTGGCCTCAGGGTCTGATTTGGTGGGTGGGGCCCCTCAGGATCCGATTCCTTGGCCTGGGCTCCTCAGGGCTTGAATTGTTGGCGGGGATCTCTCAGGCTCCGATTTTGTGGGTGTGGCCCCTCAGGGTCCGATTTTGTGAGTGGGGCCCCTCAGGGTCCGATTTTGTGGCCGGGGCCCCTCAGGGTCTGATTTTGTGGCCGGATCCCCTCAGGGTCTGATTTTCTGGCCGTGGCCCCTCAGGGTCCGATTATGTGGGTTGGGCCCCTCAGGGTCCGATTTTGTGGCCAGGGCCCCTCAGGGTCCGATTTTGAGGGCGGGGCCCCTCAGGGTCCGATTTTGAGGGCGGGGCCCCTGAGGGTCCGATTTTGTGGGCGGGGCCCCTCTGGGTTCGATTTTGTGGCCGGGGTCTCTCAGGGTCCGATTTTGTGGCCGGGGCCTCTTAGGGTCCGATTTTGTGGGTGGGGGCCCTCAGGGTCTGATTTTGTGGGTGGGGCCCCTCCAAGTCCGATTTGGTTGGCGGGGCCCCTCAGGGTCCGATTTGGTGGGCGGGGCCTCTCAGGGTCCGATTTTGAGGGCGGGGCCCCTCAGGGTCCGATTTTGTGGGCGGGGCCCCTCAGGGTCCGATTTTGTGGTTGGGGCCCCTCAGGGTCCGATTTTGTGGTTGGGGCCCCTCAGGGTCCGATTTTTTGGCCGGGGCCCCTCAGGGTCCGATTTTGTGGCCGGGGCCCCTCAGGGACCGATTTTGAGGGTGGGGCCCCTCAGGGTCTAATTTGGTGGGCGGGGCCCCTCAGGGTCTGATTTTGTGGGTGGGGCCCCTCAGGGTCCGATTTTGTGGCTGGGGCCCCTCAGGGTCTGATTTTGTGGCTGGGGTCCCTCAGGGTCTGATTTTGTGGGTGGGGCCCCTCAGGGTTCGATTTTGTGGTTGGGGCCCCTCAGGGTCCGATTTTGTGGCCGGGGTCTCTCAGTGTCCGATTTTGTGGCTGGGGCCCCTCAGGGTCTGGATTTGTGGGTGGGGCCCCTTAGGGTCCGATTTTGTGGGTGGGGCCCCTCAGGGTCCGATTTTGTGGCTGGGGACCCTCAGGGTCCGATTTTGTGGCTGTGGCCCCTCAGGGTCTGATTTTGAGGGTGGGGCCCCTCAGGGTCTAATTTGGTGGGCGGGGCCCCTCAGGGTCCGATTTTGTGGGTGGGGCCCCTCAGGGTCCGATTTTGTGAGTGGGGCCCCTCAGGGTCCGATGTTGTGGCCGGGGCCCCTCAGGGTCCGATTTTGTGGGTGGGGCCCCTCAGGGTCCGATTTTGTGAGTGGGGCCCCTCAGGGTCCGATTTTGTGGGTGGGGCCCCTCAGGGTCCGATTTTGTGAGTGGGGCCCCTCAGGGTCCGATTTTGTGAGTGGGGCCCCTCAGGGTCCGATGTTGTGGCCGGGGCCCCTCAGGGTCCGATTTTGTGGGTGGGGCCCCTCAGGGTCCGATTTTGTGAGTGGGGCCCCTCAGGGTCCGATTTTGTGGGTGGGGCCCCTCAGGGTCCGATTTTGTGAGTGGGGCCCCTCAGGGTCTGATTTTGTGGCCGGATCCCCTCAGGGTCCGATTTTGTGGGTGGGGCCCCTCAGGGTCCGATTTTGTGGCCGGGGCCCCTCAGGGTCCGATTTGGTGGGTGGGGCCACTCTGGGTCTGATTTGGTGGGCTGGGCCACTCTGGGTCCGATTTGGTGGGCGGGGCCACCCTGGGTCCAATTTGGATGCCAGGGTGGCTCAGCCTCCTTTTTGTAGGCCAGGGTCTATCAGCCTCCGATTTGGAGCCTTGGGTCACTCAGCTTTCGATTTGGCGCGCCGGCCCTTTAAGACTCATTTTAGTGCGCCGGCTCTTTAAGAATCACTTTGGCGCGTCGGCCTTTTAAGAGCCAGGGTGACTCACTGGGCTTCTAAATACACTTTGGCGCACATTCTCTCTCAGGGGCATACGTCATGTGATGAAGCTAGATTTGCATTTGTGCTGTGGGTTTTGCTTTAAGAGCTGATATTATATGGCAGAAGCTCTGTCTTGGAGAGGTCATGTGACGTTCGTAGGCGTTGGCATAGTAACTGGTTCTGCCTGCGCATATCAATGAGCTCAACTGCCATTTCAATCGCCTCAGGGCATGTTTTGTCTATAGCAACATTTCCCCATTCAAATGCATTGAGACAGTGCATTCCAATGACGGGAAAAAAAATTTTCAAACGCAAATTGCGCAAAAACTACAAATCCGATCGACACGAAAAATACTTAGCACACCTCTCATGGACGCTGGCTTCGAAACGACACCTCAACGGAGTCTGTGCGTGTAGCGGTTCGGGCTGTATTAATTGCGGAAATCAACTTAATAATAATAATAAGAAGAAGAAGAATAAGTTAGCAGCGTTCGGATTACAATATAGTGGTTTTTTCAAACCACTATAACTAGATGTGTATTTCCTGAAGGAAGTACAGATAGTGGTTTGAAATGGTGTCCGGGCTGCCCCTTTAAGAGACTTGCCTGCTGCCCCTGCAAGACTTTCAACTCAGGATACGATTTAACTGTGGGTGCCTCTCAGGGGCCACTTTGGCCTCATGGTCTGATTTTGTGGGTGGGGCCCCTCAGGGCCTAATTTTGTGGGTGGGGCCCCTCAGGGTCCGATTTTTTGGATGGGGCCCCTCAGGGTCCGATTTTGTGGCCGGGGCCACTCAGGGTCCGATTTGGTGGCCGGGGCCCCTCAGGGTCCGATTTGGTGGCCGGGGCCCCTCAGGGTCTGATTTGGTGGGTGGGGCCCCTCAAGGTCCGATTTTGTGGCTGGGGCCCCTCAGGGTCCGATTTTGTGGCCGGGGCCAATCAGGATCCGATTTTTGTGGCCGGAACCCCTCAGGGTCCAATTTTGCAGGTGGGGCCCCTCAGGGTCCGATTTTGTGGCCGGAGCCCGTCAGGGTCCGATTTTGTGGGTGGGACCTCTCAGGGTCCGATTTGGTGGGCGGGGCCCCTCAGGGTCCAATTTGCTGGGCAGGGCCCCTCAGGGTCCGATTTTGTGGGTTGGGCCCCTCAGGGTCCGATTTTGTGGCCGGGGCCCCTCAGGGTCCGATTTTGTGTCAGGGGCCCCTCAGGGTCCGATTTTGTGGTTGGGTCCCCTCAGGGTCCGATTTTGTGGTTGGGGCCCCTCAGGGTCCGATTTTGTGGCCGCAGCCCCTCAGGGTCTGATTTTGTGGCCGCGGCCCCTCAGGGTCCGATTTTGTGGCAGGGGCCCCTCTGGGTCCGATTTTGTGGGTGGGGCCCCTCTGGGTCCAATTTGGTGGGCGGGACCACTATGGGTCCAATTTGGTGGGCGGGGCCCCTCAGGGTCCGATTTTGTGGCCGGAGCCTATCAGGGTCCAATTTTGTGACTGGGGCCCATCAGGGTCCGATTTTGTGGCCGCGGCCCCTCAGGGTCTGATTTTGTGGCAGGGGCCCCTCTGGGTCTGATTTTGTGTCAGGGGCCCCTCTGGGTCTGATTTTGTGGGCGGAGCCCCTCTGGGTCCAATTTGGTGGGCGGGACCACTCTGGGTCCGATTTGGTGGGCGGGGCCTCTCAGGGTCTGATTTGGTGGGCGGGGCCCCACAGGGTCCGATTTGGTGGGCGGGGCCACTCTGGGTAAGATTTGGAGGCTGGGGTCGCTCAGCCTCCAATTTGGAGGCCGGGGTCGTTGAGCTTCCGATTTGGAGGCCGAGGTCAAAAAGCCTCTGATTTGGAGGCCGGGGTCGATGAGCCTCCGATTTGGAGGCCGGGGTGCCTCAGCCTCCGATTTGGAGGCCGGGGTGGCTCAGGCTCCGATTTGGAGGCCGGGGTGGCTCAGCCTCCGATTTGGAGGCCGGGGTGGATCAGCCTCCGATTTGGAGGCCGGGGTGGATCAGCCTCCGATTTGGAGGCCGGGGTGGATCAGTCTCCGATTTGGAGGCCGGGGTGGATCAGCCTCCGATTTGGAGGCCGGGGTGGCTCAGCCTCCGATTTGGAGGCCGGGGTGGCTCAGCCTCCGATTTGGAGGTCGGGGTGGCTCAGCCTCCGATTTGGAGGCCGGGGTGGATCAGCCTCCGATTTGGAGGCCGGGGTGGCTCAGCCTCCGATTTGGAGGCCGGGGTGGCTCAGCCTCCGATTTGGAGGCCGGGGTGGCTCAGCCTCCGATTTGGAGGCCGGGGTGGCTCAGCCTCCGATTTGGAGGCCGGGGTGGATCAGCCTCCGATTTGGAGGCCGGGGTGGATCAGCCTCCGATTTGGAGGCCGGGGTGGATCAGTCTCCGATTTGGAGGCCGGGGTGGATCAGCCTCCGATTTGGAGGCCGGGGTGGCTCAGCCTCCGATTTGGAGGCCGGGGTGGCTCAGCCTCCGATTTGGAGGTCGGGGTGGCTCAGCCTCCGATTTGGAGGCCGGGGTGGATCAGCCTCCGATTTGGAGGCCGGGGTGGATCAGCCTCCGATTTGGAGGCCGGGGTGGCTCAGCCTCCGATTTGGAGGCCGGGGTGGCTCAGCCTCCGATTTGGAGGCCGGGGTGGATCAGCCTCCGATTTGGAGGCCGGGGTGGCTCAGCCTCCGATTTGGAGGCCGGGGTCGATCAGCCTCCGATTTGGAGGCCGGGGTGGCTCAGCCTCCTATTTGGAGGCTGGGGTGGCTCAGCCTCTGATTTGGAGGCCTGGGTCGATCAGCCTCCGATTTGGAGGCCGGGGTGGATCAGGCTCCGATTTGGAGGCCGGGGTGGCTCATTGTCCGATTTGGAGGCCGGGGTGGCTCATCCTCCGATTTGGAGGCCGGGGTGGCTCAGTCTCCGATTTGGTGTGTCGGCCCTTTAAGACTCATTTGGGTGCGCTGGCCCTTTAACAATCACTTTGGCGCGTTGGCCCTTTAAGAGCTAGTTTGGCTGACTGGGCTTCTTTTAAATCCACTTTTGCGCACACATTCTCTCTCAGGGGCATGTGTCATGTGATGAAGCTAGATTTGCATTTGTGCTGTGGGTTTGCTTTAAGAGCTGATATTATGTGGCAGAGGCTCTGTGCTGGGGTTCAAGTGAAGTTCGTAGGCGTTGGCATAGTAACTGGGTCTGCCTGCGCATATCAATGAGCTCAACTGTCATTTCAATCGCCTCAGGGCACGTTTTGCCATTTCCTATTGAAAAGCATTGGAGACAGTGCATTCCAATGACGGAAAAAAAAAATTTCAAACGCAAATTGCGCAAAAACTACAAATCCGATCGACACGAAAAATACTTAGCACACCTCTCATGGACGCTGGCTTCGAAACGACACCTCAACGGAGTCTGTGCGTGTAGCGGTTCGGGCCGCATTAATTGCAGAAATCAACTTAATAATAATAACTAGATGTGTATTTCCTGAAGGAAGTACAGATAGTGGTTTGAAATGGTGCCTGGGCTGCCCCTTTAAGAGAGACTTGCCTGCTTCCCCTGCAAGACTTTCAACTCAGGATCCGTTTTAAATGTGGGTGCCACTTTGGCCTCAGGGTCTGATTTGGTGGGTGGGGCCCCTCAGGATCCGATTCGGTGGCCTGGGCTCATCAGGATTTGAATTAGTGGCCGGGATTACTCAGGGTCCAATTTTGTGGGTGTGGCCCCTCAGGGTCCGATTTTGTGGGTGAGTCCCCTCAGGGTCCGATTTTGTGGGTGGGTCCCCTCAGGGTTCGATTTTGTGGGTGGGGCCCCTCATGGTCCGATTTTGTGGGTGGGGCTCCTCAGGGTCCGATTTTGTGGCCGGGGCCCCTCAGGGTCTGATTTTGTGGCCGGGGCCCCTCAGGGTCCGATTTTGTGGTTGGGGCCTCTCAGGGTCTGATTTTGTGGCTGGGGCCCCTCAGGGTCCGATTTTGTGACCGGGGCCCCTCAGGGTCCGATTTTGTGGCTGGCGCCCCTCAGGGTCCGATTTTGTGGCTGGGGCCCCTCAGGTTCCGATTTTGTGGCTGGGGCCCCTCAGGGTCCAATTTGGTGGGCGGGGCCCCTCAGGGTCCGATTTGGGGGGCGGGGCCACTCTGGGTCTGATTTGGTGGGCGGGGCCACTCTGGGTCCAATTTGGTGGGCGGGGGCACTGAGTCTGATTTTGTGGGTTGGGCCCCTCAGGGTCCGATTTTGTGGCCGGGGCCACTCAGGGTCCGATTTTGTGTGTGGGGCCCTTCAGGGTCCGATTTTGTGGCCGGGGCCCCTCAGGGTCCGATTTTGTGGCCGGGGCCACTCAGGGTCCGATTTTGTGGTTGGGGCCCCTCAGGGTTCGTTTTTGTGGCCGGGGCCCCTCAGGGTCCAATTTTGTGGGTGGGGTCCCTCAGGGTCCGATTTTGTGGCCGGGGCCACTCAGGGTCCGATTTTGTGGCCGGGGCCACTCAGGGTCCGATTTTGTGGGTGGGGCCCCTCAGGGTCCGATTTGATGTTCGGTGGGGTCCCTCAGGGTCCGATTTTGTGGCCGGGGCCACTCAGGGTCCGATTTTGTGGCCGGGGCCCCTGAGGGTCCAATTTTGTGGGTGGGGCCTCTCAGGGTCCAATTTTGTGGCTGGGGCCCCTCAGGATCCGATTTTGTGGGTGGGGCCCCTCAGGGTCCGATTTTGTGGGTGGGGCCCCTCAGGGTCCGATTTTGTGACTGGGGCCCCTCTGGGTTGGATTTTGTGGCCGGCGCCCCTCAGGGTCTGATTTTGTGGTTGGGGCCCCTCAGGGTTCGATTTTGTGGCCAGCTCCCCTCAGGGTCCGATTTCGTGGCCGGGGCCTCTCAGGGTCCGATTTTGTGGCCGGGGCCCCTCAGGGTCCGATTTTGTGACCGGGGCCCCTCAGGGTCCGATTTTGTGACCGGGGCCCCTCAGGGTCCGATTTTGTGACCGGAGCCCCTCAGGGTCCGATTTTGTGGCTGGCGCCCCTCAGGGTCCGATTTTGTGGCTGGGGCCCCTCAGGTTCCGATTTTGTTGTCGGGGACCCTCAGGGTCCAATTTGGTGGGCGGGGCCCCTCAGGGTCCGATTTGGGGGGCGGGGCCACTCTGGGTCTGATTTGGTGGGCGGGGCCACTCTGGGTCCGATTTGGTGGGCGGGGACACTGAGTCTGATTTTGTGGGTTGGGCCCCTCAGGGTCCGATTTTGTGGCCGGGGCCACTCAGGGTCCGATTTTGTGGGTGGGGCCCTTCAGGGTCCGATTTTGTGGTTGGGGCCCCTTTGGGTCCGATTTTGTGTGTGGAGCTCCTCAGGGTCTGATTTTGTGTCCGGGACCCCTCAGGGTCCGATTTTGTGTCCGGGGCCCCTCAGGGTCCGATTTTGTGCTTGGGGCCCTTCAGAATCTGATTTGGTGGGCGGCGCCCCTCAGGGTCCGATTTGGTGAGCGGGGCCCCTCAGGGTTCGATTTGGTGGGTGGGGCCCCTCAGGGTCTGATTTGGTGGGCGGGGCCCCTCAGGGTCCATTTTGGTGGTTGGGGCCCCTCAGGGTCCGATTTTGTGGGTGGGGCCCCTCAGGGTCCGATTTTGTGGCCGGGGCCACTCAGGGTCCGATTTTGTGGGTGGGGCCCTTCAGGGTCCGATTTTGTGGCCGGGGCCCCTCAGGGTCCGATTTTGTGGCCGGGGCCACTCAGGGTCCGATTTTGTGGCCGGGGCCCCTCAGGGTCCAATTTTGTGGGTGGGGTCCCTCAGGGTCCGATTTTGTGGCCAGGGCCACTTAGGGTCCGATTTTGTGGCCGGGGCCCCTCAGGGTCCGATTTTGTGGGTGGGGCCCCTCGGTCCGATTTTGTGGCCGAGGCCCCTCAGGGTCCAATTTTGTGGTCGCGGCCCCTCAGGGTCCGATTTGGTGGGCGGGGCCCCTCGGTCCGATTTGGTGAGCGGGGCCCCTCAGAGTTCAATTTGGTGAGCGGGGCACCTCAGGGTCCGATTTGGTCAGTGGGGCCACTCAGGGTCCGATTTGGTCAGCGGGGCCCCTTAGGGTCAGATTTGGTGGGTGGGGCCTCTCAGGTCCGATTTTGTGGTTGGGGCCCCTTTGGGTCCGATTTTGTGGGAGGAGCTCCTCAGGGTCTGATTTTGTGTCCGGGACACCTCAGGGTCCGATTTTGTGTCCGGGGCCCCTCAGGGTCCGATTTTGTGCTTGGGGCCCTTCAGAATCTGATTTGGTGGGCGGCGCCTCTCAGGGTCCGATTTGGTGAGCGGGGCCCCTCAGGGTTCGATTTGGTGGGTGGGGCCCCTCAGGGTCTGATTTGGTGGGCGGGGCCCCTCAGGGTCTATTTTGGTGGTTGGGGCCCCTCAGGGTCCGATTTTGTGGGTGGGGCCCCTCAGGGTCTGATTTTGTGGGTGGGGCCCCTCAGGGTCCGATTTTGTGTCCGTGGCCTCTCAGGGTCTGATTTTGTGGTTGGGGCTTTTCAGAATCCGATTTGGTGAGCGGGGCCCCTCAGAGTTTAATTTGGTGAGCGGGGCCCCTCAGGGTCTGATTTGGTAAGCGGGGCCCCTCAGGGTCCGATTTGGTGAGCGGAGCCCCTCAGGGTCCGATTTGGTGAGCGGGGCCCCTCAGGGTCTGATTTGGTGGGCGGGATCTCTCAGAGTCCGATTTGGTGGGCGGGTCCCCTCAGGATCTGATTTGGTGGGTGGGGCCCCTCAGGGTCCGATTTCGTGAGCGGGGCCCCTCAGAGTTCAATTTGGTGAGCGGGGCCCATCAGGGTCCGATTTATTGAGCGGGGCTCCTCAGGGTCCGATTTGGTGAGCGGGATCGCTGAGTCCGATTTGGTGGGCGGGGCCCCTCAGGATCTGATTTGGTGGGCGGGGCCCCTCAGGATCTGATTTGGTGGGCGGGGCCCCTCAGGATCTGATTTGGTGGGCGGGGACCCTCAGGATCTGATTTGGTGGGCGAGGCCCCTCAGGGTCCGATTTGGTGAGCGGGGCCCCTCAGAGTTCAATTTGGTGAGCGGGGTCCCTCGGTCCGATTTGGTGGACGGGATCTCTCAGAGTCCGATTTGGTGGGCGGGGCCCCTCAGGGTCCGATTTGGTGGGCGGGGCCCCTCAGGGTCCGATTTGATGGGCGGGATCTCTCAGAGTCCGATTTGGTGGGCGGGGCCCCTCAGGGTCCGATTTGGTGGGCGGGGTCCCTCAGAGTCCGATTTGGTGGGCGGGGCCCCTCAGGGTCCGATTTGGTGGGCGAGGGCGAACTTTGGCGCCCATTCCCTCTCATGGGCATGCGTCATGTGATGAAGCTAGATTTGCATTAGTGCTGTGGGTTTCGCTTTAAGAGCTGATATTATGTGGCAGAAGCTCTGTCCTGGGGGCGTCATGTGACGTTCGTAGGCGTTGGCATAGTAACTGGGTGTGCCTGTGCATATCAATGAGCTTTACTGCCATTTCAATCGCCTCAGGGCACGTTTTAAGTTTCCCATTCAAATGCATTAAGACAGTGCATTGCAATGACAGGAAAAAAAATTTTCAAGCGCAAATTGCGCAAAAACTACAAATCCGATCGACACGAAAAATACTTAGCACTAGAGTTGAGCGAAACGGGTCGAAAAAATTCAAAAGTCGCCGACTTTTGGCAAAGTCGGGTTTCATGAAACGAAACCCGACCCTAGGATGAGGTCGGCCACGAGGTCGGCGACTTACGCGCCAAAGTCGCGTTTCAAAAGTTTGTTTTGGTGGGCGGGACCACTCTGGGTCCGTTTTGGTGGGCGGGACCACTCTGGGTCCAATTTGGTGGGCAGGGCCACTCGGGTGCCGATTTGGTGGGCGGGGTCACTCGGGGTCGATTTGGTGGGCGGGGCCACTCGGGAGTCGATTTGGTGGGTGGGGCCACTCGGGGCCGATTTGGTGGGTGGGGCCACTCTGGTCCCGATATGGTGGGTGGGGCCACTTGGGGGCAGATTTAGTGGGCGGGGCCACTCGGAGGCCGATTTGGTGGGCGGGGCTACTCTGGGTCCGATTTTCTGGGCGGGGCCACTCTGGGTCTGATTTGGTGAGCGGAGCCCGTCTGGGTCCGATTTCTTGAGTGGGGCCACGCTGGGTTCGATTTGGAGGCCCGGGTCGATCAGCCTCCAATTTGGAGGCCGGGTTGGCTAAGCCTCCGATTTGGAGCCTGGGGTCACTCAGTTTTCGATTTGGCGCGCTGGCCCTTTAAGAATCAATTTTGCGCGTCGGCCGTTTTAAAGACAGGGTGGCTCACTGGGCTTCTAAATCCACTTTGGCGCACATTCTCTCTCAGGGGCATGCTTCATGTGATGAAGCTAGATTTGCATTTGTGCTGTGGGCTTCGCTTTAAGAGCTGATATTATGTGCCAGAAGCTCTGTCCTGGGGGTGTCATGTGATGTTCTTAAGCGTTGGCATAGAAAATAGGTGTGCCTGCGCATATCAATGAGCTTTACTGCCATTTGAATTGCCTCAGGGCATGTTTTAAGTTGCCCATTGAAAAGCATTGAGACATGCATTCCAATGACGGGAAAAAAAATTTTCGAACACAAATTGCGCAAAACCTACAAATCCGATCGACACGAAAAATACTTAGCACACCTCTCGTGGACGCTGGCTTCGAAATGACACCTCAATGGAGTCTGTGCGTGTAGCGGTTCGGGCCGCATTAATTGCGGAAATCAACTGAATAAAAAGAAAAAGTTAGCAGCGTTCGGATTACAACATTAATACTAGATGTGTATTTCCTGAAGGAAGTACAGATAGTGGTTTGAAATGCTGCCCGGGCTGCCCCTTTAAGAGAGACTTGCCTGCTGCACCTGCAAGACTTTCAACTCAGGATCTGTTTTAACTGTGGGTGCCTCTCAGGGGCCACTTTGGCCTCAGGGTCCGATTTTGTGGGTGGGGCCCTCAGGGCCCGATTTTGTGGGTGGGGCCCCTCAGGGTCCAATTTTGTGGCCGGGGCACCTCAGGGTCCGATTTGGTGGGTGGGGCCCCTCAGGGTCTGATTTGGTGGCCGGGTCCCCTCAGGGGCTGATTTGGTGGGTGGGGCCCCTCAGGGTCCAATTTTGTGGCCGGGGGCCCCTCAGGGTCTATTTTGGTGGTTGCGGCCCCTCAGGGTCCGATTTTGTGGGTGGGGCCCCTCAGGGTCCGATTTTGTGGCCGGGGCCCCTCAGGGTCCAATTTGGTGGGTGGGGCCCCTCAGGGTCCGATTTTGTGGCCGGGGCCCCTCAGGGTCTGATTTGGTGGTTGGGGCCCCTCAGGGTCCGATTTTGTGGGTGGGGCCCCTCAGGGTCCGATTTTGTGGCCGGGGCCCCTCAGGGTCCAATTTGGTGGGTGGGGCCCCTCAGGGTCCGATTTTGTGGCCGGGGCCCCTCAGGGTCCGATTTGGTGGGTGGGGCCCCTCAGGGTCCGATTTGGTGGGTGAGGCCCCTCAGGGTCCGATTTTGTGGCCGGGGCACCTCAGGGTCCGATTTGGTGGGTGGGGCCCCTCAGGATCTGATTTGGTGGCCGGGTCCCCTCAGGGGCTGATTTGGTGGGTGGGGCCCCTCAGGGTCCAATTTTGTGGCCGGGGCCCCTCAGGGTCTGATTTGGTGGTTGGGGCCCCTCAGGGTCCAATTTTGTGGGTGGGGCCCCTCAGGGTCCGATTTTGTGGCCGGGGCCCCACAGGGTCCGATTTTGTGGTTGGGGCCCCTCAGGGTCCGGTTTTGTGGTTGGGGCCCCTCAGGGTCCGGTTTTGTGGTTGGGGCCCCTCAGGGTCCGGTTTTGTGGCCGGCGCCCCTCAGGGTCCGATTTCGTGGCCGAGGCCCCTCAGGGTCCGATTTCGTGGCCGGGGCCCCTCAGGGTCCGATTTTGTGGCCGGGCCCCTCAAGGTCCGATTTTGTGGCCGGGGCCCCTCAGGGTCCGATTTTGTGGGTGGGGCCCCTCAGGGTCCGATTTTGTGGCCGGGGCCCCTCAGGGTCCGATTTTGTGGTTGGGGCCCCTCAGGGACTGATTTTGTGGCCGGGTCTACTCGGGGTCCGATTTTGTGGGTGGGGCCCCTTAGGGTCTGATTTTGTGGGTGGAGCCCCCTGGGTCCATTTTGGTAGGCAGGTCCACTCTGGGTTCAATTTTGTAGGTGGGGTCCCTCAGGGTCCGATTTTGTGGCCGGGGCCCGTCAGGGTCCGATTTTGTGGCCGGGGCCAGTCAGGGTCCGATTTTGTGGGTGGGGCCCCTCAGGGTCCGATTTTGTGGGTGGGGCCCCTCAGGGTCCGATTTTGTGGGTGGGGCCCCTCAGGGTCCGATTTTGTGGGTGGGGCCCCTGAGGGTCCGATTTGGTGGGCGGGGCCCCTGAGGGTCCGATTTGGTGGGCGGGGCCCCTCAGGGTCCAATTTTGTGGTTGGGGCCCCTCAGGGTCTGATTTCGTGGTTGGGGCCCCTCAGGGTCCGATTTTGTGGCCAGCGCCCCTCAGTGTCCGATTTTGTGGCCGGTGCCCCTCAGGGTCCGATTTTGTGGGTGGGGCCCCTCAGGGTCCGATTTTGTGGGTGGGGCCCCTCAGGGTCCGATTTTGTGGGTGGGGCCCCTCAGGGTCCGATTTTGTGGTTGGGGCCCCTCAGGGTCTGATTTTGTGGCCGGGTCTACTCAGGGTCCGATTTTGTGGGTGGGGCCCCTTAGGGTCTGATTTTGTGGGTGGAGCCCCCTGGGTCCATTTTGGTGGGCAGGTCCACTCTGGCTCCGATTTTGTGGTTGGGGCCCCTCAGGGTCCGATTTTGTGGTTGGGGCCCCTCAGGGTTCGATTTTGTGGGTGGGGCCCCTCAGGGTCCAATTTTGTGGGTGGGGCCCCTCAGGGTCCGATTTTGTGGGTGGGGCCCCTCAGGGTCCGATTTTGTGGGTGGGGCCGTCAGGGTCCGATTTTGTGGGTGGGGCCCCTCCGGGTCCAATTTGGTGGGCGGGGCCACTCTGGGTCTGATTTGGTGGGCGAGGCCACTCTGGGTCCGATTTCGTGGGCGGGGCCACTCTGGGTCCGATTTGGATGCCAGGGTTGCTCAGCCTCCTTTTTGTAGGCCAGGGTCTATCAGCCTCCGATTTGGAGCCTTGGGTCACTCAGCTTTCAATTTGGCGCGCCGGCCCTTTAAGACTCATTTTGGTGCGCCGGGTCTTTAAGAATCACTTTGGCGCGTCGGCCCTTTAAGAGCCAGGGTGGCTCACTGGGCTTCTAAATCCACTTTGGCGCACACATTCTCTCTCAGGGGCATGTGTCATGTGATGAAGCTAGATTTGCATTTGTGCTGTGGGTTTAGCTTTAAGAGCTGATATTATGTGGCAAAAGCTCTGTTCTGGAGATGTCATGTGACGTTCGTAGGCGTTGGCATAGTAACTGGGTCTGCCTGCGCATATCAATGAGCTCAACTGCCATTTCAATCGCCTCAGGGCACGTTTTAAGCTTCCCATTGAAAAGCATTGACACAGTGCATTCCAATGACGGGAAAAAAAAATTTCAAACGCAAATTGCGCAAAAACTACAAATCCGATCGACACGAAAAATACTTAGCACACCTCTCATGGACGCTGGCTTCGAAACGACACCTCAACGGAGTCTGTGCGTGTAGCGGTTCGGGCCGCATTAATTGCGGAAATCAACTTAATAATAATAATAATAATAAGAAGAAGAATAAGTTAGCAGCGTTCGGATTACAATATAGTGGTTTTTTCAAACCACTATAACTAGATGTGTATTTCCTGAAGGAAGTACAGATAGTGGTTTGAAATGGTGCCTGGGCTGCCCCTTTAAGAGAGACTTGGCTGCTGCCCCTGCAAGACTTTCAACTCAGTATCCGTTTTAAATGTGGGTGCCTCTCAGGGGCCACTTTGGCCTCAGGGTCTGATTTGGTGGGTGGGGCCCCTCAGGATCCGATTCAGTGGCCTGGGCTCCTCAGGATTTGAATTAGTGGCCGGGATTCCTCAGGGTCCAATTTTGTGGGTGGGGCCCCTCAGGGTCTGATTTTGTGGGTGTGGCCTCTCAGGGTCCGATTTTGTGGGTGTGGACCCTCAGGGTCCGATTTTGTGGGTGGGTCCCCTCAGGGTCCGATTTTATGGGTGGGGCCCCTCAGGGTCCGATTTTGTGGGTGGGGCCCCTCATGGTCTGATTTTGTGGGTGGGGCCCCTCAGGGTATGATTTTGTGGCCGGGGCCCCTCAGGGTACGATTTTATGGCCGGGGCCCCTCAGGGTACGATTTTATGGCCGGGGCCCCTCAGGGTCTGATTTTGTGGGTGGGGCCCCTCAGGGCCTGATTTTGTGGCCAGGACCCCTCAGGGTCCGATTTTGTGGCCGGGGCCCCTCAGGCTCCGATTTTGTGGCCGGGGCCCCTCATGGTCCGATTTTGTGGCGATTTTCTTGGTTGGACCCCTCAGGGTCCGATTTTGAGGGTGGGGCCCCTCAGGGTCCGATTTTGTGGGTGGGGCCCCTCAGGGTCCGATTTTGAGGGCGGGGCCCCTCAGGGTCCGATTTTGTGGGCGGGGACCCTCAGGGTCCGATTTGGTGGGCGGGGCCACTCAGGGTCCAATTTTGTGGGTGGGGCCCCTCTGGGTTCGATTTTGTGGCCGGGGTCTCTCAGGGTCCGATATTGTGGCCGGGGCCCCTCAGGGTCCGATTTTGTGGTTGGGGCCCCTCAGGGTCCGATTTTGTGGTTGGGGCCCCTCAGAGTCCAGTTTTGTGGTTGGGGGCCCTCAGGGTCCGATTTTGTGGCGGGGCCCCTCAGGGTCTGATTTTGTGGTTGGGGGCCCTCAGGGTCCGATTTTGTGGCCGGCGCCCCTCAGGGTCTGATTTCGTGGCTGGGGCCCCTCAGGGTCCGATTTTGTGGTTGGGGCCCCTCAGTGTCCGATTTTGTGGCCGGGGCCCCTCAGGGTCCGATTTTGTGGTTGGGGTCGCTCAGGGTCTGATTTTGTGACTGGGGCCCCTCAGGGTCTGATTTTGTGGTTGGGACCCCTCAGGGTCTGATTTTGTGGCCGGCACCCCGCAGGGTCCGATTTTGTGGCCGGGGCCCCTCAGGGTCCGATTTTGTGGCCGGGGCCTCTCAAGGTCCGATTTTGTGGCCGGGGCCCCTCAGGGTCCGATTTTGTGGCCGGGGTCTCTCAGGGTCCGATTTTGTGGTTGGGGCCCCTCAGGGTCCGATTTTGTGGTTGGGGGCCCTCACGGTCCGATTTTGAGTCCGGGGCCCCTCAGGGTCTGATTTCGTGGTTGGGACCCCTCAGGGTCCGATTTTGTGGCCGGGGCCCCTCAGGTTCCAATTTTGTGGCCGGGGCCCCTCAGGGTCCGATTTTGTTGGTTGGGCTCCTCAGGATCCGATTTTGAGGGTGGGGCCCCTCAGGATTTGATTTTGTGGTTGGGACCCCTCAGGGTCCGATTTTGTGGGTGGGGCCCCTCAGTGTCCGATTTTGTGGCCGGGTCTACTCAGGGTCCGATTTTGAGGGTGGGGCCCCTTAGGGTCCTATTTTGTAGTTGGGGGCCCTCAGGGTCTGATTTTGTGGGTGGGGCCCTTTAGAGTCCGATTTGGTTGGCGGAGCCCCTCAGGGTCTGATTTGGTGGGCGGGGCCTCTCAGGGTCCGATTTTTGAGGGAGGGGCAGCTCAGGGTCCGATTTTGAGGGCGGGGCCCCTGAGGGTCCGATTTTGTGGCCGGGGCCCCTCAGGGTCCGATTTTGGGGTTGGGGCCCCTCAGGGTCCGATTTTGTGGTTGGGGGCGCTCAGGGTCCAATTTTGTGGGTGGGGCCCCTCTGGGTTCGATTTTGTGGCCGGGGTCTCTCAGGGTCCGATTTTGTGGCCGGGGCCCCTCAGGGTCCGATTTTGTGGGTGGGGCCCCTCAGGGTCCGATTTTGTGGGTGGGGCCTTCACGGTCCGATTTTGTGGGTGGGGCTCCTCAGGGTCCGATTTTGTGGTTGGGGCCCCTCAGGGTCTGATTTTGTGGCCGGGTCTACTCAGGGTCCGATTTTGTGGGTGGGGCCCCTTAGGGTCTGATTTTGTGGGTGGAGCCCCCTGGGTCCATTTTGGTGGGCAGGTCCACTCTGGCTCCGATTTTGTGGTTGGGGCCCCTCAGGGTCCGATTTTGTGGTTGGGGCCCCTCAGGGTTCGATTTTGTGGGTGGGGCCCCTCAGGGTCCGATTTTGTGGGTGGGGCCCCTCAGGGTCCGATTTTGTGGGTGGGGCCCCTCAGGGTCCGATTTTGTGGGTGGGGCCGTCAGGGTCCGATTTTGTGGGTGGGGCCCCTCCGGGTCCAATTTGGTGGGCGGGGCCACTCTGGGTCTGATTTGGTGGGCGAGGCCACTCTGGGTCCGATTTCGTGGGCGGGGCCACTCTGGGTCCGATTTGGATGCCAGGGTTGCTCAGCCTCCTTTTTGTAGGCCAGGGTCTATCAGCCTCCGATTTGGAGCCTTGGGTCACTCAGCTTTCAATTTGGCGCGCCGGCCCTTTAAGACTCATTTTGGTGCGCCGGGTCTTTAAGAATCACTTTGGCGCGTCGGCCCTTTAAGAGCCAGGGTGGCTCACTGGGCTTCTAAATCCACTTTGGCGCACACATTCTCTCTCAGGGGCATGTGTCATGTGATGAAGCTAGATTTGCATTTGTGCTGTGGGTTTAGCTTTAAGAGCTGATATTATGTGGCAAAAGCTCTGTTCTGGAGATGTCATGTGACGTTCGTAGGCGTTGGCATAGTAACTGGGTCTGCCTGCGCATATCAATGAGCTCAACTGCCATTTCAATCGCCTCAGGGCACGTTTTAAGCTTCCCATTGAAAAGCATTGACACAGTGCATTCCAATGACGGGAAAAAAAAATTTCAAACGCAAATTGCGGAAAAACTACAAATCCGATCGACACGAAAAATACTTAGCACACCTCTCATGGACGCTGGCTTCGAAACGACACCTCAACGGAGTCTGTGCGTGTAGCGGTTCGGGCCGCATTAATTGCGGAAATCAACTTAATAATAATAATAATAAGAAGAAGAAGAATAAGTTAGCAGCGTTCGGATTACAATATAGTGGTTTTTTCAAACCACTATAACTAGATGTGTATTTCCTGAAGGAAGTACAGATAGTGGTTTGAAATGGTGCCTGGGCTGCCCCTTTAAGAGAGACTTGGCTGCTGCCCCTGCAAGACTTTCAACTCAGTATCCGTTTTAAATGTGGGTGCCTCTCAGGGGCCACTTTGGCCTCAGGGTCTGATTTGGTGGGTGGGGCCCCTCAGGATCCGATTCAGTGGCCTGGGCTCCTCAGGATTTGAATTAGTGGCCGGGATTCCTCAGGGTCCAATTTTGTGGGTGGGGCCCCTCAGGGTCTGATTTTGTGGGTGTGGCCTCTCAGGGTCCGATTTTGTGGGTGTGGACCCTCAGGGTCCGATTTTGTGGGTGGGTCCCCTCAGGGTCCGATTTTATGGGTGGGGCCCCTCAGGGTCCGATTTTGTGGGTGGGGCCCCTCATGGTCTGATTTTGTGGCCGGGGCCCCTCAGGGTATGATTTTGTGGCCGGGGCCCCTCAGGGTACGATTTTATGGCCGGGGCCCCTCAGGGTACGATTTTATGGCCGGGGCCCCTCAGGGTCTGATTTTGTGGGTGGGGCCCCTCAGGGCCTGATTTTGTGGCCAGGACCCCTCAGGGTCCGATTTTGTGGCCGGGGCCCCTCAGGCTCCGATTTTGTGGCCGGGGCCCCTCATGGTCCGATTTTGTGGCGATTTTCTTGGTTGGACCCCTCAGGGTCCGATTTTGAGGGTGGGGCCCCTCAGGGTCCGATTTTGTGGGTGGGGCCCCTCAGGGTCCGATTTTGAGGGCGGGGCCCCTCAGGGTCCGATTTTGTGGGCGGGGACCCTCAGGGTCCGATTTGGTGGGCGGGGCCACTCAGGGTCCAATTTTGTGGGTGGGGCCCCTCTGGGTTCGATTTTGTGGCCGGGGTCTCTCAGGGTCCGATATTGTGGCCGGGGCCCCTCAGGGTCCGATTTTGTGGTTGGGGCCCCTCAGGGTCCGATTTTGTGGTTGGGGCCCCTCAGAGTCCAGTTTTGTGGTTGGGGGCCCTCAGGGTCCGATTTTGTGGCGGGGCCCCTCAGGGTCTGATTTTGTGGTTGGGGGCCCTCAGGGTCCGATTTTGTGGCCGGCGCCCCTCAGGGTCTGATTTCGTGGCTGGGGCCCCTCAGGGTCCGATTTTGTGGTTGGGGCCCCTCAGTGTCCGATTTTGTGGCCGGGGCCCCTCAGGGTCCGATTTTGTGGTTGGGGTCGCTCAGGGTCTGATTTTGTGACTGGGGCCCCTCAGGGTCTGATTTTGTGGTTGGGACCCCTCAGGGTCTGATTTTGTGGCCGGCACCCCGCAGGGTCCGATTTTGTGGCCGGGGCCCCTCAGGGTCCGATTTTGTGGCCGGGGCCTCTCAAGGTCCGATTTTGTGGCCGGGGCCCCTCAGGGTCCGATTTTGTGGCCGGGGTCTCTCAGGGTCCGATTTTGTGGTTGGGGCCCCTCAGGGTCCGATTTTGTGGTTGGGGGCCCTCACGGTCCGATTTTGAGTCCGGGGCCCCTCAGGGTCTGATTTCGTGGTTGGGACCCCTCAGGGTCCGATTTTGTGGCCGGGGCCCCTCAGGTTCCAATTTTGTGGCCGGGGCCCCTCAGGGTCCGATTTTGTTGGTTGGGCTCCTCAGGATCCGATTTTGAGGGTGGGGCCCCTCAGGATTTGATTTTGTGGTTGGGACCCCTCAGGGTCCGATTTTGTGGGTGGGGCCCCTCAGTGTCCGATTTTGTGGCCGGGTCTACTCAGGGTCCGATTTTGAGGGTGGGGCCCCTTAGGGTCCTATTTTGTAGTTGGGGGCCCTCAGGGTCTGATTTTGTGGGTGGGGCCCTTTAGAGTCCGATTTGGTTGGCGGAGCCCCTCAGGGTCTGATTTGGTGGGCGGGGCCTCTCAGGGTCCGATTTTTGAGGGAGGGGCAGCTCAGGGTCCGATTTTGAGGGCGGGGCCCCTGAGGGTCCGATTTTGTGGCCGGGGCCCCTCAGGGTCCGATTTTGGGGTTGGGGCCCCTCAGGGTCCGATTTTGTGGTTGGGGGCGCTCAGGGTCCAATTTTGTGGGTGGGGCCCCTCTGGGTTCGATTTTGTGGCCGGGGTCTCTCAGGGTCCGATTTTGTGGCCGGGGCCCCTCAGGGTCCGATTTTGTGGGTGGGGCCCCTCAGGGTCCGATTTTGTGGGTGGGGCCTTCACGGTCCGATTTTGTGGGTGGGGCTCCTCAGGGTCCAATTTGGTGGGCGGGGCCACTCTGGGTCTGATTTGGTGGGCGAGGCCACTCTGGGTCCGATTTCGTGGGCGGGGCCACTCTGGGTCCGATTTGGATGCCAGGGTTGCTCAGCCTCCTTTTTGTAGGCCAGGGTCTATCAGCCTCCGATTTGGAGCCTTGGGTCACTCAGCTTTCGATTTGGCACGCCGGCCCTTTAAGACTCATTTTGGTGCGCCGGCTCTTTAAGAATCACTTTGGCGCGTCGGCCCTTTAAGAGCCAGGGTGGCTCACTGGGCTTCTAAATCCACTTTGGCGCACACATTCTCTCTCAGGGGCATGCGTCATGTGATGAAGCTAGATTTGCATTTGTACCTGGGTTTAGCTTTAAGAGCTGATATTATGTGGCAAAAGCTCTGTTCTGGAGATGTCATGTGACGTTCGTAGGCGTTGGCATAGTAACTGGGTCTGCCTGCGCATATCAATGAGCTCAACTGCCATTTCAATCGCCTCAGGGCACGTTTTAAGCTTCCCATTGAAAAGCATTGACACAGTGCATTCCAATGACGGGAAAAAAAATTTTCAAACGCAAATTGCGCAAAAACTACAAATCCGATCGACACGAAAAATACTTAGCACACCTCTCATGGACGCTGGTTTCGAAACGACACCTCAACGGAGTCTGTGCGTGTAGCGGTTCGGGCCGCATTAATTGCGGAAATCAACTTAATAATAATAATAATAAGAAGAAGAAGAATAAGTTAGCAGCGTTCGGATTACAATATAGTGGTTTTTTCAAACCACTATAACTAGATGTGTATTTCCTGAAGGAAGTACAGATAGTGGTTTGAAATGGTGCCCGGGCTGCCCCTTTAAGAGAGACTTGCCTGCTGCCCCTGCAAGACTTTCAACTCAGGATCCGTTTTAACTGTGAGTGCCTCTCAGGGGCCACTTTGGCCTCAGGGTCTGATTTGGTGGGTGGGGCCCCTCAGGATCTGATTCCTTGGCCTTGGCTCCTCAGGGCTTGAATTGTTGGCGGGGATCCCTCAGGCTCCGATTTTGTGGGTGTGGCGCCTCAGGGTCCGATTTTGTGGCCGGGGCCCCTCTGGGTCTAATTTTGTGGCCGGATCCCCTCAGGGTCCGATTTTGTGGCCGGGGCCCCTCAGGGTCCAATTTTGTGGGTGGGGCCCGATTTTGTAGCCGGGGCTCATCAGGGTTCGATTTTGTGGTTGGGGCCCCTCAGGGTCCGATTTTGTGGGTGGGGCCACTCTGGGTCCGATTTGGTGGGTGGGGCCACTCTGGGTCCGATTTGGTGGGTGGGGCTACTCAGGGTCCGATTTGGTAGGCGGGACCCCTCAGGGTCCGATTTGGCGGGCGGGTCCCCTCAGGGTCCGATTTGGTGGGCGGGTCCCCTCAGGGTCCAATTTGGTGGGCGGGTCCCCTCAGGGTCCAATTTGGTGGGCGGGGTCCCTCAGTGTCCGATTTTCTGGCCGGGGCCCCTCAGGGTCCGATTTTGTGGGTTGGGCCCCTCAGGGACCGATTTTGTGGCTGGGCCCCTCAGGGTCCGATTTTGTGGTTGGGGCCCCTCAGGGTCCGATTTTGTGGTTGGGGCCCCTAAGGGTCCGATTTTGTGGCCGGGGCCCATCAGGGTCCGATTTTGTGACTGGGGCCCATCAGGGTCCGATTTTGTGGCCGAGGCCCCTCAGGGTCCGATTTTGTTGGGGCCCCTCAGGGTCTGATTTTGTGGCAGGGGCCCCTCAGGGTCCGATTTTATGGGTGGGGCCCCTTAGGGTCTGATTTTGTGGGCGGAGCCCCTCTGGGTCCAATTTGGTGGGTGGGACCACTCTGGGTCCGATTTGGTGGGCGGGACCACTTTGAGTCCAATTTGGAGATCGGGGCCACTCAGGGTCCAATTTGGTGGGCGGGGCCACTATGGGTCCGATTTATTGGCGGGGCCCCACAGGGTCTGATTTGGCAGGCGGGGCCCCTCAGGGTCTGGTTTGGTGGGCAGGGCCTCTCTGGGTCCGATTTGGTGGGTGGGGCCACTCTGGGTAAGATTTGGAGGCTGGGGTCGCTCAGCCTCCGATTTGGAGGCTGGGGTCGCTCAGCCTCCGATTTGGAGGCCCTGGTGGCTCAGCCTCCGATTTGCAGGCCGGGGTGGCTCAGCCTCCGACTTGGAGGCCGGGGTGGCTCAGCCTTCGATTTGAAGGGCGGGGAGGCTCAGCCTTCGATTTGGAGGCTGGGGTGGCCCAGCCTCCGACTTGGAGGCCGGGGTGGCTCAGCCTTCGATTTGGAGGCCGGGGTGGCTCAAGCCTTCGATTTGGAGGCTGGGGTGGCTCAGCCTCCGATTTGGAGGCCGGGGTCGATCAGCCTCCGATTTGGAGGCCGGGGTCGATCAGCCTCCGATTTGGAGGCCGGGGTGGCTCAGCCTCCGATTTGGAGGCCGGGGTGGCTCAGCCTCCGATTTGGAGGCCGGGGTGGCTCAGCCTCCGATTTGGAGGCCGGGGTGGCTCAGACTCCGATTTGGAGGCCGGGGTGGCTCAGCCTCCGATTTGGAAGCCGGGGTGGCTCAGCCTCCGATTTGGAGGCCGGGGTGGTTCAGCCTCCGATTTGGAGGCCGGGGTGGTTCAGCCTCCGATTTGGAGGCCGGGGTGGTTCAGCCTCCAATTTGGAGGCCGGGGTCGATCAGCCTTCGATTTGGAGGCCGGGGTCGATCAGCCTCCGATTTGGAGGCCGGGGTCAATCAGCCTCCGATTTGGAGGCCGGGGTCAATCAGCCTCCGATTTGGAGGCCGGGGTCAATCAGCCTCCGATTTGGAGGCCGGGGTCAATCAGCCTCCGATTTGGAGGCCGGGGTCAATCAGCCTCCGATTTGGAGGCCGGGGTCAATCAGCCTCCGATTTGGAGGCCGGGGTCGATCAGCCTCCGATTTGGAGGCGCGGGTGGCTCAGCCTCCGATTTGGAGGCCGGGGTGGCTCAGCCTCCGATTTGGAGGCCGGGGTCGATCAGCCTCCGATTTGGAGGCCGGGGTGGCTTAGCCTCCGATTTGGAGCCTGGGGTCACTCAGCTTTCGATTTGGCGTGTCGGCCCTTTAAGACTCATTTCGGTGCGCTGGCCCTTTAATAATCACTTTGGCGCGTCGGCCCTTTAAGAGCTAGTTTGGCTCACTGGGCTTCTAAATCAACTTTGGCAGACATTCTCTCTCAGGGGCATGCGTCATGTGATGAAGCTAGATTTGCATTTGTGCTGTGGGTTTTGCTTTAAGAGCTGATATTATGTGGCAGAAGCTCTGTCTTGGGGGTCAAGTGAAGTTCGTAGGCGTTGGCATAGTGACTGGGTGTACGTGCGCGTATAAATGAGCTCAACTGCCATTTCAATCGCCTCAGGGCACGTTTTGCCATTTCCTATTGAAAAGCATTGGAGACAGTGCATTCCAATTATGGGAAAAAAAATTTTCAAGCGCAAATTGCGCAAAAACTACAAATCCGATCGACATGAAAAATACCTAGCACACCTCTCATGGATGCTGGCTTCGAAACGACACCTCAACGGAGTCTGTGCGTGTAGCGGTTCGGGCCATATTAATTGCGGAAATCAACTTAATAATAATAAGAAGAATAAGTTAGCAGCGTTCGGATTACAATATATTGGCTTTTTCAAACCACTATAGCTAGATGTGTACTTCCTGAAGGAAGTACAGATAGTGGTTTGAAATGGTGCCCGGGCTGCCCCTTTAAGAGAGACTTGCCTGCTGCCCCTGCAAGATTTTCAACTCAGGATCCGTTTTAACTGTGGGTGTCTCTCAGGGGCCACTTTGGCCTCAGGGTCTGATTTTGTGGGTGGGGCCCCTCAGGGCCCGATTTTGTGGGTGGGGTCCCTCAGGGTCTGATTTTGTGGCCGGGGCACCTCAGGGTCCGATTTGGTGGGTGGGGCCCCTCAGGGTCCGATTTGGTGGCCGGGGCCCCTCAGGGGCAAATTTGGTGGGTGGGACCCCTCAGGGTCCGATTTTGTGTCCGGGGCCCCTCAGAGTCCGATTTGGTGGTTGGGGCCCCTCAGGGTCCGATTTTGTGGCCGAGGCCCCTCAGGGTCCGATTTTGTGACCGGAACCCCTCAGGGTCCGATTTTGTGGGTGGGGCCCCTCAGGGTCCGATTTTGTGGCCGGGGCCCCTCAGGGTCCGATTTGGTGGGTGGGGACCCTCAGGGTCCGATTTTGTGGCCAGGGCCCCTCAGGGTCCGATTTTGTGGTGGGGACCCTCAGGTCCGATTTGGTGGGTGGGGCCCCTCAGGGTCCGATTTTGTGGCCAGGGCCCCTCAGGGTCCGATTTTGTGGTGGGGACCCTCAGGTCCGATTTGGTGGGTGGGGCCCCTCAGGGTCCAATTTTGTGGTCGGGGCCCCTCAGGGTCCGATTTGGTGGCCGGGGCCCCTCAGGGTCCGATTTGGTGGCCGGGGCCCCTCAGGGTCCGATTTGGTGGGTGGGGCCCTCTGGGTCTGATTTGGTGGGCAGGGACACTCGGTCCAATTTGAAGGGGGGGCCCCTCAGGGTCCGATTTAGTGGGCTGGGCCACTCAGGGTCCGATTTGGTGGGCGGGGCCACTCAGGGTCCGATTTGGTGGGTGGGGCTCCTCAGGGCCCGAATTTGTGTTTGAGGCCCCCCAGTGTCTGATTTTGTGGGTGGGGCCCCTCAGGGTCCGATTTTGTGTCCAGGGCCCCTCAGGGTCTGATTTTGTGGTTGAGGCCCTTCAGAATCCGATTTGGTGGGCGGGGACCTCAGGGTCTGATTTGGTGGGCGGGGCCACTCAGAGTCCGATTTGGTGGGCGGGGCCACTCAGAGTCCGATTTGGTGGGCGGGGCCCCTCAAGGTCCGATTTGGTGAGTGGGGCCCCTCAGAGTTCAATTTGGTGAGCGGGGCCCCTCAGGGTCCGATTTGGTCAGCGGGGCCCCTCAGGGTCCGATTTGGTCAGCGGGGACCCTCAGGGTCCGATTTGGTCAGCGGGACCCCTCAGAGTCAGATTTGGTGGGCGGGGCCCCTCAGGGTCTGATTTTGTGGGTGGAGCCCCCTGGGTCCATTTTGGTGGGCAGGTCCACTCTGGCTCCGATTTTGTGGTTGGGGCCCCTCAGGGTCCGATTTTGTGGTTGGGGCCCCTCAGGGTTCGATTTTGTGGGTGGGGCCCCTCAGGGTCCGATTTTGTGGGTGGGGCCCCTCAGGGTCCGATTTTGTGGGTGGGGCCCCTCAGGGTCCGATTTTGTGGGTGGGGCCGTCAGGGTCCGATTTTGTGGGTGGGGCCCCTCCGGGTCCAATTTGGTGGGCGGGGCCACTCTGGGTCTGATTTGGTGGGCGAGGCCACTCTGGGTCCGATTTCGTGGGCGGGGCCACTCTGGGTCCGATTTGGATGCCAGGGTTGCTCAGCCTCCTTTTTGTAGGCCAGGGTCTATCAGCCTCCGATTTGGAGCCTTGGGTCACTCAGCTTTCAATTTGGCGCGCCGGCCCTTTAAGACTCATTTTGGTGCGCCGGGTCTTTAAGAATCACTTTGGCGCGTCGGCCCTTTAAGAGCCAGGGTGGCTCACTGGGCTTCTAAATCCACTTTGGCGCACACATTCTCTCTCAGGGGCATGTGTCATGTGATGAAGCTAGATTTGCATTTGTGCTGTGGGTTTAGCTTTAAGAGCTGATATTATGTGGCAAAAGCTCTGTTCTGGAGATGTCATGTGACGTTCGTAGGCGTTGGCATAGTAACTGGGTCTGCCTGCGCATATCAATGAGCTCAACTGCCATTTCAATCGCCTCAGGGCACGTTTTAAGCTTCCCATTGAAAAGCATTGACACAGTGCATTCCAATGACGGGAAAAAAAAATTTCAAACGCAAATTGCGGAAAAACTACAAATCCGATCGACACGAAAAATACTTAGCACACCTCTCATGGACGCTGGCTTCGAAACGACACCTCAACGGAGTCTGTGCGTGTAGCGGTTCGGGCCGCATTAATTGCGGAAATCAACTTAATAATAATAATAATAAGAAGAAGAAGAATAAGTTAGCAGCGTTCGGATTACAATATAGTGGTTTTTTCAAACCACTATAACTAGATGTGTATTTCCTGAAGGAAGTACAGATAGTGGTTTGAAATGGTGCCTGGGCTGCCCCTTTAAGAGAGACTTGGCTGCTGCCCCTGCAAGACTTTCAACTCAGTATCCGTTTTAAATGTGGGTGCCTCTCAGGGGCCACTTTGGCCTCAGGGTCTGATTTGGTGGGTGGGGCCCCTCAGGATCCGATTCAGTGGCCTGGGCTCCTCAGGATTTGAATTAGTGGCCGGGATTCCTCAGGGTCCAATTTTGTGGGTGGGGCCCCTCAGGGTCTGATTTTGTGGGTGTGGCCTCTCAGGGTCCGATTTTGTGGGTGTGGACCCTCAGGGTCCGATTTTGTGGGTGGGTCCCCTCAGGGTCCGATTTTGTGGGTGGGGCCCCTCAGGGTCCGATTTTGTGGGTGGGGCCCCTCATGGTCTGATTTTGTGGGTGGGGCCCCTCAGGGTATGATTTTGTGGCCGGGGCCCCTCAGGGTACGATTTTATGGCCGGGGCCCCTCAGGGTACGATTTTATGGCCGGGGCCCCTCAGGGTCTGATTTTGTGGGTGGGGCCCCTCAGGGCCTGATTTTGTGGCCAGGACCCCTCAGGGTCCGATTTTGTGGCCGGGGCCCCTCAGGCTCCGATTTTGTGGCCGGGGCCCCTCATGGTCCGATTTTGTGGCGATTTTCTTGGTTGGACCCCTCAGGGTCCGATTTTGAGGGTGGGGCCCCTCAGGGTCCGATTTTGTGGGTGGGGCCCCTCAGGGTCCGATTTTGAGGGCGGGGCCCCTCAGGGTCCGATTTTGTGGGCGGGGACCCTCAGGGTCCGATTTGGTGGGCGGGGCCACTCAGGGTCCAATTTTGTGGGTGGGGCCCCTCTGGGTTCGATTTTGTGGCCGGGGTCTCTCAGGGTCCGATATTGTGGCCGGGGCCCCTCAGGGTCCGATTTTGTGGTTGGGGCCCCTCAGGGTCCGATTTTGTGGTTGGGGCCCCTCAGAGTCCAGTTTTGTGGTTGGGGGCCCTCAGGGTCCGATTTTGTGGCGGGGCCCCTCAGGGTCTGATTTTGTGGTTGGGGGCCCTCAGGGTCCGATTTTGTGGCCGGCGCCCCTCAGGGTCTGATTTCGTGGCTGGGGCCCCTCAGGGTCCGATTTTGTGGTTGGGGCCCCTCAGTGTCCGATTTTGTGGCCGGGGCCCCTCAGGGTCCGATTTTGTGGTTGGGGTCGCTCAGGGTCTGATTTTGTGACTGGGGCCCCTCAGGGTCTGATTTTGTGGTTGGGACCCCTCAGGGTCTGATTTTGTGGCCGGCACCCCGCAGGGTCCGATTTTGTGGCCGGGGCCCCTCAGGGTCCGATTTTGTGGCCGGGGCCTCTCAAGGTCCGATTTTGTGGCCGGGGCCCCTCAGGGTCCGATTTTGTGGCCGGGGTCTCTCAGGGTCCGATTTTGTGGTTGGGGCCCCTCAGGGTCCGATTTTGTGGTTGGGGGCCCTCACGGTCCGATTTTGAGTCCGGGGCCCCTCAGGGTCTGATTTCGTGGTTGGGACCCCTCAGGGTCCGATTTTGTGGCCGGGGCCCCTCAGGTTCCAATTTTGTGGCCGGGGCCCCTCAGGGTCCGATTTTGTTGGTTGGGCTCCTCAGGATCCGATTTTGAGGGTGGGGCCCCTCAGGATTTGATTTTGTGGTTGGGACCCCTCAGGGTCCGATTTTGTGGGTGGGGCCCCTCAGTGTCCGATTTTGTGGCCGGGTCTACTCAGGGTCCGATTTTGAGGGTGGGGCCCCTTAGGGTCCTATTTTGTAGTTGGGGGCCCTCAGGGTCTGATTTTGTGGGTGGGGCCCTTTAGAGTCCGATTTGGTTGGCGGAGCCCCTCAGGGTCTGATTTGGTGGGCGGGGCCTCTCAGGGTCCGATTTTTGAGGGAGGGGCAGCTCAGGGTCCGATTTTGAGGGCGGGGCCCCTGAGGGTCCGATTTTGTGGCCGGGGCCCCTCAGGGTCCGATTTTGGGGTTGGGGCCCCTCAGGGTCCGATTTTGTGGTTGGGGCGCTCAGGGTCCAATTTTGTGGGTGGGGCCCCTCTGGGTTCGATTTTGTGGCCGGGGTCTCTCAGGGTCCGATTTTGTGGCCGGGGCCCCTCAGGGTCCGATTTTGTGGGTGGGGCCCCTCAGGGTCCGATTTTGTGGGTGGGGCCTTCACGGTCCGATTTTGTGGGTGGGGCTCCTCAGGGTCCAATTTGGTGGGCGGGGCCACTCTGGGTCTGATTTGGTGGGCGAGGCCACTCTGGGTCCGATTTCGTGGGCGGGGCCACTCTGGGTCCGATTTGGATGCCAGGGTTGCTCAGCCTCCTTTTTGTAGGCCAGGGTCTATCAGCCTCCGATTTGGAGCCTTGGGTCACTCAGCTTTCGATTTGGCACGCCGGCCCTTTAAGACTCATTTTGGTGCGCCGGCTCTTTAAGAATCACTTTGGCGCGTCGGCCCTTTAAGAGCCAGGGTGGCTCACTGGGCTTCTAAATCCACTTTGGCGCACACATTCTCTCTCAGGGGCATGCGTCATGTGATGAAGCTAGATTTGCATTTGTACCTGGGTTTAGCTTTAAGAGCTGATATTATGTGGCAAAAGCTCTGTTCTGGAGATGTCATGTGACGTTCGTAGGCGTTGGCATAGTAACTGGGTCTGCCTGCGCATATCAATGAGCTCAACTGCCATTTCAATCGCCTCAGGGCACGTTTTAAGCTTCCCATTGAAAAGCATTGACACAGTGCATTCCAATGACGGGAAAAAAAATTTTCAAACGCAAATTGCGCAAAAACTACAAATCCGATCGACACGAAAAATACTTAGCACACCTCTCATGGACGCTGGCTTCGAAACGACACCTCAACGGAGTCTGTGCGTGTAGCGGTTCGGGCCGCATTAATTGCGGAAATCAACTTAATAATAAGAAGAAGAAGAAGAAGAAGAATAAGTTAGCAGCGTTCGGATTACAATATAGTGGTTTTTTCAAACCACTATAACTAGATGTGTATTTCCTGAAGGAAGTACAGATAGTGGTTTGAAATGGTGCCCGGGCTGCCCCTTTAAGAGAGACTTGCCTGCTGCCCCTGCAAGACTTTCAACTCAGGATCCGTTTTAACTGTGAGTGCCTCTCAGGGGCCACTTTGGCCTCAGGGTCTGATTTGGTGGGTGGGGCCCCTCAGGATCTGATTCCTTGGCCTTGGCTCCTCAGGGCTTGAATTGTTGGCGGGGATCCCTCAGGCTCCGATTTTGTGGGTGTGGCGCCTCAGGGTCCGATTTTGTGGCCGGGGCCCCTCTGGGTCTAATTTTGTGGCCGGATCCCCTCAGGGTCCGATTTTGTGGCCGGGGCCCCTCAGGGTCCAATTTTGTGGGTGGGGCCCGATTTTGTAGCCGGGGCTCATCAGGGTTCGATTTTGTAGTTGGGGCCCCTCAGGGTCCGATTTTGTGGGTGGGGCCACTCTGGGTCCGATTTGGTGGGTGGGGCCACTCTGGGTCTGTTTTGTTGGATGGGGCTACTCAGGGTCCGATTTGGTAGGCGGGACCCCTCAGGGTCCGATTTGGCGGGTGGGTCCCCTCAGGGTCCGATTTGGTGGGCGGGTCCCCTCAGGGTCCAATTTGGTGGGCGGGGTCCCTCAGGGTCTGATTTGGTGGGCGGTGCCCCTCAGTGTCCGATTTTCTGGCCGGGGCCCCTCAGGGTCCGATTTTGTGGGTTGGGCCCCTCAGGGACCGATTTTGTGGCTGGGCCCCTCAGGGTCCGATTTTGTGGTTGGGGCCCCTCAGGGTCCGATTTTGTGGTTGGGGCCCCTAAGGGTCCGATTTTGTGGCCGGGGCCCATCAGGGTCCGATTTTGTGGTTGGGGCCCATCAGTGTCCGATTTTGTGGTCGGGGCCCCTCAGGGTCCGATTTTGTGGTTGGGGTCGCTCAGGGTCTGATTTTGTGACTGGGGCCCCTCAGGGTCTGATTTTGTGGTTGGGACCCCTCAGGGTCTGATTTTGTGGCCGGCACCCCGCAGGGTCCGATTTTGTGGCCGGGGCCCCTCAGGGTCCGATTTTGTGGCCGGGGCCTCTCAAGGTCCGATTTTGTGGCCGGGGCCCCTCAGGGTCCGATTTTGTGGCCGGGGTCTCTCAGGGTCCGATTTTGTGGTTGGGGCCCCTCAGGGTCCGATTTTGTGGTTGGGGGCCCTCACGGTCCGATTTTGAGTCCGGGGCCCCTCAGGGTCTGATTTCGTGGTTGGGACCCCTCAGGGTCCGATTTTGTGGCCGGGGCCCCTCAGGTTCCAATTTTGTGGCCGGGGCCCCTCAGGGTCCGATTTTGTTGGTTGGGCTCCTCAGGATCCGATTTTGAGGGTGGGGCCCCTCAGGATTTGATTTTGTGGTTGGGACCCCTCAGGGTCCGATTTTGTGGGTGGGGCCCCTCAGTGTCCGATTTTGTGGCCGGGTCTACTCAGGGTCCGATTTTGAGGGTGGGGCCCCTTAGGGTCCTATTTTGTAGTTGGGGCCCCTCAGGGTCTGATTTTGTGGTTGGGACCCCTCAGGGTCTGATTTTGTGGCCGGCACCCCGCAGGGTCCGATTTTGTGGCCGGGGCCCCTCAGGGTCCGATTTTGTGGCCGGGGCCTCTCAAGGTCCGATTTTGTGGCCGGGGCCCCTCAGGGTCCGATTTTGTGGCCGGGGTCTCTCAGGGTCCGATTTTGTGGTTGGGGCCCCTCAGGGTCCGATTTTGTGGTTGGGGGCCCTCACGGTCCGATTTTGAGTCCGGGGCCCCTCAGGGTCTGATTTCGTGGTTGGGACCCCTCAGGGTCCGATTTTGTGGCCGGGGCCCCTCAGGTTCCAATTTTGTGGCCGGGGCCCCTCAGGGTCCGATTTTGTTGGTTGGGCTCCTCAGGATCCGATTTTGAGGGTGGGGCCCCTCAGGATTTGATTTTGTGGTTGGGACCCCTCAGGGTCCGATTTTGTGGGTGGGGCCCCTCAGTGTCCGATTTTGTGGCCGGGTCTACTCAGGGTCCGATTTTGAGGGTGGGGCCCCTTAGGGTCCTATTTTGTAGTTGGGGGCCCTCAGGGTCTGATTTTGTGGGTGGGGCCCTTTAGAGTCCGATTTGGTTGGCGGAGCCCCTCAGGGTCTGATTTGGTGGGCGGGGCCTCTCAGGGTCCGATTTTTGAGGGAGGGGCAGCTCAGGGTCCGATTTTGAGGGCGGGGCCCCTGAGGGTCCGATTTTGTGGCCGGGGCCCCTCAGGGTCCGATTTTGGGGTTGGGGCCCCTCAGGGTCCGATTTTGTGGTTGGGGGCGCTCAGGGTCCAATTTTGTGGGTGGGGCCCCTCTGGGTTCGATTTTGTGGCCGGGGTCTCTCAGGGTCCGATTTTGTGGCCGGGGCCCCTCAGGGTCCGATTTTGTGGGTGGGGCCCCTCAGGGTCCGATTTTGTGGGTGGGGCCTTCACGGTCCGATTTTGTGGGTGGGGCTCCTCAGGGTCCAATTTGGTGGGCGGGGCCACTCTGGGTCTGATTTGGTGGGCGAGGCCACTCTGGGTCCGATTTCGTGGGCGGGGCCACTCTGGGTCCGATTTGGATGCCAGGGTTGCTCAGCCTCCTTTTTGTAGGCCAGGGTCTATCAGCCTCCGATTTGGAGCCTTGGGTCACTCAGCTTTCGATTTGGCACGCCGGCCCTTTAAGACTCATTTTGGTGCGCCGGCTCTTTAAGAATCACTTTGGCGCGTCGGCCCTTTAAGAGCCAGGGTGGCTCACTGGGCTTCTAAATCCACTTTGGCGCACACATTCTCTCTCAGGGGCATGCGTCATGTGATGAAGCTAGATTTGCATTTGTACCTGGGTTTAGCTTTAAGAGCTGATATTATGTGGCAAAAGCTCTGTTCTGGAGATGTCATGTGACGTTCGTAGGCGTTGGCATAGTAACTGGGTCTGCCTGCGCATATCAATGAGCTCAACTGCCATTTCAATCGCCTCAGGGCACGTTTTAAGCTTCCCATTGAAAAGCATTGACACAGTGCATTCCAATGACGGGAAAAAAAATTTTCAAACGCAAATTGCGCAAAAACTACAAATCCGATCGACACGAAAAATACTTAGCACACCTCTCATGGACGCTGGTTTCGAAACGACACCTCAACGGAGTCTGTGCGTGTAGCGGTTCGGGCCGCATTAATTGCGGAAATCAACTTAATAATAATAATAATAAGAAGAAGAAGAATAAGTTAGCAGCGTTCGGATTACAATATAGTGGTTTTTTCAAACCACTATAACTAGATGTGTATTTCCTGAAGGAAGTACAGATAGTGGTTTGAAATGGTGCCCGGGCTGCCCCTTTAAGAGAGACTTGCCTGCTGCCCCTGCAAGACTTTCAACTCAGGATCCGTTTTAACTGTGAGTGCCTCTCAGGGGCCACTTTGGCCTCAGGGTCTGATTTGGTGGGTGGGGCCCCTCAGGATCTGATTCCTTGGCCTTGGCTCCTCAGGGCTTGAATTGTTGGCGGGGATCCCTCAGGCTCCGATTTTGTGGGTGTGGCGCCTCAGGGTCCGATTTTGTGGCCGGGGCCCCTCTGGGTCTAATTTTGTGGCCGGATCCCCTCAGGGTCCGATTTTGTGGCCGGGGCCCCTCAGGGTCCAATTTTGTGGGTGGGGCCCGATTTTGTAGCCGGGGCTCATCAGGGTTCGATTTTGTGGTTGGGGCCCCTCAGGGTCCGATTTTGTGGGTGGGGCCACTCTGGGTCCGATTTGGTGGGTGGGGCCACTCTGGGTCCGATTTGGTGGGTGGGGCTACTCAGGGTCCGATTTGGTAGGCGGGACCCCTCAGGGTCCGATTTGGCGGGCGGGTCCCCTCAGGGTCCGATTTGGTGGGCGGGTCCCCTCAGGGTCCAATTTGGTGGGCGGGTCCCCTCAGGGTCCAATTTGGTGGGCGGGGTCCCTCAGTGTCCGATTTTCTGGCCGGGGCCCCTCAGGGTCCGATTTTGTGGGTTGGGCCCCTCAGGGACCGATTTTGTGGCTGGGCCCCTCAGGGTCCGATTTTGTGGTTGGGGCCCCTCAGGGTCCGATTTTGTGGTTGGGGCCCCTAAGGGTCCGATTTTGTGGCCGGGGCCCATCAGGGTCCGATTTTGTGACTGGGGCCCATCAGGGTCCGATTTTGTGGCCGAGGCCCCTCAGGGTCCGATTTTGTTGGGGCCCCTCAGGGTCTGATTTTGTGGCAGGGGCCCCTCAGGGTCCGATTTTATGGGTGGGGCCCCTTAGGGTCTGATTTTGTGGGCGGAGCCCCTCTGGGTCCAATTTGGTGGGTGGGACCACTCTGGGTCCGATTTGGTGGGCGGGACCACTTTGAGTCCAATTTGGAGATCGGGGCCACTCAGGGTCCAATTTGGTGGGCGGGGCCACTATGGGTCCGATTTATTGGCGGGGCCCCACAGGGTCTGATTTGGCAGGCGGGGCCCCTCAGGGTCTGGTTTGGTGGGCAGGGCCTCTCTGGGTCCGATTTGGTGGGTGGGGCCACTCTGGGTAAGATTTGGAGGCTGGGGTCGCTCAGCCTCCGATTTGGAGGCTGGGGTCGCTCAGCCTCCGATTTGGAGGCCCTGGTGGCTCAGCCTCCGATTTGCAGGCCGGGGTGGCTCAGCCTCCGACTTGGAGGCCGGGGTGGCTCAGCCTTCGATTTGAAGGGCGGGGAGGCTCAGCCTTCGATTTGGAGGCTGGGGTGGCCCAGCCTCCGACTTGGAGGCCGGGGTGGCTCAGCCTTCGATTTGGAGGCCGGGGTGGCTCAAGCCTTCGATTTGGAGGCTGGGGTGGCTCAGCCTCCGATTTGGAGGCCGGGGTCGATCAGCCTCCGATTTGGAGGCCGGGGTCGATCAGCCTCCGATTTGGAGGCCGGGGTGGCTCAGCCTCCGATTTGGAGGCCGGGGTGGCTCAGCCTCCGATTTGGAGGCCGGGGTGGCTCAGCCTCCGATTTGGAGGCCGGGGTGGCTCAGACTCCGATTTGGAGGCCGGGGTGGCTCAGCCTCCGATTTGGAAGCCGGGGTGGCTCAGCCTCCGATTTGGAGGCCGGGGTGGTTCAGCCTCCGATTTGGAGGCCGGGGTGGTTCAGCCTCCGATTTGGAGGCCGGGGTGGTTCAGCCTCCAATTTGGAGGCCGGGGTCGATCAGCCTTCGATTTGGAGGCCGGGGTCGATCAGCCTCCGATTTGGAGGCCGGGGTCAATCAGCCTCCGATTTGGAGGCCGGGGTCAATCAGCCTCCGATTTGGAGGCCGGGGTCAATCAGCCTCCGATTTGGAGGCCGGGGTCAATCAGCCTCCGATTTGGAGGCCGGGGTCAATCAGCCTCCGATTTGGAGGCCGGGGTCAATCAGCCTCCGATTTGGAGGCCGGGGTCAATCAGCCTCCGATTTGGAGGCGCGGGTGGCTCAGCCTCCGATTTGGAGGCCGGGGTGGCTCAGCCTCCGATTTGGAGGCCGGGGTCGATCAGCCTCCGATTTGGAGGCCGGGGTGGCTTAGCCTCCGATTTGGAGCCTGGGGTCACTCAGCTTTCGATTTGGCGTGTCGGCCCTTTAAGACTCATTTCGGTGCGCTGGCCCTTTAATAATCACTTTGGCGCGTCGGCCCTTTAAGAGCTAGTTTGGCTCACTGGGCTTCTAAATCAACTTTGGCAGACATTCTCTCTCAGGGGCATGCGTCATGTGATGAAGCTAGATTTGCATTTGTGCTGTGGGTTTTGCTTTAAGAGCTGATATTATGTGGCAGAAGCTCTGTCTTGGGGGTCAAGTGAAGTTCGTAGGCGTTGGCATAGTGACTGGGTGTACGTGCGCGTATAAATGAGCTCAACTGCCATTTCAATCGCCTCAGGGCACGTTTTGCCATTTCCTATTGAAAAGCATTGGAGACAGTGCATTCCAATTATGGGAAAAAAATTTTTCAAGCGCAAATTGCGCAAAAACTACAAATCCGATCGACATGAAAAATACCTAGCACACCTCTCATGGATGCTGGCTTCGAAACGACACCTCAACGGAGTCTGTGCGTGTAGCGGTTCGGGCCATATTAATTGCGGAAATCAACTTAATAATAATAAGAAGAATAAGTTAGCAGCGTTCGGATTACAATATATTGGCTTTTTCAAACCACTATAGCTAGATGTGTACTTCCTGAAGGAAGTACAGATAGTGGTTTGAAATGGTGCCCGGGCTGCCCCTTTAAGAGAGACTTGCCTGCTGCCCCTGCAAGATTTTCAACTCAGGATCCGTTTTAACTGTGGGTGTCTCTCAGGGGCCACTTTGGCCTCAGGGTCTGATTTTGTGGGTGGGGCCCCTCAGGGCCCGATTTTGTGGGTGGGGTCCCTCAGGGTCTGATTTTGTGGCCGGGGCACCTCAGGGTCCGATTTGGTGGGTGGGGCCCCTCAGGGTCCGATTTGGTGGCCGGGGCCCCTCAGGGGCAAATTTGGTGGGTGGGACCCCTCAGGGTCCGATTTTGTGTCCGGGGCCCCTCAGAGTCCGATTTGGTGGTTGGGGCCCCTCAGGGTCCGATTTTGTGGCCGAGGCCCCTCAGGGTCCGATTTTGTGACCGGAACCCCTCAGGGTCCGATTTTGTGGGTGGGGCCCCTCAGGGTCCGATTTTGTGGCCGGGGCCCCTCAGGGTCCGATTTGGTGGGTGGGGACCCTCAGGGTCCGATTTTGTGGCCAGGGCCCCTCAGGGTCCGATTTTGTGGTGGGGACCCTCAGGTCCGATTTGGTGGGTGGGGCCCCTCAGGGTCCGATTTTGTGGCCAGGGCCCCTCAGGGTCCGATTTTGTGGTGGGGACCCTCAGGTCCGATTTGGTGGGTGGGGCCCCTCAGGGTCCAATTTTGTGGTCGGGGCCCCTCAGGGTCCGATTTGGTGGCCGGGGCCCCTCAGGGTCCGATTTGGTGGCCGGGGCCCCTCAGGGTCCGATTTGGTGGGTGGGGCCCTCTGGGTCTGATTTGGTGGGCAGGGACACTCGGTCCAATTTGAAGGGGGGGCCCCTCAGGGTCCGATTTAGTGGGCTGGGCCACTCAGGGTCCGATTTGGTGGGCGGGGCCACTCAGGGTCCGATTTGGTGGGTGGGGCTCCTCAGGGCCCGAATTTGTGTTTGAGGCCCCCCAGTGTCTGATTTTGTGGGTGGGGCCCCTCAGGGTCCGATTTTGTGTCCAGGGCCCCTCAGGGTCTGATTTTGTGGTTGAGGCCCTTCAGAATCCGATTTGGTGGGCGGGGACCTCAGGGTCTGATTTGGTGGGCGGGGCCACTCAGAGTCCGATTTGGTGGGCGGGGCCACTCAGAGTCCGATTTGGTGGGCGGGGCCCCTCAAGGTCCGATTTGGTGAGTGGGGCCCCTCAGAGTTCAATTTGGTGAGCGGGGCCCCTCAGGGTCCGATTTGGTCAGCGGGGCCCCTCAGGGTCCGATTTGGTCAGCGGGGACCCTCAGGGTCCGATTTGGTCAGCGGGACCCCTCAGAGTCAGATTTGGTGGGCGGGGCCCCTCAGGGTCCGATTTTTTGGTTGGGGCCCTTCAGGGTCCGATTTTGTGGGTGGAGCCCCTCAGGGTCCGATTTTGTGTGTGGGGCCCCTCAGGGTCCGATTTTGTGGTTGGGGCCTTTCAGAATCCGATTTGGTGGGCGGGGCGCCACAGGGTCCGATTTGGTGAGCGGGGCCTCTCAGAGTTCAATTTGGTGAGCGGGGCCCCTCAGGGTCCGATTTGGTGAGCGGTGCCCCTCAGGGTCCGATTTGGTGGGCAGGGCCTGTCAGGGTCTGATTTGGTGGGTGGGGCCCCTCAGTGTCCGATTTGCTGGGCGGGAGCCATTCTGGGTCTGATTTGGTGGGCGGGGCCCCTCAGGGTCCAATTTTGTGGGTGGGGCCCCTCAGGGTCTGATTTTGTGGCCGGGGCCCCTCAGGGAACTATTTTGTGGTCGGGGCCCCTCAGGGTCTGATTTTGTGGGTGGGGCCCCTCAGGGTCCGATTTGGTTGGCTGCGCCACTCTGGGTTTGATTTTGTGATTGGGGCCCCTCAGGGTCCGATTTTGTGGGTGGGGCCCCTCAGGGTCTGATTTTGTGTCCGGGGCCCTTCAGGGTCCGATTTGGTGGGTGGGGCTCCTCAGGGTCCGAATTTGTGGTTGGGGCCCCTCAGTGTCTGATTTTGTAGGTGGGGCCCCTCAGGGTCCGATTTTGTGTCCAGGGCCCCTCAGGGTCCGATTTTGTGGTTGAGGCCCTTCAGAATCCGATTTGGTGGGCGGGGCCCTCAGGGTCCGATTTGGTGGGCGGGGCCACTCAGAGTCCGATTTGGTGGGCGGGGCCACTCAGGGTCTGATTTGGTGGGCGGGGCCCCTCAAGGTCCGATTTGGTGAGTGGGGCCCCTCAGAGTTCAATTTGGTGAGCGGGGCCCCTCAGGGTCCGATTTGGTCAGCGGGGCCCCTCAGGGTCCGATTTGGTCAGCGGGACCCCTCAGGGTCAGATTTGGTGGGCGGGGCCCCTCAGGGTCCGATTTTTTGGTTGGGGCCCTTCAGGGTCCGATTTTGTGGGTGGAGCCCCTCAGGGTCCGATTTTGTGTGTGGGGCCCCTCAGGGTCCGATTTTGTGGTTGGGGCCTTTCAGAATCCGATTTGGTGGGCGGGGCGCCTCAGGGTCCGATTTGGTGAGCGGGGCCTCTCAGAGTTCAATTTGGTGAGCGGGGCCCCTCAGGGTCCGATTTGGTGAGCGGTGCCCCTCAGGGTCCGATTTGGTGGGCAGGGCCTGTCAGGGTCTGATTTGGTGGGTGGGGCCCCTCAGTGTCCGATTTGCTGGGCGGGAGCCATTCTGGGTCTGATTTGGTGGGCGGGGCCCCTCAGGGTCCAATTTTGTGGGTGGGGCCCCTCAGGGTCTGATTTTGTGGCCGGGGCCCCTCAGGGAACTATTTTGTGGTCGGGGCCCCTCAGGGTCTGATTTTGTGGGTGGGGCCCCTCAGGGTCCGATTTGGTTGGCTGGGCCACTCTGGGTTTGATTTTGTGATTGGGGCCCCTCAGGGTCCGATTTTGTGGGTGGGGCCCCTCAGGGTCTGATTTTGTGTCCGGGGCCCTTCAGGGTCCGATTTTGTGGTTGGGGCCTTTCAGAATCCGATTTGGTGGGCAAGGCCGCTCAGGGTTCCGGTTTGGTGAGCGGGGCGCCTCAGAGTTCAATTTGGTGAGCAGGGCCCCTCAGGGTCCGATTTGGTGAGCGGGGCCCCTCAGGGTCCAATTTGGTGAGCTGGGCCCCTCAGGGTCCGATTTGGTCAGCGGGACCCCTCAGGGTCAGATTTGGTGGGCGGAGCCGCTCAGGGTCCGATTTTTTGGTTGGGGCCCTTCAGGGTCCGATTTTGTGGGTGGAGCCCCTCAGGGTCCGATTTTGTGTGTGGGGCCCCTCAGGGTCCGATTTTGTGGTTGGGGCCTTTCAGAATCCGATTTTGTGGGCGGGGCGCCTCAGGGTCCGATTTGGTGAGCGGGGCCTCTCAGAGTTCAATTTGGTGAGCGGGGCCCCTCAGGGTCCGATTTGGTGGGCAGGGCCTATCAGGGTCTGATTTGGTGGGTGGGGCCCCTCAGTGTCCGATTTGCTGGGCGGGAGCCATTCTGGGCCTGATTTGGTGGGCGGGGCCCCTCAGGGTCCAATTTTGTGGGTGGGGCCCCTCAGGGTCTGATTTTGTGGCCGGGGCCCCTCAGGGAACTATTTTGTGGTCGGGGCCCCTCAGGGTCTGATTTTGTGGGTGGGGCCCCTCAGGGTCCGATTTGGTTGGCTGGGCCACTCTGGGTTTGATTTTGTGATTGGGGCCCCTCAGGGTCCGATTTTGTGGGTGGGGCCCCTCAGGGTCTGATTTTGTGTCCGGGGCCCTTCAGGGTCCGATTTTGTGGTTGGGGCCTTTCAGAATCCGATTTGGTGGGCAAGGCCGCTCAGGGTTCCGGTTTGGTGAGCGGGGCCCCTCAGAGTTCAATTTGGTGAGCAGGGCCCCTCAGGGTCCGATTTGGTGAGCGGGGCCCCTCAGGGTCCGATTTGGTGAGCTGGGCCCCTCAGGGTCCGATTTGGTGTGCAGGGCCCCTCAGGGTCCGATTTAGTGGGCGAGGCCCCTCAGGGTCCGATTTGGTGGGCGGGGCCACTCAGGGTCCGATTTGATGGGTGGGGCTCCTCAGGGTCCGAATTTGTGGTTGGGTCCCCTCAGGGTCTTATTTTGTGGGTGGGGCCCCTCAGAATCCGATTTGGTGGGCGGGGCCCCTCAGGGTCCGATTTGGTGGGCGGGGCTACTCAGGGTCCAATTTGGTGGGCGGGGCCCCTCAGGGTCCGATTTTGTGGGTGGAGCCCCTCAGGATCTGATTTAGTGGCTGGGGCCCCTCAGGGTCCGATTTGGTGGGCAGGGACACTGGGTCCGCTTTGGTGGGCGGGGACACTCTGGGTCCGATTTTTTAAGCGGGGCCACGCTGGGTCCGATTTGTAGGCCAGGGTGGCTCAGCCTCCGATTTGGAGGTCGGGGTGGCTCAGCCTCTGATTTGGAGCCAGGGGTCACTCAGCTTTCGATTTGGCGCGACGGCCCTTTAAGACTCATTTTGGTGAGCTGACCCTTTAAGTATCACTTTGGCGCGTCGGCCCTTTAAGAGCCAGTTTGGCTCACTGGGCTTCTAAATCCACTTTGGCGCACATTCTCTCTCAGTGGCATGCGTCATGTGATGAAGCTAGATTTGCATTTGTGCTGTGGGTTTCGCTTTAAGAGCTGAAATTATCTGGCAGAATCTGTGTCCTGGAGAGGTCACGTGAAGTTCGTAGGCGTTGGCATAGTAACTGGGTGTGCCTGCGCATATCAATGAGCTTAACTGCCATTTGAATCGCCTCAGGGCACGTTTTGCCATTTCCCATTGAAATGCATTGGAGACAGAGCATTCCAATGACGGGAAAAAAAATTTTCAAACGCAAATTGCGCAAAAACTACAAATCCGATCGACACGAAAAATACTTAGCACACCTCTCGTGGACGCTGGCTTCGAAACGACACCTCAACGGAGTCTGTGCGTGTAGCGGTTCGGGCCGTATTAATTGCGGAAATCAACTGAATAATAAGAATAAGCAGCGTTCGGATTACAATATAGTGTTTTTTTCAAACCACTATAATAAGTTAGCAGCGTTCGGATTACATGATAGTGTTTTCTTCAAAGCACTATAAATATAAGAAATCGGATTACAATATGTTGCTTGAACCTAGAGTTTCAAGCACCATAAATATAGATAATAGTAAATTATTGATTTCCTCCAGGCAGGATAAAATTAGTATTAGAGACCTCAATCTAGGGAAAGGGGAGGCGTCAGCATGGGCTTGAAACGCAGAGGGCTGTATTTTAGTCCCAGTCCATCCCAAGTCACAATATCCAGAAAAAGGAAATGTTTACAGAAGTGAAGAACATTTAGCGTTCAAACTCTGTTTAACAAATTTTATGGCGGAAAAGACAGATGTAAAAGCTTGCCTCACTGATCAAACCCATAGTTCTTCCCTCCTGGACTGAGTTTGGAACTGATGCTCAGTCTATGATGTTGCCACGTTAATTATTGCTAGGCAACTTCCTTTTATGGTGAGATGCCCCTTTAAGATTCCATCCTCGGATTCTATTATGACATCACTGATGACATGTTAACATTCCACCCCAAGATTCCATTATGACATCATAATGCACCACGGCTACTTAGCCAAGTGCTTACTGCCCAGGTGTCATTGTTGTCAGTGATTGGCTGCGAAGCTGGTGATATACTGACTGCGCTTGGATTTGTTTGAAATGTCTGACATTTCTTCACATAAACTTGAGGAGTTGGCACTACTCCGGGAGATTCTTACCACCTATTCCCCTGACAATGTGCTACCAATACCCGATGGCGTCCTCAGCTTCACTTACCGGCTGGTTATGAAGCTAGTGAGAGACTGCCTGACCAAACACCAACAAGGTCGTATAAGCTCAGAATATCTTGAGCATTTACAGATGAACATCAGGACATTAGTACAACAGGTAAGTAACAGACAATCTGGGTAAAGCATATAAAACAATAATGGATAATATTCATAAAATACAAGCTGGGGAGGGGGGCGGTGATAGCGTGGGCCCGCGTGCTCTTCAATGCCAGGGCTGAATTTTACTCCCAGTCCACCCTGGTCACAATATGTAAAAAAAATAGTAAATGGTTACACATGTAAACAATATTTAGCATCCAAAACCTGGTTAAAATAATTTTGGGTGGGAAAGATGGATATAAAAGCCTGATCAGAAGAGCAAAGCCATGGTTTTCCGTCTTTCCCTGATTCTGGTTCTGATGCTCAACCCATAATGTTGCCAACTTAATTGTTACTAGAATGTTGCCAGGCAACCTTCCTTTATGGTTAGATGTCCCTTTAACCCCTTCACCACCTTGCAATTTTCCGTTTTTGTGCTTTCTTTGTTTTGCTCCCCTTCTTCTCAGATCCAGAACACTTTTTGACCATCAATATAGCCTATGAGGGCTTGTTTTTTGCAGCCCGAGTTGTAGTTTTTAATGACACTATAGATTACATATATTGTACTTGAAAACGGGAAAAAATTCAAGTGCGGTGAAATTGTAAAAAAGTGCAATTCCACAATTCACTAAATGCTAAAACTGACCTGGTAATATGATTCTACAGGACAGTACGCGAATGCAGATACCAAACATGTATAGGTCCTTTTTTTTTCTATTTAAGTGGTGGAAAAAAAATCTGAACGCCGGCAATGAGTCGGTGTTCATAAAAGATGATCAATGGACAGGCACACTGGTCTTCTGCACACCCCCGGCTTTTATGATAACCCATTGCAACCCCAGAATCATGTGACAAGGGCTCTGATGAGCGAGACTTGAGACACGGTTCGGTCCGAACGTCTTAAATGCCGTTGTTAGTGATTAACAGCAGCATTTAAGTGGTTGACAGCCAAAATCCATCTGCATCTATTTGCGGGACAAGACAGCTTATCACACCATCAACTGTCATGTGTGGGTAGAGATGCGGGCTCTGTCACTGCCTAAAAAAGACAGGCACACGACCTTGGACGTACCTATACTTTCAAAGTTGTAAATCGGTTAAGGTTCCATCCCTGATTCCATGATGACATCACTGATGACATGTTAACATTCCACCACAAGATTCCATTATGACATCATAATGCACCACCACTACCTGCCCAAGTGCTTACTGCCCAGGTGTCATTGTTGTCAGTGATTGGCTGTGAAGCTGTTGATATACTGACTGCGCTTGAATTTGCTTGAAATGTCTGGAATGTCTTCAGATATACTTGAGGAGTTGGCACTACTCCAGGGGATTCTTACCACCTATGCCCCTGACAAAGTGCTACCCCTACCCGATGGCGTCCTCAGCTTCACTTACCGGCTGGTTGTGAAGCTAGTGAGCGACTGCCTGACCAAATACCAACAAGGTCGTATAAGCTCAGGATATCTTGAGCATTTACAGATGAACATCAGGACATTAGTACAACAGGCAACAGACAATCTGGGCAAAGCATATAAAACAGTAATGGATAATATTCACAGCACATGAAACAATAATGAATAAAATTCACAAAATACAAGTTTATTTACATGAAATATGTATTTTGGCCAAGAGCAATATAATTTATAGCTTATAAGAAATATCCATATATGTAGTAATTGTAGCTGTAGATTGCAGGAGTAAAATGATGACATAAATAGCGTCCTATATTCTCTACTTTCTCTCATGATTTTCCTTTTTTGTTTATTTCCATTTTTATAGGCTGAAGAAAGATCCCAATATGGAGATTTGACCTTTTTTAAAGAATTGGTCGCACAGTTCCTGATTGTACTACGGCATATAGCCCGCTCACGGAAGCTTTTGGTAAGAATCCGTCATCTTCTATATCTCATGTCTTTCTTGTCTGATCTTCTCCAGATTACTAGTCATAGCAGATTGTCATATTTCTCATTCTAGAAGCCCCCTGTCCGCTCCAGGCAGATACAGGATCTTTTATGGCAGCCTGTCTCTGCTCCATCCTCGGTGGGGACAGTCTGTACTGTGCTCAGTGGTGCGGACCTTTCATATCACATCGGTCTCGCTTTATCTTCACAATCTTCCTTCTTGTAAATGCTGCAGTTCTGGTAATAGATGTTATTGGAGAACTGTCGTATATACAAGTCCCTTATATATTAATGTGGATTTACTGGACGGAGCGGCCGTGTATATTCCCCGCCATTATGTAAATCCAGCTTTAGTCCATTCTGTCTTTTGTGTACTGTAATTTAGTAGTTGTGAATTGTTATATAAATTGCGCATATTATATCCATCAGAGAACACCGGAGGGTGACTCCAAAGAGGGGAAACACCGAAATATCGCTGACCCCAATACCAGTGAGCCAGGGCTAAAAAGCGTTCTGATTGAAGGTAAGCTGATCATCTTGCATTCCTACAAATATTAATATTATGGAGACACCAGAGAATATAAAATTTACTCTACATCCTCTGTATGAGGCCGGTGACGGCTCCTGAACCTCCTATAGACTATAATGGAGAGGGCTCATGCAAATCTGAAAACCCCTCTGGTTCTCTCTTGTGGGATCTTCTCAGCCCCAAAATGCACAGAGGACCTCACAGGGTCCCCATCCAAGTCACTGTCAGATCCCAAGCAATCACACATTTATGGTAGAGTATATCTATCTATGGATGTGCCATAAGTATATCCAGTATGTGCAGAATATCCATAGAACTAGTATTATGCCATTTACTTGTCTTTCCTTCCTTATATCGATGTGTTATATATTCAGTTCTGATATCGTCTAATACATGATGTCTCATTATTTTATCATTATATTAGAGACAACTGAGCCGGCAACTGCTGACGGTGGAATATCTGAGACACCAGAGATCCCCGAATCTGCCAGTGTAAGTATCAGAGAAAACATCTGTATATCATCAGATAACGGGGTATGAATTACACATCACATGTTACACCCCAGAGTACAGTGGGTTAACGCTATTCTTAATGTAGATTGGACCTATTATTATTATTCCTGTCTCCTCTGTGTGATGTCCCTTACCATCCCCTCCATACAATGATATATGTGTATGGAGGATATCCCTATAATATAATAGTGTCTGGGGAGCGTCCTGCTGCTATCATGTCCTCTACATCTGCTGCAGTGTAATCAGCGGGGACATAATGTAGAGAAGTTCCTGCATCTGCAGCTTTTAATTTCCTGCAACTTTTATGTCTCATTGTCATTTCTTATTCTTCTAGGCCGTTGTCAGATCATTGACCCCTATGAGAAAACCAAGTAAGAGCGACTATACCCGGATCAAAGAGATCGGCAGTGGAGCTTTTGGGTGAGCGTTATGTATAATCTACATTTTTCCCAAACTCCTTATGATGATGCCTCTTTCTATATGTCCTGCCTTAGGGAAATTCCTGTATATGAGTCTACATCTAAATGTTACTGTATTCCAAGACATGTAACATTTTTATTTTTTCATCCCATAGAGCTTTGTAAAGACTTGTTTTTTTTGTGTTGAGCTGTTGTTATCGGTACCACTTTGCACTAGATCTATTCTACATCTAGTCATCTAGTCCAGATCTACTGTATTTTTCGGACTATAAGACGCACCGGACCATAAGACGCACCCCAAATTTTGGGGTGGAAAATAGGGGAAAAAAATAATGTGTCAAATGGGGGTCCGTCTTACAGTCTGAATTCCGTGGGGTGGCTGTGCTCTGTGGGGTGGCTGTGTCCGTGGGGTGGCTGTGCTCTGGTCACAATATACTTACAAATCTTGTTGCGGCGGTCCCGTGGCGGGGGTCCCAATGCAGCCTCCCTGTGCTCTGTGGTGCGGTGGTGTCGGGGCTCTGTAGTGTGGCTGCAGCGGGGCTCTGTGCTGCGTGGGGGGGTCCGTCTGCATTTCGTTAAAGCCCGAAAGCCTCCCGCAGCTCAGTTGCTGCGACGCGGAGGCCTCCGGACAGATGGCTGCCAGGGGCCTCTGGAAAGATGGCCACTGCTCAGTTTCAGATCTCCGCAGCGAGATCTTGTCCCGAGATCTTGTCCCGAGATCTCGGGATGAGATCTCGTTGCCGTGAATTGAATTTGAGTATGCGCCACTCCCGGCGGCCATCTTTCTGGAGGCCACCGCACTGCAGCAACGGAGCTGCGGGGGCTTTCAGGCTTTAACGAAATGCCGGCGGAGCCCCCCACGCAGCAGATCCCTGCTGCAGCAACACTACAGAGCCCCGACCCCACCGCACCACAGAGCACAGGGAGGCTACATTGGGACCGCCGTCATGAGACCTCCGCAACAGAATTTCTAAGTATATTGCTACCATAAGACGCACCCCCATTTTCACCAAAAAATTTTTGGGAAAAAACTGCGTCTTATGGTCCAAAAAATACGGTATTTGTCATGATTCAGCTCAGTTATCATGTGATCTGGATGAAAACCTCCCATAAGTGATCATTCATGCTGAGTTATTTTGTGTATTTCCAGACATTGATTTCTAGTGACGGCCATACACCTATTATTAACTATTAGTGATGAGCGAGTATACTCGTTACTCGAGATTTCCGAGCATGCTCGGGTGTTCTCCGAGTATTGGATGTGCTTGGAAATTTAGTTTGTGTCACCGCAGCTGCATGATTTGTGGCTGCTAGACAGCCTGAATACATGTGGGGATTTCCTAACAAACACACAATCCTCCTCACATGTATTCAGGCTGTCCAGCAACCACAAATCATGCAGCTGCGGTGACACAAACTAAATTTCTGAGCACGACCAAACTACTTGGAGATCACCCGAGTATGCTCAGAAATCTTGAGTAACGACTCGCTCATCACTATTAACTATTAGGACAGAAGATCATTTGAAATATAGACAGACTGTTAGTAAGAATTCTGTATAAATTATGGCTTTTTCTCCTCTACAGGGCCGTCCACTTAGTGCGTCATAAAGACATAAACAAGGTATTCGCCATGAAGAAACAAGACCGGAGTAACCTGCATCGTCCAGAGTATCTTGAAATGGCCTACCTGGAAAGGGACATCGCAATATTCTCTGATTGTCCCTTTGTTGTCTCCACGCTTTGTTCCTTCCCAACTAAACGACATCTGTGTATGGTCATGGACTTTGGAGCAGGTAAGACATATCCATTGTATCTCTATCCAGCCCATTTCTGCTTAAATATATAAAGCTATCAATGTATTTATATGTCATTAATCTACATGCTCAGAAGAACAGTTTTGGAGGGTTGCCTCTTTCTGACAGATAATAATTTTCATTGCTTCTTATTGCATTTTTTCTTCTGATGTTGGGCGATCAAAAACACTGCAATTCCATCTGAGTTTATTTGTTTTTATATTATTTATTTTGAATGGAGAAAAAGTGATTTTTATATTTATTTTCTTTCCCCAAATATTTTTGTGATTTTTTAGTCTCCATAAGGGACCTGAACTTGTGATTATATAATCGTAAATACTATGTACTGCAATATGGGCATTGCAGAATATGGTGAAAATCTTGGTCCACTATGAAGCCAAGCTACACAGTGACTGTCACAGAAGTACCATAATGGCAAGGATAGTAGTCTTCCTCAGACACTCAGCAGCCATAGCAAACCACTGACATGGAATGGGGGCGATGAGTGCTTAGAGCAGCTCGCCTCCAGGTCACCTGCTGTAAATGCCGCTGTCAGATATTGACAGTGTAATGTAAGAGTTTACCAGCAGGGGGCAGATCTCAGCTCTTTTTTATGGGATTACCCTGCAGTATACGCTCTACATCACACAGTGTATCTCTATGATTGACTCCCTGCCCCAATGTCTCACCTTATTTCTCATTCACACTCATCATGTGTAATTTACATTGTAACAAACCCTCACCTGTCATATTTGCTTTCTGCTCTAGGAGGAGACTGTGACAGTCTCTTAAAGTTTTATGGCCGTTTACCGCTCTCCTTGGCCCGCTTGTATGTTGCAGAAACGGTTCTTGCTGTGGAATATCTGCACAGCTTTGGTGTGGTTCACCGAGACCTGAAGCCTTTAAAGTAAGTGAACGCTGCAGTATAATAAAGGGAGAGACAGTTATAGTTTGGTATACAGTCTGTGGGTTATTACTTAGGGCTGACAATATCTTTTCTTTCACAGCCTCATAATATCATCAACTGGACATATCAAAGTCACCGATTTTGGGCTTTCAAAACTCGGACTCATGAGACCAACATCAGACATTTACAAGGTTCGAAGTTTTGACATCACCAGAGAGTTCCGTGATAAAGAGGTTAGCTATAGATTAAAAACTTATTCTTCACAGATCTGATCTATTTCTGCTTCTCTGACATTTTCTCACATAGAAAACTTTTACACTGATATTATTTGTCACAGTAATTTTCATTGATCATCTTCTCATTGTTCTGTTGGTTTCCAGATGAGCGGCACCTTGCATTATATGGCCCCAGAAGTCCTCTTAAAAGCGGGCTATGGAAGGCCTATTGACTGGTGGTCAATAGGGATCATCACATATCAATTTCTTACCGGCAATTTGCCATTTAAAGGAAGATGCGAAGAAGAGATTTTCCTCAGAATCATAACGGGTAAGTAAAATAATCTGAATGCTGTGTTTTGCCATAGTAATTTGGTTGAGTTGTTAGGTTCATACTTTGGTTTAGCTACTTGTTGTTTTTGATAGTTTTTTAAATTATAGTAAATATAGACTTTCTTTTCTGTAACATTTACATTTTATATAACAGAAGACATCACTTTGAAATTTAAAAATCGTGCTGTTCATCCCGATGCTCAAAACTTCATAACTCAGCTGCTCAGAAAAACTCCCAACTGTAGACTCGGGACAGGTAATGTATATAGTAGTATTAATAATGACTTATAACTCCACTGTGACCTGACAAATAGATAATTTCCATGAGGATTAGCACTGAGGTCTCTGCGTTACCTCCTTGTCTATTTCCCATTCTTCATGCCATGACTTACAGTATATTTTGGCTCTGCTATATCTTCAGTTTAGATTACCATAAAATGTACAGTCTTCCTAATATTGTCTGGATCACTTTTTTCTTGTCTTCCGTTTCCAGGAGGAGCAAATGAAATCAAGAGCCATACATTCCTGAGAAAGTTAGATTTTGAGAATCTTGAAAATCAGGAGCCAGCGTTTAGGCCAATTCTTAGGTCAGAGGAGGACACCCACTACTTTCCCAGTAAGTAGAATGAGACGTCATCTGGTTAAAGCTGCCGTTTGTCTTGTCTTTTATTTTATGTGACAATATGTTCCCATCATTATGAGTAATAACATGGTGACGGTCTGTGATTATATTAATAATCTCTGATAATACTTGTATTTTGTAGCTTGTATTGAGAGACGCAAACATATAGATTCAGATGAGAGTGACACAAGTGAAGTCAGTGATTGGCCAGAAAGCCTAAACTATGTGTCATCTTCTCAAAGACTTTCTAAGGTAAGTATGTGATCAGTAAATCCACAAAACTATAACTAAAATAATATAAAAACTCTCTCTCTGTATATATATTTAATTTTACTCTGTGTATTTTAGCTATATGCAACCAATACCAGGATGAAGAGCAATGAAGATCATGAGCCATCTCCAGATTGTTCTCTAGAGACAAGCACAAAACACTCAGACGTGTGAGTAGATTATTATTATGGGGTATAGTACTGACATATCTTCAGAATACCAAATACAAGTTGCATATGACACAATACTAAATCTAGAATCCACCATTCCATGATTGATCATCACTGTGGGGTCTGGCTTGTCATAACGCTGGTGATAACAGTTGATCATTGTGACCAGCCTTTCATTTCCATTTCATTAAAGCCCTTTATTACTAGTTATTCTTCATTCTTGCTGATAGAAGGCAGTTCTGTGCAAGGTATACCCTTCATTTTGTCCTAATTGCCCATAAAAAAGGAGTCATTTTATTTTTCATTGCTTTCACTTGTAATTTATTTATTTTTCTTCTACTAAACAGGCAGAAAGATTCTCCTACTAGAAATGATGGTGATAATCAGTGTTTCACTACTGAAAACAACAAGTCACCCTCACCCATATTGTCAGGTAAGTGCAGGTCTATAGGAGATCTTGTTGTCGTCACTGATCAAAAGGTGTTAATGTAAATGTTACATGAGGACTCAGAAAATCACTGCTTTTCTGTGCCTTTAAAATAAACAACAATCCAACACGTTAATGTATAAAATTCTCACTCTTATGGGCTGCGCATTAAAAGGTATAAGGGGCCATACAGTCTGGTGCCTGATACTGAAACTTTTTTCAGTTTTGTGTTTTTATTTTTCGCTCCCCTTATTTCCAGAGCCATAACTTTTTTATTTTAAGGTCAATATGGCCGTGTGAGGGCTTATTTTTTGTGGGATGAGTTGTACTTTTGAACAATACCATTGGTTTTACCAAGTCTTGTAACAGAAAACAGGAAAAAAATTCCAAGTGCGGTAAAATTGCAAACAAAATGCAATCCCGCACTTAATTTTCGATTGGCTTTATTGCTAGGTTCACTAAATGCTAAAACTGAACGGCGATTTTGATTTTGCAAGTCATTACAAGTTCGTAGACACCAAACAAGTCTAGGTTCTTTTTTATCTAAGTGGTTAAGAAAAATTCCAAACTTTGCAAAAAAAAAAAATTGCACCCTTTTCTGAGACCAGTAGCGTCTCCATTTTTCGTGATCTCTGGTTGGTTGAGGGCTTATTTTTTGTGCGCCGAGCTGACGTTTTTAATGATAACACTTTTGTGCAGATACGTTCTTTTGATTGCCCGTTATTGCATTTTAATGCAATGTCGTGGCGACCAAAAAAACGCAATTCTGGCATTTTGATTTGTTTTCTCGCTCAGCCATTTTGCGATAGGGTTAATCCTTTTTTTATTGATAGATCGGGTGATTCTGAACATGGTAATACCAAATATGTGTAGGTTTTATTTTTTTTATTGTTTAATTTTGGATGGGGCAAAAGAGGGGTGATTTAAAATCTTGTTTTTGTTTTATTTTTTTATATTTTTAAAAACATTTTTTTAATTTTGGCATGCTTCAATGGCCTCCATAGGAGGCTAGAAACTGCCATAACTGGATCGCCTCTGCTACATAGAGGAGATGCATAGATTACCTCTATGTAGCAGAATTACAGGTGTGCTATGAACGCCGACCACAGGGTTGCGCTCATAGCAATCCGGCATCAGCAACCATAAAGATATGACTCTAATCTTTTGACTTGATATGAATCTAATCTTATAAGAGTTTATCATTGACATGTTTTTCTTACTTTTTTATATGATTTTCCAGTTGGGAACAAAAATAAATCTGCATTAAACCTGGGAGAAGAGAAAAACCCAGAAATAGTAGCAGAGACAGAACCTAGCAGAGGTAAGTGTGACAATAAGGTCTATGTTGTGTGATGTCGGCGACTGAGAAAAATTCATGAGGAGGAGATGTTATATGTCAGTGGTGGATTGTCTCATCTATGACTGACAATGATCATTGACTTGTTTTTCTTTTTTTTATATGAATTTCCAGTTGAGATGAAAAATACATCTGCATTAAAACTGGGAGAAGAGCAAGACCCAGAAATTGTAGCAGAGACAGAATCTAGCAGAGGTAAGTGTGACAAAAAGGTCTATGTTGTCTGATGTCGGCGACTAAGAATAATTCACAAGGAGGATATATTATATGCAGTTATAAGCGAGTGTGCTCTTTCCTCTTTACATGCTCGGGTGTTCTCGGAGTAGTTTGGGCGTGCTCGGAAATCAAGTTTTAGTCCCCACAGCTGCATGATTAGAGACTGCTAGACCGCCTGAATTCATGTGAGGATTTCCGAAGAAACAGGCAATCCTTCCCACATGTATTCAGGCTGTCTAGCAGCTGCAAATCATGCAGCTGTGGGGACTAAACCTTAATTCACGAGCACGCTCAAAAGGCTAGGAGAACACCGGAGCATGCTCGGAAAACTCGAGAAACGAACACACCCCCTCATCACTATATGTCAATGGTGGGATTTTGAGATCTTTGACTGACAATGATCATTGACTTGTTTTTCTTACTTTTTTATATGAATTTCCAGTTGATACAAAAAATACATCTGCATTAAAACTGGGAGAAGATCAAGACCCAGAAATAGTAGCAGAGACAGAACCTAGCAGAGGTAAGTGTGACAAAAAGGTCTATGTTGTCTGATGTCGGCGACTGAGAATAATTCATGAGGAGGAGATGTTATATGTAGTGATAAGCGAGTGTGCTCTTTACTCGAGTTTTCCGAACATGCTCGGGTGTTCTCTGAGTAGTTTGGGCGTGCTCGGAAATCAAGTTTTAGGTCCCGCAGCTGCATGATTTGAGACTGCTAAACAACCTGAATTCATGTGAGGATTTTCGAAAAAACATGCAATCATCCCCGCATGTATTCAGGCTGTCTAGCAGCTGCAAACCATGCAGCTGCGGGGACTAAAATTTAATTTCCGAGCACGCCCAAAATACTCGGCGAACACCCAGAGAACACCTAAGCATGCTTGGAAAATTCAATTAACGAGCACAATCGCTCGTCACTACATATAATATATCCTCCTCGGGAATTATTCTCAGTTGCCGACATCAAACAGTCAGTCCCTGCAGCTGCATGACTTGCGGCTGACAGCCTGAATACATGTGGAGATTGCCCGTTCTTTAGCAAAAATCCCCACATGTATTCAGGCGTTCCAGCAGCCGCAAATCATGCAGCTGCAAGGACTAAAACTTATTTCACGAGTACGCTCAAAATACATGGAGAACACCCGAGCATGCGCGGAAAACTCCAGTAACGAGCACACTCGCTCATCACTATAAGTCAATGGTGGGATTTTCACATCTATGACTGACAATGATCATTGACTTGTTTTTCTTACTTTTTTACATGAATTTCCAGTTGAGACAAATACATCTGCATTAAAACTGGGAGAAGATCAAGACCCAGAAATAGTAGTAGAGACAGAATCTAGCAGAGGTAAGTGTGACAATAAGGTCTATGTTGTCTGATGTCAGCGACTGAGAATAATTCACGAGGGCGATATATTATATGTCAATGGTGGGGTTTTCACATCTATGACTGACAATGATCATTGACTTGTTTTTCTTACTTTTTTACATGGATTTCCAGTTGAGACAAATACATCTGCATTAAAACTGGGAGAAGATCAAGACCCAGAAATAATTGTAGAGACAGAATCTAGCAGAGGTAAGTGTGACAATAAGGTCTTTGCTGTCTGATGTTGGCGACAGAATAATTCACGAGGACGATATATTATATGTCAATGGTGGGATTTTCACATCTATGACTGACAATGATCACTGACTTGTTCTTCTTACTTTTTTACATGAATTTCCAGTTGAGATGAAAAATACATCTGCAATAAAACTGGGAGACGATCAAGACCCAGAAATAGTAGTAGAGACAGAGTCTAGCAGAGGTAAGTGTGACAATAAGGTCTATGTGGTCTGATGTTGGCGATTGAGAATTATTCACGAGGAGGAGATGTTATACAATTGCCACATGTATGATGATTGACAATGATCACTGACTGGTTTTTTTTTTACATTTTATATGAATTTCTAGTTGAGAAGAAAAATAACTCTGCAAAAATACTGGTAGAAGAGCAAAATGGCCAAATAGTAGAAGAGCGAAAACCTAGAAGACGTAAGTGTGATAATAAAGTCTATATTGTTTGATGTTGGCCAGTGAGAATAATTCATGTGGAGAAGATGTTATCTGTCAGTGGTGGGATTGTCACATGTATGATGACTGACAATGATCCTGTTCCTCTGCACGGATAAGATTTCTCTACCGTCCTGCCACAATGACACCAAAGCAGTATCCTCTAATATGGAGTTCCATTACTTACATTAGTTTTATATCTCTTCTCCTAGATTCCATCTTCCGCCGGATTATATCATCCTGCCGGCGAGGATTATCCAGGGCCGCTCGCAGCATCAGAAGATGCATTTGTCCAATCTGTCCATAGGGCACAATATACATCTAGTACAGCAAGTCCATCATCAAAGCTGTACTTGGGCAGCACGGTGGCTCAGTGGTTAGCACTGTTGCTTTGCAGCACTGGGATCCTGGGTTTAAATGTCACTAAGGAAAACATCTGCATGGAGTTTGTATGTTCTCCCCGTGTTTGCTTGGGTTTCCTCCGGGTACTCCGGTTTCCTCCCACACACCAAAGACATACTGATAGGGAATTCCTAATTTAAAAAAGTAAAATAAAAATTCTGAATTAATGTTCCTTTGTAATAGAATATTTCTGAAATATATGGCATACCAATACTGTACGTCGTACATGTTTGAAGCACCCTCATGAAGTTTTGTTTTTTCACTAAACTTGTATGTGTTGTAGTGTGGTTGGGTAATATACTTCCCTACTGCCCTCTTCTCTGAGATCAAGCTCTGTCCGACTCCACTTTTGTGTGATGTCATAACTACATAGTTACATACATAGGTTGAAAAAAGACCTAGGTCCATCAAGTTTAACCTTTCTCCACCAATTGTCCATTTTGTCACTAAATTAAATATAACCCACAATGTTATGTGTATTGAGGAAATCATCCAGCCCTTTTTAAAAACTGTTGTAGTCTGCTATTACTAGTTCTTGTGGTCGGCATTCCACAGTGTCACTGCTCTAACTGTAAATAACCCTTTCCTATTTAGCTGTTGGAATCGCCTGTCATCGCTCTTTAGCTCACTCTATGCTCTCGGTGTGAGCGAGAAGTCTCTTCTATAATGGAAGCCTATGGAGCCTTGTTCTGATGCTTCATAGGCTTACATTGTTAAAGGGAACCTGTCACCTCGTTTTTCAGCTATAAGCTGCGGCCACTGCTTTTCGGGGCTTATCTACAGCATTCTAGAATGCTGTAGAAGGGCAGTGGCCGTGGCTTATAGCTGAAAAACGAGGTGACAGGTTCCCTTTACTCACTTCATACTTGCCGATGTGGGAGATGATGTGACCTGGTCATCATCTAGCCGTGACAATTATTCCCTTATAAAAGCTTCTAGAGACATGCATAACCAGTAGGACTTGGGCATCCTAGGACAGTCCCACTTGGACTATATTCACATTGGACTATGATCAGTGGCTCTGTCGGTATTTGTGTCTGAAGCCTCGGAGGATGGGATTCAGATGTTCGCACCAACAGGAACATTGACTATAATGATGCAGGCAGAGTCAGTGTTCTATGTTGGCATCATTATATGCCTATTTGAGGCAGGCACCAAGACGCCATCTTGGTGTCTGCCTCAAAACGGCATACAAGGCCAAAAATTATGTCCTACAGAGCACACAGTGACTCCATCTACATCATTATAATCAATGGCTTCATTAACACAAACATCGGAAAACGTTTTTCTAGGGCTTCAGCTGCAAGCCCCCGACCGTAGACAAAGACACAATGTGAACTTAGATTAAGTAATTAAGTTATAGCCATCAAGAAGAAAGAAAAAAAATGGATCCAGCTTACTGCTTGTAGTCCAAATGGAGATCGTAAAGAATAACTTTTAAATAGTCTGTGGTCTGGCGCATGGGTCGAGATACATACCAGGCTAGCTCCATAGTCAGATAGCCTGTTGAGAAGTATATATGGAGGGAGAGGAGATGTAAGAAGTACACGCATCAAGGCAAGGTATTGTGGCATCAAATATTAGTCCAGTATAATAAACTGTGATATGGACCACTATATTAACCCATATTCAGTAGATGAAAAAGAACTGAAGGGTTAAAGAGCGCCAAAACACTTATAAAATAAATCAATAGTAAACCTCCCTCCATATATACTTCCCAACATTTGCACTCAGGACATGGTTTTTGATGTACTTAAATTAATGCATTTAGCAACAATATACATCTGAAATTTTTTTTGCATAGGGCTTAGTGTATTTTGCACATCATATTGATTATGTGGACTAGCTACACACATTATACGTATACAATTGTGTGATGTTATATAGAGCTTGTTATTGCTCCCATGATTATAGCTTATGTTCAATAACCGCTGTCTTTTAAACGTTTTTAATCTTTTTTTGGTGGTTTGTGTATCCCATGTAATAAAATTGACAATTTTTCTATGGTGATCCCTGCATTTGGTGTATGTCTTCTTGGTTCTTTTTTTGTGATTTACATGTGATTTGGACATACTGTGGTTGGATCCCCTCTAATTAGTCTTATTATCTGATGGTGCCCTCCGCATCCTTGTAGATAGCTTCAAAAAGTAGTAGTAGTAGTAGTAGTAGTATATGTAATTACTGCTATCTCCTGCCAAATTCCTTAGTGAGGAGTGCCGAACATTTATTCAGGTTATTTTTCAACCCAGAACTCTTAAGACAACGCATAGGTTAAAAAACCACTATACCAATAATAGATATGCCATGTTCTTGTATGGACCTTGAGAATATATTCATGTCAGAAGGAGCAAACATCAGAAGGAAGGGTCGGAGGTTGATCATAGAACTTTGCTTTACCTTATTGACTTAAAGGAGTGTAAAACATGAACCGATTGGCTTTATTAAAAAAAATAAAGCTTTTTCCTGATCCCAAGAGACAATCAGAGTGGACATACAGGCATTTAGGATTCATGGCGGTCAGAGCCAGAACAAAGAACAATTAGTTCCAGTCAGAGCACAACAGTTCATTTTAATGGCTACATTTCATCAGTAACATTCCCTTTATAATCTACAGTAGATGATAAATGGATCTGGCAGATTTAATGGGAATGTGTCCATTTTTTTTCTCAACAATTGGAAAAAAAATGCAAAAACGTATATTTTTTAATGGTATAAAATAGAAATCTTTGCTCATATTTTCAACTTGAAAAACTGGAGGTAGTGGGGGGCAACGGCTGATATTTGCCGTAAAAATTTAGTCTAATGTGAGATAGTGCAACTGCAGTACACATTGGTGGGATCTGCTCCATGTGTGAGACGTCACTCCTCGCCTTCTAGATGTTTGCCAAAGGATAAGGCAGGATGAAGCGTAGGAGCCATTTTGTTAGTGGCGGCAAAGTGGTATTTACAAGTGGAAAGTGACACAGAGGTCGGTCGTTAGCACAGAGTCTGTTAGTTGAAGGTGCGCTGCTCACCGTTTCATTCAGTGGCCGCATGAGATACAAGGCTCAGCAGACCGTCACACATGATGGGACTAGATACATGGCTGTGCTCAGTGTAAAGCCTCACTCAAATGTACAGTATAAGGTGGGGACATCTGAATGAGGCTTTACACTGACTGAGCAGAGATGAGTCAGTGTTCAGAGCACAGCAGTGTGATGATGAACTCTGAATACTGGAATGAGTACAGATCAGGAGCCTGACACTGTACGACTAATCCCAGGCTACTGAGCTGCTCAATAGCCTGATATTACTACAGCGTCAGGCTCCTGATCTGTGCTCACCACATCTCACAACTGCTGTGCAGACCTCCTGTCACCAACAGCTGCGTGAGCTGTTGATATGGGGGTGTAAATTGTAGCCAAGAGCACAGTTCTGGACTACAATAAAATGGCACCTGACTCCCCCGCAGCTGTGAACTGGACACCCCATGGGGAATGCACAGTCCACAGCTGAACAGACACAATATAGGAGATTGAAACTTACACATTTAAAGAGCATCCAGCCCTACATGATCCATAACACAAAAGATAATTATTAAAAATATTCCTTTTATTAATCATCACATAAAAGCACAATAGTTATAGTATTAATAGATGCAGTGGTTGGTGTTGGTAAACAAACAAAAATTACCCGGAACTACTCAAAGCATAGACATAATAATATGCACCATTTAAATGCAGAAAACCTCCAAAAGAGAAAAGATAAAGCAAGCCACAAAACCTAAGTATATTGTTTATCAGAATCACCCCCTGCAAATATGTTCAAGTAATGTATCAATTAAGATTCAATATGAGTCACAGGTAAAGGTCCTGCCCCCCGAGGAAGCCAAATAGGCGAAACGTGCATCGGGGCACATTCCTGGAACCGGTATACTCACCCATATGGGTAAGCACTGAATGGCACTTTAATCTGCACTGTCACTTCATATATTAAGGGATACCGCTCTGATATAAAGATCTGCCTCTGGGATGTTTACTCTATGCTAGCCACATCTATTATTTTTCTATAGCTTCCTTACCCTGTATTAGACCTTTACCTGTGACTTATATTGGATCTTAATAGATACATTACTTGAACATTTTTGCAGGGGGTGATTCTGATAAACAATATACTTAGGTTTTGTGGCTTGCTTTATCTTTTCTCTTTTGGAGGTTTTCTGCATTTAAATGGTGCATATTATTATGTCTATGCTTTGAGTAGTCCCGGGTAATTTTTGTTTGTTTACCAACACCAACCACTGCATCTATTATTACTATAACTATTGTGTTTTTATGTGATGATTAGTAAAAGGAATATTTTTAATAATTATCTTTTGTGTTATGTTTCATGTAGGGCTAGATGCTATTCAAATGTGTAAATTTTGATTATGTTTGCCGTTGCCCATCCCCTTAGGGGAATATGGAATTTTTCTATTACCCATTGCATCGGTTATATTAAACAATATAGGAGATTGTGGTCTGTGCGTCTCTAGTCTCCTATGGCCTCAGTATTTGCGGTGTGCAAGCGTCATACCTAAACAGTTACACAGCAGGAAGTATAAACTGGCAGCAGAAAAAAAAATATTAAAATCGTAAGTTAATTATACAAATTGTCTCTTCAGAGAGGAAGAGGACTAGAACGCCACCTATTGGAAGTAGCAATCCTAAAAGTCAATGTTGACCCTTTAACGAGCCTTGTTACATGACTTAGGATAAAAGCCAAGCCAGAATCTCAATTTGCAGACACTGTGTTTCGGGGTACTGCCCCTCATCAGTGCAAAGTGTGAGATCTGGTTTGGATGTGTGAGAGGTGTTACGGTTCTGCAGCACAGGACTAGGGTAGGAGGGGGAAAACTGACTCTGCACTGTGGCTAGGCTGATGCCCTACGATGGAGTGGGCGACCCATTCCTTGTGAATAGACCCACCGACGATCCTAGGCTAATCTCAAGCGAAGACCTATTGATAGAGGGAAGGGGGTCCCTGAAGGATATAAGGGCTGGGTACAAAAACGGGTCACCTCCTAACAGAGTACACAAAGAAGGCTGCAGAAACAAACTGAAAACAGAAACTGAGACTAGCAGAACCAGGGGTCCCAGAACTGCATTAATTAACCCCTTCCTGACATCGGACGTGCTATCCCGTCCACGGGACTCGGGCCCCTATGATCGGGGACAGGATAGTACGCTGATCGCGGCCGGGTGTCAGCTGATTATCACAGCTGACACCCGGCACTATGTGTCAGGGGCGTTCATGGACCGCCCCGGCACGTTAACCCCTGGCACACTGCGTTCAAACATGATCGCAGTGTACCGGAGGATCAGGGAAGCATCGGCAGGGAGGGGGTTCCCTCCGTGCTTCCCTGAGACCCCCCAGCGCAGCGCGATGTGCTGCCCTGCGCTGGGGGCCTCCTTCCCTGCAGGTCTCCGGATCCAATATGGCGGCGGGGACCTTCGGAGGCCTGCAGGGAGGCGGCTTCCTCACTGCCTGCAAAGCGCAGGCATGAGGAAGCCTTGTGCAGCGCCTGTCACATCGCTGATCTGACACAACACTGTGTCCCCCCTAGGACAATGTAATAAAGTAAAAAAAAGAACGTGTAAAAATAATTTATAAAAAAAATCGCTAAATAAATAAAAAAAAATATATTCCCTAATAAATTCATTTTTTTAAAATAAAAAATAAATAAAAGTACACATATGTAGTATCGCCGCGTCCGTACCGACCCGCCCTGTAAAATTGTCCCATTAGTTAACCCCTTTAGCGAACCATTTAAAAAATTAAAAACAAAGCAAAAAACAATGCTTTATTATCATACCGCCGAACAAAAAGTGCAATAACGCGCGATCAAAAAGACGGATATAAATAATCATGGTACCGCTGAAAACGTCATCTTGTCCTGCAAAAAACAAGCTGCCATACAGCATCATCAGTGAAAAAATAAAAAAGTTGTAGCTCGCAGAATAAAGCGATGCAAAAATAATTATTTTTTATATAAAATAGTTTTCATTGCATAAAAGCGCCAAAACATAAAAAAGACAGAAATGAGGTATCGCTGTAATTGTACTGACCCGACAAATAAAATCGCTTTATCAATTTTACCAAATACGGAACGGTATAAACAACTCCCCCAAAAGAAATTCATGAAATGCTGGTTTTGTTCATTCTGCGTCCCAAAAATCGGAATAAAAACCGATCAAAAAATGTCAGGTGCCCGAAAATGGTACCAATAAAAACGTCAACTTGTCCCGCAAAAAATAAGACCTCACATGACTCGGTGGGTCAAAATATGGAAAAATTATAGCTCTCAATATGTGGTGATGCAAAAACTATTTCTACAATAAAAAGCGTGTTTTAGCGTCTGACAGCTGCCAAATGTAAAACCCACCATAAATAGTAAATCAAACCCCCGTTATCACCCCCAAAGGCCTGTTTCACACATCAGTTTTTTTGTCTCAGTCAAAATCCGCCGAAAAGCGGATCCGTTCCTAACTGATGTGAACGGATGCCACTGGATCCGTTTTTTTGACGGATCCGCCGAATGAAGAATTTTAAAGGAACCGCTGCCCGGGTAGGAGAGAGAGAGAGAGAATTTTTTTCGTCTGCCAGAAAGGATTTCAGGGTTAAATTCGCGGCTGACTTCCTTTCTCTAGGCATGCGCAATGTAAAATGCGGATCCTGCAGCAAAAAAAACGTTGCAGGGTCCGTCCAGGCATATCGGCGGACAAAAAAAATTTGGCGGATCCACAAAAAAACGGATACAACGGCTGGCCATCCGTCAAGATCCGCCGGTAAGCAACTCAATGGGGAAAAAAACGGATCCGCCAAAAAAATGGCGGATCCGTTTTTTTCAAAAACCGGCGCATTTTGACTGATGGTCAAAAACGGAAGTGTGAAACAGGCCTTAGTTAGGGAAAAATAATAAAATTTAAAAAATGTATTTATTTCCATTTTCCCATTAGGGTTAAGGCTAGGGTTAGGGCTGAGATTAGGGTTAGGGTTGGAATTAGAACTGGGGGATTTCCACTGTTTAGGCACATAAGGTGCTCTCTAAGGCTACTTTCACACATCCGTTTTCTGGAATCCGGCACGATGCGGCGAAAATGTAAAAAACCTGATCCGGCACCGGATGGCACCGGATCCGGTTTTTTCCTCATTGACTGTCATTACCGCCGCATCGTGCCGGATGGCCATGCGGCGTGTCAGGTTTCTGCCGGAAACGGGAAAAATGTGCCGTCCGGCGTGTGCAAAAAACATTCCCTGTAACGTTTTTTCACAGCGCCGGAACGGTTTTCAGCACTGCGCATGCCCGGGCACGTTGTCTTTTAGCCCCATAGGTGATCTCTCTCTCTCTCTCTCTCTCTCCATACCTGTCTGCGTCTGTCGCCCTCTTTGCGCTCTGGCTCCTTTAAATCTTCACGACACCGTATCCGGCCATACACTGACATCCGGTGTCTGCGCTCCACGCCGCTTCCGACACTACGGCTTTTCACCGCAAGGCGCCGGATCACTAAAAACGGAGGTGTGAAAGTAGCCTTAACGCAACATGGCATCTGATCTAAATTCCAGCCAATTCTGCGCTTAAAAAGGCAAATGGTGCTCGTTCCCTTCCAAGCTCTGCCATGCGCCCAAACAGTGTTTTACCCCCACATATGGGGTATCAGCCTACTCAGGACAAATTGCAACACAACTTTTGGGGTCTACTTTCTCCTGTTATCCTTAGGAAAATAAAAAAATTGGGGGCAAAATATCTTTTTTGTGGGGAAAAAAATATGATTTTTTTATTTTCACACCCGGGCATTATAAATTTCTGTGAAGCACTTGGGTTTCAAAGTGCTCACCACTAGTGTTGAGCGATACCACCTGATATTGAAAAATATCGGATCGGATTGGATCAGCCGATCTAAAAAAAATATCGGGTATCGCCGATTCCGATCCCGGAAGTCCCATTCAAGTCAATGGAACAGAAATATCGGAATTGAAAAAAACCCTTTCTTTCCTTGTAGGTTAATTCTACATGAAGAAAAACAACTAAGAATAATGTAGAATGTATTGTGGGAGGTGGAGGAGACATTAAAGCCATAGAGGTTTAGCCCAATCAAATGGAATAGCAGTAATATTTTTTTTATTTTAAAGACGTTTGGAGTTACAAAGATATTGACTATGTAACCTCTTTTATATTTTGTCAGATATGTATGTTTCACTACCTCCATGCTCTTCACCTTCTTTTTTACTTCTCCCACACTTTCTCCTTCATCATCCTCAGCAGCAGCATCTTTTTCATCAACTTCTTCTTCACCTTATTCATCTTCTTCTTCTTCACCTTATTCACCTTCTTCTTCTTCACCTTCTTCTTCTTCACCTTCTTCTTCTTCTTCACCTTCTTCTTCTTCTTCACCTTCTTCTTCACCTTCTTCTTCTTCTTCACCTTCTTCTTCTTCTTCTTCCTATTATTCTTTTTTTAACATTCTTCATATTCTTCTTATTCAACTATTATTCTTCTTCATATTCTACTTCTTCATCTTCTTCCTATTCTTCTTCTTCATCATATTCTTATTTGTGACAGGCATTCCTGTAGTTGTTATCTATAAAAGTTTGAAGATTACACCTTCCGTTCTGCCTGTCACAAAAGATTTACAACAGGATTTGTCCGCGTTCGGTTAGGCCTGCAGCAGCAGGCATTTTCCAGGGGCACCACGAGGAGGAACGGACTCGCCCCCATACACTGCTTAGTCTTCTTCTGCTTATAATTTAGATAATATCATTTGCTCTTATTTTTAGTCTTATGCTTAATGTTCTTCTGCTTTTGGTTTTTCTGCTTCTTGGTCTTCTGTCTCTTGTTGTTCTGCATCTTGGTGGTTGTCTTCATGTTCTTTGTCCTCTTGGTCATTTTCTTGAGGGTCATCTTTTTGGTCTTCTTCGGTGTTGTCTTCAGGGTCATCGTCAGGGTGATCCAGAGTGAGAATCAAAAAACAATTCCACAAGCTTGAACTTGGAAAAGTAGCAGAAGGTACAAGAAGGCTGAGGAACTGCCGAGAACCAGCTGACGGTACTGGAACCCGGATGGGTAGCAGACGGAACAATAGCAAATGTAACTAGCGAGGACCAGCTGACGGTGCTGGAACCCAGAGGGGCATCAGAAGGAACCAGAGCCAATGGCACAACCGTGGACCAGCTGATGGTTCTGGAACGCGGTTACTAAGCAGGAGGTACCTCTGCTCCAAAGCACTACCAAGGACCAGCAGACGTTGCTGGAACTCGGATACCGAGAAGGAGGCACCTAGGCCAAAGGCACTGCCGAGAACCAGCTGACGGTGCTGGAACCCGGATGGGTAGCAGAAGCTGCAAGAGCAAATGAAACTAGCGAGGACCAGCTGATGGTGCTGGAACCCGGAGGGGCAGCAGAAGGAACAAGAGCCAATGGCACAACCGTGGACCAGCTGACGGTGCTGGAACACGGTTACTAAGCAGGAGGTACCTGTGCTACAAAGCACTACCAATGACCAGCAGACGTTGCTGGAACTCAGATACCGAGAAGGAGGCACCTAGGCCAAAGGCACTGCAGAGAACCAGCTGACAGTGCTGGAACCCGGATGGGTAGCAGAAGCTGCAAGAGCAAATGAAACTAACGAGGACCAGCTGATGGTGCTGGAACCCAGAGGGGCAGCAGAAGGAACAAGAGCCAATGGCACAACCATGGACCAGCTGACGGTGCTGGAACACGGTTACTAAGCAGGAGGTACCTGTGCTACAAAGCACTACCAAGGACCAGCAGACGTTGCTGGAACTCGGATACCGAGAAGGAGGCACGTAGGCCAAAGGCACTGCCGAGAACCAGCTGACGGTGCTGGAACCCGGATGGCTAGCAGAAGCTGCAAGAGCAAATGAAACTAACGAGGACCAGCTGATGGTGCTGGAACCCGGAGGGGCAGCAGAAGGAACAAGAGCCAATGGCACAACCGTGGACCAGCTGACGTTGCTGGAACACGGTTAATAAGCAGGAGGTACCTGTGCTACAAAGCACTACCAAGGACCAGCAGACGTTGCTGGAACTCGGATACCGAGAAGGAGGCACGTAGGCCAAAGGCACTGCCGAGAACCAGCTGACGGTGCTGGAACCCGGATGGGTAGCAGAAGCTGCAAGAGCAAATGAAACTAACGAGGACCAGCTGATGGTGCTGGAACCCGGAGGGCCAGCAGAACGAACAAGAGCCAATGGCACAACCATGGACCAGCTAACGTTGCTGGAACACGGTTACAAAGCAGGAGGTACCTGTGCTACAAAGCACTACCAAGGACCAGCAGACGTTGCTGGAACTCGGATACCGAGAAGGAGGCACCTAGGCCAAAGGCACTGCCGAGAACCAGCTGACGGTGCTGGAACCCGGATAGGTAGCAGAAGCTGCAAGAGCAAATGAAACTAACGAGGACCAGCTAATGGTGCTGGAACCCGGAGGGGCAGCAGAAGGAACAAGAGCCAATGGCACAACCGTGGACCAGCTAACGTTGCTGGAACGCGGTTACTAAGCAGGAGGTACCTGTGCTACAAAGCACTACCAAGGACCAGCAGACGTTGCTGGAACTCGGATACCGAGAAGGAGGCACCTAGGCAAAGGCACTGCCGAGAACCAGCTGACGGTGCTGGAACCCGGATAGGTAGCAGAAGCTGCAAGAGCAAATGAAACTAGCGAGGACCAGCTGATGGTGCTGGAACCCGGAGGGGCAGCAGAAGGAACAAGAGCCAATGGCACAATCGTGGACCAGCTGACGGTGCTGGAGCACGGTTATTAAGCAGGAGGTACCTGTGCTACAAAGCACTACCAAGGACAAGCAGACGCTGCTGGAACTCGGATACCAAGAAGGAGGCACCTAGGCCAAAGGCACTGCCGAGAGCCAGCTGACGGTGCTGGAACCCGTATGGGTAGCAGAAGGTACCCATGAAAAAGACAAAGTTGCAAGGCCGTGAGCCGGCTGCAGTTACCGAAACCCACAGTCCTACAGGGGGTGCTTGTCCTATTGGCACTACGGAACCAGCCTTTATTACCAGAACCCGCAGCCCACATAGGAAGCACCTAAACTGCGGGCACCATAGGCTCGGCTAACCCGACGGCAACACGACAGGACAACGTATTGGTGGCAAAGTGACATTGACACTACCCGGAAAAAGCAGGCGCACTGGAACTAGGCTGGGCAGGAGGGAGTACCCGTGCCAAAGACACTTCTGAGCAGCAACTGGCGATGTTGCAGCCCAGGATCAATCACGGAGCAGGCTGAGGCCTACTTGGAGCAAGTTTTAGATCGGTTGTACACTACTACTGATTGTAACCATGCTCCACTTAGGCCTCTGGCTCTACTGTCTCTAGCATTTCCCCTGGCCTCCAACCCCGCCAGTTGCTGCTCTGAAGTGGCGTCTGCATAATCCACACTTGTTCCTGGGTTACAGGGGCTCTGTCACGTCAGTGGATCCCCTGATGTGTGTCCGGCAAGGTCTCCTGCTCTGTCCACATTCCCACTACTAGTAATGGGAATGTGGACAGAGCAGGAGACATTGCCGGACACACATCAGGGGATCCACTGACGTGACAGAGCCCCTGTAACCCAGGAACAAGTGTGGATTGTGCAGACGCCACTTCAGAGCAACAACTGGCGGGGTTGGAGGCCAGGGGAAAATATTAGAGACAGTGGAGCCAGAGGCATAAGTGGAGCATGGTAAAAAATCAGTAGTAGTGTGACTGTGTAGGCAGCAGGAGAATTTGCCATCCACACAGCAGGGGATCAGCTGGCGTTACTAAACCCCACTAACACAGGAGCTAGTGTGTTTTTCTCTGTGAAGACGGTACTTCTGAACACCAACTGGCAATGTTGGAGCCCAGGATGAAGCATGGAGCAGGCTGAGGCCTGATGTTTTTGGCATGTGGAGGCAGCAGGAGACATTGCCGTCAACACAGCAGGGGAACAGCAGACATTACTGAACCCCACTAACACAGGAGCTTGTGTGTTTTTCTCTGTGAAGACGGCACTTCTGAACACCAACTTGCATTGTTGGAGCCCAGGATGAAGCATGGAGCAGGCTGAGGCCTGATGTTTTTGGCATGTGGAGGCAGCAGGAGACATTGCCGTCAACACAGCAGGGGAACAGCAGACATTAGTGAACCCCACTAACACAGGAGCTTGTGTGTTTTTCTCTGTGAAGACGGCACTTCTGAACACCAACTGGCGTTGTTGGAGCCCAGGATGAAGCATGGAGAAGGCTGAGGCATGATGTTTTTGGCATGTGGAGGCAGCAGGAGAAATTGCCGTCAACACAGCAGGGGAACAGCAGACATTAACGAACCCCACTAACACAGGAGCTAGTGTGTTTTTCTCAGTGAAGACGGCACTTCTGAACACCAACTAGCGTTGTTGGAGCCCAGGATGAAGCATGGAGCAGGCTGAGGCCTGATGTTTTTGGCATGTGGAGGCAGCAGGAGAAATTGCCGTCAACACAGCAGGGGAACAGCAGACATTACTGAACCCCACTAACACAGGAGCTAGTGTGTTTTTCTCTGTGAAGACGGCACTTCTGAACACCAAATGGTGTTGTTGGAGTCCAGGATGAAGCATGGAGCAGGCTGAGGCCTGATGTTTTTGGCATGTGGAGGCAGCAGGAGACATTGCCGTCAAGACAGCAGGGAACAGCAGACATTACTGAACCCAACTAACACAGGAGCTTGTGTGTTTTTCTCTGTGAAGACGGCACTTCTGAACACCAACTGGCGTTGTTGGAGTCCAGGATGAAGCATGGAGCAGGCTGAGGCCTGATGTTTTTGGCATGTGGAGGCAGCAGGAGACATTGCCGTCAACACAGCAGGGAACAGCAGACATTACTGAACCCCACTAACACAGGAGCTTGTGTGTTTTTCTCTGTGAAGACGGCACTTCTGAACACCAACTGGCGTTGTTGGAGCCCAGGATGAAGCATGGAGCAGGCTGAGGCCTGATGTTTTTGGCATGTGGAGGCAGCAGGAGACATTGCCGTCAACACAGCAGGGGAACAGCAGACATTACTGAACCCCACTAACACAGGAGCTTGGGTGTTTTTCTCTGTGAAGACGGCACTTCTGAACACCAACTGGCGTTGTTGGAGCCCAGGATGAAGCATGGAGCAGGCTGAGGCCTGATGTTTTTGGCCTGTGGAGGCAGCAGGAGACATTGCCGTCAACACAGCAGGGGAACAGCAGACATTACTGAACCCCACTAACACAGGAGCTTGTGTGTTTTTCTCTGTGAAGACGGCACTTCTGAACACCAACTGGCGTTGTTGGAGCCCAGGATCAATCATGCAGCAGGCGGAGGCGAACTTGCAGCAGGTTTTATATAGGTTGTAGACTACTACTGATTGTAACCGTGCTCCTTTAAGGCCTCTGGCTCCACTGTCTCTAGTATTTCCCCTGGCCTCCAACCCCGCCAGTTACAGCTCTGAAGTGGCGTCTGCACAATCTACTCTTGTTCATGTGTAACTGGGGCTCAGTCACGTCAGTGGATCCCCTGATATGTGTCCAGCAAGGTCTCCTGCTCTGTCCTCATTCACTCTACTAGTAATGGGAATGTGGACAGAGCAGGAGACATTGCCGGACACACATCAGGGGATCCAGTGACGTGACAGAGCCCCTGTAACCCAGGAACAAGTGTGGATTGTGCAGACGCCACTTCAGAGCAGCAACTGGCGGGGTTGGAGGCCAGGGGAAAAACTAGAGACAGTAGAGCCACAGGCCTAAGTGGAGCACGGTTAAAAATCAGTAGTAGTTTGAATGTGGATGGAGCAGGAGACTTTGCCGTCCACACAGCAGGGGAGCAGCTGGCGTTACTGAACCCCACTAACACAGGAGCTAGTGTTTTTCTCTGTGCAGATGACACTTCTGAGCATCAACTGGCTGTGTTGAAGCCCAGCGATTATAGTTCAGGTGGTAGAAACATGAACACAACAGGAGACCTGGATACTGTTGTCAACCAATTATTTATTCGGGAAAAGGACTGGCAAATTCTGGCGAGATCCAAGCCTTGTTCATTTTCAGAAAAGTAAGCCGGTCAACATTATCTGAAGATAGTCGCGTGCGACGGTCTGTTAGTACACCACCTGCGGCACTAAAGACGCGTTCCGATAATACACTGGCAGCAGGGCAAGCCAGCACCTACAATGCATACTGGCTAAGCTCTGGCCATGTATCCAGCTTTAGAGACCCAAAACTTGAAGGGGGAAGTGCCATCTGGGAGTACACTGACAGGGCAAGACATGTAGTCTGTCACCATCTGACGGAAACGTTGCCTCCTGCTGACTGGAGCCGTCTGTGATGGTGTAGATAATTGTGGCGGACACACTCAAAACTTTGCCACATTTGGGCCATACTGGTCTTGCCTTGTGCTGAGGCGCTGCCTCTGCTCCCTCTTTGTGCCGAGTTTCCTCCACTGCCTCGACGCACAGAGCTGCTTTGTAAAGTACTAGCACCACTGCTGTCGGGTGGAATGGAAAACATGAAGGACTGCACCAGTGTGTCTTGGTACTGCCGCAGTTTACGCTCCCGGGTCAACGGTGGTATGAGGCTTTGTAAGTTGTCCCGGTAGCGAGGATCTAGGAGGGTGTACACCCAATAATCAGTCGTGTTGAGAATGTGGGCGATGCGGCGGTCGTTTCTCAGGCACTGCAGCATGAAATCAACCATGTGCTGCAGACTCCCAACTGCCAAAGAAACGCTGTCCCCTGCTTGATGCGTCATTTCTGCCTGCTCTGCATCACCCCACCCTCGCTGTACATACTGGCTAGAGGATTGTGTACCTCCCTCCTCTGGAGAGATGTCTTCCTCCTCCATCGACTACTCCTCATCCTCCTCACAAAGTGTCCCCTGCCTAGGCCTTTGTGAGGAACCACGTAGCGCAGACTGTCCAGAAGCAGATGGCATTTGGGACTCCTCATCCTCCACCTCTTCCAAAACCTCCTCCCTTAGTGCTTGCAGTATTTTTGAAGCAGGCAGATAAGGGGGACAGTCATGCTGACTAGTGCATCATCTGCACTCGCCATCCGCGTGGAATCATCGAAGGCACGCAAAACGAGGCAGATGTCCTTCATAGAGGCCCACTCAGTGGTGCTGAAGTGTGACCGGCGCACAGTGCGACTTGTTTGCGCCTGATGCAGCTGGTACTCCATGACTGCTGCCTGCTGCTCACACAACCGCTCCAACATATGTAACGTTGAATTCCACCTGGTGGGTAGGTCACATATGATGTGATGATCCAGAAGGCATAATCGGCGCTGCAGAGCAGCAAGGCGCGATCTTGCCGTGCTGTAACGCCGCAAGTGAGCGCACTCTATGTGGACCTTGTGCAGCAGTGCATCAAGATCCGGATAGTCCTTCAGAAAGCTCTGCACGACCAGGTTCAGCACATGTGCCAGACATGGGATGTGAGTGAGGTTGCCTAGGCCAAGAGCTGCCACCAGATTTCTGCCATTGTCACACACTACCAAGCCCGGCAGGAGATTCGCTGGCAGAAACCACACGTCGCTCTCCTGCTTGATGGCATTCCAGAGCTCCTGCGCTGTGTGGCTTCGATTCCCCAAAGAAATTAATTTGAGTACGGCCTGTTGACGTTTGGCCACGGCTGTGCTCATATCGGTCGTAACAGGCTCCTGCTGCGCTGTTTCTGAGGAGCTTGAGTAGGAGGAGGAGTCAATGTGTACAGACTGGATTCCTGCAATCCGTGGAGTTGGCAGAACACGTACAGCGCCACTCTCCATATCTGTACCCGGCTCCACAACATTGACCCAATGGGCAGTGAGGGAAAGGTATCGTCCCTGTCCATGGTTACTGGTCCACGCATCGGTGGTCAGGTGGACCTTGCTACTGACGGCATTTAGTAGCGCATGTTGTATTTTTCCCTCCACCTGTTTTTGCAGGGCAGGGATGGCTAGCCTGCTGAAATAAAAGTGGCTCGGTATGGTGTATTGTGGGACTGCCAATGCCATCAAGTCCCTGAAGGTGTCAGTCTCCACCAGCCTGAATGAGAGCATTTCAAGTGCCAGTAGTTTGGCAATACCAGCATTCAGAGCCTGTGCTCGGGGATGGTTTGCCGAGTATGTCCGCCTTTTATCCCATGCCTGTGCTACCGATGGTTGTAGAGTGGCCTGGGAGTGTGAGGAGGACTGGGAACGTGGTGCTGTGGGTGGAAGTTCACTGGGTCTCCAGACAACATTGCCAAAGGTTCTTCCTTGGCGATCCTGTGAGGAAGTTGAACCAGTTGTGTGTGAGCTGGAGGAAGAGGCCCCAACACGAGCTGAAGAGGTGGTAGGTGGTACTGTAAGTTGGCCTATGTCTTCAGTGTGTCTGTGTAACTCCACCTCGTGCTTCGTCCGCACATCTTTCCACATATTTGTGGTATTGAGGTTGCTGACATTTTTCCCTCTTTTGACTTTCTGATGACACAGCTTGCATTTGACAAAGCAAATGTCATCTGCAACTGTGTCAAAAAAGGACCACGCACTGCAAGTCTTGGGAGCGCCCGTTTTGCCTTTTGAAAGAGGAATGCTCCTACCGGGTGCCGAAGTGGAGGCTACAGGCAACCAAGTCTGCCCCCTCCCTCTCCCTCCTGTTTTGGCCGTTCGGGGAATCTCTTCCTCAGAGCTGCTCCAACCACCTTCCTGTTCCTCACGCCATGATGGGTCAAGGACCTCATCATCTACACTCCCCTCTTCAAACACCTGCTTCTCCTGGGTTGTCTCGCCAGCACCGTACACACCAGAAAGTGGTAACTGAGTCTCGTCATCATCTGATGCGTACTGAGGTGTGCTGACCATAGGCACTGGCCCACCCGCCTCTTCAGATTCCGAGGGACAAAGAAGTTGCGCATCACTGCATACTCCCTCTTCTTCACATTCTTGAATGCTGCTTGGCTGGCCCCCTCTTTCTAAGCCAACAGATTCAGAGAACAGAAGTAGAGACTGTGATGGCTCCTGTCCAGGGCTCTCTGACTGCCTTGGCACTATGGCAGGTGGTGAAGAGACAGATGGTTGCTCTTCAGTGCTCTGGCCCTGAGAGGACGTAGAAGTCATTGAAGTCGATGTGTTAGCTGCCATCCATCCGACAATGGCTTCAATTTGTTCCTCCCGCAGCAGTGGGGTACGGCGAGGTCCTACAAAGCTGCGCATAAAGGACTGTTGCCTGGTGAAACTGGGGGATGCTGACTCACTGGTGCCAGCAGCAGGCACAGAATCCCCACATCCTCTCCCTGCAGAATCCCCACGTCTTCTCCCTGCAGAATCCCCACGTCCTCTCCCTGCTGAAACTCCACGCCCATGCCCACGTGCCTTACTCCCTGCCTTCTTCATCTTGCTAGACTGATAAAGATAGGCAGAAAAGTACAAAGGGGGGGCTTAGTGTGCTTATTCCTGAACAGCTGGTAACAGGTATAAGAAACACTAATTTTAAGAAGTGTGTGTGTGGACTACACTTTAATAGGAGCTAATGTGGCCTACACAACTGTCAAATGTAGTGTTTGTTGAACTTTATTTTGTTTTTGTTTTTTTTAAAAACTAAAAGGATGTGACCAAAGATTTGAAAGTGATAGTATCACAAACTTTTTGGAGCTATTACAATGCAGGCAGGAAACCTACAGTGCAAAAGATGAGGCTCCAAAAAAATTGTGTAATACTAATCTGGCTGCAGCTGAAGGGCACAAGCCATAAAAAAGGCTCCTCTATCTACTCCTATATAGTGTTTGCAACCAAACAGTGTAGATGGATATGGATGGATGCACACTAATAGGAGAAAAAAAAGGAGCTGCAATAAAAGAAAAACGTGTGAGGCAGTGACGCACGCTGAGCGGCCTACAACCAGACGTAGCTGCAGGACACACTACTCAGCGTGAACTGCACTCACACACAGTCAGAGACCTCTCAGACAGCCATGAACAGTGCAGAGAAGTGGGCACTAGCACTGAAAGGCTGCAGAAAGGCTCCGCTGTCTATTACTAGTGTTTGCAACCAACGTATATGGATACGGATGGAAGCACACTAGATAGAATTTATGAAAAATAAGCAGCCAGAAAAGAAAAATATGTATGAGGCAGCAGTGAGGCACGCTGGGCGGCCTACAACCAGACGTGGCTGAAGGACCCACTACACAGTGTGAGCTGCACTCACACAACCCTTGCAGACAGCTGTGAACACTGCTGCTAGGCAAAAGAAAGCTACAGTGGTGGTTTATGTAGCCTGGGTAAAGCACAATATTGTTTTGAGAATCGCTATTTCTAACTGTCCCTCACAGTCTTCAACAGCAGCCTGTCCCTAACTGAATTCACAGCAGAGTGAACAGAAATGGCGGCGGCGGCGGTTTTATAGTGCATCATGACATCATTTCAGTAGCCAATCACAGCCATGTCAATAGTTAACATGCCTACATGCCTAACAGGATGTGCCCACACTTCTGGGGATTCCCATTGGCTGAATCAAATCGAGCGGGCTCATAGCATTATGGGAACTTCCGATTCTGGTATTCGATATGAAAAAAGTATCGGAACTAAGTATCGGAATTCCGATACAGCGAATATCGGCCGATACCCGATACTTGCGGTATCGGAATGCTCCACACTACTCACCACACATCTAGATAAGTTCCTTGGGGGTCTAGGTTCCAAAATGGGGTCACTTGTGGGGAGTTTCAACAGTCTAGGCACATCAGAGGCTCTCCAAACGCAACATGACACCCGCAGACCATTCCATCAAAGTCTGCATTCCAAAATGTCACTACTTCCCTTCCAAGCCCCGACGTGTGCCCATACAGTAGTTTTCTCCCACATATGGGGTATCAGCGTACTCAGGATAAATTGGACAACAACTTTTGGGGTCCAGTTCCTCCTGTTAACCTTGGCAAAATAAAAAAATTGGGGACTAAAAGATCATGTTTGTGGAAAAAATATGAATTTTTTATTTTCACGCCCGGACGTTATAAGCTTCTGTGAAGCACTGGAGGGCTCAAAGTGCTCACCACACATCTAGATAACTTCCTTGGGGGGGTCTAGTTTCCAAAATGGGGTCACTTGTGGAAGGTTTCAACAGTTTAGGCACATCAGAGGCTCTCCAAATGCAACATGACACCCGCAGACCATTCCATCAAAGTCTGCGTTCCAAAATGTCACTACTTCCCTTCCAAGCCCCGACGTTTGCCCATACAGTAGTTTTCTCCCACATATGGGGTATCAGCGTACTCAGGATAAATTGGACAACAACTTTTGGGGTCCAATTTCTCCTGTTACCCTTGGCAAAATAAAAAAATGGGGACTAAAAGATTATGTTTGTGAAAAAAATATGATTTTTTTATTTTCACACCTGGGCGTTATAGTCTGCTGTGAAGCACTGGGGGGTCCAAAGTGCTCACCACACATCTAGATAAGTTCCTTGGGGGATCCAGTTTCCAAAATGGGGTCACTTGTGGGGTTTCCACAGTTTAGCTACATCAGGGGTCTCCAAAGGCAACATGACACCCATAGACAAATCCATCAAAGTCTGCAATCCAAAACGTCACTACTTCCCTTCCGAGCCCCGACGTGTGACCATACAGTAGTTTTCTCCTACATATGGGGTATCAGCGTACTCAGGACAAATTGGACAACAACTTTTGGGGTCCAGTTCCTCCTGTTACCCTTGGCAAAATAAAAAATTGGGGACTTAAAGATCATGTTTGTGGAAAAATATGATTTTGTTCTTTTCACGCCAGGGCGTTATAAACTTCTGTGAAGCCCTTGGGGGTTCAAAGTGCTCAACACACATCTAGATAAGTTCCTTGGGGGGTCTAGTTTCCAAAATGGTGTCACTTGTGGGGGATTTCCACTGTTTAGGCTCATCAGGGGCTTTCCAAACACGGCATGGCGGCCAATCCCAATTCCAGCCAAAAAAGTCAAATGGCGCTGCTTCCCTTCCGAGCTCTGCTATGCGCCCAAATAGTGGTTTACCCACACATGTGGGGTATCAGCGTACTCAGGACAAATTGCACAATAACTTTTGGGGTCCTGTTACCCTTGGGAAAATAAATATTGTGGGTGAAAAGATCATTTTTGTGGAAAAAATATGATTTTTTAATTTTACGGCTGTACATTATAAACTTCTGTGAAGCCCCAGGAGGTTCAAAGTTCTCTCCACACATCTAGATAAGTTCCTTGGGGGATCTAGTTTCCAAAATGGTGTCATTTGTGGGGGGTTTCCACTGTTTAGGCACATCAGGGGCTCTCCAAACGTGACATGGCGTCGGATCTGAATTCCAGCCAATTTTGCATTGAAAAAGTCAAATGGCGCTCCTTCCCTTCTGAGCTCTGCCAGGCGCCGAAACAGTGGTTCCCCCCCACATACCAGGTATCATCGTACTCAGGACAAATTGCACAATAACTTTTACAGTCCAATTTCTCCTGTTACCCTTGGTAAAATAAAAGAAAATTGGACCTGAAGTAATTATTTTGTGAAAAAAAGTTAAATGTTCATGTTTTTTTTAAACATTCAAAAAATTACTGTGAAGCACCTGAAGGGTTAATAAACTTCTTGAATGTGGTTTTGAGCACCTTGAGGGGTGAAGTTTTTAGAATGGTATCACTTTTGGGTATTTTCTATCATATAGACCCCTCAAAGTGACTTCAAATGTGATGTGGTCTGTAAAAATAAATTGGTGTTGCAAAAATGAGAAATCGCTGGTCAACTTTTAACCCTTATAACTTCCTAACAAAAAAAAATTTTGGTTCCAAAATTGTGTTGATGTAAAGTAAACATATGGGAAATGTTAATTATTAAGTTTTTTTGTGTGCCATATCTCTGTGATTTAAGGGCATAAAAATTCAAAGTTGGAATATTCCAAAATTTTCAAAATTTTCGCCAAATTTCCATTTTTTTCACAAATAAACACAAGTTATATGAATTAAATTTTACCACTAACATGAAGTACAATATGTCACGAGAAAACAATGTCAGAATCACCGGGATCCATGGAAGCATTCCAGAGTTATGACCTCATAAAGGAACAGTGGTCAGAACTGTAAAAATTGTCCCGGTCATGAACGTGCAAACCACTCTTGGGGGTAAAGGGGTTAAGACTGTGCTGTGCAGGCCAGTTTAAGAAGAGGATTGCTGGAGTAGAATGCGCCCAATTCTGGTGCTGTCAATGTACCCCAGTCAGACTCTTTATGCAGGTGGGTGCAGCCATGCCCTGTCCATATTGGCATAGCTGGCACGTAAACTAAACGCCAAATGTTGCAATATTTTTGCGCAACTTCACCAGAATTCTGCTGAAAACAGCTTTATAAATCAGGACCCAAAAGACTTCAAAATAGCAAACAATGAAGTTATTAAAATCTAATAAAGGCTCATATAATAGCTTACACATGTAGCAGAATGTGAGCACCGAACTGTTACTTGCCAATTACAGGTGGGCTACATAGAGGTAAACGGACCCCATCCCATTAGAAGGGAGGTAAAGTTTACCATTACCTGTTTTGGGACAGTCACAATAACAGCCCCAATACATGTTAGTTGAAAGCCGGCTGAAGCCACAGATTTTGGGAGGATTGCTCGGCCATCTGATATGTATGGGCACCTCCCGGCTCTCCCGCGATAGGAGAGAGAAGGACCGGGCAGGTGGAGTGGCAATGCCTGATACTTTTGTTCTCAGGGGAGATAATCTCAAAATCCCCAGCACTCACAAGTATGTTGAGTCGGGAGTGATAGCCTTTGGCCGAGCATTCAGCACACGGCTACCCAATGTGTATGGTCAGCTTTTTCCATCTTGTGTAGCGTTCCAACTAGAGTTGAGAGAATATGTTCGGAAACCATCGCCAAATCCGAGTTTGCCATATTCATGCCTTTTTTTGTACCCTATTGGTGCAGAATTTATGTTTGATGATCAGTCCCGAACATATTCGCTCAACTGTAGACCCATTGATGTTTGGCGAATACTGCAAATACAATATTCGCCGGCGATCGTAATCCAAACCAAATTTTGTAAAATTCGCTCAACTCTTGTCACAACCCTTATCTCCTGTGTCAGTGCTTACTCCAAACACTACATTGATAGCTATACGATAGGGATTCATTTTTATAATAGACACTACCAGAATTTTAATGCCAGGTAACACAAGAATACAAACCATCTTGCAGCAAGAATTCAAGCCAAAATTTCTTTGCATAAAGTAAAATATGAAAAAGGGAACATCACAAAAAAAAACAAAAAACAAAAATACCTTCATAATGTTGATAATAAATGGAGTATTTAGAAATACATAAAAAAATTAATGCATACCAATTTTTCCCATTAAAGAAATTATTGCTGATTTGTATCTCCAGAAACCCTCTTGGCAGTAAACCTGTCAGACACATAATGTGGGAGTTTTCATATTAGGCTTGGATCACACATGCGAGAAACTCGGATGAGTCTCGCATGTTAATACCCGGCACTGCCGCTGGCACTCAGGAGCGGAGCGTTTGGCTGCATGTACAGTATTTCTATGAAGCCGCACGCTCCGCTCCCGAGTGCAGGCGGCAGTGCCGGGTATTAACATGCGAGACTCGTCCGAGTTTCTCGCATGTGTGATTCTGGACTTAAACCAATTGTCGATGGTAAGAACATTTTATTTGCTGCTGATGTGCACGGACAGCAATTGGCAGGGGTAAACCTAGCCTCTCTGCTGCCTGAAGCGAACAGCAAAATGATGCCCCCCCGCACACAAAGTAGATTTTTATATCTATCCTGTAAAACTGAGTACAATAGTGGACATTTTGATTTAGATAAATAGAAAAAAGTGTCCAAACACAAGGATGTCAGCGCCATCACACGCACATACAAGAACAACACAGAAATATCCAAAACAAGGGTCATTAATGGCAATGGTAGGCCTGGCACAGGGCCGGACTGGGACAAAAATGCAGCCCTGCCCCACAAATCCCACCAGCCCACAAACTATAAAACTCATCAGCCCTTATCAGTGAATTTTTGCTATACTTTGTCGTCCCCTCATCACTCTCTTAAAGGAGGTATTTGAAGAGCCACATGTGAATGGCACCACAGTGCATATGATTGACCACAGCTCCATTTACATGGTGCTCTTCAAAGCTACGTTTCCCAGGATCATGGGGGTCCCAGCGGTCAGATCCACAACAAACAGAAAGTCTTCCCCTGTCCCCACATAATGCTCCATACAGTATTATGGGCCCCATATATTACTGCATACAGTATTATGGGCCCCATATAATGCTCCATACAGTATAATGGGCCTCATATATTACTTCGTACGGTATATTCTTCCCCATATATTACTTCATACAGCATAATGGGCCCCATATATTACTTCATACAGCATAATGGGCACCATATATTTCTTCATACAGTATAATGGGCCCCATCTATTACTTCATACAGTATAATGGGCCCCATATATTACTTCATACAGTATATTGTGCACCATATATTACTTCATATAGTATAATGGGCCCCATATATTACTTCATACAGTATATTGTGCACCATATATTACTTCATATAGTATAATGGGCCCCATATATTACTTTATACAGTATAATGTGCCCCATATATTACTTCATACAGTATAATGGGTCCCATATATTACTTCATACAGCATAATGGGCCCCATATATTACTTCATACAGTATATTGGGCCCCATATACTACTTCATACAGCATAATGGGCCCCATATAATTCTTCTCCCCATACCCCGCTGCTCTGGTCTCCTCAGTGTATTCTGATCCTCCGCTGTTATGAATGAGTCACCATAGGAGGCAAAAACAAAAATACTAGCTAAGTCCAGAAAACCAGAGAAGTTGGCAGCTATCGGATTGCAGACCTCTGAACCTATCAACAACAACTAGCAGTAGCCGTGGGGGGTTCCTACGGTGCCCTAGACCCCTCGATCACAGCCGGAGAACTAAATAGCCTAAAGACAGAAAGGGAAATCTAAACTGCCCCAGAGCAGACCCCAAAGCAATAGGCAGCCCCCAACATATAATGACGGTGAAGCAAGATGAAAAAACACTAACACAGATAGAAAGATAGGCTGAGCAAATGATGGGGCCCAAGCTAACTAAATAGGACAGGATAGAAAAGCTGCTGTCTGCAATCCGCCAAAACCCTATCAAAACAAGAGCCAACAGACTGATAGGGAAAAAAGCCCTGAAGACGCTAGGCTTCAAAAAGACTATATCAGTACTCAGGTATTTTCTGAAGACAGAGCAAAAAGGAATTCAGCTCACCCCAGCAGGGAATGGCAGAAATCCAGAAAAAAAAAGGCAAAACAAAACCGAAACACAAATGCAAAAAGCAGAGCAGAAAACTTAGCTTTTGAGGAGCAGGAATCAGACTGGTCGCCTAGAATCCCTCAGAGAAATCACCAGCAAAGCAGAAGGGCGTCGGCTGCCTTATATCCAGTCAGCAATTCCCGTCACCCAGTCATCATCATCCTGCTCAGGTGCTTGGTAATCAGCCTCACTACCTTCCTTCACCAGAAGAGGGAGTTCATCAGACCTCAATGGTGAAGGGGAAAATGAACTCACAACAGTACCTCCCCCTTGAGGAGGGGTCACCGAACCCTCATCCACGCCACCAGGGCGATCAGGGTGAGCCCGATGAAAGGCACGCACCAATCTTTTGGCCTGAATATCAGAGGCAGAGACCCAGGAATTATCTTCCTGACCATAACCCTTCCACTTAACCAAATACTGGAGTCTCCATCTAGCCAGATGGGAATCCAGTATCTTCTCTACCTCATATTCCATGTTACCTTCAACCAATACAGGGTCCGGAGGTGCCACCCCAGGAACTACTGGTTCAACAAACCTCTTCAACAAGGACTTATGAAACACATTATGGATTTTAAATGTGACAGGAAGAGCCAAACGAAAAGAGACCGGATTAATAATCTCCAAAATCTTGTAAGGTCCAATAAATCTAGGCTTAAACTTAGGAGAAGCCACCTTCATAGCGATATTTTTTGATGATAACCAAACCATATCACCAACCTTAAACTGGGGACCAATGGTCCTATGTCGGTTGGAAAACCACTGGGCCTTTTCCTGGGAGAGAGATAACTTATCCACCACTTGGTCCCAGATCTGGTGCATTCTCTCCACCACAGTGTCAACACCTGGGCAGGCAGAAGGCTCCACCTGCCCTGAAGAAAATCGAGGCTGAAACCCAAAGTTACAAAAAAAAGGTGACATCAAAGTGGCAGAACTAGCTCTATTATTTAAAGCAAATTCGGCCAAGGGTAAAAATGAAACCCAATCATCCTGATCAGCGGAAATAAAACATCTCAAATACGACTCCAAGGTCTGGTTTGTTCTCTCCGTCTGCCCATTGGTCTGAGGGTGAAAAGCAGAGGAGAAGGACAACTGAATTCCCAGCTTGGAACAGAAAGTCCTCCAAAATCTAGATACAAACTGAACTCCTCTGTCAGATACAATGTTCTCAGGAATCCCGTGCAAGCGAACCACCTGTTGCAAAAACAGGGGCACCAACTCAGAGGAAGATGGCAACTTAGGGAGTGGTACAAGATGAACCATCTTAGAGAACCTATCACAAATCACCCAAATAAAAGTCATTCTCTGAGAGACAGGCATATCAGAGATGAAATCCATTGAAATATGGGTCCATGGCCTCCTGGGGACCGGTAAAGGCATCAACAACCCACTAGAGCGAGAACAAGGTTTAGACCGGGAGCAAGTCCCACAGGACTGCACAAAATTCCTGACATCACGAGACAAGGCGGGCTACGAAAAAGACCGACTCACCAGATCTCTAGTACCAAAAATACCTGGATGACCAGCCAATGCAGAGCAATGAACTTCAGACATCACTCTCTTCTTCCACTGGTCAGGAACATACAACTTTCCACTGGGACAATGCTCAGGTTTGTCCTCCTGGAACTCTTCCAGAGCACGTCTCAAATCGGGCGAGATGGCAGAAAGAACTACCCCTTCGCCTAAGATGGTAGCAGGCTTGGTCACCACAGAAGAATCAGCAAAGAAGCTCCTAGAGAAAGCGTCAGCCTTGACATTCTTAGTGCCAGGAAGAAAAGAGACCACAAAATCAAAACGTGTAAAAAACAAGGCCCACCTAGCCTGTCTAGGGTTCAAGCGTTTGGCCGACTCCAGGTAAATCAAATTCTTGTGGTCAGTGAGGACCACGACTTGATGTTTAGCTCCCTCCAACCAATGTCTCCACTCCTCAAGTGCCCATTTCATGGCTAACAGTTCCCGATTCCCCACATCATAGTTACGTTCAGATGGAGAGAACTTTCGGGAAAAGAAAGCACAGGGATTCATTTTAGATGTTACAGGATCCTTTTGGGACAAAACAGCTCCTGCACCAATCTCAGAAGCGTCCACCTCTACCTGGAACGGGAGTGAGACATCATGTTGCCGCAAAACCGGGGCAGAAGTGAATCTTCGCTTCAGCTCCTAAAAGGAAGAAACAGCCTCCGGAGACCAATTCAACACATCAGCACCCTTTTTAGTCAGATCAGTCAATGGCTTGGCAATACTAGAAAATTTTGCTATAAATTTCCGATAAAAATTTGCAAAACCCAAAAACTTCTGGAGGGCCTTCAAAGAAGTGGGCTGAACCCAATCATAAATGGCCTGTACCTTGGCCGGGTCCATTTCAATAGTTGATGGAGACAAAATAAATCCCAAAAATGAAATCCTCTGTACCCCAAAAAGGCATTTCGATCCTTTGACATACAGGGAATTCTCCCTCAAGATCCGGAACACAGTCAGAACATGTTCCACATGAGAATCCCAGTCCTTGGAGAAGATCAAAATATCATCCAGATAGATAATCAAAAATTTATCCACAAAGTCTCGGAAAATGTCGTTCATGAAGCACTGGAAGACAGAAGGGGCATTATTGAGCCCAAAAGGCATCACCAGGAACTCAAAATGTCCCTCCGGAGTATTAAACGCCGTCTTCCATTCATCCCCATGCTTAATGCGAATAAGATTATACGCCCCCCTGAGGTCAAGCTTGGTAATCCAGCTAGCACCTTTAACTCTGGAGAATAGATCAGAAATCAGGGGTAACGGATACTGATATTTAACAGTAATTTTGTTGAGGGCACGATAATCAATACAAGGTCTTAATGATCCATCCTTTTTGGCTACAAAAAAAAAAACGGCACCTAAGGGTGACGAGGATGGTCTAATATGACCCTTCTCCAACGTCTCCTTAACATAGGATCGCATAGCCTCGTGCTCGGGTACAGATAAATTGAAGAGCCGACCCTTGGGAAATTTACACCCGGGCTCAGTTCAACTGCACAGTCATAACTCCTATGAGGAGGCAGAGACGCAGACTCATTCTCACTAAATACATCATAAAAGTCCACCAAATAATCAGGAACATCATGCGACTGAGGAGAGGTGGAAAACACCGGAGCCTCACTAAAGGCACACCGACAACCCCAACTCACCACAGACACAGATTTCCAATCCAAAACTGGATTATGAATCTGTAACCAGGGAAACCCCAGAACAATAGTATCATGCAGATTATGCAACACCAAAAATCTGCAATTTTCTTGATGGTCCGGGGCGACCCGCATTACCACCTGGGTCCAAAACTGGGGTTTATTTTTATCCAAAGGAGTAGCATCAATCCCCCTCAAAGGGATAGGCGTCTGCAGAGGTGTCATCGGAAATCCACAACGTTTAGCAAATTCCAAGTCCATTAGGTTTAGGGCTGCTCCCGAATCCACAAAAGCCTTGGTGGAAAATGTGGACAGGGAGCAGATCAGAGTAATAGCCAGAAGAAACTTAGGTTGAACACCCCCAACAGAAAACGTGTGTGCAAAGCGTTTCTCTCGTTTAGGACAGACAGAAATAATATGCGAGGCATCTCCACAAAAAAAACACAGCTTATTACGCCTTCTGAACTCCTGACGCTGCTCTCTGGAAAAAACTATCACATTGCATAGGTTCAGACATTTGTTCAACAGGTGGCAACACCTCTCGTGCAGCTTTGCGTTCGCGCAAACGCCGATCAACCTGAATGGCTAATGACATAGAATCGTCAAGACCAGAGGGAACAGGAAATCCCACCATAGTATCTTTTACGGCTTCTGACAACCCCTTCCGAAAGACAGCAGCCAAGGCATTATCATTCCAGGTAGTAAGTACTGCCCACTTTCGGAATTTTTGACAGTACAATTCTGCAGAATCACGACCCTGGCTCAATGCCAGCAGGGTCTTTTCAGCCTGATCAATGGCATTAGGTTCGTCATACAACAACCCCAAAGCTTGAAAGAATGCGTTCACATTAGTCAGAATAGGATCATCTGGTTTCAAAGAAAACGCCCAATCCTGGGGATTGCCACGCAGCAAAGAGATGACAATTTTAACCTGCTGCGTGGAGCTCCCTGACGAGTTAGGCTTCAAGGCAAAAAATAATTTACAATTATTTTTGAAATTCAAAAATTTAGACCGATCCCCAAAAAATACATCAGGTGTAGGAATCTTTGGTTCAGCAGCATGTGAATGAGCAAGGTAGGCGGAAATTCCCCGCACTTCCGCAGCGAGCTGCTCCACACGATCAGACAATTGCTTTATCTCCATTGAGAGAAAAAAAAATTCCCCCTACTGCCTCAGAGATATAGAGGAAAAAATATACACACTCTTTTTTTTTTTTTTTTCAATTCTTTCCTGCTATTGAGTACCCTAGGATCTGCGGTACGGCGGGTGATTCTGTTATGAATGAGTCACCGTAGGAGGCAAAAGCAGAAATACAAGCTAAGTCCAGAAAACCAGAGAAGTTGGCAACTATCAGATTGCAGACCCCTGAACCTATCAACACAACTAGCAGTAGCCGTGGGGGGTTCCTACGATGCCCTAGACCCCTCGATCACAGCCGGAGAATTACATAGGCCTAAAGAAAGAAAGGGGAAATCTAAACTGCCCCAAAGCAGACCCCAAAGCAATAGGCAGCCCCAAACATATAATGACGGTGAAGCAAGATGAAAATACTAACACAGACAGAAAGATAGACTGAGCAAAGACGGGGCCCAAAACTACCTAGATAGGAAAGGACAGGAAGGCTGCTGTCTGCAATCTGCCAAAACCCTATCAAAGACATAAGCCATCAAGCTGATATGAAAAAGGCCCTGAAGCAGCTAGGCTTCAAAAACTAAATCAGCACTCAGGTATTTTCAGAAGACAGAGCTAAATGAATTCAGCACACCCCAGCAGGGAATGGCAAAAATCCAGAAAAACAAAGCAAAACAAAGTCAAAGCACCAAAGCAAAAGGCCGAGCAGCAAACTTAGCTTTAGAGGAGCAGGAATTCAGACTGGTCTCCAAGGATCCCACAGAGAAATCACCCTCAGGGCAGAAGGGCGTCGGCAGCCTTATATCCAGTCAGTAACTCCACTCAGCCAGTCATCATCATCAGCCTCAGGTGTTTGATAATCAGGCTCACTACCTTTCTTTACCAGAAGAGGGAGTTCCTCGGGCCTCAGTAATGAAGGGGAAAATGAACTCACAACAGTGTCCATTGGATTGGTGAGAATTTGGATCTCACTATAGATTTGAGGACGCAGAACTATTGTCTCAGACCAGGAGAGATTACACCTCAATGTAGCAGGCTGAAATTGGATGGTGTATGACAAGGTGGAGGGTGTCTATAGGATTGGTGAGAATTTGGATCTCATTAGAGATTTGAGGATGCTAACAATGATGCTCTCAGTCCAAGTATGGACGCAGGCAGCCTAATAAGCAGGACTGCTGCACAGTGCACACACAAAAAGGTGGAGAAATGAACGCTTGGTAACTGTGCAGAAAACAGGAAGAAAAGTATTTTTGCTTTTAAAGCAGTTTGCACAGCAGTGTGCAAACAGCAATGCAGCTATCAGGGAGCCTTATAAGGCAGCCTAATAACCAACAGAGCTGATGCACAAAAATAGAGCCTCCCCTGTCACTGCACACAAAGTGTTATGTTGTAAGTGGAAATCACTAACAGCAGAAGCAGTTTTTTGGTTCTTCTTCCCTGCCTAACGCTCTCCCTACAGAATCATCATCATCAGCAGCAGCTCTCCCTATGCTAAGATCGGCATAAGTAAGATGGCGGTTGGTGTTCACGCCCTTTTATAGCCCCTGTGATGCCACACAAAGCCAGCCAATCACTTGCATGCCCTACTCAAAGATGGTGGTGACCGATTCCTATGTCATCGCGTTGCCCATAGTGTGCGTGCGTCCTCCATCATTGGCTGAAAAAGGGCGCTGGAAGCATCTTTTGAAATGCGACTTTGGCGCTCTGGTCGCCGACCTCGTGGCCGACCTCATGCTATGGTCGGGTTTCGTTTCATGAAACCCGACTTCAGCGAAAGTCGCCGACTTTTCAATATGACCGACCCGTTTCGCTCAACTCTAATGAAAACCTGATACCAATGGCAAACCTCTCGGATTTTCAAAGAGGCCAAATAGTTGGTGCTCGTATGGCAGGCTTTAGTGTAACAGAAAGTGCCCGAATGCTTGGCATGTCAAGAGGTACTGTCTCCAAAGTAATGACTGTGTTTGAAAGACAAGGAAAACCGTCCGCAGCAAAGCACAGGTCTGGCCGAAAGTCGAAGTTGACTGAGAGAGACCGTCGTACTCTAAAGCGAATTGTGAGAGAGGATCGCAAGACCACGGCTCCGAAAATCACTGCTGAGCTCAATGATCACCTACAGAACCCAGTTTCCACGAAAACTGTTCGTTGGGAGCTGCACATATCTGGATTCCATGGAAGAGCTGCAATTCGTAAACCAATGACAAATGTTTCCAAGCGTTTATAGTGGTGTAGAAACCTCCAGAATTGGTGTCTCGAGCAGTGGAAACATGTGATATTCTCAGACAAATCATCGTTTACGCTTTTTCCGACCTCCGGCCGAGTGTACGTTTGGAGACAGCCGAAAGAAGCATTCCATCCAGACTGCCTTCTCCCAACCGTAAAACATGGCGGAGGTTCAGTGATGATCTGGGGTGCTATTTCGTGGAGATCCGCTGGGCCAATGATATCCCTTCATGGAAGAATTAACAGCCGAGATTATTTAGGCATTTTGGGTGACCAAGTGCATCCTATGGTTCAAGCACTGTTCCCGAAGGGGAACGCCATCTTTCAGGATGATAATGTGTGGTGCCCCCGGAGTATGGTCGCCACAGCGGCATTACCTTCCTCCTAGGTAGGGTGATGTCATGTTTGGAAGCAATGAAGGGTCTCTCTATCAGGTAAATTCAACACACAGCACAGTTCCCACTCCAGGCCAGCAGAGGGAGCTCTGAACCAAACTGGGGGAAGAGCTGCTCTCTGGGGGCCAGGAAGGGGAAGTTGGTCAGTTCGTGTGAGGAGGGAAAAGTGTGTGGACGGGAGAAGAAGAGCTGGAGGATTGAGTGGAGTTCAGGCTCACTTCTAGCGTAGTGCATGGTCCGGAGTCCGGTCTCTGAGGTTGTATGGCTGCTGATGTTCCTGCAGCAGAAACCAGAGGAACAGGAGGCTGTAAATGCTCTGTTCCCGAATAAGACTCGGAGACACAACAGCAACGTGTGAGCCAGAAGAAGGAGGCTACAGTTGTCTGCCATACGAGGGGGTTCTAAAAGAGAGCAAGCAAGAGGAACTTTAGTGTAACTCAGTACTGCATGTACCTCAGATAAGCGTTTTCATTGCATAAAAGCGCCAAAACATAAAAAAAGACATAAATGAGGTATCACTGTAACCGTACTGACTCGAAGAATAAAACCGCTTTATCAATTTTACCGCACGCGTAACGGTGTAAACGCATCCCCCAAAAGAAATTCATGAAACGCTGGTTTTTGTTCATTCTGCGTCCCAAAAATCGGAATAAAAAGCGATAAAAAAAGTCACGTGCCCAAAAAATGGTACCAATAAAAATATCAACTTGTCCCGCAGAAAATAAGACCTCACAAGACTCGGTGGGTCAAAATATGGAAAAATTATAGCTCTCAATATGTGGTGATGCATAAACTATTTTTACAATAAATAGCGTCTTTTAGCGTGTGACAGCTGCCAAACATAAAAACCCGCCATAAATAGTAAATCAAACCCCCCGTTATCACCCCCTTAGGGAAAAATAATTAAAAAAAATTATTTATTTCCATTTTCCCATTAGGGCTAGGGCTAGGGTTAGGGCTAGAGTTAGGGTCATGGTTGGATTTAGAAATGGGGGGTTTCCACTGTTTTGGTACATCAGGGGCTTTCCAAACGCGACATGACGTCCGATCTCAATTCCAGCCAAATGGCGCTGCTTCCCTTCCGAGCTCTGCCATGCGCCCAAACAGTGGTTCGCCCCCACATATCAGGTATCGGCGTACTCAGGACAACTTTTCCAGTCCAATTTCTCCTGTTACCCTTGGTAAAATAAAAAAATTGAACCTGAAGTAATTTTTTTTGTGAAAAAAAGTTAAATGTTCATTTTTTTAAACATTCAAAAAATTCCTGTGAAGCACCTGAAAGGTTAATAAACTTCTTGAATGTGGTTTTGAGCACCTTGAGGGGTGCAGTTTTTAGAATGGTGTCAATTTTGGGTATTTTTTATCATATAGACCCCTCAAAGTGACTTCAAATGTGATGTGGTCCGTAAAAATAAAATGGTGTTGCAAAAATGAGAAATCGCTGGTCAACTTTTAACCCTTATAACTTCCTAACAAAAAAAAATTTGGGTTCCCAAATAGTGCTGATGTAAAGTAAACATGTGGGAAATGTTACTTATTAGGTTTTTTGAGTGCTATATCTCTGTGATTTAAGAGCATAAACATTCAAAGTTGGAAAATTGCGAAATTTTCTAAATTTACGTCAAATTTCTGTTTTTTTCACAAATAAACACAAGCTATATGAATGAAATTTTACCACTAACATGAAGTACAATATTTCACGAGAAAACAATGTCAGAATCACCAGGATCCATGGAAGCGTTCCAGAGTTATGACCTCATAAAGGGACAGTGGTCAGAATTGTAAAAATTGGCCCGGGAATTAACATGCAAACCACCCTTGGGAGTAAAGGGGTTAATGCTAGTATTCCTATCAATTGCTTTATCAGAAGATTTTAAACGACTAGGGTCTAGAATATTTTTCATCGTAGGGGCTCTCCGGAATGTTATACCCGGATTCCTGGGTAGATGTTGTCCAATTATCGGATCATTCAATAAAATCGGCCAGTTTTTTTCAAAGACTTTTCCAATTTCCTTATGTTGGTAACTATACTGTGTTATGAAATTCATTGAAAATTGATTGTTGGAAGGTTCTTTAAATTTTATGTTATTAATTAATGAATCCTGTTTTCTGGCCAATGAGTTATTAAATGCCCTTTTTATAAGCTCATTTGGATATTTTTGATTTAAAAACCTGTCCTTCAAGATATTAGCTTGCTCCTTAAAATCTTCATCTAGACAATTTTTTTGTATTCTTCGGAATTGATTCCCAGGTATATTATTGAGCCATTTTGAATAATGTCCACTTTTATAATGAATGTAACTATTTTTGTCAACCTCTTTAAAAAATGTTTTAGTTAAAATAACATTTCCTTTTAAAAAAATTGTGATATCTAAAAAATTGATAATAGTAGAGTTGTACGTGGGAGAAAAGGAGATACCCCAATTATTGCTATTTATTTCTGCAATGAAGGTGTCAATATCATTGATAGTGTTGTTCCAGATAAAGAAAAGGTCGTCAATGAATCTTTTATAAAAAATAATTTGTGTAGACCATTTATTGATACTGATAAAAATTCTTTAAAAAATCCCCATGAATAAATTTGCATAAATGGGCGCTACCTTACTATCCATTGCTGTGCCTGTGATTTGATGGTAGAGTACCCCTTCAAATGTAAAAAAATTATTTTTTAAAACAAATTCCAATCCTTTCATTAAAAACAATTTTTGGTTGGATGATAATCTGGTATCATTAAAAAGGTAGCTCTCAAAACATAATAATCCTATATCATGCCGGATATCTGAGTATAAAGCTGATACATCCATTGTACAGAAAATAAATTTATTGTCCCATTTTACATTTTTTAAGAGTTGAATTAGATGTGTGGAATCCCTCAAATAACTATCAAGATTGCTCACATGTGTGCACATAATCCTATCAATATAAGCAGATAGGTTGCTGGTGTTTTTTTCCTGAGGAAGGAGTTCTGTGAGACTCTGAAACACGTAGAATAAAGACCACTGTATTAATAATCCGAGTTTTTAGTGATTGTCTGACCACATTTTTCCTGTCCTGAAAGACCTGAGACAGGGACGGAGATTTGTCTTCCAACAAGACAATGATCCCAAACATAAAGCTAAATCTACAGTGGAATGGTTCACAAATAAACGTATCCAGGTGTTGGAATGGCCAAGTCAAAGTCCAGACCTGAATCCAATCAAGAATCTGTGGAAAGAGCTGAAAACTGCTGTTCACAAACGATCTCCATCAAACCTCACTGAGCTTGAGCTGTTTGCCAACGAAGAATGTGCAAGAATTTCAGTCTCTCGATGTACAAAACTGATAGAGACATACCCCAAGCGACTGCAACTGTAATCACAGCAAAAGGTGGCGCAACAAAGTATTAAATTAAAGGGGCTGAATAATATTGCACGCCCCACTTTTCAGTTTTTGAATGTCCACAAAAATTTAAAATAACCAATAAATTTCATTCAACTTCACAATTGTGTCCCACTTGTTGTTGATTCTTCACCAAAAATTTACATTTGGTATCTTTATGTTTGAAGCATGATATGTGGGAAAAGGCTGAAAAGTTCCAGGGGGCCGAATACTTTCGCAAGGCACTGTAGCAGCTTCTAGTCTCCGATGAAGATTATCGAAGCATGCCAAAAGTAATAAAAAGTTTTTAAAAATACATAAAAAAAATATATAAAATGTTCAAATCACTCCCCTTTCGCCCCATTCAAAATTAAACAATAAAAAAACAAACATACACATATTTGGTATTGCCGGGTTCAGAATCACCCGATGTATCAATAACAAAAAAGGATTAACCTGATCGCTGAATGATAAAGCAATAAAAAAAGTCAAAACGCCAGAATTACGTTTTTTTGGTCGCCACAACATTTCATTAAAATGCAATAACGGGCGATCAAAAGATTATATCTGCACCAATATGGTATCATTAAAAACATCAGCTCTGCATGCAAAAAATAAGCCCTCACCCGACGCCAGATCACGAAAAATGGATTTGCTACAGGTATCTGAAAATGGTGCTTTTTTTTGCAAAGTTTGAAATTTTTTTCACCACTTAGTTAAAAAAGAACTTAGATATGTTTGGTGTCTGTGAACTGATAATGACCTGGAGAATCATAATGAGAGGTCAGTTTTAGCATGTAGTGAACCTAGTAAAAATGCCAAACAAAAAAACAGTGGGATTGCACTTTTTTTGCAATTTCACCGCATCTGGATTTTTTCCCCATTTTCTAGTACATGACATGGTAAAACTAATGTTGTTGTTCAAAAGTACAACTCATCCCGCAAAAAACAAGCCCTCACACGGCCATATTGATGGAAAAATAAAACAGTTATGGCTCTGGGAAGAAGGGGCGTGAAAAACGAAAACACAAAACCGAAAAAAGCTCCAAGGGGTTAAACTGTGCTCTCTGTTTGGTATGTGTGTATTTTGAATGGTTGGAACTTTCATTTATCCCTGTCCATCTTCCATTGTTTTTCCGGTTAGTGTGTTCCTATACACTTCAGCTTCTTAATGCCCTGGGTGGGGTTGATATAGGCGCATAGCAAGGTATGAAAACCAGGCATCTCCACCTTCAGGAGTAATCAAAGGGAGAGGGATAAACTAGAGCGCCCCTAGTTTTAGGGACCTGGTTATCACCCGTAGTCCCAACACCATCGTGACAGATCCTTGTTCAATGCCAGGAATAATAACTAGATGTGTATTTCCTGAAGGAAGTACAGATAGTGCTATGAAATGGTGCCTGGGCTGCCCCTTTAAGAGAGACTTGCCTGCTGCCCCTGCAAGACTTTCAACTCAGGATCCGTTTTAACTGTGGGTGCCTCTCAGGGGCCACTTTGGCCTCAGGGTCTGATTTAGTGGGTGGGGCCTCTCAGGATACGATTTGGTGGCCTGGGCTCCTCAGGGCTTGAATTGGTGGCCAGGATCCCTCAGGGTCCAATTTTGTGGGTGTGGCCCCTCAGGGTCCAATTTTGTGGGTGTGGCCCCTCAGGGTCAGATTTTGTGGGTGGGTCCCCTCAGGGTCCGATTTTGTGGCCGGGGCCCCTCAGGGTCCGATTTTGTGGCCGGGGCCCCTCAGGGTCCGATTTTGTGGGTGGGGCCCCTTAGGGTCTGATTTTGTGGTTGGGGCCCCTCAGGGTCCGATTTTTTGGGTGGGGCCCTTTAGGGTCTGATTTTGTGGACGGAGCCCCTCTGGGTCCAATTTGGTGGGCGGGGCCACTCTTGGTCCCATTTGGTGGGTGGGGCCCCTCAGAGTCCGATTTTATGGGTGGGGCTCCTCAGGGTCCAATTTTGTGGGTGGGGCCCCTCAGGGTCCAATTTTGAGGTTGGAGCCCCACAGGGTCCAAATTTGTGGGTGGGGCCCCTCAGGGTCCGATTTTGTGGGTGGTGCCCCTCAGGGTCTGATTTTGTGGTTGGGGCCCCTCAGGGTCCGATTTTTTGGGTGGGGCCCTTTAGGGTCTGATTTTGTGGGCGGAGCCCCTCTGGGTCCAATTTGGTGGGCGGGGCCACTCTTGGTCCCATTTGGTGGGTGGGGCCCCTCAGGGTTCGATTTGGTGGGTGGGGCCCCTCAGGGTCCGATTTGGTGGGTGGGGCCCCTCAGGGTCCGATTTGGTGGGTGGGGCCCCTCAGGGTCCTATTTGGTGGGCGGGGCCCCTCAGGGTCCGATTTTGTGGCCGGGGCACCTCAGGGTCCGATTTTGTGGCCGGGGCCCCTCAGGGTCCGATTTTGTGGGTGGGGCCCCTTAGGGTCTGATTTTGTGGTCGGAGCCCCTCTGGGTCCAATTTGATGGGCGGGACCACTCTGGGTCCAATTTGGTGGGTGGGGCCTCACACGGTCCGATTTGGTGGGCGGGCCCACTCTGGGTCAGATTTTGTGGCCGGGGCCTCTCGGTCCGATTTTGTGGGTGGGGCCCCTCAGGGTCTGATTTTGTGGGTGGGGCCTCTCAGGGTCAGATTTTGTGGCCGGGTCCCCTCAGGGTCCGATTTTGTGGGTGGGGCCCCTCTGGGTCCGACTTTGTGGCTGGGGCCCCTTAGGGTCCGATTTGGTGGGTGGGACCACTCTGGGTCCAATTTGGTGGGTGGGGCCTCTCACGGTCCGATTTGGTGGGCGGGGCCACTCTGGGTCTGATTTAGCAGGTGGGGCCCCACAGGGTCCGATTTGGTGGGTGGGGCCCCTCAGAGTCCGATTTTGTGGGTGGGGCCCCTCAGAGTCCGATTTTGTGGGTGGGGCCCCTCAGGGTCAGATTTTGTGGCCGGGTCCCCTCAGGGTCCGATTTTGTGGCCGGGTCCCCTCAGGGTCCGATTTTGTGGGTGGGGCCCCTCTGGGTCTGACTTTGTGGCTGGGGCCCCTTAGGGTCCGATTTTGTGTCCGGGGCCCCTCAGGGTCCGATTTTGTGGTTGGGGCCCTTCAGAATCCGATTTTGTGGTTGGGGCCCCACAGGGTCCGATTTTGTGGGTGGGTCCCCTCAGGGTCTGATTTTGTGTGCGGGGCCCTTCAGGGTCCGATTTTGTGGTTGGGGCCTTTCAGAATCCGATTTGGTGGGCGGGGCCGCTCAGGGTCCGATTTGGTGAGCAGGGCCCCTCAGAGTTAAATTTGGTGAGCAGGGCCCTTCAGGGTCAGATTTGGTGGGCGGGGCCCCTCAGGGTCCGATTTTGTGGTTGGGGTCTCTCAGGGTCCGATTTTGTGGGTGGAGCCCCTCAGGGTCCGATTTTGTGTCCGGGGCCCCTCAAGGTCCGATTTTGTGGTTGGGGCCTTTCAGAATCCGATTTTGTGGATGGGGCCCCTCAGGGTCCGATTTGATTGGCTGGGCCACTCTGGGTTTGATTTTGTGGTTGGGGCCCCTCAGGGTCCGATTTTGTGGGTGGGTCCCCTCAGGGTCTGATCTTGTGTCCGGGGCCCTTCAGGGTCTGATTTTGTGGTTGGGGCCTTTCAGAATCCGATTTGGTGGGTGGGGCCGCTCAGGGTCCGATTTGGTGAGCGGGGCCCCTCAGAGTTCAATTTGGTGAGCAGGGCCCCTCAGGGTCCGATTTGGTGAGCGGGGCCCCTCAGGGTCCGATTTGATGGGCAGGGCCCCTCAGGGTCCGATTTGGTGAGCGGGGCCCCTCAGCGTCTGATTTTGTGGGCGGGATCTCTCAGAGTCCGATTTGGTGGGCGGGGCCCATCAGGGTCCGATTTGGTGGGCAGGGCCCCTCAGGGTCCTATTTTGTGGGTGGGGCCCCCCTGGGTCTGATTTGGTGGGCGGGGCCCCCCTGGGTCCAATTTGAAGGGGGGCCCTCAGGGTCCGATTTAGTGGGCGGGGCCCCTCAGGGTCCGATTTGGTGGGCGGGGCCACTCAGGGTCCGATTTGGTGGGCGGGGCCACTCAGGGTCCGATTTGGTGGGTGGGGCTCCTCAGGGTCCGAATTTGTGGTTGGGGCCCCTCATGGTCTGATTTTGTGGGTGGGGCCCCTCAGGGTCCGATTTTGTGTCCGGGGCCCCTCAGGGTCCGATATTGTGGTTGGGGCCCTTCAGAATCCGATTTGGTGGGCAGGGCCCCTCAGGGTCTGATTTGGTGGGCGGGGCCGCTCAGGGTCCGATTTGGTGGGCGGGGCCCCTCAGGGTCCGATTTTGTGGGTGGGGCCCCTCAGGGTCCGATTTAGTGGCTGGGGCCCCTCAGGGTCTGATTTTGTGGGTGGGGACCCTCAGGGTCCGATTTTGTGGCCAGGGCCCCTCAGGCTCCGATTTTGTGGGTGGGGCCCCTTAGGGTCTGATTTGGTGGGCGGGGCCACGCTGGGTCTGATTTAGCGGGCGGGGCCCCACAAGGTCCGATTTGGTGGGCGGTGCCCCTCAGAGTCCGATTTGGTGGGTGGGGCCCCTCAGGATCCGATTCGGTGGCCTGGGCTCCTCAGGGCTTGAAATGGTGGACAGGATCCCTCAGGGTCAGATTTTGTGGCCGGGGCCTCTCGGTCCGATTTTGTGGGTGGGGCCCCTCAGGGTCTGATTTGGTGGGCGGGGCCGCTCTGGGTCCGATATGGTGGGCGGGGCCCCTCAGGGTCCGATTTTGTGGGTGGGGCCCCTCAGGGTCCGATTTAGTGGCTGGGGCCCCTCAGGGTCCGATTTTGTGGGTGGGGAGACTCAGGGTCCGATTTTGTGGCCAGGGCCCCTCAGGCTCCGATTTTGTGGGCGGGGCCCCTTAGGGTCTGATTTTGTGGTTGGAGCCCCTCTGGGTCCAATTTGGTGGGCGGGACCACTCTGGCCCTGATTTGGTGGGTGGGACCACTCTGGGTCCAATTTGGTGGGCGGGGCCTCTCACGGTCCGATTTGGTGGGCGGGGCCACTCTGGGTCTGATTTAGCGGGCGGGGCCCCACAGGGTCCGATTTGGTGGGCGGGGCCCCACAGAGTCTGGTTTGGTGGGTGGGGCCCCTCAGGATCCGATTCGGTGGCCTGGGCTCCTCAGGGCTTGAAATGGTGGACAGGATCCCTCAGGGTCAAATTTTGTGGCCGGGGCCTCTTGGTCCGATTTTGTGGGTGGGGCCCCTCAGGGTCTGATTTTGTGGGTGGGGCCCCTCAGGGTCAGATTTTGTGGCCGGGTCCCCTCAGGGTCCGATTTTGTGGTCGGAGCCCCTCTGGGTCCAATTTGGTGGGTGGGACCACTCTGGCTCCGATTTGGTGGGTGGGACCACTCTGGGTCCAATTTGGTGGGCGGGGCCTCTCACGGTCCGATTTGGTGGGCGGGGCCACTCTGGGTCTGATTTAGAGGGCGGGGCCCCTCAGGGTCCGATTTGGTGGTCGGGGCCCTTCAGGGTCCGATATGGTGGTTGGTGCCCCTCAGGGTCCGATTTTTTTGGGTGGGGCCCTTTAGGGTCTGATTTTGTGGGCGGAGCCCCTCTGGGTCCAATTTGGTGGGCGGGGCCACTCTTGGTCCCATTTGGTGGGTGGGGCCCCTCAGGGTTCGATTTGGTGGGTGGGGCCCCTCAGGGTCCGATTTGCTGGGCGGGGACCCTCAGGGTCCTATTTGGTGGGCGGGGCCCCTCAGGGTCTGATTTTGTGGCCGGGGCCCCTCAGGGTGCAATTTTGTGGCCAGGGCCCCTCAGGGTCCGATTTGGTGGCCGGGGCCCCTCAGGGTCCGATTTTGTGGTCGGAGCCCCTCTGGGTCCAATTTGGTGGGCGGGACCACTCTGGCTCCGATTTGGTGGGTGGGACCACTCTGGGTCCAATTTGGTGGGCGGGACCACTCTGGGTCCAATTTGGTGGGCGGGGCCACCCTGGGTCTGATTTAGCGGGCGGGGCCCCTCAGGGTCCGATTTTGAGGTTGGAGCCCCACAGGGTCCAAATTTGTGGGTGGGGCCCCTCAGGGTCCGATTTTGTGGGTGGGGCCCCTTAGGATCCGATTTTGTGGTTGGGACCCTCAGGGTCCGATTTTTTGGGTGGGGCCCTTTAGGGTCTGATTTTGTGGGCGGAGCCCCTCTGGGTCCAATTTGGTGGGCGGGGCCACTCTTGGTCCCATTTGGTGGGCGGGGCCACTCTGGGTACGATTTGGTGGGCGGGGAACCTCAGGATCCAATTTGGTGGGCGGGGTCCCTCATGGACCGATTTGGTGGGTGGGGCCCCTCAGGGTCCGATTTGGTTTGCGGGCCCCTCAAGGTCCAATTTAGTGGGCGGGGAACCTCAGGGTCCAATTTTGAGGTTGGAGCCCCACAGGGTCCAAATTTGTGGGTGGGGCCCCTCAGGGTCCTATTTTGTGGGTGGGGCCCCTTAGGGTCCGATTTTGTGGTTGGGACCCCTTAGGGTCCGATTTTTTGGGTGGGGCCCTTTAGGGTCTGATTTTGTTGGCGGAGCCCCTCTGGGTCCAATTTGGTGGGCGGGGCCCCTCATGGTCCGATTTGGTGGGCGGGACCCCTCAGGGTCCAATTTGGTGGGCGGGGCCCCTCAGGGTCCGATTTGGTGGGCGGGGCCCATCAGGGTCTGATTTGGTGGGTGGGGCCCCTCAGGGATCGATTTGGTGGGCGGGGCCCCTCAGGGTCCGATTTGGTGGGCGGGGCCCCTCAGGGTCCTATTTGGTGGGCGGGGCCCCTCAGGGTCCTATTTGGTGGCCGGGCCCCTCAGGGTGCAATTTTGTGGCCAGGGCCCCTCAGGGTCCGATTTTGTGGCCGGGGCCCCTCAGGGTCCGATTTTGTGGGTGGGGCCCCTCAGGGTCTGATTTTGTGGTCGGAGCCCCTCTGGGTCCAATTTGGTGGGCGGGACAACTCTGGGTCCGATTTGGTGGGTGGGACCACTCTGGGTCCAATTTGGTGGGTGGGGCCTCTCACGGTCCGATTTGGTGGGCGGGGCCACTCTGGGCCTGATTTAGCGGGTGGGGCCCCTTTGGGTCCAATTTGGTGGGCGGGGCCACTCTTGGTCCCATTTGGTGGGCGGTGCCACTCTTGGTCCCATTTGGTGGGCGGTGCCACTCTGGGTACGACTTGGTGGGCGGGGCCCCTGAGGATCTAATTTGGTGTGCGGTGCCCCTCAGGGACCAATTTGGTGTGCGGTGCCCCTCAGGGACCAATTTGGTGGGCGGGGCCCCTCAGGGTCCGATTTGGTGGGCGGGGTCCCTCAAGGTCCGATTTAGTGGGCGGGGCCCCTCAGGGTCCGATTTTGTGGCCGGGGCCCCTCAGGGTGCAATTTTGTGGCCAGGGCCCCATAGGGATGAAGCTAGATTTGCATTTGTGCTGTGGGTTTTGCTTTAAGAGCTGATATTATGTGGCAGAAGCTCTGTCTTGGGGGTCAAGTGAAGTATGTAGGCGTTGGCATAGTGACTGGGTGTGCCTGCGCATATCAATGAGCTTAACTGCTATTTCAATCACCTCAGGGCACGTTTTGCCATTTCCCATTGAAAAGCATTGGAGACAGTGCATTCCAATGACGGGAAAAAAAATTTTCAAACGCAAATTGCGCAAAAACTACAAATCCGATCGACACGAAAAATACTTAGCACACCTCTCGTGGACGCTGGCTTCGAAACGACACCTCAACGGAGTCTGTGCGTGTAGCGGTTCGGGCCGTATTAATTGCGGAAATCAACTTAATAATAATAACTAGATGTGTATTTCCTGAAGGAAGTACAGATAGTGGTTTGAAATGGTGCCCGGGCTGCCCCTTTAAGAGAGACTTGCCTGCTGCCCCTGCAAGACTTTCAACTCAGGATCCGTTTTAACTGTGAGTGCCTCTCAGGGGCCACTTTGGCCTCAGGGTCTGATTTGGTGGGTGGGGCCCCTCAGGATCTGATTCCTTGGCCTTGGCTCCTCAGGGCTTGAATTGTTGGCGGGGATCCCTCAGGCTCCGATTTTGTGGGTGTGGCACCTCAGGGTCCGATTTTGTGGCCGGGGCCCCTCTGGGTCTAATTTTGTGGCCGGATCCCCTCAGGGTCCGATTTTGTGGCCGGGGCCCCTCAGGGTCCAATTTTGTGGGTGGGGCCCGATTTTGTAGCCGGGGCTCATCAGGGTTCGATTTTGTGGTTGGGGCCCCTCAGGGTCCGATTTTGTGGGTGGGGCCACTCTGGGTCCGATTTGGTGGGTGGGGCCACTCTGGGTCTGTTTTGTTGGATGGGGCTACTCAGGGTCCGATTTGGTAGGCGGGACCCCTCAGGGTCCGATTTGGCGGGCGGGTCCCCTCAGGGTCCGATTTGGTGGGCGGGTCCCCTCAGGGTCCAATTTGGTGGGCGGGGTCCCTCAGGGTCTGATTTGGTGGGCGGTGCCCCTCAGTGTCCGATTTTCTGGCCGGGGCCCCTCAGGGTCCGATTTTGTGGGTTGGGCCCCTCAGGGGCCGATTTTGTGGCTGGGCCCCTCAGGGTCCGATTTTGTGGTTGGGGCCCCTCAGGGTCCGATTTTGTGGTTGGGGACCCTAAGGGTCTGATTTTGTGGCCGGGGCCCATCAGGGTCCGATTTTGTGACTGGGGCCCATCAGGGTCCGATTTTGTGGCCGAGGCCCCTCAGGGTCCGATTTTGTTGGGGCCCCTCAGGGTCTGATTTTGTGGCAGGGGCCCCTCAGGGTCCGATTTTGTGGCAGGGGCCCCTCAGGGTCCGATTTTATGGGTGGGGCCCCTTAGGGTCTGATTTTGTGGGCGGAGCCCCTCTGGGTCCAATTTGGTGGGTGGGACCACTCTGGGTCCGATTTGGTGGGCGGGACCACTTTGAGTCCAATTTGGAGATCGGGGCCTCTCAGGGTCCGATTTGGTGGGCGGGGCCACTATGGGTCCGATTTAGTGGGCGGGGCCCCACAGGGTCTGATTTGGCAGGCGGGGCCCCTCAGGGTCTGGTTTGGTGGGCAGGGCCTCTCTGGGTCCGATTTGGTGGGTGGGGCCACTCTGGGTAAGATTTGGAGGCTGGGGTCACTCAGCCTCCGATTTGGAGGCTGGGGTCGTTGAGCTTCCGATTTGGAGGCCGAGGTCAAAGAGCCTCCGATTTGGAGGCCGGGGTGGATGAGCTTCCGATTTGGAGGCCGGGGTCGTTGAGCCTCCGATTTGGAGGCTGGGGTCGATCAGCCTCCGATTTGGAGGCTGGAGTCGCTCAGGCTCCGATTTGGAGGCTGGGGTCGCTCAGCCTCCGATTTGGAGGCCCTGGTGGCTCAGCCTCCGATTTGCAGGCCGGGGTGGCTCAGCCTCCGATTTGGAGGCCGGGGTGGCTCAGCCTCCGACTTGAAGGCCGGGGTGGCTCAGCCTTCGATTTGGAGGCCGGGGTGGCTCAGCCTTCGATTTGGAGGGCGGGGAGGCTCAGCCTTCGATTTGGAGGCCGGGGTGGCTCAGCCTTCGATTTGGAGGCTGGGGTGGCTCAGCCCCCGATTTGGACCCCAGGGTCGATCAGCCTCCGATTTGGAGGCTGGGGTCGCTCAGCCTCCGATTTGGAGGCTGGGGTCGCTCAGCCTCCGATTTGGAGGCCCTGGTGGCTCAGCCTCCGATTTGCAGGCCGGGGTGGCTCAGCCTCCGACTTGGAGGCCGGGGTGGCTCAGCCTTCGATTTGAAGGGCGGGGAGGCTCAGCCTTCGATTTGGAGGCTGGGGTGGCCCAGCCTCCGACTTGGAGGCCGGGGTGGCTCAGCCTTCGATTTGGAGGCCGGGGTGGCTCAGCCTTCGATTTGGAGGGCGGGGAGGCTCAGCCTTCGATTTGGAGGCCGGGGTGGCTCAGCCTTCGATTTGGAGGCTGGGGTGGCTCAGCCCCCGATTTGGACCCCAGGGTCGATCAGCCTCCGATTTGGAGGCTGGGGTCGCTCAGCCTCCGATTTGGAGGCTGGGGTCGCTCAGCCTCCGATTTGGAGGCCCTGGTGGCTCAGCCTCCGATTTGCAGGCCGGGGTGGCTCAGCCTCCGATTTGCAGGCCGGAGTGGCTCAGCCTCCGACTTGGAGGCCGGGGTGGCTCAGCCTTCGATTTGAAGGGCGGGGAGGCTCAGCCTTCGATTTGGAGGCTGGGGTGGCCCAGCCTCCGACTTGGAGGCCGGGGTGGCTCAGCCTTCGATTTGGAGGCCGGGGTGGCTCAAGCCTTCGATTTGGAGGCTGGGGTGGCTCAGCCTCCGATTTGGAGGCCGGGGTCGATCAGCCTCCGATTTGGAGGCCGGGGTCGATCAGCCTCCGATTTGGAGGCCTGGGTGGCTCAGCCTCCGATTTGGAGGCCGGGGTGGCTCAGCCTCCGATTTGGAGGCTGGGTGGCTCAGACTCCGATTTGGAGGCCGGGGTGGCTCAGCCTCCGATTTGGAGGCCGGGGTGGCTCAGCCTCCGATTTGGAGGCCGGGGTGGCTCAGCCTCCGATTTGGAGGCCGGGGTGGCTCAGCCTCCGATTTGGAGGCCGGGGTGGCTCAGCCTCCGATTTGGAGGCCGGGGTGGCTCAGCCTCCGATTTGGAGGCCGGGGTGGCTCAGCCTCCGATTTGGAGGCCGGGGTGGCTTAGCCTCCGATTTGGAGGCCGGGGTGGCTCAGCCTCCGGTTTGGAGGCCGGGGTGGCTCAGCCTCCGATTTGGAGGCCGGGGTGGTTCAGCCTCCGATTTGGAGGCCGGGGTGGTTCAGCCTTCGATTTGGAGGCCGGGGTCGATCAGCCTTCGATTTGGAGGCCGGGGTCGATCAGCCTCCGATTTGGAGGCCGGGGTCAATCAGCCTCCGATTTGGAGGCCGGGGTCAATCAGCCTCCGATTTGGAGGCCGGGGTCGATCAGCCTCCGATTTGGAGGCGCGGGTGGCTCAGCCTCCGATTTGGAGGCACGGGTGGCTCAGCCTCCGATTTGGAGGCCGGGGTCGATCAGCCTCCGATTTGGAGGCCGGGGTCGATCAGCCTCCGATTTGGATGCCGGGGTGGCTTAGCCTCCGATTTGGAGCCTGGGGTCACTCAGCTTTCGATTTGGCGTGTCGGCCCTTTAAGACTCATTTCGGTGCGCTGGCCCTTTAATAATCACTTTGGCGCGTCGGCCCTTTAAGAGCTAGTTTGGCTCACTGGGCTTCTAAATCAACTTTGGCAGACATTCTCTCTCAGGGGCATGCGTCATGTGATGAAGCTAGATTTGCATTTGTGCTGTGGGTTTTGCTTTAAGAGCTGATATTATGTGGCAGAAGCTCTGTCTTGGGGGTCAAGTGAAGTTCGTAGGCGTTGGCATAGTGACTGGGTGTACGTGCGCATATAAATGAGCTCAACTGCCATTTCAATCGCCTCAGGGCACGTTTTGCCATTTCCTATTGAAAAGCATTGGAGACAGTGCATTCCAATTATGGGAAAAAAAATTTTCAAGCGCAAATTGCGCAAAAACTACAAATTCGATCGACATGAAAAATACCTAGCACACCTCTCATGGACGCTGGCTTCGAAACGACACCTCAACGGAGTCTGTGCGTGTAGCGGTTCGGGCCATATTAATTGCGGAAATCAACTTAATAATAATAAGAAGAATAAGTTAGCAGCGTTCGGATTACAATATATTGGCTTTTTCAAACCACTATAGCTAGATGTGTACTTCCTGAAGGAAGTACAGATAGTGGTTTGAAATGGTGCCCGGGCTGCCCCTTTAAGAGAGACTTGCCTGCTGCCCCTGCAAGATTTTCAACTCAGGATCCGTTTTAACTGTGGGTGTCTCTCAGGGGCCACTTTGGCCTCAGGGTCTGATTTTGTGGGTGGGGCCCCTCAGGGCCCGATTTTGTGGGTGGGGTCCCTCAGGGTCTGATTTTGTGGCCGGGGCACCTCAGGGTCCGATTTGGTGGGTGGGGCCCCTCAGGGTCCGATTTGGTGGCCGGGGCCCCTCAGGGGCAAATTTGGTGGGTGGGACCCCTCAGGGTCTGATTTTGTGTCCGGGGCCCCTCAGAGTCCGATTTGGTGGTTGGGGCCCCTCAGGGTCCGATTTTGTGGCCGAGGCCCCTCAGGGTCCGATTTTGTGACCGGAACCCCTCAGGGTCCGATTTTGTGGGTGGGGCCCCTCAGGGTCCGATTTTGTGGCCGGGGCCCCTCAGGGTCCGATTTGGTGGGTGGGGACCCTCAGGGTCTGATTTTGTGGCCAGGGCCCCTCAGGGTCCGATTTTGTGGTGGGGACCCTCAGGTCCGATTTGGTGGGTGGGGCCCCTCAGGGTCCGATTTTGTGGCCGGGGCCCCTCAGAGTCCAATTTTGTGGTCGGGGCCCCTCAGGGTCCGATTTGGTGGCCGGGGCCCCTCAGGGTCCGATTTGGTGGGTGGGGCCCTCTGGGTCTGATTTGGTGGGCGGGGACACTCGGTCCAATTTGAAGGGGGGGCCCCTCAGGGTCCGATTTAGTGGGCTGGGCCACTCAGGGTCCGATTTGGTGGGCGGGGCCACTCAGGGTCCGATTTGGTGGGTGGGGCTCCTCAGGGCCCGAATTTGTGTTTGAGGCCCCCCAGTGTCTGATTTTGTGGGTGGGGCCCCTCAGGGTCCGATTTTGTGTCCAGGGCCCCTCAGGGTCCGATTTTGTGGTTGAGGCCCTTCAGAATCCGATTTGGTGGGCGGGGACCTCAGGGTCCGATTTGGTGGGTGGGGACCTCAGGGTCCGATTTGGTGGGCGGGGCCACTCAGAGTCCGATTTGGTGGGCGGGGCCACTCAGAGTCCGATTTGGTGGGCTGGGCCCCTCAAGGTCCGATTTGGTGAGTGGGGCCCCTCAGAGTTCAATTTGGTGAGCGGGGCCCCTCAGGGTCCGATTTGGTCAGCGGGGACCCTCAGGGTCCGATTTGGTCAGCGGGACCCCTCAGAGTAAGATTTGGTGGGCGGGGCCCCTCAGGGTCCGATTTTTTGGTTGGGGCCCTTCAGGGTCCGATTTTGTGGGTGGAGCCCCTCAGGGTCCGATTTTGTGTGTGGGGCCCCTCAGGGTCCGATTTTGTGGTTGGGGCCTTTCAGAATCCGATTTGGTGGGCGGGGCGCCTCAGGGTCCGATTTGGTGAGCGGGGCGCCTCAGGGTCCGATTTGGTGAGCGGGGCCTCTCAGAGTTCAATTTGGTGAGCGGGGCCCCTCAGGGTCCGATTTGGTGAGCGGTGCCCCTCAGGGTCCGATTTGGTGGGCAGGGCCTGTCAGGGTCTGATTTGGTGGGTGGGGCCCCTCAGTGTCCGATTTGCTGGGCGGGAGCCATTCTGGGTCTGATTTGGTGGACGGGGCCCCTCAGGGTCCAATTTTGTGGGTGGGGCCCCTCAGGGTCTGATTTTGTGGCCGGGGCCCCTCAGGGAACTATTTTGTGGTCGGGGCCCCTCAGGGTCTGATTTTGTGGGTGGGGCCCCTCAGGGTCCGATTTGGTTGGCTGCGCCACTCTGGGTTTGATTTTGTGATTGGGGCCCCTCAGGGTCCGATTTTGTGGGTGGGGCCCCTCAGGGTCTGATTTTGTGTCCGGGGCCCTTCAGGGTCCGATTTGGTGGGTGGGGCTCCTCAGGGTCCGAATTTGTGGTTGGGGCCCCTCAGTGTCTGATTTTGTAGGTGGGGCCCCTCAGGGTCCGATTTTGTGTCCAGGGCCCCTCAGGGTCCGATTTTGTGGTTGAGGCCCTTCAGAATCCGATTTGGTGGGCGGGGCCCTCAGGGTCCGATTTGGTGGGCGGGGCCACTCAGAGTCCGATTTGGTGGGCGGGGCCACTCAGGGTCTGATTTGGTGGGCGGGGCCCCTCAAGGTCCGATTTGGTGAGTGGGGCCCCTCAGAGTTCAATTTGGTGAGCGGGGCCCCTCAGGGTCCGATTTGGTCAGCGGGGCCCCTCAGGGTCCGATTTGGTCAGCGGGACCCCTCAGGGTCAGATTTGGTGGGCGGGGCCCCTCAGGGTCCGATTTTTTGGTTGGGGCCCTTCAGGGTCCGATTTTGTGGGTGGAGCCCCTCAGGGTCCGATTTTGTGTGTGTGGCCCCTCAGGGTCCGATTTTGTGGTTGGGGCCTTTCAGAATCCGATTTGGTGGGCGGGGCGCCTCAGGGTCCGATTTGGTGAGCGGGGCCTCTCAGAGTTCAATTTGGTGAGCGGGGCCCCTCAGGGTCCGATTTGGTGAGCGGTGCCCCTCAGGGTCCGATTTGGTGGGCAGGGCCTGTCAGGGTCTGATTTGGTGGGTGGGGCCCCTCAGCGTCCGATTTGCTGGGCGGGAGCCATTCTGGGTCTGATTTGGTGGGCGGGGCCCCTCAGGGTCCAATTTTGTGGGTGGGGCCCCTCAGGGTCTGATTTTGTGGCCGGGGCCCCTCAGGGAACTATTTTGTGGTCGGGGCCCCTCAGGGTCTGATTTTGTGGGTGGGGCCCCTCAGGGTCCGATTTGGTTGGCTGGGCCACTCTGGGTTTGATCTTGTGATTGGGGCCCCTCAGGGTCCGATTTTGTGGGTGGGGCCCCTCAGGGTCTGATTTTGTGTCCGGGGCCCTTCAGGGTCCGATTTTGTGGTTGGGGCCTTTCAGAATCCGATTTGGTGGGCAAGGCCGCTCAGGGTTCCGGTTTGGTGAGCGGGGCCCCTCAGAGTTCAATTTGGTGAGCAGGGCCCCTCAGGGTCCGATTTGGTGAGCGGGGCCCCTCAGGGTCCGATTTGGTGAGCTGGGCCCCTCAGGGTCCGATTTGGTCAGCGGGACCCCTCAGGGTCAGATTTGGTGGGCGGAGCCCCTCAGGGTCCGATTTTTTGGTTGGGGCCCTTCAGGGTCCGATTTTGTGGGTGGAGCCCCTCAGGGTCCGATTTTGTGTGTGGGGCCCCTCAGGGTCCGATTTTGTGGTTGGGGCCTTTCAGAATCCGATTTGGTGGGCGGGGCGCCTCAGGGTCCGATTTGGTGAGCGGGGCCTCTCAGAGTTCAATTTGGTGAGCGGGGCCCCTCAGGGTCCGATTTGGTGGGCAGGGCCTGTCAGGGTCTGATTTGGTGGGTGGGGCCCCTCAGTGTCCGATTTGCTGGGCGGGAGCCATTCTGGGTCTGATTTGGTGGGCGGGGCCCCTCAGGGTCCAATTTTGTGGGTGGGGCCCCTCAGGGTCTGATTTTGTGGCCGGGGCCCCTCAGGGAACTATTTTGTGGTCGGGGCCCCTCAGGGTCTGATTTTGTGGGTGGGGCCCCTCAGGGTCCGATTTGGTTGGCTGGGCCACTCTGGGTTTGATTTTGTGATTGGGGCCCCTCAGGGTCCGATTTTGTGGGTGGGGCCCCTCAGGGTCTGATTTTGTGTCCGGGGCCCTTCAGGGTCCGATTTTGTGGTTGGGGCCTTTCAGAATCCGATTTGGTGGGCAAGGCCGCTCAGGGTTCCGGTTTGGTGAGCGGGGCCCCTCAGAGTTCAATTTGGTGAGCAGGGCCCCTCAGGGTCCGATTTGGTGAGCGGGGCCCCTCAGGGTCCGATTTGGTGAGCTGGGCCCCTCAGGGTCCGATTTGGTGTGCAGGGCCCCTCAGGGTCCGATTTAGTGGGCGAGGCCCCTCAGGGTCCGATTTGGTGGGCGGGGCCACTCAGGGTCCGATTTGGTGGGTGGGGCTCCTCAGGGTCCGAATTTGTGGTTGGGTCCCCTCAGGGTCTTATTTTGTGGGTGGGGCCCCTCAGAATCCGATTTGGTGGGCGGGGCCCCTCAGGGTCCGATTTGGTGGGCGGGGCTACTCAGGGTCCAATTTGGTGGGCGGGGCCCCTCAGGGTCCGATTTTGTGGGTGGAGCCCCTCAGGATCTGATTTAGTGGCTGGGGCCCCTCAGGGTCCGATTTGGTGGGCAGGGACACTGGGTCCGCTTTGGTGGGCGGGGACACTCTGGGTCCGATTTTTTAAGCGGGGCCACGCTGGGTCCGATTTGTAGGCCAGGGTGGCTCAGCCTCCGATTTGGAGGTCGGGGTGGCTCAGCCTCCGATTTGGAGCCAGGGGTCACTCAGCTTTCGATTTGGCGCGACGGCCCTTTAAGACTCATTTTGGTGAGCTGACCCTTTAAGTATCACTTTGGCGCGTCGGCCCTTTAAGAGCCAGTTTGGCTCACTGGGCTTCTAAATCCACTTTGGCGCACATTCTCTCTCAGGGGCATGCGTCATGTGATGAAGCTAGATTTGCATTTGTGCTGTGGGTTTCGCTTTAAGAGCTGAAATTATCTGGCAGAATCTGTGTCCTGGAGAGGTCACGTGAAGTTCGTAGGCGTTGGCATAGTAACTGGGTGTGCCTGCGCATATCAATGAGCTTAACTGCCATTTGAATCGCCTCAGGGCACGTTTTGCCATTTCCCATTGAAATGCATTGGAGACAGTGCATTCCAATGACGGGAAAAAAAAATTTCAAACGCAAATTGCGCAAAAACTACAAATCCGATCGACACGAAAAATACTTAGCACACCTCTCGTGGACGCTGGCTTCGAAACGACACCTCAACGGAGTCTGTGCGTGTAGCGGTTCGGGCCGTATTAATTGCGGAAATCAACTGAATAATAAGAATAAGCAGCGTTCGGATTACAATATAGTGTTTTTTCAAACCACTATAATAAGTTAGCAGCGTTCGGATTACAATATAGTGTTTTTTTCAAACCACTATAATAAGTTAGCAGCGTTCGGATTACAATATAGTGGTTTTTTCAAACCACTATAATAAGTTAGCAGCGTTCGGATTACAATATAGTGTTTTTTTCAAACCACTATAATAAGTTAGCAGCGTTCGGATTACAATATAGTGTTTTTTTCAAACCACTATAATAAGTTAGCAGCGTTCGGATTACATGATAGTGTTTTCTTCAAAGCACTATAAATATAAGAAATCGGATTACAATATGTTGCTTGAACCTAGAGTTTCAAGCACCATAAATATAGATAATAGTAAATTATTGATTTCCTCCAGGCAGGATAAAATTAGTATTAGAGACCTCAATCTAGGGAAAGGGGAGGCGTCAGCATGGGCTTGAAACGCAGAGGGCTGTATTTTAGTCCCAGTCCATCCCAAGTCACAATATCCAGAAAAAGGAAATGTTTACAGAAGTGAAGAACATTTAGCGTTCAAACTCTGTTTAACAAATTTTATGGCGGAAAAGACAGATGTAAAAGCTTGCCTCACTGATCAAACCCATAGTTCTTCCCTCCTGGACTGAGTTTGGAACTGATGCTCAGTCTATGATGTTGCCACGTTAATTATTGCTAGGCAACTTCCTTTTATGGTGAGATGCCCCTTTAAGATTCCATCCTCGGATTCTATTATGACATCACTGATGACATGTTAACATTCCACCCCAAGATTCCATTATGACATCATAATGCACCACGGCTACTTAGCCAAGTGCTTACTGCCCAGGTGTCATTGTTGTCAGTGATTGGCTGCGAAGCTGGTGATATACTGACTGCGCTTGGATTTGTTTGAAATGTCTGACATTTCTTCACATAAACTTGAGGAGTTGGCACTACTCCGGGAGATTCTTACCACCTATTCCCCTGACAATGTGCTACCAATACCCGATGGCGTCCTCAGCTTCACTTACCGGCTGGTTATGAAGCTAGTGAGAGACTGCCTGACCAAACACCAACAAGGTCGTATAAGCTCAGAATATCTTGAGCATTTACAGATGAACATCAGGACATTAGTACAACAGGTAAGTAACAGACAATCTGGGTAAAGCATATAAAACAATAATGGATAATATTCATAAAATACAAGCTGGGGAGGGGGGCGGTGATAGCGTGGGCCCGCGTGCTCTTCAATGCCAGGGCTGAATTTTACTCCCAGTCCACCCTGGTCACAATATGTAAAAAAAATAGTAAATGGTTACACATGTAAACAATATTTAGCATCCAAAACCTGGTTAAAATAATTTTGGGTGGGTAAGATGGATATAAAAGCCTGATCAGAAGAGCAAAGCCATGGTTTTCCGTCTTTCCCTGATTCTGGTTCTGATGCTCAACCCATAATGTTGCCAACTTAATTGTTACTAGAATGTTGCCAGGCAACCTTCCTTTATGGTTAGATGCCCCTTTAACCCCTTCACCACCTTGCAATTTTCCGTTTTTGTGCTTTCTTTGTTTTGCTCCCCTTCTTCTCAGATCCAGAACACTTTTTGACCATCAATATAGCCTATGAGGGCTTGTTTTTTGCAGCCCGAGTTGTAGTTTTTAATGACACTATAGATTACATATATTGTACTTGAAAACGGGAAAAAATTCAAGTGCGGTGAAATTGTAAAAAAGTGCAATTCCACAATTCACTAAATGCTAAAACTGACCTGGTAATATGATTCTACAGGACAGTACGCGAATGCAGATACCAAACATGTATAGGTCCTTTTTTTTTCTATTTAAGTGGTGGAAAAAAAATCTGAACGCCGGCAATGAGTCGGTGTTCATAAAAGATGATCAATGGACAGGCACACTGGTCTTCTGCACACCCCCGGCTTTTATGATAACCCATTGCAACCCCAGAATCATGTGACAAGGGCTCTGATGAGCGAGACTTGAGACACGGTTCGGTCCGAACGTCTTAAATGCCGTTGTTAGTGATTAACAGCAGCATTTAAGTGGTTGACAGCCAAAATCCATCTGCATCTATTTGCGGGACAAGACAGCTTATCACACCATCAACTGTCATGTGCGGGTAGAGATGCGGGCTCTGTCACTGCCTAAAAAAGACAGGCACACGACCTTGGACGTACCTATACTTTCAAAGTTGTAAATCGGTTAAGGTTCCATCCCTGATTCCATGATGACATCACTGATGACATGTTAACATTCCACCACAAGATTCCATTATGACATCATAATGCACCACCACTACCTGCCCAAGTGCTTACTGCCCAGGTGTCATTGTTGTCAGTGATTGGCTGTGAAGCTGTTGATATACTGACTGCGCTTGGATTTGCTTGAAATGTCTGGAATGTCTTCAGATATACTTGAGGAGTTGGCACTACTCCAGGGGATTCTTACCACCTATGCCCCTGACAAAGTGCTACCCCTACCCGATGGCGTCCTCAGCTTCACTTACCGGCTGGTTGTGAAGCTAGTGAGCGACTGCCTGACCAAACACCAACAAGGTCGTATAAGCTCAGAATATCTTGAGCATTTACAGATGAACATCAGGACATTAGTACAACAGGCAACAGACAATCTGGGCAAAGCATATAAAACAATAATGGATAATATTCACAGCACATGAAACAATAATGAATAAAATTCACAAAATACAAGTTTATTTACATGAAATATGTATTTTGGCCAAGAGCAATATAATTTATAGCTTATAAGAAATATCCATATATGTAGTAATTGTAGCTGTAGATTGCAGGAGTAAAATGATGACATAAATAGCGTCCTATATTCTCTACTTTCTCTCATGATTTTCCTTTTTTGTTTATTTCCATTTTTATAGGCTGAAGAAAGATCCCAATATGGAGATTTGACCTTTTTTAAAGAATTGGTCGCACAGTTCCTGATTGTACTACGGCATATAGCCCGCTCACGGAAGCTTTTGGTAAGAATCCGTCATCTTCTATATCTCATGTCTTTCTTGTCTGATCTCCTCCAGATTACTAGTCATATAGCAGATTGTCATATTTCTCATTCTAGAAGCCCCCTGTCCGCTCCAGGCAGATACAGGATCTTTTATGGCAGCCTGTCTCTGCTCCATCCTCGGTGGGGACAGTCTGTACTGTGCTCAGTGGTGCGGACCTTTCATATCACATCGGTCTCGCTTTATCTTCACAATCTTCCTTCTTGTAAATGCTGCAGTTCTGGTAATAGATGTTATTGGAGAACTGTCGTATATACAAGTCCCTTATATATTAATGTGGATTTACTGGACGGAGCGGCCGTGTATATTCCCCGCCATTATGTAAATCCAGCTTTAGTCCATTCTGTCTTTTGTGTACTGTAATTTAGTATTTGTGAATTGTTATATTAATTGCGCATATTATATCCATCAGAGAACACCGGAGGGTGACTCCAAAGAGGGGAAACACCGAAATATCGCTGACCCCAATACCAGTGAGCCAGGGCTAAAAAGCGATCTGATTGAAGGTAAGCTGATCATCTTGCATTCCTACAAATATTAATATTATGGAGACACCAGAGAATATAAAATTTACTCTTCATCCTCTGTATGAGGCCGGTGACGACTCCTGAACCTCCTATAGACTATAATGGAGAGGGCTCATGCAAATCTGAAAACCCCTCTGGTTCTCTCTTGTGGGATCTTCTCAGCCCCAAAATGCACAGAGGACCTCACAGGGTCCCCATCCAAGTCACTGTCAGATCCCAAGCAATCACACATTTATGGTAGAGTATATCTATCTATGGATGTGCCATAAGTATATCCAGTATGTGCAGAATATCCATAGAACTAGTATTATGCCATTTACTTGTCTTTCCTTCCTTATATCGATGTGTTATATATTCAGTTCTGATATCGTCTAATACATGATGTCTCATTATTTTATCATTATATTAGAGACAACTGAGCCGGCAACTGCTGACGGTGGAATATCTGAGACACCAGAGATCCCCGAATCTGCCAGTGTAAGTATCAGAGAAAACATCTGTATATCATCAGATAACGGGGTATGAATTACACATCACATGTTACACCCCAGAGTACAGTGGGTTAACGCTATTCTTAATGTAGATTGGACCTATTATTATTATTCCTGTCTCCTCTGTGTGATGTCCCTTACCATCCCCTCCATACAATGATATATGTGTATGGAGGATATCCCTATAATATAATAGTGTCTGGGGAGCGTCCTGCTGCTATCATGTCCTCTACATCTGCTGCAGTGTAATCAGCGGGGACATAATGTAGAGAAGTTCCTGCATCTGCAGCTTTTAATTTCCTGCAACTTTTATGTCTCATTGTCATTTCTTATTCTTCTAGGCCGTTGTCAGATCATTGACCCCTATGAGAAAACCAAGTAAAAGCGACTATACCCGGATCAAAGAGATCGGCAGTGGAGCTTTTGGGTGAGCGTTATGTATAATCTTCATTTTTCCCAAACTCCTTATGATGATGCCTCTTTCTATATGTCCTGCCTTAGGGAAATTCCTGTATATGAGTCTACATCTAAATGTTACTGTATTCCAAGACATGTAACATTTTTATTTTTTCATCCCATAGAGCTTTGTAAAGACTTGTTTTTTTTGTGTTGAGCTGTTGTTATCGGTACCACTTTGCACTAGATCTATTCTACATCTAGTCATCTAGTCCAGATCTACTGTATTTTTCAGACTATAAGACGCACCGGACCATAAGACGCACCCCAAATTTTGGGGTGGAAAATAGGGGAAAAAAATAATGTGTCAAATGGGGGTCCGTCTTACAGTCTGAATTCCGTGGGGTGGCTGTGCTCTGTGGGGTGGCTGTGTCCGTGGGGTGGCTGTGCTCTGTGGGGTGGCTGTGCTCTGTGGGGTGGCTGTGCTCTGGTCACAATATACTTACAAATCTTGTTGTGGCGGTCCCATGGCGGGGGTCCCAATGCAGCCTCCCTGTGCTCTGTGGTGCGGTGGTGTCGGGGCTCTGTAGTGTGGCTGCAGCGGGGCTCTGTGCTGCGTGGGGGGCTCCGTCTGCATTTCGTTAAAGCCCGAAAGCCTCCCGCAGCTCAGTTGCTGCGACGCGGAGGCCTCCGGACAGATGGCTGCCAGGGGCCTCTGGAAAGATGGCCGCTGCTCAGTTTCAGATCTCCGCAGCGAGATCTTGTCCCGAGATCTTGTCCCGAGATCTCGGGATGAGATCTCGTTGCCGTGAATTGAATTTGAGTATGCGCCACTCCCGGCGGCCATCTTTCTGGAGGCCACCGCGCTGCAGCAACGGAGCTGCGGGGGCTTTCAGGCTTTAACGAAATGCCGGCGGAGCCCCCCACGCAGCAGATCCCTGCTGCAGCAACACTACAGAGCCCCGACCCCACCGCACCACAGAGCACAGGGAGGCTACATTGGGACCGCCGTCATGAGACCGCTGCAACAGAATTTCTAAGTATATTGCTACCATAAGACGCACCCCCATTTTCACCAAAAAATTTTTGGGAAAAAAATGCGTCTTATGGTCCAAAAAATACGGTATTTGTCATGATTCAGCTCAGTTATCATGTGATATGGATGAAAACCTCCCATAAGTGATCATTCATGCTGAGTTATTTTGTGTATTTCCAGACATTGATTTCTAGTGACGGCCATACACCTATTATTAACTATTAGTGATGAGCGAGTATACTCGTTACTCGAGATTTCCGAGCATGCTCGGGTGTTCTCCGAGTATTGGATGTGCTTGGAAATTTCGTTTGTGTCACCGCAGCTGCATGATTTGTGGCTGCTAGACAGCCTGAATACATGTGGGGATTTCCTAACAAACACACAATCCTCCTCACATGTATTCAGGCTGTCCAGCAACCACAAATCATGCAGCTGCGGTGACACAAACTAAATTTCTGAGCACGACCAAACTACTTGGAGATCACCCGAGTATGCTCAGAAATCTTGAGTAACGACTCGCTCATCACTATTAACTATTAGGACAGAAGATCATTTGAAATATAGACAGACTGTTAGTAAGAATTCTGTATAAATTATGGCTTTTTCTCCTCTACAGGGCCGTCCACTTAGTGCGTCATAAAGACATAAACAAGGTATTCGCCATGAAGAAACAAGACCGGAGTAACCTGGATCGTCCAGAGTATCTTGAAATGGCCTACCTGGAAAGGGACATCGCAATATTCTCTGATTGTCCCTTTGTTGTCTCCACGCTTTGTTCCTTCCCAACTAAACGACATCTGTGTATGGTCATGGACTTTGGAGCAGGTAAGACATATCCATTGTATCTCTATCCAGCCCATTTCTGCTTAAATATATAAAGCTATCAATGTATTTATATGTCATTAATCTACATGCTCAGAAGAACAGTTTTGGAGGGTTGCCTCTTTCTGACAGATAATAATTTTCATTGCTTCTTATTGCATTTTTTCTTCTGATGTTGGGCGATCAAAAACACTGCAATTCCATCTGAGTTTATTTGTTTTTATATTATTTATTTTGAATGGAGAAAAAGTGATTTTTATATTTATTTTCTTTCCCCAAATATTTTTATTATTTTTTAGTCTCCATAAGGGACCTGAACTTGTGATTATATAATCGTAAATACTATGTACTGCAATATGGGCATTGCAGAATATGGTGAAAATCTTGGTCCACTATGAAGCCAAGCTACACAGTGACTGTCACAGAAGTACCATAGTGGCAAGGATAGTAGTCTTCCTCAGACACTCAGCAGCCATAGCAAACCACTGACATGGAATGGGGGCGATGAGTGCTTAGAGCAGCTCGCCTCCAGGTCACCTGCTGTAAATGCCGCTGTCAGATATTGACAGTGTAATGTAAGAGTTTACCAGCAGGGGGCAGATCTCAGCTCTTTTTTATGGGATTACCCTGCAGTATACGCTCTACATCACACAGTGTATCTCTATGATTGACTCCCTGCCCCAATGTCTCACCTTATTTCTCATTCACACTCATCATGTGTAATTTACATTGTAAAAAACCCTCACCTGTCATATTTGCTTTCTGCTCTAGGAGGAGACTGTGACAGTCTCTTAAAGTTTTATGGCCGTTTACCGCTCTCCTTGGCCCGCTTGTATGTTGCAGAAACGGTTCTTGCTGTGGAATATCTGCACAGCTTTGGTGTGGTTCACCGAGACCTGAAGCCTTTAAAGTAAGTGAACGCTGCAGTATAATAAAGGGAGAGACAGTTATAGTTTGGTATACAGTCTGTGGGTTATTACTTAGGGCTGACAATATCTTTTCTTTCACAGCCTCATAATATCATCAACTGGACATATCAAAGTCACCGATTTTGGGCTTTCAAAACTCGGACTCATGAGACCAACATCAGACATTTACAAGGTTCGAAGTTTTGACATCACCAGAGAGTTCCGTGATAAAGAGGTTAGCTATAGATTAAAAACTTATTCTTCACAGATCTGATCTATTTCTGCTTCTCTGACATTTTCTCACATAGAAAACTTTTACACTGATATTATTTGTCACAGTAATTTTCATTGATCATCTTCTCATTGTTCTGTTGGTTTCCAGACGAGCGGCACCTTGCATTATATGGCCCCAGAAGTCCTCTTAAAAGCGGGCTATGGAAGGCCTATTGACTGGTGGTCAATAGGGATCATCACATATCAATTTCTTACCGGCAATTTGCCATTTAAAGGAAGATGCGAAGAAGAGATTTTCCTCAGAATCATAACGGGTAAGTAAAATAATCTGAATGCTGTGTTTTGCCATAGTAATTTGGTTGAGTTGTTAGGTTCATACTTTGGTTTAGCTACTTGTTGTTTTTGATAGTTTTTTAAATTATAGTAAATATAGACTTTCTTTTCTGTAACATTTACATTTTATATAACAGAAGACATCACTTTGAAATTTAAAAATCGTGCTGTTCATCCCGATGCTCAAAACTTCATAACTCAGCTGCTCAGAAAAACTCCCAACTGTAGACTCGGGACAGGTAATGTATATAGTAGTATTAATAATGACTTATAACTCCACTGTGACCTGACAAATAGATAATTTCCATGAGGATTAGCACTGAGGTCTCTGCGTTACCTCCTTGTCTATTTCCCATTCTTCATGCCATGACTTACAGTATATTTTGGCTCTGCTATATCTTCAGTTTAGATTACCATAAAATGTACAGTCTTCCTAATATTGTCTGGATCACTTTTTTCTTGTCTTCCATTTCCAGGAGGAGCAAATGAAATCAAGAGCCATCCATTCCTGAGAAAGTTAGATTTTGAGAATCTTGAAAATCAGGAGCCAGCGTTTAGGCCAATTCTTAGGTCAGAGGAGGACACCCACTACTTTCCCAGTAAGTAGAATGAGACGTCATCTGGTTAAAGCTGCCGTTTGTCTTGTCTTTTATTTTATGTGACAATATGTTCCCATCATTATGAGTAATAACATGGTGACGGTCTGTGATTATATTAATAATCTCTGATAATACTTGTATTTTGTAGCTTGTATTGAGAGACGCAAACATATAGATTCAGATGAGAGTGACACAAGTGAAGTCAGTGATTGGCCAGAAAGCCTAAACTATGTGTCATCTTCTCAAAGACTTTCTAAGGTAAGTATGTGATCAGTAAATCCACAAAACTATAACTAAAATAATATAAAAACTCTCTCTCTGTATATATATTTAATTTTACTCTGTGTATTTTAGCTATATGCAACCAATACCAGGATGAAGAGCAATGAAGATCATGAGCCATCTCCAGATTGTTCTCTAGAGACAAGCACAAAACACTCAGACGTGTGAGTAGATTATTATTATGGGGTATAGTACTGACATATCTTCAGAATACCAAATACAAGTTGCATATGACACAATACTAAATCTAGAATCCACCATTCCATGATTGATCATCACTGTGGGGTCTGGCTTGTCATAACGCTGGTGATAACAGTTGATCATTGTGACCAGCCTTTCATTTCCATTTCATTAAAGCCCTTTATTACTAGTTATTCTTCATTCTTGCTGATAGAAGGCAGTTCTGTGCAAGGTATACCCTTCATTTTGTCCTAATTGCCCATAAAAAAGGAGTCATTTTATTTTTCATTGCTTTCACTTGTAATTTATTTATTTTTCTTCTACTAAACAGGCAGAAAGATTCTCCTACTAGAAATGATGGTGATAATCAGTGTTTCACTACTGAAAACAACAAGTCACCCTCTCCCATATTGTCAGGTAAGTGCAGGTCTATAGGAGATCTTGTTGTCGTCACTGATCAAAAGGTGTTAATGTAAATGTTACATGAGGACTCAGAAAATCACTGCTTTTCTGTGCCTTTAAAATAAACAACAATCCAACACGTTAATGTATAAAATTCTCACTCTTATGGGCTGCGCATTAAAAGGTATAAGGGGCCATACAGTCTGGTGCCTGATACTGAAACTTTTTTCAGTTTTGTGTTTTTATTTTTCGCTCCCTTTATTTCCAGAGCCATAACTTTTTTATTTTAAGGTCAATATGGCCGTGTGAGGGCTTATTTTTTGTGGGATGAGTTGTACTTTTGAACAATACCATTGGTTTTACCAAGTCTTGTAACAGAAAACAGGAAAAAAATTCCAAGTGCGGTAAAATTGCAAACAAAATGCAATCCCGCACTTAATTTTCGATTGGCTTTATTGCTAGGTTCACTAAATGCTAAAACTGAACGGCGATTTTGATTTTGCAAGTCATTACAAGTTCGTAGACACCAAACAAGTCTAGGTTCTTTTTTATCTAAGTGGTTAAGAAAAATTCCAAACTTTGCAAAAAAAAAAAATTGCACCCTTTTCTGAGACCAGTAGCGTCTCCATTTTTCGTGATCTCTGGTTGGTTGAGGGCTTATTTTTTGTGCGCCGAGCTGACGTTTTTAATGATAACACTTTTGTGCAGATACGTTCTTTTGATTGCCCGTTATTGCATTTTAATGCAATGTCGTGGCGACCAAAAAAACGCAATTCTGGCATTTTGATTTGTTTTCTCGCTCAGCCATTTTGCGATAGGGTTAATCCTTTTTTTATTGATAGATCGGGTGATTCTGAACATGGTAATACCAAATATGTGTAGGTTTTATTTTTTTTATTGTTTAATTTTGGATGGGGCAAAAGAGGGGTGATTTAAAATCTTGTTTTTGTTTTATTTTTTTATATTTTTAAAAACATTTTTTTAATTTTGGCATGCTTCAATGGCCTCCATAGGAGGCTAGAAACTGCCATAACTGGATCGCCTCTGCTACATAGAGGAGATGCATAGATTACCTCTATGTAGCAGAATTACAGGTGTGCTATGAACGCCGACCACAGGGTTGCGCTCATAGCAATCCGGCATCAGCAACCATAAAGATATGACTCTAATCTTTTGACTTGATATGAATCTAATCTTATAAGAGTTTATCATTGACATGTTTTTCTTACTTTTTTATATGATTTTCCAGTTGGGAACAAAAATAAATCTGCATTAAACCTGGGAGAACAGAAAAACCCAGAAATAGTAGCAGAGACAGAACCTAGCAGAGGTAAGTGTGACAATAAGGTCTATGTTGTGTGATGTCGGCGACTGAGAAAAATTCATGAGGAGGAGATGTTATATGTCAGTGGTGGATTGTCTCATCTATGACTGACAATGATCATTGACTTGTTTTTCTTTTTTTTATATGAATTTCCAGTTGAGATGAAAAATACATCTGCATTAAAACTGGGAGAAGAGCAAGACCCAGAAATTGTAGCAGAGACAGAATCTAGCAGAGGTAAGTGTGACAAAAAGGTCTATGTTGTCTGATGTCGGCGACTAAGAATAATTCACAAGGAGGATATATTATATGCAGTTATAAGCGAGTGTGCTCTTTCCTCTTTACATGCTCGGGTGTTCTCGGAGTAGTTTGGGCGTGCTCGGAAATCAAGTTTTAGTCCCCACAGCTGCATGATTAGAGACTGCTAGACCGCCTGAATTCATGTGAGGATTTCCGAAGAAACAGGCAATCCTTCCCACATGTATTCAGGCTGTCTAGCAGCTGCAAATCATGCAGCTGTGGGGACTAAACCTTAATTCACGAGCACGCTCAAAAGGCTAGGAGAACACCGGAGCATGCTCGGAAAACTCGAGAAACGAACACACCCCCTCATCACTATATGTCAATGGTGGGATTTTGAGATCTTTGACTGACAATGATCATTGACTTGTTTTTCTTACTTTTTTATATGAATTTCCAGTTGATACAAAAAATACATCTGCATTAAAACTGGGAGAAGATCAAGACCCAGAAATAGTAGCAGAGACAGAACCTAGCAGAGGTAAGTGTGACAAAAAGGTCTATGTTGTCTGATGTCGGCGACTGAGAATAATTCATGAGGAGGAGATGTTATATGTAGTGATAAGCGAGTGTGCTCTTTACTCGAGTTTTCCGAACATGCTCGGGTGTTCTCTGAGTAGTTTGGGCGTGCTCGGAAATCAAGTTTTAGGTCCCGCAGCTGCATGATTTGAGACTGCTAAACAACCTGAATTCATGTGAGGATTTTCGAAAAAACATGCAATCATCCCCGCATGTATTCAGGCTGTCTAGCAGCTGCAAACCATGCAGCTGCGGGGACTAAAATTTAATTTCCGAGCACGCCCAAAATACTCGGCGAACACCCAGAGAACACCTAAGCATGCTTGGAAAATTCAATTAACGAGCACAATCGCTCGTCACTACATATAATATATCCTCCTCGGGAATTATTCTCAGTTGCCGACATCAAACAGTCAGTCCCTGCAGCTGCATGACTTGCGGCTGACAGCCTGAATACATGTGGAGATTGCCCGTTCTTTAGCAAAAATCCCCACATGTATTCAGGCGTTCCAGCAGCCGCAAATCATGCAGCTGCAAGGACTAAAACTTATTTCACGAGTACGCTCAAAATACATGGAGAACACCCGAGCATGCGCGGAAAACTCCAGTAACGAGCACACTCGCTCATCACTATAAGTCAATGGTGGGATTTTCACATCTATGACTGACAATGATCATTGACTTGTTTTTCTTACTTTTTTACATGAATTTCCAGTTGAGACAAATACATCTGCATTAAAACTGGGAGAAGATCAAGACCCAGAAATAGTAGTAGAGACAGAATCTAGCAGAGGTAAGTGTGACAATAAGGTCTATGTTGTCTGATGTCAGCGACTGAGAATAATTCACGAGGGCGATATATTATATGTCAATGGTGGGGTTTTCACATCTATGACTGACAATGATCATTGACTTGTTTTTCTTACTTTTTTACATGGATTTCCAGTTGAGACAAATACATCTGCATTAAAACTGGGAGAAGATCAAGACCCAGAAATAATTGTAGAGACAGAATCTAGCAGAGGTAAGTGTGACAATAAGGTCTTTGCTGTCTGATGTTGGCGACAGAATAATTCACGAGGACGATATATTATATGTCAATGGTGGGATTTTCACATCTATGACTGACAATGATCACTGACTTGTTCTTCTTACTTTTTTACATGAATTTCCAGTTGAGATGAAAAATACATCTGCAATAAAACTGGGAGACGATCAAGACCCAGAAATAGTAGTAGAGACAGAGTCTAGCAGAGGTAAGTGTGACAATAAGGTCTATGTGGTCTGATGTTGGCGATTGAGAATTATTCACGAGGAGGAGATGTTATACAATTGCCACATGTATGATGATTGACAATGATCACTGACTGGTTTTTTTTTTACATTTTATATGAATTTCTAGTTGAGAAGAAAAATAACTCTGCAAAAATACTGGTAGAAGAGCAAAATGGCCAAATAGTAGAAGAGCGAAAACCTAGAAGACGTAAGTGTGATAATAAAGTCAATATTGTTTGATGTTGGCCAGTGAGAATAATTCATGTGGAGAAGATGTTATCTGTCAGTGGTGGGATTGTCACATGTATGATGACTGACAATGATCCTGTTCCTCTGCACGGATAAGATTTCTCTACCGTCCTGCCACAATGACACCAAAGCAGTATCCTCTAATATGGAGTTCCATTACTTACATTAGTTTTATATCTCTTCTCCTAGATTCCATCTTCCGCCGGATTATATCATCCTGCCGGCGAGGATTATCCAGGGCCGCTCGCAGCATCAGAAGATGCATTTGTCCAATCTGTCCATAGGGCACAATATACATCTAGTACAGCAAGTCCATCATCAAAGCTGTACTTGGGCAGCACGGTGGCTCAGTGGTTAGCACTGTTGCTTTGCAGCACTGGGATCCTGGGTTTAAATGTCACTAAGGAAAACATCTGCATGGAGTTTGTATGTTCTCCCCGTGTTTGCTTGGGTTTCCTCCGGGTACTCCGGTTTCCTCCCACACACCAAAGACATACTGATAGGGAATTCCTAATTTAAAAAAGTAAAATAAAAATTCTGAATTAATGTTCCTTTGTAATAGAATATTTCTGAAATATATGGCATACCAATACTGTACGTCGTACATGTTTGAAGCACCCTCATGAAGTTTTGTTTTTTCACTAAACTTGTATGTGTTGTAGTGTGGTTGGGTAATATACTTCCCTACTGCCCTCTTCTCTGAGATCAAGCTCTGTCCGACTCCACTTTTGTGTGATGTCATAACTACATAGTTACATACATAGGTTGAAAAAAGACCTAGGTCCATCAAGTTTAACCTTTCTCCACCAATTGTCCATTTTGTCACTAAATTAAATATAACCCACAATGTTATGTGTATTGAGGAAATCATCCAGCCCTTTTTAAAAACTGTTGTAGTCTGCTATTACTAGTTCTTGTGGTCGGCATTCCACAGTGTCACTGCTCTAACTGTAAATAACCCTTTCCTATTTAGTTGTTGGAATCGCCTGTCATCGCTCTTTAGCTCACTCTATGCTCTCGGTGTGAGCGAGAAGTCTCTTCTATAATGGGAGCCTATGGAGCCTTGTTCTGATGCTTCATAGGCTTACATTGTTAAAGGGAACCTGTCACCTCGTTTTTCAGCTATAAGCTGCGGCCACTGCTTTTCGGGGCTTATCTACAGCATTCTAGAATGCTGTAGAAGGGCAGTGGCCGTGGCTTATAGCTGAAAAACGAGGTGACAGGTTCCCTTTACTCACTTCATACTTGCCGATGTGGGAGATGATGTGACCTGGTCATCATCTAGCCGTGACAATTATTCCCTTATAAAAGCTTCTAGAGACATGCATAACCAGTAGGACTTGGGCATCCTAGGACAGTCCCACTTGGACTATATTCACATTGGACTATGATCAGTGGCTCTGTCGGTATTTGTGTCTGAAGCCTCGGAGGATGGGATTCAGATGTTCGCACCAACAGGAACATTGACTATAATGATGCAGGCAGAGTCAGTGTTCTATGTTGGCATCATTATATGCCTATTTGAGGCAGGCACCAAGACGCCATCTTGGTGTCTGCCTCAAAACGGCATACAAGGCCAAAAATTATGTCCTACAGAGCACACAGTGACTCCATCTACATCATTATAATCAATGGCTTCATTAACACAAACATCGGAAAACGTTTTTCTAGGGCTTCAGCTGCAAGCCCCCGACCGTAGACAAAGACACAATGTGAACTTAGATTAAGTAATTAAGTTATAGCCATCAAGAAGAAAGAAAAAAAATGGATCCAGCTTACTGCTTGTAGTCCAAATGGAGATCGTAAAGAATAACTTTTAAATAGTCTGTGGTCTGGCGCATGGGTCGAGATACATACCAAGCTAGCTCCATAGTCAGATAGCCTGTTGAGAAGTATATATGGAGGGAGAGGAGATGTAAGAAGTACACGCATCAAGGCAAGGTATTGTGGCATCAAATATTAGTCCAGTATAATAAACTGTGATATGGACCACTATATTAACCCATATTCAGTAGATGAAAAAGAACTGAAGGGTTAAAGAGCGCCAAAACACTTATAAAATAAATCAATAGTAAACCTCCCTCCATATATACTTCCCAACATTTGCACTCAGGACATGGTTTTTGATGTACTTAAATTAATGCATTTAGCAACAATATACATCTGAAATTTTTTTTGCATAGGGCTTAGTGTATTTTGCACATCATATTGATTATGTGGACTAGCTACACACATTATACGTATACAATTGTGTGATGTTATATAGAGCTTGTTATTGCTCCCATGATAATAGCTTATGTTCAATAACCGCTGTCTTTTAAACGTTTTTAATCATTTTTTTGGTGGTTTGTGTATCCCATGTAATAAAATTGACAATTTTTCTATGGTGATCCCTGCATTTGGTGTATGTCTTCTTGGTTCTTTTTTTGTGATTTACATGTGATTTGGACATACTGTGGTTGGATCCCCTCTAATTAGTCTTATTATCTGATGGTGCCCTCCGCATCCTTGTAGATAGCTTCAAAAAGTAGTAGTAGTAGTAGTATATGTAATTACTGCTATCTCCTGCCAAATTCCTTAGTGAGGAGTGCCGAACATTTATTCAGGTTATTTTTCAACCCAGAACTCTTAAGACAACGCATAGGTTAAAAAACCACTATACCAATAATAGATATGCCATGTTCTTGTATGGACCTTGAGAATATATTCATGTCAGAAGGAGCAAACATCAGAAGGAAGGGTCGGAGGTTGATCATAGAACTTTGCTTTACCTTATTGACTTAAAGGAGTGTAAAACATGAACCGATTGGCTTTATTAAAAAAAATAAAGCTTTTTCCTGATCCCAAGAGACAATCAGAGTGGACATACAGGCATTTAGGATTCATGGCGGTCAGAGCCAGAACAAAGAACAATTAGTTCCAGTCAGAGCACAACAGTTCATTTTAATGGCTACATTTCATCAGTAACATTCCCTTTATAATCTACAGTAGATGATAAATGGATCTGGCAGATTTAATGGGAATGTGTCCATTTTTTTTCTCAACAATTGGAAAAAAAATGCAAAAACGTATATTTTTTAATGGTATAAAATAGAAATCTTTGCTCATATTTTCAACTTGAAAAACTGGAGGTAGTGGGGGGCAACGGCTGATATTTGCCGTAAAAATTTAGTCTAATGTGAGATAGTGCAACTGCAGTACACATTGGTGGGATCTGCTCCATGTGTGAGACGTCACTCCTCGCCTTCTAGATGTTTGCCAAAGGATAAGGCAGGATGAAGCGTAGGAGCCATTTTGTTAGTGGCGGCAAAGTGGTATTTACAAGTGGAAAGTGACACAGAGGTCGGTCGTTAGCACAGAGTCTGTTAGTTGAAGGTGCGCTGCTCACCGTTTCATTCAGTGGCCGCATGAGATACAAGGCTCAGCAGACCGTCACACATGATGGGACTAGATACATGGCTGTGCTCAGTGTAAAGCCTCACTCAAATGTACAGTATAAGGTGGGGACATCTGAATGAGGCTTTACACTGACTGAGCAGAGATGAGTCAGTGTTCAGAGCACAGCAGTGTGATGATGAACTCTGAATACTGGAATGAGTACAGATCAGGAGCCTGACACTGTACGACTAATCCCAGGCTACTGAGCTGCTCAATAGCCTGATATTACTACAGCGTCAGGCTCCTGATCTGTGCTCACCACATCTCACAACTGCTGTGCAGACCTCCTGTCACCAACAGCTGCGTGAGCTGTTGATATGGGGGTGTAAATTGTAGCCAAGAGCACAGTTCTGGACTACAATAAAATGGCACCTGACTCCCCCGCAGCTGTGAACTGGACACCCCATGGGGAATGCACAGTCCACAGCTGAACAGACACAATATAGGAGATTGAAACTTACACATTTAAAGAGCATCCAGCCCTACATGATCCATAACACAAAAGATAATTATTAAAAATATTCCTTTTATTAATCATCACATAAAAGCACAATAGTTATAGTATTAATAGATGCAGTGGTTGGTGTTGGTAAACAAACAAAAATTACCCGGAACTACTCAAAGCATAGACATAATAATATGCACCATTTAAATGCAGAAAACCTCCAAAAGAGAAAAGATAAAGCAAGCCACAAAACCTAAGTATATTGTTTATCAGAATCACCCCCTGCAAATATGTTCAAGTAATGTATCAATTAAGATCCAATATGAGTCACAGGTAAAGGTCCTGCCCCCCGAGGAAGCCAAATAGGCGAAACGTGCATCGGGGCACATTCCTGGAACCGGTATACTCACCCATATGGGTAAGCACTGAATGGCACTTTAATCTGCACTGTCACTTCATATATTAAGGGATACCGCTCTGATATAAAGATCTGCCTCTGGGATGTTTACTCTATGCTAGCCACATCTATTATTTTTCTATAGCTTCCTTACCCTGTATTAGACCTTTACCTGTGACTTATATTGGATCTTAATAGATACATTACTTGAACATTTTTGCAGGGGGTGATTCTGATAAACAATATACTTAGGTTTTGTGGCTTGCTTTATCTTTTCTCTTTTGGAGGTTTTCTGCATTTAAATGGTGCATATTATTATGTCTATGCTTTGAGTAGTCCCGGGTAATTTTTGTTTGTTTACCAACACCAACCACTGCATCTATTATTACTATAACTATTGTGTTTTTATGTGATGATTAGTAAAAGGAATATTTTTAATAATTATCTTTTGTGTTATGGTTCATGTAGGGCTGGATGCTCTTTAAATGTGTAAATTTTGATTATGTTTGCCGTTGCCCATCCCCTTAGGGGAATATGGAATTTTTCTATTACCCATTGCATCGGTTATATTAAACAATATAGGAGATTGTGGTCTGTGCGTCTCTAGTCTCCTATGGCCTCAGTATTTGCGGTGTGCAAGCGTCATACCTAAACAGTTACACAGCAGGAAGTATAAACTGGCAGCAGAAAAAAAAATATTAAAATCGTAAGTTAATTATACAAATTGTCTCTTCAGAGAGGAAGAGGACTAGAACGCCACCTATTGGAAGTAGCAATCCTAAAAGTCAATGTTGACCCTTTAACGAGCCTTGTTACATGACTTAGGATAAAAGCCAAGCCAGAATCTCAATTTGCAGACACTGTGTTTCGGGGTACTGCCCCTCATCAGTGCAAAGTGTGAGATCTGGTTTGGATGTGTGAGAGGTGTTACGGTTCTGCAGCACAGGACTAGGGTAGGAGGGGGAAAACTGACTCTGCACTGTGGCTAGGCTGATGCCCTACGATGGAGTGGGCGACCCATTCCTTGTGAATAGACCCACCGACGATCCTAGGCTAATCTCAAGCGAAGACCTATTGATAGAGGGAAGGGGGTCCCTGAAGGATATAAGGGCTGGGTACAAAAACGGGTCACCTCCTAACAGAGTACACAAAGAAGGCTGCAGAAACAAACTGAAAACAGAAACTGAGACTAGCAGAACCAGGGGTCCCAGAACTGCATTAATTAACCCCTTCCTGACATCGGACGTGCTATCCCGTCCACGGGACTCGGGCCCCTATGATCGGGGACAGGATAGTACGCTGATCGCGGCCGGGTGTCAGCTGATTATCACAGCTGACACCCGGCACTATATGTCAGGGGCGTTCATGGACCGCCCCGGCACGTTAACCCCTGGCACACTGCATTCAAACATGATCGCAGTGTACCGGAGGATCAGGGAAGCATCGGCAGGGAGGGGGTTCCCTCCGTGCTTCCCTGAGACCCCCCAGCGCAGCGCGATGTGCTGCCCTGCGCTGGGGGCCTCCTTCCCTGCAGGTCTCCGGATCCAATATGGCGGCGGGGACCTTCGGAAGCCTGCAGGGAGGCGGCTTCCTCACTGCCTGCAAAGCGCAGGCATGAGGAAGCCTTGTGCAGCGCCTGTCACATCGCTGATCTGACACAACACTGTGTCCCCCCTAGGACAATGTAATAAAGTAAAAAAAAGAACGTGTAAAAATAATTTATAAAAAAAATCGCTAAATAAATAAAAAAAAATATATTCCCTAATAAATTCATTTTTTTAAAATAAAAAATAAATAAAAGTACACATATGTAGTATCGCCGCGTCCGTACCGACCCGCCCTGTAAAATTGTCCCATTAGTTAACCCCTTTAGCGAACCATTTAAAAAATTAAAAACAAAGCAAAAAACAATGCTTTATTATCATACCGCCGAACAAAAAGTGCAATAACGCGCGATCAAAAAGACGGATATAAATAATCATGGTACCGCTGAAAACGTCATCTTGTCCTGCAAAAAACAAGCTGCCATACAGCATCATCAGTGAAAAAATAAAAAAGTTGTAGCTCGCAGAATAAAGCGATGCAAAAATAATTATTTTTTATATAAAATAGTTTTCATTGCATAAAAGCGCCAAAACATAAAAAAGACAGAAATGAGGTATCGCTGTAATTGTACTGACCCGACAAATAAAATCGCTTTATCAATTTTACCAAATACGGAATGGTATAAACGACTCCCCCAAAAGAAATTCATGAAATGCTGGTTTTGTTCATTCTGCGTCCCAAAAATCGGAATAAAAACCGATCAAAAAATGTCAGGTGCCCGAAAATGGTACCAATAAAAACGTCAACTTGTCCCGCAAAAAATAAGACCTCACATGACTCGGTGGGTCAAAATATGGAAAAATTATAGCTCTCAATATGTGGTGATGCAAAAACTATTTCTACAATAAAAAGCGTGTTTTAGCGTCTGACAGCTGCCAAATGTAAAACCCACCATAAATAGTAAATCAAACCCCCGTTATCACCCCCAAAGGCCTGTTTCACACATCAGTTTTTTGTCTCAGTCAAAATCCGCCGAAAAGCGGATCCGTTCCTAACTGATGTGAACGGATGCCACTGGATCCGTTTTTTTGACGGATCCGCCGAATGAAGAATTTTAAAGGAACCGCTGCCCGGGTAGGAGAGAGAGAGAGAGAGAGAATTTTTTTCGTCTGCCAGAAAGGATTTCAGGGTTAAATTCGCGGCTGACTTCCTTTCTCTAGGCATGCGCAATGTAAAATGCGGATCCTGCAGCAAAAAAAACGTTGCAGGGTCCGTCCAGGCATATCGGCGGACAAAAAAAATTTGGCGGATCCACAAAAAAACGGATACAACGGCTGGCCATCCGTCAAGATCCGCCGGTAAGCAACTCAATGGGGAAAAAAACGGATCCGCCCAAAAAATGGTGGATCCGTTTTTTTCAAAAACCGGCGCATTTTGACTGATGGTCAAAAACGGAAGTGTGAAACAGGCCTTAGTTAGGGAAAAATAATAAAATTTAAAAAATGTATTTATTTCCATTTTCCCATTAGGGTTAAGGCTAGGGTTAGGGCTGAGATTAGGGTTAGGGTTGGAATTAGAACTGGGGGATTTCCACTGTTTAGGCACATAAGGTGCTCTCTAAGGCTACTTTCACACATCCGTTTTCTGGAATCCGGCACGATGCGGCGAAAATGTAAAAAACCTGATCCGGCACCGGATGGCACCGGATCCGGTTTTTTCCTCATTGACTGTCATTACCGCCGCATCGTGCCGGATGGCCATGCGGCGTGTCAGGTTTCTGCCGGAAACGGGAAAAATGTGCCGTCCGGCGTGTGCAAAAAACATTCCCTGTAACGTTTTTTCACAGCGCCGGAACGGTTTTCAGCACTGCGCATGCCCGGGCACGTTGTCTTTTAGCCCCATAGGTGATCTCTCTCTCTCTCTCTCTCCATACCTGTCTGCGTCTGTCGCCCTCTTTGCGCTCTGGCTCCTTTAAATCTTCACGACACCGTATCCGGCCATACACTGACATCCGGTGTCTGCGCTCCACGCCGCTTCCGACACTACGGCTTTTAACCGCAAGGCGCCGGATCACTAAAAATGGAGGTGTGAAAGTAGCCTTAACGCAACATGGCATCTGATCTAAATTCCAGCCAATTCTGCGCTTAAAAAGGCAAATGGTGCTCGTTCCCTTCCAAGCTCTGCCATGCGCCCAAACAGTGTTTTACCCCCACATATGGGGTATAAGCCTACTCAGGACAAATTGCAACACAACTTTTGGGGTCTACTTTCTCCTGTTATCCTTAGGAAAATAAAAAAATTGGGGGCAAAATATCTTTTTTGTGGGAAAAAAAATATGATTTTTTTATTTTCACACCCGGGCATTATAAATTTCTGTGAAGCACTTGGGTTTCAAAGTGCTCACCACTAGTGTTGAGCGATACCACCTGATATTGAAAAATATCGGATCGGATTGGATCAGCCGATCTAAAAAAAATATCGGGTATCGCCGATTCCGATCCCGGAAGTCCCATTCAAGTCAATGGAACAGAAATATCGGAATTGAAAAAAACCCTTTCTTTCCTTGTAGGTTAATTCTACATGAAGAAAAACAACTAAGAATAATGTAGAATGTATTGTGGGAGGTATAGGAGACATTAAAGCCATAGAGGTTTAGCCCAATCAAATGGAATAGCAGTAATAATTTTTTTATTTTAAAGACGTTTGGAGTTACAAAGATATTGACTATGTAACCTCTTTTATATTTTGTCAGATATGTATGTTTCACTACCTCCATGCTCTTCACCTTCTTTTTTACTTCTCCCACACTTTCTCCTTCATCATCCTCAGCAGCAGCATCTTTTTCATCAACTTCTTCTTCACCTTATTCATCTTCTTCTTCACCTTATTCACCTTCTTCTTCTTCACCTTCTTCTTCTTCACCTTCTTCTTCTTCTTCTTCACCTTCTTCTTCTTCTTCACCTTCTTCTTCTTCTTCTTCCTATTATTCTTTTTTTAACATTCTTCATATTCTTCTTATTCAACTATTATTCTTCTTCATATTCTACTTCTTCATCTTCTTCCTATTCTTCTTCTTCATCATATTCTTATTTGTGACAGGCATTCCTGTAGTTGTTATCTATAAAAGTTTGAAGATTACACCTTCCGTTCTGCCTGTCACAAAAGATTTACAACAGGATTTGTCCGCGTTCGGTTAGGCCGGCAGCAGCAGGCATTTTCCAGGGGCACCACGAGGAGGAACGGACTCACCCCCATACACTGCTTAGTCTTCTTCTGCTTATAATTTAGATAATATCATTTGCTCTTATTTTTAGTCTTATGCTTAATGTTCTTCTGCTTTTGGTTTTTCTGCTTCTTGGTCTTCTGTCTCTTGTTGTTCTGCATCTTGGTGGTTGTCTTCATGTTCTTTGTCCTCTTGGTCATTTTCTTGAGGGTCATCTTTTTGGTCTTCTTCGGTGTTGTCTTCAGGGTCATCGTCAGGGTGATCCAGAGTGAGAATCAAAAAACAATTCCACAAGCTTGAACTTGGAAAAGTAGCAGAAGGTACAAGAAGGCTGAGGAACTGCCGAGAACCAGCTGACGGTACTGGAACCCGGATGGGTAGCAGACGGAACAATAGCAAATGGAACTAGCGAGGACCAGCTGACGGTGCTGGAACCCAGAGGGGCATCAGAAGGAACCAGAGCCAATGGCACAACCGTGGACCAGCTGATGGTTCTGGAACGCGGTTACTAAGCAGGAGGTACCTCTGCTCCAAAGCACTACCAAGGACCAGCAGACGTTGCTGGAACTCGGGTACCGAGAAGGAGGCACCTAGGCCAAAGGCACTGCCGAGAACCAGCTGACGGTGCTGGAACCCGGATGGGTAGCAGAAGCTGCAAGAGCAAATGAAACTAGCGAGGACCAGCTGATGGTGCTGGAACCCGGAGGGGCAGCAGAAGGAACAAGAGCCAATGGCACAACCGTGGACCAGCTGACGGTGCTGGAACACGGTTACTAAGCAGGAGGTACCTGTGCTACAAAGCACTACCAATGACCAGCAGACGTTGCTGGAACTCAGATACCGAGAAGGAGGCACCTAGGCCAAAGGCACTGCAGAGAACCAGCTGACGGTGCTGGAACCCGGATGGGTAGCAGAAGCTGCAAGAGCAAATGAAACTAACGAGGACCAGCTGATGGTGCTGGAACCCAGAGGGGCAGCAGAAGGAACAAGAGCCAATGGCACAACCATGGACCAGCTGACGGTGCTGGAACACGGTTACTAAGCAGGAGGTACCTGTGCTACAAAGCACTACCAAGGACCAGCAGACGTTGCTGGAACTCGGATACCGAGAAGGAGGCACCTAGGCCAAAGGCACTGCCGAGAACCAGCTGACGGTGCTGGAACCCGGATGGCTAGCAGAAGCTGCAAGAGCAAATGAAACTAACGAGGACCAGCTGATGGTGCTGGAACCCGGAGGGGCAGCAGAAGGAACAAGAGCCAATGGCACAACCGTGGACCAGCTGACGTTGCTGGAACACGGTTAATAAGCAGGAGGTACCTGTGCTACAAAGCACTACCAAGGACCAGCAGACGTTGCTGGAACTCGGATACCGAGAAGGAGGCACGTAGGCCAAAGGCACTGCCGAGAACCAGCTGACGGTGCTGGAACCCGGATGGGTAGCAGAAGCTGCAAGAGCAAATGAAACTAACGAGGACCAGCTGATGGTGCTGGAACCCGGAGGGCCAGCAGAACGAACAAGAGCCAATGGCACAACCATGGACCAGCTAACGTTGCTGGAACACGGTTACTAAGCAGGAGGTACCTGTGCTACAAAGCACTACCAAGGACCAGCAGACGTTGCTGGAACTCGGATACCGAGAAGGAGGCACCTAGGCCAAAGGCACTGCCGAGAACCAGCTGACGGTGCTGGAACCCGGATAGGTAGCAGAAGCTGCAAGAGCAAATGAAACTAACGAGGACCAGCTAATGGTGCTGGAACCCGGAGGGGCAGCAGAAGGAACAAGAGCCAATGGCACAACCGTGGACCAGCTAACGTTGCTGGAACGCGGTTACTAAGCAGGAGGTACCTGTGCTACAAAGCACTACCAAGGACCAGCAGACGTTGCTGGAACTCGGATACCGAGAAGGAGGCACCTAGGCAAAGGCACTGCCGAGAACCAGCTGACGGTGCTGGAACCCGGATAGGTAGCAGAAGCTGCAAGAGCAAATGAAACTAACGAGGACCAGCTGATGGTGCTGGAACCCGGAGGGGCAGCAGAAGGAACAAGAGCCAATGGCACAATCGTGGACCAGCTGACGGTGCTGGAGCACGGTTATTAAGCAGGAGGTACCTGTGCTACAAAGCACTACCAAGGACAAGCAGACGCTGCTGGAACTCGGATACCAAGAAGGAGGCACCTAGGCCAAAGGCACTGCCGAGAGCCAGCTGACGGTGCTGGAACCCGTATGGGTAGCAGAAGGTACCCATGAAAAAGACAAAGTTGCAAGGCCGTGAGCCGGCTGCAGTTACCGAAACCCACAGTCCTACAGGGGGTGCTTGTCCTATTGGCAACCAGCCTTTATTACCAGAACCCGCAGCCCACATAGGAAGCACCTAAACTGCGGGCACCATAGGCTCGGCTAACCCGACGGCAACACGACAGGACAACGTATTGGTGGCAAAGTGACATTGACACTACCCGGAAAAAGCAGGCGCACTGGAACTAGGCTGGGCAGGAGGGAGTACCCGTGCCAAAGACACTTCTGAGCAGCAACTGGCGATGTTGCAGCCCAGGATCAATCACGGAGCAGGCTGAGGCCTACTTGGAGCAAGTTTTAGATCGGTTGTACACTACTTCTGATTGTAACCATGCTCCACTTAGGCCTCTGGCTCTACTGTCTCTAGCATTTCCCCTGGCCTCCAACCCCGCCAGTTGCTGCTCTGAAGTGGCGTCTGCATAATCCACACTTGTTCCTGGGTTACAGGGGCTCTGTCACGTCAGTGGATCCCCTGATGTGTGTCCGGCAAGGTCTCCTGCTCTGTCCACATTCCCACTACTAGTAATGGGAATGTGGACAGAGCAGGAGACATTGCCGGACACACATCAGGGGATCCAGTGACGTGACAGAGCCCCTGTAACCCAGGAACAAGTGTGGATTGTGCAGACGCCACTTCAGAGCAGCAACTGGCGGGGTTGGAGGCCAGGGGAAAAACTAGAGACAGTGGAGCCACAGGCCTAAGTGGAGCACGGTTAAAAATCAGTAGTAGTTTGAATGTGGATGGAGCTGGAGACTTTGCCGTCCACACAGCAGGGGAGCAGCTGGCGTTACTGAACCCCACTAACACAGGAGCTAGTGTTTTTCTCTGTGCAGATGACACTTCTGAGCATCAACTGGCTGTGTTGAAGCCCAGCGATTATAGTTCAGGTGGTAGAAACATGAACACAACAGGAGACCTGGATACTGTTGTCAACCAATTATTTATTCGGGAAAAGGACTGGCAAATTCTGGCGAGATCCAAGCCTTGTTCATTTTCAGAAAAGTAAGCCGGTCAACATTATCTGAAGATAGTCGCGTGCGACGGTCTGTTAGTACACCACCTGCGGCACTAAAGACGCGTTCCGATAATACACTGGCAGCAGGGCAAGCCAGCACCTACAATGCATACTGGCTAAGCTCTGGCCATGTATCCAGCTTTAGAGACCCAAAACTTGAAGGGGGAAGTGCCATCTGGGAGTACACTGACAGGGCAAGACATGTAGTCTGTCACCATCTGACGGAAACGTTGCCTCCTGCTGACTGGAGCCGTCTGTGATGGTGTAGATAATTGTGGCGGACACACTCAAAACTTTGCCACATTTGGGCCATACTGGTCTTGCCTTGTGCTGAGGCGCTGCCTCTGCTCCCTCTTTGTGCCGAGTTTCCTCCACTGCCTCGACGCACAGAGCTGCTTTGTAAAGTACTAGCACCACTGCTGTCGGGTGGAATGGAAAACATGAAGGACTGCACCAGTGTGTCTTGGTACTGCCGCAGTTTACGCTCCCGGGTCAACGGTGGTATGAGGCTTAGTAAGTTGTCCCGGTAGCGAGGATCTAGGAGGGTGTACACCCAATAATCAGTCGTGTTGAGAATGTGGGCGATGCGGCGGTCGTTTCTCAGGCACTGCAGCATGAAATCAACCATGTGCTGCAGACTCCCAACTGCCAAAGAAACGCTGTCCCCTGCTTGATGCGTCATTTCTGCCTGCTCTGCATCACCCCACCCTCGCTGTACATACTGGCTAGAGGATTGTGTACCTCCCTCCTCTGGAGAGATGTCTTCCTCCTCCATCGACTACTCCTCATCCTCCTCACAAAGTGTCCCCTGCCTAGGCCTTTGTGAGGAACCACGTAGCGCAGACTGTCCAGAAGCAGATGGCATTTGGGACTCCTCATCCTCCACCTCTTCCAAAACCTCCTCCCTTAGTGCTTGCAGTATTTTTGAAGCAGGCAGATAAGGGGGACAGTCATGCTGACTAGTGCATCATCTGCACTCGCCATCCGCGTGGAATCATCGAAGGCACGCAAAACGAGGCAGATGTCCTTCATAGAGGCCCACTCAGTGGTGCTGAAGTGTGACCGGCGCACAGTGCGACTTGTTTGCGCCTGATGCAGCTGGTACTCCATGACTGCTGCCTGCTGCTCACACAACCGCTCCAACATATGTAACGTTGAATTCCACCTGGTGGGTAGGTCACATATGATGTGATGATCCAGAAGGCATAATCGGCGCTGCAGAGCAGCAAGGCGCGATCTTGCCGTGCTGTAACGCCGCAAGTGAGCGCACTCTATGCGGACCTTGTGCAGCAGTGCATCAAGATCCGGATAGTCCTTCAGAAAGCTCTGCACGACCAGGTTCAGCACATGTGCCAGACATGGGATGTGAGTGAGGTTGCCTAGGCCAAGAGCTGCCACCAGATTTCTGCCATTGTCACACACTACCAAGCCCGGCAGGAGATTCGCTGGCAGAAACCACACGTCGCTCTCCTGCTTGATGGCATTCCAGAGCTCCTGCGCTGTGTGGCTTCGATTCCCCAAAGAAATTAATTTGAGTACGGCCTGTTGACGTTTGGCCACGGCTGTGCTCATATCGGTCGTAACAGGCTCCTGCTGCGCTGTTTCTGAGGAGCTTGAGTAGGAGGAGGAGTCAATGTGTACAGACTGGATTCCTGCAATCCGTGGAGTTGGCAGAACACGTACAGCGCCACTCTCCATATCTGTACCCGGCTCCACAACATTGACCCAATGGGCAGTGAGGGAAAGGTATCGTCCCTGTCCATGGTTACTGGTCCACGCATCGGTGGTCAGGTGGACCTTGCTACTGACGGCATTTAGTAGCGCATGTTGTATTTTTCCCTCCACCTGTTTTTGCAGGGCAGGGATGGCTAGCCTGCTGAAATAAAAGTGGCTCGGTACGGTGTATTGTGGGACTGCCAATGCCATCAAGTCCCTGAAGGTGTCAGTCTCCACCAGCCTGAATGAGAGCATTTCAAGTGCCAGTAGTTTGGCAATACCAGCATTCAGAGCCTGTGCTCGGGGATGGTTTGCCGAGTATGTCCGCCTTTTATCCCATGCCTGTGCTACCGATGGTTGTAGAGTGGCCTGGGAGTGTGAGGAGGACTGGGAACGTGGTGCTGTGGGTGGAAGTTCACTGGGTCTCCAGACAACATTGCCAAAGGTTCTTCCTTGGCGATCCTGTGAGGAAGCCGAACCAGTTGTGTGTGAGCTGGAGGAAGAGGCCCCACCACGAGCTGAAGAGGTGGTAGGTGGTACTGTAAGTTGGCCTATGTCTTCAGTGTGTCTGTGTAACTCCACCTCGTGCTTCGTCCGCACATCTTTCCACATATTTGTGGTATTGAGGTTGCTGACATTTTTCCCTCTTTTGACTTTCTGATGACACAGCTTGCATTTGACAAAGCAAATGTCATCTGCAACTGTGTCAAAAAAGGACCACGCACTGCAAGTCTTGGGAGCGCCCGTTTTGCCTTTTGAAAGAGGAATGCTCCTACCGGGTGCCGAAGTGGAGGCTACAGGCAACCAAGTCTGCCCCCTCCCTCTCCCTCCTGTTTTGGCCGTTCGGGGAATCTCTTCCTCAGAGCTGCTCCAACCACCTTCCTGTTCCTCACGCCATGATGGGTCAAGGACCTCATCATCTACACTCCCCTCTTCAAACACCTGCTTCTCCTGGGTTGTCTCGCCAGCACCGTACACACCAGAAAGTGGTAACTGAGTCTCGTCATCATCTGATGCGTACTGAGGTGTGCTGACCATAGGCACTGTCCCACCCGCCTCTTCAGATTCCGAGGGACAAAGAAGTTGCGCATCACTGCATACTCCCTCTTCTTCACATTCTTGAATGCTGCTTGGCTGGCCCCCTCTTTCTAAGCCAACAGATTCAGAGAACAGAAGTAGAGACTGTGATGGCTCCTGTCCAGGGCTCTCTGACTGCCTTGGCACTATGGCAGGTGGTGAAGAGACAGATGGTTGCTCTTCAGTGCTCTGGCCCTGAGAGGACGTAGAAGTCATTGAAGTCGATGTGTTAGCTGCCATCCATCCGACAATGGCTTCAATTTGTTCCTCCCGCAGCAGTGGGGTACGGCGAGGTCCTACAAAGCTGCGCATAAAGGACTGTTGCCTGGTGAAACTGGGGGATGCTGACTCACTGGTGCCAGCAGCAGGCACAGAATCCCCACATCCTCTCCCTGCAGAATCCCCACGTCTTCTCCCTGCAGAATCCCCACGTCCTCTCCCTGCTGAAACTCCACGCCCATGCCCACGTGCCTTACTCCCTGCCTTCTTCATCTTGCTAGACTGATAAAGATAGGCAGAAAAGTACAAAGGGGGGGCTTAGTGTGCTTATTCCTGAACAGCTGGTAACAGGTATAAGAAACACTAATTTTAAGAAGTGTGTGTGTGGACTACACTTTAATAGGAGCTAATGTGGCCTACACAACTGTCAAATGTAGTGTTTGTTGAACTTTATTTTGTTTTTGTTTTTTTTAAAAACTAAAAGGATGTGACCAAAGATTTGAAAGTGATAGTATCACAAACTTTTTGGAGCTATTACAATGCAGGCAGGAAACCTACAGTGCAAAAGATGAGGCTCCAAAAAAATTGTGTAATACTAATCTGGCTGCAGCTGAAGGGCACAAGCCATAAAAAAGGCTCCTCTATCTACTCCTATATAGTGTTTGCAACCAAACAGTGTAGATGGATATGGATGGATGCACACTAATAGGAGAAAAAAAAGGAGCTGCAATAAAAGAAAAACGTGTGAGGCAGTGACGCACGCTGAGCGGCCTACAACCAGACGTAGCTGCAGGACACACTACTCAGCGTGAACTGCACTCACACACAGTCAGAGACCTCTCAGACAGCCATGAACAGTGCAGAGAAGTGGGCACTAGCACTGAAAGGCTGCAGAAAGGCTCCGCTGTCTATTACTAGTGTTTGCAACCAACGTATATGGATACGGATGGAAGCACACTAGATAGAATTTATGAAAAATAAGCAGCCAGAAAAGAAAAATATGTATGAGGCAGCAGTGAGGCACGCTGGGCGGCCTACAACCAGACGTGGCTGAAGGACCCACTACACAGTGTGAGCTGCACTCACACAACCCTTGCAGACAGCTGTGAACACTGCTGCTAGGCACAAGAAAGCTACAGTGGTGGTTTATGTAGCCTGGGTAAAGCACAATATTGTTTTGAGAATCGCTATTTCTAACTGTCCCTCACAGTCTTCAACAGCAGCCTGTCCCTAACTGAATTCACAGCAGAGTGAACAGAAATGGCGGCGGCGGCGGTTTTATAGTGCATCATGACATCATTTCAGTAGCCAATCACAGCCATGTCAATAGTTAACATGCCTACATGCCTAACAGGATGTGCCCACACTTCTGGGGATTCCCATTGGCTGAATCAAATCGAGCGGGCTCATAGCATTATGGGAACTTCCGATTCTGGTATTCGATATGAAAAAAGTATCGGAACTAAGTATCGGAATTCCGATACAGCGAATATCGGCCGATACCCGATACTTGCGGTATCGGAATGCTCCACACTACTCACCACACATCTAGATAAGTTCCTTGGGGGTCTAGGTTCCAAAATGGGGTCACTTGTGGGGAGTTTCAACAGTCTAGGCACATCAGAGGCTCTCCAAACGCAACATGACACCCGCAGACCATTCCATCAAAGTCTGCGTTCCAAAATGTCACTACTTCCCTTCCAAGCCCCGACGTTTGCCCATACAGTAGTTTTCTCCCACATATGGGGTATCAGCGTACTCAGGATAAATTGGACAACAACTTTTGGGGTCCAGTTCCTCCTGTTAACCTTGGCAAAATAAAAAAATTGGGGACTAAAAGATCATGTTTGTGGAAAAAATATGAATTTTTTATTTTCACGCCCGGACGTTATAAGCTTCTGTGAAGCACTGGAGGGCTCAAAGTGCTCACCACACATCTAGATAAGTTCCTTGGGGGATCCAGTTTCCAAAATGGGGTCACTTGTGGGGTTTCCACAGTTTAGCTACATCAGGGGTCTCCAAAGGCAACATGACACCCATAGACAAATCCATCAAAGTCTGCAATCCAAAACGTCACTACTTCCCTTCCGAGCCCCGACGTGTGACCATACAGTAGTTTTCTCCTACATATGGGGTATCAGCGTACTCAGGACAAATTGGACAACAACTTTTGGGGTCCAGTTCCTCCTGTTACCCTTGGCAAAATAAAAAATTGGGGACTTAAAGATTATGTTTGTGGAAAAATATGATTTTGTTCTTTTCACGCCAGGGCGTTATAAACTTCTGTGAAGCCCTTGGGGGTTCAAAGTGCTCAACACACATCTAGATAAGTTCCTTGGGGGGTCTAGTTTCCAAAATGGTGTCACTTGTGGGGGATTTCCACTGTTTAGGCTCATCAGGGGCTTTCCAAACACGGCATGGCGGCCAATCCCAATTCCAGCCAAAAAAGTCAAATGGCGCTGCTTCCCTTCCGAGCTCTGCTATGCGCCCAAATAGTGGTTTACCCACACATGTGGGGTATCAGCGTACTCAGGACAAATTGCACAATAACTTTTGGGGTCCTGTTACCCTTGGGAAAATAAATATTGTGGGTGAAAAGATCATTTTTGTGGAAAAAATATGATTTTTTAATTTTACGGCTGTACATTATAAACTTCTGTGAAGCCCCAGGAGGTTCAAAGTTCTCGCCACACATCTAGATAAGTTCCTTGGGGGATCTAGTTTCCAAAATGGTGTCATTTGTGGGGGGTTTCCACTGTTTAGGCACATCAGGGGCTCTCCAAACGTGACATGGCGTCGGATCTGAATTCCAGCCAATTTTGCATTGAAAAAGTCAAATGGCGCTCCTTCCCTTCTGAGCTCTGCCAGGCGCCGAAACAGTGGTTCCCCCCCACATACCAGGTATCATCGTACTCAGGACAAATTGCACAATAACTTTTACAGTCCAATTTCTCCTGTTACCCTTGGTAAAATAAAAGAAAATTGGACCTGAAGTAATTATTTTGTGAAAAAAAGTTAAATGTTCATGTTTTTTTTAAACATTCAAAAAATTACTGTGAAGCACCTGAAGGGTTAATAAACTTCTTGAATGTGGTTTTGAGCACCTTGAGGGGTGAAGTTTTTAGAATGGTATCACTTTTGGGTATTTTCTATCATATAGACCCCTCAAAGTGACTTCAAATGTGATGTGGTCTGTAAAAATAAATTGGTGTTACAAAAATGAGAAATCGCTGGTCAACTTTTAACCCTTATAACTTCCTAACAAAAAAAAATTTTGGTTCCAAAATTGTGTTGATGTAAAGTAAACATATGGGAAATGTTAATTATTAAGTTTTTTTGTGTGCCATATCTCTGTGATTTAAGGGCATAAAAATTCAAAGTTGGAATATTCCAAAATTTTCAAAATTTTCGCCAAATTTCCATTTTTTTCACAAATAAACACAAGTTATATGAATTAAATTTTACCACTAACATGAAGTACAATATGTCACGAGAAAACAATGTCAGAATCACCGGGATCCATGGAAGCGTTCCAGAGTTATGACCTCATAAAGGAACAGTGGTCAGAACTGTAAAAATTGTCCCGGTCATGAACGTGCAAACCACTCTTGGGGGTAAAGGGGTTAAGACTGTGCTGTGCAGGCCAGTTTAAGAAGAGGATTGCTGGAGTAGAATGCGCCCAATTCTGGTGCTGTCAATGTACCCCAGTCAGACTCTTTATGCAGGTGGGTGCAGCCATGCCCTGTCCATATTGGCATAGCTGGCACGTAAACTAAACGCCAAATGTTGCAATATTTTTGCGCAACTTCACCAGAATTCTGCTGAAAACAGCTTTATAAATCAGGACCCAAAAGACTTCAAAATAGCAAACAATGAAGTTATTAAAATCTAATAAAGGCTCATATAATAGCTTACACATGTAGCAGAATGTGAGCACCGAACTGTTACTTGCCAATTACAGGTGGGCTACATAGAGGTAAACGGACCCCATCCCATTAGAAGGGAGGTAAAGTTTACCATTACCTGTTTTGGGACAGTCACAATAACAGCCCCAATACATGTTAGTTGAAAGCCGGCTGAAGCCACAGATTTTGGGAGGATTGCTCGGCCATCTGATATGTATGGGCACCTCCCGGCTCTCCCGCGATAGGAGAGAGAAGGACCGGGCAGGTGGAGTGGCAATGCCTGATACTTTTGTTCTCAGGGGAGATAATCTCAAAATCCCCAGCACTCACAAGTATGTTGAGTCGGGAGTGATAGCCTTTGGCCGAGCATTCAGCACACGGCTACCCAATGTGTATGGTCAGCTTTTTCCATCTTGTGTAGCGTTCCAACTAGAGTTGAGAGAATATGTTCGGAAACCATCGCCAAATCCGAGTTTGCCATATTCATGCCTTTTTTTGTACCCTATTGGTGCAGAATTTATGTTTGATGATCAGTCCCGAACATATTCGCTCAACTGTAGACCCATTGATGTTTGGCGAATACTGCAAATACAATATTCGCCGGCGATCGTAATCCAAACCAAATTTTGTAAAATTCGCTCAACTCTTGTCACAACCCTTATCTCCTGTGTCAGTGCTTACTCCAAACACTACATTGATAGCTATACGATAGGGATTCATTTTTATAATAGACACTACCAGAATTTTAATGCCAGGTAACACAAGAATACAAACCATCTTGCAGCAAGAATTCAAGCCAAAATTTCTTTGCATAAAGTAAAATATGAAAAAGGGAACATCACAAAAAAAAACAAAAAACAAAAATACCTTCATAATGTTGATAATAAATGGAGTATTTAGAAATACATAAAAAAATTAATGCATACCAATTTTTCCCATTAAAGAAATTATTGCTGATTTGTATCTCCAGAAACCCTCTTGGCAGTAAACCTGTCAGACACATAATGTGGGAGTTTTCATATTAGGCTTGGATCACACATGCGAGAAACTCAGATGAGTCTCGCATGTTAATACCCGGCACTGCCGCTGGCACTCAGGAGCGGAGCGTTTGGCTGCATGTACAGTATTTCTATGAAGCCGCACGCTCCGCTCCCGAGTGCAGGCGGCAGTGCCGGGTATTAACATGCGAGACTCGTCCGAGTTTCTCGCATGTGTGATTCTGGACTTAAACCAATTGTCGATGGTAAGAACATTTTATTTGCTGCTGATGTGCACGGACAGCAATTGGCAGGGGTAAACCTAGCCTCTCTGCTGCCTGAAGCGAACAGCAAAATGATGCCCCCCCGCACACAAAGTAGATTTTTATATCTATCCTGTAAAACTGAGTACAATAGTGGACATTTTGATTTAGATAAATAGAAAAAAGTGTCCAAACACAAGGATGTCAGCGCCATCACACGCACATACAAGAACAACACAGAAATATCCAAAACAAGGGTCATTAATGGCAATGGTAGGCCTGGCACAGGGCCGGACTGGGACAAAAATGCAGCCCTGCCCCACAAATCCCACCAGCCCACAAACTATAAAACTCATCAGCCCTGATCAGTGAATTTTTGCTATACTTTGTCGTCCCCTCATCACTCTCTTAAAGGAGGTATTTGAAGAGCCACATGTGAATGGCACCACAGTGCATATGATTGACCACAGCTCCATTTACATGGTGCTCTTCAAAGCTACGTTTCCCAGGATCATGGGGGTCCCAGCGGTCAGATCCACAACAAACAGAAAGTCTTCCCCTGTCCCCACATAATGCTCCATACAGTATTATGGGCCCCATATATTACTGCATACAGTATTATGGGCCCCATATAATGCTCCATACAGTATAATGGGCCTCATATATTACTTCGTACGGTATATTCTTCCCCATATATTACTTCATACAGCATAATGGGCCCCATATATTACTTCATACAGCATAATGGGCACCATATATTTCTTCATACAGTATAATGGGCCCCATCTATTACTTCATACAGTATAATGGGCCCCATCTATTACTTCATACAGTATATTGTGCACCATATATTACTTCATACAGTATAATGGGCCCCATATATTACTTCATACAGTATATTGTGCACCATATATTACTTCATATAGTATAATGGGCCCCATATATTACTTTATACAGTATAATGTGCCCCATATATTACTTCATACAGTATAATGGGTCCCATATATTACTTCATACAGCATAATGGGCCCCATATATTACTTCATACAGTATATTGGGCCCCATATACTACTTCATACAGCATAATGGGCCCCATATAATTCTTCTCCCCATACCCCGCTGCTCTGGTCTCCTCAGTGAATTCTGATCCTCCGCTGTTATGAATGAGTCACCATAGGAGGCAAAAACAAAAATACTAGCTAAGTCCAGAAAACCAGAGAAGTTGGCAGCTATCGGATTGCAGACCTCTGAACCTATCAACAACAACTAGCAGTAGCCGTGGGGGGTTCCTACGGTGCCCTAGACCCCTCGATCACAGCCGGAGAACTAAATAGCCTAAAGACAGAAAGGGAAATCTAAACTGCCCCAGAGCAGACCCCAAAGCAATAGGCAGCCCCCAACATATAATGACGGTGAAGCAAGATGAAAAAACACTAACACAGATAGAAAGATAGGCTGAGCAAATGATGGGGCCCAAGCTAACTAAATAGGACAGGATAGAAAAGCTGCTGTCTGCAATCCGCCAAAACCCTATCAAAACAAGAGCCAACAGACTGATAGGGAAAAAAGCCCTGAAGACGCTAGGCTTCAAAAAGACTATATCAGTACTCAGGTATTTTCTGAAGACAGAGCAAAAAGGAATTCAGCTCACCCCAGCAGGGAATGGCAGAAATCCAGAAAAAAAAAGGCAAAACAAAACCGAAACACAAATGCAAAAAGCAGAGCAGAAAACTTAGCTTTTGAGGAGCAGGAATCAGACTGGTCGCCTAGAATCCCTCAGAGAAATCACCAGCAAGGCAGAAGGGCGTCGGCTGCCTTATATCCAGTCAGCAATTCCCGTCACCCAGTCATCATCATCCTGCTCAGGTGCTTGGTAATCAGCCTCACTACCTTCCTTCACCAGAAGAGGGAGTTCATCAGACCTCAATGGTGAAGGGGAAAATGAACTCACAACAGTACCTCCCCCTTGAGGAGGGGTCACCGAACCCTCATCCACGCCACCAGGGCGATCAGGGTGAGCCCGATGAAAGGCACGCACCAATCTTTTGGCCTGAATATCAGAGGCAGAGACCCAGGAATTATCTTCCTGACCATAACCCTTCCACTTAACCAAATACTGGAGTCTCCATCTAGCCAGATGGGAATCCAGTATCTTCTCTACCTCATATTCCATGTTACCTTCAACCAATACAGGGTCCGGAGGTGCCACCCCAGGAACTACTGGTTCAACAAACCTCTTCAACAAGGACTTATGAAACACATTATGGATTTTAAATGTGACAGGAAGAGCCAAACGAAAAGAGACCGGATTAATAATCTCCAAAATCTTGTAAGGTCCAATAAATCTAGGCTTAAACTTAGGAGAAGCCACCTTCATAGCGATATTTTTTGATGATAACCAAACCATATCACCAACCTTAAACTGGGGACCAATGGTCCTATGTCGGTTGGAAAACCACTGGGCCTTTTCCTGGGAGAGAGATAACTTATCCACCACTTGGTCCCAGATCTGGTGCATTCTCTCCACCACAGTGTCAACACCTGGGCAGGCAGAAGGCTCCACCTGCCCTGAAGAAAATCGAGGATGAAACCCAAAGTTACAAAAAAAAGGTGACATCAAAGTGGCAGAACTAGCTCTATTATTTAAAGCAAATTCGGCCAAGGGTAAAAATGAAACCCAATCATCCTGATCAGCGGAAATAAAACATCTCAAATACGACTCCAAGGTCTGGTTTGTTCTCTCCGTCTGCCCATTGGTCTGAGGGTGAAAAGCAGAGGAGAAGGACAACTGAATTCCCAGCTTGGAACAGAAAGTCCTCCAAAATCTAGATACAAACTGAACTCCTCTGTCAGATACAATGTTCTCAGGAATCCCGTGCAAGCGAACCACCTGTTGCAAAAACAGGGGCACCAACTCAGAGGAAGATGGCAACTTAGGGAGTGGTACAAGATGAACCATCTTAGAGAACCTATCACAAATCACCCAAATAAAAGTCATTCTCTGAGAGACAGGCATATCAGAGATGAAATCCATTGAAATATGGGTCCATGGCCTCCTGGGGACCGGTAAAGGCATCAACAACCCACTAGAGCGAGAACAAGGTTTAGACCGGGAGCAAGTCCCACAGGACTGCACAAAATTCCTGACATCACGAGACAAGGCGGGCTACGAAAAAGACCGACTCACCAGATCTCTAGTACCAAAAATACGTGGATGACCAGCCAATGCAGAGCAATGAACTTCAGACATCACTCTCTTCTTCCACTGGTCAGGAACATACAACTTTCCACTGGGACAATGCTCAGGTTTGTCCTCCTGGAACTCTTCCAGAGCACGTCTCAAATCGGGCGAGATGGCAGAAAGAACTACCCCTTCGCCTAAGATGGTAGCAGGCTTGGTCACCACAGAAGAATCAGCAAAGAAGCTCCTAGAGAAAGCGTCAGCCTTGACATTCTTAGTGCCAGGAAGAAAAGAGACCACAAAATCAAAACGTGTAAAAAACAAGGCCCACCTAGCCTGTCTAGGGTTCAAGCGTTTGGCCGACTCCAGGTAAATCAAATTCTTGTGGTCAGTGAGGACCACGACTTGATGTTTAGCTCCCTCCAACCAATGTCTCCACTCCTCAAGTGCCCATTTCATGGCTAACAGTTCCCGATTCCCCACATCATAGTTACGTTCAGATGGAGAGAACTTTCGGGAAAAGAAAGCACAGGGATTCATTTTAGATGTTACAGGATCCTTTTGGGACAAAACAGCTCCTGCACCAATCTCAGAAGCGTCCACCTCTACCTGGAACGGGAGTGAGACATCATGTTGCCGCAAAACCGGGGCAGAAGTGAATCTTCGCTTCAGCTCCTAAAAGGAAGAAACAGCCTCCGGAGACCAATTCAACACATCAGCACCCTTTTTAGTCAGATCAGTCAATGGCTTGGCAATACTAGAAAATTTTGCTATAAATTTCCGATAAAAATTTGCAAAACCCAAAAACTTCTGGAGGGCCTTCAAAGAAGTGGGCTGAACCCAATCATAAATGGCCTGTACCTTGGCCGGGTCCATTTCAATAGTTGATGGAGACAAAATAAATCCCAAAAATGAAATCCTCTGTACCCCAAAAAGGCATTTCGATCCTTTGACATACAGGGAATTCTCCCTCAAGATCCGGAACACAGTCAGAACATGTTCCACATGAGAATCCCAGTCCTTGGAGAAGATCAAAATATCATCCAGATAGATAATCAAAAATTTATCCACAAAGTCTCGGAAAATGTCGTTCATGAAGCACTGGAAGACAGAAGGGGCATTATTGAGCCCAAAAGGCATCACCAGGAACTCAAAATGTCCCTCCGGAGTATTAAACGCCGTCTTCCATTCATCCCCATGCTTAATGCGGATAAGATTATACGCCCCCCTGAGGTCAAGCTTGGTAAACCAGCAAGCACCTTTAACTCTGGAGAATAGATCTGAAATCAGGGGTAACGGATACTGATATTTAATAGTAATTTTGTTGAGGGCACGATAATCAATACAAGGCCTTAATGAACCATCCTTTTTTGGCCACGAAAAAAACCCCAGCACCTAAGGGTGAAGAGGATGGTCTAATATGACCCTTCTCCAATGCCTCCTTAATATAGGATCGCATAGCCTCGTGCTCGAGTACAGAAAAATTGAAGAGCCGACCCTTGGGAAATTTACACCCCGGGCTCAGTTCAATTGCACAGTCATAACTCCTATGAGGAGGCAAAGACGCAGACTCCTTCTCACTAAATATATCATAAAAGTCCGCCAAATAGTCAGGAACATCATGCGACTGAGGAGAGGTGGAAAAAACCGGAGCCTCACTAAGGGCACACCGACAACCCCAACTCACCTCAAACACAGATTTCCAATCCAAAACTGGATTATGAATTTGCAACCAGGGAAACCCCAGAACAATGGCATCATGCAAATTATGCACACCAAAAATCTGCAATTTTCTTGATGGTCTGGGGCGACCCGCATTACCATCTGGGTCCAAAACTGAGGTTTATTTTTCACCAAAGGAGTAGCATCAATCCCCCTCAAAGGGATAGGCGTCCGCAGAGGTGTCATCGGAAATCCACAACGTTTAGCAAAATCCAAGTCCATTAGATTCAGGGCTGCTCCCGAATCCACAAAAGCCTTGGCGGAAAATGTGGACAGGGAGCAGAGCAGAGTAATTACCAGAAGAAACTTAGGTTGAACACCACCCACAGAAAACGTGTGTGCAAAACGTTTCTCTCGTTTAGGACAGACAGAAATAATATGCGAGGCATCTCCACAAAAAAAAAACACAGGCCATTACGCCTTCTGAACTCCCAACGTTGCTCCCCGGACAAAACTCCATCACATTGCATAGGTTCAGACACTTGTTCAACAGGTGGCAACACGTCTCATGCAGTCCTGCGTTCACGTAAACGCCGATCAACCTGAATGGCTAATGACATAGAATCGTCAAGACCAGAGGGAACAGGAAATCCCACCATAGTATCTTTTACGGCTTCTGACAAACCCTTCCGAAAGAGAGCTGCCAAGGCATTATCATTCCAGGTAGTAAGGACCGCCCACTTTCGGAATTTTTGACAATACAATTCTCCAGAATCTCGACCCTGGCTCAATGCCAACAGGGTCTTTTCAGCCTGATCAATGGCATTAGGTTCATCATACAACAACCCCAAGGCTTGAAAAAATGCGTTCACATTAGTCAGAATAGGATCGTCTAGTTTCAAAGAAAACGTCCAATCCTGGGGATCGCCACGCAGCAAAGAGATGACAATTTTAACCTGCTGCGCGGAGCTCCCTGACGAGTTAGGCTTCAAGGCAAAAAATAATTTACAATTATTTTTAAAATTCAAAAATTTAGACCGATCCCCAAAAAACACATCAGGAGTAGGGATCTTTGGTTCAGCAGCATGTGAATGAGCAAGGTAGGCGAAAATTCCCCGCACTTCTGCAGCGAGTTGCTCCACACGATCAGACAATTGCTTTATCTCCATTGAGAGAAAAAAAAATTCCCCCTACGGCCTCAGAGATATAGAGGAAAAAATATACACACTTTTTTTTTTTTAACAATTCTTTCCTGCTATTGAGTACCCTAGGATCTGCGGTATGGCTGGTGATTCTGTTATGAATGAGTCACCATAGGAGGCAAAAACAAAAATACTAGCTAAGTCCAGAAAACCGGAGAAGTTGGCAGCTATCGGATTGCAGACCCCTGAACCTATCAACAACAACTAGCAGTAGCCGTGGGTGGTTCCTACGGTGCCCTAGACCCCTCGATCACAGCTGGAGAACTAAATAGCCTAAAGACAGAAAGGGAAATCTAAACTGCCCCAGAGCAGACCCCAAAGCAATAGGCAGCCCCCAACATATAATGACGGTGAAGGAAGATGAAAAAACACTAACACAGATAGAAAGATAGGCTGAGAAAATGATGGGGCCCAAGCTAACTAAATAGGACAGGATAGAAAAGTTGCTGTCTGCAATCCACCAAAACCCTATCAAAACAAGAGCCAACAGACTGATAGGGAAAAAAGCCCTGAAGACGCTAGGCTTCAAAAAGACTATATCAGTACTCAGGTATTGTCGCATCCGTCTGCGGGTCTGGGCTGCAGACAGACAGCGCCCCGAGTAGCACCGACACCCTTAACCCCTATACAGGGATCTGGATTTACTGCAGAGCCCAGGAAGCGCTGTCTGAACAGGAGCAGAGTGCCAGAGCAGAACGGTCGCAATAGAACAGCAGGAAGGGAGCCAAAAATGGGGTCGGAAACCAGGCGAGCAGTGGAGGTACAGAAACGGCAGGCAGAGGCAGCGTCGAGAGTCCAGGCAGAGGTCAAAAACCGGGAGAGTAGCGGAGGTACAAAATCGTCAGGCAGTAGAGGGGGTCAGGAATCCAGGCCGAGGTCAGCGTCAGTAATCAGGAGAAATGCAAGGTACAAAAAAGGCAGGCAACAGAGTAGTCAGAAGTTCAGGCTGAGGTCAGAGTTAACGATAGGCAATCACAAGTAACACGTAGGGGAACCAAGAATATATCCGGCGGCTTGCAAGCCCAGTCCCAAGGTATTTGAGGGATCAGGTCGTCCCTCACAGGCTCCCGGGCTGGTGATGTCATCAGGACCGCCCCCAGGACCAGACCTGATGATGATGCACCAGCCCCTTCATGACTGACAGAGGAGCGGAGTCTGCGTCCAGTAGACGCCTGCGCAGAAGCCCTTTCATTGTTGCCGCCCTCACTCGGGCGCGAGCCACGGCGCCTCCTAGTGGTTGAGGGCGGAACAGCAGGCCCCGAGATCGACGACTACATGTCTGTCCGGCGTCTCCTGGTGGCCGAGGCCTGGACAGCAGGCCCCGAGCCCGAGGGCGGCGTGACAGTCCGTCGCCTCCTAGTGGCTGAGGGCGGAACAGCGGGCCCCGAGTCTGACGGCGACGTGACAGTACCCCCCTCTCCAGGAGGGGCCTCCGGACCCTCAAAACCCGGTTTGTCAGGGTGAAGGAGATGAAATCTCCTAATTAATGCCTTGGCATGGATGTTCCTTGCGGGGACCCAGGACCTCTCCTCCGGGCCGTAGCCCTTCCAGTGTATAAGATACTGTATGGAGTTTCTCACAAGGCGGGAGTCAAGGATACCCTGGACTTCATAGTCCAAGGACCCTCCGACCGAAACAGGAGGAGGAGGGGACTGGACAGGGTGAATTGGGGAGCGATACAGTTTGAGGAGAGACTTGTGGAACACGTTAGGTAATTTAAATGACTGCGGAAGTTTCAAACGGAAGGCTACCGGGTTAACCACTTCTATAATTTCATATGGGCCGATAAATCTGGGACCCAGTTTGGCAGACGGTACTTTCAGTTTGATGTTTTTAGTCGAAAGCCAAACCTTGTCCCCAACCCCCAAGTGCGGCCCCTTGGACCGTCGTTTGTTTGCAGCTGAAGCCTGTCTAACTTGAGCCCCTTCCAAATTCGTATTTACTTCAGACCATATTGTTTTCAAGCGATGTATGTTTTTCTCTACCCCAGGGAGCTCCGACATCCTAGCCGAGAACGACCCAAAGCGCGGATGCAATCCAAGGTTACAAAAAAAAGGGGTAGTTTTAATGGAGTCCTGGTAGCGATTATTTAAGGCAAACTCAGCTAATGGCAGATGTTCTACCCAATCGGACTGGTGTCCTGACACGTAACAACGGAGGTATTGCTCCAGAGCTTGATTAGCACGTTCGGTTTGCCCATTGGTTTCGGGGTGGTAGGCCGAGGAGAAGGATAACTCAACACCGATGCGTTTACAGAACGCCCTCCAGAATTTTGAGACGAACTGGGTACCTCTGTCGGACACAATATTTGACGGAACACCATGAAGACGTACAATGTGCACAAGGAACAATTTGCTCAAGGTTTCGGAGTTAGGTAAGCCAGACAGGGGAATAAAATGGCACTGTTTGCTGAACCTGTCTACCACCACCCAGATACATGTTTTCCCATCTGAGGTCGGCAGGTCTGTGATGAAGTCCATGGAGATGTGGGTCCATGGACTCTCAGGGGTGGGCAAGGACTGAAGCCAGCCAGCAGGGCGATTATGGGTGGATTTGGCGCGGGCACAGACTTCACATGCTGAAACATAGTTCTTACAGTCCTTGACCACCGTCGGCCACCAAAAGTTCCTAGTTACCAACCTGGTGGTATTATTGAGCCCAGGATGACCTGCCAGAACAGAGTCATGTGACTCTTTAAGAACTTGAAGGCGAAAGGAATTCGGAACAAACAATTTTTGGGGGGGTGTAGTGTCAGGAGCTCGTTCCGGAGACCTACGGATCTCCTCCAGAAGGTCCAAGGAAACTGCCGACACGACGATCCCATTGGCTAATATCGGAACGGGTTCACAGTCTTCGGCTTGTGTGGGGCAAAAACTGCGAGAGAGGGCATCGGCCCTCACATTTTTCGTGCCAGGGCGAAAGGTGATTAAAAAATCGAACCTTGAAAAGAACAAGGCCCACCTGGCCTGCCTGGAATTCAGTCTTTTAGCTGACTCCAGGTAGGTCAGGTTTTTGTGGTCTGTAATGACGGTGACTTTGTGTTTGGCGCCTTCGAGAAAGTGACGCCATTCCTCGAAGGCCCATTTGATTGCTAGTAACTCCCGATTCCCAATATCATAGTTCTTCTCTGTGGCAGAGAACTTTCGGGAAAAAAAAGCACATGGGCGCAGCTGAGTGAGGGCTGCAGTGCCTTGCGATAGCACTGCTCCCACTCCGACTTCGGAGGCATCCACCTCCACAATAAATGGGCGGTCTAAGTCAGGTTGTACTAAAACCGGGTTGGCCACAAAGCATTCTTTTAACGTAGAAAATGCTTGACTGGCCTCGGGATTCCAGTTGGCCACGTCCGCCCCCTTCCTGGTTAGATCCGTGAGTGGCTTGGCAATCTCAGAAAAACTCCTGATAAACTTACGGTAGTAATTGGCAAATCCCAAAAATCGCTGCAGTGCTTTCAGCGATTTGGGTTGCACCCACGCCTTAATAGGTTGGATCTTGGCAGGATCCATGCGGAACCCCCTGCCTGAGACCATGTACCCCAAAAATTGTACCTCCTCAGCGAAAAAGACACATTTCTCCAACTTAGCAAACAAGGAGTTCTCCCGCAGTCTCTGCAGTACTGAACGGACGTGTTGAGCATGTGTCACAGGGTCAGTGGAGTAAATCAAAATGTCATCCAAGTACACAACGACATACACACCACAGATGTCCCTGAAAATATCGTTAACAAAGTGCTGAAACACTGCAGGAGCATTGCTGAGTCCGAAAGGCATTACTAGGTACTCAAAGTGACCAAGAGGTGTATTAAACGCTGTCTTCCACTCATCGCCGTCTCTTATGCGGATTAGATTGTATGCCCCCCCGGAGGTCAAGCTTAGTAAACCAACGGGCTCCAATTAGCTGATTAAAAAGATCAGGGATGAGTGGAAGCGGGTACTGGTTCTTTATAGTGATTGCGTTTAATTCCCGGTAGTCAATGCAGGGTCTGAGACCACCATCTTTCTTCTCTACAAAGAAGAACCCAGCTCCAACTGGTGAAATAGATGGTCTAATGAACCCCTTTCTTAAGCTATCCGCTATGTACTCATTCATGGCCTGACGCTCTGGACCAGAGAGATTAAATATTCTCCCTTTTGGAAGACGGGCATCTGGAATTAGGTTTATAGGACAATCATACTCTCTGTGGGGTGGTAGTTTCTCAGACTCTATAACGGAAGAGACATCTCCATAATCCCTGAGAGAAAACGGTATGAAGGGGTGTTTTTTTAGCTTGGTTTGATTTACTGCTACAGACATGCAATTATCCTGGCATTGCAAACTCCAGCGCACCACATCACCCAGGTGCCAGTCAATGACAGGGTTATGTTGACGTAGCCACGGCATTCCCAAAATGACTGCAGAAGATAGATTGTCCAACACAAAAAAGGAAATAAGCTCAGTATGTAGTGCTCCTACTGACATAGTTATCTTAGCAGTAACAAATTTAACCCCCTCCTGAATAATGGATGTGCCATTAATAGCCGTGGTTTTAATTGGAATATTAAGTTTCAGTAGTGGGACACCAATTTTTTTAGCAGCAAAAGAGTCCATAAAATTCCCTTCAGACCCGCTATTGACATAGGCTTTTAAACACAGAGAATCCTGACCAAAATACAACGAAATAGGTAGTAAAACTTTGGCCGCATCTGCGGGCAATACCTGAGCCTCTGCGCAACCATAGCCAGAGCTGCTCAGAGGCTGATGTTCCCGGGGTACGGATCTCTGATGTTCAGCTTTGTCCCTGGAGTCTCCTAACTGCAGCATGCTCGAGCAGGAAGGTGAGACTGATCCTCCAGGCTGGATACTGAGGCTTAGTAACAGGTGTTTTAGTCCAACAATCAGCTCAGGCAAGAGAGGAAAGGAAAAAAAAAATTCAGAGAAACTGTCTTTATATAGGTGTGATATATATATACACACAAGAGACAGTTTTATTTGGGCCGGATATAATGTCGCGTCCGTCTGCGGGTCTGGGCTGCAGACAGACAGCGCCCCGAGTAGCACCGACACCCTTAACCCCTATACAGGGATCTGGATTTACTGCAGAGCCCAGGAAGCGCTGTCTGAACAGGAGCAGAGTGCCAGAGCAGAACGGTCGCAATAGAACAGCAGGAAGGGAGCCAAAAATGGGGTCGGAAACCAGGCGAGCAGTGGAGGTACAGAAACGGCAGGCAGAGGCAGCGTCGAGAGTCCAGGCAGAGGTCAAAAACCGGGAGAGTAGCGGAGGTACAAAATCGTCAGGCAGTAGAGGGGGTCAGGAATCCAGGCCGAGGTCAGCGTCAGTAATCAGGAGAAATGCAAGGTACAAAAACGGCAGGCAACAGAGTAGTCAGAAGTTCAGGCTGAGGTCGGAGTTAACGATAGGCAATCACAAGTAACACGTAGGGGAACCAAGAATATATCCGGCGGCTTGCAAGCCCAGTCCCAAGGTATTTGAGGGATCAGGTCGTCCCTCACAGGCTCCCGGGCTGGTGATGTCATCAGGACCGCCCCCAGGACCAGACCTGATGATGATGCACCAGCCCCTTCATGACTGACAGAGGAGCGGAGTCTGCGTCCAGTAGACGCCTGCGCAGAAGCCCTTTCATTGTTGCCGCCCTCACTCGGGCGCGAGCCACGGCGCCTCCTAGTGGTTGAGGGCGGAACAGCAGGCCCCGAGATCGACGATGACATGTCAGTCCGGCGTCTCCTGGTGGCCGAGGCCTGGACAGCAGGCCCCGAGCCCGAGGGCGGCGTGACAGTCCGTCGCCTCCTAGTGGCTGAGGGCGGAACAGCGGGCCCCGAGTCTGACGGCGACGTGACAGGTATTTTCTGAAGAGAGAGCAAAAAGGAATTCAGCTCACCCCAGCAGGGAATGGCAGAAATCTAGAAAAACAAGGCAAAACAAAACCAAAACACAAATGCAAAAAGCAGAGCAGAAAACTTAGCTTTTGAGGAGCAGGAATCAGACTGGTCTCCAAGAATCCCTCAGAGAAATCACCAGCAAGGCAGAAGGGCGTCGGCTGCCTTATATCCAGTCAGCAATTCCCGTCACCCAGTCATCATCATCCTGCTCAGGTGCTTGGTAATCAGCCTCACTACCTTCCTTCACCAGAAGAGGGAGTTCATCAGACCTCAATGGTGAAGGGGAAAATGAACTCACAACAGTGGAGGGTGTCTATAGGATTGGTGAGAATTTGGATCTCACTAGGGATTTGAGGATGCTGAACTATTGTCTCAGGCACAGGAGAGATTACACCTCAATGTAACAAGCTGAAATTGGATGGTGTATGACAAGGTGGAGGGTGTCTATAGTATTGGTGAGAATTTGAATCTCACTAGAGATTTGAGGACACTGAACTATTGTCTCAGGCACAGGAGAGATTACACCTCAATGTAACAGGCTGAAATTGGATGGTGTATGACAAGGTGGATGGTGTCTATAGGATTGGTGAGAATTTGAATCTCACTAGAGATTTGAGGACGCAGAGCTATTGTCTCAGGACCAGGAGAGATTATACCTCAATGTAACAGGCTGAAATCGGATGGTATATGACAAGGTGGAGGGTGTCTACAGGACTGGTGAGAATTTGAATCTCACTATAGATTTGAGGACGCAGAACTATTGTCTCAGGCACAGGAGAGATTACACCTCAATGTAACAGGCTGAAATTGGATGGTGTATGACAAGGTGGATGGTGTCTATAGGATTGGTGAGAATTTGAATCTCACTAGAGATTTGAGGATGCAGAGCTATTGTCTCAGGACCAGGAGAGATTATACCTCAATATAACAGGCTGAAATCGGATGGTGTATGACAAGGTGGAGGGTGTCTATAGGATTGGTGAGAATTTGAATCTCACTATAGATTTGAGGACGCAGAACTATTGTCTCAGGCACAGGAGAGATTACACCTCAATGTAACAGGCTGAAATTGGATGGTGTATGACAAGGTGGATGGTGTCTATAGGATTGGTGAGAATTTGAATCTCACTAGAGATTTGAGGACGCAGAACTATTGTCTCAGGACCAGGAGAGATTATACCTCAATGTAACAGGCTGAAATCGGATGGTGTATGACAAGGTGGAGGGTGTCTATAGGATTGGTGAGAATTTGAATCTCACTAGAGATTTGAGGAAGCAGAACTATTGTCTCAGGACCAGGAGAGATTACACCTCAATGTAACAGGCTGAAATTGGATGGTGTATGACAAGGTGGATGGTGTCCTGTTATGAATGAGTCACCGTAGGAGACAAAAGCAGAAATACAAGCTAAGTCCAGAAAACCAGAGAAGTTGGCAACTATCAGATTGCAGACCCCTGAACCTATCAACACAACTAGCAGTAGCCGTGGGGGGTTCCTACGATGCCCTAGACCCCTCGATCACAGCCGGAGAATTACATAGGCCTAAAGAAAGAAAGGGGAAATCTAAACTGCCCCAGAGCAGACCCCAAAGCAATAGGCAGCCCCCAACATATAATGACGGTGAAGCAAGATGAAAATACTAACACAGACAGAAAGATAGACTGAGCAAAGACGGGGCCCAAAACTACCTAGATAGGAAAGGACAGGAAGGCTGCTGTCTGCAATCTGCCAAAACCCTATCAAAGACATAAGCCAACAAGCTGATATGAAAAAGGCCCTGAAGCAGCTAGGCTTCAAAAACTAAATCAGCACTCAGGTATTTTCAGAAGACAGAGCTAAATGAATTCAGCACACCCCAGCAGGGAATGGCAGAAATCCAGAAAAACAAAGCAAAACAAAGTCAAAGCACCAAAGCAAAAGGCCGAGCAGCAAACTTAGCTTTAGAGGAGCAGGAATTCAGACTGGTCTCCAAGGATCCCACAGAGAAATCACCCGCAGGGCAGAAGGGCATCGGCAGCCTTATATCCAGTCAGTAACTCCACTCAGCCAGTCATCATCATCAGCCTCAGGTGTTTGATAATCAGGCTCACTACCTTTCTTTACCAGAAGAGAGAGTTCCTCGGGCCTCAGTAATGAAGGGGAAAATGAACTCACAACAGTACCTTCCCCTTGAGGAGGGGTCACCGAACCCTCAACTACGCCACCAGGGCGATCAGGGTGAGCCCGATGAAAGGCACGCACCAATCTTTTGGCATGAATATCAGAGGCAGAGACCCAGGAATTATCCTCCTGACCATAACCCTTCCACTTAACCAAATACTGGAGTCTCCGTCTAGCCAGACGGGAATCCAGTACTTTCTCTACCTCATATTCCATGTTACCTTCAACCAATACAGGGTCTGGAGGTGCCACCCCCGGAACAACAGGTTCAACAAACCTCTTCAACAAAGATTCATGGAACACATTATGGATTTTAAATGTGACAGGAAGAGCAAAACGAAAAGAGACCGGATTAATAATCTCCACAATCTTGTAAGGTCCAATAAATCTAGGCTTAAACTTAGGAGAAGCCACCTTCATAGCAATATTTTTTGATAATAACAACACCATATCACCAACCTTAAACTGGGGACCAATGGTCCTATGTCAGTTGGAAAACCGCTGGGCCTTTTCCAGGGAGAGAGATAACTTATCCACCACTTGGTCCCAGATCTGGTGCATTCTCTCCACCACAGTGTCAACACCTATGCAGGCAGAGGGCTCCACCTGCCCTGAAGAAAATCGAGGATGAAACCCAAAGTTACATAAAAAAGGTGACATCAAAGTGGCAGAAAAAGCTCTATTATTTAAAGCAAATTCGGCCAAGGGCAAAAATGAAACCCAATCATCCTGATCAGCAGAAATAAAACATCTCAAATACGACTCCAAGGTCTGGTTTGTTCTCTCTGTCTGCCCATTGGTCTGAGGGTGAAAAGCAGAGGAGAAGGACAACTGAATTCCCAGCCTGGAACAGAAAGTTCTCCAAAATCTAGACACAAACTGGACTCCTCTGTCAGATACAATGTTCTCAGGAATCCCGTGCAAACGAACCACCTGTTGTAAAAACAGGGGCACCAACTCAGAGGAAGACGGCAACTTAGGGAGTGGTACAAGATGAACCATCTTAGAGAACCTATCACAAATCACCCAAATAACAGTCATCCTCTGAGAGACAGGCATATCAGAGATGAAATCCATTGAAATATGGGTCCATGGCCTCTTGGGGACAGGCAAAGGCATCAACAACCCACTAGAGCGAGAACACGATTTAGACCGGGAGCACGTCCCACAGGACTGCACAAAATTCCTGACATCACGAGACAAGGAGGGCCACCAAAAAAACCGACTCACCAGATCGCTAGTACCAAAAATACCTGGATGACCAGCCAAAGCAGAGCAATGAACTTCAGATATCACTTTCTTCTTCCACTGGTCAGGAACATACAACTTTCCACTGGGACAACGCTCAGGTTTGTTCTCCTGGAACTCTTCCAGAGCACGTCTCAAATCGGGCGAGATGGCAGAAAGAACTACCCCTTCGCCTAAGATGGTAGCAGGCTTGGTCACCACAGGAGAATCAGCAAAGAAGCTCCTAGAGAGGGCGTCTGCCTTGACATTCTTTGTTCCAGGAAGAAAAGAAACCACAAAATCAAAACGTGTAAAAAACAAGGCCCTCCTAGCCTGCCTAGGGTTCAAGCGCTTAGCCGACTAGGTAAATCAAATTCTTGTGGTCAGTGAGGACCACAACTTGATGCTTAGCTCCCTCCAACCAATGTCTCCACTCCTCAAATGCCCATTTCATGGCCAACAGTTCCCTATTCCCCACATCATAGTTACGTTCAGATGGAGAGAACTTTCGGGAAAAGAAAGCAAAGGGATTCATTTTAGATGTTACAGGATCCTTTTGGGACAAAACAGCTCCTGCACCAATCTCAGAAGCATCCACCTCTACCTGGAATGGAAGTGAGACATCAGGTTGCCGCAAAACCGGGGCGGAGGTGAATCTTCGCTTCAGCTCCTGAAAGGAAGAAACAGCCTCCGGAGACCAATTTAACACATCAGCACCCTTTTTAGTCAGATCAGTCAATGGCTTGGCAATACTAGAAAATTTTGCTATAAATTTCCGATAAAAATTAGCAAAACCCCAAAACTTCTGGAGGGCCTTCAAAGAAGTGGGCTGAACCCAATCGTGAATGGCCTGTACCTTGGCCGGGTCCATTTCAATAGTTGACGGGGACAAAATAAATCCCAAAAAAGAAATCCTCTGTACTCCAAAAAGGCATTTAGATCCTTTGACATACAGGGAATTCTCCCTCAAGATCCGGAACACAGTCCGAATATGTTCCACATGAGAATCCCAATCCTTGGAGAAGATCAAAATATCATCCAGATAGATAATCAAAAATTTATCGACAAAATCTCGGAAAATATCGTTCATGAAGCACTGGAAGACAGAAGGGGCATTAGTGAGCCCAAAAGGCATCACCAGGTACTCAAAATGTCCCTCCGGAGTATTAAACGCCGTCTTCCATTCATCCCCATGCTTAATGCGAATAAGATTATACGCCCCCCTGAGGTCAAGCTTGGTAAACCAGCTAGCACCTTTAACTCTGGAGAATAGATCAGAAATCAGGGGTAACGGATACTGATATTTAACAGTAATATTGTTGAGGGCACGATAATCAATACAAGGTCTTAATGATCCATCCTTTTTGGCTACAAAAAAAAAAACGGCACCTAAGGGTGACGAGGATGGTCTAATATGACCCTTCTCCAACGTCTCCTTAATATAGGATCGCATAGCCTCGTGCTCGGGTACAGATAAATTGAAGAGCCGACCCTTGGGAAATTTACACCCGGGCTCAGTTCAACTGCACAGTCATAACTCCTATGAGGAGGCAGAGACGCAGACTCATTCTCACTAAATACATCATAAAAGTCCACCAAATAATCAGGAACATCATGCGACTGAGGAGAGGTGGAAAACACCGGAGCCTCACTAAAGGCACACCGACAACCCCAACTCACCACAGACACAGATTTCCAATCCAAAACTGGATTATGAATCTGTAACCAGGGAAACCCCAGAACAATAGTATCATGCAGATTATGCAACACCAAAAATCTGCAATTTTCTTGATGGTCCGGGGCGACCCGCATTACCACCTGGGTCCAAAACTGGGGTTTATTTTTATCCAAAGGAGTAGCATCAATCCCCCTCAAAGGGATAGGCGTCTGCAGAGGTGTCATCGGAAATCCACAACGTTTAGCAAATTCCAAGTCCATTAGGTTTAGGGCTGCTCCCGAATCCACAAAAGCCTTGGTGGAAAATGTGGACAGGGAGCAGATCAGAGTAATAGCCAGAAGAAACTTAGGTTGAACACCCCCAACAGAAAACGTGTGTGCAAAGCGTTTCTCTCGTTTAGGACAGACAGAAATAATATGCGAGGCATCTCCACAAAAAAAACACAGCTTATTACGCCTTCTGAACTCCTGACGCTGCTCTCTGGAAAAAACTCTATCACATTGCATAGGTTCAGACATTTGTTCAACAGGTGGCAACACCTCTCGTGCAGCTTTGCGTTCGCGCAAACGCCGATCAACCTGAATGGCTAATGACATAGAATCGTCAAGACCAGAGGGAACAGGAAATCCCACCATAGTATCTTTTACGGCTTCTGACAACCCCTTCCGAAAGAGAGCAGCCAAGGCATTATCATTCCAGGTAGTAAGTACTGCCCACTTTCGGAATTTTTGACAGTACAATTCTGCAGAATCACGACCCTGGCTCAATGCCAGCAGGGTCTTTTCAGCCTGATCAATGGCATTAGGTTCGTCATACAACAACCCCAAAGCTTGAAAGAATGCGTTCACATTAGTCAGAATAGGATCATCTGGTTTCAAAGAAAACGCCCAATCCTGGGGATTGCCACGCAGCAAAGAGATGACAATTTTAACCTGCTGCGCGGAGCTCCCTGACGAGTTAGGCTTCAAGGCAAAAAATAATTTACAATTATTTTTGAAATTCAAAAATTTAGACCGATCCCCAAAAAATACATCAGGTGTAGGAATCTTTGGTTCAGCAGCATGTGAATGAGCAAGGTAGGCGGAAATTCCCCGCACTTCCGCAGCGAGCTGCTCCACACGATCAGACAATTGCTTTATCTCCATTGAGAGAAAAAAAAATTCCCCCTACTGCCTCAGAGATATAGAGGAAAAAATATACACACTCTTTTTTTTTTCAATTCTTTCCTGCTATTGAGTACCCTAGGATCTGCGGTACGGCGGGTGATTCTGTTATGAATGAGTCACCGTAGGAGGCAAAAGCAGAAATACAAGCTAAGTCCAGAAAACCAGAGAAGTTGGCAACTATCAGATTGCAGACCCCTGAACCTATCAACACAACTAGCAGTAGCCGTGGGGGGTTCCTACGATGCCCTAGACCCCTCGATCACAGCCGGAGAATTACATAGGCCTAAAGAAAGAAAGGGGAAATCTAAACTGCCCCAAAGCAGACCCCAAAGCAATAGGCAGCCCCAAACATATAATGACGGTGAAGCAAGATGAAAATACTAACACAGACAGAAAGATAGACTGAGCAAAGACGGGGCCCAAAACTACCTAGATAGGAAAGGACAGGAAGGCTGCTGTCTGCAATCTGCCAAAACCCTATCAAAGACATAAGCCAACAAGCTGATATGAAAAAGGCCCTGGAGCAGCTAGGCTTCAAAAACTAAATCAGCACTCAGGTATTTTCAGAAGACAGAGCTAAATGAATTCAGCACACCCCAGCAGGGAATGGCAAAAATCCAGAAAAACAAAGCAAAACAAAGTCAAAGCACCAAAACAAAAGGCCGAGCAGCAAACTTAGCTTTAGAGGAGCAGGAATTCAGACTGGTCTCCAAGGATCCCACAGAGAAATCACCCTCAGGGCAGAAGGGCGTCGGCAGCCTTATATCCAGTCAGTAACTCCACTCAGCCAGTCATCATCATCATCAGCCTCAGGTGTTTGATAATCAGCAGTGTGCAAACAGCAATGCAGCTATCAGGGAGCCTTATAAGGCAGCCTAATAACCAACAGAGCTGATGCACAAAAATAGAGCCTCCCCTGTCACTGCACACAAAGTGTTATGTTGTAAGTGGAAATCACTAACAACAGAAGCAGTTTTTTGGTTCTTCTTCCCTGCCTAACGCTCTCCCTACAGAATCATCATCAGCAGCAGCTCTCCCTATGCTAAGATCGGCATAAGTAAGATGGCGGTTGGTGTTCACGCCCTTTTATAGCCCCTGTGATGCCACACAAAGCCAGCCAATCACTTGCATGCCCTACTCAAAGATGGTGGTGACCGATTCCTATGTCATCGCGTTGCCCATAGTGTGCGTGCGTCCTCCATCATTGGCTGAAAAAGGGCGCTGGAAGCATCTTTTGAAATGCGACTTTGGCGCTCTGGTCGCCGACCTCGTGGCCGACCTCATGCTATGGTCGGGTTTCGTTTCATGAAACCCGACTTCAGCGAAAGTCGCCGACTTTTCAATATGACCGACCCGTTTCGCTCAACTCTAATGAAAACCTGATACCAATGGCAAACCTCTCGGATTTTCAAAGAGGCCAAATAGTTGGTGCTCGTATGGCAGGCTTTAGTGTAACAGAAAGTGCCCGAATGCTTGGCATGTCAAGAGGTACTGTCTCCAAAGTAATGACTGTGTTTGAAAGACAAGGAAAACCGTCCGCAGCAAAGCACAGGTCTGGCCGAAAGTCGAAGTTGACTGAGAGAGACCGTCGTACTCTAAAGCGAATTGTGAGAGAGGATCGCAAGACCACGGCTCCGAAAATCACTGCTGAGCTCAATGATCACCTACAGAACCCAGTTTCCACGAAAACTGTTCGTTGGGAGCTGCACATATCTGGATTCCATGGAAGAGCTGCAATTCGTAAACCAATGACAAATGTTTCCAAGCGTTTATAGTGGTGTAGAAACCTCCAGAATTGGTCCCTCGAGCAGTGGAAACATGTGATATTCTCAGACAAATCATCGTTTACGCTTTTTCCGACCTCCGGCCGAGTGTACGTTTGGAGACAGCCGAAAGAAGCATTCCATCCAGACTGCCTTCTCCCAACCGTAAAACATGGCGGAGGTTCAGTGATGATCTGGGGTGCTATTTCGTGGAGATCCGCTGGGCCAATGATATCCCTTCATGGAAGAATTAACAGCCGAGATTATTTAGGCATTTTGGGTGACCAAGTGCATCCTATGGTTCAAGCACTGTTCCCGAAGGGGAACGCCATCTTTCAGGATGATAATGTGTGGTGCCCCCAGGAGTATGGTCGCCACAGCGGCATTACCTTCCTCCTAGGTAGGGTGATGTCATGTTTGGAAGCAATGAAGGGTCTCTCTATCAGGTAAATTCAACACACAGCACAGTTCCCACTCCAGGCCAGCAGAGGGAGCTCTGAACCAAACTGGGGGAAGAGCTGCTCTCTGGGGGCCAGGAAGGGGAAGTTGGTCAGTTCGTGTGAGGAGGGAAAAGTGTGTGGACGGGAGAAGAAGAGCTGGAGGATTGAGTGGAGTTCAGGCTCACTTCTAGCGTAGTGCATGGTCCGGAGTCCGGTCTCTGAGGTTGTATGGCTGCTGATGTTCCTGCAGCAGAAACCAGAGGAACAGGAGGCTGTAAATGCTCTGTTCCCGAATAAGACTCGGAGACACAACAGCAACATGTGAGCCAGAAGAAGGAGGCTACAGTTGTCTGCCATACGAGGGGGTTCTAAAAGAGAGCAAGCAAGAGGAACTTTAGTGTAACTCAGTACTGCATGTACCTCAGATAAGCGTTTTCATTGCATAAAAGCGCCAAAACATAAAAAAAGACATAAATGAGGTATCACTGTAACCGTACTGACTCGAAGAATAAAACCGCTTTATCAATTTTACCGCACGCGGAACGGTGTAAACGCATCCCCCAAAAGAAATTCATGAAACGCTGGTTTTTGTTCATTCTGCGTCCCAAAAATCGGAATAAAAAGCGATAAAAAAAGTCACGTGCCCAAAAAATGGTACCAATAAAAATATCAACTTGTCCCGCAGAAAATAAGACCTCACAAGACTCGGTGGGTCAAAATATGGAAAAATTATAGCTCTCAATATGTGGTGATGCATAAACTATTTTTACAATAAATAGCGTCTTTTAGCGTGTGACAGCTGCCAAACATAAAAACCCGCCATAAATAGTAAATCAAACCCCCCGTTATCACCCCCTTAGGGAAAAATAATTAAAAAAAATTATTTATTTCCATTTTCCCATTAGGGCTAGGGCTAGGGTTAGGGCTAGAGTTAGGGTCATGGTTGGAGTTAGAAATGGGGGGTTTCCACTGTTTTGGTACATCAGGGGCTTTCCAAACGCGACATGACGTCCGATCTCAATTCCAGCCAAATGGCGCTGCTTCCCTTCCGAGCTCTGCCATGCGCCCAAACAGTGGTTCGCCCCCACATATCAGGTATCGGCGTACTCAGGACAACTTTTCCAGTCCAATTTCTCCTGTTACCCTTGGTAAAATAAAAAAATTGAACCTGAAGTAATTTTTTTTGTGAAAAAAAGTTAAATGTTCATTTTTTTAAACATTCAAAAAATTCCTGTGAAGCACCTGAAAGGTTAATAAACTTCTTGAATGTGGTTTTGAGCACCTTGAGGGGTGCAGTTTTTAGAATGGTGTCAATTTTGGGTATTTTTTATCATATAGACCCCTCAAAGTGACTTCAAATGTGATGTGGTCCGTAAAAATAAAATGGTGTTGCAAAAATGAGAAATCGCTGGTCAACTTTTAACCCTTATAACTTCCTAACAAAAAAAAATTTGGGTTCCCAAATAGTGCTGATGTAAAGTAAACATGTGGGAAATGTTACTTATTAGGTTTTTTGAGTGCTATATCTCTGTGATTTAAGAGCATAAACATTCAAAGTTGGAAAATTGCGAAATTTTCTAAATTTACGTCAAATTTCTGTTTTTTTCACAAATAAACACAAGCTATATGAATGAAATTTTACCACTAACATGAAGTACAATATTTCACGAGAAAACAATGTCAGAATCACCAGGATCCATGGAAGCGTTCCAGAGTTATGACCTCATAAAGGGACAGTGGTCAGAATTGTAAAAATTGGCCTGGGAATTAACATGCAAACCACCCTTGGGAGTAAAGGGGTTAATGCTAGTATTCCTATCAATTGCTTTATCAGAAGATTTTAAACGACTAGGGTCTAGAATATTTTTCATCGTAGGGGCTCTCCGGAATGTTATACCCGGATTCCTGGGTAGATGTTGTCCAATTATCGGATCATTCAATAAAATCGGCCAGTTTTTTTCAAAGACTTTTCCAATTTCCTTATGTTGGTAACTATACTGTGTTATGAAATTCATTGAAAATTGATTGTTGGAAGGTTCTTTAAATTTTATGTTATTAATTAATGAATCCTGTTTTCTGGCCAATGAGTTATTAAATGCCCTTTTTATAAGCTCATTTGGATATTTTTGATTTAAAAACCTGTCCTTCAAGATATTAGCTTGCTCCTTAAAATCTTCATCTAGACAATTTTTTTGTATTCTTCGGAATTGATTCCCAGGTATATTATTGAGCCATTTTGAATAATGTCCACTTTTATAATGAATGTAACTATTTTTGTCAACCTCTTTAAAAAATGTTTTAGTTAAAATAACATTTCCTTTTAAAAAAATTGTGATATCTAAAAAATTGATAATAGTAGAGTTGTACGTGGGAGAAAAGGAGATACCCCAATTATTGCTATTTATTTCTGCAATGAAGGTGTCAATATCATTGATAGTGTTGTTCCAGATAAAGAAAAGGTCGTCAATGAATCTTTTATAAAAAATAATTTGTGTAGACCATTTATTGATACTGATAAAAATTCTTTAAAAAATCCCCATGAATAAATTTGCATAAATGGGCGCTACCTTACTATCCATTGCTGTGCCTGTGATTTGATGGTAGAGTACCCCTTCAAATGTAAAAAAATTATTTTTTAAAACAAATCCCAATCCTTTCATTAAAAACAATTTTTGGTTGGATGATAATCTGGTATCATTAAAAAGGTAGCTCTCAAAACATAATAATCCTATATCATGCCGGATATCTGAGTATAAAGCTGATACATCCATTGTACAGAAAATAAATTTATTGTCCCATTTTACATTTTTTAAGAGTTGAATTAGATTTGTGGAATCCCTCAAATAACTATCAAGATTGCTCACATGTGTGCACATAATCCTATCAATATAAGCAGATAGGTTGCTGGTGTTTTTTTCCTGAGGAAGGAGTTCTGTGAGACTCTGAAACACGTAGAATAAAGACCACTGTATTAATAATCCGAGTTTTTAGTGATTGTCTGACCACATTTTTCCTGTCCTGAAAGACCTGAGACAGGGACGGAGATTTGTCTTCCAACAAGACAATGATCCCAAACATAAAGCTAAATCTACAGTGGAATGGTTCACAAATAAACGTATCCAGGTGTTGGAATGGCCAAGTCAAAGTCCAGACCTGAATCCAATCAAGAATCTGTGGAAAGAGCTGAAAACTGCTGTTCACAAACGATCTCCATCAAACCTCACTGAGCTTGAGCTGTTTGCCAACGAAGAATGTGCAAGAATTTCAGTCTCTCGATGTACAAAACTGATAGAGACATACCCCAAGCGACTGCAACTGTAATCACAGCAAAAGGTGGCGCAACAAAGTATTAAATTAAAGGGGCTGAATAATATTGCACGCCCCACTTTTCAGTTTTTGAATGTCCACAAAAATTTAAAATAACCAATAAATTTCATTCAACTTCACAATTGTGTCCCACTTGTTGTTGATTCTTCACCAAAAATTTACATTTGGTATCTTTATGTTTGAAGCATGATATGTGGGAAAAGGCTGAAAAGTTCCAGGGGGCCGAATACTTTCGCAAGGCACTGTAGCAGCTTCTAGTCTCCGATGAAGATTATCAAAGCATGCCAAAAGTAATAAAAAGTTTTTAAAAATATATAAAAAAAATATATAAAATGTTCAAATCACTCCCCTTTCGCCCCATTCAAAATTAAACAATAAAAAAACAAACATACACATATTTGGTATTGCCGGGTTCAGAATCACCCGATGTATCAATAACAAAAAAGGATTAACCTGATCGCTGAATGATAAAGCAATAAAAAAAGTCAAAACGCCAGAATTACGTTTTTTTGGTCGCCACAACATTTCATTAAAATGCAATAACGGGCGATCAAAAGATTATATCTGCACCAATATGGTATCATTAAAAACATCAGCTCTGCATGCAAAAAATAAGCCCTCACCCGACGCCAGATCACGAAAAATGGATTTGCTACAGGTATCTGAAAATGGTGCTTTTTTTTGCAAAGTTTGAAATTTTTTTCACCACTTAGTTAAAAAAGAACTTAGATATGTTTGGTGTCTGTGAACTGATAATGACCTGGAGAATCATAATGAGAGGTCAGTTTTAGCATGTAGTGAACCTAGTAAAAATGCCAAACAAAAAAACAGTGGGATTGCACTTTTTTTGCAATTTCACCGCATCTGGATTTTTTCCCCATTTTCTAGTACATGACATGGTAAAACTAATGTTGTTGTTCAAAAGTACAACTCATCCCGCAAAAAACAAGCCCTCACACGGCCATATTGATGGAAAAATAAAACAGTTATGGCTCTGGGAAGAAGGGGCGTGAAAAACGAAAACACAAAACCGAAAAAAGCTCCAAGGGGTTAAACTGTGCTCTCTGTTTGGTATGTGTGTATTTTGAATGGTTGGAACTTTCATTTATCCCTGTCCGTCTTCCATTGTTTTTCCGGTTAGTGTGTTCCTATACACTTCAGCTTCTTAATGCCCTGGGTGGGGTTGATATAGGCGCATAGCAAGGTATGAAAACCAGGCATCTCCACCTTCAGGAGTAATCAAAGGGAAAGGGATAAACTAGAGCGCCCCTAGTTTTAGGGACCTGGTTATCACCCGTAGTCCCAACACCATCGTGACAGATCCTTGTTCAATGCCAGGAATAATAACTAGATGTGTATTTCCTGAAGGAAGTACAGATAGTGCTATGAAATGGTGCCTGGGCTGCCCCTTTAAGAGAGACTTGCCTGCTGCCCCTGCAAGACTTTCAACTCAGGATCCGTTTTAACTGTGGGTGCCTCTCAGGGGCCACTTTGGCCTCAGGGTCTGATTTAGTGGGTGGGGCCTCTCAGGATACGATTTGGTGGCCTGGGCTCCTCAGGGCTTGAATTGGTGGCCAGGATCCCTCAGGGTCCAATTTTGTGGGTGTGGCCCCTCAGGGTCCAATTTTGTGGGTGTGGCCCCTCAGGGTCAGATTTTGTGGGTGGGTCCCCTCAGGGTCCGATTTTGTGGCCGGGGCCCCTCAGGGTCCGATTTTGTGGCCGGGGCCCCTCAGGGTCCGATTTTGTGGGTGGGGCCCCTTAGGGTCTGATTTTGTGGTTGGGGCCCCTCAGGGTCCGATTTTGTGGCCGGGGCCCCTCAGGGTCCGATTTTTTGGGTGGGGCCCTTTAGGGTCTGATTTTGTGGGCGGAGCCCCTCTGGGTCCAATTTGGTGGGCGGGGCCACTCTTGGTCCCATTTGGTGGGTGGGGCCCCTCAGGGTCCGATTTTATGGGTGGGGCTCCTCAGGGTCCAATTTTGTGGGTGGGGCCCCTCAGGGTCCAATTTTGAGGTTGGAGCCCCACAGGGTCCAAATTTGTGGGTGGGGCCCCTCAGGGTCCGATTTTGTGGGTGGTGCCCCTTAGGGTCTGATTTTGTGGTTGGGGCCCCTCAGGGTCCGATTTTTTGGGTGGGGCCCTTTAGGGTCTGATTTTGTGGGCGGAGCCCCTCTGGGTCCAATTTGGTGGGCGGGGCCACTCTTGGTCCCATTTGGTGGGTGGGGCCCCTCAGGGTTCGATTTGGTGGGTGGGGCCCCTCAGGGTCTGATTTGGTGGGTGGGGCCCCTCAGGGTCCGATTTGGTGGGTGGGGACCCTCAGGGTCCTATTTGGTGGGCGGGGCCCCTCAGGGTCCGATTTTGTGGCCGGGGCCCCTCAGGGTGCAATTTTGTGGCCAGGGCCCCTCAGGGTCCGATTTTGTGGCCGGGGCCCCTCAGGGTCCGATTTTGTGGGTGGGGCCCCTTAGGGTCTGATTTTGTGGTCGGAGCCCTTCTGGGTCCAATTTGATGGGCGGGACCACTCTGGGTCCAATTTGGTGGGTGGGGCCTCACACGGTCCGATTTGGTGGGCGGGCCCACTCTGGGTCAGATTTTGTGGCCGGGGCCTCTCGGTCCGATTTTGTGGGTGGGGCCTCTCAGGGTCAGATTTTGTGGCCGGGTCCCCTCAGGGTCCGATTTTGTGGGTGGGGCCCCTCTGGGTCCGACTTTGTGGCTGGGGCCCCTTAGGGTCCGATTTGGTGGGTGGGACCACTCTGGGTCCAATTTGGTGGGTGGGGCCTCTCACGGTCCGATTTGGTGGGCGGGGCCACTCTGGGTCTGATTTAGCAGGTGGGGCCCCACAGGGTCCGATTTGGTGGGTGGGGCCCCTCAGAGTCCGATTTTGTGGGTGGGGCCCCTCAGAGTCCGATTTTGTGGGTGGGGCCCCTCAGGGTCAGATTTTGTGGCCGGGTCCCCTCAGGGTCCGATTTTGTGGGTGGGGCCCCTCTGGGTCTGACTTTGTGGGTGGGGCCCCTTAGGGTCCGATTTTGTGTCCGGGGCCCCTCAGGGTCCGATTTTGTGGTTGGGGCCCTTCAGAATCCGATTTTGTGGTTGGGGCCCCACAGGGTCCGATTTTGTGGGTGGGTCCCCTCAGGGTCTGATTTTGTGTGCGGGGCCCTTCAGGGTCCGATTTGGTGGGCGGGGCCACTCTGGGTCTGATTTGATTGGCTGGGCCACTCTGGGTTTGATTTTGTGTCCGGGGCCCCTCAGGGTCCGATTTTATGGTTGGGGCCCTTCAGAATCCGATTTTGTGGTTGGGGCCCCACAGGGTCCGATTTTGTGGGTGGGTCCCCTCAGGGTCCGATTTTGTGGTTGGGGCCTTTCAGAATCCGATTTTGTGGATGGGGCCCCTCAGGGTCAGATTTGATTGGCTGGGCCACTCTGGGTTTGATTTTGTGGTTGGGGCCCCTCAGGGTCCGATTTTGTGGGTGGGTCCCCTCAGGGTCTGATCTTGTGTCCGGGGCCCTTCAGGGTCTGATTTTGTGGTTGGGGCCTTTCAGAATCCGATTTGGTGGGTGGGGCCGCTCAGGGTCCGATTTGGTGAGCGGGGCCCCTCAGAGTTCAATTTGGTGAGCAGGGCCCCTCAGGGTCCGATTTGGTGAGCGGGGCCCCTCAGGGTCCAATTTGGTGAGCGGGGCCCCTCAGGGTCCGATTTGGTGAGCGGGGCCCCTCAGGGTCCGATTTGGTGAGCGGGGCCCCTCAGGGTCCGATTTTGTGGGCAGGATCTTTCAGAGTCTGATTTGGTGGGCGGGGCCCCTCAGGGTCCGATTTGGCGGGTGGGGCCCATCAGGGTCCGATTTGATGGGCAGGGCCCCTCAGGGTCCGATTTGGTGAGTGGGGCCCCTCAGCGTCTGATTTTGTGGGCGGGATCTCTCAGAGTCCGATTTGGTGGGCGGGGCCCATCAGGGTCCGATTTGGTGGGCAGGGCCCCTCAGGGTCCTATTTTGTGGGTGGGGCCCCCCTGGGTCTGATTTGGTGGGCGGGGCCCCCCTGGGTCCAATTTGAAGGGGGGCCCTCAGGGTCCGATTTAGTGGGCGGGGCCCCTCAGGGTCCGATTTGGTGGGCGGGGCCACTCAGGGTCCGATTTGGTGGACGGGGCCACTCAGGGTCCGATTTGGTGGGTGGGGCTCCTCAGGGTCCGAATTTGTGGTTGGGGCCCCTCATGGTCTGATTTTGTGGGTGGGGCCCCTCAGGGTCCGATTTTGTGTCCGGGGGCCCCTCAGGGTCCGATATTGTGGTTGGGGCCCTTCAGAATCCGATTTGGTGGGCAGGGCCCCTCAGGGTCTGATTTGGTGGGCGGGGCCGCTCAGGGTCCGATTTGGTGGGCGGGGCCCCTCAGGGTCCGATTTTGTGGGTGGGGCCCCTCAGGGTCCGATTTAGTGGCTGGGGCCCCTCAGGGTCCGATTTTGTGGGTGGGGACCCTCAGGGTCCGATTTTGTGGCCAGGGCCCCTCAGGCTCCGATTTTGTGGGTGGGGCCCCTTAGGGTCTGATTTGGTGGGCGGGGCCACGCTGGGTCTGATTTAGCGGGCGGGGCCCCACAAAGTCCGATTTGGTGGGCGGTGCCCCTCAGAGTCCGATTTGGTGGGTGGGGCCCCTCAGGATCCGATTCGGTGGCCTGGGCTCCTCAGGGCTTGAAATGGTGGACAGGATCCCTCAGGGTCAGATTTTGTGGCCGGGGCCTCTCGGTCCGATTTTGTGGGTGGGGCCCCTCAGGGTCTGATTTGGTGGGCGGGGCCGCTCTGGGTCCGATTTGGTGGGCGGGGCCCCTCAGGGTCCGATTTTGTGGGTGGGGCCCCTCAGGGTCCGATTTAGTGGCTGGGGCCCCTCAGGGTCTGATTTTGTGGGTGGGGACACTCAGGGTCCGATTTTGTGGCCGGGGCCCCTCAGGCTCCGATTTTGTGGGCGGGGCCCCTTAGGGTCTGATTTTGTGGTCGGAGCCCCTCTGGGTCCAATTTGGTGGGCGGGACCACTCTGGCCCTGATTTGGTGGGTGGGACCACTCTGGGTCCAATTTGGTGGGCGGGGCCTCTCACGGTCCGATTTGGTGGGCGGGGCCACTCTGGGTCTGATTTAGCGGGCGGGGCCCCACAGGGTCCGATTTGGTGGGCGGGGCCCCACAGAGTCTGGTTTGGTGGGTGGGGCCCCTCAGGATCCGATTCGGTGGCCTGGGCTCCTCAGGGCTTGAAATGGTGGACAGGATCCCTCAGGGTCAAATTTTGTGGCCGGGGCCTCTCGGTCCGATTTTGTGGGTGGGGCCCCTCAGGGTCTGATTTTGTGGGTGGGGCCCCTCAGGGTCAGATTTTGTGGCCGGGTCCCCTCAGGGTCCGATTTTGTGGTCGGAGCCCCTCTGGGTCCAATTTGGTGGGTGGGACCACTCTGGCTCCGATTTGGTGGGTGGGACCACTCTGGGTCCAATTTGGTGGGCGGGGCCCCTTAGGGTCTGATTTTGTGGTTGGGGCCCCTCAGGGTCCGATTTTGTGGGTGGGGCCCCTTAGGGTCTGATTTTGTGGTTGGGGCCCCTCAGGGTCCGATTTTTTGGGTGGGGCCCTTTAGGGTCTGATTTTGTGGGCGGAGCCCCTCTGGGTCCAATTTGGTGGGCGGGGCCACTCTTGGTCCCATTTGGTGGGTGGGGCCCCTCAGGGTCCGATTTTATGGGTGGGGCTCCTCAGGGTCCAATTTTGTGGGTGGGGCCCCTCAGGGTCCAATTTTGAGGTTGGAGCCCCACAGGGTCCAAATTTGTGGGTGGGGCCCCTCAGGGTCCGATTTTGGGGGTGGTGCCCCTTAGGGTCTGATTTTGTGGTTGGGGCCCCTCAGGGTCCGATTTTTTGGGTGGGGCCCTTTAGGGTCTGATTTTGTGGGCGGAGCCCCTCTGGGTCCAATTTGGTGGGCGGGGCCACTCTTGGTCCCATTTGGTGGGTGGGGCCCCTCAGGGTTCGATTTGGTGGGTGGGGCCCCTCAGGGTCTGATTTGGTGGGTGGGGCCCCTCAGGGTCCGATTTGGTGGGTGGGGACCCTCAGGGTCCTATTTGGTGGGCGGGGCCCCTCAGGGTCCGATTTTGTGGCCGGGGCCCCTCAGGGTGCAATTTTGTGGCCAGGGCCCCTCAGGGTCCGATTTTGTGGCCGGGGCCCCTCAGGGTCCGATTTTGTGGGTGGGGCCCCTTAGGGTCTGATTTTGTGGTCGGAGCCCCTCTGGGTCCAATTTGATGGGCGGGACCACTCTGGGTCCAATTTGGTGGGTGGGGCCTCACACGGTCCGATTTGGTGGGCGGGCCCACTCTGGGTCAGATTTTGTGGCCGGGGCCTCTCGGTCCGATTTTGTGGGTGGGGCCCCTCAGGGTCTGATTTTGTGGGTGGGGCCTCTCAGGGTCAGATTTTGTGGCCGGGTCCCCTCAGGGTCCGATTTTGTGGGTGGGGCCCCTCTGGGTCCGACTTTGTGGCTGGGGCCCCTTAGGGTCCGATTTGGTGGGTGGGACCACTCTGGGTCCAATTTGGTGGGTGGGGCCTCTCACGGTCCGATTTGGTGGGCGGGGCCACTCTGGGTCTGATTTAGCAGGTGGGGCCCCACAGGGTCCGATTTGGTGGGTGGGGCCCCTCAGAGTCCGATTTTGTGGGTGGGGCCCCTCAGAGTCCGATTTTGTGGGTGGGGCCCCTCAGGGTCAGATTTTGTGGCCGGGTCCCCTCAGGGTCCGATTTTGTGGGTGGGGCCCCTCTGGGTCTGACATTGTGGCTGGGGCCCCTTAGGGTCCGATTTTGTGTCCGGGGCCCCTCAGGGTCCGATTTTGTGGTTGGGGCCCTTCAGAATCCGATTTTGTGGTTGGGGCCCCACAGGGTCCGATTTTGTGGGTGGGTCCCCTCAGGGTCTGATTTTGTGTGCGGGGCCCTTCAGGGTCCGATTTGGTGGGCGGGGCCACTCTGGGTCTGATTTGATTGGCTGGGCCACTCTGGGTTTGATTTTGTGTCCGGGGCCCCTCAGGGTCCGATTTTGTGGTTGGGGCCCTTCAGAATCCGATTTTGTGGTTGGGGCCCCACAGGGTCCGATTTTGTGGGTGGGTCCCCTCAGGGTCCGATTTTGTGGTTGGGGCCTTTCAGAATCCGATTTTGTGGATGGGGCCCCTCAGGGTCCGATTTGATTGGCTGGGCCACTCTGGGTTTGATTTTGTGGTTGGGGCCCCTCAGGGTCCGATTTTGTGGGTGGGTCCCCTCAGGGTCTGATCTTGTGTCCGGGGCCCTTCAGGGTCTGATTTTGTGGTTGGGGCCTTTCAGAATCCGATTTGGTGGGTGGGGCCGCTCAGGGTCCGATTTGGTGAGCGGGGCCCCTCAGAGTTCAATTTGGTGAGCAGGGCCCCTCAGGGTCCGATTTGGTGAGCGGGGCCCCTCAGGGTCCAATTTGGTGAGCGGGGCCCCTCAGGGTCCGATTTGGTGAGCGGGGCCCCTCAGGGTCCGATTTGGTGAGCGGGGCCCCTCAGAGTCCGATTTGGTGAGCGGGGCCCCTCAGGGTCCGATTTGGCGGGTGGGGCCCATCAGGGTCCGATTTGATGGGCAGGGCCCCTCAGGGTCCGATTTGGTGAGTGGGGCCCCTCAGCGTCTGATTTTGTGGGCGGGATCTCTCAGAGTCCGATTTGGTGGGCGGGGCCCATCAGGGTCCGATTTGGTGGGCAGGGCCCCTCAGGGTCCTATTTTGTGGGTGGGGCCCCCCTGGGTCTGATTTGGTGGGCGGGGCCCCCCTGGGTCCAATTTGAAGGGGGGCCCTCAGGGTCCGATTTAGTGGGCGGGGCCCCTCAGGGTCCGATTTGGTGGGCGGGGCCACTCAGGGTCCGATTTGGTGGACGGGGCCACTCAGGGTCCGATTTGGTGGACGGGGCCACTCAGGGTCCGATTTGGTGGGTGGGGCCCCCCTGGGTCTGATTTGGTGGGCGGGGCCCCCCTGGGTCCAATTTGAAGGGGGGCCCTCAGGGTCCGATTTAGTGGGCGGGGCCCCTCAGGGTCCGATTTGGTGGGCGGGGCCACTCAGGGTCCGATTTGGTGGACGGGGCCACTCAGGGTCCGATTTGGTGGGTGGGGCTCCTCAGGGTCCGAATTTGTGGTTGGGGCCCCTCATGGTCTGATTTTGTGGGTGGGGCCCCTCAGGGTCCGATTTTGTGTCCGGGGGCCCCTCAGGGTCCGATATTGTGGTTGGGGCCCTTCAGAATCCGATTTGGTGGGCAGGGCCCCTCAGGGTCTGATTTGGTGGGCGGGGCCGCTCAGGGTCCGATTTGGTGGGCGGGGCCCCTCAGGGTCCGATTTTGTGGGTGGGGCCCCTCAGGGTCCGATTTAGTGGCTGGGGCCCCTCAGGGTCCGATTTTGTGGGTGGGGACCCTCAGGGTCCGATTTTGTGGCCAGGGCCCCTCAGGCTCCGATTTTGTGGGTGGGGCCCCTTAGGGTCTGATTTGGTGGGCGGGGCCACGCTGGGTCTGATTTAGCGGGCGGGGCCCCACAAGGTCCGATTTGGTGGGCGGTGCCCCTCAGAGTCCGATTTGGTGGGTGGGGCCCCTCAGGATCCGATTCGGTGGCCTGGGCTCCTCAGGGCTTGAAATGGTGGACAGGATCCCTCAGGGTCAGATTTTGTGGCCGGGGCCTCTCGGTCCGATTTTGTGGGTGGGGCCCCTCAGGGTCTGATTTGGTGGGCGGGGCCGCTCTGGGTCCGATTTGATGGGCGGGGCCCCTCAGGGTCCGATTTTGTGGGTGGGGCCCCTCAGGGTCCGATTTAGTGGCTGGGGCCCCTCAGGGTCCGATTTTGTGGGTGGGGACACTCAGGGTCCGATTTTGTGGCCGGGGCCCCTCAGGCTCCGATTTTGTGGGCGGGGCCCCTCAGGCTCCGATTTTGTGGTCGGAGCCCCTCTGGGTCCAATTTGGTGGGCGGGACCACTCTGGCCCTGATTTGGTGGGTGGGACCACTCTGGGTCCAATTTGGTGGGCGGGGCCTCTCACGGTCCGATTTGGTGGGCGGGGCCACTCTGGGTCTGATTTAGCGGGCGGGGCCCCACAGGGTCCGATTTGGTGGGCGGGGCCCCTCAGAGTCTGGTTTGGTGGGTGGGGCCCCTCAGGATCCGATTCGGTGGCCTGGGCTCCTCAGGGCTTGAAATGGTGGACAGGATCCCTCAGGGTCAAATTTTGTGGCCGGGGCCTCTCGGTCCGATTTTGTGGGTGGGGCCCCTCAGGGTCTGATTTTGTGGGTGGGGCCCCTCAGGGTCAGATTTTGTGGCCGGGTCCCCTCAGGGTCCGATTTTGTGGTCGGAGCCCCTCTGGGTCCAATTTGGTGGGTGGGACCACTCTGGCTCCGATTTGGTGGGTGGGACCACTCTGGGTCCAATTTGGTGGGCGGGGCCTCTCACGGTCCGATTTGGTGGGCGGGGCCACTCTGGGTCTGATTTAGAGGGCGGGGCCCCTCAGGGTCCGATTTGGTGGTCGGGGCCCTTCAGGGTCCGATATGGTGGTTGGTGCCCCTCAGGGTCCGATTTTTTTGGGTGGGGCCCTTTAGGGTCTGATTTTGTGGGCGGAGCCCCTCTGGGTCCAATTTGGTGGGCGGGGCCCCTCAGGGTCCTATTTTGTGGGTGGGGCCCCTTAGGGTCCTATTTTGTGGGTGGGGCCCCTTAGGGTCCGATTTTGTGGTTGGGACCCCTTAGGGTCCGATTTTTTGGGTGGGGCCCTTTAGGGTCTGATTTTGTTGGCGGAGCCCCTCTGGGTCCAATTTGGTGGGTGGGGCCCCTCAGGGTCCAATTTGGTGGGCGGGGCCCCTCAGGGTCCGATTTGGTGGGCGGGACCCATCAGGGTCTGATTTGGTGGGTGGGGCCCCTCAGGGATCGATTTGGTGGGTGGGGCCCCTCAGGGTCCGATTTGGTGGGCGGGGACCCTCAGGGTCCGATTTGGTGGGCGGGGCCCCTCAGGGTCCTATTTGGTGGCCGGGCCCCTCAGGGTGCAATTTTGTGGCCAGGGCCCCTCAGGGTCCGATTTTGTGGCCGGGGCCCCTCAGGGTCCGATTTTGTGGGTGGGGCCCCTCTGGGTCCAATTTGGTGGGCGGGACAACTCTGGGTCCGATTTGGTGGGTGGGACCACTCTGGGTCCAATTTGGTGGGTGGGGCCTCTCACGGTCCGATTTGGTGGGCGGGGCCACTCTGGGCCTGATTTAGCGGGTGGGGCCCCTTTGGGTCCAATTTGGTGGGCGGGGCCACTCTTGGTCCCATTTGGTGGGCGGTGCCACTCTGGGTACGACTTGGTGGGCGGGGCCCCTGAGGATCTAATTTGGTGTGCGGTGCCCCTCAGGGACCAATTTGGTGTGCGGTGCCCCTCAGGGACCAATTTGGTGGGCGGGGCCCCTCAGGGTCCAATTTGGTGGGCGGGGTCCCTCAAGGTCCGATTTAGTGGGCGGGGCCCCTCAGGGTCCGATTTTGTGGCCGGGGCCCCTCAGGGTGCAATTTTGTGGCCAGGGCCCCATAGGGATGAAGCTAGATTTGCATTTGTGCTGTGGGTTTTGCTTTAAGAGCTGATATTATGTGGCAGAAGCTCTGTCTTGGGGGTCAAGTGAAGTTCGTAGGCGTTGGCATAGTGACTGGGTGTGCCTGCGCATATCAATGAGCTTAACTGCTATTTCAATCACCTCAGGGCACGTTTTGCCATTTCCCATTGAAAAGCATTGGAGACAGTGCATTCCAATGACGGTAAAAAAAATTTTCAAACGCAAATTGCGCAAAAACTACAAATCCGATCGACACGAAAAATACTTAGCACACCTCTCGTGGACGCTGGCTTCGAAACGACACCTCAACGGAGTCTGTGCGTGTAGCGGTTCGGGCCGTATTAATTGCGGAAATCAACTTAATAATAATAACTAGATGTGTATTTCCTGAAGGAAGTACAGATAGTGGTTTGAAATGGTGCCCGGGCTGCCCCTTTAAGAGAGACTTGCCTGCTGCCCCTGCAAGACTTTCAACTCAGGATCCGTTTTAACTGTGAGTGCCTCTCAGGGGCCACTTTGGCCTCAGGGTCTGATTTGGTGGGTTGATTTGGTGGGTGGGGCCCCTCAGGATCTGATTCCTTGGCCTTGGCTCCTCAGGGCTTGAATTGTTGGCGGGGATCCCTCAGGCTCCGATTTTGTGGGTGTGGCGCCTCAGGGTCCGATTTTGTGGCCGGGGCCCCTGTGGGTCTAATTTTGTGGCCGGATCCCCTCAGGGTCCGATTTTGTGGCCGGGGCCCCTCAGGGTCCAATTTTGTGGGTGGGGCCCGATTTTGTAGCCGGGGCTCATCAGGGTTCGATTTTGTGGTTGGGGCCCCTCAGGGTCCGATTTTGTGGGTGGGGCCACTCTGGGTCCGATTTGGTGGGTGGGGCCACTCTGGGTCTGTTTTGTTGGATGGGGCTACTCAGGGTCCGATTTGGTAGGCGGGACCCCTCAGGGTCCGATTTGGCGGGCGGGTCCCCTCAGGGTCCGATTTGGTGGGCGGGTCCCCTCAGGGTCCAATTTGGTGGGCGGGGTCCCTCAGGGTCTGATTTGGTGGGCGGTGCCCCTCAGTGTCCGATTTTCTGGCCGGGGCCCCTCAGGGTCCGATTTTGTGGGTTGGGCCCCTCAGGGGCCGATTTTGTGGCTGGGCCCCTCAGGGTCCGATTTTGTGGTTGGGGCCCCTCAGGGTCCGATTTTGTGGTTGGGGACCCTAAGGGTCTGATTTTGTGGCCGGGGCCCATCAGGGTCCGATTTTGTGACTGGGGCCCATCAGGGTCCGATTTTGTGGCCGAGGCCCCTCAGGGTCCGATTTTGTTGGGGCCCCTCAGGGTCTGATTTTGTGGCAGGGGCCCCTCAGGGTCCGATTTTATGGGTGGGGCCCCTTAGGGTCTGATTTTGTGGGCGGAGCCCCTCTGGGTCCAATTTGGTGGGTGGGACCACTCTGGGTCCGATTTGGTGGGCGGGACCACTTTGAGTCCAATTTGGAGATCGGGGCCTCTCAGGGTCCGATTTGGTGGGCGGGGCCACTATGGGTCCGATTTAGTGGGCGGGGCCCCACAGGGTCTGATTTGGCAGGCGGGGCCCCTCAGGGTCTGGTTTGGTGGGCAGGGCCTCTCTGGGTCCGATTTGGTGGGTGGGGCCACTCTGGGTAAGATTTGGAGGCTGGGGTCACTCAGCCTCCGATTTGGAGGCTGGGGTCGTTGAGCTTCCGATTTGGAGGCCGAGGTCAAAGAGCCTCCGATTTGGAGGCCGGGGTGGATGAGCTTCCGATTTGGAGGCCGGGGTCGTTGAGCCTCCGATTTGGAGGCTGGGGTCGATCAGCCTCCGATTTGGAGGCTGGAGTCGCTCAGGCTCCGATTTGGAGGCTGGGGTCGCTCAGGCTCCGATTTGGAGGCTGGGGTCGCTCAGCCTCCGATTTGGAGGCCCTGGTGGCTCAGCCTCCGATTTGCAGGCCGGGGTGGCTCAGCCTCCGATTTGGAGGCCGGGGTGGCTCAGCCTCCGACTTGAAGGCCGGGGTGGCTCAGCCTTCGATTTGGAGGCCGGGGTGGCTCAGCCTTCGATTTGGAGGGCGGGGAGGCTCAGCCTTCGATTTGGAGGCCGGGGTGGCTCAGCCTTCGATTTGGAGGCTGGGGTGGCTCAGCCCCCGATTTGGACCCCAGGGTCGATCAGCCTCCGATTTGGAGGCTGGGGTCGCTCAGCCTCCGATTTGGAGGCTGGGGTCGCTCAGCCTCCGATTTGGAGGCCCTGGTGGCTCAGCCTCCGATTTGCAGGCCGGGGTGGCTCAGCCTCCGACTTGGAGGCCGGGGTGGCTCAGCCTTCGATTTGAAGGGCGGGGAGGCTCAGCCTTCGATTTGGAGGCTGGGGTGGCCCAGCCTCCGACTTGGAGGCCGGGGTGGCTCAGCCTTCGATTTGGAGGCCGGGGTGGCTCAGCCTTCGATTTGGAGGGCGGGGAGGCTCAGCCTTCGATTTGGAGGCCGGGGTGGCTCAGCCTTCGATTTGGAGGCTGGGGTGGCTCAGCCCCCGATTTGGACCCCAGGGTCGATCAGCCTCCGATTTGGAGGCTGGGGTCGCTCAGCCTCCGATTTGGAGGCTGGGGTCGCTCAGCCTCCGATTTGGAGGCCCTGGTGGCTCAGCCTCCGATTTGCAGGCCGGGGTGGCTCAGCCTCCGACTTGGAGGCCGGGGTGGCTCAGCCTTCGATTTGAAGGGCGGGGAGGCTCAGCCTTCGATTTGGAGGCTGGGGTGGCCCAGCCTCCGACTTGGAGGCCGGGGTGACTCAGCCTTCGATTTGGAGGCCGGGGTGGCTCAAGCCTTCGATTTGGAGGCCGGGGTGGCTCAGCCTCCGATTTGGAGGCCGGGGTGGCTCAGCCTCCGATTTGGAGGCCTGGGTGGCTCAGCCTCCGATTTGGAGGCCGGGGTGGCTCAGCCTCCGATTTGGAGGCTGGGTGGCTCAGACTCCGATTTGGAGGCCGGGGTGGCTCAGCCTCCGATTTGGAGGCCGGGGTGGCTCAGCCTCCGATTTGGAGGCCGGGGTGGCTCAGCCTCCGATTTGGAGGCCGGGGTGGCTCAGCCTCCGATTTGGAGGCCGGGGTGGCTCAGCCTCCGATTTGGAGGCCGGGGTGGCTCAGCCTCCGATTTGGAGGCCGGGGTGGCTCAGCCTCCGATTTGGAGGCCGGGGTGGCTCAGCCTCCGATTTGGAGGCCGGGGTGGCTCAGCCTCCGATTTGGAGGCCGGGGTGGCTCAGCCTCCGATTTGGAGGCCGGGGTGGCTCAGCCTCCGATTTGGAGGCCGGGGTGGTTCAGCCTCCGATTTGGAGGCCGGGGTGGTTCAGCCTCCAATTTGGAGGCCGGGGTCGATCAGCCTTCGATTTGGAGGCCGGGGTCGATCAGCCTCCGATTTGGAGGCCGGGGTCAATCAGCCTCCGATTTGGAGGCCGGGGTCGATCAGCCTCCGATTTGGAGGCCGGGGTCGATCAGCCTCCGATTTGGAGGCGCGGGTGGCTCAGCCTCCGATTTGGAGGCGCGGGTGGCTCAGCCTCCGATTTGGAGGCCGGGGTGGCTCAGCCTCCGATTTGGAGGCCGGGGTCGATCAGCCTCCGATTTGGATGCCGGGGTGGCTTAGCCTCCGATTTGGAGCCTGGGGTCACTCAGCTTTCGATTTGGCGTGTCGGCCCTTTAAGACTCATTTCGGTGCGCTGGCCCTTTAATAATCACTTTGGCGCGTCGGCCCTTTAAGAGCTAGTTTGGCTCACTGGGCTTCTAAATCAACTTTGGCAGACATTCTCTATCAGGGGCATGCGTCATGTGATGAAGCTAGATTTGCATTTGTGCTGTGGGTTTTGCTTTAAGAGCTGATATTATGTGGCAGAAGCTCTGTCTTGGGGGTCAAGTGAAGTTCGTAGGCGTTGGCATAGTGACTGGGTGTACGTGCGCGTATAAATGAGCTCAACTGCCATTTCAATCGCCTCAGGGCACGTTTTGCCATTTCCTATTGAAAAGCATTGGAGACAGTGCATTCCAATTATGGGAAAAAAAATTTTCAAGCGCAAATTGCGCAAAAACTACAAATTCGATCGACATGAAAAATACCTAGCACACCTCTCATGGACGCTGGCTTCGAAACGACACCTCAACGGAGTCTGTGCGTGTACCGGTTTGGGCCATATTAATTGCGGAAATCAACTTAATAATAATAAGAAGAATAAGTTAGCAGCGTTCGGATTACAATATATTGGCTTTTTCAAACCACTATAGCTAGATGTGTACTTCCTGAAGGAAGTACAGATAGTGGTTTGAAATGGTGCCCGGGCTGCCCCTTTAAGAGAGACTTGCCTGCTGCCCCTGCAAGATTTTCAACTCAGGATCCGTTTTAACTGTGGGTGTCTCTCAGGGGCCACTTTGGCCTCAGGGTCTGATTTTGTGGGTGGGGCCCCTCAGGGCCCGATTTTGTGGGTGGGGTCCCTCAGGGTCTGATTTTGTGGCCGGGGCACCTCAGGGTCCGATTTGGTGGGTGGGGCCCCTCAGGGTCCGATTTGGTGGCCGGGGCCCCTCAGGGGCAAATTTGGTGGGTGGGACCCCTCAGGGTCCGATTTTGTGTCCGGGGCCCCTCAGAGTCCGATTTGGTGGTTGGGGCCCCTCAGGGTCCGATTTTGTGGCCGAGGCCCCTCAGGGTCCGATTTTGTGACCGGAACCCCTCAGGGTCCGATTTTGTGGGTGGGGCCCCTCAGGGTCCGATTTTGTGGCCGGGGCCCCTCAGGGTCCGATTTGGTGGGTGGGGACCCTCAGGGTCCGATTTTGTGGCCAGGGCCCCTCAGGGTCCGATTTTGTGGTGGGGACCCTCAGGTCCGATTTGGTGGGTGGGGCCCCTCAGGGTCCGATTTTGTGGCCGGGGCGCCTCAGAGTCCAATTTTGTGGTCGGGGCCCCTCAGGGTCCGATTTGGTGGCCGGGGCCCCTCAGGGTCCGATTTGGTGGGTGGGGCCCTCTGGGTCTGATTTGGTGGGCGGGGACACTCGGTCCAATTTGAAGGGGGGGCCCCTCAGGGTCCGATTTAGTGGGCTGGGCCACTCAGGGTCCGATTTGGTGGGCGGGGCCACTCAGGGTCCGATTTGGTGGGTGGGGCTCCTCAGGGCCCGAATTTGTGTTTGAGGCCCCCCAGTGTCTGATTTTGTGGGTGGGGCCCCTCAGGGTCCGATTTTGTGTCCAGGGCCCCTCAGGGTCCGATTTTGTGGTTGAGGCCCTTCAGAATCCGATTTGGTGGGCGGGGACCTCAGGGTCCGATTTGGTGGGCGGGGACCTCAGGGTCCGATTTGGTGGGCGGGGCCACTCAGAGTCCGATTTGGTGGGCGGGGCCACTCAGAGTCCGATTTGGTGGGCGGGGCCCCTCAAGGTCCGATTTGGTGAGTGGGGCCCCTCAGAGTTCAATTTGGTGAGCGGGGCCCCTCAGGGTCCGATTTGGTCAGCGGGGACCCTCAGGGTCCGATTTGGTCAGCGGGACCCCTCAGAGTCAGATTTGGTGGGCGGGGCCCCTCAGGGTCCGATTTTTTGGTTGGGGCCCTTCAGGGTCCGATTTTGTGGGTGGAGCCCCTCAGGGTCCGATTTTGTGTGTGGGGCCCCTCAGGGTCCGATTTTGTGGTTGGGGCCTTTCAGAATCTGATTTTGTGGGCGGGGCGCCTCTGGGTCCGATTTGGTGAGCGGGGCCTCTCAGAGTTCAATTTGGTGAGCGGGGCCCCTCAGGGTCCGATTTGGTGAGCGGTGCCCCTCAGGGTCCGATTTGGTGGGCAGGGCCTGTCAGGGTCTGATTTGGTGGGTGGGGCCCCTCAGTGTCCGATTTGCTGGGCGGGAGCCATTCTGGGTCTGATTTGGTGGACGGGGCCCCTCAGGGTCCAATTTTGTGGGTGGGGCCCCTCAGGGTCTGATTTTGTGGCCGGGGCCCCTCAGGGAACTATTTTGTGGTCGGGGCCCCTCAGGGAACTATTTTGTGGGTGGGGCCCCTCAGGGTCCGATTTGGTTGGCTGCGCCACTCTGGGTTTGATTTTGTGATTGGGGCCCCTCAGGGTCCGATTTTGTGGGTGGGGCCCCTCAGGGTCTGATTTTATGTCCGGGGCCATTCAGGGTCCGATTTGGTGGGTGGGGCTCCTCAGGGTCCGAATTTGTGGTTGGGGCCCCTCAGTGTCTGATTTTGTAGGTGGGGCCCCTCAGGGTCCGATTTTGTGTCCAGGGCCCCTCAGGGTCCGATTTTGTGGTTGAGGCCCTTCAGAATCCGATTTGGTGGGCGGGGCCCTCAGGGTCCGATTTGGTGGGCGGGGCCACTCAGAGTCCGATTTGGTGGGCGGGGCCACTCAGGGTCTGATTTGGTGGGCGGGGCCCCTCAAGGTCCGATTTGGTGAGTGGGGCCCCTCAGAGTTCAATTTGGTGAGCGGGGCCCCTCAGGGTCCGATTTGGTCAGCGGGGCCCCTCAGGGTCCGATTTGGTCAGCGGGACCCCTCAGGGTCAGATTTGGTGGGCGGGGCCCCTCAGGGTCCGATTTTTTGGTTGGGGCCCTTCAGGGTCCGATTTTGTGGGTGGAGCCCCTCAGGGTCCGATTTTGTGTGTGGGGCCCCTCAGGGTCCGATTTTGTGGTTGGGGCCTTTCAGAATCCGATTTGGTGGGCGGGGCGCCTCAGGGTCCGATTTGGTGAGCGGGGCCTCTCAGAGTTCAATTTGGTGAGCGGGGCCCCTCAGGGTCCGATTTGGTGAGCGGTGCCCCTCAGGGTCCGATTTGGTGGGCAGGGCCTGTCAGGGTCTGATTTGGTGGGTGGGGCCCCTCAGTGTCCGATTTGCTGGGCGGGAGCCATTCTGGGTCTGATTTGGTGGGCGGGGCCCCTCAGGGTCCAATTTTGTGGGTGGGGCCCCTCAGGGTCTGATTTTGTGGCCGGGGCCCCTCAGGGAATTATTTTGTGGTCGGGGCCCCTCAGGGTCTGATTTTGTGGGTGGGGCCCCTCAGGGTCCGATTTGGTTGGCTGGGCCACTCTGGGTTTGATCTTGTGATTGGGGCCCCTCAGGGTCCGATTTTGTGGGTGGGGCCCCTCAGGGTCTGATTTTGTGTCCGGGGCCCTTCAGGGTCCGATTTTGTGGTTGGGGCCTTTCAGAATCCGATTTGGTGGGCAAGGCCGCTCAGGGTTCCGGTTTGGTGAGCGGGGCCCCTCAGAGTTCAATTTGGTGAGCAGGGCCCCTCAGGGTCCGATTTGGTGAGCGGGGCCCCTCAGGGTCCGATTTGGTGAGCTGGGCCCCTCAGGGTCCGATTTGGTGTGCAGGGCCCCTCAGGGTCCGATTTGGTGTGCAGGGCCCCTCAGGGTCCGATTTAGTGAGCGAGGCCCCTCAGGGTCCGATTTGGTGGGCGGGGCCACTCAGGGTCCGATTTGGTGGGTGGGGCTCCTCAGGGTCCGAATTTGTGGTTGGGTCCCCTCAGGGTCTGATTTTGTGGGTGGGGCCCCTCAGAATCCGATTTGGTGGGCGGGGCCCCTCAGGGTCCGATTTGGTGGGCGGGGCTACTCAGGGTCCAATTTGGTGGGCGGGGCCCCTCAGGGTCCGATTTTGTGGGTGGAGCCCCTCAGGATCTGATTTAGTGGCTGGGGCCCCTCAGGGTCCGATTTGGTGGGCAGGGACACTGGGTCCGCTTTGGTGGGCGGGGACACTCTGGGTCCGATTTTTTAAGCGGGGCCACGCTGGGTCCGATTTGTAGGCCAGGGTGGCTCAGCCTCCGATTTGGAGGTCGGGGTGGCTCAGCCTCCGATTTGGAGCCAGGGGTCACTCAGCTTTCGATTTGGCGCGACGGCCCTTTAAGACTCATTTTGGTGAGCTGACCCTTTAAGTATCACTTTGGCGCGTCGGCCCTTTAAGAGCCAGTTTGGCTCACTGGGCTTCTAAATCCACTTTGGCGCACATTCTCTCTCAGGGGCATGCGTCATGTGATGAAGCTAGATTTGCATTTGTGCTGTGGGTTTCGCTTTAAGAGCTGAAATTATCTGGCAGAATCTGTGTCCTGGAGAGGTCACGTGAAGTTCGTAGGCGTTGGCATAGTAACTGGGTGTGCCTGCGCATATCAATGAGCTTAACTGCCATTTGAATCGCCTCAGGGCACGTTTTGCCATTTCCCATTGAAATGCATTGGAGACAGTGCATTCCAATGACGGGAAAAAAAATTTTCAAACGCAAATTGCGCAAAAACTACAAATCCGATCGACACGAAAAATACTTAGCACACCTCTCGTGGACGCTGGCTTCGAAACGACACCTCAACGGAGTCTGTGCGTGTAGCGGTTCGGGCCGTATTAATTGCGGAAATCAACTGAATAATAAGAATAAGCAGCAAACGGAATACAATATAGTGTTTTTTTCAAACCACTATAATAAGTTAGCAGCGTTCGGATTACAATATAGTGTTTTTTTCAAACCACTATAATAAGTTAGCAGCGTTCGGATTACAATATAGTGGTTTTTTCAAACCACTATAATAAGTTAGTAGCGTTCGGATTACAATATAGTGGTTTTTTCAAACCACTATAATAAGTTAGCAGCGTTCGGATTACAATATAGTGGTTTTTTCAAAGCACTATAAATATAAGAAATCGGATTACAATATGTTGCTTGAACCTAGAGTTTCAAGCACCATAAATATAGATAATAGTAAATTATTGATTTCCTCCAGGCAGGATAAAATTAGTATTAGAGACCTCAATCTAGGGAAAGGGGAGGCGTCAGCATGGGCTTGAAACGCAGAGGGCTGTATTTTAGTCCCAGTCCATCCCAAGTCACAATATCCAGAAAAAGGAAATGTTTACAGAAGTGAAGAACATTTAGCGTTCAAACTCTGTTTAACAAATTTTATGGCGGAAAAGACAGATGTAAAAGCTTGCCTCACTGATCAAACCCATAGTTCTTCCCTCCTGGACTGAGTTTGGAACTGATGCTCAGTCTATGATGTTGCCACGTTAATTATTGCTAGGCAACTTCCTTTTATGGTGAGATGCCCCTTTAAGATTCCATCCTCGGATTCTATTATGACATCACTGATGACATGTTAACATTCCACCCCAAGATTCCATTATGACATCATAATGCACCACGGCTACTTAGCCAAGTGCTTACTGCCCAGGTGTCATTGTTGTCAGTGATTGGCTGCGAAGCTGGTGATATACTGACTGCGCTTGGATTTGTTTGAAATGTCTGACATTTCTTCACATAAACTTGAGGAGTTGGCACTACTCCGGGAGATTCTTACCACCTATTCCCCTGACAATGTGCTACCAATACCCGATGGCGTCCTCAGCTTCACTTACCGGCTGGTTATGAAGCTAGTGAGAGACTGCCTGACCAAACACCAACAAGGTCGTATAAGCTCAGGATATCTTGAGCATTTACAGATGAACATCAGGACATTAGTACAACAGGTAAGTAACAGACAATCTGGGTAAAGCATATAAAACAATAATGGATAATATTCATAAAATACAAGCTGGGGAGGGGGGCGGTGATAGCGTGGGCCCGCGTGCTCTTCAATGCCAGGGCTGAATTTTACTCCCAGTCCACCCTGGTCACAATATGTAAAAAAAATAGTAAATGGTTACACATGTAAACAATATTTAGCATCCAAAACCTGGTTAAAATAATTTTGGGTGGGAAAGATGGATATAAAAGCCTGATCAGAAGAGCAAAGCCATGGTTTTCCGTCTTTCCCTGATTCTGGTTCTGATGCTCAACCCATAATGTTGCCAACTTAATTGTTACTAGAATGTTGCCAGGCAACCTTCCTTTATGGTTAGATGCCCCTTTAACCCCTTCACCACCTTGCAATTTTCCGTTTTTGTGCTTTCTTTGTTTTGCTCCCCTTCTTCTCAGATCCAGAACACTTTTTGACCATCAATATAGCCTATGAGGGCTTGTTTTTTGCAGCCCGAGTTGTAGTTTTTAATGACACTATAGATTACATATATTGTACTTGAAAACGGGAAAAAATTCAAGTGCGGTGAAATTGTAAAAAAGTGCAATTCCACAATTCACTAAATGCTAAAACTGACCTGGTAATATGATTCTACAGGACAGTACGCGAATGCAGATACCAAACATGTATAGGTCCTTTTTTTTTCTATTTAAGTGGTGGAAAAAAAATCTGAACGCCGGCAATGAGTCGGTGTTCATAAAAGATGATCAATGGACAGGCACACTGGTCTTCTGCACACCCCCGGCTTTTATGATAACCCATTGCAACCCCAGAATCATGTGACAAGGGCTCTGATGAGCGAGACTTGAGACACGGTTCGGTCCGAACGTCTTAAATGCCGTTGTTAGTGATTAACAGCAGCATTTAAGTGGTTGACAGCCAAAATCCATCTGCATCTATTTGCGGGACAAGACAGCTTATCACACCATCAACTGTCATGTGCGGGTAGAGATGCGGGCTCTGTCACTGCCTAAAAAAGACAGGCACACGACCTTGGACGTACCTATACTTTCAAAGTTGTAAATCGGTTAAGGTTCCATCCCTGATTCCATGATGACATCACTGATGACATGTTAACATTCCACCACAAGATTCCATTATGACATCATAATGCACCACCACTACCTGCCCAAGTGCTTACTGCCCAGGTGTCATTGTTGTCAGTGATTGGCTGCGAAGCTGGTGATATACTGACTGCGCTTGGATTTGCTTGAAATGTCTGGAATTTCTTCAGATATACTTGAGGAGTTGGCACTACTCCAGGGGATTCTTACCACCTATGCCCCTGACAAAGTGCTACCCCTACCCGATGGCGTCCTCAGCTTCACTTACCGGCTGGTTGTGAAGCTAGTGAGCGACTGCCTGACCAAACACCAACAAGGTCGTATAAGCTCAGAATATCTTGAGCATTTACAGATGAACATCAGGACATTAGTACAACAGGCAACAGACAATCTGGGCAAAGCATATAAAACAATAATGGATAATATTCACAGCACATGAAACAATAATGAATACAATTCACAAAATACAAGTTTATTTACATGAAATATGTATTTTGGCCAAGAGCAATATAATTTATAGCTTATAAGAAATATCCATATATGTAGTAATTGTAGCTGTAGATTGCAGGAGTAAAATGGTGACAGAAATAGCGTCCTATATTCTCTACTTTCTCTCATGATTTTCCTTTTTTGTTTATTTCCATTTTTATAGGCTGAAGAAAGATCCCAATATGGAGATTTGACCTTTTTTAAAGAATTGGTCGCACAGTTCCTGTTTGTACTACGGCATATTGCCCGCTCACGGAAGCTTTTGGTAAGAATCCGTCATCTTCTATATCTCATGTCTTTCTTGTCTGATCTCCTCCAGATTACTAGTCATATAGCAGATTGTCATATTTCTCATTCTAGAAGCCCCCTGTCCGCTCCAGGCAGATACAGGATCTTTTATGGCAGCCTGTCTCTGCTCCATCCTCGGTGGGGACAGTCTGTACTGTGCTCAGTGGTGCGGACCTTTCATATCACATCGGTCTCGCTTTATCTTCACAATCTTCCTTCTTGTAAATGCTGCAGTTCTGGTAATAGATGTTATTGGAGAACTGTCGTATATACAAGTCCCTTATATATTAATGTGGATTTACTGGACGGAGCGGCCGTGTATATTCCCCGCCATTATGTAAATCCAGCTTTAGTCCATTCTGTCTTTTGTGTACTGTAATTTAGTATTTGTGAATTGTTATATTAATTGCGCATATTATATCCATCAGAGAACACCGGAGGGTGACTCCAAAGAGGGGAAACACCGAAATATCGCTGACCCCAATACCAGTGAGCCAGGGCTAAAAAGCGATCTGATTGAAGGTAAGCTGATCATCTTGCATTCCTACAAATATTAATATTATGGAGACACCAGAGAATATAAAATTTACTCTTCATCCTCTGTATGAGGCCGGTGACGACTCCTGAACCTCCTATAGACTATAATGGAGAGGGCTCATGCAAATCTGAAAACCCCTCTGGTTCTCTCTTGTGGGATCTTCTCAGCCCCAAAATGCACAGAGGACCTCACAGGGTCCCCATCCAAGTCACTGTCAGATCCCAAGCAATCACACATTTATGGTAGAGTATATCTATCTATGGATGTGCCATAAGTATATCCAGTATGTGCAGAATATCCATAGAACTAGTATTATGCCATTTACTTGTCTTTCCTTCCTTATATCGATGTGTTATATATTCAGTTCTGATATCGTCTAATACATGATGTCTCATTATTTTATCATTATATTAGAGACAACTGAGCCGGCAACTGCTGACGGTGGAATATCTGAGACACCAGAGATCCCCGAATCTGCCAGTGTAAGTATCAGAGAAAACATCTGTATATCATCAGATAACGGGGTATGAATTACACATCACATGTTACACCCCAGAGTACAGTGGGTTAACGCTATTCTTAATGTAGATTGGACCTATTATTATTATTCCTGTCTCCTCTGTGTGATGTCCCTTACCATCCCCTCCATACAATGATATATGTGTATGGAGGATATCCCTATAATATAATAGTGTCTGGGGAGCGTCCTGCTGCTATCATGTCCTCTACATCTGCTGCAGTGTAATCAGCGGGGACATAATGTAGAGAAGTTCCTGCATCTGCAGCTTTTAATTTCCTGCAACTTTTATGTCTCATTGTCATTTCTTATTCTTCTAGGCCATTGTCAGATCATTGACCCCTATGAGAAAACCAAGTAAAAGCGACTATACCCGGATCAAAGAGATCGGCAGTGGAGCTTTTGGGTGAGCGTTATGTATAATCTTCATTTTTCCCAAACTCCTTATGATGATGCCTCTTTCTATATGTCCTGCCTTAGGGAAATTCCTGTATATGAGTCTACATCTAAATGTTACTGTATTCCAAGACATGTAACATTTTTATTTTTTCATCCCATAGAGCTTTGTAAAGACTTGTTTTTTTTGTGTTGAGCTGTTGTTATCGGTACCACTTTGCACTAGATCTATTCTACATCTAGTCATCTAGTCCAGATCTACTGTATTTTTCGGACTATAAGACGCACCGGACCATAAGACGCACCCCAAATTTTGGGGTGGAAAATAGGGGAAAAAAATAATGTGTCAAATGGGGGTCCGTCTTACAGTCTGAATTCCGTGGGGTGGCTGTGCTCTGTGGGGTGGCTGTGTCCGTGGGGTGGCTGTGCTCTGTGGGGTGGCTGTGCTCTGGTCACAATATACTTACAAATCTTGTTGTGGCGGTCCCATGGCGGGGGTCCCAATGCAGCCTCCCTGTGCTCTGTGGTGCGGTGGTGTCGGGGCTCTGTAGTGTGGCTGCAGCGGGGCTCTGTGCTGCGTGGGGGGCTCCGTCTGCATTTCGTTAAAGCCCGAAAGCCTCCCGCAGCTCAGTTGCTGCGACGCGGAGGCCTCCGGACAGATGGCTGCCAGGGGCCTCTGGAAAGATGGCCGCTGCTCAGTTTCAGATCTCCGCAGCGAGATCTTGTCCCGAGATCTTGTCCCGAGATCTCGGGATGAGATCTCGTTGCCGTGAATTGAATTTGAGTATGCGCCACTCCCGGCGGCCATCTTTCTGGAGGCCACCGCGCTGCAGCAACGGAGCTGCGGGGGCTTTCAGGCTTTAACAAAATGCCGGCGGAGCCCCCCACGCAGCAGATCCCTGCTGCAGCAACACTACAGAGCCCCGACCCCACCGCACCACAGAGCACAGGGAGGCTACATTGGGACCGCCGTCATGAGACCGCTGCAACAGAATTTCTAAGTATATTGCTACCATAAGACGCACCCCCATTTTCACCAAAAAATTTTTGGGAAAAAACTGCGTCTTATGGTCCAAAAAATACGGTATTTGTCATGATTCAGCTCAGTTATCATGTGATATGGATGAAAACCTCCCATAAGTGATCATTCATGCTGAGTTATTTTGTGTATTTCCAGACATTGATTTCTAGTGACGGCCATACACCTATTATTAACTATTAGTGATGAGCGAGTATACTCGTTACTCGAGATTTCCGAGCATGCTCGGGTGTTCTCCGAGTATTGGATGTGCTTGGAAATTTCGTTTGTGTCACCGCAGCTGCATGATTTGTGGCTGCTAGACAGCCTGAATACATGTGGGGATTTCCTAACAAACACACAATCCTCCTCACATGTATTCAGGCTGTCCAGCAACCACAAATCATGCAGCTGCGGTGACACAAACTAAATTTCTGAGCACGACCAAACTACTTGGAGATCACCCGAGTATGCTCAGAAATCTTGAGTAACGACTCGCTCATCACTATTAACTATTAGGACAGAAGATCATTTGAAATATAGACAGACTGTTAGTAAGAATTCTGTATAAATTATGGCTTTTTCTCCTCTACAGGGCCGTCCACTTAGTGCGTCATAAAGACATAAACAAGGTATTCGCCATGAAGAAACAAGACCGGAGTAACCTGGATCGTCCAGAGTATCTTGAAATGGCCTACCTGGAAAGGGACATCGCAATATTCTCTGATTGTCCCTTTGTTGTCTCCACGCTTTGTTCCTTCCCAACTAAACGACATCTGTGTATGGTCATGGACTTTGGAGCAGGTAAGACATATCCATTGTATCTCTATCCAGCCCATTTCTGCTTAAATATATAAAGCTATCAATGTATTTATATGTCATTAATCTACATGCTCAGAAGAACAGTTTTGGAGGGTTGCCTCTTTCTGACAGATAATAATTTTCATTGCTTCTTATTGCATTTTTTCTTCTGATGTTGGGCGATCAAAAACACTGCAATTCCATCTGAGTTTATTTGTTTTTATATTATTTATTTTGAATGGAGAAAAAGTGATTTTTATATTTATTTTCTTTCCCCAAATATTTTTATTATTTTTTAGTCTCCATAAGGGACCTGAACTTGTGATTATATAATCGTAAATACTATGTACTGCAATATGGGCATTGCAGAATATGGTGAAAATCTTGGTCCACTATGAAGCCACACTACACAGTGACTGTCACAGAAGTACCATAATGGCAAGGATAGTAGTCTTCCTCAGACACTCAGCAGCCATAGCAAACCACTGACATGGAATGGGGGCGATGAGTGCTTAGAGCAGCTCGCCTCCAGGTCACCTGCTGTAAATGCCGCTGTCAGATATTGACAGTGTAATGTAAGAGTTTACCAGCAGGGGGCAGATCTCAGCTCTTTTTTATGGGATTACCCTGCAGTATACGCTCTACATCACACAGTGTATCTCTATGATTGACTCCCTGCCCCAATGTCTCACCTTATTTCTCATTCACACTCATCATGTGTAATTTACATTGTAACAAACCCTCACCTGTCATATTTGCTTTCTGCTCTAGGAGGAGACTGTGACAGTCTCTTAAAGGTTTATGGCCATTTACCGCTCTCCTTGGCCCGCTTGTATGTTGCAGAAGCGGTTCTTGCTGTGGAATATCTGCACAGCTTTGGTGTGGTTCACCGAGACCTGAAGCCTTTAAAGTAAGTGAACGCTGCAGTATAATAAAGGGAGAGACAGTTATAGTTTGGTATACAGTCTGTGGGTTATTACTTAGGGCTGACAATATCTTTTCTTTCACAGCCTCATAATATCATCAACTGGACATATCAAAGTCACGGATTTTGGGCTTTCAAAACTCGGACTTATGAGACCAACATCAGACATTTACAAGGTTCGAAGTTTTGACATCACCAGAGAGTTCCGTGATAAAGAGGTTAGCTATAGATTAAAAACTTATTCTTCACAGATCTGATCTATTTCTGCTTCTCTGACATTTTCTCACATAGAAAACTTTTACACTGATATTATTTGTCACAGTAATTTTCATTGATCATCTTCTCATTGTTCTGTTGGTTTCCAGACGAGCGGCACCTTGCATTATATGGCCCCAGAAGTCCTCTTAAAAGCGGGCTATGGAAGGCCTATTGACTGGTGGTCAATAGGGATCATCACATATCAATTTCTTACCGGCAATTTGCCATTTAAAGGAAGATGCGAAGAAGAGATTTTCCTCAGAATCATAACGGGTAAGTAAAATAATCTGAATGCTGTGTTTTGCCATAGTAATTTGGTTGAGTTGTTAGGTTCATACTTTGGTTTAGCTACTTGTTGTTTTTGATAGTTTTTTAAATTATAGTAAATATAGACTTTCTTTTCTGTAACATTTACATTTTATATAACAGAAGACATCACTTTGAAATTTAAAAATCGTGCTGTTCATCCCGATGCTCAAAACTTCATAACTCAGCTGCTCAGAAAAACTCCCAACTGTAGACTCGGGACAGGTAATGTATATAGTAGTATTAATAATGACTTATAACTCCACTGTGACCTGACAAATAGATAATTTCCATGAGGATTAGCACTGAGGTCTCTGCGTTACCTCCTTGTCTATTTCCCATTCTTCATGCCATGACTTACAGTATATTTTGGCTCTGCTATATCTTCAGTTTAGATTACCATAAAATGTACAGTCTTCCTAATATTGTCTGGATCACTTTTTTCTTGTCTTCCGTTTCCAGGAGGAGCAAATGAAATCAAGAGCCATCCATTCCTGAGAAAGTTAGATTGTGAGAATCTTGAAAATCAGGAGCCAGCGTTTAGGCCAATTCTTAGGTCAGAGGAGGACACCCACTACTTTCCCAGTAAGTAGAATGAGACGTCATCTGGTTAAAGCTGCCGTTTGTCTTGTCTTTTATTTTATGTGACAATATGTTCCCATCATTATGAGTAATAACATGGTGACGGTCTGTGATTATATTAATAATCTCTGATAATACTTGTATTTTGTAGCTTGTATTGAGAGACGCAAACATATAGATTCAGATGAGAGTGACACAAGTGAAGTCAGTGATTGGCCAGAAAGCCTAAACTATGTGTCATCTTCTCAAAGACTTTCTAAGGTAAGTATGTGATCAGTAAATCCACAAAACTATAACTAAAATAATATAAAAACTCTCTCTCTGTATATATATTTAATTTTACTCTGTGTATTTTAGCTATATGCAACCAATACCAGGATGAAGAGCAATGAAGATCATGAGCCATCTCCAGATTGTTCTCTAGAGACAAGCACAAAACACTCAGACGTGTGAGTAGATTATTATTATGGGGTATAGTACTGACATATCTTCAGAATACCAAATACAAGTTGCATATGACACAATACTAAATCTAGAATCCACCATTCCATGATTGATCATCACTGTGGGGTCTGGCTTGTCATAACGCTGGTGATAACAGTTGATCATTGTGACCAGCCTTTCATTTCCATTTCATTAAAGCCCTTTATTACTAGTTATTCTTCATTCTTGCTGATAGAAGGCAGTTCTGTGCAAGGTATACCCTTCATTTTGTCCTAATTGCCCATAAAAAAGGAGTCATTTTATTTTTCATTGCTTTCACTTGTAATTTATTTATTTTTCTTCTACTAAACAGGCAGAAAGATTCTCCTACTAGAAATGATGGTGATAATCAGTGTTTCACTACTGAAAACAACAAGTCACCCTCTCCCATATTGTCAGGTAAGTGCAGGTCTATAGGAGATCTTGTTGTCGTCACTGATCAAAAGGTGTTAATGTAAATGTTACATGAGGACTCAGAAAATCACTGCTTTTCTGTGCCTTTAAAATAAACAACAATCCAACACGTTAATGTATAAAATTCTCACTCTTATGGGCTGCGCATTAAAAGGTATAAGGGGCCATACAGTCTGGTGCCTGATACTGAAACTTTTTTCAGTTTTGTGTTTTTATTTTTCGCTCCCCTTATTTCCAGAGCCATAACTTTTTTATTTTAAGGTCAATATGGCCGTGTGAGGGCTTATTTTTTGTGGGATGAGTTGTACTTTTGAACAATACCATTGGTTTTACCAAGTCTTGTAACAGAAAACAGGAAAAAAATTCCAAGTGCGGTAAAATTGCAAACAAAATGCAATCCCGCACTTAATTTTCGATTGGCTTTATTGCTAGGTTCACTAAATGCTAAAACTGAACGGCGATTTTGATTTTGCAAGTCATTACAAGTTCGTAGACACCAAACAAGTCTAGGTTCTTTTTTATCTAAGTGGTTAAGAAAAATTCCAAACTTTGCAAAAAAAAAAAATTGCACCCTTTTCTGAGACCAGTAGCGTCTCCATTTTTCGTGATCTCTGGTTGGTTGAGGGCTTATTTTTTGTGCGCCGAGCTGACGTTTTTAATGATAACACTTTTGTGCAGATACGTTCTTTTGATTGCCCGTTATTGCATTTTAATGCAATGTCGTGGCGACCAAAAAAACGCAATTCTGGCATTTTGATTTGTTTTCTCGCTCAGCCATTTTGCGATAGGGTTAATCCTTTTTTCATTGATAGATCGGGTGATTCTGAACATGGTAATACCAAATATGTGTAGGTTTTATTTTTTTTATTGTTTAATTTTGGATGGGGCAAAAGAGGGGTGATTTAAAATCTTGTTTTTGTTTTTTTTTTTATATTTTTAAAAACATTTTTTTAATTTTGGCATGCTTCAATGGCCTCCATAGGAGGCTAGAAACTGCCATAACTGGATCGCCTCTGCTACATAGAGGAGATGCACCTCTATGTAGCAGAATTACAGGTGTGCTATGAACGCCGACCACAGGGTTGCGCTCATAGCAATCCGGCATCAGCAACCATAAAGATATGACTCTAATCTTTTGACTTGATATGAATCTAATCTTATAAGAGTTTATCATTGACATGTTTTTCTTACTTTTTTATATGATTTTCCAGTTGGGAACAAAAATAAATCTGCATTAAACCTGGGAGAAGAGAAAAACCCAGAAATAGTAGCAGAGACAGAACCTAGCAGAGGTAAGTGTGACAATAAGGTCTATGTTGTGTGATGTCGGCGGCTGAGAAAAATTCATGAGGAGGAGATGTTATATGTCAGTGGTGGATTGTCTCATCTATGACTGACAATGATCATTGACTTGTTTTTCTTTTTTTTATATGAATTTCCAGTTGAGATGAAAAATACATCTGCATTAAAACTGGGAGAAGAGCAAGACCCAGAAATTGTAGCAGAGACAGAATCTAGCAGAGGTAAGTGTGACAAAAAGGTCTATGTTGTCTGATGTCGGCGACTAAGAATAATTCACAAGGAGGATATATTATATGCAGTTATAAGCGAGTGTGCTCTTTCCTCTTTACATGCTCGGGTGTTCTCGGAGTAGTTTGGGCGTGCTCGGAAATCAAGTTTTAGTCCCCGCAGCTGCATGATTAGAGACTGCTAGACCGCCTGAATTCATGTGAGGATTTCCGAAGAAACAGGCAATCCTTCCCACATGTATTCAGGCTGTCTAGCAGCTGCAAATCATGCAGCTGTGGGGACTAAACCTTAATTCACGAGCACGCTCAAAAGGCTAGGAGAACACCGGAGCATGCTCGGAAAACTCGAGAAACGAACACACCCCCTCATCACTATATGTCAATGGTGGGATTTTGAGATCTTTGACTGACAATGATCATTGACTTGTTTTTCTTACTTTTTTATATGAATTTCCAGTTGATACAAAAAATACATCTGCATTAAAACTGGGAGAAGATCAAGACCCAGAAATAGTAGCAGAGACAGAACCTAGCAGAGGTAAGTGTGACAAAAAGGTCTACGTTGTCTGATGTCGGCGACTGAGAATAATTCATGAGGAGGAGATGTTATATGTAGTGATAAGCGAGTGTGCTCTTTACTCGAGTTTTCCGAACATGCTCGGGTGTTCTCTGAGTAGTTTGGGCGTGCTCGGAAATCAAGTTTTAGGTCCCGCAGCTGCATGATTTGAGACTGCTAAACAACCTGAATTCATGTGAGGATTTTCGAAAAAACATGCAATCATCCCCGCATGTATTCAGGCTGTCTAGCAGCTGCAAACCATGCAGCTGCGGGGACTAAAATTTAATTTCTGAGCACGCCCAAAATACTCGGCGAACACCCAGAGAACACCTAAGCATGCTTGGAAAAATCAATTAACGAGCACAATCGCTCGTCACTACATATAATATATCCTCCTCGGGAATTATTCTCAGTTGCCGACATCAAACAGTCAGTCCCTGCAGCTGCATGACTTGCGGCTGACAGCCTGAATACATGTGGAGATTGCCCGTTCTTTAGCAAAAATCCCCACATGTATTCAGGCGTTCCAGCAGCCGCAAATCATGCAGCTGCAAGGACTAAAACTTATTTCACGAGTACGCTCAAAATACATGGAGAACACCCGAGCATGCGCGGAAAACTCCAGTAACGAGCACACTCGCTTATCACTATAAGTCAATGGTGTGATTTTCACATCTATGACTGACAATGATCATTGACTTGTTTTTCTTACTTTTTTACATGAATTTCCAGTTGAGACAAATACATCTGCATTAAAACTGGGAGAAGATCAAGACCCAGAAATAGTAGTAGAGACAGAATCTAGCAGAGGTAAGTGTGACAATAAGGTCTATGTTGTCTGATGTCAGCGACTGAGAATAATTCACGAGGGCGATATATTATATGTCAATGGTGGGATTTTCACATCTATGACTGACAATGATCACTGACTTGTTCTTCTTACTTTTTTACATGAATTTCCAGTTGAGATGAAAAATACATCTGCAATAAAACTGGGAGACGATCAAGACCCAGAAATAGTAGTAGAGACAGAGTCTAGCAGAGGTAAGTGTGACAATAAGGTCTATGTGGTCTGATGTTGGCGATTGAGAATTATTCACGAGGAGGAGATGTTATACAATTGCCACATGTATGATGATTGACAATGATCACTGACTGGTTTTTTTTTTACATTTTATATGAATTTCTAGTTGAGAAGAAAAATAACTCTGCAAAAATACTGGTAGAAGAGCAAAATGGCCAAATAGTAGAAGAGCGAAAACCTAGAAGACGTAAGTGTGATAATAAAGTCAATATTGTTTGATGTTGGCCAGTGAGAATAATTCATGTGGAGAAGATGTTATCTGTCAGTGGTGGGATTGTCACATGTATGATGACTGACAATGATCCTGTTCCTCTGCACGGATAAGATTTCTCTACCGTCCTGCCACAATGACACCAAAGCAGTATCCTCTAATATGGAGTTCCATTACTTACATTAGTTTTATATCTCTTCTCCTAGATTCCATCTTCCGCCGGATTATATCATCCTGCCGGCGAGGATTATCCAGGGCCGCTCGCAGCATCAGAAGATGCATTTGTCCAATCTGTCCATAGGGCACAATATACATCTAGTACAGCAAGTCCATCATCAAAGCTGTACTTGGGCAGCACGGTGGCTCAGTGGTTAGCACTGTTGCTTTGCAGCACTGGGATCCTGGGTTTAAATGTCACTAAGGAAAACATCTGCATGGAGTTTGTATGTTCTCCCCGTGTTTGCTTGGGTTTCCTCCGGGTACTCCGGTTTCCTCCCACACACCAAAGACATACTGATAGGGAATTCCTAATTTAAAAAAGTAAAATAAAAATTCTGAATTAATGTTCCTTTGTAATAGAATATTTCTGAAATATATGGCATACCAATACTGTACGTCGTACATGTTTGAAGCACCCTCATGAAGTTTTGTTTTTTCACTAAACTTGTATGTGTTGTAGTGTGGTTGGGTAATATACTTCCCTACTGCCCTCTTCTCTGAGATCAAGCTCTGTCCGACTCCACTTTTGTGTGATGTCATAACTACATAGTTACATACATAGGTTGAAAAAAGACCTAGGTCCATCAAGTTTAACCTTTCTCCACCAATTGTCCATTTTGTCACTAAATTAAATATAACCCACAATGTTATGTGTATTGAGGAAATCATCCAGCCCTTTTTAAAAACTGTTGTAGTCTGCTATTACTAGTTCTTGTGGTCGGCATTCCACAGTGTCACTGCTCTAACTGTAAATAACCCTTTCCTATTTAGCTGTTGGAATCGCCTGTCATCGCTCTTTAGCTCACTCTATGCTCTCGGTGTGAGCGAGAAGTCTTTTCTATAATGGGAGCCTATGGAGCCTTGTTCTGATGCTTCATAGGCTTACATTGTTAAAGGGAACCTGTCACCTCGTTTTTCAGCTATAAGCTGCGGCCACTGCTTTTCGGGGCTTATCTACAGCATTCTAGAATGCTGTAGAAGGGCAGTGGCCGTGGCTTATAGCTGAAAAACGAGGTGACAGGTTCCCTTTACTCACTTCATACTTGCCGATGTGGGAGATGATGTGACCTGGTCATCATCTAGCCGTGACAATTATTCCCTTATAAAAGCTTCTAGAGACATGCATAACCAGTAGGACTTGGGCATCCTAGGACAGTCCCACTTGGACTATATTCACATTGGACTATGATCAGTGGCTCTGTCGGTATTTGTGTCTGAAGCCTCGGAGGATGGGATTCAGATGTTCGCACCAACAGGAACATTGACTATAATGATGCAGGCAGAGTCAGTGTTCTATGTTGGCATCATTATATGCCTATTTGAGGCAGGCACCAAGACGCCATCTTGGTGTCTGCCTCAAAACGGCATACAAGGCCAAAAATTATGTCCTACAGAGCACACAGTGACTCCATCTACATCATTATAATCAATGGCTTCATTAACACAAACATCGGAAAACGTTTTTCTAGGGCTTCAGCTGCAAGCCCCCGACCGTAGACAAAGACACAATGTGAACTTAGATTAAGTAATTAAGTTATAGCCATCAAGAAGAAAGAAAAAAAATGGATCCAGCTTACTGCTTGTAGTCCAAATGGAGATCGTAAAGAATAACTTTTAAATAGTCTGTGGTCTGGCGCATGGGTCGAGATACATACCAGGCTAGCTCCATAGTCAGATAGCCTGTTGAGAAGTATATATCGAGGGAGAGGAGATGTAAGAAGTACACGCATCAAGGCAAGGTATTGTGGCATCAAATATTAGTCCAGTATAATAAACTGTGATATGGACCACTATATTAACCCATATTCAGTAGATGAAAAAGAACTGAAGGGTTAAAGAGCGCCAAAACACTTATAAAATAAATCAATAGTAAACCTCCCTCCATATATACTTCCCAACATTTGCACTCAGGACATGGTTTTTGATGTACTTAAATTAATGCATTTAGCAACAATATACATCTGAAATTTTTTTTGCATAGGGCTTAGTGTATTTTGCACATCATATTGATTATGTGGACTAGCTACACACATTATACGTATACAATTGTGTGATGTTATATAGAGCTTGTTATTGCTCCCATGATTATAGCTTATGTTCAATAACCGCTGTCTTTTAAACGTTTTTAATCATTTTTTTGGTGGTTTGTGTATCCCATGTAATAAAATTGACAATTTTTCTATGGTGATCCCTGCATTTGGTGTATGTCTTCTTGGTTCTTTTTTTGTGATTTACATGTGATTTGGACATACTGTGGTTGGATCCCCTCTAATTAGTCTTATTATCTGATGGTGCCCTCCGCATCCTTGTAGATAGCTTCAAAAAGTAGTAGTAGTAGTAGTAGTAGTATATGTAATTACTGCTATCTCCTGCCAAATTCCTTAGTGAGGAGTGCCGAACATTTATTCAGGTTATTTTTCAACCCAGAACTCTTAAGACAAACCACTATACCAATAATAGTTATGCCATGTTCTTGTATGGACCTTGAGAATATATTCATGTCAGAAGGAGCAAACATCAGAAGGAAGGGTCGGAGGTTGATCATAGAACTTTGCTTTACCTTATTGACTTAAAGGAGTGTAAAACATGAACCGATTGGCTTTATTAAAAAAAATAAAGCTTTTTCCTGATCCCAAGAGACAATCAGAGTGGACATACAGGCATTTAGGATTCATGGCGGTCAGAGCCAGAACAAAGAACAATTAGTTCCAGTCAGAGCACAACAGTTCATTTTAATGGCTACATTTCATCAGTAACATTACCTTTATAATCTACAGTAGATGATAAATGGATCTGGCAGATTTAATGGGAATGTGTCCATTTTTTTTCTCAACAATTGGAAAAAAAATGCAAAAACGTATATTTTTTAATGGTATAAAATAGAAATCTTTGCTCATATTTTCAACTTGAAAAACTGGAGGTAGTGGGGGGCAACGGCTGATATTTGCCGTAAAAATTTAGTCTAATGTGAGATAGTGCAACTGCAGTACACATTGGTGGGATCTGCTCCATGTGTGAGACGTCACTCCTCGCCTTCTAGATGTTTGCCAAAGGATAAGGCAGGATGAAGCGTAGGAGCCATTTTGTTAGTGGCGGCAAAGTGGTATTTACAAGTGGAAAGTGACACAGAGGTCGGTCGTTAGCACAGAGTCTGTTAGTTGAAGGTGCGCTGCTCACCGTTTCATTCAGTGGCCGCATGAGATACAAGGCTCAGCAGACCGTCACACATGATGGGACTAGATACATGGCTGTGCTCAGTGTAAAGCCTCACTCAAATGTACAGTATAAGGTGGGGACATCTGAATGAGGCTTTACACTGACTGAGCAGAGATGAGTCAGTGTTCAGAGCACAGCAGTGTGATGATGAACTCTGAATACTGGAATGAGTACAGATCAGGAGCCTGACACTGTACGACTAATCCCAGGCTACTGAGCTGCTCAATAGCCTGATATTACTACAGCATCAGGCTCCTGATCTGTGCTCACCACATCTCACAACTGCTGTGCAGACCTCCTGTCACCAACAGCTGCGTGAGCTGTTGATATGGGGGTGTAAATTGTAGCCAAGAGCACAGTTCTGGACTACAATAAAATGGCACCTGACTCCCCCGCAGCTGTGAACTGGACACCCCATGGGGAATGCACAGTCCACAGCTGAGACAGACACAATATAGGAGATTGAAACTTACACATTTAAAGAGCATCCAGCCCTACATGATCCATAACACAAAAGATAATTATTAAAAATATTCCTTTTATTAATCATCACATAAAAGCACAATAGTTATAGTATTAATAGATGCAGTGGTTGGTGTTGGTAAACAAACAAAAATTACCCGGAACTACTCAAAGCATAGACATAATAATATGCACCATTTAAATGCAGAAAACCTCCAAAAGAGAAAAGATAAAGCAAGCCACAAAACCTAAGTATATTGTTTATCAGAATCACCCCCTGCAAATATGTTCAAGTAATGTATCAATTAAGATCCAATATGAGTCACAGGTAAAGGTCCTGCCCCCCGAGGAAGCCAAATAGGCGAAACGTGCATCGGGGCACATTCCTGGAACCGGTATACTCACCCATATGGGTAAGCACTGAATGGCACTTTAATCTGCACTGTCACTTCATATATTAAGGGATACCGCTCTGATATAAAGATCTGCCTCTGGGATGTTTACTCTATGCTAGCCACATCTATTATTTTTCTATAGCTTCCTTACCCTGTATTAGACCTTTACCTGTGACTTATATTGGATCTTAATAGATACATTACTTGAACATTTTTGCAGGGGGTGATTCTGATAAACAATATACTTAGGTTTTGTGGCTTGCTTTATCTTTTCTCTTTTGGAGGTTTTCTGCATTTAAATGGTGCATATTATTATGTCTATGCTTTGAGTAGTCCCGGGTAATTTTTGTTTGTTTACCAACACCAACCACTGCATCTATTATTACTATAACTATTGTGTTTTTATGTGATGATTAGTAAAAGGAATATTTTTAATAATTATCTTTTGTGTTATGGTTCATGTAGGGCTAGATGCTCTTTAAATGTGTAAATTTCGATTATGTTTGGAGTTGCCCATCCCCTTAGGGGAATATGGAATTTTTCTATTACCCATTGCATCGGTTATATTAAACAATATAGGAGATTGTGGTCTGTGCGTCTCTAGTCTCCTATGGCTGCAGTATTTGCGGTGTGCAAGTGTCATACCTAAACAGTTACACAGCAGCAAATATAAACTGGCAGCAGAAAAAAAAAATATTAAAATCGTAAGTTAATTATACAAATTGTCTCTTCAGAGAGGAAGAGGACTAAAACGCCACCTATTGGAAGTAGCAATCCTAAAAGTCAATGTTGACCCTTTAACGAGCCTTGTTACATGACTTAGGATAAAAGCCAAGCCAGAATCTCAATTTGCAGACACTGTGTTTCGGGGTACTGCCCCTCATCAGTGCAAAGTGTGAGATCTGGTTTGGATGTGTGAGAGGTGTTACGGTTCTGCAGCACAGGACTAGGGTAGGAGGGGGAAAACTGACTCTGCACTGTGGCTAGGCTGATGCCCTACGATGGAGTGGGCGACCCATTCCTTGTGAATAGACCCACCGACGATCCTAGGCTAATCTCAAGCGAAGACCTATTGATAGAGGGAAGGGGGTCCCTGAAGGATATAAGGGCTGGGTACAAAAACGGGTCACCTCCTAACAGAGTACACAAAGAAGGCTGCAGAAACAAACTGAAAACAGAAACTGAGACTAGCAGAACCAGGGGTCCCAGAACTGCATTAATTAACCCCTTCCTGACATCTGACGTGCTATCCCGTCCACGGGACTCGGGCCCCTATGATCGGGGACAGGATAGTACGCTGATCGCGGCCGGGTGTCAGCTGATTATCACAGCTGACACCCGGCACTATGTGTCAGGGGCGTTCATGGACCGCCCCGGCACGTTAACCCCTGGCACACTGCGTTCAAACATGATCGCAGTGTACCGGAGGATCAGGGAAGCATCGGCAGGGAGGGGGTTCCCTCCGTGCTTCCCTGAGACCCCCCAGCGCAGCGCGATGTGCTGCCCTGCGCTGGGGGCCTCCTTCCCTGCAGGTCTCCGGATCCAATATGGCGGCGGGGACCTTCGGAGGCCTGCAGGGAGGCGGCTTCCTCACTGCCTGCAAAGCGCAGGCATGAGGAAGCCTTGTGCAGCGCCTGTCACATCGCTGATCTGACACAACACTGTGTCCCCCCTAGGACAATGTAATAAAGTAAAAAAAAGAACGTGTCAAAATAATTTATAAAAAAAATCGCTAAATAAATAAAAAAAAATATATTCCCTAATAAATTCATTTTTTTAAAATAAAAAATAAATAAAAGTACACATATGTAGTATCGCCGCGTCCGTACCGACCCGCCCTGTAAAATTGTCCCATTAGTTAACCCCTTTAGCGAACCATTTAAAAAATTAAAAACAAAGCAAAAAACAATGCTTTATTATCATACCGCCGAACAAAAAGTGCAATAACGCGCGATCAAAAAGACGGATATAAATAACCATGGTACCGCTGAAAACGTCATCTTGTCCTGCAAAAAACAAGCTGCCATACAGCATCATCAGTGAAAAAATAAAAAAGTTGTAGCTCGCAGAATAAAGCGATGCAAAAATAATTATTTTTTATATAAAATAGTTTTCATTGCATAAAAGCGCCAAAACATAAAAAAGACAGAAATGAGGTATCGCTGTAATTGTACTGACCCGACAAATAAAATCGCTTTATCAATTTTACCAAATACGGAACGGTATAAACAACTCCCCCAAAAGAAATTCATGAAATGCTGGTTTTGTTCATTCTGCGTCCCAAAAATCGGAATAAAAACCGATCAAAAAATGTCAGGTGCCCGAAAATGGTACCAATAAAAACGTCAACTTGTCCCGCAAAAAATAAGACCTCACATGACTCGGTGGGTCAAAATATGGAAAAATTATAGCTCTCAATATGTGGTGATGCAAAAACTATTTCTACAATAAAAAGCGTGTTTTAGCGTCTGACAGCTGCCAAATGTAAAACCCACCATAAATAGTAAATCAAACCCCCGTTATCACCCCCAAAGGCCTGTTTCACACATCAGTTTTTTGTCTCAGTCAAAATCCGCCGAAAAGCGGATCCGTTCCTAACTGATGTGAACGGATGCCACTGGATCCGTTTTTTTGACGGATCCGCCGAATGAAGAATTTTAAAGGAACCGCTGCCCGGGTAGGAGAGAGAGAGAGAGAGAGAATTTTTTTCGTCTGCCAGAAAGGATTTCAGGGTTAAATTCGCGGCTGACTTCCTTTCTCTAGGCATGCGCAATGTAAAATGCGGATCCTGCAGCAAAAAAAACGTTGCAGGGTCCGTCCAGGCATATCGGCGGACAAAAAAAATTTGGCGGATCCACAAAAAAACGGATACAACGGCTGGCCATCCGTCAAGATCCGCCGGTAAGCAACTCAATGGGGAAAAAAACGGATCCGCCAAAAAAATGGCGGATCCGTTTTTTTCAAAAACCGGCGCATTTTGACTGATGGTCAAAAACGGAAGTGTGAAACAGGCCTTAGTTAGGGAAAAATAATAAAATTTAAAAAATGTATTTATTTCCATTTTCCCATTAGGGTTAAGGCTAGGGTTAGGGCTGAGATTAGGGTTAGGGTTGGAATTAGAACTGGGGGATTTCCACTGTTTAGGCACATAAGGTGCTCTCTAAGGCTACTTTCACACATCCGTTTTCTGGAATCCGGCACGATGCGGCGAAAATGTAAAAAACCTGATCCGGCACCGGATGGCACCGGATCCGTTTTTTTCCTCATTGACTGTCATTACCGCCGCATCGTGCCGGATGGCCATGCGGCGTGTCAGGTTTCTGCCGGAAACGGGAAAAATGTGCCGTCCGGCGTGTGCAAAAAACATTCCCTGTAACGTTTTTTCACAGCGCCGGAACGGTTTTCAGCACTGCGCATGCCCGGGCACGTTGTCTTTTAGCCCCATAGGTGATCTCTCTCTCTCTCTCTCTCTCTCTCTCCATACCTGTCTGCGTCTGTCGCCCTCTTTGCACTCTGGCTCCTTTAAATCTTCACGACACCGTATCCGGCCATACACTGACATCCGGTGTCTGCGCTCCACGCCGCTTCCGACACTACGGCTTTTCACCGCAAGGCGCCGGATCACTAAAAACGGAGGTGTGAAAGTAGCCTTAACGCAACATGGCATCTGATCTAAATTCCAGCCAATTCTGCGCTTAAAAAGGCAAATGGTGCTCGTTCCCTTCCAAGCTCTGCCATGCGCCCAAACAGTGTTTTACCCCCACATATGGGGTATCAGCCTACTCAGGACAAATTGCAACACAACTTTTGGGGTCTACTTTCTCCTGTTATCCTTAGGAAAATAAAAAAATTGGGGGCAAAATATCTTTTTTGTGGGAAAAAAAATATGATTTTTTTATTTTCACACCTGGGCATTATAAATTTCTGTGAAGCACTTGGGTTTCAAAGTGCTCACCACTAGTGTTGAGCGATACCACCTGATATTGAAAAATATCGGATCGGATTGGATCAGCCGATCTAAAAAAAATATCGGGTATCGCCGATTCCGATCCCGGAAGTCCCATTCAAGTCAATGGAACAGAAATATCGGAATTGAAAAAAACCCTTTCTTTCCTTGTAGGTTAATTCTACATGAAGAAAAACAACTAAGAATAATGTAGAATGTATTGTGGGAGGTATAGGAGACATTAAAGCCATAGAGGTTTAGCCCAATCAAATGGAATAGCAGTAATAATTTTTTTATTTTAAAGACGTTTGGAGTTACAAAGATATTGACTATGTAACCTCTTTTATATTTTGTCAGATATGTATGTTTCACTACCTCCATGCTCTTCACCTTCTTTTTTACTTCTCCCACACTTTCTCCTTCATCATCCTCAGCAGCAGCATCTTTTTCATCAACTTCTTCTTCACCTTATTCATCTTCTTCTTCTTCTTCACCTTATTCACCTTCTTCTTCTTCACCTTCTTCTTCTTCTTCTTCACCTTCTTCTTCACCTTCTTCTTCTTCTTCTTCCTCCTATTATTCTTTTTTTAACATTCTTCATATTCTTCTTATTCAACTATTATTCTTCTTCATATTCTACTTCTTCATCTTCTTCCTATTCTTCTTCTTCATCATATTCTTATTTGTGACAGGCATTCCTGTAGTTGTTATCTATAAAAGTTTGAAGATTACACCTTCCGTTCTGCCTGTCACAAAAGATTTACAACAGGATTTGTCCGCGTTCGGTTAGGCCTGCAGCAGCAGGCATTTTCCAGGGGCACCACGAGGAGGAACGGACTCACCCCCATACACTGCTTAGTCTTCTTCTGCTTATAATTTAGATAATATCATTTGCTCTTATTTTTAGTCTTATGCTTAATGTTCTTCTGCTTTTGGTTTTTCTGCTTCTTGGTCTTCTGTCTCTTGTTGTTCTGCATCTTGGTGGTTGTCTTCATGTTCTTTGTCCTCTTGGTCATTTTCTTGAGGGTCATCTTTTTGGTCTTCTTCGGTGTTGTCTTCAGGGTCATCGTCAGGGTGATCCAGAGTGAGAATCAAAAAACAATTCCACAAGCTTGAACTTGGAAAAGTAGCAGAAGGTACAAGAAGGCTGAGGAACTGCCGAGAACCAGCTGACGGTACTGGAACCCGGATGGGTAGCAGATGGAACAATAGCAAATGGAACTAGCGAAGACCAGCTGACGGTGCTGGAACCCAGAGGGGCATCAGAAGGAACCAGAGCCAATGGCACAACCGTGGACCAGCTGATGGTTCTGGAACGCGGTTACTAAGCAGGAGGTACCTCTGCTCCAAAGCACTACCAAGGACCAGCAGACGTTGCTGGAACTCGGATACCGAGAAGGAGGCACCTAGGCCAAAGGCACTGCCGAGAACCAGCTGACGGTGCTGGAACCCGGATGGGTAGCAGAAGCTGCAAGAGCAAATGAAACTAGCGAGGACCAGCTGATGGTGCTGGAACCCGTAGGGGCAGCAGAAGGAACAAGAGCCAATGGCACAACCGTGGACCAGCTGACGGTGCTGGAACACGGTTACTAAGCAGGAGGTACCTGTGCTACAAAGCACTACCAATGACCAGCAGACGTTGCTGGAACTCAGATACCGAGAAGGAGGCACCTAGGCCAAAGGCACTGCCGAGAACCAGCTGACGGTGCTGGAACCCGGATGGCTAGCAGAAGCTGCAAGAGCAAATGAAACTAACGAGGACCAGCTGATGGTGCTGGAACCCGGAGGGGCAGCAGAAGGAACAAGAGCCAATGGCACAACCGTGGACCAGCTGACGTTGCTGGAACACGGTTAATAAGCAGGAGGTACCTGTGCTACAAAGCACTACCAAGGACCAGCAGACGTTGCTGGAACTCGGATACCGAGAAGGAGGCACGTAGGCCAAAGGAACTGCCGAGAACCAGCTGACGGTGCTGGAACCCGGATAGGTAGCAGAAGCTGCAAGAGCAAATGAAACTAACGAGGACCAGCTAATGGTGCTGGAACCCGGAGGGGCAGCAGAAGGAACAAGAGCCAATGGCACAACCGTGGACCAGCTAACGTTGCTGGAACGCGGTTACTAAGCAGGAGGTACCTGTGCTACAAAGCACTACCAAGGACCAGCAGACGTTGCTGGAACTCGGATACCGAGAAGGAGGCACCTAGGCAAAGGCACTGCCGAGAACCAGCTGACGGTGCTGGAACCCGGATAGGTAGCAGAAGCTGCAAGAGCAAATGAAACTAGCGAGGACCAGCTGATGGTGCTGGAACCCGGAGGGGCAGCAGAAGGAACAAGAGCCAATGGCACAATCGTGGACCAGCTGACGGTGCTGGAGCACGGTTATTAAGCAGGAGGTACCTGTGCTACAAAGCACTACCAAGGACAAGCAGACGCTGCTGGAACTCGGATACCAAGAAGGAGGCACCTAGGCCAAAGGCACTGCCGAGAGCCAGCTGACGGTGCTGGAACCCGTATGGGTAGCAGAAGGTACCCATGAAAAAGACAAAGTTGCAAGGCCGTGAGCCGGCTGCAGTTACCGAAACCCACAGTCCTACAGGGGGTGCTTGTCCTATTGGCACTACGGAACCAGCCTTTATTACCAGAACCCGCAGCCCACATAGGAAGCACCTAAACTGCGGGCACCATAGGCTCGGCTAACCCGACGGCAACACGACAGGACAACGTATTGGTGGCAAAGTGACATTGACACTACCCGGAAAAAGCAGGCGCACTGGAACTAGGCTGGGCAGGAGGGAGTACCCGTGCCAAAGACACTTCTGAGCAGCAACTGGCGATGTTGCAGCCCAGGATCAATCATGGAGCAGGCTGAGGCCTACTTGGAGCAAGTTTTAGATCGGTTGTACACTACTACTGATTGTAACCATGCTCCACTTAGGCCTCTGGCTCTACTGTCTCTAGCATTTCCCCTGGCCTCCAACCCCGCCAGTTGCTGCTCTGAAGTGGCGTCTGCATAATCCACACTTGTTCCTGGGTTACAGGGGCTCTGTCACGTCAGTGGATCCCCTGATGTGTGTCCGGCAAGGTCTCCTGCTCTGTCCACATTCCCACTACTAGTAATGGGAATGTGGACAGAGCAGGAGACATTGCCGGACACACATCAGGGGATCCACTGACGTGACAGAGCCCCTGTAACCCAGGAACAAGTGTGGATTGTGCAGACGCCACTTCAGAGCAACAACTGGCGGGGTTGGAGGCCAGGGGAAAATACTAGAGACAGTGGAGCCAGAGGCATAAGTGGAGCATGGTAAAAAATCAGTAGTAGTGTGACTGTGTAGGCAGCAGGAGAATTTGCCATCCACACAGCAGGGGATCAGCTGGCGTTACTAAACCCCACTAACACAGGAGCTAGTGTGTTTTTCTCTGTGAAGACGGTACTTCTGAACACCAACTGGCAATGTTGGAGCCCAGGATGAAGCATGGAGCAGGCTGAGGCCTGATGTTTTTGGCATGTGGAGGCAGCAGGAGACATTGCCGTCAACACAGCAGGGGAACAGCAGACATTACTGAACCCCACTAACACAGGAGCTTGTGTGTTTTTCTCTGTGAAGGCGGCACTTCTGAACACCAACTGGCATTGTTGGAGCCCAGGATGAAGCATGGAGCAGGCTGAGGCCTGATGTTTTTGGCATGTGGAGGCAGCAGGAGACATTGCTGTCAACACAGCAGGGGAACAGCAGACATTACTGAACCCCACTAACACATGAGCTTGTGTGTTTTTCTCTGTGAAGACGGCACTTCTGAACACCAACTTGTGTTGTTGGAGCCCAGGATGAAGCCTGGAGCAGGCTGAGGCCTGATGTTTTTGGCATGTGGAGGCAGCAAGAGACATTGCCGTCAACACAGCAGGGGAACAGCAGACATTACTGAACCCCACTAACACAGGAGCTTGTGTGTTTTTCTCTGTGAAGACGCACTTCTGAACACCAACTGGCATTGTTGGAGCCCAGGATGAAGCATGGAGCAGGCTGAGGCCTGATGTTTTTGGCATGTGGAGGCAGCAGGAGACATTGCCGTCAACACAGCAGGGGAACAGCAGACATTACTGAACCCCACTAACACAGGAGCTTGTGTGTTTTTCTCTGTGAAGACGGCACTTCTGAACACCAACTGGCATTATTGGAGCCCAGGTTGAAGCATGGAGCAGGCTGAGGCCTGATGTTTTTGGCATGTGGAGGCAGCAGGAGACATTGCCGTCAACACAGCAGGGGAACAGCAGACATTACTGAACCCCACTAACACAGGAGCTTGTGTGTTTTTCTCTGTGAAGACGGCACTTCTGAACACCATCGGCGTTGTTGGAGCCCAGGATGAAGCATGGAGCAGGCTGAGGCCTGATGTTTTTGGCATGTGGAGGCAGCAGGAGACATTGCCGTCAACACAGCAGGGGAACAGCAGACATTAGTGAACCCCACTAACACAGGAGCTTCTGTGTTTTTCTCTGTGAAGACGGCACTTCTGAACACCAACTTGCGTTGTTGGAGCCCAGGATGAAGCATGGAGCAGGCTGAGGCCTGATGTTTTTGGCATGTGGAGTCAGCAAGAGACATTGCCGTCAACACAGCAGGGGAACAGCAGATATTACTGAACCTCACTAACACAGGAGCTTGTGTGTTTTTCTCTGTGAAGACGGCACTTCTGAACATCAACTGGCGTTGTTGGAGCCCAGGATGAAGCATGGAGCAGGCTGAGGCCTGATGTTTTTGGCATGTGGAGGCAGCAGGAGACATTGCCGTCAACACAGCAGGGGAACAGCAGACATTACTGAACCCCACTAACACAGGAGCTAGTGTGTTTTTCTCAGTGAAGACGGCACTTCTGAACACCAACTAGCGTTGTTGGAGCCCAGGATGAAGCATGGAGAAGGCTGAGGCATGATGTTTTTGGCATGTGGAGGCAGCAGGAGAAATTGCCGTCAACACAGCAGGGGAACAGCAGACATTAACGAACCCCACTAACACAGGAGCTAGTGTGTTTTTCTCTGTGATGACGGCACTTCTGATCACCAACTGGCGTTGTTGGAGCCCAGGATGAAGCATGGAGCAGGCTGAGGCCTGATGTTTTTGGCATGTGGAGGCAGCAGGACACATTGCCATCTACTCAGCAGGGGAACAGCAGACATTACTGAACCCCACTAACACAGGAGCTAGTGTGTTTTTCTCTGTGAAGACGGCACTTCTGAACACCAAATGGTGTTGTTGGAGTCCAGGATGAAGCATGGAGCAGGCTGAGGCCTGATGTTTTTGGCATGTGGAGGCAGCAGGAGACATTGCCGTCAACACAGCAGGGAACAGCAGACATTACTGAACCCCACTAACACAGGAGCTTGTGTGTTTTTCTCTGTGAAGACGGCACTTCTGAACACCAACTGGCGTTGTTGGAGCCCAGGATGAAGCATGGAGCAGGCTGAGGCCTGATGTTTTTGGCATGTGGAGGCAGCAGGAGACATTGCCGTCAACACAGCAGGGGAACAGCAGACATTACTGAACCCCACTAACACAGGAGCTTGGGTGTTTTTCTCTGTGAAGACGGCACTTCTGAACACCAACTGGCGTTGTTGGAGCCCAGGATGAAGCATGGAGCAGGCTGAGGCCTGATGTTTTTGGCCTGTGGAGGCAGCAGGAGACATTGCCGTCAACACAGCAGGGGAACAGCAGACATTACTGAACCCCACTAACACAGGAGCTTGTGTGTTTTTCTCTGTGAAGACGGCACTTCTGAACACCAACTGGCGTTGTTGGAGCCCAGGATCAATCATGCAGCAGGCGGAGGCGAACTTGCAGCAGGTTTTATATAGGTTGTAGACTACTACTGATTGTAACCGTGCTCCTTTAAGGCCTCTGGCTCCACTGTCTCTAGTATTTCCCCTGGCCTCCAACCCCGCCAGTTACAGCTCTGAAGTGGCGTCTGCACAATCTACTCTTGTTCATGTGTAACTGGGGCTCAGTCACGTCAGTGGATCCCCTGATATGTGTCCAGCAAGGTCTCCTGCTCTGTCCTCTTTCACTCTACTAGTAATGGGAATGTGGACAGAGCAGGAGACATTGCCGGACACACATCAGGGGATCCAGTGACGTGACAGAGCCCCTGTAACCCAGGAACAAGTGTGGATTGTGCAGACGCCACTTCAGAGCAGCAACTGGCGGGGTTGGAGGCCAGGGGAAAAACTAGAGACAGTGGAGCCACAGGCCTAAGTGGAGCACGGTTAAAAATCAGTAGTAGTTTGAATGTGGATGGAGCAGGAGACTTTGCCGTCCACACAGCAGGGGAGCAGCTGGCGTTACTGAACCCCACTAACACAGGAGCTAGTGTTTTTCTCTGTGCAGATGACACTTCTGAGCATCAACTGGCTGTGTTGAAGCCCAGCGATTATAGTTCAGGTGGTAGAAACATGAACACAACAGGAGACCTGGATACTGTTGTCAACCAATTATTTATTCGGGAAAAGGACTGGCAAATTCTGGCGAGATCCAAGCCTTGTTCATTTTCAGAAAAGTAAGCCGGTCAACATTATCTGAAGATAGTCGCGTGCGACGGTCTGTTAGTACACCACCTGCGGCACTAAAGACGCGTTCCGATAATACACTGGCAGCAGGGCAAGCCAGCACCTACAATGCATACTGGCTAAGCTCTGGCCATGTATCCAGCTTTAGAGACCCAAAACTTGAAGGGGGAAGTGCCATCTGGGAGTACACTGACAGGGCAAGACATGTAGTCTGTCACCATCTGACGGAAACGTTGCCTCCTGCTGACTGGAGCCGTCTGTGATGGTGTAGATAATTGTGGCGGACACACTCAAAACTTTGCCACATTTGGGCCATACTGGTCTTGCCTTGTGCTGAGGCGCTGCCTCTGCTCCCTCTTTGTGCCGAGTTTCCTCCACTGCCTCGACGCACAGAGCTGCTTTGTAAAGTACTAGCACCACTGCTGTCGGGTGGAATGGAAAACATGAAGGACTGCACCAGTGTGTCTTGGTACTGCCGCAGTTTACGCTCCCGGGTCAACGGTGGTATGAGGCTTTGTAAGTTGTCCCGGTAGCGAGGATCTAGGAGGGTGTACACCCAATAATCAGTCGTGTTGAGAATGTGGGCGATGCGGCGGTCGTTTCTCAGGCACTGCAGCATGAAATCAACCATGTGCTGCAGACTCCCAACTGCCAAAGAAACGCTGTCCCCTGCTTGATGCGTCATTTCTGCCTGCTCTGCATCACCCCACCCTCGCTGTACATACTGGCTAGAGGATTGTGTACCTCCCTCCTCTGGAGAGATGTCTTCCTCCTCCATCGACTACTCCTCATCCTCCTCACAAAGTGTCCCCTGCCTAGACCTTTGTGAGGAACCACGTAGCGCAGACTGTCCAGAAGCAGATGGCATTTGGGACTCCTCATCCTCCACCTCTTCCAAAACCTCCTCCCTTAGTGCTTGCAGTATTTTTGAAGCAGGCAGATAAGGGGGACAGTCATGCTGACTAGTGCATCATCTGCACTCGCCATCCGCGTGGAATCATCGAAGGCACGCAAAACGAGGCAGATGTCCTTCATAGAGGCCCACTCAGTGGTGCTGAAGTGTGACCGGCGCACAGTGCGACTTGTTTGCGCCTGATGCAGCTGGTACTCCATGACTGCTGCCTGCTGCTCACACAACCGCTCCAACATATGTAACGTTGAATTCCACCTGGTGGGTAGGTCACATATGATGTGATGATCCAGAAGGCATAATCGGCGCTGCAGAGCAGCAAGGCGCGATCTTGCCGTGCTGTAACGCCGCAAGTGAGCGCACTCTATGCGGACCTTGTGCAGCAGTGCATCAAGATCCGGATAGTCCTTCAGAAAGCTCTGCACGACCAGGTTCAGCACATGTGCCAGACATGGGATGTGAGTGAGGTTGCCTAGGCCAAGAGCTGCCACCAGATTTCTGCCATTGTCACCCACTACCAAGCCCGGCAGGAGATTCGCTGGCAGAAACCACACGTCGCTCTCCTGCTTGATGGCATTCCAGAGCTCCTGCGCTGTGTGGCTTCGATTCCCCAAAGAAATTAATTTGAGTACGGCCTGTTGACGTTTGGCCACGGCTGTGCTCATATCGGTTGTAACAGGCTCCTGCTGCGCTGTTTCTGAGGAGCTTGAGTAGGAGGAGGAGTCAATGTGTACAGACTGGATTCCTGCAATCCGTGGAGTTGGCAGAACACGTACAGGGCCACTCTCCATATCTGTACCCGGCTCCACAACATTGACCCAATGGGCAGTGAGGGAAAGGTATCGTCCCTGTCCATGGTTACTGGTCCACGCATCGGTGGTCAGGTGGACCTTGCTACTGACGGCATTTAGTAGCGCATGTTGTATTTTTCCCTCCACCTGTTTTTGCAGGGCAGGGACGGCTAGCCTGCTGAAATAAAAGTGGCTCGGTACGGTGTATTGTGGGACTGCCAATGCCATCAAGTCCCTGAAGGTGTCAGTCTCCACCAGCCTGAATGAGAGCATTTCAAGTGCCAGTAGTTTGGCAATACCAGCATTCAGAGCCTGTGCTCGGGGATGGTTTGCCGAGTATGTCCGCCTTTTATCCCATGCCTGTGCTACCGATGGTTGTAGAGTGGCCTGGGAGTGTGAGGAGGACTGGGAACGTGGTGCTGTGGGTGGAAGTTCACTGGGTCTCCAGACAACATTGCCAAAGGTTCTTCCTTGGCGATCCTGTGAGGAAGCCGAACCAGTTGTGTGTGAGCTGGAGGAAGAGGCCCCAACACGAGCTGAAGAGGTGGTAGGTGGTACTGTAAGTTGGCCTATGTCTTCAGTGTGTCTGTGTAACTCCACCTCGTGCTTCGTCCGCACATCTTTCCACATATTTGTGGTATTGAGGTTGCTGACATTTTTCCCTCTTTTGACTTTCTGATGACACAGCTTGCATTTGACAAAGCAAATGTCATCTGCAACTGTGTCAAAAAAGGACCACGCACTGCAAGTCTTGGGAGCGCCCGTTTTGCCTTTTGAAAGAGGAATGCTCCTACCGGGTGCCGAAGTGGAGGCTACAGGCAACCAAGTCTGCCCCCTCCCTCTCCCTCCTGTTTTGGCCGTTCGGGGAATCTCTTCCTCAGAGCTGCTCCAACCACCTTCCTGTTCCTCACGCCATGATGGGTCAAGGACCTCATCATCTACACTCCCCTCTTCAAACACCTGCTTCTCCTGGGTTGTCTCGCCAGCACCGTACACACCAGAAAGTGGTAACTGAGTCTCGTCATCATCTGATGCGTACTGAGGTGTGCTGACCATAGGCACTGGCCCACCCGCCTCTTCAGATTCCGAGGGACAAAGAAGTTGCGCATCACTGCATACTCCCTCTTCTTCACATTCTTGAATGCTGCTTGGCTGGCCCCCTCTTTCTAAGCCAACAGATTCAGAGAACAGAAGTAGAGACTGTGATGGCTCCTGTCCAGGGCTCTCTGACTGCCTTGGCACTATGGCAGGTGGTGAAGAGACAGATGGTTGCTCTTCAGTGCTCTGGCCCTGAGAGGACGTAGAAGTCATTGAAGTCGATGTGTTAGCTGCCATCCATCCGACAATGGCTTCAATTTGTTCCTCCCGCAGCAGTGGGGTACGGCGAGGTCCTACAAAGCTGCGCATAAAGGACTGTTGCCTGGTGAAACTGGGGGATGCTGACTCACTGGTGCCAGCAGCAGGCACAGAATCCCCACATCCTCTCCCTGCAGAATCCCCACGTCTTCTCCCTGCAGAATCCCCACGTCCTCTCCCTGCTGAAACTCCACGCCCATGCCCACGTGCCTTACTCCCTGCCTTCTTCATCTTGCTAGACTGATAAAGATAGGCAGAAAAGTACAAAGGGGGGGCTTAGTGTGCTTATTCCTGAACAGCTGGTAACAGGTATAAGAAACACTAATTTTAAGAAGTGTGTGTGTGGACTACACTTTAATAGGAGCTAATGTGGCCTACACAACTGTCAAATGTAGTGTTTGTTGAACTTTATTTTGTTTTTGTTTTTTTTAAAAACTAAAAGGATGTGACCAAAGATTTGAAAGTGATAGTATCACAAACTTTTTGGAGCTATTACAATGCAGGCAGGAAACCTACAGTGCAAAAGATGAGGCTCCAAAAAAATTGTGTAATACTAATCTGGCTGCAGCTGAAGGGCACAAGCCATAAAAAAGGCTCCTCTATCTACTCCTATATAGTGTTTGCAACCAAACAGTGTAGATGGATATGGATGGATGCACACTAATAGGAGAAAAAAAAGGAGCTGCAATAAAAGAAAAACGTGTGAGGCAGTGACGCACGCTGAGCGGCCTACAACCAGACGTAGCTGCAGGACACACTACTCAGCGTGAACTGCACTCACACACAGTCAGAGACCTCTCAGACAGCCATGAACAGTGCAGAGAAGTGGGCACTAGCACTGAAAGGCTGCAGAAAGGCTCCGCTGTCTATTACTAGTGTTTGCAACCAACGTATATGGATACGGATGGAAGCACACTAGATAGAATTTATGAAAAATAAGCAGCCAGAAAAGAAAAATATGTATGAGGCAGCAGTGAGGCACGCTGGGCGGCCTACAACCAGACGTGGCTGAAGGACCCACTACACAGTGTGAGCTGCACTCACACAACCCTTGCAGACAGCTGTGAACACTGCTGCTAGGCAAAAGAAAGCTACAGTGGTGGTTTATGTAGCCTGGGTAAAGCACAATATTGTTTTGAGAATCGCTATTTCTAACTGTCCCTCACAGTCTTCAACAGCAGCCTGTCCCTAACTGAATTCACAGCAGAGTGAACAGAAATGGCGGCGGCGGCGGTTTTATAGTGCATCATGACATCATTTCAGTAGCCAATCACAGCCATGTCAATAGTTAACATGCCTACATGCCTAACAGGATGTGCCCACACTTCTGGGGATTCCCATTGGCTGAATCAAATCGAGCGGGCTCATAGCATTATGGGAACTTCCGATTCTGGTATTCGATATGAAAAAAGTATCGGAACTAAGTATCGGAATTCCGATACAGCGAATATCGGCCGATACCCGATACTTGCGGTATCGGAATGCTCCACACTACTCACCACACATCTAGATAAGTTCCTTGGGGGTCTAGGTTCCAAAATGGGGTCACTTGTGGGGAGTTTCAACAGTCTAGGCACATCAGAGGCTCTCCAAACGCAACATGACACCCGCAGACCATTCCATCAAAGTCTGCATTCCAAAATGTCACTACTTCCCTTCCAAGCCCCGACGTGTGCCCATACAGTAGTTTTCTCCCACATATGGGGTATCAGCGTACTCAGGATAAATTGGACAACAACTTTTGGGGTCCAGTTCCTCCTGTTAACCTTGGCAAAATAAAAAAATTGGGGACTAAAAGATCATGTTTGTGGAAAAAATATGAATTTTTTATTTTCACGCCCGGACGTTATAAGCTTCTGTGAAGCACTGGAGGGCTCAAAGTGCTCACCACACATCTAGATAACTTCCTTGGGGGGGTCTAGTTTCCAAAATGGGGTCACTTGTGGAAGGTTTCAACAGTTTAGGCACATCAGAGGCTCTCCAAATGCAACATGACACCCGCAGACCATTCCATCAAAGTCTGCGTTCCAAAATGTCACTACTTCCCTTCCAAGCCCCGACGTTTGCCCATACAGTAGTTTTCTCCCACATATGGGGTATCAGCGTACTCAGGATAAATTGGACAACTTTTGGGGTCCAATTTCTCCTGTTACCCTTGGCAAAATAAAAAAATGGGGACTAAAAGATTATGTTTGTGAAAAAAATATGATTTTTTTATTTTCACACCTGGGCGTTATAGTCTGCTGTGAAGCACTGGGGGGTCCAAAGTGCTCACCACACATCTAGATAAGTTCCTTGGGGGATCCAGTTTCCAAAATGGGGTCACTTGTGGGGTTTCCACAGTTTAGCTACATCAGGGGTCTCCAAAGGCAACATGACACCCATAGACAAATCCATCAAAGTCTGCAATCCAAAACGTCACTACTTCCCTTCCGAGCCCCGACGTGTGACCATACAGTAGTTTTCTCCTACATATGGGGTATCAGCGTACTCAGGACAAATTGGACAACAACTTTTGGGGTCCAGTTCCTCCTGTTACCCTTGGCAAAATAAAAAATTGGGGACTTAAAGATCATGTTTGTGGAAAAATATGATTTTGTTCTTTTCACGCCAGGGCGTTATAAACTTCTGTGAAGCCCTTGGGGGTTCAAAGTGCTCAACACACATCTAGATAAGTTCCTTGGGGGGTCTAGTTTCCAAAATGGTGTCACTTGTGGGGGATTTCCACTGTTTAGGCTCATCAGGGGCTTTCCAAACACGGCATGGCGGCCAATCCCAATTCCAGCCAAAAAAGTCAAATGGCGCTGCTTCCCTTCCGAGCTCTGCTATGCGCCCAAATAGTGGTTTACCCACACATGTGGGGTATCAGCGTACTCAGGACAAATTGCACAATAACTTTTGGGGTCCTGTTACCCTTGGGAAAATAAATATTGTGGGTGAAAAGATCATTTTTGTGGAAAAAATATGATTTTTTAATTTTACGGCTGTACATTATAAACTTCTGTGAAGCCCCAGGAGGTTCAAAGTTCTCGCCACACATCTAGATAAGTTCCTTGGGGGATCTAGTTTCCAAAATGGTGTCATTTGTGGGGGGTTTCCACTGTTTAGGCACATCAGGGGCTCTCCAAACGTGACATGGCGTCGGATCTGAATTCCAGCCAATTTTGCATTGAAAAAGTCAAATGGCGCTCCTTCCCTTCTGAGCTCTGCCAGGCGCCGAAACAGTGGTTCCCCCCCACATACCAGGTATCATCGTACTCAGGACAAATTGCACAATAACTTTTACAGTCCAATTTCTCCTGTTACCCTTGGTAAAATAAAAGAAAATTGGACCTGAAGTAATTATTTTGTGAAAAAAAGTTAAATGTTCATGTTTTTTTTAAACATTCAAAAAATTACTGTGAAGCACCTGAAGGGTTAATAAACTTCTTGAATGTGGTTTTGAGCACCTTGAGGGGTGAAGTTTTTAGAATGGTATCACTTTTGGGTATTTTCTATCATATAGACCCCTCAAAGTGACTTCAAATGTGATGTGGTCTGTAAAAATAAATTGGTGTTGCAAAAATGAGAAATCGCTGGTCAACTTTTAACCCTTATAACTTCCTAACAAAAAAAAATTTTGGTTCCAAAATTGTGTTGATGTAAAGTAAACATATGGGAAATGTTAATTATTAAGTTTTTTTGTGTGCCATATCTCTGTGATTTAAGGGCATAAAAATTCAAAGTTGGAATATTCCAAAATTTTCAAAATTTTCGCCAAATTTCCATTTTTTTCACAAATAAACACAAGTTATATGAATTAAATTTTACCACTAACATGAAGTACAATATGTCACGAGAAAACAATGTCAGAATCACCGGGATCCATGGAAGCGTTCCAGAGTTATGACCTCATAAAGGAACAGTGGTCAGAACTGTAAAAATTGTCCCGGTCATGAACGTGCAAACCACTCTTGGGGGTAAAGGGGTTAAGACTGTGCTGTGCAGGCCAGTTTAAGAAGAGGATTGCTGGAGTAGAATGCTCCCAATTCTGGTGCTGTCAATGTACCCCAGTCAGACTCTTTATGCAGGTGGGTGCAGCCATGCCCTGTCCATATTGGCATAGCTGGCACGTAAACTAAACGCCAAATGTTGCAATATTTTTGCGCAACTTCACCAGAATTCTGCTGAAAACAGCTTTATAAATCAGGACCCAAAAGACTTCAAAATAGCAAACAATGAAGTTATTAAAATCTAATAAAGGCTCATATAATAGCTTACACATGTAGCAGAATGTGAGCACCGAACTGTTACTTGCCAATTACAGGTGGGCTACATAGAGGTAAACGGACCCCATCCCACTAGAAGGGAGGTAAAGTTTACCATTACCTGTTTTGGGACAGTCACAATAACAGCCCCAATACATGTTAGTTGAAAGCCGGCTGAAGCCACAGATTTTGGGAGGATTGCTCGGCCATCTGATATGTATGGGCACCTCCCGGCTCTCCCGCGATAGGAGAGAGAAGGACCGGGCAGGTGGAGTGGCAATGCCTGATACTTTTGTTCTCAGGGGAGATAATCTCAAAATCCCCAGCACTCACAAGTATGTTGAGTCGGGAGTGATAGCCTTTGGCCGAGCATTCAGCACACGGCTACCCAATGTGTATGGTCAGCTTTTTCCATCTTGTGTAGCGTTCCAACTAGAGTTGAGAGAATATGTTCGGAAACCATCGCCAAATCCGAGTTTGCCATATTCATGCCTTTTTTTGTACCCTATTGGTGCAGAATTTATGTTTGATGATCAGTCCCGAACATATTCGCTCAACTGTAGACCCATTGATGTTTGGCGAATACTGCAAATACAATATTCGCCGGCGATCGTAATCCAAACCAAATTTTGTAAAATTCGCTCAACTCTTGTCACAACCCTTATCTCCTGTGTCAGTGCTTACTCCAAACACTACATTGATAGCTATACGATAGGGATTCAATTTTATAATAGACACTACCAGAATTTTAATGCCAGGTAACACAAGAATACAAACCATCTTGCAGCAAGAATTCAAGCCAAAATTTCTTTGCATAAAGTAAAATATGAAAAAGGGAACATCACAAAAAAAAACAAAAAACAAAAATACCTTCATAATGTTGATAATAAATGGAGTATTTAGAAATACATAAAAAAATTAATGCATACCAATTTTTCCCATTAAAGAAATTATTGCTGATTTGTATCTCCAGAAACCCTCTTGGCAGTAAACCTGTCAGACACATAATGTGGGAATTTTCATATTAGGCTTGGATCACACATGCGAGAAACTCGGATGAGTCTCGCATGTTAATACCCGGCACTGCCGCTGGCACTCAGGAGCGGAGCGTTTGGCTGCATGTACAGTATTTCTATGAAGCCGCACGCTCCGCTCCCGAGTGCAGGCGGCAGTGCCGGGTATTAACATGCGAGACTCGTCCGAGTTTCTCGCATGTGTGATTCTGGACTTAAACCAATTGTCGATGGTAAGAACATTTTATTTGCTGCTGATGTGCATGGACAGCAATTGGCAGGGGTAAACCTAGCCTCTCTGCTGCCTGAAGCGAACAGCAAAATGATGCCCCCCGCACACAAAGTAGATTTTTATATCTATCCTGTAAAACTGAGTACAATAGTGGACATTTTGATTTAGATAAATAGAAAAAAGTGTCCAAACACAAGGATGTCAGCGCCATCACACGCACATACAAGAACAACACAGAAATATCCAAAACAAGGGTCATTAATGGCAATGGTAGGCCTGGCACAGGGCCGGACTGGGACAAAAATGCAGCCCTGCCCCACAAATCCCACCAGCCCACAAACTATAAAACTCATCAGCCCTGATCAGTGAATTTTTGCTATACTTTGTCGTCCCCTCATCACTCTCTTAAAGGAGGTATTTGAAAAGCCACATGTGAATGGCACCACAGTGCATATGATTGACCACAGCTCCATTTACATGGTGCTCTTCAAAGCTACGTTTCCCAGGATCATGGGGGTCCCAGCGGTCAGATCCACAACAAACAGAAAGTCTTCCCCTGTCCCCACATAATGCTCCATACAGTATTATGGGCCCCATATATTACTGCATACAGTATTATGGGCCCCATATAATGCTCCATACAGTATAATGGGCCTCATATAATTCTTCTCCCCATACCCCGCTGCTCTGGTCTCCTCAGTGTATTCTGATCCTCCGCTGTTATGAATGAGTCACCATAGGAGGCAAAAACAAAAATACTAGCTAAGTCCAGAAAACCAGAGAAGTTGGCAGCTATCGGATTGCAGACCTCTGAACCTATCAACAACAACTAGCAGTAGCCGTGGGGGGTTCCTACGGTGCCCTAGACCCCTCGATCACAGCCGGAGAACTAAATAGCCTAAAGACAGAAAGGGAAATCTAAACTGCCCCAGAGCAGACCCCAAAGCAATAGGCAGCCCCCAACATATAATGACGGTGAAGCAAGATGAAAAAACACTAACACAGATAGAAAGATAGGCTGAGCAAATGATGGGGCCCAAGCTAACTAAATAGGACAGGATAGAAAAGCTGCTGTCTGCAATCCGCCAAAACCCTATCAAAACAAGAGCCAACAGACTGATAGGGAAAAAAGCCCTGAAGACGCTAGGCTTCAAAAAGACTATATCAGTACTCAGGTATTTTCTGAAGACAGAGCAAAAAGGAATTCAGCTCACCCCAGCAGGGAATGGCAGAAATCCAGAAAAAAAAAGGCAAAACAAAACCGAAACACAAGTGCAAAAAGCAGAGCAGAAAACTTAGCTTTTGAGGAGCAGGAATCAGACTGGTCTCCTAGAATCCCTCAGAGAAATCACCAGCAAGGCAGAAGGGCGTCGGCTGCCTTATATCCAGTCAGCAATTCCCGTCACCCAGTCATCATCATCCTGCTCAGGTGCTTGGTAATCAGCCTCACTACCTTCCTTCACCTTCAATGGTGAAGGGGAAAATGAACTCACAACAGTACCTCCCCCTTGAGGAGGGGTCACCGAACCCTCATCCACGCCACCAGGGCGATCAGGGTGAGCCCGATGAAAGGCACGCACCAATCTTTTGGCCTGAATATCAGAGGCAGAGACCCAGGAATTATCTTCCTGACCATAACCCTTCCACTTAACCAAATACTGGAGTCTCCATCTAGCCAGATGGGAATCCAGTATCTTCTCTACCTCATATTCCATGTTACCTTCAACCAATACAGGGTCCGGAGGTGCCACGCCAGGAACTACTGGTTCAACAAACCTCTTCAACAAGGACTTATGAAACACATTATGGATTTTAAATGTGACAGGAAGAGCCAAACGAAAAGAGACCGGATTAATAATCTCCAAAATCTTGTAAGGTCCAATAAATCTAGGCTTAAACTTAGGAGAAGCCACCTTCATAGCGATATTTTTTGATGATAACCAAACCATATCACCAACCTTAAACTGGGGACCAATGGTCCTATGTCGGTTGGAAAACCACTGGGCCTTTTCCTGGGAGAGAGATAACTTATCCACCACTTGGTCCCAGATCTGGTGCATTCTCTCCACCACAGTGTCAACACCTGGGCAGGCAGAAGGCTCCACCTGCCCTGAAGAAAATCGAGGCTGAAACCCAAAGTTACAAAAAAAAGGTGACATCAAAGTGGCAGAACTAGCTCTATTATTTAAAGCAAATTCGGCCAAGGGTAAAAATGAAACCCAATCATCCTGATCAGCGGAAATAAAACATCTCAAATACGACTCCAAGGTCTGGTTTGTTCTCTCCGTCTGCCCATTGGTCTGAGGGTGAAAAGCAGAGGAGAAGGACAACTGAATTCCCAGCTTGGAACAGAAAGTCCTCCAAAATCTAGATACAAACTGAACTCCTCTGTCAGATACAATGTTCTCAGGAATCCCGTGCAAGCGAACCACCTGTTGCAAAAACAGGGGCACCAACTCAGAGGAAGATGGCAACTTAGGGAGTGGTACAAGATGAACCATCTTAGAGAACCTATCACAAATCACCCAAATAAAAGTCATTCTCTGAGAGACAGGCATATCAGAGATGAAATCCATTGAAATATGGGTCCATGGCCTCCTGGGGACCGGTAAAGGCATCAACAACCCACTAGAGCGAGAACAAGGTTTAGACCGGGAGCAAGTCCCACAGGACTGCACAAAATTCCTGACATCACGAGACAAGGAGGGCTACGAAAAAGACCGACTCACCAGATCTCTAGTACCAAAAATACCTGGATGACCAGCCAATGCAGAGCAATGAACTTCAGACATCACTCTCTTCTTCCACTGGTCAGGAACATACAACTTTCCACTGGGACAATGCTCAGGTTTGTCCTCCTGGAACTCTTCCAGAGCACGTCTCAAATCGGGCGAGATGGCAGAAAGAACTACCCCTTTGCCTAAGATGGTAGCAGGCTTGGTCATCACAGAAGAATCAGCAAAGAAGCTCCTAGAGAAAGCGTCAGCCTTGACATTCTTAGTGCCAGGAAGAAAAGAGACCACAAAATCAAAACGTGTAAAAAACAAGGCCCACCTAGCCTGTCTAGGGTTCAAGCGTTTGGCCGACTCCAGGTAAATCAAATTCTTGTGGTCAGTGAGGACCACGACTTGATGTTTAGCTCCCTCCAACCAATGTCTCCACTCCTCAAGTGCCCATTTCATGGCTAACAGTTCCCGATTCCCCACATCATAGTTACGTTCAGATGGAGAGAACTTTCGGGAAAAGAAAGCACAGGGATTCATTTTAGATGTTACAGGATCCTTTTGGGACAAAACAGCTCCTGCACCAATCTCAGAAGCGTCCACCTCTACCTGGAACGGGAGTGAGACATCATGTTGCCGCAAAACCGGGGCAGAAGTGAATCTTCGCTTCAGCTCCTAAAAGGAAGAAACAGCCTCCGGAGACCAATTCAACACATCAGCACCCTTTTTAGTCAGATCAGTCAATGGCTTGGCAATACTAGAAAATTTTGCTATAAATTTCCGATAAAAATTTGCAAAACCCAAAAACTTCTGGAGGGCCTTCAAAGAAGTGGGCTGAACCCAATCATAAATGGCCTGTACCTTGGCCGGGTCCATTTCAATAGTTGATGGAGACAAAATAAATCCCAAAAATGAAATCCTCTGTACCCCAAAAAGGCATTTCGATCCTTTGACATACAGGGAATTCTCCCTCAAGATCCGGAACACAGTCAGAACATGTTCCACATGAGAATCCCAGTCCTTGGAGAAGATCAAAATATCATCCAGATAGATAATCAAAAATTTATCCACAAAGTCTCGGAAAATGTCGTTCATGAAGCACTGGAAGACAGAAGGGGCATTATTGAGCCCAAAAGGCATCACCAGGAACTCAAAATGTCCCTCCGGAGTATTAAACGCCGTCTTCCATTCATCCCCATGCTTAATGCGGATAAGATTATACGCCCCCCTGAGGTCAAGCTTGGTAAACCAGCAAACACCTTTAACTCTGGAGAATAGATCTGAAATCAGGGGTAACGGATACTGATATTTAATAGTAATTTTGTTGAGGGCACGATAATCAATACAAGGCCTTAATGAACCATCCTTTTTTGGCCACGAAAAAAACCCCAGCACCTAAGGGTGAAGAGGATGGTCTAATATGACCCTTCTCCAATGCCTCCTTAATATAGGATCGCATAGCCTCGTGCTCGAGTACAGAAAAATTGAAGAGCCGACCCTTGGGAAATTTACACCCCGGGCTCAGTTCAATTGCACAGTCATAACTCCTATGAGGAGGCAAAGACGCAGACTCCTTCTCACTAAATATATCATAAAAGTCCGCCAAATAGTCAGGAACATCATGCGACTGAGGAGAGGTGGAAAAAACCGGAGCCTCACTAAGGGCACACCGACAACCCCAACTCACCTCAAACACAGATTTCCAATCCAAAACTGGATTATGAATTTGCAACCAGGGAAACCCCAGAACAATGGCATCATGCAAATTATGCACACCAAAAATCTGCAATTTTCTTGATGGTCTGGGGCGACCCGCATTACCATCTGGGTCCAAAACTGAGGTTTATTTTTCACCAAAGGAGTAGCATCAATCCCCCTCAAAGGGATAGGCGTCCGCAGAGGTGTCATCGTAAATCCACAACGTTTAGCAAAATCCAAGTCCATTAGATTCAGGGCTGCTCCCGAATCCACAAAAGCCTTGGCGGAAAATGTGGACAGGGAGCAGAGCAGAGTAATTACCAGAAGAAACTTAGGCTGAACACCACCCACAGAAAACGTGTGTGCAAAACGTTTCTCTCGTTTAGGACAGACAGAAATAATATGCGAGGCATCTCCACAAAAAAAACACAGGCCATTACGCCTTCTGAACTCCCAACGTTGCTCCCCGGACAAAACTCCATCACATTGCATAGGTTCAGACACTTGTTCAACAGGTGGCAACACGTCTCATGCAGTCCTGCGTTCACGTAAACGCCGATCAACCTGAATGGCTAATGACATAGAATCGTCAAGACCAGAGGGAACAGGAAATCCCACCATAGTATCTTTTACGGCTTCTGACAAACCCTTCCGAAAGAGAGCTGCCAAGGCATTATCATTCCAGGTAGTAAGGACCGCCCACTTTCGGAATTTTTGACAGTACAATTCTCCAGAATCTCGACCCTGGCTCAATGCCAACAGGGTCTTTTCAGCCTGATCAATGGCATTAGGTTCATCATACAACAACCCCAAGGCTTGAAAAAATGCGTTCACATTAGTCAGAATAGGATCGTCTAGTTTCAAAGAAAACGTCCAATCCTGGGGATCGCCACGCAGCAAAGAGATGACAATTTTAACCTGCTGCGCGGAGCTCCCTGACGAGTTAGGCTTCAAGGCAAAAAATAATTTACAATTATTTTTAAAATTCAAAAATTTAGACCGATCCCCAAAAAACACATCAGGAGTAGGGATCTTTGGTTCAGCAGCATGTGAATGAGCAAGGTAGGCGGAAATTCCCCACACTTCTGCAGCGAGTTGCTCCACACGATCAGACAATTGCTTTATCTCCATTGAGAGAAAAAAAAATTCCCCCTACGGCCTCAGAGATATAGAGGAAAAAATATACACACTTTTTTTTTTTTTTTAACAATTCTTTCCTGCTATTGAGTACCCTAGGATCTGCGGTATGGCTGGTGATTCTGTTATGAATGAGTCACCATAGGAGGCAAAAACAAAAATACTAGCTAAGTCCAGAAAACCGGAGAAGTTGGCAGCTATCGGATTGCAGACCCCTGAACCTATCAACAACAACTAGCAGTAGCCGTGGGTGGTTCCTACGGTGCCCTAGACCCCTCGATCACAGCTGGAGAACTAAATAGCCTAAAGACAGAAAGGGAAATCTAAACTGCCCCAGAGCAGACCCCAAAGCAATAGGCAGCCCCCAACATATAATGACGGTGAAGGAAGATGAAAAAACACTAACACAGATAGAAAGATAGGCTGAGAAAATGATGGGGCCCAAGCTAACTAAATAGGACAGGATAGAAAAGTTGCTGTCTGCAATCCACCAAAACCCTATCAAAACAAGAGCCAACAGACTGATAGGGAAAAAAGCCCTGAAGACGCTAGGCTTCAAAAAGACTATATCAGTACTCAGGTATTGTCGCGTCCGTCTGCGGGTCTGGGCTGCAGACAGACAGCGCCCCGAGTAGCACCGACACCCTTAACCCCTATACAGGGATCTGGATTTACTGCAGAGCCCAGGAAGCGCTGTCTGAACAGGAGCAGAGTGCCAGAGCAGAACGGTCGCAATAGAACAGCAGGAAGGGAGCCAAAAATGGGGTCGGAAACCAGGCGAGCAGTGGAGGTACAGAAACGGCAGGCAGAGGCAGCGTCGAGAGTCCAGGCAGAGGTCAAAAACCGGGAGAGTAGCGGAGGTACAAAATCGTCAGGCAGTAGAGGGGGTCAGGAATCCAGGCCGAGGTCAGCGTCAGTAATCAGGAGAAATGCAAGGTACAAAAACGGCAGGCAACAGAGTAGTCAGAAGTTCAGGCTGAGGTCAGAGTTAACGATAGGCAATCACAAGTAACACGTAGGGGAACCAAGAATATATCCGGCGGCTTGCAAGCCCAGTCCCAAGGTATTTGAGGGATCAGGTCGTCCCTCACAGGCTCCCGGGCTGGTGATGTCATCAGGACCGCCCCAGGACCAGACCTGATGATGATGCACCAGCCCCTTCATGACTGACAGAGGAGCGGAGTCTGCGTCCAGTAGACGCCTGCGCAGAAGCCCTTTCATTGTTGCCGCCCTCACTCGGGCGCGAGCCACGGCGCCTCCTAGTGGTTGAGGGCGGAACAGCAGGCCCCGAGATCGACGACGACATGTCTGTCCGGCGTCTCCTGGTGGCCGAGGCCTGGACAGCAGGCCCCGAGCCCGAGGGCGGCGTGACAGTCCGTCGCCTCCTAGTGGCTGAGGGCGGAACAGCGGGCCCCGAGTCTGACGGCGACGTGACAGTACCCCCCTCTCCAGGAGGGGCCTCCGGACCCTCAAAACCCGGTTTGTCAGGGTGAAGGAGATGAAATCTCCTAATTAATGCCTTGGCATGGATGTTCCTTGCGGGGACCCAGGACCTCTCCTCCGGGCCGTAGCCCTTCCAGAGTATAAGATACTGTATGGAGTTTCTCACAAGGCGGGAGTCAAGGATACCCTGGACTTCATAGTCCAAGGACCCTCCGACCGAAACAGGAGGAGGAGGGGACTGGACAGGGTGAATTGGGGAGCGATACAGTTTGAGGAGAGACTTGTGGAACACGTTAGGTAATTTAAATGACTGCGGAAGTTTCAAACGGAAGGCTACCGGGTTAACCACTTCTATAATTTCATATGGGCCGATAAATCTGGGACCCAGTTTGGCAGACGGTACTTTCAGTTTGATGTTTTTAGTCGAAAGCCAAACCTTGTCCCCAACCCCCAAGTGCGGCCCCTTGGACCGTCGTTTGTTTGCAGCTGAAGCCTGTCTAACTTGAGCCCCTTTCAAATTCGTATTTACTTCAGACCATATTGTTTTCAAGCGATGTATGTTTTTCTCTACCCCAGGGAGCTCCGACATCCTAGCCGAGAACGACCCAAAGCGCGGATGCAATCCAAGGTTACAAAAAAAAGGGGTAGTTTTAATGGAGTCCTGGTAGCGATTATTTAAGGCAAACTCAGCTAATGGCAGATGTTCTACCCAATCGGACTGGTGTCCTGACACGTAACAACGGAGGTATTGCTCCAGAGCTTGATTAGCACGTTCGGTTTGCCCATTGGTTTCGGGGTGGTAGGCCGAGGAGAAGGATAACTCAACACCGATGAGTTTACAGAACGCCCTCCAGAATTTTGAGACGAACTGGGTACCTCTGTCGGACACAATATTTGACGGAACACCATGAAGACGTACAATGTGCACAAGGAACAATTTGCTCAAGGTTTCGGAGTTAGGTAAGCCAGACAGGGGAATAAAATGGCACTGTTTGCTGAACCTGTCTACCACCACCCAGATACATGTTTTCCCATCTGAGGTCGGCAGGTCTGTGATGAAGTCCATGGAGATGTGGGTCCATGGACTCTCAGGGGTGGGCAAGGACTGAAGCCAGCCAGCAGGGCGATTATGGGTGGATTTGGCGCGGGCACAGACTTCACATGCTGAAACATAGTTCTTACAGTCCTTGACCACCGTCGGCCACCAAAAGTTCCTAGTTACCAACCTGGTGGTATTATTGAGCCCAGGATGACCTGCCAGAACAGAGTCATGTGACTCTTTAAGAACTTGAAGGCGAAAGGAATTCGGAACAAACAATTTTTGGGGGGGTGTAGTGTCAGGAGCTCGTTCCGGAGACCTACGGATCTCCTCCAGAAGGTCCAAGGAAACTGCCGACACGACGATCCCATTGGCTAATATCGGAACGGGTTCACAGTCTTCGGCTTGTGTGGGGCAAAAACTGCGAGAGAGGGCATCGGCCCTCACATTTTTCGTGCCAGGGCGAAAGGTGATTAAAAAATCGAACCTTGAAAAGAACAAGGCCCACCTGGCCTGCCTGAAATTCAGTCTTTTAGCTGACTCCAGGTAGGTCAGGTTTTTGTGGTCTGTAATGACGGTGACTTTGTGTTTGGCGCCTTCGAGAAAGTGACGCCATTCCTCGAAGGCCCATTTGATTGCTAGTAACTCCCGATTCCCAATATCATAGTTCTTCTCTGTGGCAGAGAACTTTCGGGAAAAAAAAGCACATGGGCGCAGCTGAGTGAGGGCTGCAGTGCCTTGCGATAGCACTGCTCCCACTCCGACTTCGGAGGCATCCACCTCCACAATAAATGGGCGGTCTAAGTCAGGTTGTACTAAAACCGGGTTGGCCACAAAGCATTCTTTTAACGTAGAAAATGCTTGAATGGCCTCGGGATTCCAGTTGGCCACGTCCGCCCCCTTCCGGGTTAGATCCGTGAGTGGCTTGGCAATCTCAGAAAAACTCCTGATAAACTTACGGTAGTAATTGGCAAATCCCAAAAATCGCTGCAGTGCTTTCAGCGATTTGGGTTGCACCCACGCCTTAATAGGTTGGATCTTGGCAGGATCCATGCGGAACCCCCTGCCTGAGACCATGTACCCCAAAAATTGTACCTCCTCAGCGAAAAAGACACATTTCTCCAACTTAGCAAACAAGGAGTTCTCCCGCAGTCTCTGCAGTACTGAACGGACGTGTTGAGCATGTGTCACAGGGTCAGTGGAGTAAATCAAAATGTCATCCAAGTACACAACGACATACACACCACAGATGTCCCTGAAAATATCGTTAACAAAGTGCTGAAACACTGCAGGAGCATTGCTGAGTCCGAAAGGCATTACTAGGTACTCAAAGTGACCAAGAGGTGTATTAAACGCTGTCTTCCACTCATCGCCGTCTCTTATGCGGATTAGATTGTATGCCCCCCCGGAGGTCAAGCTTAGTAAACCAACGGGCTCCAATTAGCTGATTAAAAAGATCAGGGATGAGTGGAAGCGGGTACTGGTTCTTTATAGTGATTGCGTTTAATTCCCGGTAGTCAATGCAGGGTCTGAGACCACCATCTTTCTTCTCTACAAAGAAGAACCCAGCTCCAACTGGTGAAATAGATGGTCTAATGAACCCCTTTCTTAAGCTATCCGCTATGTACTCATTCATGGCCTGACGCTCTGGACCAGAGAGATTAAATATTCTCCCTTTTGGAAGACGGGCATCTGGAATTAGGTTTATAGGACAATCATACTCTCTGTGGGGTGGTAGTTTCTCAGACTCTATAACGGAAGAGACATCTCCATAATCCCTGAGAGAAAACGGTATGAAGGGGTGTTTTTTTAGCTTGGTTTGATTTACTGCTACAGACATGCAATTATCCTGGCATTGCAAACTCCAGCGCACCACATCACCCAGGTGCCAGTCAATGACAGGGTTATGTTGACGTAGCCACGGCATTCCCAAAATGACTGCAGAAGATAGATTGTCCAACACAAAAAAGGAAATAAGCTCAGTATGTAGTGCTCCTACTGACATAGTTATCTTAGCAGTAACAAATTTAACCCCCTCCTGAATAATGGATGTGCCATTAATAGCCGTGGTTTTAATTGGAATATTAAGTTTCAGTAGTGGGACACCAATTTTTTTAGCAGCAAAAGAGTCCATAAAATTCCCTTCAGACCCGCTATTGACATAGGCTTTTAAACACAGAGAATCCTGACCAAAATACAACGAAATAGGTAGTAAAACTTTGGCCGCATCTGCGGGCAATACCTGAGCCTCTGCGCAACCATAGCCAGAGCTGCTCAGAGGCTGATGTTCCCGGGGTACGGATCTCTGATGTTCAGCTTTGTCCCTGGAGTCTCCTAACTGCAGCATGCTCGAGCAGGAAGGTGAGACTGATCCTCCAGGCTGGATACTGAGGCTTAGTAACAGGTGTTTTAGTCCAACAATCAGCTCAGGCAAGAGAGGAAAGGAAAAAAAAAATTCAGAGAAACTGTCTTTATATAGGTGTGATATATATATACACACAAGAGACAGTTTTATTTGGGCCGGATATAATGTCGCGTCCGTCTGCGGGTCTGGGCTGCAGACAGACAGCGCCCCGAGTAGCACCGACACCCTTAACCCCTATACAGGGATCTGGATTTACTGCAGAGCCCAGGAAGCGCTGTCTGAACAGGAGCAGAGTGCCAGAGCAGAACGGTCGCAATAGAACAGCAGGAAGGGAGCCAAAAATGGGGTCGGAAACCAGGCGAGCAGTGGAGGTACAGAAACGGCAGGCAGAGGCAGCGTCGAGAGTCCAGGCAGAGGTCAAAAACCGGGAGAGTAGCGGAGGTACAAAATCGTCAGGCAGTAGAGGGGGTCAGGAATCCAGGCCGAGGTCAGCGTCAGTAATCAGGAGAAATGCAAGGTACAAAAACGGCAGGCAACAGAGTAGTCAGAAGTTCAGGCTGAGGTCAGAGTTAACGATAGGCAATCACAAGTAACACGTAGGGGAACCAAGAATATATCCGGCGGCTTGCAAGCCCAGTCCCAAGGTATTTGAGGGATCAGGTCGTCCCTCACAGGCTCCCGGGCTGGTGATGTCATCAGGACCGCCCCAGGACCAGACCTGATGATGATGCACCAGCCCCTTCATGACTGACAGAGGAGCGGAGTCTGCGTCCAGTAGACGCCTGCGCAGAAGCCCTTTCATTGTTGCCGCCCTCACTCGGGCGCGAGCCACGGCGCCTCCTAGTGGTTGAGGGCGGAACAGCAGGCCCCGAGATCGACGACGACATGTCTGTCCGGCGTCTCCTGGTGGCCGAGGCCTGGACAGCAGGCCCCGAGCCCGAGGGCGGCGTGACAGTCCGTCGCCTCCTAGTGGCTGAGGGCGGAACAGCGGGCCCCGAGTCTGACGGCGACGTGACAGTACCCCCCTCTCCAGGAGGGGCCTCCGGACCCTCAAAACCCGGTTTGTCAGGGTGAAGGAGATGAAATCTCCTAATTAATGCCTTGGCATGGATGTTCCTTGCGGGGACCCAGGACCTCTCCTCCGGGCCGTAGCCCTTCCAGAGTATAAGATACTGTATGGAGTTTCTCACAAGGCGGGAGTCAAGGATACCCTGGACTTCATAGTCCAAGGACCCTCCGACCGAAACAGGAGGAGGAGGGGACTGGACAGGGTGAATTGGGGAGCGATACAGTTTGAGGAGAGACTTGTGGAACACGTTAGGTAATTTAAATGACTGCGGAAGTTTCAAACGGAAGGCTACCGGGTTAACCACTTCTATAATTTCATATGGGCCGATAAATCTGGGACCCAGTTTGGCAGACGGTACTTTCAGTTTGATGTTTTTAGTCGAAAGCCAAACCTTGTCCCCAACCCCCAAGTGCGGCCCCTTGGACCGTCGTTTGTTTGCAGCTGAAGCCTGTCTAACTTGAGCCCCTTTCAAATTCGTATTTACTTCAGACCATATTGTTTTCAAGCGATGTATGTTTTTCTCTACCCCAGGGAGCTCCGACATCCTAGCCGAGAACGACCCAAAGCGCGGATGCAATCCAAGGTTACAAAAAAAAGGGGTAGTTTTAATGGAGTCCTGGTAGCGATTATTTAAGGCAAACTCAGCTAATGGCAGATGTTCTACCCAATCGGACTGGTGTCCTGACACGTAACAACGGAGGTATTGCTCCAGAGCTTGATTAGCACGTTCGGTTTGCCCATTGGTTTCGGGGTGGTAGGCCGAGGAGAAGGATAACTCAACACCGATGAGTTTACAGAACGCCCTCCAGAATTTTGAGACGAACTGGGTACCTCTGTCGGACACAATATTTGACGGAACACCATGAAGACGTACAATGTGCACAAGGAACAATTTGCTCAAGGTTTCGGAGTTAGGTAAGCCAGACAGGGGAATAAAATGGCACTGTTTGCTGAACCTGTCTACCACCACCCAGATACATGTTTTCCCATCTGAGGTCGGCAGGTCTGTGATGAAGTCCATGGAGATGTGGGTCCATGGACTCTCAGGGGTGGGCAAGGACTGAAGCCAGCCAGCAGGGCGATTATGGGTGGATTTGGCGCGGGCACAGACTTCACATGCTGAAACATAGTTCTTACAGTCCTTGACCACCGTCGGCCACCAAAAGTTCCTAGTTACCAACCTGGTGGTATTATTGAGCCCAGGATGACCTGCCAGAACAGAGTCATGTGACTCTTTAAGAACTTGAAGGCGAAAGGAATTCGGAACAAACAATTTTTGGGGGGGTGTAGTGTCAGGAGCTCGTTCCGGAGACCTACGGATCTCCTCCAGAAGGTCCAAGGAAACTGCCGACACGACGATCCCATTGGCTAATATCGGAACGGGTTCACAGTCTTCGGCTTGTGTGGGGCAAAAACTGCGAGAGAGGGCATCGGCCCTCACATTTTTCGTGCCAGGGCGAAAGGTGATTAAAAAATCGAACCTTGAAAAGAACAAGGCCCACCTGGCCTGCCTGAAATTCAGTCTTTTAGCTGACTCCAGGTAGGTCAGGTTTTTGTGGTCTGTAATGACGGTGACTTTGTGTTTGGCGCCTTCGAGAAAGTGACGCCATTCCTCGAAGGCCCATTTGATTGCTAGTAACTCCCGATTCCCAATATCATAGTTCTTCTCTGTGGCAGAGAACTTTCGGGAAAAAAAAGCACATGGGCGCAGCTGAGTGAGGGCTGCAGTGCCTTGCGATAGCACTGCTCCCACTCCGACTTCGGAGGCATCCACCTCCACAATAAATGGGCGGTCTAAGTCAGGTTGTACTAAAACCGGGTTGGCCACAAAGCATTCTTTTAACGTAGAAAATGCTTGAATGGCCTCGGGATTCCAGTTGGCCACGTCCGCCCCCTTCCGGGTTAGATCCGTGAGTGGCTTGGCAATCTCAGAAAAACTCCTGATAAACTTACGGTAGTAATTGGCAAATCCCAAAAATCGCTGCAGTGCTTTCAGCGATTTGGGTTGCACCCACGCCTTAATAGGTTGGATCTTGGCAGGATCCATGCGGAACCCCCTGCCTGAGACCATGTACCCCAAAAATTGTACCTCCTCAGCGAAAAAGACACATTTCTCCAACTTAGCAAACAAGGAGTTCTCCCGCAGTCTCTGCAGTACTGAACGGACGTGTTGAGCATGTGTCACAGGGTCAGTGGAGTAAATCAAAATGTCATCCAAGTACACAACGACATACACACCACAGATGTCCCTGAAAATATCGTTAACAAAGTGCTGAAACACTGCAGGAGCATTGCTGAGTCCGAAAGGCATTACTAGGTACTCAAAGTGACCAAGAGGTGTATTAAACGCTGTCTTCCACTCATCGCCGTCTCTTATGCGGATTAGATTGTATGCCCCCCCGGAGGTCAAGCTTAGTAAACCAACGGGCTCCAATTAGCTGATTAAAAAGATCAGGGATGAGTGGAAGCGGGTACTGGTTCTTTATAGTGATTGCGTTTAATTCCCGGTAGTCAATGCAGGGTCTGAGACCACCATCTTTCTTCTCTACAAAGAAGAACCCAGCTCCAACTGGTGAAATAGATGGTCTAATGAACCCCTTTCTTAAGCTATCCGCTATGTACTCATTCATGGCCTGACGCTCTGGACCAGAGAGATTAAATATTCTCCCTTTTGGAAGACGGGCATCTGGAATTAGGTTTATAGGACAATCATACTCTCTGTGGGGTGGTAGTTTCTCAGACTCTATAACGGAAGAGACATCTCCATAATCCCTGAGAGAAAACGGTATGAAGGGGTGTTTTTTTAGCTTGGTTTGATTTACTGCTACAGACATGCAATTATCCTGGCATTGCAAACTCCAGCGCACCACATCACCCAGGTGCCAGTCAATGACAGGGTTATGTTGACGTAGCCACGGCATTCCCAAAATGACTGCAGAAGATAGATTGTCCAACACAAAAAAGGAAATAAGCTCAGTATGTAGTGCTCCTACTGACATAGTTATCTTAGCAGTAACAAATTTAACCCCCTCCTGAATAATGGATGTGCCATTAATAGCCGTGGTTTTAATTGGAATATTAAGTTTCAGTAGTGGGACACCAATTTTTTTAGCAGCAAAAGAGTCCATAAAATTCCCTTCAGACCCGCTATTGACATAGGCTTTTAAACACAGAGAATCCTGACCAAAATACAACGAAATAGGTAGTAAAACTTTGGCCGCATCTGCGGGCAATACCTGAGCCTCTGCGCAACCATAGCCAGAGCTGCTCAGAGGCTGATGTTCCCGGGGTACGGATCTCTGATGTTCAGCTTTGTCCCTGGAGTCTCCTAACTGCAGCATGCTCGAGCAGGAAGGTGAGACTGATCCTCCAGGCTGGATACTGAGGCTTAGTAACAGGTGTTTTAGTCCAACAATCAGCTCAGGCAAGAGAGGAAAGGAAAAAAAAAATTCAGAGAAACTGTCTTTATATAGGTGTGATATATATATACACACAAGAGACAGTTTTATTTGGGCCGGATATAATGTCGCGTCCGTCTGCGGGTCTGGGCTGCAGACAGACAGCGCCCCGAGTAGCACCGACACCCTTAACCCCTATACAGGGATCTGGATTTACTGCAGAGCCCAGGAAGCGCTGTCTGAACAGGAGCAGAGTGCCAGAGCAGAACGGTCGCAATAGAACAGCAGGAAGGGAGCCAAAAATGGGGTCGGAAACCAGGCGAGCAGTGGAGGTACAGAAACGGCAGGCAGAGGCAGCGTCGAGAGTCCAGGCAGAGGTCAAAAACCGGGAGAGTAGCGGAGGTACAAAATCGTCAGGCAGTAGAGGGGGTCAGGAATCCAGGCCGAGGTCAGCGTCAGTAATCAGGAGAAATGCAAGGTACAAAAACGGCAGGCAACAGAGTAGTCAGAAGTTCAGGCTGAGGTCGGAGTTAACGATAGGCAATCACAAGTAACACGTAGGGGAACCAAGAATATATCCGGCGGCTTGCAAGCCCAGTCCCAAGGTATTTGAGGGATCAGGTCGTCCCTCACAGGCTCCCGGGCTGGTGATGTCATCAGGACCGCCCCCAGGACCAGACCTGATGATGATGCACCAGCCCCTTCATGACTGACAGAGGAGCGGAGTCTGCGTCCAGTAGACGCCTGTGCAGAAGCCCTTTCATTGTTGCCGCCCTCACTCGGGCGCGAACCACGGCGCCTCCTAGTGGTTGAGGGCGGAACAGCAGGCCCCGAGATCGACGACGACATGTCAGTCCGGCGTCTCCTGGTGGCCGAGGCCTGGACAGCAGGCCCCGAGCCCGAGGGCGGCGTGACAGTCCGTCGCCTCCTAGTGGCTGAGGGCGGAACAGCGGGCCCCGAGTCTGACGGCGACGTGACAGGTATTTTCTGAAGAGAGAGCAAAAAGGAATTCAGCTCACCCCAGCAGGGAATGGCAGAAATCTAGAAAAACAAGGCAAAACAAAACCAAAACACAAATGCAAAAAGCAGAGCAGAAAACTTAGCTTTTGAGGAGCAGGAATCAGACTGGTCTCCAAGAATCCCTCAGAGAAATCACCAGCAAGGCAGAAGGGCGTCGGCTGCCTTATATCCAGTCAGCAATTCCCGTCACCCAGTCATCATCATCCTGCTCAGGTGCTTGGTAATCAGCCTCACTACCTTCCTTCACCAGAAGAGGGAGTTCATCAGACCTCAATGGTGAAGGGGAAAATGAACTCACAACAGTGGAGGGTGTCTATAGGATTGGTGAGAATTTGGATCTCACTAGGGATTTGAGGATGCTGAACTATTGTCTCAGGCACAGGAGAGATTACACCTCAATGTAACAAGCTGAAATTGGATGGTGTATGACAAGGTGGAGGGTGTCTATAGTATTGGTGAGAATTTGAATCTCACTAGAGATTTGAGGACACTGAACTATTGTCTCAGGCACAGGAGAGATTACACCTCAATGTAACAGGCTGAAATTGGATGGTGTATGACAAGGTGGATGGTGTCTATAGGATTGGTGAGAATTTGAATCTCACTAGAGATTTGAGGACGCAGAGCTATTGTCTCAGGACCAGGAGAGATTATACCTCAATGTAACAGGCTGAAATCGGATGGTATATGACAAGGTGGAGGGTGTCTACAGGATTGGTGAGAATTTGAATCTCACTATAGATTTGAGGACGCAGAACTATTGTCTCAGGCACAGGAGAGATTACACCTCAATGTAACAGGCTGAAATTGGATGGTGTATGACAAGGTGGATGGTGTCTATAGGATTGGTGAGAATTTGAATCTCACTAGAGATTTGAGGACGCAGAGCTATTGTCTCAGGACCAGGAGAGATTATACCTCAATATAACAGGCTGAAATCGGATGGTGTATGACAAGGTGGAGGGTGTCTATAGGATTGGTGAGAATTTGAATCTCACTATAGATTTGAGGACGCAGAACTATTGTCTCAGGCACAGGAGAGATTACACCTCAATGTAACAGGCTGAAATTGGATGGTGTATGACAAGGTGGATGGTGTCTATAGGATTGGTGAGAATTTGAATCTCACTAGAGATTTGAGGACGCAGAACTATTGTCTCAGGACCAGGAGAGATTATACCTCAATGTAACAGGCTGAAATCGGATGGTGTATGACAAGGTGGAGGGTGTCTATAGGATTGGTGAGAATTTGAATCTCACTAGAGATTTGAGGAAGCAGAACTATTGTCTCAGGACCAGGAGAGATTACACCTCAATGTAACAGGCTGAAATTGGATGGTGTATGACAAGGTGGATGGTGTCCTGTTATGAATGAGTCACCGTAGGAGACAAAAGCAGAAATACAAGCTAAGTCCAGAAAACCAGAGAAGTTGGCAACTATCAGATTGCAGACCCCTGAACCTATCAACACAACTAGCAGTAGCCGTGGGGGGTTCCTACGATGCCCTAGACCCCTCGATCACAGCCGGAGAATTACATAGGCCTAAAGAAAGAAAGGGGAAATCTAAACTGCCCCAGAGCAGACCCCAAAGCAATAGGCAGCCCCCAACATATAATGACGGTGAAGCAAGATGAAAATACTAACACAGACAGAAAGATAGACTGAGCAAAGACGGGGCCCAAAACTACCTAGATAGGAAAGGACAGGAAGGCTGCTGTCTGCAATCTGCCAAAACCCTATCAAAGACATAAGCCAACAAGCTGATATGAAAAAGGCCCTGAAGCAGCTAGGCTTCAAAAACTAAATCAGCACTCAGGTATTTTCAGAAGACAGAGCTAAATGAATTCAGCACACCCCAGCAGGGAATGGCAGAAATCCAGAAAAACAAAGCAAAACAAAGTCAAAGCACCAAAGCAAAAGGCCGAGCAGCAAACTTAGCTTTAGAGGAGCAGGAATTCAGACTGGTCTCCAAGGATCCCACAGAGAAATCACCCGCAGGGCAGAAGGGCATCGGCAGCCTTATATCCAGTCAGTAACTCCACTCAGCCAGTCATCATCATCAGCCTCAGGTGTTTGATAATCAGGCTCACTACCTTTCTTTACCAGAAGAGAGAGTTCCTCGGGCCTCAGTAATGAAGGGGAAAATGAACTCACAACAGTACCTTCCCCTTGAGGAGGGGTCACCGAACCCTCAACTACGCCACCAGGGCGATCAGGTTGAGCCCGATGAAAGGCACGCACCAATCTTTTGGCATGAATATCAGAGGCAGAGACCCAGGAATTATCCTCCTGACCATAACCCTTCCACTTAACCAAATACTGGAGTCTCCGTCTAGCCAGACGGGAATCCAGTACTTTCTCTACCTCATATTCCATGTTACCTTCAACCAATACAGGGTCTGGAGGTGCCACCCCCGGAACAACAGGTTCAACAAACCTCTTCAACAAAGATTCATGGAACACATTATGGATTTTAAATGTGACAGGAAGAGCAAAACGAAAAGAGACCGGATTAATAATCTCCACAATCTTGTAAGGTCCAATAAATCTAGGCTTAAACTTAGGAGAAGCCACCTTCATAGCAATATTTTTTGATGATAACAACACCATATCACCAACCTTAAACTGGGGACCAATGGTCCTATGTCGGTTGGAAAACCGCTGGGCCTTTTCCAGGGAGAGAGATAACTTATCCACCACTTGGTCCCAGATCTGGTGCATTCTCTCCACCACAGTGTCAACACCTATGCAGGCAGAGGGCTCCACCTGCCCTGAAGAAAATCGAGGATGAAACCCAAAGTTACAAAAAAAAGGTGACATCAAAGTGGCAGAAAAAGCTCTATTATTTAAAGCAAATTCGGCCAAGGGCAAAAATGAAACCCAATCATCCTGATCAGCAGAAATAAAACATCTCAAATACGACTCCAAGGTCTGGTTTGTTCTCTCTGTCTGCCCATTGGTCTGAGGGTGAAAAGCAGAGGAGAAGGACAACTGAATTCCCAGCCTGGAACAGAAAGTTCTCCAAAATCTAGACACAAACTGGACTCCTCTGTCAGATACAATGTTCTCAGGAATCCCGTGCAAACGAACCACCTTTTGTAAAAACAGGGGCACCAACTCAGAGGAAGACGGCAACTTAGGGAGTGGTACAAGATGAACCATCTTAGAGAACCTATCACAAATCACCCAAATAACAGTCATCCTCTGAGAGACAGGCATATCAGAGATGAAATCCATTGAAATATGGGTCCATGGCCTCTTGGGGACAGGCAAAGGCATCAACAACCCACTAGAGCGAGAACACGATTTAGACCGGGAGCACGTCCCACAGGACTGCACAAAATTCCTGACATCACGAGACAAGGAGGGCCACCAAAAAAACCGACTCACCAGATCGCTAGTACCAAAAATACCTGGATGACCAGCCAAAGCAGAGCAATGAACTTCAGATATCACTTTCTTCTTCCACTGGTCAGGAACATACAACTTTCCACTGGGACAACGCTCAGGTTTGTTCTCCTGGAACTCTTCCAGAGCACGTCTCAAATCGGGCGAGATGGCAGAAAGAACTACCCCTTCGCCTAAGATGGTAGCAGGCTTGGTCACCACAGGAGAATCAGCAAAGAAGCTCCTAGAGAGGGCGTCTGCCTTGACATTCTTTGTTCCAGGAAGAAAAGAAACCACAAAATCAAAACGTGTAAAAAACAAGGCCCTCCTAGCCTGCCTAGGGTTCAAGCGCTTAGCCGACTAGGTAAATCAAATTCTTGTGGTCAGTGAGGACCACAACTTGATGCTTAGCTCCCTCCAACCAATGTCTCCACTCCTCAAATGCCCATTTCATGGCCAACAGTTCCCTATTCCCCACATCATAGTTACGTTCAGATGGAGAGAACTTTCGGGAAAAGAAAGCACAGGGATTCATTTTAGATGTTACAGGATCCTTTTGGGACAAAACAGCTCCTGCACCAATCTCAGAAGCATCCACCTCTACCTGGAATGGAAGTGAGACATCAGGTTGCCGCAAAACCGGGGCGGAGGTGAATCTTCGCTTCAGCTCCTGAAAGGAAGAAACAGCCTCCGGAGACCAATTTAACACATCAGCACCCTTTTTAGTCAGATCAGTCAATGGCTTGGCAATACTAGAAAATTTTGCTATAAATTTCCGATAAAAATTAGCAAAACCCCAAAACTTCTGGAGGGCCTTCAAAGAAGTGGGCTGAACCCAATCGTGAATGGCCTGTACCTTGGCCGGGTCCATTTCAATAGTTGACGGGGACAAAATAAATCCCAAAAAAGAAATCCTCTGTACTCCAAAAAGGCATTTAGATCCTTTGACATACAGGGAATTCTCCCTCAAGATCCGGAACACAGTCCGAATATGTTCCACATGAGAATCCCAATCCTTGGAGAAGATCAAAATATCATCCAGATAGATAATCAAAAATTTATCGACAAAATCTCGGAAAATATCGTTCATGAAGCACTGGAAGACAGAAGGGGCATTAGTGAGCCCAAAAGGCATCACCAGGTACTCAAAATGTCCCTCCGGAGTATTAAACGCCGTCTTCCATTCATCCCCATGCTTAATGCGAATAAGATTATACGCCCCCTGAGGTCAAGCTTGGTAAACCAGCTAGCACCTTTAACTCTGGAGAATAGATCAGAAATCAGGGGTAACGGATACTGATATTTAACAGTAATTTTGTTGAGGGCACGATAATCAATACAAGGTCTTAATGATCCATCCTTTTTGGCTACAAAAAAAAAAACGGCACCTAAGGGTGACGAGGATGGTCTAATATGACCCTTCTCCAACGTCTCCTTAATATAGGATCGCATAGCCTCGTGCTCGGGTACAGATAAATTGAAGAGCCGACCCTTGGGAAATTTACACCCGGGCTCAGTTCAACTGCACAGTCATAACTCCTATGAGGAGGCAGAGACGCAGACTCATTCTCACTAAATACATCATAAAAGTCCACCAAATAATCAGGAACATCAAGCGACTGAGGAGAGGTGGAAAACACCGGAGCCTCACTAAAGGCACACCGACAACCCCAACTCACCACAGACACAGATTTCCAATCCAAAACTGGATTATGAATCTGTAACCAGGGAAACCCCAGAACAATAGTATCATGCAGATTATGCAACACCAAAAATCTGCAATTTTCTTGATGGTCCGGGGCGACCCGCATTACCACCTGGGTCCAAAACTGGGGTTTATTTTTATCCAAAGGAGTAGCATCAATCCCCCTCAAAGGGATAGGCGTCTGCAGAGGTGTCATCGGAAATCCACAACGTTTAGCAAATTCCAAGTCCATTAGGTTTAGGGCTGCTCCCGAATCCACAAAAGCCTTGGTGGAAAATGTGGACAGGGAGCAGATCAGAGTAATAGCCAGAAGAAACTTAGGTTGAACACCCCCAACAGAAAACGTGTGTGCAAAGCGTTTCTCTCGTTTAGGACAGACAGAAATAATATGCGAGGCATCTCCACAAAAAAAACACAGCTTATTACGCCTTCTGAACTCCTGACGCTGCTCTCTGGAAAAAACTCTATCACATTGCATAGGTTCAGACATTTGTTCAACAGGTGGCAACACCTCTCGTGCAGCTTTGCGTTCGCGCAAACGCCGATCAACCTGAATGGCTAATGACATAGAATCGTCAAGACCAGAGGGAACAGGAAATCCCACCATAGTATCTTTTACGGCTTCTGACAACCCCTTCCGAAAGAGAGCAGCCAAGGCATTATCATTCCAGGTAGTAAGTACTGCCCACTTTCGGAATTTTTGACAGTACAATTCTGCAGAATCACGACCCTGGCTCAATGCCAGCAGGGTCTTTTCAGCCTGATCAATGGCATTAGGTTCGTCATACAACAACCCCAAAGCTTGAAAGAATGCGTTCACATTAGTCAGAATAGGATCATCTGGTTTCAAAGAAAACGCCCAATCCTGGGGATTGCCACGCAGCAAAGAGATGACAATTTTAACCTGCTGCGCGGAGCTCCCTGACGAGTTAGGCTTCAAGGCAAAAAATAATTTACAATTATTTTTGAAATTCAAAAATTTAGACCGATCCCCAAAAAATACATCAGGTGTAGGAATCTTTGGTTCAGCAGCATGTGAATGAGCAAGGTAGGCGGAAATTCCCCGCACTTCCGCAGCGAGCTGCTCCACACGATCAGACAATTGCTTTATCTCCATTGAGAGAAAAAAAAATTCCCCCTACTGCCTCAGAGATATAGAGGAAAAAATATACACACTCTTTTTTTTTTTTTTTTCAATTCTTTCCTGCTATTGAGTACCCTAGGATCTGCGGTACGGCGGGTGATTCTGTTATGAATGAGTCACCGTAGGAGGCAAAAGCAGAAATACAAGCTAAGTCCAGAAAACCAGAGAAGTTGGCAACTATCAGATTGCAGACCCCTGAACCTATCAACACAACTAGCAGTAGCCGTGGGGGGTTCCTACGATGCCCTAGACCCCTCGATCACAGCCGGAGAATTACATAGGCCTAAAGAAAGAAAGGGGAAATCTAAACTGCCCCAAAGCAGACCCCAAAGCAATAGGCAGCCCCAAACATATAATGACGGTGAAGCAAGATGAAAATACTAACACAGACAGAAAGATAGACTGAGCAAAGACGGGGCCCAAAACTACCTAGATAGGAAAGGACAGGAAGGCTGCTGTCTGCAATCTGCCAAAACCCTATCAAAGACATAAGCCAACAAGCTGATATGAAAAAGGCCCTGAAGCAGCTAGGCTTCAAAAACTAAATCAGCACTCAGGTATTTTCAGAAGACAGAGCTAAATGAATTCAGCACACCCCAGCAGGGAATGGCAAAAATCCAGAAAAACAAAGCAAAACAAAGTCAAAGCACCAAAGCAAAAGGCCGAGCAGCAAACTTAGCTTTAGAGGAGCAGGAATTCAGACTGGTCTCCAAGGATCCCACAGAGAAATCACCCTCAGGGCAGAAGGGCGTCGGCAGCCTTATATCCAGTCAGTAACTCCACTCAGCCAGTCATCATCATCAGCCTCAGGTGTTTGATAATCAGGCTCACTACCTTTCTTTACCAGAAGAGGGAGTTCCTCGGGCCTCAGTAATGAAGGGGAAAATGAACTCACAACAGTGTCCATTGGATTGGTGAGAATTTGGATCTCACTATAGATTTGAGGACGCAGAACTATTGTCTCAGACCAGGAGAGATTACACCTCAATGTAGCAGGCTGAAATTGGATGGTGTATGACAAGGTGGAGGGTGTCTATAGGATTGGTGAGAATTTGGATCTCATTAGAGATTTGAGGACGCTAACAATGATGCTCTCAGTCCAAGTATGGACGCAGGCAGCCTAATAAGCAGGACTGCTGCACAGTGCACACACAAAAAGGTGGAGAAATGAACGCTTGGTAACTGTGCAGAAAACAGGAAGAAAAGTATTTTTGCTTTTAAAGCAGTTTGCACAGCAGTGTGCAAACAGCAATGCAGCTATCAGGGAGCCTTATAAGGCAGCCTAATAACCAACAGAGCTGATGCACAAAAATAGAGCCTCCCCTGTCACTGCACACAAAGTGTTATGTTGTAAGTGGAAATCACTAACAGCAGAAGCAGTTTGTTGGTTCTTCTTCCCTGCCTAACGCTCTCCCTACAGAATCATCATCAGCAGCAGCTCTCCCTATGCTAAGATCGGCATAAGTAAGATGGCGGTTGGTGTTCACGCCCTTTTATAGCCCCTGTGATGCCACACAAAGCCAGCCAATCACTTGCATGCCCTACTCAAAGATGGTGGTGACCGATTCCTATGTCATCGCGTTGCCCATAGTGTGCGTGCGTCCTCCATCATTGGCTGAAAAAGGGCGCTGGAAGCATTTTTTGAAATGCGACTTTGGCGCTCTGGTCGCCGACCTCGTGGCCGACCTCACGCTATGGTCGGGTTTCGTTTCATGAAACCCGACTTCAGCGAAAGTCGCCGACTTTTCAATATGACCGACCCGTTTCGCTCAACTCTAATGAAAACCTGATACCAATGGCAAACCTCTCGGATTTTCAAAGAGGCCAAATAGTTGGTGCTCGTATGGCAGGCTTTAGTGTAACAGAAAGTGCCCGAATGCTTGGCATGTCAAGAGGTACTGTCTCCAAAGTAATGACTGCGTTTGAAAGACAAGGAAAACCGTCCGCAGCAAAGCACAGGTCTGGCCGAAAGTCGATGTTGACTGAGAGAGACCGTCGTACTCTAAAGCGAATTGTGAGAGAGGATCGCAAGACCACGGCTCCGAAAATCACTGCTGAGCTCAATGATCACCTACAGAACCCAGTTTCCACGAAAACTGTTCGTTGGGAGCTGCACATATCTGGATTCCATGGAAGAGCTGCAATTCGTAAACCAATGACAAATGTTTCCAAGCGTTTATAGTGGTGTAGAAACCTCCAGAATTGGTCCCTCGAGCAGTGGAAACATGTGATATTCTCAGACAAATCATCGTTTACGCTTTTTCCGACCTCCGGCCGAGTGTACGTTTGGAGACAGCCGAAAGAAGCATTCCATCCAGACTGCCTTCTCCCAACCGTAAAACATGGCGGAGGTTCAGTGACGATCTGGGGTGCTATTTCGTGGAGATCCGCTGGGCCAATGATATCCCTTCATGGAAGAATTAACAGCCGAGATTATTTAGGCATTTTGGGTGACCAAGTGCATCCTATGGTTCAAGCACTGTTCCCGAAGGGGAACGCCATCTTTCAGGATGATAATGTGTGGTGCCCCCAGGAGTATGGTCGCCACAGCGGCATTACCTTCCTCCTAGGTAGGGTGATGTCATGTTTGGAAGCAATGAAGGGTCTCTCTATCAGGTAAATTCAACACACAGCACAGTTCCCACTCCAGGCCAGCAGAGGGAGCTCTGAACCAAACTGGGGGAAGAGCTGCTCTCTGGGGGCCAGGAAGGGGAAGTTGGTCAGTTCGTGTGAGGAGGGAAAAGTGTGTGGACGGGAGAAGAAGAGCTGGAGGATTGAGTGGAGTTCAGGCTCACTTCTAGCGTAGTGCATGGTCCGGAGTCCGGTCTCTGAGGTTGTATGGCTGCTGATGTTCCTGCAGCAGAAACCGGAGGAACAGGAGGCTGTAAATGCTCTGTTCCCGAATAAGACTCGGAGACACAACAGCAACGTGTGAGCCAGAAGAAGGAGGCTACAGTTGTCTGCCATACGAGGGGGTTCTAAAAGAGAGCAAGCAAGAGGAACTTTAGTGTAACTCAGTACTGCATGTACCTCAGATAAGCGCTGGAAAGGAGACTACACAACCCATCTGCATAGAGGGATTCCTAAGTTGCTTCCATGCTGGCCAACTCCTGTTCCATCTGTAATCTGGATCCTGGACTGCACTTACAAAGCAAAGTAAAGGTAAAAGAAACTGCACCCTGTTGTGTCATTGCCTTCTACCTGCAACCCCTTCAGCACTGCTACATCTCTGTGCCTAACACTGCACCCTCTTCCTCAACACCTATTACTACTGCCCTGGGACTACAGCTCTACCTGTGGGGAGCTATTACATCTCGCTGCCTTATACCATCTGTCCCAGAGGATCTGCCTGCAGCGTCGGCTTAATAGGTCGCCCTCCCAGGGCTGGTGGGGTACTCGGTACCGGGCCCGCGGATCTCCAAGAGGGGGTTGTTGTCACAGCAGCTAGGACCCGGTCCGTGGCCCTGGGCGCCCATTATAAATAGCGGAAATGTTCATTGAATGATTTTTGACGCCACCTGTGGTGTTCGGCAAGAAAGGTGTTAAGCCGACGCTGCGCACAGATCCTCTGGGACAGATGGTGTAGTGCAGCAATGGTGTTGTGGCCCTCCACAGGTAGGGCAGTAGTCCCAGGGCAGTGTAGGTGTAGAGATAGGGGGGAGACGTAGATGGTGCAGTGTCAAGCACAGAGATGTAGCAGTGCTGAGGGTGTTGGCGCAGGAATAAGCGGAGGACACCAGGGCATGTAGTGTCAAAGCTTTACTCACAGTCTGTTGTGCATACAGGTGCCCGCATCCGTGCCGTGTCCTCCGGGTCAGGAGCTCAGTCAACCTCCAAGCTAGATGAAGCACTCTGTTCCAAAACTCCGCCAACATGTGCCTTTTCTGAACATCTCCCTTTTTGCGCCTATAGTGAAGTACTCTCAGTACTGAGTTACACTGGAGTTCCTCCTGTCAGATGTTCCTATGAACTCTACTTGTACGGGAGACAGCTGTAGCCTGCTTCGGGGACTCCTTGCTACTAAGTCCCGGCTCACTTACGTTGCTGTTGTGCCCCCAAGTCTTGTGTGGGAATAAAGTGGTGGCAACTTCTATTCCTCCGGTGTCTGCTGCAGGACCATTAGTATCCATACAACCTCGGGGACCGGACCCCGGCCTTGCGCTGTGAACTTGGGAAGGGTTCTGCTCTAACCCTAATCCTCAGTCCTTCTCTTTTCCTTACGTTCCGTTCAAATCTATCTTTCTTATGAAGAGTCAGGCTTTCCATCTATGTCTCTTTCCTGTGCCAGCAAACCCAGGTCACTGAGGTCCGCTGCAGCACTTCCCTCCTCCATCCCTCTCCGGGGATCTTCTACTGACTGACTGACTCCTAAACTCTTCCCAGTCTTTTGGTGCAGACTAAACTCCACCCACCTCCCAGCACTCTTCGTGTTCCAAGCAGGGAGCCACCAAAAGGTGCTCTGCTACACTACTGTTTTGTGGGATGCAGGTGTTGGAGTGTGGTCAGGTGTCCCCACCTTACCTGGATGGTGAGGTACCACACCTCAGGAGGAGGTGCAGTTCCTCTGTGGCGACTGAACCCTCAGGGGCACCACATACCCCCCCCCGTTAAACACAGCACGTCCGCAGGCTGCAAGTGAACAAAGTTAGACAAAACAAAGGAACACAGAAAAATTTTTGAATGCTGAATAAACAATTCTTTTCTAAACTTCCCAATTTGGGAGGCACCGATTCTTGAACGTTGCAAACAACTTAACTAACTATGATTTATTTCATTATCTTATTTTAAAGTTACGTTACCTAATTTAAAGTGCTATTCAATACCCTTTATCACATTCTACATTTTCAATTCTTCTTAACCCTAAGTGAAAACCGCTGGTACCTGGTTCGTCACCTGAATATTCTTTATTTAAATTTTCATCTCTTTACTCCTAATCAGATATCTAGTCATTACTATCAGTTTACACTTTATATAAAGGCTATTCTATAACTATGAATACTCTCATAGGACACATTATATAACTCTTCACATTAAAACATCACAATTCTTGTAAGTGCTGGACATTGCTCCCAGCCGGGATTTCTTGCAGTGTCCTTCAGTTGGAGCAATGCTCCAGGTTGAGGTAGTCTTTACTCTTAGAAGGCCTATGTAAAACCATGAGAAGGCACCTATAGAGGTGCAACTATATACAAGAGAGTTTGTGATACACTCCAAGTTCATGATCACTGCGGTAAAATTTTCATAATAAATGCTGCCAACGCAAGTAGGCAAACTGAAGAAAACTGGAACATAACTGTAAACAATGGGGTACAACGGTGCCAATACCCTCCTGGGTAACAGTTATTTGTTTGGGAAATGTTCTTTAACCCCTTAGCGACAGAGCCAGTTTGCAGCTTAATGACCAGGCCAATTTTTACAATTCTGACCACTGTCCCTTTATGAGGTTATAACTCTGGAACGCTTTAATGGATCCTGCTGATTCTGAGATTGTTTTTTTGTGACATATTGTACTTCATGTTAGTGGTAAAATTTCTTCGATAAGTCTTGTGTTTATTTATGAAAAAAACAGAAATATGGCAAAAAATTTTAAAATTTTGCAATTTTAAAACTTTAAATTTTTATGCCCTTAAATCAGAGAGATGTGTCACATAAATTTCTTAATAAATAACATTTCCCACATGTCTACTTTACATCAGCACAATTTTGGATGCAAAATTTTTTTTTGTTAGGAAGTTATAAGGGTTAAAAGTTGACCAGCGATTTCTCATTTTTACAACAAAATTTACAAAGCCATTTTTTTTAGGGACCACATCATATTTAAAGTCATTTTGAGGGGTGTACATGACAGAAAATACCCAAAAGTGGCACCAATCTAAAAACTAGACCCCTCAAGGTGCTCAAAACCACATTCAAGAAGTTTATTAACCCTTTAAGTGCTTCACAGGAACGAAAGCAATGTGGATGGAAAAAATTAACATTTAACTTTTTTTTGGAAAAACATTACTTCAGAACCAATTTTTTTTATTTTCACAAGTGTTAAAAGAGAAAATCAACCACAAAATTTGTTGTACAATTTCTCCTGAATACGCCGATACCCCATATGTGGGGGTAAACCCCTTTTTCAGCACACGGCAGAGCTCGCAAGGGATGGAGCACCGTTTGACTTTTTCAACGCAGAATTGGCTGGAATTAAGATCGGATGCCATGTTGCGTTCGGAGAGCCCTTAATGTGCCTAAACAGTGGAAAACCCCAACAAGTGACCCCATTTTGGAAACTAGACCCATTAAGGAACTTATCTAGATGTGTGGTGAGCACTTTGAACCTTCAAGTGCTTCACAGAAGTTTATAACGTAGAGCCGTGAAAATAAGAAATCCATTTTTTTTTCCACAAAAATGATCTTTTCACCCCCAAATTTTTATTTTTACAAGGGTAACAGGAGAAATCATACCCCCACAGTTATTATGCGATTTGTCCTGAGTACGCTGATACCCGATATGTGGGGAGGAACCACTGTTTGGGTGCATGGGAGAGCTTGGAAGGGAAGGAGTGCCATTTTGGAATGCAGACTTTGATGGAATGGTCTGCGGGCATCATGTTGCGTTTGCAGAGCCCCTGATGGGCCTAAACAGTGGAAACCCCCACAAGTGACTCCATTTTGGAAACTAGACCCATGAAGGAGCTTATCTAGATGTGTGGTGAGCACTTTGAACCTTCAAGTGCTTCACAGAAGTTTATAACGTAGAGCCGTGAAAATAAGAAATCCATTTTTTTTCCACAAAAATGATCTTTTCGCGCCCAAATTTTTATTTTTACAAGGGTAACAGGAGAAATCATACCCCCACAGTTATTATGCGATTTGTCCTGAGTACACTGATAACCCATATGTGGGGGGGAACCACTTTTTGGGCGCATGGGAGAGCTCGGAAGGGAAGGAGTGCCATTTTGGAATGCAGACTTTGATGGAATGGTCTGCGGGCATCATGTTGTGTTTGCAGAGCCCCTGATGGGCCTAAACAGTGGAAACCCCCCACAAGTGAACCCATTTTGGAAATTATACCCCCTAAGGAACTTATCTAGATGTGTGGTGAGCACTTTGAACCCCCAAGCGTGTCACAGAAGTTTATAAACGCAGAGCCGTGAAAATAAACATTTTTTTTTATTTCCACAAAAGTGATTTTTTAGACCCCAATTTTTAGACCCCCAAAGTTGGTAAATAGTGGAAACCCCTCAATTCTTGCTCCAACCCTAACCCCAACACACCCCTAGCCCTAATCCCAACCCTAATCCTAGTTCGCCCTAACCCTAGCCCAACCCTAGCCCAACCCTAGCCCTAACCCTAGCCCAACCCTAACCCTTAACCCTAGCCCAACCCTAACCCTTAACCCTAGCCCAACCCTAACCCTAGCCCAACCCTAACCCTTAACCCTAGCCCAACCCTAACCCTAGCCCTAGCCTAGCCCTAACCCTAGCCTAACCCTAGCCTAACCCTAACCCTAGCCTAACCCTAGCCTAACCCTAACCCTAGCCTAACCCTAGCCTAACCCTAACCCTAGCCTAACCCTAGCCTAACCCTAACCCTAGCCTAACCCTAACCCTAGCCTAACCCTAGCCTAACTCTAACCCTAGCCTAACCCTAACCCTAGCCTAACCCTAACCCTAGCCTAACCCTAGCCTAACCCTAACCCTAGCCTAACCCTAACCCTAGCCTAACCCTAACCCTAGCCTAACCCTAACCCTAACCCTAGCCTAACCCTAACCCTAACCCTTATGGAAAACTGAAAAAAAAAATATTTTTTTTATTTCATTATGTGTGCCAGAATAAGGGGGTGATAAACAGGGGGGTTATGTACTATTTTTATTATTTTGATCACTATGATCGTTTATCATAGTGATCAAAATAATGAATGGAATCTGCCAGCCGAAGCCAGCAGATTCCCGGCGGGCGCACTGCGCATGCGCCCGCCATTTTCAAGATGGCGGCGCCCATCGGATGACGCCGGCGGGCGCGGGACCACCGGGAGGGGACGGAGGACAAGGGAGAGGTACCGGGAGGGGACCGGGGGGGATCGGGGACCCTATTTCTCTATCCTCTGATGTGCGATCACATCAGAGGAAAGAGAAATTAAATGTAAAATCGCGGCTTTTTTTTTTTTTGCGGTCGCCGTTATAGGGTTAATAACGGCGATCGCAAAAGCGGGGGTCGGTAAACCGACCGATTCATGTTCTCTGGGGTCTCGGCTACCCCTGGCAGCCGAGACCCCGGAGAAAATCCGACACTGGGGTCGCTATTCACTTAAATCACAGCGCCGTGAATTAATGGCGCTGTGGTTTAAGTACCCTTAATTACCGCCGTTAAAAGGCGTATCGGCGGTCGTTAAGGGGTTAATGTTGGTCTCCTCCTGGGGTGATGGAAGCAGGTTTCTTTTGCTGCTTCCAGTGGAGAACTTTAGGACATTCTCTTCCTGCTTGTGGGTTAACATATGAGGAAATGGCAGCTGGCGTGACTGTTGCCTGGGGTATTGCAGGAGTAACAACCTGTACCAATGGATGTTGAACTTCAACTTCGGATGGTATCTCCGCTGCTTTGCTTTTTGGCCTGACAGCTGGTGAAACTTTTGCCTGTGGCCCCTTGTAGGGCGAAACGCTGGGATTCTGAATCTGTGGAAAAGGGAACCCGTGATGCACAGTAACACCTATCAGCTGCTCAGACTCCTCTGCTGAGATCAGAAGATGTCGAATGGGATGCGCTTGCTCCAGCCTTACTCTTTTCAACAGGGACTTCTTCCATTTCCCCATCGCAGTCAAATTAGTGCTTTTGAATTGAGAACACAACTCTTCGATTTGTCCCATGCGGAGCTCAGGCATGCTGGTCACAGTAAGCGACAACTCAGGGGGCAACCCGATGGCAGGGGCGACAGTCATACCTGGAGCCTCCTGGCAGTGTTGTGTCGGCTCCGGTGCAGGCATCGGGCGGCAGCCGGTGGCAGCGGTGGTCACTGGAGCTGCCTGGTCAGAGGCGGGAGACGGTGGTGGAGCGGATGGCGCCTCCGGGTCCGCAAGGGCCTCCGGTGGGACCTGCGCGGCCACGCTAGGTCCAGGCAGGAGTTCAGCTTCTTCCTGCTCAGCTCCTGGGCCCTCCGGTAACTCCTCCTGGCAGGCAGCGCTCAGCGGTGGTTGCAGCGGGGAGATGGTGACAGGCGCTGTTGATGGCATCGCAGTGGCTGCAGGTTCCACAGATGTTGCCTGAGGGAGAACCAGTGCATCGACGGTGGGTACTGGTGGTGAAGGTACTGCGGGCGTAGGCCCCTCCTTGGCGCGCTGCCAGTTCAGGATCCAGAGAGCCTCCTGTCTCAGCCACAGGCGGTGTGTCAGCTGGGCAATCTCATCCTCCAGCTGCTGGTGGTTCATTGTGGAAGCAGGGTCGGAGCCTTCAGCTTCTGCGCCGGGGAAGTTCAGCTCAACCTCCTCGTGCTCTTCAGGCCTCCTTCCTTCCTCCATCATGGTGTCCTGGCGTTCTTCTTCCTTCCCGGGCTCCTTTCCCACCACCGGGCTTTGCGCCTCCTTCTGGGGGCGGCGTCCTACTACTCCGTACCAAGCCAGTATATGAACCCCTCTGTGGGTGGGCCATGTTGCTGTAGCATAGAAGTTTAGGCAGTGGAGGCCCAGGACAGTCCGTGCTCTTTTCTTAGGACCACCCATGTTGTCACGCCCTTCTTCACCGCGCTGGCGGCCATTTTGAGAGTCCATTTTACAGTCTATCAATTTGGTTATTTTGCACATTCTCAGCAATTAAGTCCAATAAATCTTTATCACACAGAACCCGGTGGTACCGGGCTTCGTTATCCTGTTCGTGACGCCAAGTTGGGTCGCCCTCCCAGGGCTGGTGGGGTACTCGGTACCGGGCCCACGGATCTCCAAGAGGGGGTTGTTGTCACGGCAGCTAGGACCCGGTCCGTGGCCCTGGGTGCCCATTGTAAAAAGCGGAAATATTCATTGAATGATTCGTGACTAGAGTTGAGCGATACCGTCCGATACTTCAAAGTATCGTATCGGATGGTATCGGCCGATCTTTAAAAAAAGTATCGGTATCGCCGATTCCGATACCGGAAGTCCCATTCAAGTCTATGGGACTTCCGGTATCGGAATAAGAAAAACCCTTTCCTGCCCTTGTACAGCCTCTCTGGGGTCTGTACGGGCCTTTCGGGGGGCTGTGCCGGCCTGCCAGGGGGTCTGTGCAGGCTCCGGTGGTCTGTGCCGGCCTGCCGGTGGTCTGTGCAGGCTCCGGGGGCTGTGCCGGCCTGCCGGGGGGCTGTGCCGGCCTGCCGGGGGGCTGTGCCGGCCTGCCGGGGGGCTGTGCAGGCTCCGGGGGGCTGTGCCGGCCTGCCGGGGGGCTGTGCCGGCCTGCCGGGGGGCTGTGCAGGCTCCGGGGGTCTGTGCAGGCATCGTCCGATGGGACTACAAGTCCCATCGGGCGATGCCTGCTACCATGACAGTGATTGACACATTAGCCAATGATGGGACAGTAGTAGTCCCATCATCCGGCTAATGTGTTAAATGTAAAAAAAAAAAAAAAAAAAAATACTACATACATACAACATGCATACTACATACATGCTACATTCATACTACATACTACATACATGCTACATTCATACTACATGCAACATACATACTACATACATACTGCATGCTACATACATACTACATATATACTACATACATACTACATGCATGCTACATGCATCATACATAACACATATATACTACATGCTACATACTACATATATACTACATGCATGCTACATACATACTACATGCATGCTACATATATACTACATGCTACATACATACTACATATATACTACATGCATGCTACATACATACCACATATATACTACATACATACAATACATTCATACAATACATACATAGACATACAGTACATATAACATAGAGTAACATACTTACCAATACTTGTCACATTGTTCCCCGAAGCCATTGTCTTTCCGGAATAAATATTAACATAACAAACCACAAAAATACTCACCCACGATCCGAAGCAGTCCACGAGTGTGTCCCACGACGATCTTGGGTAGAGAACTGCAGCATCAGCTGTTGCTGCCGTTCTCTACTGGCTGCAGGAATCCAATGACGGAAGGTAGGTATCCTTCCGCACTGTATTCCTCCGCCACTTAAAAAAAAAAAAAGTCCCTAGTCTCACTTTATGCCATTGCTGTGTGGGAAATTCCCACGCAGCAATGGCATAAAGTGAGACTAGGGACTTTTTTTTTTTTTAAGTGGCGGAGGAATACAGTGCGGAAGGATACCTACCTTCCGTCATTGGATTCCTGCAGCCCGTAGAGAACGGCAGCATCATCTGATGCTGCAGTTCTCTACCCAAGATCGTCGTGGGACACACTCGTGGACTGCTTCGGATCGTGGGTGAGTATTTTTGTGGTTTGTTATGTTAATATTTATTCCGGAAAGACAATGGCTTCGGGGAACAATGTGACAAGTATTGGTAAGTATGTTACTCTATGTTATATGTACTGTATGTCTATGTATGTATTGTATGAATGTATTGTATGTATGTAGTATGTATGTAGCATGCATGTAGTATATATGTAGTATGTATGTAGTATATATGTAGTATGTATGTAGCATGCATGTAGTATATATGTAGCATGTATGTAGTATGTATGTGGTATGTATGTAGCATGTAGTATGTATGTAGCATGCATGTAGCATGCATGTAGTATGTATGTGGTATGTATGTAGCATGTAGTATGTATGTAGCATGCATGTAGTATGTATGTAGTATGTATGTAGCATGCAGTATGTATGTAGCATGTATGTAGTATATATGTAGTATGTATGTAGTATATATGTAGTATGTATGTAGCATGCAGTATGTATGTAGCATGTAGTATATATGTAGTATGTATGTAGCATGCATGTAGTATGTATGTAGTATGTATGTAGTATATATGTAGTATGTATGTAGCATGTAGTATGTATGTAGCATGTATGTAGTATATATGTAGTATGTATGTAGCATGTAGTATGTATGTAGTATGTATGTGGTATGTATGTAGCATGTAGTATGTATGTAGCATGCATGTAGTATGTATGTAGTATGTATGTAGTATGTATGTAGCATGCAGTATGTATGTAGCATGTATGTAGTATATATGTAGTATGTATGTAGCATGTAGTATGTATGTAGCATGTAGTATGTATGTAGCATGTAGTATATATGTAGTATGTATGTAGTATATATGTAGTATGTATGTAGCATGCAGTATGTATGTAGCATGTAGTATATATGTAGTATGTATGTAGCATGCAGTATGTATGTAGCATGTAGTATATATGTAGTATGTATGTAGCATGCATGTAGCATGTATGTAGTATGTATGTAGTATATATGTAGTATGTATGTAGCATGTAGTATGTATGTAGCATGTATGTAGTATATATGTAGTATGTATGTAGCATGCATGTAGTATGTATGTAGTATTTTTTTTTTTTTTTTTTAACATTTAACACATTAGCCGGATGATGGGACTACTACTGTCCCATCATTGGCTAATGTGTCAATCACTGTCATGGTAGCAGGCATCGCCCGATGGGACTTGTAGTCCCATCGGACGATGCTTGCACAGACCCCCGGACATCAGCACAGCCCCCCGGCAGGCCGGCACAGCCCCCCGGCAGGCCGGTACAGACCCCCACAGGGTGCACAGACCACCGGCAGGCCGGCACAGCCCCCCGGCAGGCCGGCAGAGACCCCGGGCAGTCCACACAGCCCCCCGGCAGGCCGGCAGAGACCCCCGGAAGGCCCGAAATGACGGCGCATCATGACGCGCACACACCGCGCATCATGATGACGTCAGGCCGTCAATCAACTGAACTTCCGATTCCGATGCCGAATTCCGATATTGAAAAAATATCGGAAGTCGGTATCGGAATTCCGATACAGCAAGTATCGGCCGATACCCGATACTTGCGGTATCGGAATGCTCAACACTATTCGTGACGCCACCTGTGGTGTTCGGCAAGAAAGGTGTTAAGCCGATGCTGCGCACAGATCCTCTGGGAAAGATGGTGTAGTGCAGCAATGGTGTTGTGGCCCTCCACACGTAGGGAAGTAGTCCCAGGGCAGTGTAGGTATAGATATAGGGGTAAGACATAGATGGTGCAGTGTCCAGCACAGAGATGTAGCAGTGCTGAGGGTGTTGGCGGAGGAATAAGCGGAGGACACCAGGGCATGTAGTTCCAAAGCTTTACTCACAGTCTGTTGTGCATACAGGTGCCTGCATCCGTGCCATGTCCTCCGGGTAAGGGGCTCAGTCAACCTCCAAGCTAGATGAAGCACTCCGTTCCAACACTCTGTCAACATGTGCCTTTTCTGAACGTCTCCCTTTTTGCGCCTATAGTGAAGTACTCTCAGTACTGAGTTACACTGGAGTTCCTCCTGTCAGATGTTCCTATTAACTCTACTTGTACGGCAGACAGCTGTAGCCTGCTTCGGGGACTCCTTGCTACTAAGTCCCGGCTCACTCACGTTGCTGTTGTGCCCCCAAGTCTTCTGTGGGAATAAAGTGGTGACAACGTCTATTCATCCGGTGTCTGCTGCAGTACCATTAGTATCCATACAACCTCGGGGGACCAGAACCCGGTCTTACGCTGTGAACTCGGGAAAGGTTCCGCTCTAACCCTAATCCTCAGTCCTCCTCTTCTCCTTATGTTCTGTTCAAATCAATCTTTCTTATGAAGAGTCAGGCTTTCCATCTATGTCTCTTTCCTGTGCCAGTAGACCCAGGTCACTGAGGTCCGCTGCAGCACTTCCCTCCTCCATCCCTCTCCGGGGATCTTCTACTGACTGACTGACTCCTAAACTCTTCCCAGTCTTTTGGTGCAGACTAAACTCCACCCACCTCCCAGCACTCTTCGTGTTCCAAGCAGGGAGCCACCAAAAGGTGCTTTGCTACACTACTATGTTTTGTGGGATGCAGGTGTTGGAGTGTGGTCAGGTGTCCCCACCATACCTGGATGGTGGGGTACCACACCTCAGGAGGAGGTGCAGTACCTCTGTGGTGACTGAACCCTGAGGGGTGCCACATTAGCCCCTTCATTGCTGAGCACCACTGGTGGCGTCACGTATCATCCATCTATAAACTTTAATCAGCCATGGTTCGCCCCTTTTTGCATGGACGCCCAGGGCCACAGAGTGGGTCACCGCCACTGTGACACATCCATCTGAGACACCGGCCCGGTACCGAGTACCCCACTCCCCTGGCAGGGGATCCATTTTGGCGTCACAAACAGGATTTACAAAGCCCGGTGCCACCGGGTCCTGTGTACCAGAGACTGTGTTGTGTGCCATAGACTTATTGCGCAATTGCCGCCATTACTCCGCCACTTGGCGCACGCGGGAAGCCGAAGGGGTGTGCCGTAGTGGGCGGAGCCTGCAAGAGAGTGCGAAGAGACCAGCGGCCAGGAAGGGAGGAGCAGAGGCCTGCAGTCCCGGTGTCCCCCGATCATCCAGCCTGCGGAGCGGTGACCGGTAAGTCAGCGCAACACAGGGCCTGGCCAACGTTAACTAGGGGGTGAAGAGAATGTCTGAGGCAAGAGAAGATGCAGCATGAATGCCACTGCACCCCCCACGGCGCCGCAAGATGCAGGGGCAAGCGCAGCTGCGGCTCCAATGGCACAGCAAAATCCAGCGGCCAGCGCCGCAAGAATAAGCACCCACTGCAGCAGTCCCCATAATGCCGCTGTCCATGCCCTATATACCGGGATCAGCCTGGTTACCGCAGTACTCAGGGGAGTCACATGCCTTGAGTGAAATCAAAGAGATACTGTGCAGTTTGTTTGAAGTGTATCCTCTGTCTGAAAGCCAAAAAGTGAACATCCTTAATGGGCAGCTAACTGGTGCAGCGCAAAGAGAAGTAACGGCCTGGCAGGACACTGATAAAGAGACTGTTAAAAAGATTCTGGCTAAGTTAAAAAGCACCTTTGACACTCGCACTGCAGCTGAAATAAAGATGAGATTCTTTGGGTGTAAGCAGAGAGTGCAGGACAGTATACGGGACTATGCTCTTAACCTGCAGGAGGCACTGCGAGCCATAAAGCAGATTGACCCAGACAGTGTAAAAGATGGAGACAGACTGTTAAAGGAGCAATTTATTGAGGGACTCCTATCCAGTACCCACAGAGCACAGCTGTGCATCATAGCCCAACAGAACCCTGACCTAGACTTTGCAGACTTTAAAGACAGGGCTATCCGGGTGCTGCATGAACCAAATGTCAGCCGTCCAGCGCGCCCTAGGCGCCCAGCGATCACATACCACCAAGATGCAGCATCTTTCCCTCCAAGCTCTGTGGGGGCTGATGCACAGACTCTGGATAATGATCCATCTACAGAACTGCGCCTTCAGGTCCAGGAGCTGACCAAAAATATGGCTGAACTTGCCAAAACTGTGCAGTCCATGCAGGTGTCCTCAAAGGAGAAGATCCAGCTGGCCTCCAGTCCAGAGGATGTCCTGTGGCTACGGAAGAAGAGGATCCCGCCACTCCAAAGGAGAGACAACGATCGCTATGACCAAGACGGATGTCCCATCTGTCGTCACTGCCACATGGCAGTCCACATCGCAAGATTCTGTTATTTAAACGAGCAACCCCTGGGGCAGAGGGCCAACCCCCAGGAGTAGGACCACAAGTCCCAAAGAACTGGCGAGACAATTATGTTGGAGAGCGACCGGTCCTCCCAGTGGTGATTGACGGCATCCCCATGAACGCTTTGCTGGACACTGGCTCTCAGGTGACAACTATGCCATATTTCCTTTACAAACGGTATTGGGCTGACTCTGAACTTACTCGTCGCCCAAGTGATGAACTGACAGTAGTTGCCAGCAATGGTCAGTCTTTACCGCAAGTAGGATGTAAAGAGATTACCATTAAGGTGGGGCGAGTGGAGTTAAAATCTCAAGGTCTGATAGTTGTAGACATTGATCGACGAGAATGTAACCCAATGATGACCTTAGGTACTAATGTGATTGAAAATTGTCTTGCCGAGGTTATTGTTTTGTTGCAACAGGTAGCCGAGACTACTGGTTCCAGTGAACAATGAGTCCTGCAGGAGAACAAGGCCCTGATGCAAAGACAGCAGGTAGAATTGTCTGGCGGAGAAATTGGCAGTGTCAGAGTGAGTGATTCTTTCCCCATTGCGATACCCCCAGATGTAAAATCTTAATTTTGTGTCGGGCAGCCATAGGCCTCAGAGGAAAACATTACCAAGCATTGGTAGAGCCAGTGTACTCTGATAGCCGGCCCACTGTCCTGACAGCCAGAAGGGTAGTTGATGTCCGTAAAGGGAGAGTACCTGTACGCCTCTTGAATTGTGGGGAGGAGGAGGCCACAATACCTCGGTATGCCACAGTTGCTAAGCTGTTTACTCTCAGTAACAACGCAATACAGGCAGCAGAGCCCTTGGTCTCATCCGACCAGGCAGGGGACAAAGGCTCTGTAAAGCAGCTGGAGGAGTGGTGTCAGCTGCTGCATGTTGGAACTGACTCCACCCCTTCATATCCAAAGAGTGGGGTTTACCGAGTGACTCAGGAGTATGAGCCGGTATTCAGTAAACACCCTCTAGACATTGGGAAGGCAAAAGGGGTTCAACACCATATCCCCACTGGAGATCATCCACCCATTAAAGATAGGTACCGGCCTATACCCCCAACACAATATCAATGTGCCAAAAGTATGTTGCAGGAAATTAAGGAAGCTGGGGTGATCAGAGATAGTTGTAGCCCCTGGGCAGCCTCAATAGTCTTTGTGAAAAAGAAAGATGGTACCATGAGTATGTGTGTTGATTACAGAAAAATTAACAGCATTACACCTAAGGATGCCTACCCATTACCCAGAATTGAAGAGTCATTAGCTGCACTTAAAACTGCTAACTATTTTTCCACCTTAGATCTCACTAGTGGGTATTGGCAGGTTCCCGTGGCAGAGGCAGACAAGGAGAAAACAGCGTTTACTACACCAATGGGTCTCTGCGAGTTCAACTACATGCTGTTCAGGCTCTGCACCGCCCCAGGGACATTTCAACGGCTAATGGAGTGCTGTCTTGGACACAAGAACTTCTAGACAGTTCTGTTGTACCTTGATGATGTCATTGTTTTCTCTAAGACTTATGAAGACCATCTGGAGCACCTGGCTGAGATGTTCGAAGCCCTGTCCAACTTTGGCCTGAAAGTGAAGCCATCCAAATGCCACCTCCTGAAGCCCAAGGTACAGTACCTCGGTCATGTAGTGAGTGCAGAAGGTGTGGCACCGGATCCTGACAAGGTCACTGTCATCCAGGACTGGCCCAGCAACCTCCATGAGATACGTCAATTCCTCGGGTTGGTAGGCTACTACTGAAGGTTCATCAAAGGCTTCACTGAGATAGCCACACCTATGCAAAATCTTCTGGTGGGCCAGCCCAAGAAAGCCAGGAAGAGCCCTACATTTGAATGGAATGAGGAACTGGAGAGGTCCTTCACTTGACTGAAAATGGCTCTCACAGGAGATGAAGTTCTGGCCTACCCAGATTACGACCAACCATTTGTTCTGTATACTGATGCCAGCAACGTGGGACTGGGAGCAGTACTGTCACAGGTACAGAATGGCAAAGAAAGAGTGATCTTCTACGCCAGCAGGAAGCTTCGTCACACGGAAAGTAAGCCTGACAACTACAGTTCCTTTAAACTGGAGTTCCTCGCCATAGTCTGGGCTGTGACTGAACGATTCAAGCATTACCTAGCTTCAGCCAAGTTTACTATCTCCACGGACAACAACCCGTTGACTCACTTTGAGACTGCAAAGCTAGGCACAAGAATGCCAATGCCGATGCGCTGTCCAGGATGCTCAATCTGCCAGATGGGGGAGAAGACCCTGAGGCACGCGAAGAAATAGAGTTACCTGCATTTCACCGGCCAATTGCGGCCCAACGTGCCCAAGGAGTGAGAAACAGACGATCTATCGTGAAAGAGGCCACCCTAAATCCATTGCCTCATCATGACTGGGCAGAAATGCAGGATAGCGACCCCGCAGTCCGCCTGGTAAAGGAGCTGCTGTCACAAGCTGACTCACGCCCAGGTCCAGATGCTCCTGAAGAGACCTAGCAGTTGTGGAAGGAGAGAGGCAGGCTATTCATCTATGAGGGAAAGCTGTGTCGGAGGAGTATCAATGCCCGCACTCATGAGCTGGTATGGAAAGTGGTAGTCCCAAAGAGGGAGGCATTGATGGTCTTGGAAGCATAACACAATGGAGCTGGACACTTCGAATGGAAGAAGTTGCAGGCCTTGCTCCAAGAGAGATTCTACTGGGCTGGTATGAGGAAGGCCATTGAAAATTGCAGCCGGGATTGTGGACAATGCAACCTGCGCAGGAAGGACTGTAACAGCCAGCGCACTCCTTTGCAGCCAATAATAACTAAACAGCCACTCGAGTTGGTAGCCCTGGACCATGTGAAGCTGGTTCCAAGCCGTTCAGGCTACGTTTATGCTCTTACCATCGTTGACCACTACTCGAGATTCCTGGTAGTCATGCCTGTCAAGGATCAAACAGCCAGGACAGCATCCAGAGCATTCCAACAGCACTTTTGTCGACCACACGGATATCCCGAGCGAGTGCTTACAGATCAAGGTCCAGCCTTTGAGGCAGAAGTGTTCCAGGAATTCTGTAACTTGTGTGGTTGCAAGAAGATCAGGACAACACCGTACCATCCACAGACCAATGGCATGTGCGAAAAGATGAATCAAGTGGTGATCGATCTACTGAAGACCTTGCCTTTGGAAGGGATGAATCTGTGGCCAGAGAAGTTGCCAGATCTGGTAGACCTCTACACTCACATTCCTGTGAATTCCACCAACTGCACTCCAGCCTACCTAATGAGAGCGAGGCCTGGCAAGTTGCCTATTGATTTGGATATGGGAGTCCTGACACGTAAGGTAACATCACCAGATGCTGACTGGGATACAGAACTGCAGCAGCAGTACCGTAAAGTGCAAGAGTGTGTAGGAAAGAGTCTAGCTCAGGCGAGACAAAAGCAGGAAAAGAACTACAATCAACATGCACCTGCAGTTCCCCTGTCACCAGGAGAACAAGTCCTAAAGAGGAAAAGGAGCATGCATAAATTGGATGACCAATGGGAAGCTGAACCCTACACCGTCCTACCATCAAACTTTGACAACACCAAGGTATGCCTTATCAGTAAGGATGGAGGAGAAACCTCATCAGCAGTGTCGAGGGATCATCTGAAACTGTGCCCTGACCAACTAAAGGACAGGATGGAAGAGCAAAACAACCTTCAACCCATAGAGGAAGAAGAAGAAAAGGTCAGCACTGTACTCGGAGAATTCCCTGCAAATTGGACTAGAGTGAATCAGGCCATAATGGTGCCAGTTTTGACCTTTCCCCAACTGGTAGTGCAAGAAGAAGTGACTCAAGACCACCCTGAAAACCAGCAAGTACAGGCAGTGGATGCCACACCAGCAGTGGAACAAGAGAATTCTCATCCTGCCAGTGGTGAATCTGTCATGCCCACAGTGAGTAGAAGTGGTCCTAGGAAATCTAGTATCACTTTGCTACGCAGAACCAACAGTAGTGTAGCCAGTACAACACACACTACACCAGTAGTAGTTAACACAAAGCATCTAGTAAGGTCCCCAACAACACCAGTGCTGCGTAGGTCTGTCCGTAGTACCCAAGGTGTACCACCCCTAAGGTTTCGTATATAAATAAGTTATGTAAATGGTAAACTGTAAATATGCAACTTTTCAAGCTTATGTGCCTACAGAGACTCTGTAAGAATCTTTTGAGCAATCTCAGTATGTTTTTGATGGACAATTGGGCCACAGGGCTATGTGTGGCCAAAACTCTACTTGTATATAGTTACCAATTGCTCAGGAATTGGACCATGGACATTGACGCATTGACTAATCGTCACAGGGACTATTCTTGAGCTTTGGTTTTTGTAATTTTTCATTTTTTTGAAATCTTGCAACAGTTACAATTGTTCATTTGTTAATATGTTTGCATGTTTTCTTCAGTCCTGGAGTACTGAATTGCACTAGGGGGGAATGTGGCGCCCCAGCAGTATGGTCGCCACAGTGGCATTACCTTCCTCCTAAGGAGGGTGATGTCATGCTTGGAAGCAATGAAGGGTCTCTCTATCAGGTAAATTCAACACACAGCACAGTTCCCACTCCAGGCCAGCAGAGGGAGCTCTGAACCAAACTGGGGGAAGAGCTGCTCTCTGGGGGCCAGGAAGGGGAAGTTGGTAAGATCGCGTGAGGAGGGAAAAGTGTGTGGATGGGAGAAGAAGAGCTGGAGGATTGAGCGGAGTTCAGGCTCACTTCTAGCGTAGCGCATGGTCTGGAGTCCGGTCTCCAAGGTTGTATGGATTCTGATGTTCCTGCAGCAGAAACCGGAGGAACAGGAGGCTGTAAATGCTCTCTTCCCACATAAGACTCGGAGGCACAACAGCAACGTGTGAGACAGAAGAAGGAGGCTACAGCTGTCTGCCATACGAGGGGGTTCTAAAAGAGAACATGCAAGAGGAACTTCAGTGTAACTCAGTACTGCATGTACCTCAGATAAGCGCTAGAAAGGAGACTACACAACCCATCTGCATAGAGAGAGTCCTAAGTTGCTTCCAGGCTGGCCAACTCCTGTTCCATCTGTAAGCTGGATCCTGGACTGCACTTACAAAGCAAAGTAAAGGTAAAAGAAACTGCACCCTGTTGTGTCATTGCCTTCTTCCTGCAACCCCTTCAGCACTGCTACATCTCTGTGCCTAACACTGCACCCTCTTCATCAACACCTATTACTAGTGCCCTGGGACTACAGCTCTACCTGTGGGGAGCTATTACATCTCGCTGCCTTATACCATCTGTCCCAGAGGATCTGCCTGCAGAGTTGGCTTAACCCCTTCATTGCTGAGCACCACAGGTGGCGTCACATATCATCCATCTATAAACTTTAATCAGCCACGGTTCACCCCTTTTGCATGGATGCCCAGGGCCACGGACCGGGTCACCGCCACTGTGACACATCCCTCTGAGACACCGGCCCGGTACCGAGTACCCCACTGCCCTGGCGGGCGATCCAAATGCACCAATTCATACAGCTAGAATCGTTAAAGCATGGCACGAGGAACATTGAATGAAGTTGAGCATCTCTTCTGTTCCCCACAATCCCCAGACCTCAACATTATTGAGCATTTATGGTCGATTTTAGAGATTCAAGTTAGACGTCGATTTCTGCTGCCATCGTTGCTCAAAGAACTGGAGGGTGTTTTAACTGAAGAATGGGATATAATTCCTTTTGAAACAATTCACACCGTGTATGAATCCATACCTCAGAGAATTGAGGCTGTAATCGATGCAAAAGGTGGACCTACACCATATTAACCTAACTTTTGTTGATGTTTCCAGGTGTTTCCATTATTTTGTCCAACCCCTGTAGTTCACACCACAAAAGAAGAATTGGTTTTAAAACAGATCAGCGGTAATGCTACAGATGGACTCTAGATATAAAGGTCCCATTTATATGTAATCATGCTGTTCATGGCACAAAACAATTCAGTAGCCCACTTGCATCATACCATTAGAGGGGACTGTCCCAGGCTATCGAACTGCATCTCTCATTATTACACACAAAAGCTAAGTACTCCATTTCATCTTATTGCTCCTGATGAACCTCGGAAGAGGGGAAACGCATTGAGTTTATTTTTGGAGCCATGTTTGTTTTCTTGCTCACTATAGTACTGATTTGTTCATATAATGAACTGTACGATTACAGATAAACTTTTGGAGCTAAGGGTGGGCTACTGAATTGTTTTGTGCCATGAACCGCATGATTACATACAAATGGGACCTCTAGGCTGTGTGCCCACGTTGCGTTTTTTAAGCATTTTTTATGCGTTTTTCAGGGTCAAACCGCATCAAAAACGCTTAAAAGGAGCATCCCATTCATTTTAATGCATTTTGGCCTTTTTGTGCCAATGGATGTGTTTTTTACCGCTAAGGAAACACTTAGCGGTAAAAAGCGCAGCATGTTCATTAATTTTCGCTTAGGTCCGCATTTTTGGCTATTTCCTATAGTCCAAAAGACTCGCGGAAAAAAACGCATCAAAAACGCATGGCTTTTGCGCAAAAAACGTGCAAAAATCGCTGCAAAAACGCGCGTTTTCTGGGAAGGAGAACCCGTTTCCTGAGCGTTTAAAAAATGCTACGTGGGCAGATAGCCTTATATCTAGAGTCCATCTCTAGCATTACCACTGATTTGTGTTAAAACCAATTCTTCTTTTGTGGTGTGAATTATATGAACACAGGCAAACTATACTAATTTTGGGTCATCAACATCCCTTTTATTTTAATTTTTTATGGTTGGGTTACCTAACCCTTGTGTGTTATGAATTTTGTGACTGCATACAAATCATATATTTATATCTATATGCTATAGATTTCTGTGGACATTTGCTTTCATTTCTTGGAATGTTGTATACAATATGGCTCAGGTGAATTTTTTCACGGGTTTAGGGGTTTGCTGTGCATTAATGTATTTATCAGTGACCTGTGTGCCACATGCATGGTGAGAGATTTGGATTGGCTTAAATATCTGGTCTCTTAATAGAGGTTATACATATCCCCATAAAATTTTATACTGCTGGAGAACTTTACTGAACAATATCTTAGTCCCTGAATAGGATGTCAGATATATTAGATCTTCACCAATATACAGTAGGTACTAGAAGAAGATTCATCTAGAATAGGGACAAAGAAAGAAGAATAGGATATCAGATACAGTTAGGTCCATATATATTTGGACAGAGACAACATTTTTCTAATTTTGGTTCTAGACATTACCACAATGAATTTTAACCCCTTAACCCCCAAGGTGGTTTGCACGTTCATGACCGGGCCAATTTTTACAATTCTGACCACTGTCCATTTATGAGGTAATAACTCTGTAACGCTTCCATGGATCCCGGTGATTCTGACACTGTTTTCTCGTGACATATTGTACTTCATGTTAGTGGTAAAATTTCATTCAAATAACTTGCGTTTATTTGTGAAAAAAATGGAAATTTGGCGAAAATTTTGAAAATTTCGCAATTTTCCAACTTTGAACTTTTATGCTTTTAAATCATAGAGATATGGCACTCAAAAAACTTAATAAATAACATTTCACACATGTTTACTTTACATCAGCACACTTTTGGAACCAAATTTTTTTTTTGTTAGGAAGTTATAATGGTTAAAATTTGACCAGCGATTTCTCATTTTTGCAACACCATTTTATTTTTATGGACCACATCAAATTTGAAGTCACTTTGAGGAGTCTACATGATAGAAAATACCCAAAAGTGACACCATTCTAAAAACTGCACCCCTCAAGGTGCTCAAAACCATACTCAAGAAGTTTATTAACCCTTCCGGTGCTTCACAAGAATTTTTTGAATGTTTAAAAAAAAATGAACATTTAACTTTTTTCACAAAAAAATTACTTCAGGTCCAATTTTTTTTATTTTACCAAGGGTAACAGGAGAAATTGGACAGCAAAAGTTATTGTGCAATTTCTCCTGAGTACGCTGATACCTGATATGTGGGGGGAAAACCACTGTTTCGGCGCATGACAGAGCTCAGAAGGGAAGGAGTGCCGTTTGACATTTTCAATGCAAAATTTGCTGGAATTCAGATCGGACGCTATGTCGCATTTGGAGAGCCCCTGATGTACCTAAACAGTGGAAACCCCCCCACAAGTAACCCCATTTTGGAAACTAGACCCCCCAAGGAACTTATCTAGATATGTGGTGAGAGCTTTGAACTCACAAGGGCTTCACAGAAGTTTATAACGTACAGCCGTTCAATTGAAAAATCATATTTTTTCCAAAAAAATGATCTTTTCACCCCCAATTTTTATTTTCCCAAAGGTAACAGGACCCAAAAGTTATATATGTGCGTGTAAATGACTATTTGAGCGCATGGCACAGCTCGGAAGGAAAGCAGCGCCATTTGACTTTTTTGGCTGGAATTGAGATCGGACACCATGTCGCGTTTGGAAAGCCCCTGATGTACCAAAACAGTGGAAACCCCCCACAAATGACAACATTTTGGAAACTAGACCCCCAAAGGAACTTATCTAGATGTATGGTGAGAACTTTGAACCCCCAAGGGCTTCATAGAAGTTTATAACGTATAGCCGTACAATTAAAAAATCATATTTTTTCCACAAAAATAATCTTTTCACCCTCAATTTTTATTTTTCCAAGGGTAACAGGACCCCAAAAGCTATTGTGCAATTTGTCCTGAGTACGCTGATACCTCATATGTGGGGGTAAACCACTATTTGCAGAGCTCGGAAGGGAAGCAGCGCAATTTGACTTTTTTGGCTGGAATTGGGATTGGATGCCTTGCTGCGTTTGGAAAGCCCCTGATGTGCCTAAACAGTGGAAACCCCCCACAAATTACACCATTTTGGAAACTAGACCCCTCAAAGAACTTATCTAGATGTGTGGTGAGCACTTGGAACCCCCAAGGGCTTCACAAAAATTTATAATGCCGGGGCGTGAAAATAAAAAAATCATATTTTTTCCACAAACATGATCTTTTAGTCCCCAATTTTTTTATTTTCCCAAGGGTAACAGGAGGAGTTGGACCCCAAAAGTTGTTGTCCAATTTGTCCTGAGTATGCTGATACCTCATATGTGGGAGAAAACTACTGTATAGGCACACGTCGGGGCTCGGAAGGGAACTAGTGACGTTTTGGAATGCAGACTTTGATGGAATGGTCTGCGGGTGTCATGTTGCCTTTGGAGAGCCCCTGATGTACCTAAACAGTGGAAACCCGCCACAAGTGACCCCATTTTGGAAATTAAACCCCCCCTTGGAACTTATCTAGATTTTTGGTGAGCAATTTGAACCCCCCAGTGCGTCACAGAAGTTTATAACGCCCGGGCGCGAAAATAAAAAAATCATATTTTTTTCCACAAAAATGATTTTTTGGTCCCCATTTTTTTTATTTTCCCAAGGGTAACAGGAGAAATTGGACCCCAATAGTTGTTGTCCAATTTGTCTTGAGTACGCTGATACCCCATATGTGGGAGAGAACCACTGTATGGGCACATGTCGGGGCTCGGAAGGGAAATAGTGACGTTTTGGAATGCAGACTTTGATGGAATGGTCTGCGGGTGTCATGTCGCGTTTGGAGAGCCTCTGATGTGCCTAAACTGTTGAAACTCCCCACACGTGACCCCATTTTGGAAACTAGACCCCCCACGGAGCTTTTCTAGATGTGTGGTGAGCACTTTGAACCCCTAAGTGCTTCACAGAAGTTTATAACGCCCGGGCGTGAAAATACAAAAATATTTTTTTTCACAAAAACGATATTTTTGCCCCCAATTCTTTATTTTCCTAAGGATAACAGGAGAAATTGGACCCCAAAAACTGTTTTGCAATTTGTCCTGAGTACGCTGATACCCCATATGTGGGGGTAAAACACTGTTTGGCCACAAAGCAGAGCTTGGAATGGAAGGAGCACCATTTGACTTTTTCAACGCAGAATTGGCTGGAATTGAGATCAGACTCCATGTTGCGTTTGGAGACCCCCTGATGTGCCCAAACAGTGGAAACCCCCCAATTCTAACTCCAACCCTAACCCCAACACACCCCTAACCCTAATCTCAGCCCTAACCCTAACCCTAACCCTAACCCTAGCCCTAACCCTAACCCTAATGGGAAAATGGAAATAAATACATTTTTTTAATTTTATTACTTTTTCCTAACTAAGGGGTGATAAAGGGGGGTTTGATTTACTATTTATGGCGGGTTTTTATTTTTGGCAGCTGTCATATGCTAAAAGATGCTTTTTATTGGAAAAATAGTTTTTGCATCACCACATATTGAGAGCTATAATTTTTCCATATTTTGACCCACCGAGTGATGTGAGGTCTTATTTTTTGCGGGACGAGTTGGCGTTTTTATTGGTACCATTTTCGGGCATGCCACATTTTTTGATCGCTTTTTATTCTGATTTTTTGGACACAGAATGAACAAAAAACAGCATTTCAAGAATTTCTTTTGGGGGGTGCGTTTACACCGTTCCGCGTGTGGTAAAATTGATAAGGCGGTTTTATTCTTTGGGTCAGTATGGTTACAGCGATACCTCATTTATGTCGGTTTCTTATGTTTTGGCGCTTTTATGCAATGAAAGCAATTTTATATGAAAAATAATTATTTTTGCGTCGCTTTATCCTGCGAGCTATAACATCTGATGATGTTGTATCATGGCTCGTTTTTTGTAGGACAAGATGATGTTTTCAGCGGTACCATGGTTATTTATATGCGTCTTTTTGATCGCGCGTTATTGCATTTTTTGTTCGGTGGTATGATGATAAAGTTTTATTTTTTGCTTTTTTTTATTTTTATTTTTTAAGGGGTTTGCTAAGGGGATTAACTAATGGGACAGTTTTATAGGGCGGGCTGTTACGGACGCGGTGATGCCAAATATGTGTACTTTATTGTTTTTTTTTTTATTTCCAAAAAATGAATTTATTAGGGAATATTTTTTTTTCTTTTAATTTATTTAGCGATTTTTTAGAAATTATTTTTACACTTTTTTTTAACTTTATTACAATGTCCCAGGGGGGACATAACTGTCATGTGACAGATCGATGATCTGTCACATCACAGATTGCTGTGACAGATCAGCGATGTGTCACAGGCAGTGCTGCAGGCTTCCTCGTGCCTGCGCTTTGCAGGCATGAGGAAGTCGGCTCCCTGCAGGCCCCCGAAGGTCCCCACCGCCGTTTTGAATCCGGGGACCTGCAGGGAAGGAGACCCCCGCAGCGGCACTGCACATTGCGCTGCTGCAGGGGTCGCAGGGAAGGATGGAGGGAGCCCCCTCCCACCCGATGCTTCCCTAAGCCCCCGGTACACTGCGATCGTGTTTGATCGCAGTGTGCAGGGGTTAACGTGTCGGGGACGGTCCGTGACCGCCCCTGACACATAGTACCGGGTGTCAGCTGTGATAATCAGCTGACACCCGGCCGCGATCAGCTGATCGCTATGAAGTACTATCCCGTCCCTGGGAATTAAGTCCCAGGGCACATGGACGGGATAGTACATCATATGGCAGAAAGGGGTTAAACAAAACAATTCAGATGCGGTTGAAGTTCAGACTTTCAGCTTTCATTTGAGGGTATCCACATTAAAATTGGAAGAAGGGTTTAGGAGTTTCAGTTCCTTAACATGTGCCGCCCTGTTTTTAAAGGGACCAAAAGTAAGTGGACAGATTAAATAATTGTAAATAAAATGTTCATTTCTAGCACTTGTTTGAAAACCCTTTGTTGGCAATGACTGCCTGAAGTCTTGAACTCATGGACATCACCAGACGCTGTGTTTCCTCCTTTTTGATGCTCTGCCAGGCCTTCACTGCGGTGGTTTTCAGTTGCTGTTTGTTTGTGGGCCTTTCTGTCTGAAGTTTAGTCTTTAACAAGTGAAATGCATGCTCAATTGGGTTGAGATCAGGAGACTGACTTGGCCATTCAAGAACATTCCACTTCTTTGCTTTAATAAACTCCTGGATTGCTTTGGCTTTATGTTTTAGGTCATTATCCATCTGTAGTATGAAACGACGACCAATCAGTTTGGCTGCATTTGGCTGGATCTGAGCACACGGTATGGCTCTGAATACCTCAGAATTCATTCAGCTGCTTCTGTCCTGTGTCACATCCAGGGCCGCCATCAGGGCATGACAGGCCTTACATGTGTATGGGGCCCGGTGATTAGGGGGGCCCGACCACGCTGGAAGCCCGATCCGCGCTGGGGCCCCCCTACATTTTATTCAGGCTTCTGCAGCTTTATTTTAAATTCAGACTCAGCACCTGCCGGGCCCATCGGGCAGCCCCCCCACACCATGGTCCAGCCAGCGCCGAAATCCCCCCCTGCACAATGGTCCAGCCACAGCTCCGCCCTCACCTGACGTCACACACTGCTCTGCTCCTCCACTTCCTCATTCAGTCAGTGTGCCACGTGGGACTGGGAGAGGGAGGGAGCCTCGCCGCTGGAGCACAGCCAGATAACAAGGTAAGAAGAATTTTTTTTTTTTTTTTTGAGAGCGGCTATCCAGGAGGCCCGGGGCAGAATTCTGGGGGCAGAATGCTGGACGCTGGGGGCAGAATGCTGGGGGCAGAATGCTGGACGCTGGGGGCAGAATGCTTGGGGCAGAATGCTGGACGCTGGGGGAAGAATGCTGGGGGCAGAATGCTGGATGCTGGGGGTAGAATGCTGGGGGCAGAATGCTGGACGCTGGGGGCAGAATGCTGGACGCTGAGGGCAGAATGCTGGGGGCAGAATGCTGGACGCTGGGGGCAGAATGCTGGGGGCAGAATGCTGGGGGCAGAATACTGGTCACTGGGGGCAGAATGCTGGATGATGGGGGCAGAATGCTGGACGCTGGGGGCAGAATGCTGGGGACAGAATGCTGGACACTGGGGGCAGAATGCTGGGCGCTGGGGGCAGAATGCTGGGGGAAGAATGCTGGATGCTGGGGGCAGAATGTGGGGGCAGAATGCTGGATGCTGGGGGCAGAATGCTGGATGCTGGGGGCAGAATGCTGGGGGCAGAATGCTGGACGCTGGGGCAGAATGCTGGACATGGGGCAGAATGCTGGACATGGGGCAGAATGCTGGACGCTGTGGGCAGAATGCTGGATGCTGGGGGCAGAATGCTGGACGCTGGGGGCAGGATGCTGGACATGGGGCAGAATGCTGGGGGCAGAATGCTGGGGGCAGAATGGACATAGGGCAGAATGCTGGACGCTGGGGCAGAATGCTGGACATGGGGCATAATGCTGGACACTGGGGGCAGAATGGACATGGGGCAGAATGCTGGACACTGGGGGCAGAATGCTGGACATGGGGCATAATGCTGGACACTGGGGGCAGAATGCTGGACACTGGGGGCAGAATGCTGGACACTGGGGGCAGAATGCTGGACATGGGGCATAATGCTGGACACTGGGGGCAGAATGGACATGGGGCAGAATGCTGGACGCTGGGGGCAGAATGCTGGATGCTGGGGGCAGAATGCTGGATATGAGGGCAGACTGTGTCAGACGGGGCAGAATGCTGGACATGGGGCAGAAGAATGCTGGACACTGGGGCAGAATTCTGGACATGGGGCAGAATGCTCGAAGCTGGGGCAGAATGCTGGAGACTGAGGCAGAATGCTGGACGCTAGGAACAGAATGCTGGACATGGGGGCAGGCTGTGAGCTGGGGCAGAATGCTGGATGCTGCGGGCAGAATGCTGGACGCTGGAGGTAGAATGCAAGACACTGGGGCAGAATGCTGGACATGGGGGCAGAATGTGACAGTGAGACACAGGAGGGGCAGAATGTGACAGTGAGACACAGGAGGGGGCAGAATGTGACAGTGAGACACAGGAGGGGGCAGAATGTGACAGTGAGACACAGGAGGGGGCAGAATGTGAGACACCGGGCATGATTGGAGACAGATGGGGCAGGGTCATGGGGCAGGATGGATACGATTTAGACAGATTGGTCAGGAGGGGAGATCATATGGGGCAGAATGGATACTGATGAGGGTGGGATGGGAGAACATATGGCTGAAGTCAGGAATGAGACACACGGGGGTCAGGATGGGAATATTATTACCATAGGGGCTAATTAAGGGATATTATTACTGCAGTGATGTATTTATTTTATTTTCTTGAGGATACTGTTGTAAATGGGGGGGCGGTCCTGTTACTGTGTACAGTGATACTATGTCGCCTTTTTTTCTTCATGTGGTGTAATGTAGAAGTTGGGAAAAAATAAGTAATGTGTTCTGCAAGTGGAGCTCTAGATAACTGTGTTATTTCCTGCAGAGACAAGTGCTGGCTGGAAGACGTGATGGCGATCTGTGCTGGATGAAAGATGAAAACCAAAGATGAAGGACTTCACCTAGAGACATCACTGGTGAGTTAGTGTGTTACCTGTACACTGACACTATATACAGAGGTCCTGTGTATAATGTCACCGGTGATCACTGTGTTACCTGTACATTATATACAGAGCTCCTGTGTATAATGTCATTGATCACTATATTACCTGTACACAGACACTGCATACTAAGTACAGATCTTGTGTGTATAATGTCTCTTATGGTCATAGTATTATGGTTTTTTTTATTAATGTCAGTATTGCAGTATTCAGTCTCCATGTGTTGGCAATATGTGGTCTGGGAGTGGTGCAGTGGTATTTGTCCCTTGTATATTCTATTATTTGGTCACTTTGTGGTGGTAATTTGCGGTCTGTTCATGGTGCGGTGATATTTGTTCCTTGTATGTGATATTATTCGGTCACTATGGTAGTAATATGTGGTCTGGTCATGGTATGGCGGTATTTGTTCCTTGTATGTCTTATTATAGGTCACTATGTGGTGGTAATATGTGGTCTGGACATGGTGTAGCGGTATTTGTTCCTTGTATGTGGTGGTAAGTTGTGGTCTGGACATGGTGCGGTGGTATTTGTTCCTTGTATGTGATATTATTGGTCATTTTAAAAAATTGAAAAATAAATAAAAATATACCTAAATTGTATTGCATATTTTAACAAATATTTAATAGGTTACAGTAGAGTAGGGCCTGGCCAAAAGTGTCTACCCTGTTATGGTGGCGGCTTAAAACAATCTTTTGGCCAAAGCAAAAGCTGCTGGCTATATGTGTGACCTGGTGATGGGAACTGTTAATGTGTGATAGGTGAGAAGTGGAGTTTTTCCAAGAGAGAGCGGTGGGACTGTGGACAGTTCGAGGGGTGGAGGCGGGGCTGGATGGAGCCTGGGCGGAGTCTAAAGGGGGCCCCGAAAATTTTGCCAGTATGGGGCCCCGAAATTCCTAGTGGCAGCCCTGGTCACATCATCAATAAACACTAGTGACCCAGTGCCACTGGCAGCCATGCATGCCCAAGCCATCACACTGCTTCCGCTGTGTTTTACAGATGATATGGGTATGCTTTGGATCATGAGCTGTACCACGCCTTCGCCATACTTTTCTCTTTCCATCATATTGGTAGAGGTTGATCTTAGTTTCATCTGTCCAAATAATGTTCTTCCAGAACTGTGCTGGCTTTTTTAGATGTTTTTTTAGCAAAGTCCAGTCTAGCCTTTTGATTCTTGATGCTTATGAGTGGCTTGCACCGTGCAGTGAACCCTCTGTAATTACTTTCATGCAGTCTTCTCTTTATGGTAGATTTGGATATTGATACGCCTACCTCCTGGAGAGTGTTGTTCACTTGGTTGGCTGTTGTGAAGGGGTTTCTCTTCACCATGGAGATTATTCTGCGATCATCCACCACTGTTGTCTTCCGTGGGCGCCCAGGTCTTTTTGCATTGATGAGTTCACCAGTGCTTTCTTTCTCAGGATGTACCAAACTGTAGATTTTGCCACTCCTAATGTTGTAGCAATTTCTCGGATGGGTTTTTTCTGTTTTTGCAGCTTAAGGATGGCTTGTTTCACCTGCATGGAGAGCTCCTTTGACCGATTGTTTCCTTCACAGCAAAACCTTCCAAATGCAAGCACCACACCTCAACGCCAGGCCTTTTATCTGCTTAATTGAGAATGACATAACGAAGGGATTGCCCACACCTGTCCATGAAATAGCCTTGGAGTCAATTGTCCAATTACTTTTGGTCCCTTTAAAAACAGGGTGGCACATGTTAAGGAGCTGAAACTCCTAAACCCTTCATCCAATTTTAATGTGGATATTCTCAAATGAAAGCTGAAAGTCTGAACTTCAACTGCATCTGAATTGTTTTGTTTAAAATTCATTGTGGTAATGTCTAGAACCAAAATTAGAAAAATGTTGTCTCTGTCCAAATATATATGGACCTAACTGTAACTGTATATTAGATCTTCACCAATATAGGTACTAGAAGAAGAAGATTCATCTAGAATAGGGACGAAGAAAGAAGAATCTATTAAATTTTGACAGTCTAACCTAGTAGAGCAGTATCTTTGAAGACAAGCCAAGAAGACTTTATTTGAACCATCTTACTCTTTCTCACCTAGTGTTTCTACTTCTTACCACACCCCTGCCACTATAGGGCCCTATAGGGTTAGCAGGGAGAGTTGCCGTGGAGTGGGGGGGGCCAATTGCGCAGGTCCTAGGGCTCCAACCTCTGCTGATAGGAAGGGACACACAGGCCATTGTAGGGATAGGCACCTCCCCAGGGTGTTCATTCCTTTGGGTATGATGCAATACTAATTTTAGTGTCATTAATGTTGTATTTTTGTAATAAAGCTTTAACTTTTTAAATGGGTATATGAGATAACTGTGAGCCTCTGGATTTTGATCTCGTACCAAAATAATTTTTTGAAAACTGTGATTCAATTACAATATGAGACAATTAAATTATGTACAAAGCCAATACAAATAATAGGGGATTAAGACAAGAAATAAACTCACGTATTGCTAAGATCATCTTAGGCAAAACTATGCTGATGGGAGGAGCCATACGTCACAATGCATTGGGGTCTAGGAGCAACAGCTCCAGGCAGCAACTAACTGGGGGGCTTAGTTGCAGTGACTTATACGTCTGGGCCTGTCGATTCTGTACCTCGTTGTTCGGCTCTTTTGGTTATTGACTTCGGCTTGTCTCCTGACTATGTTTTTGTCTCACTCCTTTTGTCCTGTGCTGTCCTCCTGTTACTGACCTTGCTTAGTCCGACCCCGTTCCCGGCGTTGCTGGTTCTTAATTCCGCCATGTGCTCCCCAGTTTGCAGGAGTGCTAGTTCTAGCCTTTAGGACCTTCCTGCTCTGGTCACATGACCCACCAGGTCCTTGTCTGTGTCTTCTGCCTGCTACTTTCTCCATCCCTCCCCCTCTGGAGAGTGTGTCTCGGTAAACACAGTCTTTTTTGGTTCTGTTCTCTCTCTCTAGTGCAGTGTTTCAGTCCTCAAGAATCGCCAACAGGTCATGTTTTCAGGATTTCCTTAGTATTGCAGAGGTGATACTATTAATGCTTGAGTAGGTGATGAAATTATCACCTGTGCAATACTAAGGAAATCCTGAAAACATGAACCGTTGGTGGGTCTTGAGGACTGGAGTTGAGAAACACTGCTCTAGTGTGTATGCACCACACACACTGTCTGTCTCCTGAGAGATATTCCCAACAATACTGTGCCATTTATAGACTTATTCTGAATCGTAGTAACTTTATTGATTCACACATACTATACTTTATTCATGCCCAATACGTGTAGATATATGTGATCTTCATTGGACCAATTATATACTTCCTCCATATTTGTCCTCCAGTGGATATCTTTGTGGGCTTATTGTTGTTAGGGAATCTGTGTACACTAAGGGAAGGCTGTGCGACTCAGAGGGATATACAGTATATAGGGTGTGCACCATGTTTAGGGATTAATAGGGGATAGGGGAATATATGGTGATATATCTAATATATAAAGCTCAAAGTGTGTATGTATGTGTGTATGTATGTATGTGTGTGTGTGTGTGTGTGTGTGTGTGTATGTCCGGGATAGGCATCCGCACCATCGCAGCTACAGCCACAAAATTTGGCACAGTCACACATCTGGACCCCGAGAGCGTCCTAAGCTATGTTGTGAGGCGAAATTTCAACCCCGCGCGTTCCAATTCACCAAACAATTTTGCCCCTATCTACATAATGGGGAAAAAGTGTGTGTGTATCAAGCCCCGCCCCTCATTATGATGTCACAATGGTTGCCATGGCGATGCTGATGTCATCAAAGGTTGCAAGCCCCGCCGCCGCTCATTATGATGTCATAATGGTTGACTATGGGATGGAGGATGTGTGATGGGTATATGGGCACGGGACTATGGGATGGAGGATACGTATGACGGGTATATGGGCACGGGACTATGGGATAGCGGATATGTATGATGGGTATATGGGCACGGGACTATGAGATGGCGGATATGTATGATGGGTATATGGGCACGGGACTATGGGATGGAGGATATGTATGATGGGTATATGGGCACGGGACTATGAGATGAAGGATCTATGATGGGTATATGGGCACGGGACTATGGGATGGCGGACGGGTATATGGGCACGGGACTATGGGATGGAGGATGTGTGATGGGTATATGGGCACTGGACTATGGGATGGAGGATATGTTTGACGGGTATATGGGCACGGGACTATGGGATGGCGGATATGTATATGGGCACGGGACTATGGGATGGAGGATGTGTGATGGGTATATGGGCACTGGACTATGGTATGGAGGATATGTATGACGGGTATATGGGCACGGGACTATGGGATGGCAGATATGTATGATGGGTATATGGGCACGGGACTATGGGATGGAAGATATGTATGATGGGTATATGGGCATGGGACTATGAGATGAAGGATGTGTGATGGGTATATGGGCACTCGACTATGGGATGGCGGATATGTATGATGGGTATATGGGCATGGGACTATGGGATGGAGGATGTTTGATAGGTATATGGGCATGGGACTATGAGATGAAGGATGTGTGATGGGTATATGGGCACTCGACTATGGGATGACGAATATGTATGATGGTATATGGGCATGGGACTATGGGATGGAGGATGTGTGATGGGTATATGGGCACGGGACTATGGGATGGAGGATATGTATGACGGGTATATGGGCACGGGACTATGGGATGGCGGACGGGTATATGGGCACGGGACTATGGGATGGAGGATGTGTGATGGGTATATGGGCACTTGACTATGGGATGGAGGATATGTTTGACGGGTATATGGGCACGGGACTATGGGATGGCGGATATGTATATGGGCACGGGACTATGGGATGGAGGATGTGTGATGGGTATATGGGCACTGGACTATGGTATGGAGGATATGTATGACGGGTATATGGGCACGGGACTATGAGATGGCGGATATGTATGATGGGTATATGGGCACGGGACTATGGGATGGAATATATGTATGATGGGTATATGGGCATGGGACTATGAGATGAAGGATGTGTGATGGGTACATGGGCACTCGACTATGGGATGGCGAATATGTATGATTGGTATATGGGCATGGGACTATGGGATGGAGAATATGTATGATGGGTATATGGGCACTTGACCATGGGATGGAGGATATGTTTGACGGGTATATGGGCACGGGACTATGGGATGGCGGATATGTATATGGGCACGCCACTATGGGATGGAGGATGTGTGATGGGTATATGGGCACTGGACAATGGGATGGAGGACATGTATGACGGGTAGATGGGTATATGGGCACGAGACTATGAGATGGTGGATATGTATGATGGGTATATGGGGTATATGGGCACGGGACTATGGGATGGAGGATATGTATGATGGGTATATGGGCATGGGACTATGAGATGAAGGATGTGTGATGGGTATATGGGCACTCTACTATGGCATGGCGAATATGTATGATGGGTATATGGGCATGGGACTATGGGATGGAGAATATGTATGATGGGTATATGGGCATGGGACTATGGGATGGAGAATATGTATGATGGGTATATGGGCATGGGACTATGGGATGGAGGATGTGTGATGGGTATATGAGCACTCGACTATGGGATGGAGGATATGTATGATGATGGGTATATGGGCACGGGCCTATGGGATGGAGGATAATTATAATTTGCTATTACTAACCACAGTTAGTTACTATGCCCGGGCAGCGCCGGGCTCTTCAGCTAGTATATTTATAGGAGTACGTTTACATTGATCATCCCTATTAGAACCATATAAATAACTTTATACCTTGAAAAAAATAAAATATCATCCCTTGTTGCATTATTTTATTCCAATTACTGTCGCGATTGACTTTGTTTACTGATTGCACTTAACACCTTATTATTTTTTACATTTGGAATGAAATATACTTTATTGAAGAATTTGATCATGTCACTTGTTAGGAGATCATACTGTGTTTTCTGGGAGTAGGGTCATCATACTATGCGTGTGGATGAATTCACTCAGGGGGGTATATTACAAAGTTTGTGGGGCTCGTTTGTTGATATTATACTTTGAGTGCAATGAAAGGGGAATCTATGGCTCCAGTATAATCCGAGAATAATATACCTGGCTACAATTGTTTGGCTGAGCTGTGACTCATGCTGTCCACGTTTTGGGCAGCATGCATCACCTGACAGCTTCTCTTGTCCTCCAATATCATATAATTTACCCACAGTATCTATATATATGTTATTTTCTTACTATCCCATCTCTAATAGTGCAGCGGGATCTGACCACTTGTTATTTGTCTGTGTCCCCACTAGGTGGCGTTCTAGAATTATTTTTGAGAATATTCATTCCCGGGCTGTCCTGTATATATGAGATACTGTAATACTGTATTTATATTCTCTCTTATTACACAATCATATTTAGCACTCTTGTATTGCACATATTCAATATGGCCATTATATGCCGGAATGTGTACGGCCCTGGACATGATGGAAGTAGCCCAGCGTGGCCGCAGTACATTTGGCCCCTATGACCTCCTGGTTAGTGCTTCTGATTTTCCACGCAGGTGCACGGATGCGCAAATACAGGTCTGTGATGCACTACCTTACTCCGGGGGAAATGTTTATCATTGGGGGTCCGCACTTCAGACTGCTGAATGCCGAGATTGCACTTTTTGGGTTCATTATATGACGGGTGGAAAGAGCCGTCCATTGTGCTTTTAGTTATTGTACAGGTGATTTATTAATATCAGTAAACTGTAACGAGCACTTCTAGGAATTACAGATACATGGATTGTTTTATTTTCACAAGGTTTTAGGAATTGTTTCTATTCACTTTATACATGGATACACTTTTTATTTTTTTATGATGGATTTTGATATAATATATATTATAATTGATTGATTGAAATGAAAAAAAATTAATAAAATTCTCCCAATCATTTTTTTCCCCTAAACCTGTGTAATGCGATAGCACTGCAGTGTAAGCGTGGTAATAAACTCTCCGATATCCATCTTCCCTGGTTTTGATTCGGATGAAGGCTATTTCGACTTTCCAGGGGGTCACATTGGAGTTTATATGTCACTTTTATAATGTAAGGGCCATGTAGATGACTGTATTTTTGCTCCTAGTGCAGTCTGACAAAAGATCAGATTGCACTCGGACAATTTTTTTCCTACAGACCCTTGCTCATGTCTGAGAAAAAAATTGCAGCATGCCCGATTTTGATCCAGTATTTGGATCGCATTGGCCATGCAAGTCTATGAGCCTGTGGTAAACATTGGACGGCATTTGGATGACATCTGAGTGCAGTCTAATTTACACAAACTGACAGAATGGAGAAGATGGAGAATTCTTTTCCCCATCTTCTCATCTGAGAAAATCGGATCCCACCATGATCTGATTAGCATAATCATTCTGACTCTCTTGGATGAGAGAAAACACAGTGGTGTGGCCCTAATCTAAGCATATGGGGTCTCGTTCTGATGCTCCATAGATCTACATTATACATGAATGAGAAGAGGAGTGAAGCGACGCTGGAAACCGGGAATGACAGCAATCAGTGAATTTATTACAACAATTACACTACAGTACAGGTTCATTTACAAAGTTTAGGCAGAAAAAAATCAAGATTGGAGTTCTTCTTTAAGTAATAGATCATGTGAAGTATTTATCCCCCTCTACTCCTCCTTGGTCAGGCCTCATCTGGAATAATGTGCAAGAAAAACAAAAATGACATATACATAATGGGAAGAATAGAACTAATCAACAGCATGTGTGAAAAAAACCTGGGTATATTAATAGATCACAGACTGCACATGAGTCAACAGTGTGATGCAGCAGCAAAAAAAGCAAACACAGTTCTAGGATGTATTAAGAGAAGCATAGAGTCTAGATAACGTGAAGTAATTACTCTCCTCTTTTCCTTGGTCATGCCTCATCTGGAATACTGTGTCCAGTTCTGGGCACCACATTTTAAAAAAGATACTGAAAAACTGGAGCACGTTCAGAGAAGAGTGACCAGGATGGTGAGCGGACTGCAAAGTATGTCCTACGAGGAACAGTTAAAGGATCTGGGAATGTTTAGCTTGCAAAAAAGAAGGATAAGATGATACTTAATAGCTGTCTATGAATATCTGAAGGGATGTCACAGTGTAGAGGGATCATCATTATTCTCATTTGCACATGGAAACACGAGAACCAATGGGATGAAACTAAAGGGAAAAGAAACAGATTAGATATTAGAAAAATACTTTTTGACAGTGAGGGTGATAAATAAGTGGAACAGACTGCCACAAGAGATGGTGAGGTCTCCTTCAATAGAAGTCTTCAAACAGAGGCTGGACAGACATCTGTCTGGGATGATTTAGTGAATCCTGCATTGAGCAGGGTGCTGGACATGATGACCCTAGAGGTCCCACCTAACTCTACCATTCGAGGATTCTATTAATTGGAAGCACTATATAGGTCTTGTAAACACCATTTGTTCTTGAGGAAGGTTTAGTATTACTGGAGCCAAAATGTTGCGTCTTAAACTACAGGTGAATATAAAAGTCCCTAATTCTCACTTAAATAAATTTGGAGTGCTGCCTCTTTTCCTACAGTATATTTCTTAGACATTTAATTACTTTGTATAGTATTAAAATGTTTCAAATTTTTCCCAACTATGACCAGTGCGTGGCAGTGCGAGACAAGGAATGACAAACTATCGCGGATCACTATTACTCGCACAAAGCCACTAGATGGCTACAAAGTTTAAGAAATTAAACACAGTCACCTGGTAATTAAATGCGGGGACATACACAGACTCGGGCAGAAAAATTAGCTTTCCTTTAAATGAAACTGGAGGTGCCTGGAGAGTAATATACAAATATGTAAGCAGGAAATAGGAATATCGCGAGCTGATAGTCCGTGCATGAACGTCACTGGTGATCTCGGACTCAATGTGGCTATAAAGCAGCTTCTAATGTATTTTATGCTAAATACAAATGCTTTATGACATTGAAACTCATTATTTATTACCAATTTATTTATTTAAAAAAAGATTATGAATGACCCAATAATGTAATCTTATGTTCGAAGACTTTTTCCATCCCCACTAGAATCACTGGTCCGTCAAGGCAAAACATACTGGGTCTTCTAGAGAGGGAAGCTTTCTGTACATGCTCTATGACCTGGCTAATATGGGAGGATTGTAAAGATGGCAGAATTTACTCATAAGGTTCTTTATAATAGTTTTTCTAATCTAAACAACCCCATTGTTTAAAAAACTGTGTAAGTGAAGAACATACTTGCGATTCACACACCCGCCGTTCCCGGCACTGGCACAGTGCATGCAATGCGAGGATTCACAAGTGTGCAGTCACATAGAATGACTGTGTAAGGAGGTGGCGGAGAACCTCGTTGCTTCCCCTCTCTTCTAGGTGCTGATTCGGTGCACTTTATTCGGTATGGTATACCTGTGTCTTAATGTTTTACTGTGATGTGCTATGTTTGCATTGTATTATGGTGTGACGTTCCCTTTAAATTGTCTATGTGTATTGCATTAGCATAGGGACAGCAAAGAGTTAAGATGTGGGCAGGACCGGCAGCCAGAAAAGGTGGCATGAAGCTCCTGCTTCCAGTCAGTGCCTGGGGCAGGCTTGCCCTGGGCCTGGGCAGGCGCTCAGCACCGGGAACTGGCCGGACCCCTGGAAGGGACGGAGACTGCTGCCCCTGGATGCACGGGCATTGAAGTGGCACAGGGCTGCATGGTGCCCCGCCGAGGACTAAATGTTTAGAAGTTGGACTGAGGACTGTCACAATGGACTGTTACTGTGGACTGTCGCTGTTGCTGCTGCTGATATGGTGGTGAAGAGTAATAGGGCATTCTTCGCAAAGGGACGTGGCTTTCTTCTTTTCGGCACCAAGATGCTTCTTTGTCACCCACGACAGGCAGCCCGATCCTTGCTTTACTCGCCAACGGCCGCCATCTTTTCGGCAGCGGTCAGCACTACCTTTGTTCCCTTTTCCATAGTCTCTGATCCATAAGTTCCAAAAGTCCTCGCTTGCGGTCTTGCAATTGTGAGGCTGCGGAGGTCCATCCTGCCTACTAAGCCAAATGTAGCAAGGAAGCCTGGGGTGGTAGTCTCAGCCAAGTCAACTAAGCCACAGTCGGTGTACACTCCGGGACTTTGTCCAGAAATAGACAGGACAGACGCAATCCCAGACACAGCTGCAGTCAAACAGGGAAACAGTTTAATAAACAAGATGAATAAAGTGCAACATTAACTTCTTGCTCTCTCCCTAACGACGTCCACGGCCGTACCCACAACAGTCACAGCAGCCGAAAGAGGAGATAGTCCATATGCCAGAATCTGAACGCTTGAAGCCCATTCGGTAGGACACTCACATAGTCCTAGTGCCCGTTGCGCTGCCCAAAGGTCCGGGGTAGCACCCTTTCCCTTCCTGGGGTCTGGCAGGGCTCCCAGCCGAAGCTGAGCATCTGCCTTGGGCAAACGTGCCCGGGTTCTGACTCTCCAACAGGAACTTCCGTCCCTCTTCAGCTTTTAGCCCAACCTCTGGGGTTAACCCCTTCTGTCCCTACCTTTAATATGTACAAGGCAAGCACAGCATGTCAGTCCAATGAAACTACAAAACACGTACAGTACATTTTACAGTACTCATTAATAACAGCTCAAGACATCTATTTTACAAGTCAATACACATGGCACATATTTATCATACAAAGAGGGTTCCACAGGTCCGATGTGGGGGAGGGGCAAACGAGGGCCTCCATCTCCTTCTTACACTTTAAGTAGACTCACCCATGACTACCACCCCATGCCACCTTTTTACAACTGCAGACGTGTAGCCTAAGGCTGGAACACCCCTTTAAGACCGTCTGTACATGAACATTTGAAAAATTGTCCAATTTTCATTCAGAAAATTTGGACGGCTTTCATTCAATTTTCATCCATGTCCATTTCATGTGTACGTTTTTTATGGGATCCGTTTTCATATTCCTACATTAAAAAATGTACACGATTAAGTACAAGTTTCCTAGGCTTATAATGGAAATGTATCCTAAAAATCGGATGCCCCTCGAATGTTTTTCTTAGGATCTGATTTTTTTGTGTTACGCACCCATAGACTTAAATGGCGCAGTCTCATCTGATATATACAGGTACGTTGTGATTTTTTTCTCACGGAGAACTATTTTTCACCTGAACAGCCCTACACAATAGCATGGGTCAGAGCGCTGTCCGTGTGCACGTCCGAATTACACGCACGTCAGCATGAGCCTTAAGCCTAAGTTAAAGTAGAAAGAATAGACTTCAATTTGCAAAAGTGTTCTCAAAAGAATCCTTGATGTTGTCACAAAAATGTAAGAAAAACAATTAATCTGCATGTCCAAACAAAATGAAATAAATGTGCAGGTACGTGTTTCTGAGGCTGCATTAGAGTAGCGAACAATCACAAAAGATACAACACCACTCTGCAAGCGTTAAAGGCATGATTTAGGACTAGAGACCAGGATTTCCGTGATGTCTCACTTGCTGCACATATGGTAAAATCAGTGTTTTTTTGCTGCAGTTGTAGCAGTTCTCTGATTGCTGTGCTGTGTATAACCCCGCCCACATCTCTGACTGGCTGTTTTCTGTATAGACTGTGCATAGGCAGAAAGCTGCCAATCAGTGATGGGGCGTGGTTGGTCCACAGTTCTCTAGTGATAAACTCTTGCTGATAAAACTGTGATTTTGTCAAAACTGCAGTAAGCAACCCAGTTGATACCTCTTGATGGTTAACTGAAAAATTGATGATTGATAGCAAGATTTCCAGATCTCTTCATAAGAAAAGGATAATATTTAAGAGTCATATAAATAACAGGACATAGGAACAGTTCAGTAAATAAGCCGAATTATCATTATGGGATGGGAAGAAAACAGATGTAGTAGAAAAAGTTGGAGTAGTTCACAGATAAGATGTGTGAAAGTTTGCTCGTCTACCAGTTGAGGTCAGGTCCATGGTTGTGATGCCCCCATGAGGTCTGAGGTCCTTTAATATACAGATATTTATTTACTATACATATAGAGGTGAAGTTCATTGCTCACATTTTGATTGAAGTGTGTGAACCTTTCAGCCAACGACAAGACGACCTTTTCAGATGGGATCCTACACTGACAGATTTACCACGACTCTAATTTAGATCAGGGAGCGTGTGGTCAAGAGAGAAGCAGCCACATCCTCAAATGTACAGTGCAAGAAATAAAATTGATCAGCGTGTAAAAGTAATATATATTGCAGTAAAAGCAATGTAAGATGTACCATGTGCTGTGTAATGCTTACACAATCCCGAGCCTTGCTGAGCGATGTTATATCTCGGTGGTCTCAGAACATAAGCCATGTGGCAAACTGCCCTATCCCCCCTCTCGTGCCGATCTTCTCTGGTAGACGCCACCAAATTCGTCTTCTTAGCTGAGTTGGCAGAAATGCAGAACTGGCCGATGGCGGGAACCAATTGATTGGTTACTCAGTCAAGCAATTACAGGATGGATTCGGCAGCGCCATGTTTAACTGTCCTTAGAACCGTTCTCTTTGCCAGCTATTGTATTTCTGTACATTATCCGGTGCACTTGTTAGATTGCATTTCTATTCTCTTAACCTCTCTGTTCCCTGACTAACGTGTGGGATTCATTCTTACACAGGACTGTTCGAGTACATTGTGCCAGCCATTCTGAGACTTGTGCTACTCTCGGCTTCATGTTGCGCTGTTTCTGTCTTATGAGACTGGATTTTCTTGACCTTCAGACCTCCCGATACTGACCTGGCCAATCTTACTTGTCTCTATGGGTTGGCTGTGACTCTAAGGTCATGGCCACTGAACTCAGAGCTGTAAAGATAGGACTTAAAGGGTGAATACCTGAAGCCCTTGTAACATTTGACTGCCTAGACCTAAAGGAAACCCGTCAGGCGATTCATTCTGCCCAAACCGCATGAATCTCAGTCTGGCTGCTCTATTGCAGCCAGTCATATAATTCTCTAAAGCATTTAAGAGAAAATGTACTTTGAAGATCCTGCTGGCGACCAAACCTGCAGAGCAGACTAAGGGTCCCATTTCACTTAGCGATGCAACATCGATCCCAGCAACGATGTGACCTGGGAGGAATCGATGGTGCGTCGCTAAATGATCGCTAGTAAGCTGCCAAACAGGCAGATCTCTTCAGCAACGCAGCAACGATTCAGCAATCAAACACAGCGATGCGTGCTGGCCAGTGGGATGCCGACGATGAAAAAATGGCCCAGGACATTCTTGAAAAGATCAGCAATATCAAGCAGGGGGGCCGGTCGCTGCTGCGTGTCACATGTAGCGAGATCGCTGTTGCGTCACAAAATCGGTGACACATTAGCGATCTCGCTATGTGAGACGGGGCCTTAATCCGGCTGGCCCGCTACTCTCAGCTCCACTGCATGTGATTGACAGATCTCTCCCTATGTACATGCGAGGGAGAAACCTGTCTATCACCTGGAACAACGCTGGGTGGAAACAGTAAGGGATCTTCAAAGTATGTTTCAGAAAACTATGTACATGGCTGCAATTTATGCTCCCCATGGTTTGGGCAGCATGAATTGCCTTATAGGTTCTTTTAAGGCCCCATGTCATTTGGTAGCAGTCAGCCAAATGGTCATTTACCCAACAGCTATCTCACTCTCACGACTTTGTCATACACAAGAATACTCAGCTCAGTTGACCACTCCTGTGATTTCTATGAGAGAGAGAGACGCTACCAGGCACCAACTTTTCTCCATGTCATAGAATGGAATTGGTTATTGAAATTCCAATGGCTGAGTCTGGGGATTGTCAGGAGGCCACATACATAATAATGGTCGGCCAATACCACCAAAGTCGATGGATTCAGCCAACTTTTAAATTGCGTGTTTGGGGCCTTTATTATTCCATAGTCTCCTTTCATTACACAAGGAGTCTCTAACTCACTTCACACATACTGTAGGAAACCAAGGCCAAATGCATAAAAGATCCCGATCCACAAGGTAATAGTATATTAACCCCATCACAACATATGAGCACTGCTATGCATAGCACAGGCGATCGGAAGATTGCAACTTCAAGACTATTAAATACAGTATATGAAAAAAAATGAAAAAACGCAAAAGTTCAAATCATCGCCCTTTTGCCCCATTGAAATTAAAAAAATTAAAAAATACACATATTTTATATCAGAGTCGCCCGATCTATGAAAATATAAAATAGATTAATGTGAATAGTAAACAGCCAGGGGCGCTACGTGGAGGATATAAAAGCAGCAAATATAGAGACAACAACAACTTATTTGTCCAAACAATAATAAAATAATTATTAATATATGTATTTGCGCTAGAGTTTATATCCTATAGTGCAGATCAAAATATTTAAATAAATCACTTACTAATAAACACCGGTGGTATACCTGGAAAGGCAGAGTAGTTGTGCAATACCTCTGAGATTTTTATGCACATTCAAAAACCTAAATACATGTAAACCACTATAATTCCACCAAAAGGTACCTTTATGTAGCTACGTCCTTGTTCAGACCATATTCTATATTCCTGGTCCACGGCTGAGCTGGCAGGGTTACTTCTCCCACGATACTTTCATGTACCTGTGTCCTTGTGCTTATAGTGCTACTGTTCCCAGTCCAGATTGAAGTAGCGGTGGTAAATATTTAAAAGAGAGGTAGGAGATTTTAAAGTGTTCACCTCTGGTGTGGTCGCAGGTACCGGACGATGTGCCGGCCGGTGACAATCGTCCTGCTGGCCGACGCACTACCGTCAATGTAGAGCGGTGGGTGCGCCATAAGTTAGGTTAAAACGGCAAGGTACAGGACCTTGCGTGACGTTACGGTCACGTGGTAAGTCACGTGATCGGCTAAGGAGCGCTAGAAGGACCAAATCACTATCCTAGTGATAGCATGTGCTTATGTTCGGTGTTCATCCATCCTGGTTTCCTTAAACGCCTCCTATTCTTCCCTTTTTTTCGGAATTATTAACAATTGTGCTTTGAGAATTTCATTTTTCAAGATTTCCCATCCTTCCTGGACATTTTTGTCTTTAAGGATATCCAGCCATTGGATCCCTCCAATTCTCTTTCTGAATCCCTTAAAATCTGCCTTTCTGAAATCTAACCTTGACGTCTGAGTCTTCACAGGTCTTCCGCCTCTAGTTATCCAAAATTCTAAAATAGCATGGTCGCTACCTCCTAGGGTCCCAGCCACTTTTACCTCCTCAACCATTTCCTCCCCGTTTATAAGGATTAGATCCAAGGTAGCAGTTCCCCTTGTTTTCTCCCCTACCTGTCACGCGGCGGCTGCCGCGCGCTCCTCTCTCTGCCTCCTCCCAGCCGCAGCTTACCCTTCCTCCGGCATCCTGCTTCCCTCTGCGCCGGCGTCCTCGGTCCTCCCCGGCTCCTCTTCTCTGTCCGGCGGTCCCCTTCGTCCGGTCTTCCGGACCGCGCCGGGTGCACGCCCCCGCCCCTCCTGCTCGGCGCGCGCGCGCACATACTGTGCCTGGGCACGCGCGCTCCTCCTCCTCCTCCTCCTCCTGAGGACGCGCGCCTGCTCCTCCTCCACTTTAGGTCACGACCCGGAAGTCCTCCTACTAGCCCCTATATCTGGCCGCCTCTTCCTGCCAGCGGTGCCTGAGTATCACTGCTTTTCCCTAGTGATTCTGGCCGCCCTCTATGCACGCTATCGCGTCCTGTCCATCCGTTGTTCGTTCACCTCTCCATTTTTCCTCTCTCCTAGGTCCTGTGTCTCCCAGCCGTGCCCACCTGTCCTGTGTCTCCCAGCCGTGCCCGCCTGTCCTGTGTCTCCAAGCCGTGCCCGCCTGTCCTGTGTCTCCCAGCCGTGCCCGCCTGTCCTGTGTCTCCCAGCCGTGCCCGCCTGTCCTGTGTCTCCCAGCCGTGCCCGCCTGTCCTGTGTCTCCAGGCCGGTACCGTCAGTCCTGTACCCCCAACTCGGCTCTAGCTGTCTGTCTGTCGTTACTCTCCAGGGTACCAGCTGCCGTGGTAATAGTTACCCGCGGGCTTGCCCCAAACGCTCCCTGTATAGGGGGTGGTCCACCTGGTCAGCTCGCCCCCGGGAGGTTCGTTGCCACGGTCTAGCGGGTCCACCCCAGGTGTACCTTACAGAATACTCAGGCCATGGATTCCGCTGGTACCCCGACCCCGACCCAAAAGGAACTTTTGTTCCTTCGTGAGAATCAGGCGAGGATCATGTCGTTCCTCAAGTCTATGGAGTCCAGACTTTCATCTCTGCAAACCTCCGATCCGGGGATTGCCTCCCAAATCTCCGGCTTACAGCAGGAGCTTGCTCAGCAGCGTGACACCCAGGCCCATATTTTAAACTGCATAGCCTCTGTAGATAACCGCCTTCTAGCTCTACAGACGGCGGCCGCTGTCCCTGTGCCTGCGGCAGCTTCCCAGTCCTCGCCCCGCTTGGCTAAACCCCCACGCTATAGTGGGGATCCCAAGCTCTGTCGGGGGTTCATTAACCAGTGTCAGTTGCACTTCGAGCTGGCACCCCTGCAGTATCCCTCCGACCGGGCCAAGGTGGCCTTTATGATTTCCCACTTAGAGGGTGAGGCATTGGCTTGGGTGAATCCTTTGTGGGAGCGAGATGACCCGATAGTCTCCCAGCTCGCAACCTTCTTGGAGACATTCCGCAAGGTTTTTGATGAGCCCGGGCGTCTGGTCTCCGCTACCGAGTCCTTATTTTGCCTTCGCCAGGGTGCTCTCTCTGTGGGACAGTACGCCATCCAGTTCCGTACGTTGTCTTCTGAACTAGGATGGAACAATGAGGCTTTAGTAGGGGCTTTTTGGCGTGGCTTGTCGCCCCGAATCAAAGATGAGTTGGCAGGCAGGGATACACCTACGTCTTTGGAAGATCTCATCTCGCTGGCAACGCGAATTGACCTGCGTTTCCGAGAGCGTTCCCGCGAGGCCGTCAGGGAGAGAAGACCCACTCGGTTCTCTCCTCCGATGCGCAGTCCTCCCCGCGCTCGGCCTTCCACCTCGGCGTCAGCCCCTGAACCCATGCAGGTTGACCGACTCAGGCCCGCAGAGCTACGCCGCCAGGAGAGACTCACTCATGGTCTCTGTCTCTATTGTGGCAGTGCCTCCCACCTTCTACGTTCCTGCCCTGTGAGGCCGGGAAACTCCTCCGCCTAGGACAGGTAAGAGAGGCCTCCCTAGGTGCCTTCGACACCTCTCTACCTTTGACCCTTCCTGTTTTGTTTATCCAGGGATCCAAACGTTGCTCGGAGCTAGCCTATATTGACTCAGGGGCTGCTGGTAATTTCATCCAACTCGAGGCGGTGAAGAGATTGGGGATACCTGTTAAGTCCTTGGAGGTTCCCCGGCAGTTAGCCTCAGTCGACGGGATTCCCTTGCGCGAGACCGTAACGTTGGTCACTGAAGAGCTGGAATTACAGATCGGGGTCCTGCACCGTGAGAGAATAACCTTCTTCGTGCTGCCGTCTCTATCCCACACCTTGCTCCTGGGCCTTCCGTGGTTGAGGATGCATGAACCTGTCCTAGATTGGCGGACCGGAGACATCCTTCGCTGGGGCTGCGTTTGCCAGACTAGATGTCTTCGTCCAGTACAACCCCTCAAATGCTCGTCTCCTGTCTCGGGTCCTGCGGATTTGCCCTCGGCCTATTGGGCTTTTTCAGATGTCTTTGATAAGAAAGAGGCAGAGGCTCTTCCACCGCATCGGCAATATGAGAGCTTGTACCCGGCTCGACTCCGCCCCGGGGGCGAATCTATCCGTTGAGTCCACTCGAGTCCCAGGCCATGTCTGAATATGTACAAGAGAATTTGGCCAAAGGCTTCATCTGAAAGTCTTCTTCTCCCGCTGGGGCTGGCTTCTTTTTTGTTAAGAAAAAGGACGGGTCTCTCCGCCCCTGTATTGACTATCGAGGTCTTAACCAGATTACCATCAAGAACAGATATCCTCTGCCTCTCATCCCCGAGCTGTTCGACCGGCTGCGAGGTGCGCGAATCTTCTCTAAATTGGATCTCCGTGGAGCCTATAATCTCGTCCGTATTCGCTCCGGAGATGAATGGAAGACCGCCTTCAACACCAGGGATGGACACTACGAGTACCTCGTCATGCCCTTCGGGTTGTGCAACGCTCCCGCAGTTTTTCAAGAATTCGTGAACGACATCTTCCGAGACCTTCTGTACTCCAGTGTGGTTGTATACCTTGACGATATCCTGATCTTCTCTCCCGATCTGTCCACCCACAGAAGAGATGTCCGCCGAGTGCTGTTCCGATTGAGGGAGAATCGCCTGTACGCCAAATTGGAGAAGTGCGTCTTTGAACAGTCCTCCCTTCCATTTTTGGGATATATCATCTCCGACTTCGGCCTGCGTATGGATCCGGTGAAGGTGTCTGCCGTGCTCAACTGGCCACGTCCCCAAGGGGTGAAAGCCGTTCAGCGATTTCTCGGCTTCGCAAATTATTATCGGCAGTTCATCCCTCGTTTTTCCTCATTGGCCGGCTCTATCTCATCTTTGATTCGTAAAGGAGCCAACCCGCACGTCTGGACCCCTGAAGCAGAGGAGGCCTTCCTATCTCTAAAACGAGCTTTTACCACGGCTTCCGTACTTCATCGTCCTGAGGTCAACAAACCGTTCGTCCTCGAAGTGGATGCATCAGCAACTGGAGCCGGAGCGGTTTTGTCTCAAAAATCTTCTTCCGGTAAACTCGTCACGTGCGGCTTCTTTTCCAAGTCCTTTTCCACCTCAGAGCGGAATTATTCCATAGGGGACCGAGAACTGCTGGCCATCAAGTTAGCTCTAGAAGAGTGGAGATACTTATTGGAGGGCGCCGCACATCCCTTCACAATCTTCACAGATCATAAGAATCTAGCTTACCTTCGGTCTGCGCAGAGACTCAACCCACGCCAGGCCAGGTGGTCTCTGTTCTTCGCTCGATTCGATTTTGATCTACATTTTCGCCCAGGCAACAAGAACCTCAAAGCTGACGCCTTGTCCAGGTCCTTCCTTCCCGCAGATGTCGAAGAAGAATCCACGCATATCTTGGATCCATCCCGGCTCATCACGGTGGCACCACTCTCTCTTCTCTCACCTCCACCTGGCAAGACTTTTGTGCTGGAGAAGGACCGAGGACGAATCCTTCACTGGGGACATGCTTCCAAGCTGGCTGGCCATCTCGGGATTAAGAAGACACTTCACCTGGTATCCCGCTACTACTGGTGGCCGACTCTTCCCCAGGATGTCCGGGATTTCGTCGCCTCCTGTCTCTCCTGTGCCAAGATCAAGGTGCCTAGGCAGCTGCCTTCTGGGCTTCTACACCCGCTTCCTATACCCTCGTCCCCCTGGCAACACATTGCCATGGACTTTATTACGGACCTACCCCACTCTGCCAACTGTACAGTCGTCCTAGTGGTGGTTGATAGGTTTTCTAAGATGGCACACTTCGTTCCCCTTTCCGGCTTACCATCAGCCCCAGCCTTGGCAAAGATCTTTGTTCAGCACATCTTCCGTCTTCATGGACTGCCCCAACATATTGTTTCTGACAGAGGAGTCCAATTTACCTCTCGCTTCTGGAGAGCCCTATGCAGATCAATGGATGTCACTCTCGACTTCTCCTCATCTTACCACCCCCAGTCCAACGGTCAGGCCGAACGGACAAATCAGTGCTTGGTGAACTACCTCCGGCATTTTTCCAATGTCCACCAGAACGACTGGGCTGAACTTCTCCCGTGGGCTGAGTTCGCCTATAATAACCACGCCAGCGAGTCTTCAGGCAAGTCCCCTTTCTTTATCGTCTATGGACAACATCCTGGTGTACCTCTACCGGTTCCTCCTGCCTCGGGTGTACCGGCGGCTGACCTTCTGACCGGGGAATTCTCCAGGATCTGGCAGGAGACCAAGGCCGCTCTCGAGTTGGTACGTAACAGAGTTAAGAGACACGCCGACAAAAGACGCCTGGATGCTCCGCCATATCACCCTGGTAATAAAGTTTGGCTGGCCTCCAAGTTTATTCGCCTCAAGGTCCCTTCCCATAAACTGGGTCCCCGTTATATTGGACCTTTTGAGATCTTGTCCCGTATTAATGATGTCTCCTATAAACTACGGCTTCCTACCTCTCTCCGTATCCCTAATGCCTTTCATGTGTCCTTGCTAAAACCAGTCGTCTTCAATCGTTTCCTTTCTAAGGCCCCTCACTCACCTCCACCTGTCTCCGCAGATGATGTATTTGAGGTTAAAGATATTTTGGCCATGAGGAAGCAAAAGGGGAGAACCTTTTTCTTGGTTGATTGGAAGGGCTTTGGTCCCGAGGAGAGGTCCTGGGAGCCCCAAGAGAACATCCAGGCCCCTCGAATCTTGGCCAAATTCTTTTCCGGACTGCGGAGGGGGGCGCGTAAGGAGGGGGGTACTGTCACGCGGCGGCTGCCGCGCGCTCCTCTCTCTGCCTCCTCCCGGCCGCAGCTTACCCTTCCTCCGGCATCCTGCTTCCCTCTGCGCCGGCGTCCTCGGTCCTCCCCGGCTCCTCTTCTCTGTCCGGCGGTCCCCTTCGTCCGGTCTTCCGGACCGCGCCGGGTGCACGCCCCCGCCCCTCCTGCTCGGCGCGCGCGCGCACATACTGTGCCTGGGCACGCGCGCTCCTCCTCCTCCTCCTCCTCCTGAGGACGCGCGCCTGCTCCTCCTCCACTTTAGGTCACGACCCGGAAGTCCTCCTACTAGCCCCTATATCTGGCCGCCTCTTCCTGCCAGCGGTGCCTGAGTATCACTGCTTTTCCCTAGTGATTCTGGCCGCCCTCTATGCACGCTATCGCGTCCTGTCCATCCGTTGTTCGTTCACCTCTCCATTTTTCCTCTCTCCTAGGTCCTGTGTCTCCCAGCCGTGCCCACCTGTCCTGTGTCTCCCAGCCGTGCCCGCCTGTCCTGTGTCTCCAAGCCGTGCCCGCCTGTCCTGTGTCTCCCAGCCGTGCCTGCCTGTCCTGTGTCTCCCAGCCGTGCCCGCCTGTCCTGTGTCTCCCAGCCGTGCCCGCCTGTCCTGTGTCTCCAGGCCGGTACCATCAGTCCTGTATCCCCAACTCAGCTCTAGCTGTCTGTCTGTCGTTACTCTCCAGGGTACCAGCTGCCGTGGTAATAGTTACCCGCGGGCTTGCCCCAAACGCTCCCTGTATAGGGGGTGGTCCACCTGGTCAGCTCGCCCCCGGGAGGTTCGTTGCCACGGTCTAGCGGGTCCACCCCAGGTGTACCTTACACTACCTTTTGGAAGATAAAGTTGTCAGCAAGAGAGGATAAGAATTTCCTTGACCTGTTAGTTTTGCCTGAGAGAGATTCCCAACAAATGTCTGGATAGTTGAAATCTCCCATGACATTGCATTGGCAAGTCTCAGATGATATATGCATACAATCGCAGCATGCTGTGATTTTACATGGACGTCGAATGTGCCCGAAAAAAAAAATGGTGATGGGAGCTGCTTCATAGATTAACACTGGACCAAGTGCTATATGATGTTTTCTCGCATAGCACTCGCCCGTAATTCTACGGTAGTGTGACCCTGGCCTTATAAGAAAAGTGGTTGCAGAGGGCAAAACAGAGTAAAAAGTCCATCATGTCACGCTCCCTCCAATAACAGGAGAACACTAAGTGATGGCGAAGAACGTGAAGTTCTGCAATTTCCATTCTGCAGCAAAATCTGTAAAGTGTGAATCTGCCTTCATAGTCTTAAATAACAATTATTCCTATAAGGGTTCATTCAGACCTCAGTGATTTTCTCTTTTCATCGGTGTTTCTTTTTGTCATAATTTTCTTTAAAGTTTGGTCAGTTTTTACCATCAAACTTTGGTACAAGTTTCAGCAGTTTTTCTCAGATGAGAAACAAAAAAAAGTGTCTGTGATGGCATCCAAGTGCTGTCCAATTTTTTTCCACTGACCTATAGACACTCGGATTAAAATCATACCTTCACAATTATAGGTAGGTGAAATTCACGGATAGCACTCGTAGCCACAATTTGTCACTTCTTTCAGCATTTTTCACCCATAGAAAGCAACGAGTAAGTGCAAAAAAGCAACAGAAATGCAGTGTAAACACTGCTATCAGTTTTTGTAGCATTATTGGTGAAAAAAACATAGGTACTGCAGGATGTGAAACTCATTTAGTTTTGTGATTTTCCCAAGTTTAAACCACAATGTCTTGGTATCCTCACATGAGCCTGGACGTAAGAGTTTAATTAAATTAGTTATATGTATTAAAGTAAACAATGCCCTACCAATGTGTGAAAGTAAACAATGCCCTACCAAATCGATGCCCTACCAATGTGTGAAAATAAACAATAAACTAGGAATTCAATTCGCTACCAAGGTCTTAAGTAAACAATGTCCAACCAGTTTATCTCCCCCTGCTGTTTTTACATTTGCAATTGTGTATTTTTTCATGAACTAATAACCTTAGTTCACAGCTGAGCTTCATACTTGAATCCAGCTTTTTTGTTCAGAACAGTCAATAATTTTCAGACATAAAAAGCTTTCCCCTAAATAACTTGATCAAATTGCCATTTTTTCCAAAAATGTTTTATCGTTTCAATTACATCTTGCATTGGTAGCCTAGCACCTCGAATTGCTCCTGCTTATAAGGTGGAAGCAAAGCTGATCTTTGGTATCCTGAAAAATGCAACAAAAAAGCAGCAAAACATGCTTTTCGTAAGCTGCTTCTTTACTGCCAATAGAGTAAGTTTTGCCTACAGCAGAAAATCACCTAAAAAGCAATATGTAAACATAGTTGCATTTGCTGTGTTTTTTATGCTGCATTTTTATGCAAATTAAAAGCTGCTTTTTAAAGTACCAGCAAAATCTATGAGACTTCAGTAATCTCACGCACATGCTTGTTTTTATTTTCCTGACTGAAATGGAAAACTCCTGCGTTTTTGAAAACTGTAGCATGTCAATTCTTTCAGGGAACCGCAGAAGGCCTATTATGACCTGGTCTTGCAGGGCGGAAAATAGTACACCAAGTTGAAAACTGAGGTTTTGGCGCACTTAGGAGTAAGGCTGCTTTCACATTAGCGTCTGTTTGCGCAGTGTTTCATCTGCAGCAATCCGTATCCGTCATGTTTCCCTATCTTTAACATGGTGTATGCAGGGGCATGCGTTTGCATCAGTTGGCATGCATCAGCATACGCATGCGTTGTTTTTCGGTGTGCGACGGGGTCCGACGAATGCAACGTGTTGGATTTTTGGAAGCAGCAATAATCTGTCAAATATACGCAGTCATGCGCATGCGGATGAGTGTGTCAAATAAATGCATTACTGTCTATGGAAACGCATGCGTACGCAAGGACATGCGTACGCACATGCGTTCTATAAGCATGCGTTTTCATAATGAGCTGGTACAGGAAGTGATTCATCCACCTGATATTTCTAAAAGAAATTGTGGACACAGCAAGGCCATTACTTTCTGGACTCTGGACGATACCACAACACTGCCTTTGTTAGTATAGAAGCTTTGGAAATGTCTGTCTCTCTGAATGCTTTTTTTGTTCCTTGTAGACTGGCCGATTCTCTCTGGTGCAGTGGGTGTCTCCTGGTGCAGCGGTTTTCTACTGGTCGTCTCCTGATGCTGCTTTCTGTCGTGGTGAGGACAACACTGTCTATGTAAGTATAGAAACTTTGGAAATGTCTGTCTCTCTGAATGCTTTTTCTGTTCCTTCTAGACTGGCCGATACTCTCTGGCACAGTGGGTGTCTCCTGGTGCAGCAGTTTTCTCGTGGTCGTCTCCTGGTGTTGTGGTTGGTTCTGCTGCTGCCGTCTTTCCCTGGCATCTGCTGACTGCTGTGGTGTTGGACTACTGCCTGTAATGTAAGTATTGTTGTCCCTTTATTTTTGGTCTTCATTGTTTTTGGATCTTTACAAGTTTAATTTTTCTTCTGTTCTTTTCTGTAGTTTTTCACTTGACTGCTGCCTGCTCTTCAAAATGTCCTCAACCAAAGAACAGACTTCTTCCCATGGTGGACTGGACAAAGATTATGTAATCACATTCGCTTTACTGATTTGTATGTATTGACTGGCAATACTCCACATGTGTTAAATCATTTAATTTCTTTACAGGTACCTGGCAGTGATTGAAGAACACAAGCAGTCCAGTGGAGAGGATTCTTCCCAGGGTCGTCGGGCTCATGTGTCTCAGGAGGAAAGACAGGGTGTAAGTATTCCTTTCAGCAGAGTTGTAATACGATTTCTTTTCAGTTTAACTTAAAATTCTTTTTTTCTATTTTATCTATAGGTTTCACAACATGAAGAAGCCACAGTGAATATAGACAATGAACAACTCATCCGCCTTGTGCAAGAGCGAGTACCGTTGTGGGACACCCGTGACCGTCAGCACTCCGACAATGTGGTGATTCGACGGCTCTGGGAGCAAATGGCAACATCGCTGCTGCCTGGTTGGGACTGTGCCACGCCACGTGCCAGAACAGATTTTGGTAAGTTTTGCAATGTGGTCTGAAACAGCAGGGAACCTGTGAATGGATGTGCATTGTTTTCTAATTTTTTTTCCTCTTCACAGTGAAATGAATCAAAATCCGTTGGCGCTCAATGAAGGACCGCATCAACAAGGACATGAGAGAGGAGTTTTGGGTTCGAAGTGGTTCTGCTGCAAGGTTCTGCAAATACAAATACCACCGGGACCTTTCCTTTCTGAGGCCTGCACTTGCTGAGCGAACGTAAGTATAGATTTTTTTTTTCTTTTGACTAATGTTTAAATTTTTTCCACACACACAACCTCAAGCAGCACAACACAAACTAGATTTTTTCACTAATGTTTTTCTCTTTTCCACACAGACCCTGGTGCAGCACCACACAACCCGGATCATCCTCGGTTGAAGTGGCCCCTCATCTACCAGCCACTGAACAGACACAGTCCCAGTCATCCACCAACGATGGAGCAACCTTGCAGGCTTCATAGGCTGGGGAAGAGACAGCCGGTCCATCAGGTTTCCCCTCTCACAGACCTCTGCCTCTGCTTTTGCTGGGTCTTTTCGTCAGCGGCCTGGGAGAGGTCAGGCATGCCCGAGTTTCTGCAATTAAGTTTGGTCTTCCAGGATGGGGTTAGGTTGATTGCTGACAGAGTGAAGAGTGGTTTCAAGGAAGTCAGCAATTGCCTTGACCGCCTGGAAGCCGATCTTAATAGACTTGTGCAACATTTTTTTTTCTGCAATTGAGCAGAGTGTGTCAGAAAACCTTACGCCTAAACTCCAGCTGCCCGTCATGCAGGCCTGCCAGGTTGCTTACAGCCATGCATTACAGCAACAGGAGCAGCAGCAGTCCCAGCAGCAGTCACAATCCTACGATCAACAGACAGGAGGATACTACCAGCCGCAAATCTACTATCCAGCTCCCACAGCACCAAACTATCCATCACCACCACTTCCTCCTGTTCACCAAGCGACCACGCTGCCAAGTTCTTCAAGCCTGCAGCCAGCAGCATGCACCATGCTCCAGAGTATAGCACCCATGCAGCCAACAGGATCAACGATGCTGCCCAGTCCACCAATCCTGCCCAGTCCACCACCCCTGCCCACTACAGCACCCCTGCCCAGTCAAGCACCCCTGCCCAGTACAACACCCCTGCCCAGTACAGCACTCTTGCAGCCAGCAGTATCCACAATGCGGCCCAGTCCAGCACCATGCCAGATGACTGCTACAGAGCTCAGCACTCCCACTCGGCCAAGAAAAGCAAGATCCAAAAAAAAAATCTTGGCATCAGGACCAAAACCAGGAGCCAAAAAAATCTGCCCACCTTGAACCCACCCCCTCCATCCTCACCTATCAATTTGTCACTACCTTCCCTTGTGTCTCTGTCTGTTCCTTCCGATTCCCATGATTCCGCTTTGTCATCTATCCTCAGTGTCTCCACTGCCATCCCTGATCCAATCCTTCAATTTGTTGCCCATTCCTCTGTAGACCCTTCTCCTGTAACCCCTTCCTCATCAACTACCACCCAATCCTCACAGCTCCACACTCCTTAAGGTCCTCCCCATTTCACCCTCACATAAACCCAGAAGAAAAAATAAATCACCCCAACCTTAACCTTTTTTTTGGTAAGTGTTTAAAATGCAAGTTGTATTTTGTTAGAACTATATTTTGTGTTTTTTGTATCTTTATGCGCCGCCGCCAGCACAAACACACTTTATTTTAGAGGTAAGGTGCGACACAAACACACTTTATTTTTGAGGGAAGGTAGTTTATATTTAACTCAGCCAACATTAGGGGTAAATTACATTATATGTACATGTTAACCTCACAGGTACATTTAAACATTACAGGTATGTTTTAAACATAACAGGTACAAAGCATAACAGGTTCATTTAACTTAGCGGCTTAAATCATTTAGTCTTGCCATGCCACACATCCATTATCTGAAACAAAGTACGCGGCAAACTTATCCCTCATCTGGGCAACTTCTACTGTGGTTCTCAGAGGGTGAAATTGGTAATCATGCAATGTAACAGGTTCCTCAGGTTGTAAGCTTGGTCGCTCTTTTACTATGATGTAGTTGTGCAGAACTACACATGCTTTCACAACCTCATCAATAGAGTCAATTTTCAGATTAATGGATGTGCACAAAATGCGCCACTTCGATACCAGCAATCCAAATGTACACTCCACGGTTCTTCGTGCCCTTGTCAGTCTGTAGTTGAAATTTTTTTTGTGTGATTTAAGTTCCCACTTGAGTGTGGTTTAATGAGGTTGGCACACATTTGGAACGCCTCATCACAAACAACAACAAAAGGCATTGGTGGTCCATTAATGTTGGGCAGAGGTCGTGGAGGCGGAAAATTAAAATCATTCCCTTACAGACGTTGGCCCATGTCTGAGGTTTTGAACGTCTGCGAGTGATTGTCTCGTCCAAATGAGCCAATGTCCATGGCAACGAAACTACAATTGGCATCCACAATAGCCATTAGAACAATGGAAAAATATTTTTTATAATTGAAGTACTCTGTTCCACTTCCAGATGGTTTCATAATCCTAATGTGTTTGCCGTCCACAGCCTCCACACAGTTAGGAAAATTGCAAATTTCCTGGAATTTGGAAGCATTTTCAATCCAGCGTTCACTTGTGGATTGGGTGAGGAATTCTTGCCGCAGAATGCCAACTAAAGCACGACAAGTGTCTACAATAAACCCAGAAATGGTGGATACTCCAATCCGGAATTGGAAATGTAATGAGGACAATGTTTCTCCAGTAGCCAGGAATCTGCAGAAAAGAAAATGAAAAACAAAAATCAGTACACTGCTTAGTGTTTGGGATAGGGTTAGGGATAGGGTTAAAGATAGGGTTATGGATAGGGTAGGGTTAGGGTTCAACACTACGTACCTCAGGGTGACCAAGAGACGTTCCTCAGCAGGAATTGATCGACGGAGCTGTGTGTCCTGCCTGGCAATGGATTCTTGGACACATAGCAGCAAGTCATGGAAGCTCTGTTGTGACATCCTCGTGTAGTCCAAAAACTTCTCCGGGTTTTGCTGCAGCTCGGTGTACAAAGAGTGGTAGGCTCCACGGCTCTCTCGGAGTTCAAGGATGGGGTGTTGCCAATAGTGATAATGTCTTCTCAATCTTTCTCTTCTTTTGTGTTCTTGACAAGCAAAAGCAAAGGCAGCAGCTAACTTCAATTGTAAGTCCAGATCTTCTAGGAAGCTGTCCAGGTCAAGATCCATCTTGCAGCTAGATACAGCAGCCAAAGACGAAGATTTCCTCAGTGTAGTGTGTCTGTATATATAGAAATCCCATGAGACACGCCTACTGGGTGTCTGTTGTCAAGGAAAAGCTACTGGAAAAAATTGGAAATTTCTAACGCATGCACATATAAAACGCAAACGCATGCAAAAACGCATATACACGCTTGTAAACGCTGCTTTTTTTGGCATCATGTGTAAGATGATGCGGATAAAAAACGCTACGTTAACATGCGCTTTGCATGCGTTTGAGAATGCGGATGATACGCTGCGGAATCAAACGGAAATGTGAACCTAGCCTAACTCTGACTGTCAGAGCATAACAGATCCACCACTGGGCTTATCACGATGGCAAACCTCCCAAGTCCCAAATGTTTTTTCCTATTACACCTGGTTCGAATGTGGTTGCAACCAGAATCCTCCCCTGCGCAGATAGTGGAGCGGGTCATCGTGGACAGGTTCATACACTTTTTTGCTAGTCCGATGCAGTTCGGGTTTGCCCAGGGAGATCCCTCGAATGCCGATAACCTGGTGAGCATGGAGTAGACGTACCAGGTGGTCGTGAGTAACTTGAGGGAGCAAAGGTTCTTAACGTCTCCATACTAGTGTTCTCAAGGGGGGGCTGACACCCAAAAGAAAGGAACTAGGGCCACATCCTGGAAGGGTTTGAGTTGTTGCCAAGGGCCATATCTAATAATGTTATCTGTTAGAGTTGTCACACCCAAGGTCACTGAGCTGATGGACTGCAGCATAGAAGGGCTGTTCATATTTTTCATACCCTGGCTGCAGTGCTTACCCTCAACCCAGTGAGATGCTGCAGGCATGTCCTGTGTCAGTGAATGGTGAGCCAATGACAGATCTGTTGTACTTGGGAAGTTTGTTAACCCTAGTGAGGGCCACACCACCTCCCCAGCTGATTCCAGGGAAAATAGTGGGCATCTGCTGTATCCATAGGGACGCTACAGACTACTCTGTTACCTGAGTCATTGACACAAACTGTATCACAGAATCCCATGAGGTTGGAATAGTCAATGATCTATTACACCTCGATATAATAGAGAGGGACTGTCATGAATTACCAGAGAGGATATATTCGTATATCCCTCCACTGCCACCAATTTTCACGTACCCGCTTCTCAGCACATGACTTGGGGTTGTGCCTGCAAGGGTTAATCTATCTCCACTCACTCAGTCAGCATCCAACCTCTGTCCTATCCTGCAATGGGAGCATAAATCACACCCCACACAGACCACACACCCCGCTCATACACGCTGCCACCACTCACCGAACACATGGGCGATGATTCCCGGAAGTACTACTACTGCTATGTGCCAGTCACCAGGAGCACACACTCTAAGGCTATGGATTCTTTAGAGCAACAAGGTTCAGACTTATTAAAGTTTTAAGCTTTAATATAAAAGGTACAGTGCTTATCATAGAAAGGATATAAAAAAGGAAATAAATAGTGACATACAAATATTCAAAAACAGTGATACAATAAAAGGTAGAAAACTTACAGAAATATCGAACTTTGCAGTCTGGTACTCTGCCCCTGAGGGAAGGGGAAATATGAAATGGAGCACGCCAGCTGTCCATGCTGCCCTCATGTGTGAACAGGTTTCTATTAGAGTTGAGCGAAACGGGTCGGTCAAATTCATAAGTCGCCGACTTTCGCTAAAGTCGGGATTCATGAAACGAAACCCGACCATAGTGTGAGGTCGGCCATGAGGTCGGCGACCAGAGCGCCAAAGTCGCGTTTCAAATTATGTTTCCAGCGCCCTTTTTCAGCCAATGATAGAGGAGGCACACTGTGGGCAACGCGATGGCATGGGCAGCGGTCACCACCATCTTTGAGAAGGGCATGCAAGTGATTGGCTTGCTTTGTGTGGCGTCACAGGGGCTATAAAAGGGCATGCACGCTGAGCGCCATCTTACTTCTGCCGATCTTAGCATAGGGAGAGGTTGCTGCTGCTGATTCTGAATAAGGGAGAGCGTTAGGCAGGGAAGAAGAAAAAAAGAACTGCTTCTGCTGATAGCGATTTTCACTGTACAACACAACAGTTTGTGTGCAGTGACAGGGGAGGATATATTTTTGTGCATCAGCTCTGTTGGTTATTAGGCTGCCTTATAAGGCTCCCTGATAGCTGCATTGCTGCTTGCACACTGCTGTGCAAACTGCTTTTTTAAAAGCAAAAATACTTTTCTTGCTCTTTTCTGCACAGTTACCAAGCGTTCATTTTTCCACACTTTTGTGTGCAGCAGTCCTGCTTATTAGGCTGCCTGCTGCCATACTTGGACTAAGAGCATCATTGTCAGCCTCCTAAAATCTTTAGGGAGATTCAAATTCTCCCCAATACTATATACACCTTGTACCTTGTCATACACCAGCCAATTTCAGCCTGTTAAATTGAGTTGAAATCTATAGTGGGCCTGAGATAATAGTTCAGCCCCCTAAAATCTCTAGGGAGATTCAAATTCTTCCTAATACTATATACACCTTGTACCTTGTCATACACCAGCCTATTTCAGCCTTTTAAATTGAGGTGTAATCTATAGTGGGCCTGAGATAATAGTTCAGCCTCCTAAAATCTCTAGGGAGATTCAAATTCTCCCCAATACTATATACGCCTTGTACCTTGTCATACACCAGCCAATTTCAGCCTGTTAAATTGAGGTGCAATCTATAGTGGGCATGATATAATAGTTCAGCCCCCTAAAATCTCTAGGGAGATTCAAATTCTCCCCAATACTACAGTATATACACCTTGTACCTTGTCATACACCAGCCTATTTCAGCCTGTTAAATTGAGGTGTAATCTATAGTGGGCCTGAGATAATAGTTCAGCCTCCTAAAATCTCTAGGGAGATTGAAATTTTCCCCAATACTATATACACCTTGTACCTTGTCATACACCAGCCCATTTCAGCCTGTTAAATTGAGGTGTAATCTATAGTGGGCCTGAGATAATAGTTCAGTCTCCTAAAATCTCTAGGGAGATTCAAATTCTCCCCAATACTATATACACCTTGTACCTTGTTTTACAGTACCATATAGCTGGTAGTATTTTGGGTACATTTTCCCCAAAATGAGGAAGTATGGTGGAAGAGGCCATGGAAGTGGGCAGGGGTTGCCAGCTGGTACTGATGGTGGTGGTGGTGCATCTGCTGGTAGTGGCAAAAGCACAATAGCACCTAAGGAAGGAGGTGTTGAGCCTGCGTCATCGTCTGGCTCCACAAGGCCTCGAAGGCTCCCTTTTCTGGGAGTACAGTTGTGGCCAAAAGTATTGACAACCCTGCAATTCTGTCAGATAATACTCAGTTTCTTCCTGAAAATGATTACAAACACAAATTCTTTGGTATTATTATCTTCACTTAATTTGTCTTAAATGAAAAAACACAAAAAGAATTGTCCTAAAGCCAAACTGGATATAATTCCACACCAAACATAAAAAAGAGGGTGGACAAAAGTATTGGCACTGTTCGAAAAATCATGTGATGCTTCTCTAATTTGTGTAATTAACAGCACCTGTAACTTACCTGTGGCACCTAACAGGTGTTGGCAATAACTAAATCACACTTGCAGCCAGTTGACATGGATTAAAGTTGACTCAACCTCTGTCCTGTGTCCTTGTGTGTACCACATTGAGCATAGAGAAAAGAAAGAAGACCAAAGAACTGTCTGAGGACTTGAGAAACCAAATTGTGAGGAAGCATGAGCAATCTCAAGGCTACAAGTCCATCTCCAAAGACCTGAATGTTCCTGTGTCTACCGTGCACAGTGTCATCAAGAAGTTTAAAGCCCATGGCACTGTGGCTAACCTCCCTAGATGTGGACGGAAAAGAAAAGTTGACAAGAGATTTCAACGCAAGATTGTGCGGATGTTGGATAAAGAACCTCGACTAACATCCAAACAAGTTCAAGCTGCCCTGCAATCCGAGTGTCAACCCGTACTATCTGTCGGCGTCTAAATGAAAAGGGACTGTATGGTAGGAGACCCAGGAAGACCCCACTTCTTACCCTGAGACATAAAAAAGCCAGGCTGGAGTTTGCCAAAACTTACCTGAAAAAGCCTAAAACTTTTGGAAGAATGTTCTCTGGTCAAATGAGACAAAAGTAGAGCTTTTTGGGCAAAGGCATCACCATAGAGTTTACAAGAGAAAAAGAGGCATTCAAAGAAAAGAACATGGTCCCTACAGTCAAACATGGCGGAGGTTTCCTGATGTTTTGGGGTTGCTTTGCTGCCTCTGGCACTGGACTGCTTGACCGTGTGCATGGCATTATGAAGTCTGAAGACTACCAACAAATTTTACAGCATAATGTAGGGCCCAGTGTGAGAAAGCTGGGTCTCCCTCAGAGGTCATGGGTCTTCTAGCAGGACAATGACCCAAAACACACTTCAAAAAAGCACTAGAAAATGGTTTGAGAGAAAGCTCTGGAGACTTCTAAGGTGGCCAGCAATGAGTCCAGACCTGAATCCCATAGAACACCTATGGAGAGATCTAAAAATGGCAGTTTGGAGAAGGCACCCATCAAATATCAGGGACCTGGAGCAGTTTGCCAAAGAAGAATGGTCTAAAATTCCAGCAGAGCATTGTAAGAAACTCATTGATGGTTACCGGAAGCGGTTGGTCGCAGTTATTTTGGCTAAAGGTTGTGCAACCAAGTATTAGGCTGGGGTGCCAATACTTTTGTCTGGCCCATTTTTGGAGTTTTGTGTGAAATGATCAATGCTTTGCTTCATTCTCTTTTGTGTTTTTTCATTTAAGACAAATTAAATGAAGATAATTATACCAAAGAATTTGTGTTTGCAAGAAACAGAGTATTATCTGACAGAATTGCAGGGGTGTCAATACTTTTGGCCACAACTGTAGGTAATCCGCTTTTAAAGCCGGAGCTTCAGGAACAAGTTTTGGCTTACATTGCTGACACAGCCTCCAGCTCTATCGCCTCCTCTTCTGAAGTTTCAAAAAATATAAGCACTGAGTCGTCAGTGGAGGCTTCTGGTCAGGAACAACACCTTTCCTTGTGTCCTTCACCCCTACCAAAAGTGAAGGATGCGGCAGGCAACACTACAGATTACTCCATGGAGCTCTGTTATGATTGAGTCACCGTAGGAGGCAAAAACAGAAATACAAGCTAAGTCCAGAAAACCAGAGAAGTTGGCAACTATCAGATTGCAGACCCCTGAACCTATCAACACAACTAGCAGTAGCCGTGGGGGGTTCCTACGATGCCCTAGACCTGTTATGATTGAGTCACCGTAGGAGGCAGACACAAAAATAGATGCTACGTCCAGAAAACCAGAGAAGTTGGCAACTATCAGATTGCAGACCCCTGAACCTATCAACACAACTAGCAGTAGCCGTGGGGGGTTCCTATGATGCCCTAGACCCCTCGATCACAGCCGGAGCGCTAAATAGCCTAAAGACAGAAAAGGAAATCTAAACTGCCCCAGAGCAGACGATAAAGTAAAAGGCAGCCCCCAACATATAATGACGGTGAAGCAAGATGAAAAAACACTCACACAGATAGAAAGATAGACAGAGCAAAGACGGGGCCCAAGCTAACTAAACAGAACAGGAAAGGAAGGTTGCTGTCTGCAATCTGCCAAAACCCTATCAAAGACATAAGCCAACAAGCTGATATGAAAAAGACCCTGAAGCAGCTAGGCTTCAAAAACTAAATCAGCACTCAGGTATTTTAAGAAGACAGAGCTAAAGGAATTCAGCACACCCCAGCACGGAATGTCAGAAATCCAGAAAAACAAAGCAAAACAAAGTCAAAGCAAGAATGCAAAAAGCCGAGCAGAAAACTTAGCTTTAGAAGAGCAGGAATTCAGACTGGTCTCCAAGGATCCCACAGAGAAATCACCCACAGGGCAGAAGGGCGTCGGCAGCCTTATATCCAGTCAGTAACTCCACTCAGCCAGTCATCATCATCAGAATCAGGTGTTTGATAATCAGGCTCACTACCTTTCTTTACCAGAAGAGGAAGTTCCTCGGGCCTCAGTAGTGAAGGGGAAAATGAACTCACAACATAGACCCCTCGATCACAGCCGGAGAACTAAATAGCCTAAAGACAGAAAGGGAAATCTAAACTGCCCCAGAGCAGACCCCAAAGCAAAAGGCAGCCCCCCACATATAATGACGGTGAAGCAAGAAGAAAGAACACAACACAGATAGAAAGATAGACTGAGTAAAGATGGGGCCCAAGCTAACTAGATAGGAAAGGACAGGAAGGCTGCTGTCTGCAATCCGTGAAAAACCCTGTGAAAATAAGAGCCAACAGACTGACAGTGAAAAAGTCCCTGAAGACGCTAGGCTTCAAAAAGACTATGTCAGTACTCAGGAATATTCTGAAGACAGAGCAACAGGCAAAAGGAGAATCAGCTCACCCCAGCAGGGAATGGCAGAATCCAGAAAAGCAAGGCAAACAAAAACAAAACACAAATGCTAAAAGGCAAAGCAGAAAACTTAGCTTTAGAGGAGCAGGAATCAGACTGGTTTCCTAGAAGTCCACAGAGAAATCACCCGCAGGGGAGAAGGGCGTTGGCAGCCTTATATCCAGTCCGTGACTCCACTCAGCCAGTCATCATCATTAGACTCAGGTGCCTGATAACCAGGCTCATTACCTTCCTTTACCAGAATAGGGAGTTCACCAGACTTCAGTGACGAAGGAGAAAATGAACTCACAACAGTACCTCCCCCTTGAGGAGGGGTCACCGAACACTCAACCACGCCATCAGGGCGATTAGGGTGAGCCCGATGAAAGGCACGCACCAATCTTTTGGCATGAATATCAGAGGCAGAGACCCAGGAATTATCCTCCTGACCATAACCCTTCCACTTAACCAAATACTGGAGTCTCCGTCTAGCCAGATGGGAATCCAGTATTTTCTCTATCTCATATTCCATGTTACCATCAACCAATACAGGGTCCGGAGGTGCCACCCCAGGAACAACTGGTTCAACAAACCTCTTCAACAAGGACTTATGGAACACATTATGGATTTTAAATGTGACAGGAAGAGCCAAACGAAAAGAGACCGGATTAATAATCTCCAAAATCTTTTAAGGTCCAATAAATCTAGGCTTAAACTTAGGAGAAGCCACCTTCATAGCAATATTTTTTGATGATAACCACACCATATCACCAATCTTAAACTGGGGACCAATGGTCCTATGTCGATTGGAAAACCGCTGGGCCTTTTCCTGGGAGAGAGATAACTTATCCACCACTTGGTCACAGATTTGGTGCATTCTCTCCACCACAGTGTCAACACCTGGGCAGGCAGAAGGCTCCACCTGCCCTGAAGAAAATCGAGGATGAAACCCAAAGTTACAAAAAAAAGGTGACATCAAAGTGGCAGAACTAGCTCTATTATTTAAAGCAAATTCGGCCAAGGGCAAAAATGAAACCCAATCATCCTGATCAGCGGAAATAAAACATCTCAAATACGACTCCAAGGTCTGGTTTGTTCTCTCAGTCTGCCCATTGGTCTGAGGGTGAAAAGCAGAGGAGAAGGACAACTGAATTCCCAGCTTGGAACAGAAAGTCCTCCAAAATCTAGACACAAACTGAACTCCTCTGTCAGATACAATGTTCTCAGGAATCCCGTGCAAGCGAACCACCTGTTGCAAAAACAGGGGCACCAACTCAGAGGAAGACGGCAACTTAGGGAGTGGTACAAGATGAACCATCTTAGAGAACCTATCACAAATCACCCAAATAACAGTCATTCTTTGAGGGACTGGCATATCAGAGATGAAATCCATTGAAATATGGGTCCATGGCCTCCTGGGGACCGGCAAAGGCATCAACAACCCACTAGAGCGAGAACAAGATTTAGACCGGGAGCAAGTCCCACAGGACTGCACAAAATTCCTGACATCATGAGACAAGGTGGGCCACCAAAAAGAGCGACTCACCAGATCTCTAGTACCAAAAATACCTGGATGACCAGCCAATGCAGAGCAATGAACTTCAGACATCACTCTCTTCTTCCACTGGTCAGGAACATACAACTTTCCACTGGGACAACGCTCAGGTTTGTCCTCCTGGAACTCTTGCAGAGCAAGTCTCAAATCAGGCGAGATGGCAGAAAGAACTACCCCTTCGTCTAAGATGGTAGCAGGCTTGGTCACCACAGGAGAATCAGCAAAGAAGCTCCTAGAGAAGGCGTCTGCCTTGACATTCTTAGTTCCAGGAAGAAAAGAGACCACAAAATCAAAACGTGTAAAAAACAAGGCCCACCTAGCCTGTCTAGGGTTCAAGCCTTTAGCCAACTCTAGGTAAATTAAATTCTTGTGGTCAGTGAGGACCACAACTTGATGTTTAGCTCCCTAAAACCAATGTCTCCACTCCTCAAATGCCCATTTCATGGCGAACAGTTCCCGATCCCCCACATCATAGTTACGTTCAGATGGGGAGAACTTTCGGGAAAAGAACGCACAGGGATTCATTTTAGATGTTACAGGATCCTTTTGGGACAAAACAGCTCCTGCACTAATCTCAGAAGCATCCACCTCTACCTGGAACGGGAGTGAGACATCAGGTTGCCTCAAAACCGGGGCGGAGGTAAATCTTCGCTTCAGCTCCTGAAAGGAAGCAACAGCCTCCGGAGACCAATTCAACACATCAGCACCCTTCTTAGTCAGATCAGTCAATGGCTTGGCAATACTAGAAAATTTTGCTATAAATTTCTGATAAAAATTAGCAAAACCCAAAAACTTCTGGAGGGCCTTCAAAAAAGAGGGCTGAACCCAATCATAAATGGCCTGTACCTTGGCCGGGTCCATTTCAATAGTTAATGGAGACAAAATAAATCCCAAAAATGAAATCCTCTGTACTCCAAAAAGGCATTTCGATCCTTTGACATACAGGGAATTCTCCCTCAAGATCTGGAACACAGTCCGAATATGTTCCACATGAGAATCCCAATCCTTGGAGAAGATCAAAATATCATCCAGATAGATAATCAAAAATTTATCGACAAAGTCTCGGAAAATATCGTTCATGAAGCCCTGGAAGACAGAAGGGGCATTAGTGAGCCCAAAAGGCATCACCAGGTACTCAAAATGTCCCTCCGGAGTATTAAACGCCGTCTTCCATTCATCCCCCTGCTTAATGCGGATAAGATTATACGCCCCCCTGAGGTCAAGCTTGGTAAACCAGCAAGCACCTCTAACTCTAGAGAATAGATCCGAAATCAGGGGTAATGGATACTGATATTTAATAGTAATTTTGTTGAGGGCACGATAATCAATACAAGGCCTTAAAGAACCATCCTTTTTGGCCACAAAAAAAAAACCGGCACCTAAGGGTGAAGAGGATGGTCTAATATGACCCTTCTCCAATGCCTCCTTAATATAGGACCGCATAGCCTCATGCTCGGGTACAGATAAATTGAAGAGCCGACCCTTGGGAAATTTACACCCCGGGCTCAGTTCAATTGCACAGTCATAACTCCTATGAGGAGGCAAGGACGCAGACTCGTTCTCACTAAATACATCATAAAAGTCTGCTAAATAGTCAGGAACATCATGCGACCGAGGAGAGGTGGAAAAAACCGGAGCCTCACTACAGGCACACCGACAACCCCAACTCACCACAGACACAGATTTCCAATCCAAGACTGGATTATGAATTTGCAACCAGGGAAACCCCAGAACAACGGCATCATGCAGACCATGTAACACCAAAAATCTGCAATTTTCTTGATGGTCTGGGGCGACCCGCATGACAACTTGGGTCCAAAACTGAGGTCTATTTTTCGCCAAAGGAGTAGCATCAATCCCCCTCAAAGGGATAGGCGTCTGCAGAGGTGTCATCGGAAATCCTCAACGTTTAGCAAAATCCAAGTCCATTAGGTTTAGCGCTGCTCCCGAATCCACAAAAGCCTTGGTGGAAAATGTGGACAGGGAGCAGATCAGAGTAATTGCCAGAAGAAACTTAGGTTGAACACCACCAACAGAAAACGTGTGTGCAAAGCGTTTCCCTCGTTTAGGACAAACAGAAATAATATGCGAGGCATCTCCACAGAAAAAACACAGCTTATTACACCTTCTGAACTCCTGACGTTGCGCCGTAGGCCTCTTTCACACTTCAGTTTTTTACAATCAATCACAATCCGCCAGGTTTTGAAAAAAACGGATCCTCAATTTTCTTTTGAGGATCCGTTTTTTTTCTCCATTGACTTTCATTAATGGCGGATTGTGACGGATTGCTGTCCGTTGCATCCGTTTTTTTTGAGGATCCGCCAAAAATTGCTGTCCGTCACCATCCTCAAAGATTTCAAAACGGAGCTTGCAACGTTTTTTTTTGTGGCGGATCCTCCAGACACTCATTTAACCCGAAATTCTTTCTGGGTGCCGGACAAAAAAAAAACAAATCTCTCTCTCTCTCTCTCTCTCTTTTTCCAGGCTGCGATTCCTTTAAAATTCTTCATTTTGCGGATCCGTCAAAAAAACGGATGGGTGGCATCCGTTGTCATCAGTTCTAAAACGGATCCAGCATCCGTCCTTTTGGCGGATTTTGACTGATGCAAAAAAACTGAAGTGTGAAAGAGGCCGTAGACAAAACTCTATCACATTGCATAGGTTCAGACGTCTGTTCTACCGGTGTCAACACCACTCGTGCAATCCTGCGTTCACGTAAACGCCGATCAACCTGAATGGCTAATGACATAGAATCGTCCAGACCAGAGGGAACAGGAAATCCCACCATAGTATCTTTTACGGCTTCTGACAAACCCTTCCGAAAGAGAGCAGCCAAGGCATTATCATTCCAGGTAGTAAGGACCGCCCACTTTCGGAACTTTTGACAGTACAACTCTGCAGAATCTCGACCCTGGTTCAATGCCAACAGGGTCTTTTCAGCCTGATCAATAGCATTAGGTTCGTCATACAACAACCCCAAGGCTTGAAAGAATGCGTTCACATTAGTAAGAATAGGATCATCTGGTTTCAAAGAAAACGCCCAATCCTGGGGATCGCCACGCAGCAAAGAGATGACAATTTTAACCTGCTGCGCGGAGCTCCCTGACGAGTTAGGCTTCAAGGCAAAAAATTATTTACAATTATTTTTGAAACTCAAAAATTTAGATCGATCCCCAAAAAATACATCAGGTGTAGGGATCTTTGGTTCAACAGCATGCGAACTAGCAAGGTAGGTGGAAATTCCCCGCACTTCCGCAGCGAGCTGCTCCACACGATCAGACAATTGCTTTATCTCCATTGAGAGAAAAAAAAATTCCCCCTACGGCCTCAGAGATATAGAGGAAAGAATATACACACTCTTTTTTTTTTTTAAACACAATTCTTTCCTGCTATTGAGTACCCTAGGATCTGCGGTATGGCAGGTGATTCTGTTATGAACAGAAATGCAAGCTAAGTCCAGAAAACCAGAGAGGTTGGCAGCTATCGGATTGCAGACCCCTGAACCTATCAACACAACTAGGGGTTCCTACGATGCCCTAGACCCCTCGATCACAGCCGGAGAACTAAATAGCCTAAAGACAGAAAGGGAAATCTAAACTGCCCCAGAGCAGACCTCAAAGCAAAAGGCAGCCCCCCACATATAATGACGGTGAAGCAAGAAGAAAGAAAACAACACAGACAGAAAGATAGACTGAGCAAAGACGGGGCCCAAGCTAACTAGATAGGAAAGGACAGGAAGGCTGCTGTCTGCAATCCGTGAAAAACCCTATGAAAATAAGAGCCAACAGACTGACAGTGAAAAAGTCCCTGAAGACGCTAGGCTTCAAAAAGACTATGTCAGTACTCAGGAATATTCTGAAGACAGAGCAACAGGCAAAAGGAGAATCAGCTCACCCCAGCAGGGAATGGCAGAATCCAGAAAAGCAAGGCAAACAAAAACAAAACACAAATGCTAAAAGGCAAAGCAGAAAACTTAGCTTTAGAGGAGCAGGAATCAGACTGGTTTCCCAGAAGTCCACAGAGAAATCACTTGCAGGGCAGAAGGGCGTCGACAGCCTTATATCCAGTCCGTGACTCCACTCAGCCAGTCATCATCATTAGACTCAGGTGCCTGATAATCAGGCTCATTACCTTCCTTTACCAGAATAGGGAGTTCACCTGACTTCAGTGACGAAGGGGAAAATGAACTCACAACAGAGCTCTTTTCACATACCATGCCTGGGTAATCAAGTCAAATTGTGAATCCCCAGTCCAAGATGAATCTGACATGGAGTGCACTGATGCACAGCCACTGCTAGATTTTTCTGCTGGTACATTCACTCAGAGCACTACATTGTACTCGCAGTGTACTGAGCCAGAATCTGACCCTGATGAAACTCAGGTGCCCCTTTCCGCATACTATACCACCTTACATGGTAACACAGAGGAAGGTGCACATGACATTGAAGAGGAGGTGATGGATGACCCAGTTGTTGACCCAGATTGACATCCACTGGGGGAAGAGGGTGCCGCTGCTAATAACTCAGAAGAGGAGGAGGAGGATCCGCAGCAGGCATCGACATCGCAACAGCTGTTATCTGGCAGACCCGTAGCAGTCCAAAAACGGGTTACAAAACCCAAACGAGTTGCAGGACAGCTTGGCCAGACTGTCAAATTAGCACAGCGTGCAAGGCCTCAAAATGTCTGCCATAGTAGGAAGAGTGCAGTGTGGCACTTTTTGAACAAAATCCTAATGATCAGACAAAGGTTATCTGTAAGAAGTTCGCAAAGACCTTTAGCCGAGGGAAAAATCTGAGAAATTTGAATACCAGTTGCATGCTTAGACATTTAACCACCATGCACTTGCAAGCATGGACGGACAACCAAACCTCACGTACCACATGTGCACCTGCTCCGAATGAAGGTAGTCAGCAATGCTACATCGCTTCCCCCACTGTAAGCCCACCGGTTAGCATACCACCAGCAGCAAATGTTGAGGTGTCATCGCAAGGCAAAAGCAGTCAGGGAATCACAATGTTATTGCTACGAAAGACTGAATCTAGGCCATCAGCAAGACCACCATCACCATCACCAACCCTCTCTCAGTCCGCCATGTCCACCGGTGGTTCCAACATATGTAGCTCTCAAGTCCAGCTCACCCTACCAGAGACTCTGAGTAGAACAAGAGAGTACTCATCCTCTCATCCGCGTACACTGTGTTGGAACGCCCACATTGCCAAACTAATCTCGTTAGAGATGATGCCCTACCGGTTAGTTGAAAGCGAAGCTTTCCGCGAGCTCACGGCCTGCGCAGTACCACGCTATGACCTACCCAGTCGGCACTTCTTTTCTCGAAAAGCCATCCCAGCCCTCCACCTGCATGTGAAAGACCGCATTGTCTATGCACTCAAGCAATCATTGAGTGGAAAGGTGCACCTCACAACAGATGCATGGTCCAGTAGGCATGGCCAGGGCCGTTACGTGTCCATCACTGCGCACTGGTTAATGTGGTGGATGCAGGGTCCACAGGGGACAGCGGCGGTGGGACAGTGCTGCCTAGCCCACGGTATAGGAAACAGTTGGCTGTAGGCATTCAACACTCCTCCTCCAGAAGCGAAAGCTCGTCCACAGAGCGCAGTCGCACGAGCACTCCATCCGCAGCTGCCAGTGTTGCACACAAGGTGTCCCACTATCGAACAGCTAGTGGTAAGCGTCAGCAGGCTGTGTTGAAGATGATGTGTTTGGACGACAACGGACACACTGTGGAGGTACTGGCCGACTACTTGCAGTGACAAACTGAGTCATGGCTGGGCAGTATACATCTTGAGGCAGGCAAGGTAGTTAGTGATAACGGTCAGAATTTTGTGGCAGCCATAGCCCTTTCAAAACTCAGACACATACCTTGCCTGGCTCACACCTTGAACCTGGTGGTGCAGTGCTTCCTCAATAATTATCCGGAGTTAACAGCCCTGCTCCATAAGGTGCGAAGACTGTGCTCGCACATCTGCCGGTCACCTGTACACTCCACTCGTATGCAGAAGCTGCAGCAATTGCTCCACGTTCCCAAGCACCGCCTAATTATCGACGTTGCAACAAGGTGGAACTCCACCCTGCACATGGCTGAGGATGCGCGAACAGAGGCAGGCTGTAATGCATTTCTGGGAGGATACACAGGCAGGCAGTTTGAGGGCAGACATGGAGTTGTTGGGTGTGCAGTGATCGAAGCTGAAAGACCTCTGTAAAGTCCTTCAGTGTTTTGAGGAATGCACACGGCTGGTAAGCGCAGACGACGCCATCATAAGCATGAGCATCCCACTTATGCATCTGCTTATGCAAACTTTGACGCACATTAAGGAGCAGGCTTCTGCAGCCGAGGAGGAAGAGGAAGAGGAGGAGGGAAGCCATGATGACAGTCAGCCATTGTCTGCTCAGGAAACTCTCCTGGATGAGGTGGAGGAAGAAGAGGAGGAGGAGGATGAAGGGGATGATTATTTTGGGGAGGAGGATGCTTCTCAGGGGGCAAGAGAAAATGTTGGCATGGTGTTATGAATGAGTCACCGGAGAAGGAAAAAACAAAATACAAGCTAAGTCCAGAAAACCAGAGATGTTGGTAGTTAGCGGATTGCAGCCCCCTGATCCTATTCACAACAACTAACAGTAGCCATGGGGTGTTCCTACGGTGGTCCTAGACACCTCGTTCACAGCCGGAGAACTAAATAAACCTAAAGAAAGAAAGGGGAAATCTAAACTGCCCCAGAGCAGACCCCCAAAGCAATAGACGGCCCCCAACATGTATTGACAGTGAAAATAGATGAAAACACAGACAGAAAGACAGGCTGAGCAAACGATGGGGCCCTCACTAACTAGATAGGACAGGAAAGAAAAGCAACTGTCTGCAATCACGCAAAAACCCTGCCAAAAATAATGTCCAGCACATCTGATAGAAAAGGCCCTGAAGTCACTAGACTTCAAAATCACTATATCAGCACTCAGGTATATTCTGAAAACAGAGCAAAGAGATCAACTGATCAGAGACAAAAATGGAGTTCAGCCAGTCCCAACCAGGGCTGGCTGAACACAAACACTAAGTAAACCAGACAAAATCTCATGGAACAATAGCAGAGCAAAAACTTAGCTTTAGTAGACAGGACTAAACTGGAGGCCAGAGCTCAGAGCAGAAAGGATCACCAGCAACCCAGCAGGGCGTCGGCAGCCTTATATCCACTCAGAGATTCCGGATGTCCAATCACACTCCACCTGTTCAGATGACAGGTTTTTCCCATCCAAATCAATTTCACTACCTCCTTTCACCAGCAGAGGGAGTTCATCGGACATCAAAGGTGAAGGAGAAAATGAGCTCATAACAGTACCTCCCCCTTGAGGAGGGCTCACCGAACTCTCATCCACGCCACCAGGGCGATCAGGATGGGCCCGATGAAAAGCACGAACCAATCTTTCGGCATGAATATCGGATGCAGAGACCCAGGAATTATCCTCCTGGCCATAACCCTTCCACTTAACCAAATACTGGAGTCTCCGTCTAGCCAGACGAGAATCCAGTATCTTCTCAACCTCATACTCCACATTACCTTCAACCAATACAGGGTCAGGAGGTGCCACTACAGGAACTACTGGCTCAACAAGCCTCTTTAACAGAGACTTATGAAACATGTTATGGATCTTGAATGTAACAGGAAGAGCCAATCGAAAAGAGACCGTATTAAGAATCTCGAAAATCTTGTAAGGTCCAATAAATCTAGGTTTAAACTTTGGAGAAGCCACCTTCATAGAGATATTCTTTGATGACAACCAAACCATATCACCCACCTTAAACCGGGGACCAATGGTCCTCTGCCGGTTGGAAAACCGCTGGGCCTTTTCCTTTGAGAGAGACAACTTATTCACCACTTGGTCCCAGATCTGGTGCATTCTCTCCACCACAGTGTCAACACCTAGGCAGGCAGAATACTCCACCTGCCCTGAAGAGAATCGAGGATGAAACCCAAAGTTACAATAAAAGGTGACATCAAAGTGGCAGAACTAGCTCTATTATTTAAAGCAAATTCGGCCAAGGGCAAAAATGAAACCCAATCATCCTGATCAGCAGAAATAAAACATCTCAAATAAGACTCCAAAGTCTGGTTTGTTCTCTCCGTCTGCCCATTGGTCTGAGGGTGAAACGCAGAGGAGAAGGACAACTGAATTCCCAGCTTGGAACAAAAAGTCCTCCAAAATCTAGAAACAAGCTGAACTCCTCTGTCAGACACAATGTTCTCAGGAATCCCATGCAAGCGAACCACCTGTTGCAAAAACAATGCCACTAACTCTGAGGAAGATGGCAACTTAGGGAGTGGTACAAGATGGACCATCTTAGAGAATCTATCACAAATCACCCAAATAACAGTCATTCTCTGAGAGACAGGCATATCAGAAATAAAATCCAATGAAATATGGGTCCATGGCCTCCTGGGCACCGGCAAAGGCATCAACAACCCACTAGAGTGAGAACAATGTTTAGACCGGGAGCAAGTCCCACAGGACTGCACAAAATTCCTGACATCACGAGACAAGTCAGGCCACCAAAAAGACCGACTTACCAAATCTCTAGTACCAAAAATACCTGGATGACCAGCCAATGCGGAGCAATGAACTTCAGACATTACTCTCTTCCTCCACTGGTCAGGAACATACAATTTTCCAATGGGACAGCGCTCAGGTTTGTCCTCCTGAAACTCTTCCAGAGCATGTCTCAAATCGGGCGAGATGGCAGAAAGAACTACCCCCTCACCTAACATGGTAGCAGGCTTGGTCAAAATAGGAGAATCAGCAAAGAAACTCCTAGAGAGGGCGTCTGCCTTGACAATCTTAGTGCCCGGAAGAAAAGAGACCACCACAAAATCAAAACGTGTGAAAAACAAGGCCCACCTAGCCTGTCTAGGATTCAAGCGTTTGGCCGACTCAAGGTAAATCAAATTCTTGTGGTCAGTAAGGACCACGACTTGATGTTTAGCTCCCTCCAACCAATGTCTCCACTCCTCAAATGCCCATTTCATGGCTAACAGTTCCCGATTCCCCACATCATAGTTGCGTTCAGATGGGGAGAACTTTCAGGAAAAGAAAGCACAGGGATTCATTTTAGATGTTACCGGATCTTTTTGGGACAAAACAGCTCCTGCACCAATCTCAGAAGCATCCACCTCTACCTGAAACGGGAGTGAGACATCAGGTTGCCGCAAAACCGGAGTAGAAGTGAACCTCCGCTTCAGCTCCTGAAAGGAAGAAACAGCCTCTGGAGACCAATTCAGCATATCAGCACCCTTCTTAGTCAAATCAGTCAATGGTTTGGCAATACCAGAAAAATTAGCTATAAATTTACGATAAAAATTAGCAAAACCCAAAACCTTCTGGAGGGCCTTCAAAGAAGTGGGCTGAACCCAATCATAAATGGCCTGTACCTTGGCCAGGTCCATTTCAATAGAAGACGGAGACAAAATATATCCCAAAAATGAAATCCTCTTTACACCAAAAAGGCATTTCGATCCCTTAACATACAGGGAATTTTACCTCAAAATCCGGAACACAGTCCGAACATGTTCCACATGAGAGTTCCAATCCCTGGAAAAGATCAAAATATCATCCAGATAGATGATCAAAAATGTATCCACAAAGTCCCGGAAAATATCATTCATGAAGCACTGGAAGACAGAAGGGGCATTAGTGAGCCCAAAAGGCATCACCACAGAAAAAACACAGCTTATTACGTCTTCTGAACTCCTGACGTTGCACCCTAGACAAAACTCTATCACATTGCATAGGTTCAGACATTTGTTCAACAGGTGGCAACATTTCTCGTGTACTTTTACGTTCACGTAAACGCCGATCAACCTGAATGGCTAATAACATAGAATCGTCAAGACCAGAGGGAACAGGAAATCCCACCATAGTATCTTTTACGGTTTCTGACAAACCCTTCTGAAAGAGAGCTGCCAAGGCACCATCATTCCAGGTAGTAAGGACCGCCCACTTTCAGAATTTTTGACAGTATAACTCTGCAGAATCCTGACCCTGGCTCAATGCCAACAGGGCTTTCTCAGCTTGATCAATAGCATTAAGTTCATCATACAACAACCCCAAGGCTTGAAAAAATGCATCCACATTAGTTAGAATAGGATCATCAGGTGTCAAAGAAAATGCCCAATCCTTGGGATCGCCGCGCAGCAAAGGGATGACAATTTTAACCTGCTGCGCAGAGCTCCCCGATGCATTAGGCTTCAAGGCAAGAAATAATTTACAATTATTCTTAAAATTCAAAAATTTAGACTGATCCCCAAAAAACACATCAGGAGTAGGAATCTTTGGTTCAGCAGCATGTGAATGAGCAAGATAGGCGGAAATTCCCCACACTACAGCAGCCAGCTGCTCAACTCGATCAGACAATTGCTTAATCTCCATTAAGAAAATTCCTCCTATGGCCCCAGAGAAAAAGAGGAAGAAATATACATAAAAAAATTCTGACACTTTTTTTTTCTTTACAATTCTTTCCTGCTATTGAGTACCCTAGAATCTACGGTATGGCTGGTGATTCTGTTATGAATGAGTCACCGGAGGAGGAAAAAACAAAAATACAAGCTAAGTCCAGAAAACCGGAGAGGTTGGTAGCTAGCGGATTGCAGACCCCTAATCCTATTCACAACAACTAACAGTAGCCGTGGGGTGTTCCTACGGTGGTCCTAGACACCTCGTTCACAGCCGGAGAACTAAATAAACCTAAAGAAAGAAAGGGGAAATCTAAACTGCCCCAGAGCAGACCCCAAAGCAATAGACGGCCCCGAACATGTATTGACGGTGAAAACAGATGAAAACACAAACACAGACAGAAAGACAGGCTGAGCAAACGATGGGGCCCTCACTAACTAGATATGACAGGAAAGAAAAGCAACTGTCTGCAATCACGCAAAAACCCTGCCAAAAATAATGTCCAGCACATCTGATAGAAAAGGCCCTGAAGTCACTAGACTTCAAAATCACTATATCAGCACTCAGGTATATTCTGAAAACAGAGCAAAGAGATCAACTGATCAGAGACAAAAATGGAGTTCAGCCAGTCCCAACCAGGGCTGGCTGAACACAAACACTAAGTAAACCAGACAAAATCTCATGGAACAATAGCAGAGCAAAAACTTAGCTTTAGTAGACAGGACTAAACTGGAGGCCAGAGCTCAGAGCAGAAAGGATCACCAGCAACCCAGCAGGGCGTCGGCAGCCTTATATCCACTCAGAGATTCCGGATGTCCAATCACACTCCACCTGTTCAGATGACAGGTTTTTCCCATCCAAATCAATTTCACTACCTCCTTTCACCAGCAGAGGGAGTTCATCGGACATCAAAGGTGAAGGAGAAAATGAGCTCATAACAGTACCTCCCCCTTGAGGAGGGGTCATCGAACTCTCATCCACACCACCAGGGCGATCAGGATGGGCCCGATGAAAAGCACGAACCAATCTTTCGGCATGAATATCGGATGCAGAGACCCAGGAATTATCCTCCTGGCCATAACCCTTCCACTTAACCAAATACTGGAGTATCCGTCTAGCCAGATGAGAATCCAGTATCTTCTCATCCTCATACTCCACATTACCTTCAACCAATACAGGGTCAGGAGGTGCCACTACAGGAACTACTGGCTCAACAATCCTCTTTAACAGAGACTTATGAAACACGTTATGGATCTTGAATGTAACAGGAAGAGCCAATCGAAAAGAGACCGTATTAAGAAACTCCAAAATCTTGTAAGGTCCAATAAATCTAGGTTTAAACTTTGGAGAAGCCACCTTCATAGAGATATTCTTTGATGACAACCAAACCATATCACCCACCTTAAACCGGGGACCAATGGTCCTCGGCCGGTTGGATAACCGCTGGGCCTTTTCCTTTGAGAGAGACAACTTATTCACCACTTGGTCCCAGATCTGGTGCATTCTCTCCACCACAGTGTCAACACCTGGGCAGGCAGAAGACTCCACCTGCCCTGAAGAGAATCGAGGATGAAACCCAAAGTTACAATAAAAGGTGACATCAAAGTGGCAGAACTAGCTCTATTATTTAAAGCAAATTCGGCCAAGGGCAAAAATGAAACCCAATCATCCAGATCAGCAGAAATAAAACATCTCAAATAAGACTCCAAAGTCTGGTTTGTTCTCTCCGTCTGCCCATTGGTCTGAGGGTGAAACGCAGAGGAGAAGGACAACTGAATTCCCAGCTTGGAACAAAAAGTCCTCCAAAATCTAGAAACAAGCTGAACTCCTCTGTCAGACACAATGTTCTCAGGAATCCCATGCAAGCGAACCACCTGTTGCAAAAACAAGGGCACCAACTCTGAGGAAGATGGCAACTTAGGGAGTGGTACAAGATGGACCATCTTAGAGAATCTATCACAAATCACCCAAATAACAGTCATTCTCTGAGAGACAGGCATATCAGAAATAAAATCCATTGAAATATGGGTCCATGGCCTCCTGGGCACCGGCGAAGGCATCAACAACCCACTAGAGCGAGAACAAGGTTTAGACCGGGAGCAAGTCCCACAGGACTGCACAAAATTCCTGACATCACGAGACAAGTCAGGCCACCAAAAAGACCGACTTACCAAATCTCTAGTACCAAAAATACCTGGATGACCAGCCAATGCGGAGCAATGAACTTCAGACATTACTCTCTTCCTCCACTGGTCAGGAACATACAATTTTCCAATGGGACAGCGCTCAGGTTTGTCCTCCTGAAACTCTTCCAGAGCATGTCTCAAATCGGGCGAGATGGCAGAAAGAACTACCCCCTCACCTAACATGGTAGCAGGCTTGGTCACAATAGGAGAATCAGCAGAGAAACTCCTAGAGAGGGCGTCTGCCTTGACAATCTTAGTACCCGGAAGAAAAAAGACCACCACACAAAATCAAAACGTGTGAAAAACAAGGCCCACCTAGCCTGTCTAGGATTCAAGCGTTTGGCCAACTCAAGGTAAATCAAATTCTTGTGGTCAGTAAGGACCATGACTTGATGTTTAGCTCCCTCCAACCAATGTCTCCACTCCTCAAATGCCCATTTCATGGCTAACAGTTCCCGATTCCCCACATCATAGTTGCGTTCAGATGGGGAGAACTTTCAGGAAAAGAAAGCACAGGGATTCATTTTAGATGTTACCGGATCTTTTTGGGACAAAACAGCTCCTGCACCAATCTCAGAAGCATCCACCTCTACCTGAAACGGGAGTGAGACATCAGGTTGCCGCAAAACCGGAGCAGAAGTGAACCTCCGCTTGAGCTCCTGAAAGGAAGAAACAGCCTCTGGAGACCAATTCAGCATATCAGCACCCTTCTTAGTCAAATCAGTCAATGGTTTGGCAATACCAGAAAAATTAGCTATAAATTTACGATAAAAATTAGCAAAACCCAAAACCTTCTGGAGGGCCTTCAAAGAAGTGGGCTGAACCCAATCATAAATGGCCTGTACCTTGGCCAGGTCCATTTCAATAGAAGACGGAGACAAAATATATCCCAAAAATGAAATCCTCTTTACACCAAAAAGGCATTTCGATCCCTTAACATACAGGGAATTTTACCTCAAAATCCGGAACACAGTCCGAACATGTTCCACATGAGAGTTCCAATCCCTGGAAAAGATCAAAATATCATCCAGATAGATGATCAAAAATGTATCCACAAAGTCCCGGAAAATATCATTCATGAAGCACTGGAAGACATAAGGGGCATTAGTGAGCCCAAAAGGCATCACCACAGAAAAAACACAGCTTATTACGCCTTCTGAACTCCTGACGTTGCACCCTAGACAAAACTATATCACATTGCATAGGTTCAGACATTTGTTCAACAGGTGGCAACATTTCTCGTGTACTTTTACGTTCACATAAACGCCGATCAACCTGAATGGCTAATGACATAGAATCGTCAAGACCAGAGGGAACAGGAAATCCCACCATAGTATCTTTTACGGTTTCTGACAAACCCTTCTGAAAGAGAGCTGCCAAGGCACCATCATTCCAGGTAGTAAGGACCGCCCACTTTCAGAATTTTTGACAGTATAACTCTGCAGAATCCTGACCCTGGCTCAATGCCAACAGGGCTTTCTCAGCTTGATCAATAGCATTAAGTTCATCATACAACAACCCCAAGGCTTGAAAAAATGCATCCACATTAGTTAGAATAGGATCATCAGGTGTCAAAGAAAATGCCCAATCCTTGGGATCGCCACGCAGCAAAGGGATGACAATTTTAACCTGCTGCGCAGCGCTCCCCGATGCATTAGGCTTCAAGGCAAGAAATAATTTACAATTATTCTTAAAATTCAAAAATTTAGACTGATCCCCAAAAAACACATCAGGAGTAGGAATCTTTGGTTCAGCAGCATGTGAATGAGCAAGATAGGCGGAAATTCCCCACACTTCAGCAGCCAGCTGCTCAACTCGATCAGACAATTGCTTAATCTCCATTAAGAAAATTCCTCCTACGGCCCCAGGGAAAAAGAGGAAGAAATATACATAAAAAAAATTCTGACACTTTTTTTTTTCTTTACAATTCTTTCCTGCTATTGAGTACCCTAGAATCTACGGTATGGCTGGTGATTCTGTTATGAATGAGTCACCGGAGGAGGAAAAAACAAAAATACAAGCTAAGTCCAGAAAACCGGAGAGGTTGGTAGCTAGCGGATTGCAGACCCCTAATCCTATTCACAACAACTAACAGTAGCCGTGGGGTGTTCCTACGGTGGTCCTAGTCACCTCGTTCACAGCCGGAGAACTAAATAAACCTAAAGAAAGAAAGGGGAAATCTAAACTGCCCCAGAGCAGACCCCAAAGCAATAGACGGCCCCCAACATGTATTGACGGTGAAAACAGATGAAAACACAAACACAGACAGAAAGACAGGCTGAGCAAACGATGGGGCCCTCACTAACTAGATATGACAGGAAAGAAAAGCAACTGTCTGCAATCACGCAAAAACCCTGCCAAAAATAATGTCCAGCACATCTGATAGAAAAGGCCCTGAAGTCACTAGACTTCAAAATCACTATATCAGCACTCAGGTATATTCTGAAAACAGAGCAAAGAGATCAACTGATCAGAGACAAAAATGGAGTTCAGCCAGTCCCAACCAGGGCTGGCTGAACACAAACACTAAGTAAACCAGACAAAATCTCATGGAACAATAGCAAAGCAAAAACTTAGCTTTAGTAGACAGGACTAAACTGGAGGCCAGAGCTCAGAGCAGAAAGGATCACCAGCAACCCAGCAGGGCGTCGGCAGCCTTATATCCACTCAGAGATTCCGGATGTCCAATCACACTCCACCTGTTCAGATGACAGGTTGTTCGCATCCAAATAAATTTCACTACCTCCTTTCACCAGCAGAGGGAGTTCATCGGACATCAAAGGTGAAGGAGAAAATGAGCTCATAACAGTACCTCCCCCTTGAGGAGGGGTCATCGAATTCTCATCCACGCCACCAGGGCGATCAGGATGGGCCCGATGAAAAGCACGAACCAATCTTTCGGCATGAATATCGGATGCAGAGACCCAGGAATTATCCTCCTGTCCATAACCCTTCCACTTAACCAAATACTGGAGTCTCCGTGTAGCCAGATGAGAATCCAGTATCTTCTCATCCTCATACTCCACATTACCTTCAACCAATACAGGATCAGGAGGTGCCACTACAGGAACTACTGGCTCAACAAGCCTCTTTAACAGAGACTTATGAAACACGTTATGGATCTTGAATGTAACAGGAAGAGCCAATCGAAAAGAGACCGTATTAAGAAACTCCAAAATTTTGTAAGGTCCAATAAATCTAGGTTTAAACTTTGGAGAAGCCACCTTCATAGAGATATTCTTTGATGACAACCAAACCATATCACCCACCTTAAACCGGGGACCAATGGTCCTCTGCCGGTTGGATAACCGCTGGGCCTTTTCCTTTGAGAGAGACAACTTATTCACCACTTGGTCCCAGATCTGGTGCATTCTCTCCACCACAGTGTCAACACCTGGGCAGGCAGAAGACTCCACCTGCCCTGAAGAGAATCGAGGATGAAACCCAAAGTTACAATAAAAGGTGACATCAAAGTGGCAGAACTAGCTCTATTATTTAAAGCAAATTCGGCCAAGGGCAAAAATGAAACCCAATCATCCTGATCAGCAGAAATAAAACATCTCAAATAAGACTCCAAAGTCTGGTTTGTTCTCTCCGTCTGCCCATTGGTCTGAGGGTGAAACGCAGAGGAGAAGGACAACTGAATTCCCAGCTTGGAACAAAAAGTCCTCCAATATCTAGAAACAAGCTGAACTCCTCTGTCAGACACAATGTTCTCAGGAATCCCATGCAAGCGAACCACCTGTTGCAAAAACAAGGGCACCAACTCTGAGGAAGATGGCAACTTAGGGAGTGGTACAAGATGGACCATCTTAGAGAATCTATCACAAATCACCCAAATAACAGTCATTCTCTGAGAGACAGGCATATCAGAAATAAAATCCATTGAAATATGGGTCCATGGCCTCCTGGGCACCGGCAAAGGCATCAACAACCCACTAGAGCGAGAACAAGGTTTAGACCGGGAGCAAGTCCCACAGGACTGCACAAAATTCCTGACATCACGAGACAAGGCAGGCCACCAAAAAGACCGACTTACCAAATCTCTAGTACCAAAAATACCTGGATGACCAGCCAATGCGGAGCAATGAACTTCAGACATTACTCTCTTCTTCCACTGGTCAGGAACATACAATTTTCCAATGGGAGAGCGCTCAGGTTTGTCCTCCTGAAACTCTTCCAGAGCATGTCTCAAATCGGGCGAGATGGCAGAAAGAACTACCCCCTCACCTAACATGGTAGCAGGCTTGGTCACAATAGGAGAATCAGCAAAGAAGCTCCTAGAGAGGGCGTCTGCCTTGACAATCTTAGTGCCCGGAAGAAAAGAGACCACAAAATCAAAACGTGTGAAAAACAAGGCCCACCTAGCCTGTCTAGGATTCAAGCGTTTGGCCGACTCAAGGTAAATCAAATTCTTGTGGTCAGTAAGGACCACGACTTGATGTTTAGCTCCCTCCAACCAATGTCTCCACTCCTCAAATGCCCATTTCATGGCTAACAGTTCCCGATTCCCCACATCATAGTTGCGTTCGGATGGGGAGAACTTTCAGGAAAAGAAAGCACAGGGATTCATTTTAGATGTTACCGGATCTTTTTGGGACAAAACAGCTCCTGCACCAATCTCAGAACCGTCCACCTCTACCTGAAACGGGAGTGAGACATCAGGTTGCCGCAAAACCGGAGCAGAAGTGAACCTCCGCTTGAGCTCCTGAAAGGAAGAAACAGCCTCTGGAGACCAATTCAGCATATTAGCACCCTTCTTAGTCAAATCAGTCAATGGTTTGGCAATACCAGAAAAATTAGCTATAAATTTACGATAAAAATGAGCAAAACCCAAAACCTTCTGGAGGGCCTTCAAAGAAGTGGGCTGAACCCAATCATAAATGGCCTGTACCTTGGCCAGGTCCATTTCAATAGTTCACGGAGACAAAATAAATCCCAAAGATGAAATCCTCTGTACACCAAAAAGGCATTTCGATCCCTTAACATACAGGGAATTCTCCCTCAAAATCCGGAACACAGTCCGAACATGTTCCACATGAGAGTCCCAATCCCTGGAAAAGATCAAAATATCATCCAGATAGATGATCAAAAATGTATCCACAAAGTCCCGGAAAATATCATTCATGAAGCACTGGAAGACATAAGGGGCATTAGTGAGCCCAAAAGGCATCACCACAGAAAAAACACAGCTTATTACGCCTTCTGAACTCCTGATGTTGCACCCTAGACAAAACTCTATCACATTGCATAGGTTCAGACATTTGTTCAACAGGTGGCAACATTTCTCGTGTACTTTTACGTTCACGTAAACGCCGATCAACCTTAAAGGCTAATGACATAGAATCGTCAAGACCAGAGGGAACAGGAAATCCCACCATAGTATCTTTTACGGTTTCTGACAAACCCTTCTGAAAGAGAGCTGCCAAGGCACCATCATTCCAGGTAGTAAGGACCGCCCACTTTCGGAATTTTTGACAGTATAACTGCAGAATCCTGACCCTGGCTCAATGCCAACAGGGCTTTCTCAGCTTGATCAATAGCATTAAGTTCATCATACAACAACCCCAAGGCTTGAAAAAATGCATCCACATTAGTTAGAATAGGATCATCAGGTGTCAAAGAAAACGCCCAATCCTGGGGATCGCCGCGCAGCAAAGGGATGACAATTTTAACCTGCTGCGCAGAGCTCCCCGATGCATTAGGCTTCAAGGCAAGAAATAATTTACAATTATTCTTAAAATTCAAAATTTTAGACCGATCCCCAAAAAACACATCAGGAGTAGGAATCTTTGGTTCAGCAGCATGTGAATGAGCAAGATAGGCGGAAATTCCCCGCACTTCAGCAGCCAGCTGCTCCACTCGATCAGACAATTGCTTAATCTCCATTAAGAAAATTCCTCCTACGGCCCCAGAGAAAAAGAGGAAGAAATATACATAAAAAAAATTCTGACACTTTTTTTTTTTTCTTTACAATTCTTTCCTGCTATTGAGTACCCTAGAATCTGCGGTATGGCTGGTGATTCTGTTATGAATGAGTCACCGGAGGAGGAAAAAACAAAAATACAAGCTAAGTCCAGAAAACCGGAGAGGTTGGTAGCTAGCGGATTGCAGACCCCTGATCCTATTCACAACAACTAACAGTAGCCGTGGGGTGTTCCTACGGTGGTCCTAGACACCTCGTTCACAGCCGGAGAACTAAATAAACCTAAAGAAAGAATGGGGAAATCTAAACTGCCCCAGAGCAGACCCCAAAGCAATAGACAGCCCCCAACATGTATTGATGGTGAAAACAGATGAAAACACAAACACAGACATAAAGACAGGCTGAGCAAATGATGGGGCCCTCACTAACTAGATAGGACAGGAAAGAAAAGCAACTGTCTGCAATCACGCAAAAACCCTGCCAAAAATAATGTCCAACATGTCTGATAGAAAAGGTCCTGAAGTCACTAGACTTCAAAATCACTATATCAGCACTCAGGTATATTCTGAAAACAGAGCAAAGCGATCAACTGATCAGAGACAAAAATGGAGTTCAGCCAGTCCCAACCAGGGCTGGCTGAACACTAAACACTAAGTAAACCAGACAAAATCTCATGGAACAATAGCAGAGCAAAAACTTAGCTTTTGTAGACAGGACTAAACTGAAGGCCAGAGCTCAGAGCAGAAAGGATCACCAGCAACCCAGCAGGGCGTCTGCGGCCTTATATCCACTCAGAGATTCCGGATGTCTAATCACACTCCACCTGTTCAGATGACAGGTTTTTCCCATCCAAATCAATTTCACTACCTCCTTTCACCAGCAGAGGGAGTTCATCGGACATCAAAGGTGAAGGAGAAAATGAGCTCTTAACAGCGTGGCAAGGTCAGGTACAGGGTTTGTGCGTGACTGGAGGGATGTGGATTTGCCAGAAAGTTCTCCTCCACCCAGCACTCGCAGTGCATTATTGACACCTGGAACATTGGCCCACATGTGTGATTATGCCTTGCAGATCCTAAAAAGGGACCCCCGCATTGCCAAAATGATGGACAATGACTACTACTGGTTGGCCAGCATCCTGGATCCACGCTATAAAGGCAAATTCCAAAACATCATGCCACAGGAGAACCTATAGCTAATATTGGCTAACAAACAAGCAACTTTGGTAAACCGTTTGTTTGAGGCATTGCCAACACACAGCAGCAGTGATGGTTCTCCCACGAGCCGTAGGGGGCAACATGGAAGAGGTGTTCGTAGTGCACACATCCAAAGTGGCGTTGGAGACAGGGGTTTCATGACCATTTTGTGGACTGATTTTTCAAGTACCGCTCACACGACTGCTAATACTGCATCGATTGAAAGTGACAGGAGACAGCAGTTGTCAACTATGGTTACAAACTACTTCTCCTCCCATATCGATGTTCTCCCTCACAGGTCATTCCCCTTTGACTATTGGGCCTGTAAACTGGACACCTGGCCTGAATTGGCACAATATGCCTTACAGGAGCTCGCTTGCCCTGCTGCTAGTGTGCTATCCGAAAGAGTCTTCAGTGCTGCTGGATCAATCCTGACAGAAAAAAGGACCCGTCTGTTGACCCAAAATGTTGATGATTTAACCTTCATTAAAATGAACCATGCATGAGTTTCAAAGGATTTTGTCCCACCTTCCCCTGATGACACATAGGTTGCCAGAAAAATGGCTCGCTTTTGTCCTCCTCTTCCTCGGACTTCTCCAATTACTCCATTTGCAGCTGCTGAATGTCCAACATCAACATATGCCATTTTTTCAACCTCTCTAACTGGGCTGCCTCCCTTCCCAGGGCAGGGGTCACCACCTGGCGCATGCACCCATGTGAGTGCCATTGCCTTGGACAGGTGGGTGGACCCACTCTTGGGCGATGGCACTGGCACAGGTTACCTCATAGTACAATCAAGTGTCTCTGATGGTGGGGGTGCATATCCGCCGTCAGACACACCGGCGTACTATGCGGGCCCCTGTGCCAGTACCGCCTCCCACAAGTGGGCCCCCCTGCTTGCTCAGGGCCCCAGCACTTGCAATACTTACCTCTCCCTGCTCCACCGCTGTGTAGTCTGGGCTGTTAAATCCTTCACTGGGACTGCCACTACAATTTTGGTGAACTGATAGATGACCATGTCTACATCTCTCCCTGTGATCACAATTTGATGGAAATGAGTAACGGTGATGGGATCCACGGTACTGCGTTACAGCAACCCTTTCTTCACAAAGAACTGTTTTCGCTGTCTCCACAGACAAAGTAATTGAGGGTCAGCATCGCCTCTGAGAATTCTGCCGGGAGTTTATCCCATGATTATTAATTCCAAAATTTCTGCAGTCACTCGACTTTACTTTTATCCGTCTTATTTCCTCTTGCGGAGAGTCTGGACTAAGCAGTTTCTATAGCCGAAAGCCGATGTTAAGTCCTGAACTACACTCCCCCTGCCATCTTGTGGTCAAATTTTGGTACTGCACTCCCTTTTCTGTCTTTCCCTGCTGTTACCTTTCTGTCATTGCCAATCTTCGTCACCTTCCCCACACTCCCCCTTCCTTTGTCCATTGTTGTCCCGACAAGCGTACTCCATATCTACGTCATCCTAAAGCTTTTCCACAGTCTGTTGTCGGACCGGTCGTTGGGCTAAACCCGCCACCCACGGGGGCCGAACCAAACCGGGAGCACCATGCTCTGAGGAGCCTACTGCTACTTGCCGGAGCGCACACCAAGTGACAACTTCTTTCAGGTTTGCGAGGTCCACCCGGACTACTCTACGGCATGTACCTCCCACTACTCTCCCCTTCTACTACCTTCTGTTGTCCAGTACGTGATGAAGAGGAGGATGAATGAACTCATGGAGATCAACATCCGACAATGCGGAGACACCATCACGTGTTTCTCAACGCAGTGATTCTAGAGCACTGCCCCCATCCCTTATGGGAAATATGTAAAACATGCAAAACAGAAGCCGCGGAGACACCATCACGTGTTTCTCAACGCAAGCAATGAGCAGCCAGGTCTTTGCCCGGGAAGGAACAACCACGGGAAGGGCAGTCTCCAATGAAGGAAACCACCTATGCCAAAACATGGTATCCATCCACATACAGCTGTTTCGGGGTATTGCCCCTCATCAGTGTGGAGTAGGAAACTGGCTGGTAGGAGCAATGCCTAGTAAAAAGACTATGAAGAGGAGGATGAATGAACTCATGGAGATCAACATCCGACACTGCGGAGACACCATCACGTGTTTCTCAACGCAGTGATTCTAGAGCACTGCCCCCATCCCTTATGGGAAATATGTAAAACATGCAAAACAAGCCGCGGAGACACCATCAAGTGTTTCTCAACGCAAGCAATGACCAGCCAGGTGTTTGCCCGGGAAGGAACAACCACGGGAAGGGCAGTCTCCAATGAAGGAAACCACCTATGCCAAAACATGGTATCCATCCACATACAGCTGTTTCGGGGTATTGCCCCTCATCAGTGTGGAGTAGGAAACTGGCTGGTAGGAGCAATGCCTAGTAAAAAGACTATGAAGAGGAGGATGAATGAACTCATGGAGATCAACATCCAACACTGCGGAGACACCATCACGTGTTTCTCAACACAGTGATTCTAGAGCACTGCCCCCATCCCTTATGGGAAATATGTAAAACATGCAAAGCAGAAGCCGCGGAGACACCATCACGTGTTTCTCAACGCAAGCAATGACCAGCCAGGTCTTTGCCCGGGAAGGAACAACCACGGGAAGGGCAGTCTCCAATGAAGGAAACCACCTATGCCAAAACATGGTATCCATCCACATACAGCTGTTTCGGGGTATTGCCCCTCATCAGTGTGGAGTAGGAAACTGGCTGGTAGGAGCAATGCCTAGTAAAAAGACTATAAAAAGGAGGATGAATGAACTCATGGAGATCAACATCCGACACTGCGGAGACACCATCACGTGTTTCTCAACGCAGTGATTCTAGAGCACTGCCCCCATCCCTTATGGGAAATATGGGGCAGTGACCTGGCTGGTCATTGCTTGCGTTGAGAAACACGTGATGGTGTCTCAGCGGCTTCTGTTTTGCATGTCCAGTATGCGATGACCGAGGCCTTTTGCCTACCAGGTCATCATTGGCACCCGCCCGTCCTTTTGGGTTGTCCGTGGTGTCGGGGACCTGACTGACGGACCACTGTCTGGTTCAATGTTCTTCGTCTCTTTGTCCTTTACTTCAAATAGTCATGGTTGGCGTCTTCGTCACATCTACCTCGTACCCGGGACCTGTTACACACACATTTTTCTTTTTGTTACACACACATTTTTTCTATACATACTACACATTAATTCAACTTTTAGTCTACCATTACCTCTACTTTAATAACAATAGGAGTTACTCAAACGGAGTAACCCCCCCTTTTTTTTTGTTTGTTTTTTTCTTTTTTTTTACTTTTCTTTCGACATAGCATTTTCTCACAGCATCTTTAAAACAAAATATAAGTACTCCCCCTTCCTTTAGCATTAGTACCTCCTCCCCCACATGTCCGCTATGTCAGGAGAAAAGGTCAAACAATAAAAAAACACTCTTCTTAACCTGGATGAAAAACTGTCCTCGTGGCCTGCACAACGGTGCAGCGGAATCCCGACAGTCCGGGCCATCTCCTGACAGCCGATGTCTCATCAGTAGTAAGGGGGCTCCACAGCCGTGGAGCTCCCAGGATGCAGGGAGTGTCTCTAGGGGTCCTTTTACGGGGGCTTGTGGCTTTCGGGTTCAGCAATCACAGCTACCGCATAGTAGCCGCGGGGACAGTACTCCTTGTAGTATGACACCAAGTCCCCCTCCCGCAAAGCCCGGCCGTGACGGATGGAAGTCTAGTTGATGTATACCTTCTGGCCGGTTGCGAGGTCCCGAATGAACCCGTAACCCTTCTACAGGTTGGTGTGCAGAAGTCACCCCGTAGATTGTGAAGCCGCCATGCCAGCCTCCCCTCTTTCGTGGAGCAGGTTCCAGACCTCCCACTCCCTGGCCTTTTTCTTCTGTATGACCTCCGCGACCCAGACGGAGGGTCCGTTGTAGGCCTCGGAGTCCGGTGGGCGGGACGCGGCCAGGGTTGAGAGCGGGGCAGAGGCGGCCGCAGATTCCGGCGGCCCAGCAGCCACTGGGGCCGGGCGACGGGCAGGGGCAGCAGTGGTTCACGGTGGGTAGGCCGCAGAGCCCGACAAGCAGGGCGCGGCCGACTCCGGGGGGTGACGCAGATGCGGCCGTGGGGCAGGCCGCAACCAGAGTCGCAGCTGGGACCGGAGTGGCAGCAGGCTGTGGTGGATAGGCCGCCGCAAGATGTAACATAGCAGGGATGGCCACCGGTGTGTTCCGCACTGGCGACACTGGACATGGCGCCGCCGGGCAGGGTGACTCGGGGACGTCGACAGAGGCGCCGCTCAGCTCGGCGGAGGCCGCAGAGCCCTCCGCAGCCGGGCCCACAAGAACTCAGGATGTCGCATGGGGAGGCCGGGTGGAGGGGGCTGGACGCGGAGCCGCCGGCTGAGCCGGGGGATCTCTCACCTTCCCCGGCGCCGCGGCCTCTGACAGGCCACTCCACGGCTCCTCCCGCAACTTCCGATCTTCACCTCACCGTCCGGCAGGGCTAGCCTCCAGGCTCATGGGTCCAGCGGAAAGGCCCCCAGACGATGTATTCGGTGGCTGCTCCCGCAGGGCCCGCCATTGCTCCTCCTCTCCACTCAATGTCCGGTGGGCTGTCAATGGCAGCGATTCACCTGCCCGAGGTCGTCATCCAGTCAATACTCCCGGGCCTCGTCTGTCCTGCGGTACGTCGTGTCAGGGCCACCCCCTGACTGTCTTCTCTTGTTAGTCCCCTGGTCGAGCTCTTTACCGTTCTCGGTCTTCTGTCCTGAGTCCTCCTCTGTTGAGCTCCTCCTGGGACTAGCCTAGCCTCTGGAACCCCAACCAGACCTATTTATCCCCTCTCTCACTGGGAATTTCCCTCCTGGGTTCCTATCTCCCCACCCCCCGTGACTAAGCAGTTTCTATAGCCGTAATCTGATGTTAAGTCCTGAACTACACTCCCCCCTGCCATCTTGTGGTCAAATTTCGGTACTGCACTCCCTTTTCTGTCTTTCCCTGCTGTTACCATTCTGTCATTGCCAATCTTCGTCTGTAGTGCACAAACTGTCCCCTCCTACTTCCAGTCAAGTCTGTCTGTCAAGTCACCTTCCCCACAGAGAGATGGAAGATGGGGACGACGAGGAGTCCAGAATACAGGGATTCCCTAGCGAGGAGACTTATTTAATTGTTTTAAAGGTTGGGAGCAATTTTTGGGGAGCACTTTACTCTGGAGAATGATATATGGGGCCCACCATACACTGGAGCATTCCAAAGGTGGACATCAGACACTGGAGCAGCATTTACAGGGCCCATTATGCACTGGATCATTAGAAATGGGGTCCATTTTATATGGAGCATTATTTGGGCCCATAAGACACTGCAGCTTCATCCATTGGGGCCAACATATACTGTAGCATTATGTGGAGCTCATCATATACTGTATCGAACATTATATGGGACCAGTGATTCTGCATGGTGAAATATATGGGCCTCATTACTCTGTATGGCGCACTATGCGGTGGCCATAATACTGTATGGAGTAATATACTGTCCTTTTTTGGAGCTATTGGAGAATTTAAAATGGATATCAGTCATGTGATGTAAGAAGTGAAGTATTTTTCATTGTACTATACTGCTATATCTATGCCGTATCAGAGGATCATGAATTGTGGCATGTGTTAAAGGAGCCCAGTGACACTCTTTGGCCCTAGGCCCACGAAAATCTGGAGCCAGCCTTAACCCCCCCACAACTTTAGCCAAATAACCCCCAGTTTTCAATGCCTAACAATTATTACAAAGTAAATTAAGGTTGACAAGCTTAAGTAATAAGAATTGATGTTTTTGGCATTAAAATGGGCACTGTAGGTGTGTTTCCTGTTTTCCACTCACTGCCGACTTTTCTTCCCCATTGACTTGCATTGGGTTTCGTGTTTCAGTCGGCCTTCGACTTTTCACGATAATCGGCCGATTGCGTTCGACCCGACTTTTGCAAAAATTGGGTTTCATGAAACCTGACTCGACCCGAAAAAAGGCAAAGTCGCTCATCTCTAGTTTCTATGTGTACAGGCCTAATTTATAGATTAACCTGGAGATCAGATTGTTAGACCAGCCTCTCATGTTAATATTCTAATCCTTGGTTTGTGACTGGATCGTAGCTATTTTACCAATGAATACATTATTTTCTCTTTGAACACTATTTGTGTGACCTTTCTCATAGTAAATAGTGTCATGCTGCAATTGGCGTCTCTCCAACAAAGACACCAGAATGTGTGAAATGTTTCCACTTTGTGTGTTCTCAGGAAATCCTCTTGGGTTGGGACCAGAAAGACAGACTCTTCTCAGGATAACATAGGTCATGACCTGTGTGAAAAGCTGCAGTCTAAGGACAGATGTTAATTTACTGCTGGTCATACATCCAAACTTATACATATTTCACTACAGGGACTTTGTCTGGTTATGGGACTTATTGGGGAAAGTGGAATTGCCTAATTACTCAGATGACAGCCAGGTCACCCTCAAAGAAAACTCAATGTAGCCCGAGTCTGACATGTTTCCCTTTTGTGTGCTGGTTGGCAATGGGAATGAGGCAGCATCTCTTGAAGCCATCATCCTGTTAGGAGTTGAGGAAGGCACTAATTAAAAATATAAATAAAGTGCCTTCGCCACTCGGGGTCCACCGTGCAGAAGATGTAATAACTGCTGCTAGGTGACGGCAGAGCAATCTGGAGGTAATGTGCACAGGGTTTAACGGCACCCAATGTGCACTACTCAGACTCTGTTGAACTCACAGAGTCAAATAAAGAAAATACAAAAACACTGAGTCTGTTATGAGCACAGACTGACAGCGCTACACCCGCGGTATATGGTCACAGGAGTAGCACTAGATGGCGGTACATACTCCGTCTAGACCTACCGAAAAGAATCGAGTGTAGTGCGTCGCAACTGCGAACGCACATAAAGCTGCAACTGCAGCGCAGCGAGAACTGAGCCGCTTCAAAGACACTGCTAACTAGCAGGCGCAAAGCTGACGCTAGGCTGCTGAGGCGATGGAGCAATAGCACGCTGGCGCTGATACTGGCAATAACACAAACACTCTCACAGACGTAGTATCAGAGGGTAGGGGTTTCCAATGAGTCATTCACCAGTCCATGCATCCATCAACAATCACACAGCAGCAGTATGGCTATACTAGCGCATGGCGGAACAGCCATACACGCTTTTTATAGCGAACGGGACCTTCTGGAAATCTCCAGGTCTCCAAGAGGAGCCAATGGGATCCGACACAGGACCTGAACACCTGACTCCCGAACTCCAATGGGAGTTCATCCCATGAGCATCCTCAGATGCAGGAGAAGAGGACTTAGCCTCTGGAGAGAGTTGCCGCAAAGCACTCTCATCTGCAGTCTCCTCTACAGCAGATGAAGGGCAGGAGACTGCAGAATGTGAGGATCTAGATTTCAGCAAAGGAGAGGCAGAAATCTGACTCCTAACACATCCCTGAGCTGGGCATGTCAGGGAAATCTTTGGTACTGTCCAACTCGGGGACCCAACTCTTAAAGGAGTGTTTGATACATTACTATACTTACTGTAAATCGTGTTGCTCATGAGCCGGGGGCAGACACCAGATATCCTTATTTTGCCACAAATGGGGAGTTACTATATCGTGTCACCAAGCAGAGAGGTGAGGTAATGGAGCAGATTCTGATGCCCGGGCAGTACAGACACAAAGTGTTATACCTGGTTCATACTCATGTGTTAGGTGACCATCTTGCCGTAGTCAAAACCCATTGTAGGTACTGTCTCACTGATTGTAGGTACTGTCCCACCTGCCAGCTGACCACCCCTGTGGCTCACTTCTGCAGTCCCTTAGTGCCATTACCTATCATTGAGGTCACATTTGATCGCATAGTATAACGCCTGTTCAAATCCGCCAGAGGGCATCAGTATATTGTGGTAATCCTTTACTATGCTACATGGTCTCAGGAGGCTGTATCACTATGAAACTCCTCTGTTAAGTGTATAACTTGGACGTTGGTCCATATCTTTTCCAGAACGGGGGTTGTCTAAGGAGATCCTTATGCACCAAGTGATTCCATTCATGTCAAAGCTGATGAGAGAGTTGTGCAAAACCCTGCAAATTACACAATTCAGGATCTTATAGTCCGGTGGAAAGGTTTAATAAACCTTTGAAGGCAATGCTTAAGAAGAACATAGAGAACGACAGTGTCACACTGCTGCTATGCAGGTAGATGCAGCTCCACAAGATGGCAAAAGAATGGAGAGAGGACTGGATACAGCAGGAGCAGACCTGCAGCACAGCAGCGAGGCCACCACTAGGTGGCAGTGGAATAGTAAAACAAGCTGAGTCGATATTAGACTGTAGCGCAGTACAAAAGGAATAAACAAGCACAGAGTCAGAAACAAGCCAAATGGGTCAATACCAGTCAGAATCAGATATGCCAAAGAAAATATACAAAACAGCAGATCAGAGTCTAAGCGAAGTCAAGTACCAGGGAATCCAGATGCGAAAGGGGAACACAGAGGTGGGACGGGAAGAGGGGAATAAGCAGACACGGGTACAGTGTCATGATCCAGATCAGGGTTGGAGTCCTGTTTTTCCTTTTTCCCGGTCTGGTCATGAAGGGGTTAACCTTTCTCAGCCTCAGTCTGGGTTCAGGTTTGCTATTTATTGCTGCTGCTTCCTGCAGGCGATGTCAGTTATAGTTCTTGCCTAGGGCTGCTGTAGGTGACTCTGATTGCTCTGATTGGTCCTGCTACATTTGCTATCTGATCCTGTGTCTCTGTTTTCCCCTATTCCCATCCTGACTCAGTGTTTCTCTTTAGTGTGCTGACTCCCTGGTTTTGACTTGGCTTGCATCCTGACCTGCTTCTGTCTATTGTCTTTGTCTTATCTGCTTCCGACCATTGCTGATTCCTTCGCTTGTCCCTGACCATGAGTTTGCTTAATCCTTTGGTACTGCGCTACAGTTTAGGATTTGACCCTGCTAGTTTGACTACTCTGCTGCCACCTGTGGTAGCCTTGCTGCTGCACTGCAGGCAAGCTCTGCTTAGGTGCAGTCCTGCTTCCACTCTACTGCCATCTTGTGGAGCCTTCACCTCCCTGCATCGCAGCTGCATGATATACAGTCAGCAAAAGCAGCAGTATGAATCAGGGTATGCAGAGTTAGCTACACACGCCGTAGGCAGAAACTATAACTGACATCGCCTGCAGGATGCAGTGGAGAGAAATGGCCAACCTGACGCCAGAACGAGGCAGAGAAAATTTAACCCTTGACATGATCAAACCAGGAAAGAGAGACAGGATACAAAACCTGGCCTGGATCATGACAGCACCCTCCTCTCAAGGGGGGCCACCGGATCCCCAGGCTTCCCAGGATAACGGGCGTGAAAGGCCGGAAGCAGGCGATCAGCATGGACAGCTCGCACCGGGACCAATGATCGATCCTCAGGGCCGTAACCCCTCCAATGAACCAAATACTAAAGTGAACAGCGGACCATGAGAGAATCCACAATCCATTCTACTTCATACTCAGTCTGACCATCCAAAGAGACAGGGGATGGAAGGGATAGAGACTTAACAGTGGGAGGTACAAATGACTTCAGGAGGGACTTATGGAACACATTGGGAATACAAAACGACGAAGGTAAGTGTAAATGAAAGGCAACTGGATTGATAACCTCAATGATTTCATAAGGACCAATAAACTTGGGACCCAGCTTAGCAGAAGGGACCTTCAACTATATGATCTTGGTAGAAAACCACAGTTTATCTCCTACCAGTTCATGTCTGCTCTGAGCCTCCCCAATGTTCTTCTTGACTTCCCTCCAAACCTCCCCCAACCGCTGAACTGCCGAATCTGCCCCTGGACATCCTGAATCCAACCTGGAAAATCTCCAAAACGTGGATGAAAACAGTAGTTAAAAAAGAACAGAGAGGTGCCAGTGGACTGATTAATCCAATTATTAAACGCAAACTCAGCCACGGGCAATAAAGAGCACCAATCATCCTGCTGAGACGTGGCAAGACACAGCAAAATTTGTTCAAGTGAATGATTGGTCCTCTCCGTCTGACCGTTGGTCTCGGGATGGTAGGCCGAGGAGAAGGTCAGGCAAATATCCAACCTTTTACAAAAAGTCCTCCAAAATCTGTACACAAATTGTACCCCCCATCAGAAACCACACTCAGAGGCATACCATGTAACCGCATGACATGCTCCACAAACAACTTAGTGTCTCAGCTTTAGACAGTCCTGCCAAAGGTACAAAATGCGCCTGCTTACGGAATCTGTCAACCACCACCCAGACCACAGTTTTACCATTGGCAGGAGGGAGATCGGTGATAACATCCATGGAAAAATGAGTCCAAGGTCTATCTGGAATTGGCAATGGCACCAATTCCCCGGCCGGCCGGTTATGGGAGACATTAGCACAAGCACACGTATCAAAAGCAGACACAAACATGGCGACATCAGAGGCCGTAGAGAACGACCAAAACAACCTAGCAATAGCTCTCCGGGTGGCCGAGATGCCAAGATGCCCACTGAGAGCAGAATTGTGAAACTCTCGAAGCACCCTCAACCGTTATTGAACAGGAACGAAGAGCTTATTATCAGGCAAAGATGGAGGAGCAAGAGATTGAGACTCACAAATCTCTTGCTCCAATTCCTAGGACACCGCAGCAATGACCACCCTGTGCTGAAGGATGGAGAAAGGAGGTTCGGGAGGTGATATCGGATCCAAGCTGCGAGATAAGGCATTAGCCTTGACATTCTTGGAACCAGATCGAAAGGTGATGGAAAAATGAAAGCGTGAAAAAAAGCCACCACCACGATTGTCTAGGAGTCAAACGTTTAGCAGACTCAGTGTAGGACAAACTCTTGGGGTCTGTAATCACCGTGATTCAATGAACAGCCCCTCCAAAAGGTGCATCCATTCTTCAAAAGCCAGTTTTATGGCCAATAACTCCTGATTCCCGACATCGTAATTTCTCTCAACAGTAGAAAATTTCTTTGAGAAAAAGGCACAAGGTCTTAAGTTAGCTAAAGTGATGGGTCCTTGGGACAATACCGCCTCCACCCCCACCTCTGATGCATCCACTTCAACAATGAACGGTTAAGATGGATTGGGCTGGATCAACACAGGGGCAGACATAAAACATTCTTTTAATGAAGAAAAAGCCGCCACTGCTGGAGCAGACCAGTTTTTGAGATCAGCCCCCTTCCGAGTGAAGTCAGTAAGGGGCTTGATGACCTGAGAAAACCCCTTAATGAATTTATCGTAATAATTGGCAAAACTCAAAAAGCACTGAAGACCCTTAAGATCTCAGGGTTGTACCCAACCAACAATGGCCTGTACCTTTCCATACGAAACCCCTTGGCAGACAAGATGAACCCCAGAAAGGACAACTCCTGGATGAAAAATGAGCACTTTTCAGGCTAGCAAGCAGAGAGTTCTCCCGTAGCGTCTGAAGAACTGCACGTAGAAGATCCATGTGAGCCTGTTTGTCAGATGAAAATACAAGAATATTGACTAAATAAACCACCATAAAGCACCCAATGAAGTCAGCAAAAACATGGTTAATAAAATTCTGAAAAACTGCTGTCGTATTTGTGAGACCAACGGGCACGACCAAATTCTCAAACTAACCCTCAAAGGTGAGAAATGCCATTTTCCACTCATCCCAATCCCGAATACGGAAAATGTTATACGCTCCCCTGAGGTCCAACTTAGAAAATCACTTGGCCCCAGATAATTGGTTGTACAGATCAGGAATGAGCGGGAGTGGATAGGTATTTCTCTCCGTAGTTTTATTTAATTCCCGAAAATCGAGGCAAGGGCGTAAACCACCATCTTCTTTTAGCAAAAAAGAATCCAGCCATCACTGGAGAGACAGAGGGATGGATGTAACCTTCACATAGGCTTTCTGAGATATACTCCTTCAAAGCGGTTCGCTCCGGGTCGGAGAGGTTGTACAGACGGGCCTTAGGAAATTTAGCACTCGGAATCAGATTAATCTCACAAAAGAGCAGTGTGGCGGTAAGACCTCAGCCTCCTTTTCAGAAAATAAATCCTCAAAATCCTTCAGGTACTCCCGAATACCTTCCATATTAACGGATGACACAAGTGCAGTAGAAAGACAACCCTTAAAACAATTAGGAACCCATTTTACAATATCCCGAGATTCCCAGTCTATAACAGGGTTATTTAACTGTTACCAAGGAAATCCCAACATCAGTCCCACTGGAAGGTTGTCCAGTACATAACATGAGATATGTTCCTGATGCAAGGAACCCACCTTGAGGAGGAACTCCTCTGAGTCAAAATTAACAACATTCTTAACCAGCAGTGTTTTGTCAAAGGCAATAATATGAATTGGAGTCTTAAGCCTAATTGACCCTAACTTACACTTGGTCACCAAGTTAGAGTCAATAAAGTTCCAGTTCATGGACGACCCACAATCCACAAAAGCTGAAGTGGACATATAGCAACTCCCACAACAAAGTTCCACCTCCAACAATATTCTTTGAAATGAGGAAAAAGGTACCTGAGAGTCTGGATGACCTCCTCGTCAATCACCCAGACTCGGCAGCTTGTTAGTCAGTAGGTGAGAGGGGCAGTCTTTTATCCAATGACCAGGATCTCCACAATAAAAACAAGATCTCCCCTCCTCTCCTTTTCTTGAGGTTGGTAGCCCCAACCTCCATAGGCTCCATGTGAGTTACCACATCAGAGTTAGCCGGATGAAACGGAATCTCTCGCTGTATTACACTTCTCTCCCGCGGCCTTCGATCCATATGAATGGCCTGAGTCATAACCCCCTCCAAGGAGCTGGGTGCCGAAAGGAGAGCCAAAGCGTCCTTAAGATGATCCGACAGTCCCCTCCTGAATTGGCATCTTAGCGCAGAGTTGTCCCAGGTCACTTCGGAGGACCATCGCCTATACTCTGAGCAATACCATTCGGCAGTGAGTTTACCCTTGGAGAGACCCATGATTGTGTTCTCTGGCACCCTGACCTGGTCTGGTTAGTCAAAAATCAGTCCTAAGGCCTCAAAGAACCTATCCACCAACACATGTTCAGGGGCAGAAGCAGGTAAAGAGAAAGCCCATGATTGGGGACCCTCCCACAGTAACAAAATAATTATCCCCACCTATTGACTCTCGTCTCCAGAAGATCGGGGTCTAAGAGAGAACAGCAGCTTACAACTCTCCCTGAACATAAAGAATTTCTCCTTTTCTCTGGATCTACAAGGTCAGAGTGCTTACAGGTAGATTGGGAACTAGAACACTGAAGGGTTTTAACAGTCACAAAAAGCTCCCTCTGTAGTCAGTTATGGGAGGTGGCCAGGGCCCTATGTTCCACAGACAAATCCTGCATCGTTAGCGTCAGACTAGACATCTGATCCGCTTAGGTACTGAGCGGATCCATAAACAGAGAAGCAAGGAAAAAAACTGTCTGCGGTCAGTTATAATGTCACACTGCTGCTATGCAGGTAGATGCAGCTCCACTAGATGGCAATAGAGTGGAGAGAACACTGCACACAGCAGGAGCAGAAATGCAGTGCAGCAGAGAGGCCACCACCAAGTGGCAGAGGAATAGTAAAACAAGCCGAGTTGATATTAGACTGTTGCGCAGTACAAAAGGAATAAACAAGCCCAGAGTCAGAAACAAGCCAAATGGGTCAATACCAGTCAGGAGCAGATATGCCAAAGACAAGAGGCAAAAGTAGGTCAGAGTCTAAGCCAAGTCAAGTACCAGGTAATCCAGACACAAAAGCGAAACACAGAGTCGGGACGGGAAGAGGGGAATAAACAGACACGGGTACAGTCAGCAAAAGCAGCAGGACGAATCAGGGTATGCAGAGTCAGCTACACACGCCATAGGCAGAAACTATAACTGACACCGCCTGCAGGATGCAGTGGAGAGAAATAGCCAACCTGACACCAGAATGAAGCATAGAAAAGTTAACCCTTGACATGATCAGACCGGGAAAAAGAGACATGATACAAAATCCGGCCTGGATCATGATAGACAGCTTAGACTGGGACTGTTTACTGCTGCACCTACAGTGTGTCCGTAAAGTCTTGGTGCACTTTTTGTGCCCTTTCTCTGGCCCAATCATATCAAGCCTGTTCATGAGGAAAGATAACAAGAACCAATCAAACAACACAAACTCATTTAAGCTGTTGCTGAGCCCCCAGTCAGAGTCACCCCTGATAAACTGAACTCTGATTAATACACTGCCAGGTCTGTGACATCACACACTCCACTATCTTTTGGATATGTGTAGGGCAACAAATGGAGCCCACATCAAACTGCACTGTATAGGTATGAAACTAGGAGAGTTTTTCTTTTATTTGGAGCAAAATTCATATTTCTATCATCTTTTGTTGCTTTCCAGTGACTGGTCAAATGTGCACCATGACTTTACGGACACACTGCATTATTCTTCATCAGAAAGTCCCACATGCCTCTATAAGGTTTTCCCTGTTTAAGCTTTTGTATGGCCAATACCCCCATGGACTCTTAGATATAGTGAAGGAGACCTGGGAAGCAGAGGCTATACCCTACAGGAGCATGATCAAGCATGTCACCCAAATGCAAGAAAGGATTGCTGAAGTGATGCCCATCGTGAGAGAGAACCTCCTTCAGGCTCAAGAGGTGCAGTCATGGGTGTGCAACTGATCGGCAAAGGTGAGACAGTTCAGCTCTGAAGATTGGGTGCTAATACTGGTAACCATGGTAGAGAGCAAATTTCTGGCCAGATGGCAATGCCTCTAAGACGTGGTCAAAAACATTGGTGAGCTCAATTACAAGGTCCAACCGATGAGAAGGAAACATTACCAGGTGTACCACATCAATCTGATCAAGCTATAGCAAGATAGGGAAGCCATGGAAGCTCCATGTTTGTGGGCTAAGTCCAAAAAAAGTGAAAGCTATCAAAGTGGTAGAGCTGCTATCACCTACCCAAAGCAGCAGTTCAGAGAATTGCTTTAATCAGAACAGAGACCTGTTTTGTAGTTGCCAGGTTGTACTCAGCCTCATTTGAGGGTGAATTTAGAGTCATATCGGATTCCCAAAGCCCACCAAGAGCTTATCATGAAGGAGGTGAAATGAATGTTGAACCTAAAAGTCATTGAAGAGTCCAAGAGTGGCTGGTCCAGTCCCATTGTCTTGGTACTAAAACCAGTTAGAGAATGGCAGTTCTGCAATGACTACTGGAAGATGAGTGAATTCTCTAAATTGGACACATATCCACTGCCCTGTGTTGACGAGTTCACTGAAAGGCTAGGGTCAACACAGTACATTACCACTCTGGACCTCACAAAAAGGTATTGGCAGATTCGACTCTCCAAGAATGCCAAGGAGAAGACGGCCTTTTCAAAGCTATATGTTTATTTTCAGTATGTCAGGATGCCATTTGGGTTGCAAGGAGCCCCCGCCATCTTCCTGAGAGACATGGATAGAATCTTAGCTACCCACAAGAAGTACACAGCAGCCTACTTGGATGGCATAGTGATTTTCAGACAGGATTGGGGAAGCCATCGAGGCAAAGTCCAGGCGGTATTTGATGCTTTAAGGAAGGGGTTTTTTCCATCAACTCGAAGAAATGTGCCATGGGAATGGAAAAAACCTTGGGATATGTTGTATGCAGGGTCGAGATCAAGTTCCAAGTGACTAAGGTTGATGCAAACCAGAATTGTCCAAAACCACTTTCAAAGAATCAGGTTAGAGCATTTCTGCGCATCGTGGATTACTACAGTTGATTCATCCCTAACTTTGCCATGATAGCGGCACCTCTGACAGACCACATTAAGAGTACGAAACTGCTATAGCCAAGTGATCTCCAGAAGCTGAGACAGCATTCCAGGAACTGAAGCTAGCCTTGTGTAAACAGCCAGTGTTCGTGCCTCCTGACTTCTCAAAAGAGTTTGTGGTCCAGACGCACTCATCAGATATCGGATTAGGTGCCGTCTTGTCTCAGGAAGTGAATGGCAAAGAACAATGTAATAATGTACGGAAGTTGAAAACTGTCTCCTTGTGAGAAAAACTACTATACCATGGAAAAGGAACGTTTGGCCATCAAGTGGGCGTTGGACACGTTACGATACTACCTTTTAGGCAGGAGGTTTAGGTTAGTTTCAGACCCACTGAGGTGAATGTGGGAGAAGAACGTGAACAATGCTCGAGTGACCAAGTGTTCCTAGCACTTCAGTATTCTAGCTTCCATGTAGAGCATAGGCCAGGAAAATTACATGGTAATACGGATGCCCTATCAAAGATTCACTGTTTGATGGTGGAAGGTACCAAGTACCCCTGGCTTTGGGCTGAGGAGGGCAGTATGTAAGATGGCCACCGGACAATTCCTCAAGTGGAGATATGTATTATTGAGGCTGGTAGCCACAGTGATATAAGCCTGGAAAAGCAGTCCCCAGCACGTACAGTGGTGAGAGAGTTAATAGGACATGTCTAGGACCAGGTTTACATGTAGTCAGAGAGATGGGTTACACTGAGTGGTCATATATACCCACCTCAGGATACAGTACAGCAGATATAAGGAAGTCCAGCTGTATCATTAGGGCACAGTGTGTGCAAGGTGAAAAGACCTTTCTTGTATAGCTGCTGATAGAGGTGAAGGTCTGACGTTTAAATGGGTGAGCCCGTGCTATATGTGGGCTGTTTATTTTCCATTTTGGTTCTGTTTTACCTTTTATACCCAGAAGAGACAGTTTTGAAAAACTGGATGGTGTATGGACATTTTATAAACCGCTTTTTTATTTTGAACCAATGAACTGGATTCTTGTGTGTGTACCAACGTCTACCAGAGAGCCAATCCCTTTCAATTGCCAATGTGTTAAGTAAAGAATGCCTGACCAATTCAACTCCCTCCTCTGTTATTACATTTACAATTGTGTATTTTTTCATGAACTTTTTTGTTCAGAATAGTCATTATTTTTTTAAAACCATAAAAAACCTTTTCCACTAAATAATTTAATCAAATTGCCCTGTTCTTCCAAAAAAATGTTTTATGGTTTCACATATGTCTTGCACTGTATTGCCACGCTTGCAAGGTAACAGCAAAGCTGAACTTTGGGTCCTGAAAAACGCAGCAAAAAATCAGCAAGTAAACCAGCAAAACCTGTTTCTGTCTGCAGCTTTTTTATTGCTATGAAATCAGGTTTTGCGTGGAGAAAAAAAGCAGCAAAAAAGCAATGTGTGAACATAACCTATTTCTTTCTTTCACCAGTGAACCTTGAATGAAGCCTTAGAGTGTTGTATCTTATACTGTATATACAACATATACAGTATGCTCCCACAGGTTTTAGTTTAGAAGTGCTTACATGATAATGAGTCCTGTTTAATCTATTAGGCAGGATGCCTTCACGGGTAATAAATCATAGGACAAAGTACGTGTACAATGATCTGAAATCTCATGATGGCATTTTGTATGCCAGCAATGCTTGACGAGCATTGGGCAGGGCAGCTTAGAAGTAAGCAGGAGCCACAGTACTTTACATGAGAATTAAAATCATTGTTTGTCTAATTTTGATATTTTTTGTACGCAAATTAGTGTAATAAAAATAAGGAAATTTTGGCAAAATGATGTAACAAAAAAAATCAACTAAAAGACCTAAATAGTTTTGAAACACTATTCTTATCTATATCACCGTAGTAAAAAATAGTAAACTTTCATTTCATGTTGTTTTATTATTGTGCAAAATTGTCCAAAATCACGTCTGCCAGTTGTAAAAATATGTGAACCTTAGCTTTCAGTATCTGGTGTCTTGTGCAGCAATAACCGCATCTGAACATTTCTAATATAGAAAAGAATGGAGTACTATACAATTTATACAAATATCAAAATTTTATTTCATCTTCTAAATACAAAATGTAAGAGAATTTCAATAATAGCATCAAGGATAAAAATCTAGTATAAAAACCTAGGACGTGAGTATACGAAACAACCTATATGTAGTCACAATGGACAATAGCTGGAAGTAATCCTCAAGCTAACCCTGATTAAGAGTTATCATATGTTTAATTCACAAAAAATGGTATAAAAGCAATCACTAATTAGTAATATTTTTTCCCAGAAAAATAGAAAAGAAAGTGGTGAATATTACATGCAATGTCTAATATACTTGATGTGAATAATTAGAAACAATTCCACTTCAATGGGAAATAATCTCTAATATCATAGTGGAATTTCAAATTTAAGACACAAAAAGCATACGGTATGTCATTAGCTGGTGTACTTACCCATGTTGTGCAGGTTGATGTCTCACAGGATCTGGCTCATCCCGACGTGTGTTTTGCGGTCACTTTTTTGATACCCTATCTTATTATATCTTATGGCAGTGGAATTGTTTCGAATTATTCACATCAAGTATACTGGACATTACATGTAATATTCACCACTTTCCCTTCTGTTTTCTGGGAAAAAATGTTACCTATTGGTGATTGCTCTTAAACCATTTTTTGTGAATTAAACATATGATAACTCTTGATCAGGGTTAGTTTTGGGATTTCTTCCAGCTATTGTCCATTGTGACTACATATAGGTTGTTTTATATAGTCAGGTCCTAGGTTTTTATGCTACATTTTTGGGCCTTGTTGTAATTATTGAAATAATTCTCTTATATTTTGTATCTATAAAATAAAATTTTTATATTTTTATAAATTGTATAGAACTCCATTCTTTTCTGTGTTTAATATGTTATAAGAGTTTGCAATTATTATCTATCCATTTAAAACCATATGGGGATCAAAAATTGTTTTCTATAACAATATGCTCTCAGCTGTTTGGAACAAATGAATTCTCTGTGAATTTATTATTGCTAAACATTCTAATAATTGTTGATAAGTCCTGCACATCAGCTTGAAGGAATTTTATCCCATTCCTCCCTATAAAACAGATTCAACTCTGTAATGTTGGCGTTTTTTCCCATGAATTGGTCACTGCATGTCCTTCCATGACATTTCTACAGGATTAAGGTCAGTACTTTTTCAAATGCAAAGTTTTACTGATTTTATGAACAAACAGAAAAAAGTATACAGAAAATAAACAGAGTATTGGCAACTGTGCAGATAAGTATTCAAAGAAGGACACTAACTCCCACAATGCAATGATAACAAAAATATTGGAACAGCTTATGATCAAATAAATAACTAATAATTAAACAAGGCGAGTCCAAGAATTGCTTCAAGCATGAGGAAGAAAGGCTGGAGAAAACTGTGTCTACTGTGACAAGGTCATTTGCAAAGTACTGGAGGGGAGATATGTGTCACTGAAGTTGTTAGCATCAGTGATATGAACCTAGGAAAATGCTTCAGCACAGTAAAGGGGGTTTTACACATAGCAATATCGCTATAACGTCACCGATTTTGTGACGTTATAGCGATATCGCTATGTGTGATACTTACCTCCAACCGGCTCCCCCGCTGGTTATCGCTGATCGCGCGAGAATGTCCGACTCCATTTCTCGTCGGGCGCTTCCTGCTGGCGCTGACGAGCGACGCGTGGAGGCGGGTGGGGGGACGTCAGGATCGCTGTGTGTTAAAGGTGAGTATGGTGAGCTGCGTTGCTGCTGCATCGCTGTGAGGTCAGCCTGTGTGACAGCTCACTAGCGATCATTTAGCGATGCACCAGCGATCCTGACCGGGTCGGATCGCTGGTCAGATCGCTGGTGCATTGCTAAATGTAAAGGGGGCTTAAGTGCTGAGAGAGGTTAATCAGCTATGTTAAGGGCTGTGTTTTTGTGGACAGTGAAGAGTGAGTGGGTGGCTTTTCACCATATCTCCACCACAGGATGGGGTCTAGAAGGTAAATAGACAGTCTTCTGACTCACTCAGCGTTTGGTGTACCTGGAGATGAGAACTCCAGAGTCATGCTCCTTTTGAAGAGAACTGAACTGTGTGTTTTGTGATCCTGAGCGGGCAGATCCCTGCAGTCGCACAGTCTGTATGCTATTTTTTTTTGCTTTACTGCTTATGCCATACATATTTAATAAACTAATGGAAGATTTAAAGAGACATCGCTCCGGTGTCTACCTCTGTGTGCAGCCGAGTGAGCCAATCTACCACAGAGGTAGCAAGGAAGGCGAGAGAAGCGAAAAGCAGAGTAAGAAAAGGAGACAAAAAAGTAAAAGAAGAGGAACAAGTAGGGAGCGGCCAAGGAGATAGTGTCACGATCCATTTTTGGATCTGTGTCAGTTTGGGCTGCTCTGATATAAACTTTTTTCCTTTCTGGCCATCGGGGGTTATTGTCAGTTCTTGCCCCCGGTGGCCACTGGTGTTACTACACGTTTTGTGAGACAGTTATTGCTAGTGGTGACCACTCCCTCCTTCCTATATAAGGACACCTGGTACACCAGCTGACTGTTGGTAATACAGGTCCTTTGGAAACCAATCGCTCTAAAGAGAGGAGTTATCTGGAGCAGTGGTGTTGGCTTAGCAGCTTATCTGGTGCAGATACAGCAAAAAGCGGTGTTCGGGTGCCTTACTCTGCTGTCCGGTGTATGACGGCAGAGGAAGCTAAGTGTTGTTTGTTTTTCCCTGTCTGTTATTTTCCTTGGTGTTTTATTAGTACAACGGTGGGACCAGTGTCCACACTTGCCAGTTCTTTAGTAAGGGATAGGTGCAGGGCAAGTGAGGGTCCAAGGTATCCTGCTCGGCGACAGGTTGAAAGAACCTGTATAGGGAACGTCAGGAGAGTTCAGGGCACTTCCTTAGGAGAGTGCAGGAGGTGTCCATTTCCCTGTTCCCTATTGCAGGGCCCACCGTTGTAATAGTGTCCCCGGTGTCCCCTTGTTTGTCTTTGTTGGTTTTGTGACCGACCGATTGTCGGGTCGCGTCACGCAGGGCCAGTCACATCGTGACAGAGAGGAGCAAGAGGAGGGCTGGAGACTATAGGACTATAAGGAAGGCTAAGGTGTGAATAGTTATAAATGGAATTATTTTATCTTAAGATGAGTCTATAAAGAGGGACGGATAGTGAGACATACTAGTGAGGCATCCGAGTTGAACAATTTTTTTTTTTTTCCTCCTGTTTTAAAGTGCTTATCATTTCCATCTTCTTAGGAAGGAGCATCTTAAGATTTCCTATGACATGAGATGTTTTGTCAGCTTGGAAAATATGTAGCAGGATGGATTTTTAAAGCTATGTCCGGAAATAGGGAACATAAACAGCAAAACGCTTCTGACTTTTTTAGGTATTGACACCCCAGTGACCTTGAGGATCACTTTTATAACTCCTTACTTCTAGATAATGTTATCGTCTGCGGGCCATCTAAAGGGGAAATTGTGTTTCAGGGTTTTTGTTACATGAAATATTGAGAGATTCAGCTTATTTTGAAGTTGGATCACTTCCCAAAATGTGATAGATCCACATATACAGTGGGGAAAACAAGTATTTAGTCAGCCACCAATTGTGCAAGTTCTCCCACTTAAAAAGATGAGAGAGGAATGTAATTGACATCATAGGTAGACCACAACTATGAGAGTCAAAATGAGAAAACAAATCCAAAAAAATCACCTTGTCTGATTTGGCAAGATTTATTTTGCAAATTAAGGTGGAAAATAAGTATTTGGTCATTAACAAAAGTTCATCTCAATATTTTGTTCTATATCCTTTGTTGGAAATGACAGAGGTCAAACGTTTTCTGTAAGTCTTCACAAGGTTGATACACAGTGTTGGTGGTATGTTGGCCCATTCCTCCATGCAGATATCCTCTAGAGCAGTGATGTTTTGGGCCTTTCATTGGGCAACACAGACTTTCAAATCCATCTAAAGGTTTTCTATTAGGTTGAGATCAGGAGACTGGCTAGGCCACTCCATGACCTTCATATCCTTCTTACAAAGCCACTCCTTCATTGCCATGGCGGGGTGCTTGGAATCATTATCATGCTGAAAGAACCATCCACGTTTCATCTTCAATGCCCTTGCTGATGGAAGGAGGTTTGCACTCAAAATCTCACTATACATGGCCTCATTCATTCTTTCATTCACATGGATCAGTCGTCCTGGTCCCTTTGCAGGGAATCAACCCCAAAGCATGGTGTTGCCACCCCCATGCTTGACAGTAGGTATGGTGTTCTTTGGATGCAACTCAGCATTCTGTCTCCTCCAAACACAATGAGTTTTGTAGCTACCAAACAGTTCTACTTTGGTTTTATCAGACCAGAAGACATTCTCCCAGTACTCTTCTGGATAATCCAAATGCGTTCTAGCAAACTTCAGACGGGCCCAGACATGTACTGGCTTAAGCAGGGGGACACGTCTGGCACTGCAGGATCTGAGTCTCTGGTGGCACACTGTTTTATTGATGGTTGCCTTTGTTACGGTGTCCCAGCTCTATGCAGGTCATTCACTAGGTCCCCTGTGTTGTTTTGGGATTTTTGCTCACCATTCTTGTGATCATTTTCATTTCATAGGTTGAGATCTTGCGTGGCTCCCCAGATCGAGGGCGATTATCAGTGGTCTTGTATGTCTTCCATTTTCTTATTATTGCTTGAGCAGTTGATTTCATAACACCAAGCTGCTTGCCTATTGCAGATTCAGTCTTCCCAGCCAGGTGCAGGGCTACAATTTTGTTTCTGGTGTCCTTCGACAGCTCTTTGGTCTTCACCATAGTGGAGTTTGGAGTGTGACTGTTTGAGGTTGTGGACAGGTGTCTTTTATACTGATAACAAGTTCAAACAGTTGCCATTACTACAGGTAATGAGTGGTGGGCAGAGGAGCCTCTTAAAGAAGAAGTTACAGGTCTATGAGAGCCAGAAATCTTGCATGTTTTTATGTGACTAAATACTTATTTTCCACCATAATTTGCAAAATAAATCTTGCCAAATCAGACAAGGTGATTTTCTGGATTTGTTTTCTCATTTTGACTCTCATAGTTGTGGTCTACCTATGATGTCAATTACAGCCCTCTCTTATCTTTTTAAGTGGGAGAACTTGCACAATTGGTGGCTGACTAAATACTTTTTTTCCTCACTGTATATGTGAATTAGTGAGATAAATTAGGAGGTCATCAGCAAATGCAGAGCATTTGAAATATTATATGTCATGACTCTGCTGTCAGGTGTCACCAGGACCAAGGGCTCCTTCTCCTAGCTTGCCCTGTTCCCTGGATTACTTCTGATGGTGAAGACACCGGGGCCACGTACCTTGATTTAGCTCCTGAATCTGCCCTCAGTCTGTACCCTTCCTCTACCCAGGGAAGAGGGGAGTAGTAGTGTACTCTAGTACACCAATCAGACCAACAAGGTAACATGAACAGGGGAAACAGAAAATATCAGGCATACAAATATTCACTCACATAAACAACAGAGGTTAACACCGAGGAGTGGAGGATGAGGTTAAACCAAAGTAGGAGAAGCAAGGAACTATCACACACTCAAAACCTAACAGTAGTTACAGATAAATCCACCAAAAGCCTTCTCCAATAACAACCACCAACAAACTCCAGCCACGCAGTATAACCTCTGCACTGCTAAAAGAAATTTACACCATTTAATATGAAGGTGAAGTCTTCTAATCAGTGCAGGAGTAGGAGAAATTAGACGCTACGATCTTCTGGCTCCTCTCTATCGTTGTATACCAGTGACAGGTCATATTCACACGTTTAATACCGGGAGTGGAACAATCAGAGGAAAAGTATAATAGAAATATGTCACTACTTCTGTATTTTTCAGCCATTCCTGAATTTGGCTTACTAATACTGATTTCACTAACTGACCAAACACTGAAAGTGTTAATGTGGCCTTAAGGTGAGGATTTTGACAAGGTCATTGCAAAACTTTTGTAAATTGACTTGTGCGGGTTGTTGTTGTACTGCATGACACACATTCTGTTGAGATTCCACTCATGGACACGTCATGACATTTTCCTTTAGAATTTCCTAGTAAAATTTAGAATTCACTGTTTCATCAAAGATGGCCTAGCACACTGACCCAGATGAAGGCAAATGTTCCCAAACCATTATATAAAACCACATCTGTGTTTCTCCAAACTTATCACTTCTCATTTAAACCAAAGCTCTAACCTACATATACTTTTTGGTTGATTTATTATTTTTTTCAGGCTCCGATAAATATGGTAAAAAGTATTTGAAAACATTATTCTCGTATCCAAAATGTATGGTAGACATTAACACTGGTAATGTATTTGGTAGTGTGAGAGAAAAAATCTTCTGGTGGAAGATCTGCTTCTTCTGTAGTCAGCTTGTGGTGATAGGTGATTACATCAATGAAGTTGGTCTGGTGTAAGGTGACCAAGGTCAAGCTGGTTTTCCATAATGCCCGTTACTTTACAGGAAAATCGTGTCCCAGTCCCAATGTGCTGTCAGGTGTGGTGTGTAGAAAACTCACTTGTAGGCTGCAGGCCTCCGATGTTCTTGGACTTCCATCTTCCGAGGCCACCACACATAACTCAGGGGACACGCAGTTAGTTTCAACACACAAAAGCCTACTGGACAGCACGTGCATTAGATTATAATTTTGGGCACAACACTTGTTATTTCTTGTTTAATTAATACAGTACATTTTCAGCATTACTATACATTTCTCCTGGACTATCCTTACATTTACTGGCTCTGTCAGCCAAAAGGTTTTTCCATCCGGTTAAGCAATACACCCGGGATCCATTACCTTTTCTTAATACAGTTCCACATCCAACTTTCTCTGTACACCAGAGGATAAGGCACTCTACATAGTACAGGTCCTTGAGCTCCAGGTGTAGCAAGAATGTCCACAACTGATCCCAGTAAGGCCTCCCACTGCCCCAAAAGGTAGACTATTGCCCACTTCAGCTCGAACTTGACCTTGGATTATGAACTTCTTTATCACCCTGCTATCAGGAAGCAGTCCCTTTTTTACTGGAGCTTGCTAGTTCCGAACTTTTACTATGTCTGTTCCCACAGTATGTGGCTGGGCAGATCACCCTCACAACATTATCTATTGCATCACTTATATTTTACTTTACATTCCATATATTCCTGCTGCACACTATGTCTATTATACTAATAATACTTGTCCCACAGGATACATTAACTAGATTACACCTATAATGCTTACCCTATTGTCACTATCTTACGTTCTAAACTTAACCTATGTGGTAAGGCCCCGTTACACATAACGATGTCCCAGGGATCCCACCAACGATCTGACATGATGGGATCGCTGGGACATTGTTAGGCTGATCGCTGGTGAGCTGTCACAAGACAACCCCTCCAGCGATCAGGACCAGCAACGCTGGACGCTGGTTTCTAATGTAAACATCGGGTATCCTGGAGCCGCGGCTCTTGGTTACCTGCTGTTTACCTTGGAAACCGACGTACATACTGGTTTCCAAGGTAAACATCGGGTATCTAACAGCCGCGTGACTCCTGGATACCCGATGTTTACCTTGGAAACCAGCGTGTACGCCGGTTTCCAAGGTAAACAGCGGGTATCTAGGAGCCGAAGCTCCCGGATACCCGATGTTTACATTAGAAACCAGCATCTAGTGTCGCTGATCGCTGGTCTCTCTCTGCCACACGCAGCGATGCGTGCTGGCCAGCGGGAGACCAGAGATCGAAAAATGGCCCAGGCCGATCGAGCATGATCAGCGATAACCGGTGGGGGGGGCGGTCGCTGATCCCCGTCACACACAGCGATCTCGCTGGTGAGATCGCTGTGGCGTCACAAAATCAGCGATCTCGCTAGCGAGATTGCTGTGTGTGACGGGGCCTTTACTCTATACTTTATAGAATCATAGAATCATAGAATGGTAGAGTTGGAAGAGACCTCCTGGGTCATCTGGTCCAACCCCCTGCTCAAAGCAGGATTCACTAAATTATACCTGACAAACTCCCCTCTCCCGCTCTCTGACCACAACCTTCTTTCATTTTCTATCAAGAACTGCCAGGCCGCTCAAGTCACCCCCACTGTCCATACTTATAGAAACATACAGGCCATTAACACCCAGAAACTTATGAAGAACTTGCAGTCTTCATTGGCCCCTATCTCCTCCCTCTCATGTCCTGATTCTGCACTGAAGCATTACAATGAAACACTTCAAAGTGCCCTGCATGAATTTGCACCTCCTATACATAGAACAACGCAACACAGACGTGACAACCCTGTCACACCCTGCAAACACGTTTCCTGCAGCGGTGCGCCAGGTGCCCTCAACATCTGTGGAGAAAATCCAATCTACACAAAGATTTCATCCATTATCAGTTTATGCTTAGAACCTACAACACTGCCCTTCACCTCTCCAAACAAACTTATGTCAACACCCTCATCACCTCACTCTCCAATAACCCTAAACGTCTCTTTGACACTTTTCATTCTCTACTCAACCCAAGAGTGCAGGCCCCAACCACGGAGCTTCGAGCTGATGATCTGGCCAATTACTTCAAAGAAAAAATTGACCATATCCGACAGGAAATTATCTCCCAATCACCTCATACCATGCATTGTCCTCCCTACCCCACTGCATCTAGCTCACTCTCTGATTTTGAACCAGTCACAGAAGAAGAAGTAAGCAGGCTCCTTGCATCTTCTCACCCAACCACTTGCACCAGTGACCCATTTCCGTCACATCTCCTCGTCTCTTTCCCCTGCTGTCACCACTCACCTAACTAAAATATTTAACCTCTCTCTCTTCTGGTATCTTTCCCTCCTCATTTAAGCATGCCATCATACATCCACTACTTAAAAAACCATCCCTCGACCAAAACTGTGCCGCTAACTATAGACCTAAGCAAAATACAAGATACAATTGTGGGCGCACTCAGCAGTGCATGATAGCAACATCAGTGATATGGCCAGGTGCTGCTGCAGTGGAATAATGACTGCTAACTATAGACCTGTCTCTAATCTTCCCTTCATCTCTAAACTCCTGGAACGCCTGGTCCACACCCATCTGATCCGCTATATCTTTGATAACTCTCTTCTCGACCCTCTCTAATCCGGTTTCCGCTCTTTACAGTCTACTGAAACTGCCCTCACTAAAGTCTCTAATGATCTGCTAACAGCTAAATCTAATGGTCACTACTCCATGCTAATTCTCTTGGATCTCTCTGCAGCATTCGACACTGTGGATCATCAGCTCCTCCTCACTATGCTCCACTCCATTGGCATCAAGGACACCATTCTCTCCTGGTTTTCCTCCTATCTCTCTGACCGCTCCTTTACTGTATCTTTTGCTGGTTCCTCCTCCTCTCATCTTCCCCTTACTGTTGGGGTTCCTCAAGGATCTGCCCTAGGCCCCCTCCTCTTCTCTTTGTACACTGCCCCTATTGGTCAAACAATCAGTAGATTTGGTTTCCAGTACCATCTCTATGCTGACGACTCCCAATTATATGCTTCTTCTCCTGACATCATGCCTGCTTTTTTTAGAAAACACCAGAGATTGTCTAAGCGCTGTGCCTAACATCATGTCCTCGCTATATCTGAAACTGAACCTGTCAAAGACTGAACTCCTTGTGTTTCCTCCCGCTACTAATGTATCTATACCCAACATGGCCATTTCCGTGTGTGGTTCCACCATTACTCCCCAGCAACATGCCCACTGTCTTGGGGTCGTACTTGACTCTGAGCTCTCCTTAGCCCCCCACATCCGATCACTGGCTTGCTCTTGTTATCTGCACCTCAAAAGCATTTCTAGAATTCGACCTTTTCTTACTTTTGACTCCGCAAAAACTCTTACTGTTTCTCTTATTCATTCTCGTCTGAACTATTGTAACTCTCTTCTAATCGGTCTCCCTCTTACCAAACGCTCCCCCCTCAAATCTGTCCTGAATGCTGCAGCCAGGAACATATTCCTTGCCAATCGTTACACCGAGGCCTCTGCCTTGTGCCAATCATTACACTGGCTACCCGTCCACTCCAGAATCCAGTACAAACTTATTACCCTCTCCCACAAAGCTCTCCATGGCACAGCACCACCCTACATCTCCTCCCTCGTGCCAGTCTATTACCCTACCCATGCCCTCCGTTCTGCTGATGACCTGAGGATAGCATCCTCAATAATCAGAACCTCCCACTCCCATCTCCAAGACTATACACGTGCTGCGCCAATTCTTTGGAATGCACTTCCCAGGTTAATCTGATTAGTCCCCAATCCCTACAATTTTTAGCGTGCTCTGAAAACGCATTTATTCAGACTGGCCTATTGCCTCAATACATTAACCTAACTATCCCTGTGTGGCACAGTCAAAAGTTTTACCATAACCAGGTTCCCAGCATCATATTCCCACATGCTTTATGCATCCATTAGCCCTCTGTGTCTGTACTGTTACACACTTAACATTATGGCTGGTCCAAACAATCAGGGCAATTGTTACCACCCACCTTTCGTGTCTACCTTTTTTCCTCATAGATTGTTTTCCAAATAATTTTATTGAAGGATTTTCAACAATAATAGGGAAGGAGAATAAGGAAGGGGTTGGGAGGGGAGGGGATGGAGAGAGGGTTGAAAAGGGAAGGACCAAGTGATCCTGTTAAACTCCTGATCATATAACATTTTGTGAATCAAAACAGTAAGTTATGCAGTCATATAAGTGAATCCAGTAACTCCACAGAGCAGTAATCAACAGCTTAAATCAGTTGTCTTGAAAAAAAAAAAAAAAAAGCAGACACAATATGTCTTTAACTTAAAGGATATAAAGTGATCCATCTGAACCATTTACTTGTATATTTGTCGAAGTTATTGTTGACAGTGGCCATTTTCAATTCAAAGGACTTGTGGAGTGATATGCGTTCCTTTATGTCTTGGATTTTGGGGACATCAGGTCTCTTCCAATGGAAGGCAATGGAACATTTAGTGATTAGAAGGATGTGGATGATTAAGGGGATGAATGAGTGGTTTATGTCTTGAGAGTTGAGGTATACTAAGGCTAGCTGTGGGGAGAGGGTAATAGGCTTGGGAAGAAGAGAATTAATGAGGAGGGACACGTCTCTCCATAGAGGTTTAATTAGTGGACAATACCAGAGCATATGCAGTAGGTTTCCGTAATGTCCTTTCCTCATAGATTGTAAGCTTGCGAGCAGGGCCCTCATTCCGCTTGGTATCTGTTATGATCTATGTGATTATTGTTATGCTGTAATGTCGTTCGTCTGTACAAGTCCCCTCTGAAATGTAAAGTGCAGCGGAATATGTCGGCGCTATAGAAATAAAATTTATTATTATTATTATTATTATTATTATTATATTATTATTATGTCTGTCCAGCCTCTGTTTGAAGACTTCCATTGAAGGAGAACTCATGTAAATTGTTTACTTTACACTAAACATTACTTATGCATTACATATTACCATACCAACGTATACGCATAAAAGCGTAATACACAGATCACATTTCATATGACACAACATATGTATAAAACGAAAGACACCATTGCCTAACACGATTGTTGACTTCAAGGGCAAGAACGCGACAGTACAGTCCACCACCCTTACATAGGATACTAAACAGTGCCTAAAAGATCTGGTGGTGGCTAGTTCCATGGGCAAGCAATTCTTTTCCATGTTGTCGGAGGACCAATCTTTTGTGTGCAGGCTCGTTGTAATCATCGCCATCTTCATCTGCTACTTTCCATACTCTTCCTCTTCTCCCTATGTTGTTTCATCAGTTGACCTTTAGTTTGCCCAAAAAAACATACTCTCAGTTGTCTGTATGTGTGAAAACTGAACTCCCACATGTCCAAGTTTGCTGCAATTGATGACGAATCACCTGCATTGCACTTCTTGTTGCAAAAAATTGCATGCAATCAACCTATATGGAAGATACTTAGCTGTCACAATTTACTGAATAAATCTATCTCTGCTTTATACTTTCACCTGGCAGAGATGATGGGCTGCTCCTCGGAATGTATTTTGTGGTTGAAAGTTGCACTCAACTGTCAACAACAGCAGCTAGACCACAGAATTTATGGCCCATCCCACTTAGTGAGTGTTTTGAACGGGGGGGGGGGGGGGGGGTGATGCTTGACCAAAGCGGGGTGTAATTTCTTACTGGTGTTCCCGTGAAACTGAAAGGAGATGGCCCAGACGACAATTGTAATTCCTGTGTGGGCTGCGGTAATAGCTAATGGTCACAAGATGTCACTGTCTAGAATGTAGGTGAAAGGTGAAATATGCTCAGTAAGACAGCAGGCATAGAGGCAGTGTGATAGTTAACCTATAAAGAGAAATATCAGAGAAACTGAAAATTTTGCAGTGGTCTCTTGATTTTTGCCAGAGCTGTATGTATACAGTATGTATATATGTGGACATAGGTGAATAGTGAGTTGTCCCTTGTGCTTGGAAATTGAAATAATTCTCAATGACTTACAGACAGCGACAGAGGTGTTCCTAATAAAAAGTGTAAGAGGGATAATTTTTGGACAGGTTTTGTTTTTAATTAAAAAAACATAAAAAGTCTATATTTATGTTAAGTAGGCTGTTAGTTACCACTAGTTTTGAGCGATACCATACGATATCGTGAAAAATCGGATCGGATTGGATCAGACCGATACCCAAAAAGTATCGGGTATTGCCGATTCTGATACTGGAAACCAATGCAAGTCAATGGGACAGAAATATCGGAATTAAAAAAAACCCTTTCTTTCCTTGTAGGTTAATTCTACATGAAGAAAAACAGCTAATAATAATGTAGAATGTATTGGGGGAGGTGGAGGAGACATTAAAGGCATAGAGGTTTAGCCCAATCAAATGGAATAGCAGGAATAAATTTTTTTTTTAAAGACATTCGGAGTTATAAAGATATTGACTATGTTAACCTTTTTTATATTTTGTCAGATATGTATGTTTCACTACTTCCATGCTCTTCACCTTCTTTTTTACTTCGCCCACACTTTCTCCTTCATGATCCTCAGCAGCAGCAGCATCTTTTTCATCAACTTCTTCTTCACGTTATTCATCTTCTTCTTCACCTTCTTCCTATTATTCTTTTTTTTACATTCTTCATATTCTTCTTATTCTTCTTATTCAACTATTATTCTTCTTCATATTCTACTTCTTCATCTTCTTCCTATTCTTCTTCTTCATCATATTCTTATTTGTGACAGTCATTCCTGTAGTTGTTATCTATAAAAGATTGAAGATTACACCTTCCGTTCTGCCTGTCACAAAAGATTTACAACAGGATTTGTCCGCGTTCAGTTTGGCCTGCAGCAGCAGGCATTTTCCAGGGGCACCACGAGGAGGAATGGACTCACCCCCATACACTGCTTAGTCTTCTTCTGCTTATAATTTAGATAATATCTTTTGCTTGGATTTTTAGTCTTATGCTTAATGTTCTTCTGCTTTTTGTTCTGCAGCTTCTTGGTCTTCTGCTTCTTGGTCTTCTATCTCTTGTTCTTCTGTATCTTGGTGGTTGTCTTCTTGTTCTTTGTCCTCTTAGTCATCTTGCTCAGGGTCATATTCTTGGTCTTCTTCGGGGTGGTATTCAGGGTCGTTGTCTTCGGGGTCGTCGTCTTCTTCGGGGTGGTCTTCAGGGTCGTCGTCTCCAGGGTCGTCGTTTTTTGGGGGCCGTCGTCTTCTTCGGGGTGGTCTTTAGGGTTCTCATCTTTAGGGTCTTCATCAGGGAGATCCAGAGTGATTACCAAAAACCATGTCAAAAAGCTTGAACTTGGAAATGTAGCAGAAGGTACAAGAAGGCTGAGGAACTGCCGAGAACCAGCTGACGGTGCTGGAACCCGGAGGGGCAGCAGAAGGAACAAGAGCCAATGGCACTACCAAGGACCAGCTGACGGTGCTGGAACTCAGATACAGAGAAGGAGGCACCTAAGCCAAAGGCACTGCCGAGAACCACCTGATAGTACTGGAACCCGGAGGGGTAGTAGAAGGAACAAGAGCCAATGGCACTACCGAGGACCAGCTGACGGTGCTGGAACCTAGTTATTAAGCAGGAGGTACCTGTGCTAGAAAGCACTACCAAGGACCAGCAGACGTTGCTGGAGCTCAGATATTGAGAAGGAGGCACCTAAGCCAAAGGCACTGCTGAGAACCAGCTGATTGTACTGGAACCCGGAGAGGTAGCAGAAGGAACAAGAGCCAATGGCACTACCGAGGACCAGCTGACGGTGCTGGAACTCAGATACAGAGAAGGAGGCACCTAAGCCAAAGGCACTGCCGAGAACCACCTAATAGTACTGGAACCCGGAGGGGTAGTAGAAGGAACAAGAGCCAATGGCACTACCGAGGACCAGCTGACGGTGCTGGAACCTAGTTATTAAGCAGGAGGTACCTGTGCTAGAAAGCACTACCAAGGACCAGCAGACGTTGCTGGAGCTCAGATATTGAGAAGGAGGCACCTAAGCCAAAGGCACTGCTGAGAACCAGCTGATTGTACTGGAACCCGGAGAGGTAGCAGAAGGAACAAGAGCCAATGGCACTACCGAGGACCAGCTGATGGTGCTGGAACCTAGTTACTAAGCAGGAGGTACTTGTGCTAGAAAGCACTACCAAGGACCAGCAGACGTTAACGGAACTCGGATACCGAGAAGGAGGCACCTCAGCCAAAGGCACTGCCGAGAACCAGCTGACAGTACTGGAACCCGGAGGGGTAGCAGAAAGTACCCCTGAAAAACAACGTTGCAAGGCCGCCAGCTGGCCACAGTCACCGAAACCCACAGTCCTACAGGAGGTGCTTGTCCTATTGGCACTACGGAATCAGCCTCTGTTGTCAAATCCCGCAGCCCACATAGGAAGCCCATAAACTGCAGGCACCATAGACTCAGCTAACCTGACCGCAACACGACAGGACAACGTATTGTGGCAAAGTGACATTGACTCTCCCCGGAAACAGCAGGCGTGCTGGAACCAGGCTGGGCAGGAGGGAGTACCCGTGCCAAAGACACTGCCGAGAACCAGCTGACGGTGCTGGAACCCGGATGGGTAGCAGAAGGAACAAGAGCCAATGGCACTACCGAGGACCAGCTGACGGTGCTGGAACCTGGAAGGGAAGAAGAAGGAACAAGAGCCAATGGCACTACTGAGGACCAGCTGACAGTGCTGGAACCTGGTTACTAAGCAGGAGGTACCTGTGCTAGAAAGCACTACCAAGGACCAGCAGACGTTGCTGGAACTCGGATACCGAGAAGGAGGCACCTCAGCCAAAGGCACTGCCGAGAACCAGCTGATGGTACTGGAACCCAGAGGGGTAGCAGAAGGAACAAGAGCCAATGGCACTACTGAGGACCAGCTGACGGTGCTGGAACCTGGAGGGCCAGCAGAAGGAACAAGAGCCAATGACACTACCGAGGACCAGCTGACGGTGCTGGAACCTGGTTACTAAGTAGGAGGTACCTGTGCTAGAAAGCACTACCAAGGACCAGCAGACATTGCTGGAACTCGGATACCGAGAAGGAGGCACCTCAGCCAAAGGCACTGCCGAGAACCAGCTGACGGTACTGGAACCCAGAGGGGTAGCAGAAGGAACAAGAGCCAATGGCACTACCGAGGACCAGCTGACGGTGCTGGAACCTGGTTACTAAGCAGGAGGTACCTGTGCTAGAAAGCACTACCAAGGACCAGAAGACGTTGCTGGAGCTCGGATACCGAGAAGAAGGCACCTAAGCCAAAGGCACTGCCGAGAACCAGCTGACAGTACTGGAACCCGGAGGGGTAGCAGAAAGTACCCCTGAAAAACAACGTTGCAAGGCCGCGAGCCGGCCGCAGTTACCGAAACCCACAGTCCTACAGGAGGTGCTTGTCCTATTGGCACTACGGAATCAGCCTTTGTTGCCAAATCCCACAGCCCACATAGGAAGCCCATAAACTGCAGGCACCATAGACTCAGCTAACCTGACCGCAACACGACAGGACAACGTATTGGTGGCAAAGTGACGATGACTCTCCCCGGAAACAGCAGGCGTGCTGAAACCAGGCTGGGCAGGAGGGAGTACCCGTGCCAAAGACACTGCCGAGAACCAGCTGACGGTGCTGGAACCCGGACGAGTAGCAGAAGGAACAAGAGCCAATGACACTACTGAGGACCAGCTGACGGTGCTGGAACCTGGAGGGGAAGCAGAAGGAACAAGAGCCAATGGCACTACTGAGGACCAGCTGACAGTGCTGGAACCTGGTTAATAAGCAGGAGGTACCTGTGCTAGAAAGCACTACCAAGGACCAGCAGATGTTGCTGGAACTCGGATACCGAGAAGGAGGCACCTCAGCCAAAGGCACTGCCAAGAACCAGCTGATGGTACTGGAACCCAGAGGGGTAGCAGAAGAAACAAGAGCCAATGGCACTACCGAGGACCAGCTGACAGTGCTGGAACCCGGAGGGGCAGCAGAAGGAATAAGAGCCAATGGCACTACCGAGGACCAGCTGACGGTGCTGGAACCTGGTTACTAAGTAGGAGGTACCTGTGCTAGAAAGCACTACTAAGGACCAGCAGACGTTGCTGGAACTCGGATACCGAGAAGGAGGCACCTCAGCCAAAGGCACTGCCGAGAACCAGCTGACGGTGCTGGAACCCAGAGGGGTAGCAGAAGGAACAAGAGCCAATGGCACTACCGAGGACCAGCTGACGGTGCTGGAACCTGGTTACTAAGCAGGAGGTACCTGTGCTAGAAAGCACTACCAAGGACCAGCAGACGTTGCTGGAGCTCGGATACCGAGAAGGAGTCACCTAAGCCAAAGACACTGCCAAGAACCAGCTGACAGTACTGGAACCCGGAGGGGTAGCAGAAAGTACCCCTGAAAAACAACGTTGCAAGGCCGCGAGCCGGCCGCAGTTACCGAAACCTACAGTCCTACTGGAGGTGCTTGTCCTATTGGCACTACGGAACCAGCCTTTGTTGCCACATCCCGCAGCCCACATAGGAAGCCCATAAACTGCAGGCACCATAGACTCGGCTAACCCGACCGCAACACGACAGGACAACGTATTGGTGGCAAAGTGACGTTGACACTCCAGGCTGGGCAGGTGGGAGTACCCGTGCCAAAGACAATGCCGGGAAACAGCTGGCGGTGCTGGAACCCAGGGAAAATACTACAAACAGAGTGGAGACAGAGGCCTAATTGGAGCAAGTTTAAAATCTGTAGTTGTGTGAGTGTGGACAGAGCAGGAGAAATTGCTGGACACACAGCTGGGGATCAGATGACATTTCTGAACCCCAATAACTCTGGAGCATATGTTGACTGTGCAGACGGCACTTCTGAGCAGCAACTGGCGATGTTGGAGCCCAGGGTCAATCAGGGTGTAGGCTGAGGCCTAATTTCATCAAGTTTAATATCTGTTGCAAACTACTACTGATTTTAAACGTGCTCCAATTAGGCCTCTGGCTCCACTCTGTCTCTAGTATTTACCCTGGCCTCCAACACTGCCTGTTGCTGCTCAGAAGTGCCATCTGCACAATCAACACTCGTTCCTGTGTTACTGGGGTTCAGTAATGTCAGCTGATCCCCTGATGTGTGTCCGGCAATGTCTCCTGCTCTGTCCACATTCCCACTACTAGTGGCCTAATTGGAGCAAGTTTGAAATCAGTAGTAGTGTGAATGTGGAGGCAGCAGTAGACATTGCCGGACACACAGCAGGGGAGCAGCTGGCGTTACTGAACCCCACTCACACAGGAGCTAGTGTTTTTCTCTGTGCAGACGGCACTTCTGAGCAACAACTGGCGATGTTGGAGCCCAGGTTCAATCAGGGTTTAGGCTGAGGCCTACTTGGAGCAAGTGTAAAATCTGATGTAGTTTGAATGTGGAGGCAGCAGGAGACTTTGCCGGACACACAGCAGGGGAGCAGCTGGCGTTACTGAACCCCACTAACACAGGAGCTAGTGTTTTTTTCTGTGCAGACGGCACTTCTGAGCAACAACTGGCGGTGTTGGAGCCCAGGGATTACAGTTCAGGTGGTAGAAACATGAACACAAAGGGAGACCAGGATAATGTTGCCAACCAATTATTTATTCTGGAAGAGGACTGGCAAATTCCGGCGAGATCCAGGCCTTGTTAATTTTCAGAAAAGTAAGCTGGTCAACGTTATTGGAGAATAGTCATGTGCGACGGTCTGTTAGTACACCACCTGCAGCACTAAAGACGCATTCCGATAATACACTAGCAGCAGGGCAAGCCAGCACCTCCAATGCATACTGGCTAAGCTCTGGCAAGTATCCAGCTTAGAGACCCAAAACTTGAAGGGGGAAGAGCCGTCTGGGAGTAGACTGACAGGGCAAGACATGTAGTCTGTCACCATCTGACGGAAACGTTGCCTCCTGCTGACTGGAGCCCTCTGTGATGGTGTAGACATTTCTGGCGGGCACACAAAACTTTGCCACATTTGGGCCATACTGGTCTTGCCTTGTACTGAGGCGCTGCCTCTGCTCCCTCTTTGTGCAGAGCTTCCTCCACTGCCTTGACGCACAGAGCTGCTTTGTAAAGCACTAGCAGCACTGCTCTCGGGTGGAATGGAGAACATGATGGAATGCACCAGTGTGTCTTGGTACTCCTGCATTTTACGCTCCCGGTTCAACAGTGTTATGAGGCTTTGTAAGGTGTCCCAGTAACGAGGATCTAGGAGGGTGTACACCCAATAATCAGCCGTGTTGAGAATGTGGGCGAGGTGGCGGTCGTTTCTCAGGCACTGCAGCATGAAATCAACCATGTGCTGCAGACTCCCAACTGCTCAAGAAACGCTGTCCCCTGCTTGAGGCGTCATCTCTGCCTGCTCTGCATCACCCCACCCTTGCTGTACATACTGACTACTAGAGCATTGTGTACCTCCCTCCTCTGGAGACATGTCTTCCTCCTCCATTGACTCCTCCTCATCCTCCTCACAAAGTGTCCCCTGCCTAGGCCTTTGTGAGGAACCACGTTGCGCAGACTGTCCAGAAGCAGATGGCATTTGTGACTCCTCATCCTCCACCTCTTCCAAAACCTCCTCCCTTAGTGCTTGCAGTGTTTTTTGAAGCAGGCAGATAAGGGGGACAGTCATGCTGACTAGTGCATCATCTGCACTTGCCATCCGCGTGGAATCATCGAAGGCATGCAAAACGAGGCAGATGTCCTTCATAGAGGCCCACTCAGTGGTGCTGAAGTGTGACCGGCGCACAGTGCGACTTGTTTGCGCCTGATGCAGCTGGTACTCCATTACTGCTGCCTGCTGCTCACACAACCGCTCCAACATATGTAACATTGAATTCCACCTGGTGGGTAGGTCACATATGATGCGATGTTCCGGAAGGCGTAATCGGCGCTGCAGAGCTGCAATGCGCGATCTTGCCATGCTGGAGTTCTGCAAGTGAGCGAACTCTATACGGACTTTGTGCAGCAGTGCATCAAGATCCAGATAGTCACTCAAAAAATTCTGCACAACCAAGTTGAGCACATGTGCCAGACATGGGATGTGAGTGAGGTTGCCTAGGCCCAGAGCTGCCACCAGATTTCGGCCATTGTCACACACTACCAAGCCTGGCTGGAGATTCGCTGGCACAAACCACATGTCGCTCTCCTGCTTGATGGCATTCCAGAGCTCCTGCGCTGTGTGGCTTCGATTCCCCAAAGAAATTAATTTCAGTACGGCCTGTTGACGGTTGGCCATGGCTGTGCTCATATCGGTCATAACAGGCTCCTGCAGCGCTGATTCTGAGGAACTGGAGTATGAGGAGGAGTCAATGTGTACAGACTGGATTCCTGCAATCCTTGGAGTTGGCAGAACATGTACAGCGCCACACTCAAGATCTGTACCCGGCTCCACAACATCAACCCAATGGGCAGTGAGGGAAAGGTATCGTCCCTGTAATGGTTACTGGTCCACGCATCGGTGGTCAGGTGGACCTTGCTACTGACAGCGTTTAGTAGCGCATGTTTAATTTTTCCCTCCACATGCTTTTGCAGGGCAGGGATGGCTTGCCTGCTGAAATAAAAGCGGCTGGGCATGGTGTATTGTGGGACTGCCAATGCCATGAAGTTACGGAAGGTGTCAGTCTCCACCAGCCTGAATGAGAGCATTTCAAGGGCCAGTAGTTTTGCAATGCCATCATTCAGAGCCTGTGCTCGGGCATGGTTTGCAGAGTGTGTCCGCCTTTTCTCCCATGCCTGTGCTACCGATGGCTGTAGAGTGGTCTGGGAGTGTGAGGATGACAGGGATCGTGGTGCTGTGGGTGGAATATCACTGGGTCTCTGGACAACAGTGCCAGAGGTTCTTCCATGGCGATCCTGTGAGGAAGCTGAACCAGCTGTGTGTGAGCTGGAGGAAGAGGCTACAACACGAGCTGAAGAGGTGGTAGGTGGTGCTGTAGGTTGGCCTACGTCTTCAGTGTGTCTTTATAACTCCACCACGTGCTTGGTCCGCCCATGTTTCCACATATTTGTGGTATTGAGGTTGCTGATACTTTTCCCTCTTTTGACTTTCTGATTACACAGTTGCATTTGACAAAGCAAATGTCATCTGCAACTGTGTCAAAAAAGGACCACGCACTGCAAGTCCTGGGAGCGCCCGTTTTGTGTTTTGGAAGAGGAATGCTCCTAACGGGTGCCGAAGTGGAGGCTACAGGCAACCAAGTCTGCCCCCTCCCTCTCCCTCTCCCTCATGTTTTGGCCATTCGGGGAATCTCTTCCTCAGAGCTGCTCCCACCTTCCTGTTCCTCACGTCATGATGGGTCAAGGACCTCATCATCTACACTTCCCTCTTCAAAGACCTGCTTCTACTGGGTAGTCTCGCCAGCCCAGTATGCACGAAAAAGCGGCACCTGAGTCTCATCATCTGATGCGTACTGAGGTGTGCTGACCATAGGCAGTGGCCCACCCGCCTCTTCAGATTCAGAGGGACAAAGCAGTTGCGCATCACTGCATACTCCCTCTTCTTCACATTCTAGAATGCTGCTTGGCTGGCCCCCTGTTTCCAAGCCAAGAGATTCAGAGAACAGAAGTAGAGATGGCTCCTGTCCAGGGCTCTCTGACTGCCTGGGCAATTTGGCAGGTGGTGAAGAGACAGATGGTTGCTCTTCGGTGCTCTGGCCCTGAGAGGATGTGGAAGAAATTGAAGTCGATGCGTTAGCTGCCATTTATCCGACAACAGCTTCAATTTGTTCCTCCCGCAGCAGTGGGGTACGGCGAGGTCCTACAAAGCTGCGCATAAAGGACTGTTGCCTGGTAAAACTGGGGATGCTGAGTCACTGGTGCCCGCAGCAGGCACAGAATCCCCACTGTTGTGAGTTCATTTTCCCCTTCGTCACTGGGGTCTGGTGAACTCCCTATTCTGGTAAAGGAAGGTAATGAGCCTGATTATCAGGCACCTGAGTCTAATGAGGATGACTGGCTGAGTGGAGTCACGGACTGGATATAAGGCTGCCTACGCCCTTCTGCCCTGCGGGTGATTTCTCTGTGGACTTCTAGGACACCAGTCTGATTCCTGCTCCTCTAAAGCTAAGTTTCTGTTTTGCCTGTTAGCTTTTTGTTTCGTTTTTTGTTTTCCTTGCTTTTCAGTATTCTGCCATTCCCTGCTGGGGTGAGCTGAATCTCCTTTTGCCTGTAGCTCTGTCTTCAGTATATTCCTGAGTGCTGACATAGCTTTTTTGAAGCCTAGCGTCTTCAGGGCCTTTTTCACTGTCAGTCTGTTGGCTCTTATTTTCATAGGGTTTTTCACGGATTGCAGACAGCAGCCTTCCTGTCATTTTCTATTTAGTTAGCTTGGGCCCCTCTTTGCTCAGTCTATCTTTCTGTCTGTGTTGGTATTTTCATCTTGCTTCACCGTCATTATATGTTGGGGGCTGCCTATTGCTTTGGGGTCTGCTCTGGGGCAGTTTAGATTTCCCCTTTCTTTCTTTAGGCCTATATAATTCTCTGGCTGTGATCGAGGGGTCTAGGGCATCGTAGGAACCCCCCACGGCTACTGCTAGTTGTGTTGATAGGTTCAGGGGTCTGCAATCCGATAGCTGCCAACTTCTCTGGTTTTCTGGACTTAGCTAGCATTTCTGTTTTTGCCTCCTACGGTGACTCAATCATAACAGAATCATCCGCCATACCGCAGATCCTAGGGTACTCAATAGCAGGAAAGAATTGTGTTTAAAAAAAAAAAAAAAAAAAAAAAAAAGGTGTGTGTATATTCTTTCCTCTATATCTCTGAGGCCGTAGGGGGAATTTTTTTTTTCTCTCTCAATGGAGATAAAGCAATTGTCTGATCGTGTGGAGCAGCTCGTTGCGGAAGTGCGGGGAATTTCCGCCTACCTTGCTCGTTCGCATGCTGTTGAACCAAAGATCCCTACACCTGATTTTTTGGGGATCGATCTAAATTTTTGAGTTTCAAAAATAATTGTAAATTATTTTTTGCCTTGAAGCCTAACTCGTCAGGGAGCTCCGCGCAGCAGGTTAAAATTATCATCAATTTGCTGCGTGGCGATCCCCAGGATTGGGCGTTTTCTTTGAAACCAGATGATCCTATTCTGACTAATGTGAACACATTCTTTCAAGCTTTGGGGTTGTTGTATGACGAACCTAATGCTATTGATCAGGCTGAAAAGACCCTGTTGGCATTGAACCAGGGTCGAGATTCTGCAGAGTTGTACTGTCAAAAGTTCCGAAAGTAGGCGGTCCTTACTACCTGGAATGATAATGCCTTGGCTGCTCTCTTTCGGAAGGGTTTGTCAGAAGCCAAAAAAGATACTATGGTGGGATTTCCTGTTCCCTCTGGTCTGGACGATTCTATGTCATTAGCCATTCAGGTTGATCGGCGTTTACGTGAACGCAGGATTGCACGAGAGGTGTTGCCACCGGTTGAATAGACGTCTGAACCTATGCAATGTGATAGAGTTTTGTCTAAGGCGCAATGTCAGGAGTTCAGAAGGCATAATAAGCTGTGTTTTTTCTGTGGAGATGCCTCGCATATTATTTCTGTTTGTCCTAAACAAGAGAAACACTTTGCACACACGTTTTCTGTTGGTGGTGTTCAACCTAAGTTTCTTCTGGCAATTACTCTGATCTGCTCCCTGTCCACATTTTCCGCCAAGGCTTTTGTGGATTCGGGAGCAGCGCTAAACCTAATGGACTTGGATTTTGCTAAACGTTGTGGATTTCCGATGACACCTCTGCAGACGCGTATCCCTTTGAGGGGGATTGATGCTACTCCTTTGGCTAAAAATAAACCTCAGTTTTGGACCCAGGTGGTCATGCGGGTCGCCCCAGACCATCAAGAAAATTGCAGATTTTTGGTATTGCATGGTCTGCATGATGCCGTTGTTCTGGGGTTTCCCTGGTTGCAAATTCATAATCCAGTTTTGGATTGGAAATCTGTGTCTGTGGTGAGTTGGGGTTGTTGGTGTGCCTTTAGTGAGGCTCCGGTTTTTTCCACCTCTCCTCAGTCGCATGATGTTCCTGACTATTTGGCGGACTTTTATGATGTATTTAGTGAGAATGAGTCTACGTCCTTGCCTCCTCATAGGAGTTATGACTGTGCAATTGAACTAAGCTCGGGGTGTAAATTTCCCAAGGGTCGGCTCTTCAATTTATCTGTACCCGAGCATGAGGCTATGCGGTCCTATATTAAGGAGGCGTTGGAGAAGGGTCATATTAGACCATCCTCTTCACCCTTAGGTGCCGGTTTTTTTTTTGTGGCCAAAAAGGATGGTTCTTTAAGGCCTTGTATTGATTATCATGCCCTCAATAAAATTACTATTAAATATCAGTATCCGTTACCCCTGATTTCGGATCTATTCTCTAGAGTTAGAGGTGCTTGCTGGTTTACCAAGCTTGACCTCAGCGGGGCGTATAATCTTATCCGCATTAAGCAGGGGGATGAATGGAAGACGGCGTTTAATACTCCGGAGGGACATTTTGAGTACCTGGTGATGCCTTTTGGGCTCACTAATGCCCCTTCTGTCTTCCAGTGCTTCATGAACGATATTTTCCGAGACTTTGTCGATAAATTTTTGATTATCTATCTGGATGATATTTTGATCTTCTCCAAGAATTGGGATTCTCATGTGGAACATATTCGGACTGTGTTCCAGATCTTGAGGGAGAATTCCCTGTATGTCAAAGGATCGAAATGCCTTTTTGGAGTACAGAGGATATCATTTTTGGGATTTATTTTGTCTCCGTCAACTAATGAAATGGACCCGGCCAAGGTACAGGCCATTTATGATTGGGTTCAGCCCACTTCTTTGAAGGCCCTCCAGAAGTTTTTGGGTTTTGCTAATTTTTATCGGAAATTTATAGCAAAATTTTCTAGTATTGCCAAGCCATTGACTGATCTGACTAAGAAGGGTGCTGATGTGTTGAATTGGTCTCCTGAGGCTGTTGCTTCCTTTCAGGAGCTGAAGCGAAGATTTACCTCCGCCCCGGTTTTGCGGCAACCTGATGTCTCACTCCCGTTCCAGGTAGAGGTGGATGCTTCTGAGATTGGTGCAGGAGCTGTTTTGTCCCAAAAGGATCCTGTAACATCTAAAATGAATCCCTGTGCTTTCATTTCCCGAAAGTTCTCTCCATCTGAACGTAACTATGATGTGGGGAATCGGGAAGTGTTGGCCATGAAATGGGCATTTGAGGAGTGGAGACATTGGTTGGAGGTAGCTAAACATCAAGTTGTGGTCCTCACTGACCACAAGAATTTGATTTACCTAGAGTCGGCTAAACGCTTGATCCCTAGACAGGCTAGGTGGGCCTTGTTTTTTACACGTTTTGATTTTGTGGTCTCTTTTCTTCCTGGAACTAAGAATGTCAAGGCAGACTCCCTCTCTAGGAGTTTCTTTGCTGATTCTCCTGTGGTGACCAAGCCTGCTGCCATCTTAGGCGAAGGGGTAGCTCTTTCTGCCATCTCGCCCGATTTGAGACTTGCTCTGCAAGAGTTCCAGGAGGACAAACCTAAGCGTTGTCCCAGTGGAAAGTTGTATGTTCCTGACCAGTGGAAGAAGAGAGTGATGTCTGAAGTTCATTGCTCTGCATTGGCTGGTCATCCAGGTATTTTTGGTACTAGAGATCTGGTGAGTCGCTCTTTTTGGTGGCCCACCTTGTCTCATGATGTCAGGAATTTTGTGCAGTCCTGTGGGACTTGCTCCCGGTCTAAATCTTGTTCTCGCTCTAGTGGGTTGTTGATGCCTTTGCCGGTCCCCAGGAGGCCATGGACCCATATTTCAATGGATTTCATCTCTGATATGCCGGTCTCTCAAAGAATGACTGTTATTTGGGTGATTTGTGATAGGTTCTCTAAGATGGTTCATCTTGTACCACTCCCTAAGTTGCCATCTTCCTCTGAGTTGGTGCCCCTGTTTTTGCAACAGGTGGTTCGCTTACACGGGATTCCTGAGAACATTGTGTCTGACAGAGGAGTTCAATTTGTGTCTAGATTTTGGAGGACTTTCTGTTCCAAGCTGGGAATTCAGTTGTCCTTCTCCTCTGCTTTTCACCCTCAGACCAATGGGCAGAGAGAGAACAAACCAGACCTTGGAGTCGAATTTGAGATGTTTTATTTCCGCTGATCAGGATGATTGGGTTTCGTTTTTGCCCTTGGCCGAATTTGCTTTAAATAATAGAGCTAGTTCTGCCACTTTAATGTCACCTTTTTTTTTGTAACTTTGAGTTTCATCCTCGATTTTCTTCAGGGCAGGTGGAGCCTTCTGCCTGCCCAGGTGCTGACACTGTGGTGGAGAGAATGCACCAGATCTCGGACCAAGTGGTGGATAAGTTATCTCTCTCCCAGGAAAAGGCCCAGCGGTTTTCCAATCGACATAGGACCATTGGTCCCCAGTTTAAGATTGGTGATATGGTGTGGTTATCATAAAAAAATATTGCTATGAAGGTGGCTTCTCCTAAGTTTAAGCCTAGATTTATTGGACCTTACAAGATTTTGGAGTTTATTAATCCGGTCTCTTTTCGTTTGGCTCTTCCTGTCACATTTAAAATCCATAATGTGTTCCATAAGTCCTTGTTGAAGAGGTTTGTTGAACCAGTTGTTCCTGGGGTGGCACCTCCAGACCCTGTATTGGTTGAAGGTAACATGGAATATGAGGTAGAAAAAATACAGGATTCCCGTCTGGCTAGACGGAGACTCCAGTATTTGGTTAAGAGGAAGGGTTATGGTCAGGAGGATAATTCCTGGGTCTCTGCCTCTGATATTCATGCCAAAAGATTGGTGCGTGCATTTCATCGGGCTCACCCTGATCGCCCTGGTGGTGTGGTTGAGGGTTCGGTGACCCCTCCTCAAGGGGGAGGTACTGTTGTGAGTTCATTTTCCCCTTCGTCACTGGGGTCTGGTGAACTCCCTATTCTGGTAAAGGAAGGTAATGAGCCTGATTATCAGGCACCTGAGTCTAATGAGGATGACTGGCTGAGTGGAGTCAAGGACTGGATATAAGGCTGCCTACGCCCTTCTGCCCTGCGGGTGATTTCTCTGTGGACTTCTAGGACACCAGTCTGATTCCTGCTCCTCTAAAGCTAAGTTTCTGTTTTGCCTGTTAGCTTTTTGTTTTGTTCTTTGTTTTCCTTGCTTTTCAGTATTCTGCCATTCCCTGCTGGGGTGAGCTGAATCTCCTTTTGCCTGTAGCTCTGTCTTCAGTATATTCCTGAGTGCTGACATAGCTTTTTTGAAGCCTAGCGTCTTCAGGGCCTTTTTCACTGTCAGTCTGTTGGCTCTTATTTTCATAGGGTTTTTCACGGATTGCAGACAGCAGCCTTCCTGTCATTTTCTATTTAGTTAGCTTGGGCCCCTCTTTGCTCAGTCTATCTTTCTGTCTGTGTTGGTATTTTCATCTTGCTTCACCGTCATTATATGTTGGGGGCTGCCTATTGCTTTGGGGTCTGCTCTGGGGCAGTTTAGATTTCCCCTTTCTTTCTTTAGGCCTATTTAATTCTCCGGCTGTGATCGAGGGGTCTAGGGCATCGTAGGAACCCCCCACGGCTACTGCTAGTTGTGTTGATAGGTTCAGGGGTCTGCAATCCGATAGCTGCCAACTTCTCTGGTTTTCTGGACTTAGCTAGCATTTCTGTTTTTGCCTCCTACGGTGACTCAATCATAACACCCCACTTTCTCTCCCTGCTGAAACTCCACTCCCACGACCACGTGCCTTACTCTCTGCCTTCTTCATCTTGGTAGACTGATAAAGATAGGCAGAAAAGTACAAAGGGGGGGCTTAGTGTGCTTATTCCTGAACAGCTGCTAACAGGTATAAGAAACACGAATTTTATAAAGTGTGTGGACTAACACTAATTTTATAAAGTGTGTGGACTACACTTTAATATGAGCTAATGTGGCCTACACAACTGTCAATTGGAGTGTTTTGTGAACTTTATTTACATGTTTTTTCAAAAAAACAAAAAGGATGTGACCAAAGATGTGAAAGCGATAGTATCACTAACTTTTTGGAGCTATTACAATGCAGGAAGGTAATTACAATGCAATAGATGAGGTTCCAAAAAATAGGCTAATACTAATCTGGCTGCGGCTGCAGGGCACAAGCCAGAAAAAAGGCTCCTCTATCTACTCCTATATAGTGTTTGCAACCAACCAATGTAGATGGATACGGATGGAAGCACACTAATACGAGAAAAAAATCAGGAAAATTGAGCTGCAATAAAACAAAAAAAGGACTATGTATGAGGCAGTGATGCACGCTGAGCGGACTACAGCCAGAAGTGGCTGCAGAACACACTACAACGTGAGCTGCACTCACACACAGAGACCTCACAGACAGCCGTGAACAGTGCAGTGAACTGGGCACTAGCACTGAAAGGCTGCAGAAAGGCTCCGCTGTCTACTCCTATAGTGTTTGCAACCAATGTAGGTGGATACGGATGGATGCACACTAATAGGAGAATGAAAAATGAGCAGCAATAAAACAAAAATAAATATGTATGAGGCAGTGACGCACGCTGAGCGGCTTACAACCAGAGGTGCCTGCAGGACATACTACAGCGTGAGCTGAACTCACACAGACCTTGCAGACAGCTGTGAACAGCGCTGTTGCAAAGCAAAAGATAGCTACAGTGATTGATAATGTAGCCTGGGTAAAGCACAATATTATCTAGCAAATCGGTATCTCTAACTGTCCCTCAGAGTCTTGAACAGCAGCCTGTCCCTAACTGAATTCACAGCAGAGTGAACCCTAAATGGCGGCGGCTTTTATAGTGCATCATTTCAGCAGCCAATCACAGCCATGCCATTAGTTAACATGCCTACATGCCTAACAGGATGTGCCCACACTTCTGAGGATTCCTCATTGGCTGAATCAAATCAAACTGGCTCATAGCATTATGGGAACTTCCGATTCCGTTATTCGATATGCAAAAAGTATTGGAATTCAGTATTGGAATTCCGATACCACGAATATCGGCCGATACCCGATATTTGCGGTATCGGAATGCTCAAAACTAGTTACCACCCATTTACTCATAGTCAGGTAAATTGAGGTCACTTGGACATTACTAAGACTGTGTTTGCATCAAAGAGCTCAAAAGGGGATCAATACAGTCCTTGGAGACCTCAAAGTGTAACACATATTTTATGCATAAATAGAGGTTTTGCACTATTGATATTCACAGCAACTGTATTTACTGCAATTCCAATATTTTAAAAACTGGAGTCTGAACTGAGAAAGTAAGAGTGTGTATGCATTTTGTGCATACACATTAACTTACTTTTTGAGTTCAGACTCCAGTTTTTTATTCATTTCATTGTGCATTCAGTGCATATAAGGGTGTGACCGCCCTCTTTCTGAGCTCGGAAAACCATCCTGTCTGGCCTATACTTTTACTAGTGGTTCAGTCCCTCTGTCCTTGTTCACATTCACATCACTTGACAAGTGGAAAGGTTTTAAATACAAGAGTTAGGACTGTCCCACAAGGGTTGCCTTGACGTGGCAGGATGGCTTGTACATTCTTTTGATCAAAATTATGTTTACTAAATACCCTTATTATTATTATTACCTTTATGCATTATTTGCAGTTTATTTTTTAATTTTTTATTTTAGGATATTTGTGTTTTTTGTTTTTGTTTTCTCTAATTCCAATTTTTGTGGAAAAATTTGTCAAACCTGGTAAACTTGACATTCAAAAGATTCGATCATCTCTAGTTCCTCTATGAAATATAATACACCTTGCTCTTGAAGGGGTCTTTATTTACAAACCACTTCGGGAGGGGATAGAGGGGAAACAATGGTCTTGAATTTCATCAATGTGTACACAATCTGTGTGACTGTTGAATGATGAGGACCAAGCTCTTTAGAGATGGTTGTGTAACCTTTTCCAGGCTGAGTATCAACAACGATTCTTCTGAGGTTCTATGATACATTTCCACAAACACGTCTGGTTAAGATCAAACTTTGAGAGATCACTGCTCATTAAGTAAAACGGGTCGCCCACTCACACATGATTGTCATTCTGTAGATTGAAAACACCAGATTCTAATTTCACCTTCAAATCTGCTTATCCTAAATGTTTATATACGCTTGTCTTTCACATACATGTGATTTTGGAAACTTTTTCCCCATTTTAAAATGACAAAATGTTATGTTTTTAACTTTTTTGTTTTATTAGGTTTTCATTATGTGAAAATCAAATGTAGTTTGTTGTCAATCTATGCAGAAATATAGAAAATTGTGAAAGGCCCACAAACTTATCGTGAAAGGATAATAAGCTTTGCAGCACCACTGTACACTGTAAGCATTCATTAATCTATTGCTTTATCTTAAATGGCAATTTTCATAAGCAAAACAAGTGAAAATATTTTTTTTATACAAACTAATTTCATAAAGTCCATGTAATCAGCCCTATAAATACTCCTGGGACACAAAGAAGCATGCAGAATTTTCTTTTTCTTTTTTTTATTTTTTTACAACATTCGTGCAGTAGAAACCAGAGGCATACTGGGAAACAATAATGACAATATGCACTTCTAGGAGTACAAAATGTTAATGCCAGTTTTTAGAATGGTATAACTTTTGGGTATTTTCTATCGTATAGACCCCTCAAAGCGACTTCAAATGTGATGTAGTTCCTAAAAAATGATTTAGTAAATTTTGTTGGAAAAATGAAAAATCACTGGTCAAATTTTAACCCTTATAACTTCCTAACAAAAAAAAAATTGGTTCCAAAATTGTGCCAATGAAAGTAGACATGTGGGAAATGTAACTTATCTATTTTGTGTGACATATCTATGAAAATGCAAAATTTGAAAATTGCGAAATTTTCAACAAATTTCCATTTTTTTCACACATAAACGCAAGTCATAACAAAGAAATTTTACTACTACCATGAAGTACAATATGTTATAAAAAAACATTCTCAGAATCACCGGGATCTGTTGAAGCGTTCCAGAGTTATTACCTCATAAAGTGACAGAGGTCAGAATTTTAAAAATTAGCCTGGTCATTAACGTGCAAAACACCTTTAAAGGGGTTAAAGGATTTAACTACGCATTCCAATTGCAGAACCTCTAAATTGTCATGGATGGCTATTCTGTCTCACAATATCAGCTGAGAAGTGGTTAATTTGCTTGACTGCTGCCTTCCTTGGATGTGGTACACATTTATCAGGTTGCCTCACCATAATAGAACCCTGATTCTCCATTGGCATATGTACTCCGCCACCCTGCCTGTGGGTGGTTTGAGATTGGATGGCTGAGAGTGCCTCCAATTCCTTCACTTTGTGTTACACCGGGTCCCCTTTTAATCCTGGCCCCAGTTCAAACAAACAAGAAAATAGAAATGGAGTACAATTTCATTATCCCAAGCTGAAGTATTCATGCATGGTTACCTGCTTTGAACACTAACTATTTCAATGGAAACACTTCGAGCCCCTTTAAACCCTAAGGCAACAGCATTGGGAGGTCTCTGAAAGCAAAGGGGCTGGGACTGGTGGTAGCAAGCCTTGCGGCAGACCGCCAGCTCTATCTAGAATCAAACTACAAGCTTTTTATCTGTGGCTGCTCTACTGTATGCTACTGAAGATAAAAGTTTGGCTCTGTGGGTGAAATCTGTAAGCTGCCCCATGCTTTGTGGGTGAAATTTTCACTGGACTGCAGATAGCAAGTCTCATGATTGACCTCCAACCAATCCAAGACCGTACTACCAGCTTTTCATAGGCGGTATTTGTTATGTGCACAACTGGAGTTAAAATTTTGTAGCTGTGGAGGAAATGTGAAAGCATGGTCTGTGGGTGAAATTTTTAAGATGATTCTATGAGGGTACTCTGCCCCATGCTCTGTGGGTGGAATTTTTAACTGGACTGGCAGTAGCAAGCCTCGTGGCGGAACGCCAGCTGGATCCAAGATCACTCTACCAGCTTTTGTCAGTGGCTGCTTGTACGCTGCTGGAGGTGAAATTTTGGAGCTGTGAGGGAAAGGTGAAAATATTCTCTGTGGGTGAAATTTTTAAAAATATTCTGTGGCGGTACTCTGGCCAATGCTCTGTGGGTGAAATGTTTTTATAAGATTCTGTGGGGGTACTCTGGACCATGCTTAGTGGGTGAAATTTGTAAACTGCTTTTGTGTGGCACTGTGTCCCATTCGCTATGGATGAAATTTTAAACTGGACTGTCGGTAGCAAGCCTCAGTCTCTGTGAGGGCACTATTACAATATTTATGTTAATCATTTACTTACCATTTTATCACGATTGCTATGGGGACAGAACCCCTTTAAGTGATTTTCCTATCCACATTTGTTTGCAGGGCAATTGTCCTGCTCTTACCCCTCATTTTTCTTCCTTTTGCAGCCCCCTAGCTCTTACTCCAACCATTTACAGTCTCTTTACAGCACTGAAGTTTGAGTTCCCATTGACTTGAATGGGGGTTTGGAGTCCGAGTGTAAAGTTTGGGTCCCGAAAATAACTTTTTAAAAAGTCATCCAAAACTTGACAAATCTAAACGTTGATGGGTTCGCTTATCACTAATGAGTGCTTGTTTTTTTACAAGACGAGTTGTACTTTTGAATGACACCATTCATTTTACCTCATAGTGTACTGGAAAATGGGAAGTAAATTCCAAATACGGTGAAATTGTGAATTAAACACAATTCTGACATTGTTTTTTGGGGATTGTTTTTACGAGGTACATTGTGTGGTAAAAAATGTTATTCTTCTTATCTGTATGTTTACAGTGATATCCAACATGCACAGTTTTTTATTATATTAGTGGTGAAAAAAAATAAAAAAATCAGAAATGTAAAAAAAATGTTTGGGTTTGTGTTACCATTTTTCAAAACCCGTAACATTTTTAATTTTCAGCCGATGGAGCTATGTGACGGCTTGCTTTTTTGCGAGATGAGACAATAATATTATTACGTGATGGCTGTGACTTTTTGATCGCTTGTTGCACCATTTTTTGTGAAATTGCGGCAACCAAAAAAAAAAAAATAATTTTGGAATTCTTGAATTATTTTTTGTTTATTGTGTTTACTGATCTGGTTAATTGTTTTTATGTTTCGATAAACTGCACTTTTCTGAATGCCGCAATACCACATATGTCCTTATTTTCAATGAGGGTGATTTGAACTTTTGTAGATATTTTTTATATTATTTAAAACATTTTTTTTTATTTTCACTGTTATTGTTAGCCCTCTTACAGGACTTGAATATGTTAGCATCACTGCATATAGCAGAAATCACAGTCACCTCGAAGCTCGACCGCAGGCAGGGTTTCAAAGGAACTCACCTGACCCCCTGGCTGTCATGACAACTCATCGGCGATCTACGATCACATCATGGGCACATTCATGGGAGGAGGGAATAATGCGCACCCATTCCTATGCGTTTTATATCCCCATATCAGATATTGACAGCAACATTTAACAGGTTAACAATCACTGGCTGAGCACAGTTCCACTTGCGATTGATAGCAGCAGGTCCTGTCTGTAATGCACAGCTATCACTAGCCATGTATGGGGTGGGCTCACTGTATGAGCCTGCTTCATAGGCCGATGTCACACTTGCAACTGCAATGCGAGAAGCTCGCGCAAGTCTCTCGACTCAATACCCGGCACAGCCGCCGGCGGTTTGGACCGGAGCATACAGCTGCATAGCAATACATGCAGTTGCACACTCCGTTCCCAAGTGCCTGGTTGTTATGAATGAGTCACCGAGGAGGAAAAAACAAAAAGCAAGCTAAGCCCAGAGGTTGGTAACTAGCGGATTGCAGACCCCTGATCCTATCCACAACAACTAGCAGTAGCCGTGGAGCGTGCCTACGGTGGTCCTAGATGCTCATCACGGCCGGAGAACTAAATAAGCCTAAAGAAAGAAAGGGAAAATCTAAACTGCCCCAGAGCAGACCCCAAACCAATAGACAGCCCCCAACATGTATTGTCGGTGAAACAAGATGAAAACACAGACACAGGTAGAAAGATAGGCTGAGCAAACGATGGGGCCCTCGCTAACTAGATAGGACAGGAAAGAAAAGCTGCTGTCTGCAATCACGCAAAAAACCCTGCCAAAAAGAATGTCCAACACGTCTGATAGAAAAAGGCCCTGAAGTCGCTAGACTTCAAATCACTATATCAGCACTCAAGTATATTCTGAAGACAGAGCAAAAGAGATCAACTGATCAGAGACAAAATGGGGATTCAGCCCAGTCCCAGCCAGGGCTGGCTGAACACAAAAACTAAGTAAACCAGACAAAAACTCAAATGAACAATAGCAGAGAAAACTTAGCTTTAGGAAGGCAGGAACCAAACTGGAAACCAGGAGCCACAGTCAGGAAAAATCACCAGCAAGAAACTAGGGAGTCGGCTGCCTTAAATCCAATCAGAAACTCCTGATGTCCAATCGCAGTCCTCTTCCTCAGGTGGCCGGTCTCTGCCATTTAGATCAGCTTCATTACCTCTATTCACCAACAGAGGGAGTCCAGATAGAGAACTCACTACTCCTCTGTCAGCACAGCCAGCTCCATAACCCTCACCAGAAGCCAGAGGCAAACCCAAAAATGAGCTCACAACACCTGGTATTGAGGTGAGAGACTAGCTCGAGTTTTTTGCATTGCAGTTGCAAGTGTGACACCGGCCATACATCTGCTTCCGAATTGTGCTGAACATGTACGGTGGATATCGAAAAGGGGTTAAAGCCCCACTGTAGCATTTTTTTAAATTTTACTGCTGTAGTGGTGCTACTAATATAATTTCCTTCACTCTACTATTACACTCACCAGCTGCCATCTTCAGTTGCTCCCAGCACCGCTCCAGCCCATCTTGTGACCGCAGTGTCTGACTGACCTGAGATCCGAGGTAATGTTACAAGCTCAATGTAAGTCTATGACCTCGTTCTGGCTCTCATAAACTTATATTGAGAAGTAACCTTTAGCGCCCAGCAAACACTGGAGCAATCCGGCAGATCACAACCTGTAGAAGATTAACAAAGGCGACATCGAGAACAGAAGACAGCGGCTGGTAAGACTAGTACTAGCACAGGAAACTCAGATAAGTTGCATGACTCCACCACTGCAAATTAAAAAAAAATATTTATGACCATAAATTTTGTCCCTTAATAACATTTGCTTAAAGAAGCACTCCTCCTCCTCTTCCCCCTCCCCCTTTTCCTCCTCTTTCTCATCCTCCCATCAAAGTTTTTATCTTCTTAATATATTATAATAATTATATTATATAGGTACTGACAATTGCTCATTTTCCGTTTCTACCCAGATTATTTTCTTTTCCATTAGATCTGTGGAGTTACATTATTAAAAACTGATAAGATGAATCCTTCTAAGCTCTATGTAGAAACAGGAGTCATCACTGCAAATTCAATGGCAGGAAGAGAATCAGAGCAGGGGGTTCAGGAGTTGAAGAAGGGAATGATAAATGCAAGAAAAAGAGACTTCCTGTATCTACATGGAGAAGAGAAAAGAGAAGAATTATCTGGGTAGAAAGGCAAAATGAGCAATTGTAAGTGCACAGTGCTGTATAATATGGTGTCTGCAATATATTAAGAGGATAAAATAAAAAGTTTGATGGGAGGAGGAGGAGGAAGAGGAGGAGGAAAAGGAGAAGGAGAGAGAGAGGAGGAGCACTTCTTTAAAGAAAATAAATAAGCTATATTTTTATGCAGTGAATCAGTAAATTAAATCAGATACTGAAACTTTTTTTTTATTATTTTGTTTTATTTTCTGATTATAGGGCAGTCATCATGCCTTTGCAGCTACCCGGCTGGGTTATCCGCAGCTCAGATATGGACAAATGGACATTAGACAGCCTCCTGTAGATGACTCATTTTTTTGTCTATTGTCTTTTAAATATTAACTTTCTTTTTTTTTGTCATGTACCAGAAATATGAATAAAAGAAGGATTCATTTTTAATATCACCCAATTCAACCTATTGAATACCAATGTAGATCTATTGGAATTTGCTGCAAAACACTCAAATATTTCATATGTCCTCTATCTCTGATAATAATGACTGCTCTATAAAGCAGGATATGTCAGTGAGATGTGTGATCAGGCTGAAAACTGCAATAATTCAGGTCTTTTATATAAATATATATATATATATATATATATATATATATATAGTGACAAGGAAAATTAAAATAAAAAAAGTTTTCCCATCAAAAGCTGATTTGACAATAGGTCATTGTCATGGGAGATAATCACTTTTAATAGAACCATTGGATAGAGATTAGAGATCTCATACTTAAAGATAAAAATAATCTTTTGCATCTCTCTTTAAATTGGAAAAAGGGTAAATGAAGTCCTTGCCTGGCTGATCAGCATCGTTAGATTTCATTCTAAAATTGCAATTATCTAATATAACTTCCAATGTCATCACGAGGAATAAATTTTTATTTTTAATAAATAATAGCTGCAGAACCATTAATCATTCAGAAATAAAGTCTCTTGGGATAAAAATGTGTTTTTACTTTATATAGCTTCATAATTCGTAGGCTCTCGCTCCCTTAGGCATTAGGAGCTAGAGACAAATGTTTGTCACCAGATGATAGATGCGGCATATTATAAAGAAGGGTGTGACATTGCAAATTCTATAGGCTCTATTTTTATTTAAAGGTCATTGTTTGAACATAATGAGATATTAGAAATACATACATTCTAAAGGGGTTTTTCCCCCCAACAATATAATTTTAATTAATAGATCTTGGAGTAAAAATAATTTCCACAGTTGGATGTGAAAAATAAAATGTTCCTGCGCTGAGATAATCTTATAAATGTGCCGCTGCTGTGTACTGTGTAATGGCTGTGTCTGACCGTACAGGGGCATGGTCTGATCATACCACAGCTCCTGGGCAGGGGAGGACACAAGAGAGTATACAGGCAGGACAACATGGGCTCACAGCTGATTCTTTCTTTGAGTTATAACATTGTTTAAAAACAGTCAGGAAAATGTTTTACTCACAAGAATCATCTGTGATCCCCTGCTGTCCTGTCTTTATACTCTCTTGTGTCCTCCCCTGCCCAGGAGCTGTGGTATGATCAGACCATGTTCCTATGCGGTCAAACACGGCCATTACACAGGACACAGCAGCGGCACATTTACAGCATTAGATTATCTCAGCACAGGAACATTTTATTTAAACACATTCAATTGTGGAGATTATTATTAATCCAAGATATATTGACTAAAATGTACATTGTTTGTGGAAAAAACCCTTTAATATTTAATCCTTTAAAAAAGTTTATATGGCACGTCTACCAATAGGAGATCTGAACAATAAACATTGTAAATGACTTCTATAAGTAAAGTTGGAGCTGGTTACAAAATGCATATCCAAATATGAGTTTATTTCTTAGTTGCAGAGGTTTTCTACAGAGATTATATATTACCTACAAAGTATGGATCAGAAGAGCGAGGATCAGGCAAAATTCAATGTCACCGGTACACCCGTATATTCTCAGGAACTTCAATTTGGAGAAAAGTTATTCTCTACAAATGTACCTTATTATGCTCTAATGTTTCTCCAGACCCCAGAGTATAAGAAACGTTAATTTTTACGTTTAAGAATAATCCTTATACTTACCTTACTGATGACCCCTCCATCTGCTCTTCTCCTCACCGTCAACCGTCTCGTCCTTGTCGCATCTTCTGATCGCCTCCGCTCACGCTGAAGGGCCGGGACTTCTGGCTCTGATCATGTCCGGGAGTGTTCTACAGAACTGCTCGAAGGGTCAGGACTTAAAAAATTGCTCTATGGACTTGTGTGCACTTGCACAGAACTAATCCTTTTCAGAGCTGGAAGTTGTAGCCTTTAGTGAGAGGCCCAGGGATTTCAGCGTGACGGTAATCAGAAGATGATGAGGAACATAGGGGCTGGATAGGTGAGCGGTAAGGTGACTATAAGTATTTTTTATTTTTAACCTTTTTGATACATCTTTATGGTTTTAAAAAAATGGTGGCCAGCGATTGCCATTTTGCTGAATATGTGTGGAAGTGAATTTCAAAAATAGCTGCATTTTGGCAATTTTTTGTAAAATAAGAGTAGGATTCAATTCCACTCAAATTTATTCACTCATCTCTGCTCAGCAGCATTTTAAAGGGATATTTGATAATTATGTTAACATGGCTGCCAAGGATATATCATATACAGTGGCATGAAAAAATTTGGGCACCCTGGGCAAAATTACTGTTATTGTAAACAGTTAAGATTAAACTATCTCTAAAAGGGCTAGACTTAAAGATGACACATTTCCTTTGTACTTTAGGCCCCAAAAATGTAATTTTTTACATTTTAATAATTACAAAAAGGAAAATGGTTTGATGCAAAAGTTTCAGCTCCCTGTATGCTTAGTACCTAGTAGCTGTCATGCTCAGACCCGGTTAAGTCCGGCGGACAAAACTGCATATAAATACAATGGTATGGAAAAAGATGATGAAGTCCCTAATGGTCGGGAGCGGGGGGATGGGACACCTCCTGATATCAACCTGTGACTATCCATAAGCTTCCCTAACAACCAACCCATCACTGTCACGTTCCTGGTCCCTGACTGTCACCTCTACGAACCCTGGTTACTGCATTTGTCGGCAAGGATGCTATCCTTGCCACTGTAGATGATAGCACATAAGGGAACAGACAAACAAGGACAGACTAAAAGGATAATACTCAGCTCAGGCTCTGCTGCTAAGCTCCACAGCAGCAGAGTAAATGGCACCAGAATAAAAGAATTTCAACAGCAGCAACAGCACCATCACAGCAAGCTTAACACACACAGCTGGTCTGCATAGAAGAGAAACCCTATAACTGACAATCAGCTGATGGGTCATGTGAATATTTAAAGGAGGTGGGAGTGGTTACCAACCAATATCAGCTGACCAACCTAAAAGAAACATTTACATTTCAGCAGGCCCAGAGCAGCCACATATCCTTTAATGATTTGTGAAAGTAGCATCAAGATACTTTTTCAAGTATCACAGCTTGTAAACGCCAGACAGGAGTCTTTACATTTTTGTTTGAGGGCTTTTCATCCATTCTACCTTGGAAAATTCTTCCAGTTCTGTGGGACTCTTGGGTCTTCTTGTATCCTCCGCTAATTTGAGGACTAGCCACAGATTTTCAATCATTTCTAGATCAGGGGACTGTGAGGGTCATTGTAAAGCCTTCAGTTTGCACCTTTTGAGGTTGTCTATTCTGGATTTTGACGTGTGTTTAGCATCATCATCCATTTGTAGAAGCTATCCTTTTTTCATCTACAGCTTTTTTACAGATGGTGATATGTTTGCATCAAGAATTTGTTGAAATTTTATAGAATTCATTCTTCCCTCTAGCCGTGAAATGTTCCTCGTGCCATTGGCTACAATACAATCCCAAGGCATGATTGATCCACTCCCATGTTTAATGGTTGTCGAGATGTTCTTTTCCTGAAATTCTGTGCCCTATTTTCTCCACATATATCTTTGATCATTGTTGCCAGAGTTCTATTTTAACCTCCTCAGTCCACAGGACTTGTTTACAAAAATCCATCAGGTTTGTTTAGATGTTCTTTTACATACTTGCATTCTGATGCTGACTTGTATGGTGACGATGCAGGAGAGGTATTCTTCTGATAACTCTTCCATGAAGGCCGTATTTGTACAGGTGTTTCTGAACAATAGAACAATGTACCACAACTCCAGAGTCTGCTAAATCTTTCTTGTAGTGTTTTGCAGTCAAGCGGGAGTTCTGATTTACCGCTCTTGCAATCATAAGAGCAGCTGTCACTGAAATTTTGCTTGGTCTTCCAGACCTTATCTTGATCTCAACTGTTTCTGTTAACTGCCATTTCTTAATTACATTTCTAACTGAGGAAAGGGCAACTTGAAAACGGTTTGCTATCTTCTTATAGCCTTCTCCTGCTTTGTGGGCCTCCATCTTTTTGACTTTCAGAGTGCTAGACAGCTGCTTAAAAGAAGCTATGGCTGTAACTTTTTGGCATAAGGTTAGAGGAGGTTGGGTTTTTCTAAACCTGGGAAATTTGTATCACCTGGTCTTTCTTAACGATTATAGTAAACAAGTCATAACTAGAGTTGAGCGAAACGGGTTGAAAAATTTCAAAAGTCGCTGACTTTTGGCAAAGTCGGGTTTCATGAAACGAAACCCGACCTTAGGATGAGGTCGGCCACGAGGTCGGCGACTTACGCGCCAAAGTCGCGTTTCAAAAGTTTGTTTTGCGCTCTTTTTCAGCCAATCAGGATCCACGGACACTGTGGGCAACGTGATGACATAGGCAGGGGTCACCACCATCTTTCAGAAGGGCATGCAAGTGATCGGCTTGCTTTGGTGGGCGTCACAGGGGTTATAAAAGGGCGTGCACGCCGACCGCCATCTTACTTCTGCCGATCTTAGCATAGGGAGAGGTTGCTGCTGCTGATTCTTTAGGGAGAGCGTTAGGCAGGGAAGAAGAAAAAAAAACTGCTTCTGCTGCTAGCGATTTTGCTTGTACAACACACCAGTCACTGTGTGTGCAGTGCAAGGGGAGGCTATATTGTGGTGGATCAGCGGTGTTCGTTGTTAGGCTGCCTTCTAAGGCTTCCTGACAGCTGCATTGCTGTTTACCCACTGCTCTGCAAACTGCTTTTTTAAAAGCAATCCCAATTTTTTTTTTTGTCCTGCTGAGGTACTGAGCGTGCATTTTTTCACACCATACAGCGGTGTACGCTCCTCGCACAGTACCGTGTAACGGCTGTTATCACAGCCACAGTGAAGCTATCTGTGTGTCACTCTGTGAGAATAAGTCGAGGACATGTTCCGTTCTTACAGACCTGCACCTACTAGTTTTGTCTAGCTTTCAAACAGTTAAATATATTTGCTGTTTGATCACATTCAAAACTATAGAGAGACAGCGTGGGTCAGTCCGTATACTTAAAAAACACGGAGCTTGACAATTTTACGTACACCGGACAGCCGTGTACGTGCACGCTCCTCTCAGTACCGTGTAACGGCTGTTATCACGGCCACAGTGAAGCTGTGTGTCACTGTGGAAGGATAAGTGGAGGACTTGTTCCGTTCTTAAAGACCTACACTCTAGGGAGATTCCTATTCTGCCCAATTCTACATACACCTTGTAGTTTGTGATACACTAGCCAATTTCTGCCTGTGACATAGCGCTCTGATATTCAGTGGGCCTCACACAATCCAAAAGTGTCCAGTGTCCACTAGTGTGTGCAGAAATTCAAAATCTCCCTTATCCTGTAGTCACTTTTTTCACACCTGTGCCATCGAGCCTGTGACATAGCGCTCTGATATTCAGTGGGCCTCACACAATCCAAAAGTGTCCAGTGTCCACTAGTATGTGCAGAAATTCAAAATCTCCCTTATCTTGTAGTCACTTTTTTCACACCTGTGCCATCGAGCCTGTGACATAGCGCTCTGATATTCATTGGGCCTAACACAATCCAAAAGTGTCCAGTGTCCACTAGTGTGTGCAGAAATTCAAAATCTCCCTTATCCTGTAGTCACTTTTTTCACACCTGTGCCATCGAGCCTGTGACATAGCGCTCTGATATTCAGTGGGCCTCACACAATCCAAAAGTGTCCAGTGTCCACTAGTGTGTGCAGAAATTCAAAATCTCCCTTATCCTGTAGTCACTTTTTTCACACCTGTGCCATCGAGCCTGTGACATAGCGCTCTGATATTCAGTAGGCCTCACACAATCCAAAAGTGTCCAGTGTCCACTAGTGTGTGCAGAAATTCAAAATCTCCCTTATCCTGTAGTCACTTTTTTCACACCTGTGCCATCGAGCCTGTGACATAGCGCTCTGATATTCAGTGGGCCTCACACAATCCAAAAGTGTCCAGTGTCCACAAGTGTCTGCAGAAATTCAAAATCTCCCCTGTCCTATAGACACCTTGTACCTTGTTTTACATTACTATATAGTTTGTTGGATTTTGTCTACATTTCTACCAAAAATGAGGAAGACTAGTGGAAGAGGCCATGGAATTGGGCGGGGGTTGGCAGCTGGTAATGATGGTGTTGGTGGTGGATCTGATGGTAGTGGCAAAAGCAAAATAGGACCGAATGCAGGAGGTGTTGAGCCTGCGTCATCGTCTGGCTCCACAAGGCCTCGAAGGCTTAGTTTCCTAGGAGTTGGCAAACCGCTTTTAAAGCCAGAGCTTCAGGAAAAAGTTTTGTCTTACATTGCTGACTCAGCCTCCAGCTCTATCGCCTCCTCTTCTGAAGTTGTAAAAAATAAAAGCACTGAGTCGTCATTGGAGGCTCATGTTCATGAACCACACCTTTCCTTGTGTCCTTCACCCCAACCAAGATTGAAGGATGACGCAGGCCATACTACTGATTACACCATGGAGCTGTTTTCACATACCATGCCTGGATTATCAAGTGAAATGGTGAATTACCCAGGCCAAGATGAATCTGACATGGAGTGCACTGATGCACAGCCGCTGATAGATGATTCTGCTGGTACATTCACTCAGAGCACTACATTGTCCTCGCAGTGTACAGAGCCAGATTCTGACCCTGATGAGACTCAGGTGCCCCTTCCCGCACACTATACCACCATACACGGTGACACAGAGGAAGGTGCACATGACATTGAAGAGGAGGTGATGGATGACCCAGTTGTTGACCCAGATTGGCATCCATTGGGGGAAGAGGGTGTTGCTTCCAATAGCTCAGATGAGCAGCATCCACAGCAGACATCGACATCGCAACAGCTGTTATCTGGCAGGCCCGGAGCACTCCAAAGACAGGTTCCAAAAATCAAAAGAGTTGCTGGACAGCTTGTCCAGAGGGTCAAAATATCACAGCGTGCTAGGCCGCAAAATGTCTGCCAAAGTAGGAAGAGTGCAGTGTGGCACTTTTTTGAACAAAATCCTCATGATCAGGCCAAGGTTATCTGTAAGAAGTGCGCAAAGACCTTTAGCCGAGGGAAAAATCTGAAAAATTTGAATACCAGTTGCATGCTTAGACATTTAACCAGCATGCACTTGCAAGCGTGGACACAACACCAAACCTCAAGTGCCACATGTGCAACTGATCACAACGAAGGTAGTCAGCAACGCTACATTGTTTCCCCCACTGTAAGCCCACCGGTTAGCACAGCAGCAAATGTTGAGGTGTCGCTGCAAGGCCACAGCAGTCAGGGAATCCCACTGTTATATCAATGAAAGACTGATTCTAGGCCATCAGAAAGAACAAAAACTCCATCACCATCATCAACCCTCTCTCAGCCCGCCCTGTCCACCGCTACTTCCACCATATGCAGCTCTCAAGTACAGCTCACCCTCCCAGACACTATGAGTAGGTCAAGAAAGTACTCAGTCTCTCATCCGCGTACACTGGGTTTGAACACCCACATTGCCAAACTAATCTCGTTTGAGATGATGCCCTATTGGTTGGTGGAAAGCGCAGCTTTCCGCGAACTCATGGCCTATGCAGTACCACGCTATGACCTACCCAGTCGCCACTTCTTCTCTCGCAAAGCCATCCCAGCCCTCCACCATCATGTAAAAAACCGCATTGTCCATGCACTCAAGCAGTCAGTGAGTGGAAAGGTGCACCTCACAACTGATGCATGGTCCAGTCGGCATGGCCAGGGCCGTTACGTGTCCATCACTGCGCACTGGGTTAATGTGGTGGATGCAGGGTCAACAGGGGACAGCGGTGGTGGGACAGTGCTGCCTAGCCCACGGTATAGGAAACAGTTGGCTGTAGGCGTTCGACCCTCCTCCTCCTCCTCCTCCAGAAGCGAAAGCTCGTCCACAGAGCGCAGGTGTACGAGCACTCCATCTGCAGCTGCCACTGTTGCACACGAGGTGTCCCCCTATCGAGCAGCTAGTAGAAAGCGTCAGCAGGCTGTGTTGCAGATGATGTGTTTGGGCGACAGACACACCGCCGAGGTGCTGGCCGAGTACTTGAAGCGACAAACTGAGTCATGGCTGGGCAGTGTACATCTTGAGGCAGGCAAGGTAGTTAGTGATAACGGCCGTAATTTTGTGGCAGCCATAGCCCTTTCAAAACTCAGCCACATACCTTGCTTGGCTCACACCTTGAACCTGGTGGTGCAGTGCTTCCTCAAAAATTATCCGGAGTTAACAGCCCTGCTCCAGAAAGTGCGAAGACTGTGCACGCACATCCGCCGGTCGCCTGTACACTCCGTTCGTATGCAGAAGCTGCAGCGATTGCTCCACCTTCCCAACCACCGCCTCATTATCGACATTGCAACAAGGTGGAACTCCACCCTGCACACGGTGGAGCGGCTGTGCGAGCAGAGGCAGGCCATAATGCATTTGTGGGAGGATACACGGCCAGGCACTTTGAGAGCAGACATGGAGTTGACAGGTGTGCAGTGGTCGAAGCTGAAAGACCTCTGTAAAGTCCTTCAGTGTTTTGAGGAATGCACACGGCTGGTAAGCGCAGACGACGCCATCCTAAGCATGAGCATCCCACTTATGCGTCTGCTCATGCAAACTTTGAAGCACCTTAAGGAGCAGGCGTCTGCAGCCAATGTTGATGAGGAGGAAGAGGAGGAGGGAATCCTTGATGACATTCAGCCATTGTCTGCTCAGGGACCTCTCCTGGACGAGGTGGAGGAAGAAGAGGAGGAGGAGGATGATGATGGGGATGATTACTTAGGGGAGGAGGATGCATCTCATGGGGCAAGTGAAAATGTTGGCGTGGCAAGGTCTGGTACAGGGTTTGTGCGTGACTGGAGGGATGTGGATTTGCCAGAAATTGCTCCTCCACCCAGCACTCGCAGTGCATCATTGACACCGGGAACATTGGCCCACATGTCAGATTATGCCTTGCAGATCCTAAAAAGGGACCCCCGCATTGCCAAAATGATGAACGATGACGACTACTGGTTGGCCAGCATCCTGGATCCACGCTATAAAGGCAAATTACAAAACATCATGCCACAGGAGAACCTTGACCTAATATTGGCTAATAAACAAGCAACTCTGGTAAATCGGTTGCTTGAGGCATTCCCAGCACACAGCAGCGGTGATGGTTCTCACACGAGCCGTACGGGCCGGGGGCAGCTTGGCAGAGGTGTTCATGGTGCACACAGCAGAAGTGGCGTTGGAGACAGGGGTTTCATGACAATGTTGTGGACTGATTTTTCAAGTACCGCTCACACAACTGGTAATACTGCATCGATGGAAAGTGACAGGAGACAGCAGTTGTCAACTATGGTTACAAACTACTTTTCCTCCCATATCGATGTTCTCCCACACAGGTCATTCCCCTTTGACTATTGGGCCGCTAAACTGGACACCTGGCCTGAATTGGCACAATATGCCTTACAGAAGCTCGCTTGCCCAGCTGCAAGTGTGCTATCGGAAAGAGTCTTCAGTGCAGCTGGATCAATCCTGACAGAAAAAAGGACCCGTCTGTCAACCCAAAATGTGGATGATCTAACCTTCATTAAAATGAACCATGCATGGGTTTCCAAGGATTTTGTCCCACCTTCCCCTGATGACACATAGGGTGACAGAAAAATGGCTTCCTTTGGTCCACCTCTTCCTGGGACTTGACCTATTTCGCCTTTTGCATCAGCTGAATGTCCAACATCAACATATGCCACTTTCTAAAACTCCCTAACTGTGCTGCCTCCCCCCCATGGCCGGGGTCAACACCTAGCGCACGACACCGTGCGAGTGCCGTTGCCCTGGACAGGTGGGTAGGCCGACTCTTAGGCGCAGGCACTGGCACAGGGTCCCTCATAGTGCAATCAAGTGTCTCTGATGGTGGTGGTGCACACCCGCCGTCAGACACACAGCCATACTATGAGGGGCCCAGTGCCAGTACCGACGCCCACGAGTGGGCCCCCCTTGCTTGGGCAGGGCCCCAGCATTTGCAATCTTTACCTCTCCCTGCTCCTCCGCTGTGTAGTCTGGGCCGTCAAATCCATACTGTGCCTGACACCGTCTGAGTCTGCCTCCTGATGTATAGACATATATTTTGAATGTGTATGCTATCCATCCATGTTATCCGGGGATACGGTACCCTTTCTCACCTTTGTGCAATCACGTGCAATCCATACTGGGCCTAACACCGTCTGAGCCTGCCTCCTGATGTATAGACATATATTTTGAATGTGTACGCTATCCATACATGTTATCCGGGGATACGGTACCCTTTCTCACCTTTGTGCAATCACGTGCAAGCCATACTGGGCCTAACACCGTCTGAGCCTGCCTTCTGATGTATAGACATATATTTTGAATGTGTACGCTATCCATACATGTTATCCGGGGATACGGTACCCTTTCTCACCTTTGTGCAATCACGTGCAATCCATACTGGGCCTAACACCGTCTGAGCCTGCCTCCTGATGTATAGACATATATTTTGAATGTGTACGCTATCCATACATGTTATCCGGGGATACGGTACCCTTTCTCACCTTTGTGCAATCACGTGCAATCCATACTGGGCCTAACACCGTCTGAGCCTGCCTCCTGATGTATAGACATATATTTTGAATGTGTACGCTATCCATACAAGTTATCCGGGGATACGGTACCCTTTCTCACCTTTGTGCAATCACGTGCAAGCCATACTGGGCCTAACACCGTCTGAGCCTGCCTCCTGATGTATAGACATATATTTTGAATGTGTACGCTATCCATACATGTTATCTGGGGATACAGTACCCTTTCTCACCTTTGTGCAATCACGTGCAGTCCATACTGGGCCTAACACCGTCTGAGCCTGCCTCCTGATGTATAGAATCATAGAATCATAGAATCATAGAATCGTAGAGTTGGAAGGGACCTCCTGGGCCATCTGGTCCAACCCCCTGCTCAAAGCAGGATTCGCTAAATCATCCCAGTTAGATGTCTGTCCAGCCTCTGTTTGAAGACTTCCATTGAAGGAGAACTCACCACTTCTCGTGGCAGCCTGTTCCACTCATTGATCACTCTAACTGTCAAAAAGTTTTTTCTAATATCTAATCTGTGTCTCCTCCCATTCAGCTTCATCCCATTGCTTCTAGTCTTTCCTTGTGCAAATGAGAATAAAGTTGATCCTTCTACAATGTGACAGCCCTTTAGATATTTGTAGACAGCTATTAAGTCTCCTCTCAGTCTTCTCTTTTGCAAACTAAACATTCCCAAATCCTGCAACCTTTCCTCATAAGACAGGGTTTGCAGACCGGTCACCATTCTGGTCGCTCTTTTCTGAACTTGCTCCAGTTTGTTGATGTCTTTTTTCAAATGTGGTGCCCAAAATTGGACACAATATTCCAGATGAGGTCTGACCAAAGAGGAGTAGAGGGAAATAATGACTTCACGTGATCTAGACTGTATGCTTCTGTTAATACATCCTAGAATTGCATTTGCCTTTTTTGCTGCTGCATCACACTGTTGACTCATATTCAGTCTGTGATCTATTAGTATACCCAAGTCTTTTTCACATGTGCTGTCACTTAGCCCTATTCCTCCCATTCTATATATGCTTTTTTCATTTTTATTGCCCAGATGTAGTACTTTGCATTTCTCCCTGTTAAAAACCATTCTGTTAGTTGCTGCCCACTTCTCCAGTTTATTTAAATCTTTTTGAATCCTCTCTCTCTCTTCTCTAGTATTAGCTATCCCTCCTAGCTTTGTGTCATCAGCAAATTTAATCAGTTTACCCTCAATTCCTTCATCTAAATCGTTGATAAAGATGTTGAACAATACAGGGCCCAGGACAGAGCCCTGTGGTACCCCACTTGAGACATTCTTCCAACTGGATGTGCAGCCATTTACGACCACTCTTTGGGTCCGATCACTAAGCCAGTTATGAATCCACCTAACAGTTGCCTTGTCCATTCCATACTTAGTCATTTTTTCAATAAGGATTGTATGAGAGACTTTGTCAAATGCTTTGCTGAAGTCAAGATATACTATATCTACAGCATTTCCTTGATCCACCCAATCAGTAATACCATCATAGAAGGAAATTAAATTAGTCTGACATGACTTATTATTTACAAACCCATGCTGACTCTGTTTAATCACTTCATTCTTATCCAGGTATTGACATACATGTTGTTTAATAATTTGTTCAAAGATCTTTCCTGGTATAGAAGTCAGACTCACCGGCCTATAGTTGCCTGGGTCCACCTTCTTCCCCTTTTTGAAGATAGGAACAACATTTGCTCTTCTCCAGTCTTCTGGCACTTCTCCTGTTCTCCAAGAATTTTCAAAGATTATGGAGAGGGGTTCAAAAATTTCTTCTGCTATCTCCTTCAGTACTCTGGGGTGTAATTCATCTGGACCTGGAGACTTGAATACATTTAGGTTAGCTAAGTGTTTCCTCACTATCATTCTGTTTATAGATATCCTGGATTCTTCTATTCCCTTAATAGGACATTGAATAACAGTTGATGTTACATTTCCTTTCTGAGAGAAAACAGATGCAAAATAGGAATTTAAAAGTTCAGCCTTCTCAACATCCTGTCTTACCATTTCATCATTTTCATCCTGTAAAAATCCTATAGCATCTTTGACTTTTCTTTTACTTTTGACATATCCCCAAAATCCTTTATTATTGCTTTTGACATCTCTTGCAAGCCTCAATTCATTTTCAGCTTTAGATAATCTGATTTGTGCCTTGCAGGTTCTGCAGACAGCATTATATTCTTCTTTAGATATGCCTCCTTCTTTCCATTTTATAAACATTTTTTGCTTCCTTTTTAGCATGTGCTTAAGTTCTGTGTTCATCCATCCTGGTTTCCTTAAATGCTTCCTATTCTTCCCTCTTTTCGGAATTGTTAACAACTGTGCTTTGAGAATTTCATTTTTCAAGATTTCCCATCCTTCCTGGACATTTTTGTCTTTAAGGATATCCAGCCATTGGATCCCTCCAATTCTCTTTCTGAATCCCTTAAAATCTGCCTTTCTGAAATCTAACCTTGACGTCTGAGTCTTCACAGGTCTTCCGCCTCTAGTTATCCAAAATTCTAAAATAGCATGGTCGCTACCTCCTAGGGTCCCAGCCACTTTTACCTCCTCAACCATTTCCTCCCTGTTTATAAGGATTAGATCCAAGGTAGCAGTTCCCCTTGTTTTCTCCTTTACCTTTTGGAAGATAAAGTTGTCAGCAAGAGAGGATAAGAATTTCCTTGACCTGTTAGTTTTGCCTGAGAGAGATTCCCAACAAATGTCTGGATAGTTGAAATCTCCCATGACAACTATGTCATATTTTTTGGAGAACTTGGCCATTTGATGCATAAAGAGTTCATCCATATCTTCAGCTTGCACAGGCGGCCTGTAGTAAATGCCTACAATGGTGTCCTTTCCATTGTTCTGTCCTTGTATTCTTACCCAAACAGTTTCCACAGAACTCCCAGTCTCTGAAGCTTCAATCTCTGTGCAGATATACGCATTTCTAACATACAATGCGACACCCCCTCCTCGTTTATCAAGTCTGTTTCTTGCAAATAAGTTGTATCCTTCTAGTCTTGTATTCCAATCATGTGTATTGTCCCACCAAGTTTCAGTGATTCCAATGACATCATATTTCTTTTCCTGTGTTAGTAGTTCCAATTCTCCTTGTTTGTTGCCCATGCTTTGTGCATTAGTATAGAAACATTTTAGTTTGTGATTGGTTTCTCTTTCTCCAATATTTTTTTTAATTAGATTCTTTCGTCTTTGTTCTTCCTTTCCACTTCTAATAGCAGAGTTCTCAGTAGCATTTGTCAGGTGTATGGCTTTTTCTGGTCTTTTGCTTCCCTTCCCATGTTGTTCTAGTTTAAAGCTCTCCTTACAAGTGTAGCAAGGCGACTTCCAAATACCTGCTTTCCAGTCTTCGTAAGGTGCACCCCATCTCTAGCAAGTAGTCCATCGTATAAGTAGTTCACTCCGTGATCCAGAAATCCAAATCGTTGCTGACGGCACCATCGACGTAGCCAGTTGTTCACCTGCAGAATCTTATTCCACCTCCTTGTTCCATGGCCATCCACTGGGAGGATGGAAGAGAAGACCACCTGCGCTCCCAGTTCTTTCACTTTCTTGCCTAAGTCTTCAAAGTCTCTGCAGATGGTTTCCAGGTCGTTTCTTGCGGTGTCATTTGTCCCCACATGTAGTAGCAGGAATGGGTAGTCATCTGTAGGTCTGAAGAGTCCTGATATCCTGTCAGACACATCTTTAATTTTTGCACCTGGAAGACAGCACATTTCTCTTGAAGTTATATCCGGTCTGCAGATAGCGGCCTCTGTTCCTCTCAACAGGGAATCCCCCATGACCACCACTCTCCGTTTCTTCTTCACAACATTTTTCTTTCTCCATCCAGGAGGACTCTGAAGGCGTACAAGGTTGCTGTTTGTTGGCAAAGTCTTATCCTGATGTATTTCTTCATCGTTTTCCTGCGTGAGAGCCTGGTACTGGTTTCTGAGCAGTATGGGTGCTGACTGCCTCCTGATCCTCCTGCTTCTCTGGGTCACATGTCTCCAATCCTCTGTTTCTTCAGGTGCACTTCGAATTTCTTCTCTTTCTGTAACATGAAGAGATAATTCTGCTCTGTCCAAGAACTCTTCACCTTCCTTAATGATCTTCAACGTAGCTAACCTCTCTTCGAGATTTTGCAACTTTTCCTCCAACAGGGTCACAAGCTTGCATTTGTGGCATGTGAAGTTTGGCTTTTCCACTGGTAAATCTGTGAACATGTAGCAAGAAATGCAGCTCACCAAATGGCTCCTGGCCTCTTCCATCTTGAGATTTCTTAAAAAGAGGAAAGATGAGCCAAAATTCGCGCGCCGACAGGCACTGGGAATATGCAAATGATCTCCTCAAGACTCTTCCCCTGGTTTCTCCGATTTCCTCTTTTCAGCTGCAACGGCCAAAACCCAGTGATCGTTGAGCTCGCGGAGACTCTTCACTTATCCCTGTAGGCACTGGGAATATGCAAATGATCTCCTCAAGACTCTTCCCCTGGTTTCTCCGATTTCCTCTTTTCAGCTGCAACGGCCAAAACCCAGTGATCGTTGAGCTCGCGGAGACTCTTCACTTATCCCTGTAGGCACTGGGAATATGCAAATGATCTCCTCAAGACTCTTCCCCTGGTTTCTCCGATTTCCTCTTTTCAGCTGCAACGGCCAAAACCCAGTGATCGTTGAGCTCGCGGAGACTCTTCACTTATCCCTGTAGGCACTGGGAATATGCAAATGATCTCCTCAAGACTCTTACCCTGGTTTCTCCGATTTCCTCTTTTCAGCTGCAACGGCCAAAACCCAGTGATCGTTGAGCTCGCGGAGACTCTTCACTTATCCCTGTAGGCACTGGGAATATGCAAATGATCTCCTCAAGACTCTTCCCCTGGTTTCTCCGATTTCCTCTTTTCAGCTGCAACGGCCAAAACCCAGTGATCGTTGAGCTCGCGGAGACGCTTCACTTATCCCTGTAGGCACTGGGAATATGCAAATGATCTCCTCAAGACTCTTCCCCTGGTTTCTCCGATTTCCTCTTTTCAGCTGCAACGGCCAAAACCCAGTGATCGTTCAGCTCGCGGAGACTCTTCACTTATCCCTGTAGGCACTGGGAATATGCAAATGATCTCCTCAAGACTCTTCCCCTGTGTACGCTATCCATACATGTTATCCGGGGATACGGTACCCTTTCTCACCTTTGTGCAATCACGTGCAATCCATACTGGGCCTAACACCGTCTGAGCCTGCCTCCTGATGTATAGACATATATTTTGAATGTGTACGCTATCCATACATGTTTTCCGGGGATACGGTACCCTTTCTCACCTTTGTGCAATCACGTGCAATCCATACTGGGCCTAACACCATCTGAGCCTGCCTCCTGATGTATAGACATATATTTTGAATGTGTACGCTATCCATACATGTTATCCGGGGATACGGTACCCTTTCTCACCTTTGTGCAATCACGTGCAAGCCATACTGGGCCTAACACCGTCTGAGCCTGCCTCCTGATGTATAGACATATATTTTGAATGTGTACGCTATCCATACATGTTATCCGGGGATACGGTACCCTTTCTCACCTTTGTGCAATCACGTGCAATCCATACTGGGCCTAACACCGTCTGAGCCTGCCTCCTTATGTATAGACATATATTTTGAATGTGTACGCTATCCATACATGTTATCCGGGGATACGGTACCCTTTCTCACCTTTGTGCAATCACGTGCAATCCATACTGGGCCTAACACCGTCTGAGCCTGCCTCCTGATGTATAGACATATATTTTGAATGTGTACGCTATCCATACATGTTATCCGGGGATACGGTACCCTTTCTCACCCTTTCACCCTTTCTCACCTCACTGCGGTTGACCTGCACTTACTGGGAAATCATCGTTCGTGGGTAATAATTGTAATCAGTGATCCCCATCACTAACGTTGTTCAGCGGGTTATCTGCACCTGTAAGCGACAAACGCTGGCCTTTTCAGTGTAGCGCACATGCAGCCACGGACATGTAAGGGCATGACACACCAGTTATTGGCCAATCTCATGTGCCAGAGCCTCACGTGTCCCTCTAGTAAGCCGGACTCGGACCGCGGGGCATGACGGAGTCTCGTTCGTTAACGGAATTAAGCTTGCAATGTGTGCATCTGTTCTGTAGCTGGCATGGTTGAGGTTTCCCAGGTGGAGTCGAATTTAACCGTAGGCTCCACTCCTGGTGGTGCCCTTCTGGACATTCCTTTAAGGTTCAGCTTTGCAACCATACTGCCCACGTAAAACAAACACTTTGCCTTCATGAACGCTGTTTGGAGGGTCATGACTCGTAGGAATAACGCCGCCCAATCAGTTAACCTGCTAGAGAGATCCTTCGTTGCTCCCAAGCATGACATCACACTCCCTAGGAGGAAGGTAATGCCACTGTGGCGACCGTACTCCTGGGGGCAACACAAGTGCACTGATGCCCAGCCACTGCTCGATGAATCTGCTGGTACATTGACCCAGACCACTACATTCCCCTCGCACGCTACACGGCCTGAATCTGACCCTGATGAAACTCAGGTTACCCTTCCCATATACAGTTCCATCTTACACGGTGACAAAGAGGAAGCTGCAGATGAAAGTGCAGGTTCGGCCCACCCGCCATCAGACACACCACCGTACTATCAGGGGCCCTGTGCCAGTGCCGTCGCCAACGAGTGGGCCCCCCCTGCTTGCTCAGGATCACAGCACTTGCAAGGTTGAAATACTGTGCAGTGAGATGGAAGATGGGGACGACGAGGAGTCCAGACTAGTACAGGGATTCCCTAGCGAGGAGACTTATTTCATTGTTTTCAATGTTGGGACAGCAATTTTTGGGGAGCACTATACTCTGGAGAATGATAGATGGGGCCCACCATACACTGGAACATTCCAAAGGTGGACATCAGACACTGGAGCAGCATTTACAGGGCCCATTATACACTAGAGCATTAGAAATGGGGCCCATTATGTTTGGAGCATTATTTGGGCCCATAAGACAGTGGAGCTTCATCCATGGGGACCAACATATACTGTAGCATTATGTGGAGCTCATCATATACTGTTTCAAACATTATATGGGACCAATGATTCTGCATGGAGAAATAGATGGGCCTCGTCATGAGATGTAAAAAGTGAAGTATTTTTCATTGTACTATACCGCTATTTCTCTGCCGTATCGGAGCATGATGAGTTGTGGTATGTGTTAAAGGGGCGCTCTTTCGCCCAGGGCACATGAAAACCTGGAGCCAGCCCTACCCCCCCACAACTTTAGCCAAATAACCCCCATTTTTCATTGCGTAACTTGTATTATGAAGTTAATTAAGGTTGACAAGCTTAAGTAAGAAGAATTGATGCTTTTGGCATTCAAATGGGCACTGTAGGTGTGTTTCCTGTCCTCCTCTCACTGCCGACTTTTATTCCCCATTGACTTACATTGGGTTTTGTGTTTCGGGACGACCCCGACTTTTCCCTATAATCGGCCGATCTTGCTTGACCCGACTTTTGGAAAAGTCGGGTTTCACGAAACGAAACTCGACCCTAAAAAACCAAAAGTTGCTCAACTCTAGTCATAACCATATCAAGCTAAATAAGGTCTGAAACTTTGGTCAAAGGTATCTGAGGTCATAAATCTCTAAGGCTGCCCAAACTTTTGCATGAGACCATTTTACTTTCTGCATTTTTAAAATGTAAAAAAATGACTATTTATATATGTATTTTTACCTCTAAAATACAAAGGAAATATGTCAACTTTAGCTTTAACCATTTTAGAGATCATTTCATTTTCAACTTGCCTAACTGTTCACAATAACAGTAATTTTGATGCCCAAACTTTTCATGCCACTATATATTTTTGCAAATAATTTCAGAAACCATCCCCGATCTAGCCAAAAATAGAGCAAGTTAGACTGGGAGGTGCATACTATACAGTATACTGTATGTGCCTCTGTTACCTCAGCAAACTGTAAATGATCCTAGGGGGAAGGCTAAAATGAACTTTTGTGGTAATAACTCTGGAACACTTCAATGGATCCCGCTGATTTTGAGACTGTTTATCGTGACATATTGTATTTCATGATAGTGGTAAAATTTCTTCGAAATGACTTGCATTTTTGTGAGAAAAAGTGGAAATTTGTTGAAAATTTTGAAAATGTTGCCATTTTCAAAGTTTTACATTTTATGCCCGATAGGTGGGGGTAAACTACAGTTTGGGCACATGTCATGGCTCATAAAGGAAGGCATGACATTTTGGAATGCAGATTTTGATGGGATGGTATGCATACACCATGTCGCATTTGGAGAGCCCCTAATGTGCCTAAACAATGGAAACCACGTACAGGTGACCCCATTTTAGATACTAGACCCCTTCAAGGAATGTATCTAGATGTGTGGTAAGCAATTTGAACAATCAGGTGCTTCACAGTAGCTTATAACGTAGAGCCGTGAAGATAAAAAAAAAAAAAAATCAAAATTTTTTCCACAATAATGTTATTTTAGCACAATTTTTTTTTTTTTTTACATGGGTAACCGGAGAAAAAGGAACCCAAAACTTGTTGTGCAATTTCTCCTAAGTATGTAGATACCCCATATGTGACCCCATTTTGGAAACTAGACCCCTCAAGGAATTTGGATGTGTGGTGAGCACCTTGAACCCACAGGTGCTTCACGGAATTTTACAATGTTGATCTGTGACTATTGTGACAAAGTCACTGGCAAAGTGCTGGGGGAAGATATGTTTTTCTGAGGCTATTGGCTGCAGTGATTTGAAACCCAGAAGTTTTGCTCAGGCACACAAAGTATTGAAAGGGGTTAATCAGCAATTATGTTTAAGGACTAGGTTTTTTTGGGCAACCATAGAGCGGGTAGGAGGTTGTCCACCTTATCTCCACCCTAGGGTATGGTTTGGGGCTTAAATATTCAGCCTCCAGAGGCATTCAGTGTTCAGTAGGCTTGGAGAGTGGAGTTTCAGTGCTTTGTGTCTTGTTAAGGACAGCTGAACCTTTGGATGCTGAATTCTCCTGAGAGGGCGGATCTCCACAGATTGGGGATACCATTTTGTTTTGTTTTCTTGTTTTGCCATAAGGGCCGTGTTTATTTTTACTTCATCGTGGTTTATGCCGCATGTACATAAACCATGATGAAGAACTTAAAGAGACAGGGTTCCTGTGCCTACCTCTGTGTACAGTTGAGTGAGCCGCTCTACCACAGGTGGTGTTTCGAATGTGGGCAACATTCCAGGAAGACGTATAGCAGCTGTGGACAAACTGCAGGTCCTGGTTAAAGGTGTCCATAAGCCAGGAAACAATGGCAGACAGCATGGAAGAGCTTATGCAGCACCTATTCTAGGTCCAACAACAACAGCAGCAGCATCAAAAGCAGCAGCAAGTAAGTCAACAGCACCAGATGGTGCAACAGGAAATGAATAAAATTTTGGTTCAGCAGCTCCAGCAGCAACGACAGTAACTGTAGCTGCTTATGCAGCAGATTGAGCTCCTCGCAGAGGCTGTTTGTGGGAGGCTGGCAGACCCTTCTCAAACTCCAGGTGATGACTCGTACGTCTGGAAAGCGGTAAAGCGAGTCATGCAAAAGATGACACTATGGGATGATGTGGAGGCATTTTTGACTGTTTTTGAATGGTTTACAAAGCGGGAGAAGATGCCCACAGAACAGTGGACAGAGGTGCTGGCCCCATGTTGTTTTAGATCCAATCTTTTTAATTTTCACAATGTTAGCATGAGAAAATGGACCCCAAAATTTGATTTGCAATTTCTCCTGAGTATGTCGTTACACCACATGTGGTCGAAAACTACTTCTGAGGCATAGTGCAAAGCTCAGAGGGGAAGAACTCCATATTGGAGTTCAGATTTTGCTTGACTGGTTTGAGGGTGCCATGTCACATTGGCAGAGCCCCTCTGAGGTGCCAGAACAGCAGAACCCCCTATAAGAGACCCTATTTTACAGACTGCATCTCTCAATGAATCCATTAAAGGGTGCAGTGACCATATTAAACACCACTTTTGGGTCACAGAAATTTACACCATTGGGCTGTGAAGAAAATAATGATTACATTTTTACCACCAAAGTATTGTCTTACCTCAGATGTTACATGTTTACACACTGGTAATTGGGTAAAAAATGGCACCAAAATTTGTCCCACAATTTCTGCTGAATGTAGAAATACCTCGTATGTGGCTGTAATAACCATAAGGCCGGAGTCACACTAGCGAGAAAAACGGATGAGTGCAATGCGATAAAAAATTGCATTGCACTCGTCCCAATGTTAATCTATGAGGCAGCTGCCAGCATCCAATTTTTTTGTCGCCCGTTTAATACGGGATGAGAAAATCTCAGCATGCTGCGATTGTCACCGATTCTCGGCCGAGACTCGCCAATGCAAGTCTATGGGTGTGAGAAAAAAATCGGATTACACACGGACCACAAGTGTGACTTGCGAGAAATACGCACTGGTGTCCTTCAGAAAAGCCGGCAATTCAGTGCACGATACAGTAGAATCACACAGACAGGTTTAATAAAGAAACAAAAGAATAGATATAGACACATAGAATGCATATATATATATATATTCATGTCATAGAGACACATATATATATATATTTAATTCAAACAGTTCTTCATAACCGAATAGCCGCTAAAACATTTGCCGGCTTCATTAAAATCATGCCAAAACCAGACATGAAATGACACAAGTTTACATACAGTAAACCATTTCATTTCATGTTTTTTTATGTCTTTCACTAGTAATTAGATGAGGGTTTGTGTGTAAAATTTGGGAGGTTTAGGTGTTAATTTAAGGGATTAATTCATTGTAAAAAATTGCGTGGGCTCCCGCGGTAATTAGTCAACCAGAGAGGTAAAGCAGGTGAGTGAGAGCAGATTTTAATAGCCTTGAGAGGGACCATTGTTTCCCCCCCCCGGCTACAATAATCTGCCCCCAGGCACCCCAGAAAAGGCACATCTATAGGATGTGCCTTTTCTGGCACTTATCCACTTTTTCCCCAAGCTCATCAGTTCACCTCAGGTCAGACGGGGACTCCTCGCAGCCTCATTGACGTCAATGGGAGTCCCCGGCTGATCTGAGGTGAACTGATGAGCGTGGGAAAAAAGTCAGAAACTTTCCCACGCTTATTAGTTCATCTTCGGGCAGCCAGGGGGGCTGCACAAAGCTGAACTAATTAATTCTGAAGTCGTTTACAGTGGGCTGGTCGCATTAGCACCGGTCCTCATTGTAAACTATTTAACCCCTTGTGAAGTATTACAGCGTGGGACATGACTGAACAGTGGAGAGTAGTGTTGAGCGATACTTTCTGATATTGGGAAATATCGGATCTGATTGGATCGGACAAATACCCAAAAAGTATCGGGTATCGCCGATTCCGATACTGGAAACCCATGCAAGTTAATGGGACAGAAATATCGGAATTAAAAAAAACCCTTTCTTTACTTGCACATCCAATTCAGGAGGGGGGAAGAGTGTGGGCGCTGCATGGGCAGAAACTGTGCGTGTCTATGTGTGCGGGCGGGGTCTGTACGGGCCTCTCGGGGGTCTGTGCGGGCCTGCTGGGGGTATGTGCGGGCTGCCGGTGGTCTGTGCGGGCCTGCCGGAGGTTGTGTGTGTGTGCAGGCATCGTCTGATGGGACTACAAGTCCCATCGGGCTATGCCTGCTACAATGACAGTGATTGACACATTAACCAATGATGGGACAGTAGTAGTCCCATCATCTGGCTAATGTGTTGAATGTAAAAAAAAAACCAAAACATACATACTACATATATACTACATTCATGTAACATACATACATACATAGATAGTACATGCTACATACATACAACATACATAAAACATGCTACAGACTTACAACATACAATACATTCATACATTCATACAATACATACATATAGACATACAGTACATATAATATAGAGTACATACTCACCATCACTTGTCACTTTGATCCCTGAAGCCAGTGTCATCTGTAAAAAATATTAAAATAACAAACAACCGATATACTCCCTGATCTGCAGAAATCCACGAGTGTTCCACGACAATCTCCCGTGGAGAACAGCAGCATCAGCTGATGCCACCACTCTCTAGGGGCCCCAGGAATACAATGACAGGAGGTAGGTATCCTTCCACACTGTATTCCTCCACCACTGTAAAAAAATAGTCCCTAGTCTCACTTATAGCATTGCTGTGTGGGAAAGTTCCCACGCAGCTTTTGCCATAAAGTGAGACCAGTGAACTATAGTAACCTCTCAGTGATGCACTGCAGGAGATTGTCGTGGGACACTCGTGGATTTCTGCGGATCAGGGAGTATATCGGTTGTTTGTTATTTTAATATTTTTTACAGTGAGATGACACTGGCTTTGGGGATCAAAGTGACAAGTGATGGTGAGTATGTACTCTATGTTATATGTACTGTATGTCTATATGTATGTATTGTAAGAATGTATGGATGTATTGTATGTAGTATGTATGTAGTATGTATGTTGTATGAATGTAGTATATATGTAGTATGTATGTAGTATGTAGTATGTATGTATGTTGTATGAATGTAGAATATATGTAGTATGTATGTAGTATGTATGTATGTATGTTGCATGAATGTAGTATATATGTAGTATGTATGTGGTATGTATGTATGTATGTTGTATGAATGTAGTATATATGTAGTATGTATGTATGTATGTTGTATGAATGTAGTATATATGTAGTATGTATTTAGTATGTATGTATGTTGTATGAATGTAGTATATGTGTAGTATGTATGTAGTATGTATGTATGTTGCATGAATGTAGTATATATGTAGTATGTATGCATTATGTAGTATGTATGTATGTATGTTGTATGAATGTAGTATATATGTAGTATGTATGTATGTTGTATATATGTAGTATGTATGTAATATGTATGTTTTTTTTTGTTTTTTTTTAACATTCAACACATTAGCCGGATGATGGGACTACTACTGTCCCATCAGTGGCTAATGTGTCAATCACTGTCATTGTAGCAGGCATCGCCCGATGGGACTTGCAGTCCCATTGGACGATGCCTGCACACACACACAACCCCCGGCAGGCCAGCACAGACCCCCGGCAGCCCGCACAGACCCCCGGCAGGCCCGTAAGACCCTGGCAGCCCGCACAGACCCCCGGCAGGCCCGTACAGACCCCCCGGCAGGCCGGACAGACCCCCGGCAGCCCGCACAGACCCCCGGCAGGCCCGCACAGACCCCCGGCAGCCCGCACAGACCCCCGGCAGGCCCGCACAGACCCCCGGCAGGCCCGCACAGACCGCGCATCATGATGACATCAATTCAGCAGCCAATCACAGCCACAACACTGGCTCATTGCATTATGGGAACTTCCAATTCCGGTATTCGATATTGTAAAAATATCGGTACTCGGTATCGGAATTCCGATACAGCGAATATCGGCCGATACCCGATATTTGCAGTATCGGAATGCTCAACACTAGTGGAGAGGTAAGGATATTGTTGCTTTTTTATGTTATTTTTTTGCAGCTTATGGTTTAATTTTGGAATAGCAGAGTAATAAAAGTTGGTCAAAAACTTGGTGTCTTAATTTCATTAAAAGAATTTTTAATTAATGTCTGTGTGTGTTTTTTAACCCTTTCATAGTCTAGGGCTAATAATGTCTTATTGACACCTCTCCATTACTAATCGGCTTAATGTCACCTTCTAATTGCAAGATGACATTAACCCTTTGTTATTAACCCATTTGCCACAGCTACAGGGCAATGGGAATTGAGAGGATAAGTGCCAGAAAAGGCACATCTTATAGATGCTCCTTTTCTGGGGTGTCGAGGGTAGATTTTTGTAGCCCAGGGGGGGGGCAAAAACAATGGTCCCCTCTATTAAAATCTGCCCTCACTCATCTGCTTTACCTCTCTGTTTGACAAATTACCATGGGAGCCCATGCAATTTTTTACATCAAATTAACCCCTTAAATTAACACCTACACCTCCCAAATGTTACACACAAACCCTCATCTAATTATTAGTGAAAGACATAAAAAAAACATGAAATGAAATGGTTTACTGTATGTAAACCATGTGTCATTTCATGTCGGGTTTGGGAATGATTTTAATGAAGCCGGAAAATGTTTCAGCTTCTATTCTGCTGTGTAGAAGTATATGAAATATAAATATATATATATATATATATATATGTCTCTCTATGACATGTATATATATATTTATATATATATATATATATATACACTCACTGGCCACTTTATTAGGTACACCTGTCCAACTGTGTGTTAAGACTTAATTTCTAATCAGCCAATCACATGGCGGCAACTCAGTGCATTTAGGCATGTAGACATGGTCAAGACAATCTCCTGCAGTTCAAACCGAGCATCAGTATGGGGAAGAAAGGTGATTTGAGTGCCTTTGAACGTGGCATGATTGTTGGTGCCAGAAGGGCTGGTCTGAGTATTTCAGAAACTGCTGATCTACTGGGATTTTCACGCACAACCATCTCTAGGGTTTACAGAGAATGGTCCGAAAAAGAAAAAAAATCCAGTGAGCGGCAGTTCTGTGGCCGGAAATGCCTTGTTGATGTCAGAGGTCAGAGGAGAATGGGCATACTGGTTCGAGCTGATAGAAAGGCAACAGTGACTCAAATTGCCACCCGTTACAACCAAGGTAGGCAGAAGAGCATCTCTGAACGCACAGTGCATCGAACTTTGAGGCAGATGGGCTACAGCAGCAGAAGACCACACTGGGTACCACTCCTCTCAGCTAAGAACAGGCATCTGATGGCTACTTTCAGCAGGATAATGCGCCATGTCATAAAGCTCGAATCATCTCAGATTGGTTTCTTGAACATGACAATGAGTTCACTGTACTCAAATGGCCTCCTCAGTCACCAGATCTCAATCCAATAGAGCATCTTTGGGATGTGGTGGAACGGGAGATTCGCATCAGGGATGTGCAGCCGACAAATCTGCGCCAACTGTGTGATGCCATCATGTCAATATGGTCCAAAATCTCTGAGGAATGCTTCCAGCACCTTGTTGAATCTCTGCCACGAAGAATTGAGGCAGTTCTGAAGGCAAAAGGGGGTCCAACCCGTTACTAGCATGGTGTACCTAATAAAGTGGCCAGTGAGTGTATATATATATATATATACATACAGTATATATATACATTCTATGTGTCTATATCTATTCTTTTGTTTGTGTTTGAAAACCTATCATTGGGCTCCATTATATGTCCATTTTGCAAGCCGGCGAGAAATTCTCGGCATACGGATGCCATATAGATGTCACACGGATGCTTAGGCTACTTTCACATTTGCACTTTTTTGGGCTGCGTTTTTTGCGCACACAAACGCCTTAAAAAAAGCATACAAAAGCTGCATTTTTTTGAAGCATTTTCGTGTGCATGAAGCAAAAAAACGCAGCGTTTGTATGCGTTTGCATGCCTTTTCAATGCGTTTGCGTTTTTTTGCACATTGTTGTCTTCACCGAAAAAAAAAATAGATAACAATCTTGCAACACACACCACCAATGGGTCATCAGTGCTGGTGTGGTATGGTAATATATAGACCCTGTCTACAGCCGCATTCTTCACATTTGCTTGATTTTTCTCGTGTCAACATGGATCTGCGCTGGAAGAGTTTTCACTTCAACTTGGATTTGGACATCGCGATGGCTAGGGCATATGCAGTTGCTTGCCATGAACAAAGGAAGAGAGAGAGACAGCGAAGACGGCAGCGGCGGCGTTTGTGGATACATCTGATTGTTGAACTCCGGGAGAGCCTTGTGGCGTACCACACCCTCTACAGCGAGCTACAGGCAAACCCGGATAAATTTACAGATTATATCCGGATGTCCCAAGAAAGCTTCAGGGATTTGCTTGCTCATGTCCAAGAATCATCCGGAGACAGGACACACAGCTCCGTCGTGCGATTCCTCCTGAGGAACGGCTCCTGGTGACATTACGGTACGTAATATTTAAAAACCAAGGGGGGTGTCTCCTTTTTTTTTGTGACATGTACTATTCATAACCTGGCCTAATTATTTTTCGTGAATGTACTAATTTTTTTATTTTATTGTTTTAAAAAAGCATATACAGAAATATTAATTTTACTTCTTTCTCTGTTTCGCAGATTCCTGGCGACTGGAGAGACCCTATCTTCACTACACTTCCAGTACCGTATTGGAATCTCCATCTTGTCTGGAATTGTTGCGGACACCTGCCGGGCTCTCTGGAACGTTCTTTGTCCAGAATTTATGCCCCTGCCCACTGCTGAAAAGTGGATGGAAATTGCTGACAAATTCTGGACAGTCTGCAATTTCCCCAACTGTTTGGGAGCTGTTGATGGTAAACACATACGGATCATCAAACCCAAAAGAACTGGATTGGAGTACTATAATTACAAAAAGTACTTTTCAACAGTACTCATGGCCATTGCGGATGCCGAATGTATGTTTGTAGCAGTGGACATTGGAGCATTTGGCCGTGGTAATGACTCCCAGTCTTTTAAAAACTCAGACATGGGCCGGAGGCTGTATGGCAACCAATTTAATTTCCCTATGCCACAGCCTCTTCCCCACACCGAAGCTCTGCCACTGACCTTTGTAATGGTTGGGGATGAGGCTTTTCAAATGTGCGCAAACCTACTGAAACCCTACTCCAGCCGTGACTTGGACCACACCAAAAAAATCTTTAATTACAGGCTGACCAGGGCCTGAAGAACTGTAGAGTGTGCTTTTGGGATTCTTGTCTCAAGATGGCGAATTCTCGGCACAGCCATTAATCTTAAACTTGAAACAGTGGATGAGGTGGTGAAGGCGTGTGTGGTTCTTCATAATTTTGTGATGGCTAAAGAGCACCAGACCTTTGAACTCGATGATGCTGCTCCTAACCCATTGCCTGAATTCACTCAGCACACTCAAGTCATCCGTTGAAGTTGGCCAAATGAGGGCCCAATTTGCGGCCTACTTTATCTCTGATGTAGGACGGGTTCACTGGCAAGATGAAATGGTGTAAAAATGTTTTCGTGTGTGTATGTTAATAAAAAACCTGTTTTGATACCTGTACCGAGTGCACTATGTCTTTTTACACTCCAATAAAATAAACAACTTCCCATGTATACCTGTGAATTCATGATGTTCTCACACCTGGGCAGGTAAATACACATATGAGCTAAACTGTATCGCTAGTCTGCGTGAAATATATTGGTACGTAAGCGACGCTGCAGGTTAAACATCATATGTGTATTCACCTGCCCATGATTGATAAATAGTTATGATACTAGGCCTGGGTATTGGCCATAGGCCTGGGTATTGGCCATATGACATGTATTTTACCCATCAGTTGATTCAACACACACTTATTAAGAAAATGTTGCTAATTACAAGGTATATCTATAATCCCCCTGGCCTAGAATCATAGAATCATAGAATCATAGAATTGTAGAGTTGGAAGGGACCTCCTGGGCCATCTGGTCCAACCCCCTGCTCAAAGCAGGATTCGCTAAATCATCCCAGTCAGATGTCTGTCCAGCCTCTGTTTGAAGACTTCCATTGAAGGAGAACTCACCACTTCTCGTGGCAGCCTGTTCCACTCATTGATCACTCTAACTGTCAAAAAGTTTTTTCTAATATCTAATCTGTGTATCCTCCCATTCAGTTTCATCCCATTGCTTCTAGTCTTTCCTTGTGCAAATGAGAATAAAGTTGATCCTTCTACAATGTGACAGCCCTTTAGATATTTGTAGACAGCTATTAAGTCTCCTCTCAGTCTTCTCTTTTGCAAACTAAACATTCCCAAATCCTGCAACCTTTCCTCATAAGACAGGGTTTGCAGACCGGTCACCATTCTGGTCGCTCTTTTCTGAACTTGCTCCAGTTTGTTGATGTCTTTTTTAAAATGTGGTGCCCAAAATTGGACACAATATTCCAGATGAGGTCTGACCAAAGAGGAGTAGAGGGAAATAATGACTTCACGTGATCTAGACTGTATGCTTCTGTTAATACATCCTAGAATTGCATTTGCCTTTTTTGCTGCTGCATCACACTGTTGACTCATATTCAGTCTGTGATCTATTAGTATACCCAAGTCTTTTTCACATGTGCTGTCACTTAGCCCTATTCCTCCCATTCTATATATGCTTTTTCCATTTTTATTGCCCAGATGTAGTACTTTGCATTTCTCCCTGTTAAAAACCATTCTGTTAGTTGCTGCCCACTTCTCCAGTTTATTTAAATCTTTTTGAATCCTCTCTCTCTCTTCTCTAGTATTAGCTATCCCTCCTAGCTTTGTGTCATCAGCAAATTTAATCAGTTTACCCTCAATTCCTTCATCTAAATCGTTGATAAAGATGTTGAACAATACAGGGCCCAGGACAGAGCCCTGTGGTACCCCACTTGAGACATTCTTCCAACTGGATGTGCAGCCATTTACGACCACTCTTTGGGTCCGATCACTAAGCCAGTTATGAATCCACCTAACAGTTGCCTTGTCCATTCCATACTTAATCATTTTTTCAATAAGGATTGTATGAGAGACTTTGTCAAATGCTTTGCTGAAGTCAAGATATACTATATCTACAGCATTTCCTTGATCCACCCAATCAGTGATACCGTCATAGAAGGAAATTAAGTTAGTCTGACATGACTTATTAGTTACAAACCCATGCTGACTCTGTTTAATCACTTCATTCTTATCCAGGTATTGACATACATGTTGTTTAATAATTTGTTCAAAGATCTTTCCTGGTATAGAAGTCAGACTCACCGGCCTATAGTTACCTGGGTACACCTTCTTCCCCTTTTTGAAGATAGGAACAACATTTGCTCTTCTCCAGTCTTCTGGCACTTCTCCTGTTCTCCAAGAATTTTCAAAGATTATAGAGAGGGGTTCAAAAATTTCTTCTGCTATCTCCTTCAGTACTCTGGGGTGTAATTCATCTGGACCTGGAGACTTGAATTCATTTAGGCTAGCTAAGTGTTTCCTCACTATCTTTCTGTTTATAGATATCCTGGATCCTTCTATTCCCTTAATAGGACAGTGAAAGCCTAGTATCACAATAAGTGAAATGAGGATGGTAAAAACAGCCCATCCTCAAAACACTTTGTAAGACACCTTGCAAAGTTTAAGGCGCATTGTGTGTATGGTGCAGTGTGTGTAGGTGGCACAAAATATATCAATCAAACTTTGTTATGTTAAACCAGAAATTTCAATTTATTTTTAACCAAAAAAATTATAAAAAACTTTATTTTTTTCTGCGTTTGGTGGCAGATGGTTGCAAGTTGGGGGTGTGCAGTGAAGATGAACAGCTTATAGTGGATGAAGGTGTTCAAGGGGAAGGGGCAACAAAACTTGTGGGGGAAGGGAGGCCAGTGATGGGAATGGAGCTAGACACATTAGGAGGAGAGGGTAGAGGTTCAGCGACAGTGATCCTAACTGTTTTTTGTCTCCTTAAACTGGCCTGCCTGGACCTCCTTGGGCCCAATGCCCGCCTTGATTGTTGGCCCCGCCTGGAACTTGGGGCAAATAAGGAATGTGGGTCCCCCGTCTGCTGCTGTGGCTGCTGCTGCTGTGGCTGCTGCTGCTGTGGCTGCTGCTGCTGTGGCTGCTGCTGCTGTGGCTGTGGCTGATGCTCTGTGGTGGCAGTGGCAGTGCTCCTCCTAGCTGGAGGACTGGTGGCAGCAGTGATGGTCCAGGTTTGCGGAGTGGTGGTGGCAGGGCTAGTACATGTTATAGTGTTGGCGGCAGGGCTGTTCCACGTTTGAGGAGTGGTCACGGTGGCTGTGCTCCAAGCATGTATGGGGGTGGCGGTGGTGCTCCTGACAGGAGCAGTGCTTGCCATGGTGGTGTCGATGAAGTGACCAGCATCACTCAGACTTGTGGTGGTGTAACAGTGGGTGTCCTGGCTTTGAATAGAGGTGTCTGTGCAGTGGTATGCAGCACAAGTCTGTAGTGAGGTGAAGCGAGTCAATGGTGGCACAGTTGGAAATGACACCACTGACTGCTGCCCGTACCGATTCTGCTGCATAGCCTGCAAGAAAGCAGTGTTGCAGGCCTGCATCACACTCAGCTGTTGCTCAGGACTAAGGTGTTCCTCCATGCCCTTTTCAATTTTACTAAAAAAACGGTGCGCTGGTCTGTTGAGGTTGGCCCCCAGACCGTCAAGGCGCTGTTTGACAGAGTGGAAGCGGTGTTCCATGTGGTCAAAACCACATTCCATGAGTGAAAAACCGCTTTCCACTCTAACAGCGACTTGAGGCTGGCATCAAAGGCCTCGCTCAAGTGCATAAACTTGGGCAAGACATTCCTGTCTAAGGCCTTCTGCCGCTGGCGGGTAGTGCCCGCATAACCAATGGTAGAGACCTGGGACAGGGAAACACCTGATTGACCAGCTTCCTGGTCAGCAGCTGTCCATGTTGCAGACGTGCAAGGTGCTTCCTGGCTGTCGGATGGCTAAGACGGGTCCGAGGTAGTCCAATGAAGGACCGCTCCGGGGCCAGGTTGCAGGGTGCTGCTCCTGGTGCTGTGGAAGAAAGGAAAAACATTACTATCATGCATTTACAAGAAGCATCAGCTGTGGAATAGAAAAACACAGATTAATAAAAATAAAAACCAAAAAATTATAATACTTACGCTCTGGTGGCAAGGACCGGTCTTAGGAACTGCAAAGCTTGATAGTACCAGTATTTTGTTCTGGTCCTTGCCGCTGAACCACTGCGAACCTGCCCCTCAGCACGAACATCAGTGTTGAAGCGGTCCTTGATCGAGCTCCAATGTGTTTGGACTTTGTTCACTCTTGGAAAAACAAACAAACAACATTTAACAATTGTGTATGATGCACGATATATGCTATCATTAAACCCAACAGTGCCATCACGAACAAGAGTCAATGCGGCACAATACAGCAATACAATACCCAAAGCAGTCACTGTTGAGTCAGATGACTGTTGTGAGTTCATTTTCCCCTTCATTACTGAGGCCCGAGGAACTCCCTCTTCTGGTAAAGAAAGGTAGTGAGCCTGATTATCAAACACCTGAGGCTGATGATGATGACTGGCTGAGTGGAGTCACTGACTGGATATAAGGCTGCCGACGCCCTTCTGCCCTGCGGGTGATTTCTCTGTGGGATCCTTTGAGACCAGTCTGAATTCCTGCTCCTCTAAAGCTAAGTTTGCTGCTCGCCTTTTGCATTTGTGCTTTGACTTTGTTTTGCTTTGTTTTTCTGGATTTCTGCCATTCCCTGCTGGGTGTGCTGAATTCCTTTAGCTCTGTCTTCTAAAAATACCTGAGTGCTGATTTAGTTTTTGAAGCCTAGCTGCTTCAGGGCCTTTTTCATATCAGCTTGTTGGCTTATGTCTTTGATAGGGTTTTGGCAGATTGCAGACAGCAGCCTTCCTGTCCTTTCCTATCTAGGTAGTTTTGGGCCCCGTCTTTGCTCAGTCTATCTTTCTGTCTGTGTTAGTGTTTTCATCTTGCTTCACCGTCATTATATGTTGGTGGCTGCCTATTGCGTTGGGGTCTGCTCTGGGGCAGTTTAGATTTCCCCTTTCTTTCTTTAGGCCTATTTAATTCTCCGGCTGTGATCGAGGGGTCTAGGGCATCGTAGGAACCCCCCACGGCTACTGCTAGTTGTGTTGATACGTTCAGGGGTCTGCAATCTGATAGTTGCCAACTTCTCTGGTTTTCTGGACTTAGCTTGTATTTCTGTTTTTGCCTCCTACGGTGACTCATTCATAACAGATGACACTGTTGGGTTTCCTGCTAGAATATATCTAGCAGGAAACACAACAGTACCATCAATGACAATAGTCACTGCGGCATAGCAGAGCAGGGAAATACTTACTAAACGCCTTTTTGGAGGTTGCAGGGACGCTGTCCCAGCCATCCATCAATGCTGCGGCCACCTCATTCCATAGCTGCCGGGTCACCACATTGTCCTTGTACAGCTGGTCATGGCTGTTCCACAACAGGGCACGCTCCTAGACCAGGCGGATAAGGTGCTCATTATCCAGGTAGACGTCTTCATCCCGTTGTGGAACCTAGAGAAAAAACATTCATTTGAATATTTGAATTTTGTGTGAATAAAAAGTTAAAAAAAGATCAAGAAAAGAGGAAAGATAGAAGATGAAAAATAAAGGACATTACAAATCATTTGATACTTATATTCCGTATCACCACCGGGACTTGGCTTGGCTGCTCATGCTGTTCGCCCTCACTAGTCACGTCCGCTGAAGATGACGATGTCTGAAAAAAACCCCCAAAAATGTTAGATATTTTGAGAAGCAGCAGATATACTTACCAAACGCACGAAAATAATCACCTCACGGTCTGCTTGCGCCAGTTCCTACCGGGATGGTGAATATTTAGATTCCGAAGACATACTACTTGTAAAAATAATACAAAGCATTAGTACATATACAATTTAAAAGGACAGGCATACATTATATGTAATAATACTCACATTCTTGCTGCTGAAGCTGGAATTGAAAATGGTGTCTTCTTTTGCAGTCTGTCTGCTCTCCAGGCTGTCTCTATAGTTGTGGTAAAGTTCTGGCAGACACCTACTTTTATATACAGTTAGGTCCATATATATTCAGACAGAAACAATATTTTTCTAATTTTGGTTCTAAACATTACCACAATGAATTTTAAACAAAACAATTCAGATGCAGTTGAAGTTCAGACTTTCAGCTTTCATTTGAGGGTATCCACATTAAAATTGGATGAAGGGTTTAGGAGTTTCAGCTCCTTAACATGTGCCACCCTGTTTTTAAAGGGACCAAAAGTAATTGGACAGATTAAATAATTGTAAATAAAATGTTCATTTCTAGTACTTGGCTGAAAACCCTTTGTTGGCAATGACTGCCTGAAGTCTTGAACTCATGGACATCACCAGACGCTGTGTTTCCTCCTTTTTGATGCTCTGCCAGGCCTTCACTGCGGTGGTTTTCAGTTGCTGTTTGTTTGTGGGCCTTTCTGTCTGAAGTTTAGTCTTTAACAAGTGAAATGCATGCTCAATTAGGTTGAGATCAGGTGACTGACTTGGCCATTCAAGAATATTCCACTTCTTTGCTTTAATAAACTCCTGGGTTACTTTGGCTTTATGTTTTGGGTCATTGTCCATCTGTAGTATCAAATGACGACCAATCAGTTTGGCTACATTTGGCTGGATCTGTGCACACAGTATGGCTCTGAATACCTCAGATTTCATTCTGCTGCTTCTGTCCTGTGTCACATCATCAATAAACACTAGTGACCCAGTGCCACTGGCAGCCATGCATGCCCAAGCCATCACACTGCCTCCGCCGTTGTTTACAGATGATGTGGTATGCTTTGGATCATGAGCTGTACCACGCCTTCGCCATACTTTGCTCTTTACATTATTACATCATTCTGGTAGAGGTTGATCTTGGTTTCATTTGTCCAAAGAATGTTCTTCCAGAACTGTGCTGGCTTTTTTAGATTTTTTTTTGCACAAAACGTGCACATACGTGCGCAAGTGTTTTTTAAAGCGGTTGGACGGACCAAAAAATGCAACATGGACGCACACCGGAAAAAAACGCAGCGCACGAAAAACGCATACCAATGCGCATCCATGTTAAATATAGGAAAAAAACGCATGAGCATGTATGCGCAAAAACGCAGCGCAAAAAAACGCAAGTGTGAAACCAGCCTTAGATGCGAGAAAATCGCATCTCCGCATGACAATCGGATGACATACTGTACACTGTTCATGAAACATTTGTGCGATTTTGGTCTGTCAAAAACGTTCCAATCATTGTGTGTGACTGCAGCCTAATGGATGACTCAGAAGTCTGTTTGTTTGGAACTAGACAACTACAGGACAAGTTTACAGGTGGTAAAGTCTATATTATATCACACGTTGTTTCAAACAGGTGCAGGAAAAACATCAAAGTCTATAAATACACATTGTAGATATTGAATGCAACTTAGCAAAGTCTGTAGGTAACCTCAGAGGAAAATGTAATCAATAGAGCAGTCTGTGTAACACAATTACACTTGAGGATGCTTCAAAACAAGTAAGTCCTTGGATATACAGTATATAAGCCAGTCCAAGTAAGGCTGGTTTCACATTTGCGTGTTTGCGCAGCGTTTCATCTGCAGCAATCCGAATGTGTCATGTTTTTACCCCTTCACCCCCAAGGGTGGTTTGCACGTTCATGACCGGGCCAATTTTTACAATTCTGACCACTGTCCCTTTATGAGGTAATAACTCTGGAACGCTTCCATGGATCCTGGTGATTCTGAAATTGTTTTCTCATGACATATTGTACTTCATGTTAGTGGTAAAATTTCATTCATATAACTAGCGTTTATTTGTGAAAAAAACGGAAATTTGGCGAAGATTTTGAAAATTTTACAATTTTCCAACTTTGAATTTTTATGCCCTTAAATCACAGAGATTCGGCACACAAAAAACTTAATAAGTAACATTTCCCACATGTTTATTTTACATCAGCACAATTTTGGAACCCAATTTTTTTTTTCTTAGGAAGTTAAGGGTTAAAAGTTGACCAGCGATTTCTCATTTTTGCAACACCATTTTATTTTTATGGACCACATCACATTTGAAGCCACTTTGAGGGGTTTGAATGATAGAAAATACCCAAAAGTGACACCATTCTAAAAACTGCACCCCTTAAGGTGCTCAAAACCACATTCAAGAAGTTTATTATCCCTTTAGGTGCGTCACAGGAATTTTTTGAATATTTAAAAAAAAAATGAACATTTAACTTTTTTTCACAAAAAAAATACTTCAGGTTCAATTTTTTTTTATTTTACCAAGGGTAAAAGGAGAAGTTGGACTGCAAAAGTTATTGTGCAGTTTGTCCTGAGCATGCGAATACCTGATATGTGGGGGGGAACCACGGTTTCGGCGCATGGCAGAGCTCAGAAGGGAAGGAGCACCGTTTGACTTTTTCAATGCAAAATTGGCTAGAATTCAGATCGGACGCCATGTCACGTTTGGAGAGCTCCTGATGTATCTAAACAGTGGAAACCCCTCACAAGTGACCCCATTTTGGAAACTAGACCACCTAAGGAACTTATCTAGATATGTGGTGAGAACTTTGAACCAACACGGGCTTCACAGAAGTTTATAACATACAGCGGTACAATTAAAAAAATCATATTTTTTTTTTTCTACAAAAATGATCTTTTCACCCCAATTTTTATTTTCCCAAGGGTAACAGTACCCTAAAAGTTATTGTGCAATTTGTCCTGAATACGTTGATACCCCATATGTGGGTGTAAACGACTATTTGGGTGCATGGCAGAGCTCAGAAGGGAAGCAGCGCCATTTGACTTTTTTGGCTGGATTTGAGATCGGACACCATGTTGCGATTGGAAAACCCCTGATGTACCAAAACAGTAGAAACCCCCCACAAATGACACCATTTTGGAAAATAGACCCCCCAAGGAACTTATCTAGTTGTGTGGTGAGAACTTTGAACCCCCAAGGGCTTCACAGAAGTTTATAACGTACAGCCGTACAATTAAAAAATCATATTTTGTCCAAAAAAAGGATCTTTTCACCCTCAATTCTTATTTTTCCAAGGGTAACAGGACCCTAAAAGATAATGTGCAATTTGTCCTGAATGCGCTGATACCCCACATGTGGGGGTAAACCACTATTTGGGCGCAAGGCAGAGCTTGGAAGGGAAGCAGCGCCATTTGACGTATTTAGGTTGGAATTGAGATCGGACACCATGTCGCGTTTGGAAAGCCCCTGATGTACCAAAACAGTGAAACCCCCCCCACAAATTACACCATTTTGGAAACTAGACCCCCCAAAGAACTTATCTAGATGTGTGGTGAGCACTTTGAACCCCCCAGTGCTTCACAGAAGTTTATAACGCCCGGGCGTGAAAATAAAAAAATCGTATTTTTTCCACAAACATGATCTTTAAGTCACCAATTTTTTTATTTTCCCAAAGGTACCAGGAGAAATTGGACCCCAATAGTTGTTGTCCAATTTGTCCTGAGTACGCTGATACCCCATATGTGGGAGAAAACTACTGTATGGGCACACGTCGGGGCTCGGAAGGGAAGTAGTGACGTTTTGGAATGCAGACTTTGATGGAATGGTCTGCGGGTGTCATGTGCGTTTGGAGAGCCCCTGATGTACCTAAACTATTGAAACTCCCCACAAGTGACCCCATTTTGGAAACTAGACCCCCCCATGGAACTTATCTAGATGTGTGGTGAGCACTTTGAACCCCCAAGTGCTTCACAGAAGTTTATAACGCCCGGGTGTGAAAATGAAAAAAACATTTTTTTCCACAAAAATGATATTTTTGCCCTCAATTTTTTATTTTCCTAAGGGTAATAGGAGAAATTGGACCCCAAAAGTTGTTTTGCAATTTGTGCTGAGTACGCTGATACCCTATATGTGGGGGTAAAACACTGTTTGGGCGCATGGCAGAGCTTGGAAGGGAAGGAGCACCATTTGACTTTTTCAGCGCAGAATTGGCTGAGATCAGATGCCATGTTGCGTTTGGAGAACACCTGATGTGCCCAAACAGTGGAAACCCCCCAATTCTAACTCCAACCCTAACTCCAACACACCCCTAACCCTAATCTCAGCCCTAGCCCTAACCCTAATGGGAAAATGGAAATAAATACATTTTTTTATTATTTTTCCCTAACTAAGGGGGTGATAACACGTGGTTTGATTTACTATTTATGGCGGTTTTTATTTTTGGCAGCTGTCGCACGCTAAAAGACACTTTTTATTGTAAAAATAGTTTTTGCATCACCACATATTGAGAGCTATAATTTTTCCATATTTTGACCCACCGAGTCATGTGAGGTCTTATTTTTTGCGTGACGAGTTGACGCTTTTATTGGTATCATGTTCGGGCACGTGACATCTTTTGATCGCTTTTTATTCCGATTTTTGGGACGCAGAATGAACAAAAACCAGCGTTTCATGAATTTCTTTTGGGGGGTGCGTTTACACCATTCCGCGTGCGGTAAAATTGATAAAGCCCTTTTATTCTTCGGGTCAGTATGGTTACAGCGATACCTCATTTAGGTTTTTTTTATGTTTTGGCGCTTTTATGCATTGAAAACAATTTTATATAAAAAATAATTATTTTTGCATCGCTTTATTCTGCGAGTTATAACTTTTTAATTTTTCACTGATGACGCTGTATGGCGGCTCGTTTTTTGCGGGACAAGATGACGTTTTCAGCGGTACCATGCATATTTATATGCATCTTTTTGATCGCGCATTATTGCACTTTTTGTTCAGCAGTATGATAATAAATCATTATTTTTTGCTTCGTTTTTTAATTTTTAAGGGGTTCTCTAAAGGGGTTAACTAATGGGACAGTTTTATAGGGCGGGTCGTTACGGATGCGGCGATACCAAATATGTGTACTTTTATTGTTTTTTTTTTTTTTATTTCCAAAAAATGAATTAGGGAATTTTTTTTTTTTTTTAATTTAACGATTTTTTAAAAATTATTTTTACACTTTTTTTTTTTTAACTTTATTACATTGTCCCAGGTGGGACATCACTGTCCTGTGACAGATCGCTGATCTGTCACATCACAGGTCACTGTGACAGATCGCTGATCTGTCACAGGCTCTGCACAAGGCTTCCTCCTTGCCTGCGCTTTGCAGGCATGAGGAAGCCAGCTCCCTGCAGGCCCCCGAAGGTCCCCGTCGCCATTTTGGATCCGGGGACCTGCAGTGAAAGAGCCCCCCGCAGCAGCGCTACACATTGCGCTGCTGTGGGGGGCTCAGGGAAGCACGGAGGGAGCCCCCTCCCTGCCGATGCTTCCCTTTAACCCCCGGTACACCGCGATCGTGTTTGATCGCGGTGTGCAAGGGGTTAACGTGTCGGGGGCGGTCTGTGACCGCCCCTGACACATTGTGCCGGGTGTCAGCTGTGATAATCAGCTGACACCCGGCCATGATCAGCGGCGCTCACCACGTGGGCGCCGCTGATCGATGAGACGTACTATCCCGTCCCTGGGAATTAAGTCCCAGGGCACATGGACGGGATAGTATGTCACATGACAGAAAGGGGTTAATATGGTGTACGCAGGGGCATCAGTTCGCAGTTTGCATCAGTTCGCATGCATCAGCATACGCATGTGTTGTTTTTCGGTCTGCGGCGGGGTCCAGCGAACGAAACATGTTGGATTTTTGGAAGCAGCAAAAATCTGTCAAATATGCGCATTCATGCACATGTAGATGAGTGCGTCAAATAAACGCATTACTGTCTATGGGAACGCATGCAGTTTTTTTAATGAGTTGTTCCAGGATTCAACCACTTGCTAATTGATAGCTCTATAAAAGGAAGTGTAGACACTGCAAGGCCATAACTGTCTGAACTCTGTACGATACCACAACACTGTCTATGTTAGTATAGAACCTTAGAAAATGTCTGTCTCTCTCACTGTTGTTTGTACTAATTTTTTTTCTGTTTGCTTTTAGATGTGTCGACTGTCCTGGTGCAGTGGTTATCTCCTGGTTGTCTTCTAGTGCAGCAGTTTTCTCCGGTTCATCTCCTGGTGCTGCTTTCTGTTGTGGTGAGGACAACACTGTCTATGTAAGTATAGAAGCTTTGTAAATGTCTGTCTCTCTGAATGATTTTTCCGTTTCTTGTAGACTGGACGACTCTCTGGTGCCATGGGTGTCTCGTGGTTGTCTTCTGGTGCAGCAGTTTTCTCCTGGCATCTCCTGTTGCTGTCGTTGTCTCCTGTTTCCTGTTTCTGCCGTCTGTCCCTGGCCTGTGCTGACTGCTGTTCTGTTGGACTACTGCCTGTAATGTAAGTATTTGTGTCCATTTTTTTGTTTTGTCTACAATGTTTATGGATCTTTACAAGTTCAATTTTTCTTCTCTGTTCTTTTCTGCAGTGTTTCACTTGACTGCTGCCTGCTCTTCAAAATGTCCTCAAGCAATGAACTGACGTCTTCCCAGGGTGGACCCGACAAAGATTATGTAATCACATTCGCTTTACTGATTGGTATGTATTGACTGGCAATACTCCTCATGTGTTTAATCATTTAATTTCTTTACAGGTACCTGGCAGTGATGAAGAGCAGGAGCAGTCGAGTGGAGATGATTCTTCCCAGGGTCGTCAGACTCATGTGTCTCAGGAGGAAAGACGGGGTATAAGTATTCATTTCATCAGAGTTGTAATACAATTTTTTTTCAGTTTTACTTAAAATTCTATTTTTCTATTTTACATATACACTCACTGGCCACTTTATTAGGTACACCTGTCCAACTGTGTGTTAAGACTTAATTTCTAATCAGCCAATCACATGGCGGCAACTCAGTGCATTTAGGCATGTAGACATGGTCAAGACAATCTCCTGCAGTTCAAACCGAGCATCAGTATGGGGAAGAAAGGTGATTTGAGTGCCTTTGAACGTGGCATGATTGTTGGTGCCAGAAGGGCTGGTCTGAGAATTTCAGAAACTGCTGATCTACTGGGATTTTCACGCACAACCATCTCTAGGGTTTACAGAGAATGGTCCGAAAAAGAAAAAAAATCCAGTGAGCGGCAGTTCTGTGGCCGGAAATGCCATGTTGATGCCAGAGGTCAGAGGAGAATGGGCAGACTGGTTCGAGCTGACAGAAAGGCAACAGTGACTCAAATTGCCACCCGTTACAACCAAGGTAGGCAGAAGAGCATCTCTGAACGCACAGTGCGTCGAACTTTGAGGCAGATGGGCTACAGCAGCAGAAGACCACACTGGGTACCACTCCTCTCAGCTAAGAACAGGAAACTGAGGCTAAAATTTGCACAAGCTCATCGAAATTGGACAGTAGAAGATTGGAAAAACGTTGCCTGGTCTGATGAGTCTCGATTTCTGCTGCGACATTCGGATGGTAGGGTCAGAATTTGGCGTAAACAACATGAAAGCATGGATCCATCCTGCCTTGTATCAACGGTTCAGGCTGGTGGTGGTGGTGTCATGGTGTGGGGAATTTTTTCTGGGCACTCTTTGGGCCCCTTGGTACCAATTGAGCATCGTTGCAACGCCACAGCCTACCTGAGTATTGTTGCTGACCATGTCCATCCCTTTATGACCACAATGTACCCAACATCTGATGGCTACTTTCAGCAGGATAATGCGCCATGTCATAAAGCTCGAATCATCTCAGATTGGTTTCTTGAACATGACAATGAGTTTACTGTACTCAAATGGCCTCCTCAGTCACCAGATCTCAATCCAATAGAGCATCTTTGGGATGTGGTGGAACGGGAGATTCGCATCAGGGATGTGCAGCCGACAAATCTGCGCCAACTGTGTGATGCCATCATGTCAATATGGTCCAAAATCTCTGAGGAATGCTTCCAGCACCTTGTTGAATCTCTGCCACGAAGTATTGAGGCAGTTCTGAAGGCAAAAGGGGGTCCAACCCCTTACTAGCATGGTGTACCTAATAAAGTGGCCAGTGAGTGTAGGTTTCACAACGGGAAGAAGCCACACTCGACATTGACAACGAGCAACTTATTCACCTTGTGCAAGAGCGAGTACCGTTGTTGGACACCCGTGACCGTCAGCACTCTGACAATGTGGTGATTCAATGGCTCTGGGAAGAAGTGGCAGCATCGCTGCTGCCTGGTTGGGACCATGCCACGCTGCGTGCCAGAACAGATTTTGGTAAGTATTGCAATGTGGTCTAAAACGGCAGTGAACCTGTGAATGGATGTGCATTGTTTTCTAATTATTATTTTTTTCCCCTTCATAGTGAAGCAAATCAAAATCCATTGGCGCTCGCTGAAGGACCGCTTCAACAAGGACATAAGAGGAGGTTCAGTTTCGAAGTGGTTCTGCTGCAAGGTTCCGGAAATACAAGTACCACCGGGACCTTGCCTTTCTGAGACCTGCGCTTGCTCAGTAAACGTAAGTTGAAGAGCTGAAGAGCCCGGCGTTGCCTGGGCATAGTAACCAACTGTGGTTAGGCACACCAAATTATAATGATTATATTGCCATAAAAACATTTCACTTCATATATTCAACACTACAGATTTGCAACACAAATTAACTAAACAATTACCCAAGTATTAATAGTATTTTATTTTCAACTCATTCTTGATTTTTGGTTTTTCCTTTCGGTGTAAAGATGAACAGATTTGTGGCAGTTCCAACTCTTGAACAGACCATGTAAAGTTGACCATGAGAAAAGCATGGGGATTGCAAATCGATCTCTACTACTTTCAAGGACTGTCCCTGAGCATTGTTAATGGACATTGCAAATAGCAGTTGAACTGGAAACTGGAGGCGTTTAAAATCAAAAAACAAATCAGATGGAATGAGTGGCATTCTTGGAATGAAAATGTCCTCTCCTTTGGCACATCCTGTTTCTGAGCTGTGTATCTAACCCTATCCTGTGTGATAATGTCTGCTGAGCTGTGTACCTAATCCTCTCCTGTGTGATACTTTCTGCTGAGCTGTGTATCTAATCCTATCCTGTGTTACTGACTGCTCAGCCATGTATCTAATCCTATCCTGTGTGATACTGACTGCTGAACAGTGTATCTAATCCTATCCTGTGTGATACTGACTGCTGAACAGTGTATCTAATCCTATCCTGTGTGATACCGTCTGCTGAGCCGTGTATCTAACCCTATCCTGTGTGATACTGACTGCTCAGCCGTGTATCTAATCCTATCCTGTGTGATACTGACTGCTGAGCCGTGTATCTAATACTATTCTGTGTGATACTGTGTGCTGAGCTGTGTATCTAATCCTATACTGTGTGATACTGTCTGCTGAGCCGTGTATTTGTTCCTATCTTGTGTGATACTGACTGCTGAGCTCGTGGTACCGGCAGGTACGCGGGATGCAGTGATGAGACGCGAGACTTTATGCTTTTGGTAATAACATTTTATAAGTATAGATCAGGTGACTAATCTAAGGCTGGAGTCACGCACGACGAATAAAAAATCGGTCCCATTTTAACGGTCCGAAATCGCACAAAGGTATCTTAACCAGTGATGCGTTTTTGATGCGATTTATCTTCATTGATGCGATTTTAATCGCATGTAAGCATCCTTTTGACATCCTTCTGGCAAGATTTTCTCGCAGGAAAGCAAAATGGACATATAATGGAGCCTAATGACAGGTTTCCCCACACAAACTAATTAATAGATAGAGACACATTAAATAAATATATATATATATTTTGTGGGGAATAGATAGCTCAGCTGGGATCTTTGCTTTGGCACAAGCGTGTGGCTATGAAGTCACTTCAGCAGACTAGCAAGTTCCACATGAATATGGACACGGCATATTTATTGTGCACACTTGTTATTCAATGTTACACATGCCAAACATGAAATAAAACGTCTAAGGCCGTCTGGCCACTAACTAACAATAGCAGGCTAACTACAAAATAAACCTATATAACAGCAAACAAGTCCATGTACTCTTACTGTGTCAGCTCCCAGCTCAGCAGACGAGAGATAGACTGAGAGCTCCCAGCTCCTTCTGATTATATCAGCTGGACCAATCAGGAAACCAAAACCTGGATTGAATTAGTGGAGGGGGAACTACCAGTCCTTTCCATGCTGATCACTAAGGAAACCAGGACTGGATTACAGTGAAATAAACTGGCTTCATCATCAGTACAGGGAGACATATGAAATGAAACGGGGAGAAACATACCTGTTTTCTAGTACCTCTCCCCTTGGCACCTCACACACCCCCCCTCCTCTGTTCGAGCCCGTGGGGTCGGACACGACGAGTCACCAAGCAGTGCGTTCTAGACAACGCATCTGCATTTCTGTGTGCTGTGCCTGCCCTGTGCTCAACGGAAAATTTAAACCCTTGTAATGCTAAGAACCAGCGTGTCACCCGCGCATTGCCTTCTTTTGCCCGGGACATCCACGTTAGGGGCGAATGGTCCGTCACTAGTCTAAACTGGCGACCTAGTAAATAATAGCGCAAGGTGCACAGGGCCCATTTCACAGCCAGGGCTTCCCGCTCAACTACACTGTAGTTCTTTTCTGCTCTCGTAAGCTTTCTGCTTAGATAGGCCACTGGGTGTTCCTCGCCATTTACTTCTTGAGACAAAACCGCGCCGAGGCCCACCCCAGAGGCGTCCGTTTGGACAATAAACTCCCGTTTAAAGTTTGGTGCAACCAACACTGGTTGGTCACAGAGGACTGTTTTCAATCGCTGAAAGGCCTCCTCTGCTTTTGCGTTCCACTTTATTGTGACAGATTTCGACCCCTTAGTAAGATCTGTGAGAGGAGCTGCGATGGTCGCAAAATGTTTGATGAACCGCCTATAGTAACCAACGATCCCTAAAAAAGCTCCAACCTGTTTTTTGGTTACCGGTCGTGGCCAATTTTGAATAGCGTCCACTTTATTGGCTTGAGGCTTCACGATGCCTCTCCCTATGCTATATCCCAGATAGCGAGCCTCTTCCAATCCCAACGTACATTTCTTGGGATTGGCAGTCAACCCAGCTGTTTTTAGGGAGTCTAAGACGGCTTGTACTTTTGACAAATGCGTGTCCCAGTCATCGCTAAAGATAATGATGTCGTCCAAGTACGCGGACGCATACTGGCCATGGGGTTTTAGGACAATATCCATTAGACGTTGGAAGGTGGCTGCGGCACCATGCAACCCAAATGGCATATCTCGGTACTGGAATAATCCCTGGGGCGTAACAAAGGCAGTTTTCTCTTTGGCTGATTCCGTGAGGGGAATCTGCCAATAACCTTTTGTTAAGTCAATAGTGGATATGTACCTGGCCGAACCCAGTCTCTCTATTAGTTCATCGACTCTTGGCATCGGGTAGGCATCGAATTTCGATACTTCAATTACTTTCCGAAAGTCGTTACAAAATCGGATAGTCCCATCGGGTTTGGGCACCAGTACGATAGGGCTAGCCCAATCACTCCGGGACTCCTCAATGACCCCAAGCTCTAACATCTTCTTCACTTCCTGGGCAATGGCTTGTCTCCGAGCCTCCGGAATTCGATATGGTTTTAACCGTACCCGCGCCTGTGGATCAGTAACAATGTCATGTTTAATTAGGTGAGTCCGGCCAGGAAGTTCCGAGAAAATATCTGCGTTCCTCTGTATGAACTCCCTGGTCTCTCGTTTTTGGCTTTCGGATAGCGTGTCTGCAATACCCACTTCTGGCGGAGCTACCTGGGGGTCCTTTACCTTAGAAGGTGGTGCCCCTCGAGGCTCATCCTCAAGGGCAGCTCCTGCCACCAGACTCTCCCTGTCCCGCCAGGCCTTAAGCAAGTTTATGTGGTATATTTGTTCGGGCTCTCTCTTGTCTGGTTGGTGTATCTTATAATTTACTTCACCTATTTATTCCAGCACTTCGTATGGTCCCTGCCATTTCGCAAGAAATGTATTCTCTACGGTAGGCACCAATACCAACACCCTGTCTCCGGGTTGAAAGACTCGTGTTTTTGCCGTTCGGTTGTATACCGTACTTTGGGCATGTTGTGCGCGCTCTAAACACTCTTTAACTATTGGCATAACTGCTGCAATTCGGTCCTGCATAAGTGTTATGTGTTCAATTACACTGCGATAAGGAGTCACCTCTTGTTCCCAAGTCTCCTTGGCAATATCTAACAGTCCTCTAGGACACCGCCCATAAATCAACTCAAAAGGTGAAAAGCCTGTGGAGGATTGGGATACCTCACGTATAGCGAACAGGAGGTATGGTAGTAGGGCATCCCAATCTCTCCCGTCCTTATCCACCACCCTTTTCAACATTCCCTTTAAGGTTTTGTTAAAGCGCTTCACCAAACCGTCAGTCTGAGGGTGATATACTGAGGTACGCAAATGGGAGATTTTTAGTAGTTTACATAAATCCTTAAGTATACGAGACATAAAGGGGGTCCCTTGATCCGTAAGTATCTCTTTCGGAATGCCGGTGCGGGAAAACATATTAACCAGCTCCTTTGAAATTGATTTTGCATTGGCATTCTGCAAGGGCACTGCTTCGGGATAACGCGTGGCGTAATCCAATACTACCAAAATGTACTGATGACCCCTGGCAGATTTAACTAATGGACCGACTATATCCATTGCTATCCTCTCGAAGGGCACCTCTATTATTGGTAAGGGCACTAAGGGGCTTCTAAAATGTGACATAGGTGCGGTCAATTGACACGTAGGACATGATCGACAGTACTGGGTCATGTCTCCCACTAGACCTGGCCAAAAGAAACATTGCAGAATATGGTGTTTTGTCTTTTCTACCGCCAGGTGTCCTCCCAAGGGATGTTTATGTGCCAACTCCAAAAGTAAATGGCGAAAGGACTTAGGTACCACTAGTTGTTCTACCACCACCCCTCGCACCTTGTCTATGTGATACAACATATCCTGCTGCACCGCCACATGTGGGAACTCGTTTTGAGCCCCTGGGTACTATGGTCTTCCCTCAGAGACCTTTATGTTTTCCCACGCCCTTGCTAGAGTAGGATCCTGGTGCTGAGCGGTCCCGAACTTACCACGGGCCACCTCAAGATCAGGCATTTCTAAAACATCCTCTAGCTGGTCTGCCTCGCCTGCATACACAGCCAGAGGAGAGTCTGCAGATTCTAGTACGTCCTCTGAGATGGGTTCTCCGTCGTCTTGCTGCAATGGTTCAGGGGGCTAGCTCCGGAGTACCGTCTTCAACTAGAGGGTTCATGCCACTTTTGAAGTTCCACAAGTCCCAAAATAAGGGAAAGTCTCTCCCCAGGATTACACTGTGTCCCATAGACTTTATGACTGCCGCCTGATGTCTTTTGGTCCCTACTGGCGTGGCAAGAGTAACCCAGGCAGTGGGGTAGTTCTTAGTATCCCCTTGGATGCAACTAATGCCCACGGTTAAGTTCATTAGGGCGCTAGAGTCCACCAAACTGGCATGTACCAAAGTTACTTGACTGCCGGAATCCAAGACGGCATTCACACTATAACCGTCAACCTCGACGTGGCACACGTGTTGTTCATTTCCCGTGAGGGTCTCCGCCACACAGACTGACTGCACATATAACGAAAGACGCCTCGTAGCATTACAGTCCATTGGCTCTGTAGTCATTGGGCAGTTAGCTGCTACATGGCCAAGCCCGCGATATCGCCAACATTGTATAGGCCCTTGTCTCCTCGATGGAGATCCCAGACGAGGTCTGCTGGCTTGATGTGAGCCCATACCACCTCCATAGTCCTTTGTAGGTCTGCTGCCCTTCATTGTGACGTTCTCTTCTTTTGAAGATGCAGTAGGCTTCGCAGGACTCTCCAGCGATTTTTTGGGGAGCCAGTGGGGTGCTAACGTCCCTTGGAGTAGGCTTTCAGAAGCATTGTAGCGTTCAACCATATTCACCAACTGGTCAGCGGTAGTTGGGTCACCCTGTCCAACCCACCTCTGGATCTTAGCGGGTAAGGACCGCAGGTACTTGTCTAGAACAACACGTTCCACCATCTGTGCGGACGTCAAAGCCTCTGGTTGCAGCCATTTTTTTACTAGATGGATGAGATCATGCATTTGTGAGCGGGCTGGCTGATGCTCCACAAAATTCCATAAATGCACCCTCTGTGCGCGTACATACGTGTTTACTCCCAGCCTTGCAAGGATTTCGCCTTTGAGTTTGATATAGCCCATAGCATCCGCTCCACTCAGATCGTAATAGGCCTTTTGTGGATCTCCGCTCAGAAATGGAGCAACTACCTCAGCCCATCTGTCCAGCGGTAAGTGTTCACGTTCTGCAATACGTTCAAACACGGTGAGGTATGCTTCCACATCATCGTCTGCGGTCATTTTAAGCAAAGTCTTTTGTACGGCTTTCTGCGCACTAGCAGCGTTTTGTGCACGGTCTCCCTCATCTCGGGGTTGCCGAACCAAGGCCTGTTTTATTGCCTCCAACTGCTCTTGCTGCATCTGGTGTTGCTGCTCCAGAGCCTTCTGGAAGCAAGTATTAGTCTGCTGCTGTTGCACATTTGCTTGCAATAACTGCTTCACTAGTTCCTCCATATTACTGGACTCTTGGCTCTTCAAAAGCGCAGAAGCTTTCAGCCAGGACATACACAGCGTTTTCTCTGCAGTCACAGTCCAGCAGCCACAAGTGCCCACATTCGAAACACCATTTGTGGGGAATAGATAGCTCAGCTGGGATCTTTGCTTTGGCACAAGCGTGTTGCTATGAAGTTACTTCAGCAGACTAGCAATATGGACACGGCATATTTATTGTGCACACTTGTTATTCAATGTTACACATGCCAAACATGAAATAAAACATCTAAGGCCGGCTGGCCACTAACTAACAATAGCAGGCTACAGTCATATGTAAAAGTTTGGGCACCCCTATTAATGTTAACCATTTTTCTTTATAACAATTTTGGTTTTTGCAACAGCTATTTCAGTTTCATATATCTAATAACTGATGGACTCAGTTATATTTCTGGATTCAAATGAGGTTTATTGTACTAACAGAAAATGTGCAATCTGCATTTAACCAAAATTTGACCGGTGCAAAAGTATGGGCACCCTAATCATTTTCTTCATTTGAACACTCCTAACTACTTTTTACTGACTTCCTGAAGCACTAAATTGGTTTTGTAACCTCATTGAGCTTTGAACTTCATAGCCAGGTGTATCAAATCATGAGAAAAGGTATTTAACCCCTTCACCCCCAAGGGTGGTTTGCACGTTCATGACCGGGCCAATTTTTACAATTCTGACCACTGTACCTTTATGAGGTCATAACTCTCGAACGCTTCCATGGATCCCAGTGATTCTGACATTGTTTTCTCGTGACATATTGTACTTCATGATAGTGGTAAAATTTCATTCAAATAACTTGCGTTTATTTGTGAGAAAAACGGAAATTTGGCGAAAATTTTGAAAATTTCGCAATTTTCCAACTTTGAATTTTTATGCCCTTAAATCACAGAGATACGGCACACAAAAAACTTGATAACTAACATTTCCCACATGTTTACTTTACATCAGCACAATTTTGGAACCAAAATTTTTTTTTGTTAGGAAGTTATAAGGGTTAAAAGTTGACCAGCGATTTCTCATTTTTACAACACCATTTTATTTTTAGGACCACATCACATTTGAAGCCACTTTGAGGGGTCTATATGATAGAAAATACCCAAAAGTGACACCATTCTAAAAACTGCACCCCTTAAGGTGCTCAAAACCACATTCAAGAAGTTTATTAACCCTTTAGGTGCGTCACAGGAATTTTTTTGAATATTTAAAAAAAAATGAACATCTAACTTTTTTTCATAAAAAAAATATTTCAGGTTCAATTTTTTTTATTTTACCAAGGGTAACAGGAGAAATTGAACTGCAAAAGTTATTGTGCAATTTGTCCTGAGTACGCAGATACCTGATATGTGGGGGGGAACGACTGTTTCGGCGCATGGCAGAGCTCAGAATGGAAGGAGCGCCGTTTGACTTTTTCAATGCAAAATTGGCTGGAATTCAGATTGGACGCCATGTCACGTTTGGAGAGTCCCTGATGTACCTAAACAGTGGAAACCCCCTACAAGTGACCCCATTTTGGAAACTATACCCCCCAAGGAACTTATCTAGATATGTGGTGAGAACTTTGAACCCACAAGGGCTTTACAGAAGTTTATAACGTACAGCGGTACAATTAAAAAATCATATTTTTTCCACAAAAATGATCTTTTCACCCCAATTTTTATTTTCCCAAGGGTAGCAGGACCCTAAAAGTTATTGTGCAATTTGTCCTGAGTACGCTGATACCCCACATGTGGGGGTAAACCACTATTTGGGCGCATGGCAGAGCTCGGAAGGGAAGCAGCGCCATTTGACGTTTTTGGCTGGAATTGAGATCGGACACCATGTCGCGTTTGGAAAACCCCTGATGTACCAAAACAGTGGAAACCCCCCACAAATGACACCATTTTGGAAAATAGACCCCCTAAGGAACTTATCTAGATGTGTGGTGAGAACTTTGAACCCCCATGGGCTTCACAGAAGTTTATAACATAAAGCCATACAATTAAAAAATCATATTTTTTCAACAAAAATGATCTTTTCACCCTCAATTCTTATTTTTCCAAGGGTAACAGGACCCTAAAAGTTATTGTGCAATTTGTCCTGAGTACGCTGATACCCCACATGTGGGGGTAAACCACTATTTGGGCGCATGGCAGGGCTCGGAAGGGAAGCAGCGCCATTTGACGTTTTTGGCTGGAATTGAGATCGGACACCATGTCGCGTTTGGAAAACTCCTGATGTACCAAAACAGTGGAACCCCCCCACAAATGACACCATTTTGGAAACTAGACCCCCTAAGGAACTTATCTAGATGTGTGGTGAGCACTTTGACCCCCCCAGTGCTTCACAGAAGTTTACAACGCCCGGGCGTGAAAATAAAAAATTCGTATTTTTTCCACAAACATGATCTTTTAGTCACCATTTTTTTATTTTCCCAAGGGTACCAGGAGAAATTGGACCCCAAAAGTTGTTGTCCAATTTGTCCTGAGTATGCTGATACCCCATATGTGGGAGAAAACTACTGTATGGGCACACGTCGGGGCTCGGAAGGGAAGAAGTGACGTTTTGGAATGCAGACTTTGATGGAATGGTCTGCGGGTGTCATGTTGCCTTTGGAGAGCCCCTAATGTACCTAAACAGTGGAAACCCCCCCACAAATGACACCATTTTGTAAACTAGACCCCCAAGGAACTTATCTAGATGTGTGGTGAGCACTTTGACCCCCCCAGTGCTTCACAGAAGTTTACAACGCCCGGGCGTGAAAATAAAAAATTCGTATTTTTTCCACAAACATGATCTTTTAGTCACCATTTTTTTATTTTCCCAAGGGTACCAGGAGAAATTGGACCCCAAAAGTTGTTGTCCAATTTGTCCTGAGTACGCTGACACCCCATATGTGGGAGAAAACTACTGTATGGGCACACGTCGGGGCTCGGAAGGGAAGTAGTGACGTTTTGGAATGCAGACTTTGATGGAATGGTCTGCGGGTGTCATGTTGCCTTTGGAGAGCCCCTAATGTACCTAAACAGTGGAAACCCCCCACAAATGACACCATTTTGTAAACTAGACCCCCCAAGGAACTTATCTAGATGTGTGGTGAGCACTTTGACCCCCCCAGTGCTTCACAGAAGTTTACAACGCCCGGGCGTGAAAATAAAAAATTCGTATTTTTTCCACAAACATGATCTTTTAGTCACCATTTTTTTATTTTCCCAAGGGTACCAGGAGAAATTGGACCCCAAAAGTTGTTGTCCAATTTGTCCTGAGTACGCTGACACCCCATATGTGGGAGAAAACTACTGTATGGACACACGTCGGGGCTCGGAAGGGAAGCAGTGACGTTTTGGAATGCAGACTTTGATGGAATGGTCTGCGGGTGTCATGTGCGTTTGGAGAGCCCCTGATGTACCTAAACTATTGAAACTCCCCACAAGTGACCCCATTTTGGACACTAGACCCCCCACGGAACTTATCTAGATGTGTGGTGAGCACTTTGAACCCCCAAGTGCTTCACAGAAGTTTATAACACTCGGATGTGAAAATAAAAAAATCATTTTTTTCCACAAAAATGATATTTTTGCCCCCAATTTTTTATTTTCCTAAGGGTAACAGGAGAAATTGGACCCCAAAAATTGTTTTGCAATTTGTCCTGAGTAGGCTGCTACCCTACATGTGGGGGTAAAACACTGTTTGGGCGCATAGCAGAGCTTGGAAGGGAAGGAGCACCATTTGACTTTTTCAACTCAGAATTGGCTGGAATTGAGATCAGACGCCATGTTGCATTTGGAGAGCCCCTGATGTGCCCAAACAGTGGAATCCCCCAATTCTAACTCCAACCCGAACCCCAACACGCCCCTAACCCTAGCCCTAACCCTAGCCCTAGCCCTAACCCTAGCCCTAACCCTAGCCCTAACCCTACCCCAACACACCCCTAGCCCTAACCCTAATGGAAAAATGGAAATAAATACATTTTTTTAATTTTATTATTTTTCTCTAACTAAGGGGGTGATAACGGGGGGTTTGATTTACTATTTATGGCGGTTTTTATGTTTGGTGGCTGTCGCACACTAAAAGACGCTTTTTATTGTAAAAATAGTTTTTGCATCACCACATATTGAGAGCTATAATTTTTCCGTATTTTGACCCACCGAGTCATGTGAGGTCTTATTTTTTGCGGGACGAGTTGACGTTTTTATTGGTACCATTTTCGGGCACGTGAAATTTTTTGATCGCTTTTTATTCCGATTTTTGGGACGCAGAATGAACAAAAACCAGCGTTTCATGAATTTCTTTTGGGGGGGGTGCGTTTACACCGTTCCGCGTGCGGTAAAATAGATAAAGCGGTTTTATTCTTCGGGTCAGTACGGTTACAGCGATACCTCATTTAGGTCGTTTTTTTATGTTTTTGTCGGTTTTATGCAATGAAAACTATTTTATATAAAAAATAATTATTTTTGCATCGCTTTATTCTGCGAGTTATAACTTTTTTATTTTTTTGCTGATGATGCTGTGTGGCAGCTTGTTTTTTGCGGGACAAGATGACGTTTTCAGCGGTACCATGGATATTTATATGCGTCTTTTTGATCGCGCGTTATTGCACTTTTTGTTTGGCGGTATGATAATAAATCATTATTTTTTGCTTCGTTTTTTATTTTTATTTTTTAAGGGGTTCGCTAAAGGGGTTAACTAATGGGACAGTTTTATAGGGCAGGTCGTTACGGACGCGGCGATACCTAATATGTGTACTTTTATTTTTTTTTTTTATTATTTTCAAAAAATGAATTTATTGGGGAATATTTTTTTTTTTTTTTACTAATTTATTTGGCGATTTTTTTAAATTTATTTTTACACTTTTTTTTAATTTTTTTTTTACTTTATTACATAGTCCCAGGTGGGACATCACTGTCCTGTGACAGATCGCTGATCTGTCACATCACAGATCACTGTGACAGATCAGCAATCTGTCACAGGCAGTGCACAAGGCTTCCTCATGCCTGCGCTTTGCAGGCACTGAGGAAGCCAGCTTCCCCAGGCCCCCGAAGGCCCCCGTCGCCATCTTGGATTCGGGGGCCTGGAGGAAAGGAGCCCCCCGCAGCAGCGCTGCACATTGCGCTGCCGTGGGGGGGCTCAGGGAAGCACGGAGGGAGCCCCCTCCCTGCCGATGCTTCCCTTTAACTCCCGGTACACCGCGATCGCGTTTGATCGCGGTGTGCAAGGGGTTAACGTGTCGGGGGCGGTCCGTGACCGCCCCTGACACATTGTGCCGGGTGTAAGCTGTGATAATCAGCTGACACCCGGCCGCGATCAGCGGCGCTCACCACGTGGGCGCCGCTGATCGCGGTAGACGTACTATCCCGTCCCCGGTCATACGGGCCCGGGTACCGTGGACGGGATAGTACGTCTCATGTCAGGAAGGGGTTAAAGTGGCCACTTGCAAGTAGTTCTCCTATTTGATTCTCCTATGAAGAGTGGCATCATGGGCTCCTCAAAACAACTCTCAAATGATCTGAAAACAACGATTATTCAACATAGCTTTTCAGGGGAAGGATACAAAAAGTTGTCTCAGAGATTTAACCTGTCAGTTTCCACTGTGAGGAACATAGTAAGGAAATGGAAGAACACAGGTACAGTTCTTGTTAAGCCCAGAAGTGGCAGGCCAAGAAAAATATCAGAAAGGCAGAGAAGAAGAATGGTGAGAACAGTCAAGGACAATCCACAGACCACCTCCAAAGACCTGCAGCATCATCTTGCTGCAGATGGTGTCACTGTGCATCGGTCAACAATACAGCGCATGCATAATGCCTTTTTGTATGACCAAACAACTCAATCTTTGTTTCATCAGTCCACAGGACCTTCTTCCAAAATGTAACTGGCTTGTCCAAATGTGCTTTTGCATACCTCAGGTGACTCTGTTTGTGGCGTGCTTGCAGAAACGGCTTCTTTCGCATCACTCTCCCATACAGCTTCTCCTTGTGCAAAGTGCGCTGTATTGTTGACCGATGCACAGTGACACCATCTGCAGCAAGATGATGCTGCAGGTCTTTGGAGGTGGTCTGTGGATTGTCCTTGACTGTTCTCACCATTCTTCTTCTGTGCCTTTCTGATATTTTTCTTGTTCTGCCACTTCTGGGCTTAACAAGAACTGTACCTGTGTTCTTCCATTTCCTTACTATGTTCCTCATAGTGGAAACTGACAGGTTAAATCTCTGAGACAACTTTTTGTATCCTTCCCCTGAAAAGCTATGTTGAATAATCGTTGTTTTCAGATCATTTGAGAGTTGTTTTGAGGAGCCCATGATGCCACTCTTCATAGGAGAATCAAATAGGAGAACTACTTGCAAGTGGCCACTTTAAATACCTTTTCTCATGATTTGATACACCTGGCTATGAAGTTCAAAGCTCAATGAGGTTACAAAACCAATTTAGTGCTTCAGGAAGTCAGTAAAAAGTAGTTAGGAGTGTTCAAATCAAGAAAATGATAAGGGTGCCCATACTTTTGCACCGGTCAAATTTTGTTTAAATGCAGATTGCACATTTTCTGTTAGTACAATAAACCTCATTTGAATTCAGAAATATAACTGAGTCCATCAGTTATTAGATATATGAAACTGAAATACCTGTTGCAAAAACCAAAATTGCTATTAAGAAAAAAGGTTAAAATTAATAGGGGTGCCCAAACTTTTACATATGACTGTAACTACAATATAAACCTATATAACAGCAAAGAAGTCCATGTAATCTTACTGTGTCAGCTCCCAGCTCAGCAGACGAGATCGACTGAGAGATCCCAGCTCCTCCAGCTGATTATATCAGCTGGACCAGTCAGGAAACCAAAACCTGGATTGAATAAGTGTAGGGGGAACTACCAGTCCTTTCCATGCTGATCACTAAGGAAACCAGGACTGGATTACAGTGAAATAAACTGGCTTCATCATCAGTAAAGGGAGACATATGAAATGAAGCGGGGAGAAACATACCTGTTTTCTAGTACCTCTCCCCTTGGCACCTCACAATATATATATATATATATATATATATACAGTGGGGCAAAAAAGTATTTAGTCAGTCAGCAATAGTGCAAGTTCCACCACTTAAAAAGATGAGAGGCGTCTGTAATTTACATCATAGGTAGACCTCAACTATGGGAGACAAACTGAGAAAAAAAAATCCAGAAAATCACATTGTCTGTTTTTTTTTCATTTTATTTGCATATTATGGTGGAAAATAAGTATTTGGTCAGAAACAAAATTTCATCTCAATACTTTGTGATATATCCTTTGTTGGCAATGACAGAGGTCAAACGTTTTCTGTAAGTCTTCACAAGGTTGCCACACACTGTTGTTGGTATGTTGGCCCATTCCTCCATGCAGATCTCCTCTAGAGCAGTGATGTTTTTGGCTTTTCGCTTGGCAACACGGACTTTCAACTCCCTCCAAAGGTTTTCTATAGGGTTGAGATCTGGAGACTGGCTAGGCCACTCCAGGACCTTGAAATGCTTCTTACGAAGCCACTCCTTCGTTGCCCTGGCGGTGTGCTTTGGATCATTGTCATGTTGAAAGACCCAGCCACGTTTCATCATCAATGCCCTTGCTGATGGAAGGAGGTTTGCACTCAAATCTCATGATACATGGCCCCATTCATTCTTTCATGTACCCGGATCAGTCGTCCTGGCCCCTTTGCAGAGAAACAGCCCCAAAGCATGATGTTTCCACCACCATGCTTTACAGTAGGTATGGTGTTTGATGGATGCAACTCAGTATTCTTTTTCCTCCAAACACGACAAGTTGTGTTTCTACCAAACAGTTCCAGTTTGGTTTCATCAGACCATAGGACATTCTCCCAAAACTCCTCTGGATCATCCAAATGCTCTCTAGCAAACTTCAGACGGGCCCGGACATGTACAGGCTTAAGCAGTGGGACACATCTGGCACTGCAGGATCTGAGTCCATGGTGGCGCAGTGTGTTACTTATGGTAGGCCTTGTTACATTGGTCCCAGCTCTCTGCAGTTCATTCACTAGGTCCCCCCGCGTGGTTCTGGGATTTTTGCTCACCGTTCTTGTGATCATTCTGACCCCACGGGGTGGGATTTTGCGTGGAGCACCAGATCGAGGGAGATTATCAGTGGTCTTGTATGTCTTCCATTTTCTAATTATTGCTCCACAGTTGATTTCTTCACTCCAAGCTGGTTGGCTATTGCAGATTCAGTCTTCACAGCCTGGTGCAGGGCTACAATTTTGTTTCTGGTGTCCTTTGACAGCTCTTTGGTCTTCACCATAGTGGAGTTTGGAGTCAGACTGTTTGAGTGCGTGCACAGGTGTCTTTTTATACTGATAACAAGTTTAAACAGGTGCCATTACTACAGGTAATGAGTGGAGGAAAGAGGAGACTCTTAAAGAAGAAGTTACAGGTCTGTGAGAGCCAGAAATCTTGATTGCTTGTTTCTGACCAAATACTTATTTTCCACCATAATATGCAAATAAAATGAAAAAAAAACAGACAATGTGATTTTCTGGATTTTTTTTTCTCAGTTTGTCTCCCATAGTTGAGGTCTACCTATGATGTAAATTACAGACGCCTCTCATATTTTTAAGTGGTGGAACTTGCACTATTGCTGACTGACTAAATACTTTTTTGCCCCACTGTATATATATTTTATACATGTTATAGAGACACATTAATATATATATTTCTAGTTCATACAGTTCTTAATTGCAGAATAGCCGCTGACACATTAGCCGGCTTTTGTATAATTATGCTCCTGCCCGACATGAAATGACACATGGTTTACATATAGTTAACCATTTCATTTCATGTTTTTTATTTTATGTCTCTCACTATTAATTATATGAGGGCTTGTGGGTTAAATTTTGGGCTTGTAGGGGTTCATTTAAGGGGTTAATTCTTTGTATTAAATTGCGGAGACTCCCGCTGACGTCACTGAGGCTGCAGGGAGTCCCCGTAATTTAATTCAACGAATTAACCCCTTAAATGAACCCCTACAAGCCCAAAATTTAACCCACAAGCCCTCATATAATTAATAGTGAGAGACATAAAATAAAAAACATGAAATGAAATGGTTAACTATATGTAAACCATGTGTCATTTCATGTCGGGCAGGAGCATAATTATACAAAAGCCGGCTAATGTGTCAGCGGCTATTCTGCAATTAAGAACTGTATGAACTAGAAATATATATATTAATGTGTCTCTATAACATGTATAAAATATATATATATATAAAAATATATATATATATTTATTTAATGTGTCTATATCTATTAATTTGTTGCTTTATTTAACTGGACACTGTGATTTTACTGTCTTTATGAAAAAAAATTGCCGGCTTTTGGTGCGATTTTTATCGCAACTCACACATCGGGTCCGTTTTTACTCCCATTTTTTCTCGCCCCCATAGACATGCATTGTCGAATCCGATCCGAAAATCGGTGACAATCGCAGCATGCTGCGATTGTCTCGGTCAGAGGATCGGATGCGATAAAAAATCGCATGATGGGAGCTGCCCCATAGAATAACATGGGTTCGAATGCAATGCGATTTTTCATCGCATTGCATTCGTCCGTTTTATTCGCCAGTATGACCCCGGCCTAAGCAACCAAACAGGTAACAGGGATTGTCCTCGCAGGGACTCAACACAAGCAAACACGGATATATATGAACATAACTACCCCGGCAATGGCCGGTCACTATAGGGCCAAGGTATGGCCTACTACGGGTCCTTAGTTATATGATGTCACTTATCCGTCTTGATGTCTTCGGCGCCCTGGGTGATAGTTCTTCGGCGTAGCAGCTGTTGGGCCCAGCTGCTGAAGAACTGGCGAAGTCCTCGAGCGTTCTGACACTCAGGCGAAGCAGGGGCACAACAGATGGGCCGCAATCCCCGGATGGGGGTAAGCGGTCGCGAAGCGGGGTGGCGATTGGCATGCCACCGGCACAGCCAGCGGCTGTAACAGGGGGTCCGTGGCGGGCGATGGCCCGACCCTTGCCATGGATTGGAGCAGGGAACTAGTGGCTGCCGTCTGCAATGAACTGGCCACAGCCGCAGTCGGGAGCGGGGTGGCTGCGGGCGGCATGGGGTAGGCCGCAGCAGTGGGCTGGAGTGAGGCGGTAACGGCTGCGGGTGACCGCGGGAAGGCCACAGCCACGGGCTGGAGTATGGCAGCAACAGCTGCGGGCAGGCAGCAGGCACGGGCTGGAGTGAGGCGGCAGCAGCCGCAGGTATCCGCGGGCAGGCCGCAGGTTGAAGCGGAGCAGCGGTTCGCTGACGGCCGACTCGGCACCGTCCCTCTGCCGTCCAGTGTAAGTGTCCCTTTTGCTTCTGTCCTCCTCTCTGGCCTCTGTACATCGCTCTGGCTCTCGCACACTCCCACGGTCTCCAGCTCCTTCTTCTCCATTCTGCTGACTCACTGTGACTAGCGTTCTCCTCCCCTTTTATATCAGCTCCTCCCCCAGCCCATCTGTCAGTCTCCACGCAAGGTCCGGCCCTGAACTCTGTCCCCCAGAAACAACCTGCCCCGGAACCTAAATGACGGTCCCCTTGGTTCCGGCCCGGTCACTCGACGGGGGCCCCTTCTCCCACACTCCCCCATCCTGTATGCTCCCCAGTCCTCTGGCAAGGGCCTTAGTCGGCTTGTAGTGGTCTCTGGAGACGACAGTTCTTGTTGCCATACGAACTGGTCCTGTTCATAACGGTCGGGGGGTTTGCCAGCTGTTGACCGCTCGGAGCGTCTGAGTTCAACTGTGGTGGAGCCTTCTGGGGTGGTGGAGGGTGGTGGGCTGGTCGACTCTGGTGGGCCGACCGAGTCTACTGCCATGTCCCTACTTGGATGGCCTGCTGATATGGCTGGGCAGTCCTCTTCGTCATCTAGGTCCCAGACTGTTGGCGGAGGGTCAGGGAACTGAGGGATAGGCTCGGGTCGCGTGGGGTCAGTGAATGCACATGGGCGTAACATATTACGGTGCACGGTACGAGTCAGAGGTACGCCGTCCTTCTCAGATTGTATTTTGTACACAGGTCCATCAGGGCTTACTCGGCGCAACACTCGATAAGGGTTTTCCTCCCACCGTGGGTCTAACTTGTTTTGGGGCCGCTGATCTAGGACGAGTACTCGATCTCCAGTTCGGAAGTCAGTGGGTGGAGGCAGGGCTCCCCCCGGGTGCTCCAGGTCCTGAAGTTTTGAATTGATGATTTGGTGGAGGGTTGCAGCCTGTGCCGGTGGTTTCGGACCCATGATGATACTCCAGTCCAAGGTTGAGGTTCTTCCGGGTTTAGTTCCACTTCCAAGATTCCTTTGCCTTCCCGTCCAAATAGCAGTGTGTAGGGGGGTGTACCCGGTCACTCGATGCACCTGGTTGTTATAAACCCACACCAGCTCAGGGACATACTCAGGCCAGCGGGCCTTTCGGTCACTCTCCAGGGTGCGCAACATTTGGATTAATGTCCAATTGAATCGCTCGCAAGCTCCGTTTCCCTGCGGATGATAAGGCGTAGTTCTGGACTTGTCAATGCCATAGAGTCGATGTAATTCTTCCATGACTTTTCCTTAATAGCACGCTTCCCGGTCTGAGTGTATTCGTTGCGGGCAGCCGTATACTTGGATGAAATTTTTACAAATTGCATAGGCGGCCAACTCCGTAGTTTGGTCTCGGGTGGGGGTGACCACGGCGAACTTAGTGAAGTGGTCCACCATCACGAGACAATGTTCATACCCCTGGTATGCGGGACCTATGGTTAAATAGTCCACCGTTAGGAGCTCAAGGGGAGCTGATGTCACTATTGTTTGCAGCGGGGCTCTTTGTGCGGTTGGTTTAGAGAGCTCACATGAGCGGCAGGTCAGGCTAACTTCTTTCATGGCAGCATACAAGCGTGGATGGTAAATGATCTGTTGCAACCATTGCAAAGTCTTTTGAGCACCAAAGTGTGCCCCCTTTTCATGGGCTTCCCTAGCCAGTTTGGCTAGTAGGGCTCCGGGCACGACCACCAGCCAAGTTGTAGCAGACGTCGTCTGTGACACTGCTTTACTGTACAATAGCCCTTTCTTGATGACGAATTTTTCCCATTGGCACAACATCAACATGTCCTGAGTCAGAGTCTGTCTCTGTGAATCAGTGGGCAGTTTGCCGGTGGTCACCTATCGGCGCAGGAGCCCAATTTCTCCATCTTCCTGCTGCTGTTGGATCCATTTGTCCCGTGGTTGCCCCAGCATCCCCCGTGAGGGTCCTGAATGGGATGCCTCCTGTGCTCCCGCTGTAATCACAGCGTGCGTGAGGGCGAACGGTGTCTCTTCCCCTTCTAATTCGTCATCCTGACTTTTCCCTGGAGTTGTATGCCGAATTCTGCAAAGGGCGGCAGCATGTACATTTTCGGCCCCTCTTTTATAGATGATCTTATAATTGAACTTGGCCATTCGAGCCACCCACCGTTGCTCCAGGGCTCCCAATTTGGCATTTTCCAGATGGACCAGCGGGTTGTTGTCCGTCCGCACTACTACCTCGGAGCCCGCCAGGTACTCTGCAAACCGCTCCATCATGGCCCACACTACCGCGAGGAGCTCGAGCTTAATGGAGCTATAATTGTCAGGGTTACGCTCGGAGTCATGCAGCGATCGGCTACCATAGGTGATCACTTTCTCTTGACCATCCTGAACCTGTGACAACACAGCCCCTAGTTCCTGGAGGCTCCCGTCAGTGTGCAGTATGAACGTTTGTGAGAAATCCGCATACGCTAACACCGGGGCTCCTGAGAGTGCAGTCTTAAGGTCTTGAAACGCGTCTTCTTGCTGTTGCTGCCATTGAATTTTCCGTCCATTCGCCCAGGCAGGAGCCCCCTTTAGCAGGTCCTGCAGGGCTTGGGCTCGGCATGCAAAATTCTTCACGAACCAACGGTAATAGCTGGCCAACCCCAGGAAGGCCCGCACGTCTTTCACTGTCTCGGGGGTAGGCCACCCGTGGATGGCGGCAACCTTTTCCAGGGACGGCCGAATGCCCTCAGCCGAGACTACGTGCCCCAGATATACGATATGGGTGCGAAACAGGTGGCATTTCTGGGGCTTTTCCTTCAACCCGTACTTCTGCAGCCGGCCGAGCACCTGCCCCAACCGCCACAGGTGGTCCTCAAACGTGGCGAAATAGATGATGATATCATCCTGGTATATCAGAGTGGCTTCGAAGTTGAGATCTCCCAGACACCGCTCCATCAATCGCTGGAAAGTTCCCGGGGCCTTGGCCAGCCCAAACGGCATTTGGTTGAATTCAAACAGTCCCATAGGGAGAATAAATGCCGTCTTGGCTCTGTCTTCCTCCAACATTGGCACCTGCCAGTACCCACTGGCCAGGTCTAGAGTAGAGAAGTATGTTGCTTTTCCCAAGGCGGACAGAGACTCTTCTATGCGGGGCAGCGGATACAAGTCCTTAATGGTGCAGGCGTTCAGCTTCCGATAGTCCACACAGAACCGGAGGGTACCATCCTTTTTGCGGACCAGCACGATAGGAGCCGCCAAGGGGCTCTGGCTTTCTCGTATGACCCCTTTCCGGAGCATTTGTGCTAGTAGAGTTTTCACCTCCTGATATAGCTATGGAGGGATTTGCCGATATTGTTCCCGGATTGGGGCCGTTCCTGCCATGGGGATTCCATGTGAGATGGCTGTGGAACACCCAAAATCATCCTCGTGGCTAGCAAATACTTCACAATACTGTCCAAGAAGGGCTTCTACCTGGAGAAGCTGGGCTGACGTGAGGCCGGAGAGTTTGGCCCGCATTCTTTCCAGGATGATTCAACCTTTCACCTGGGTCAAGGATTCGGCAGTCTGTATGGTTTATATCGTTACTGCCCATGGATCCTCGGGTTGCACCTTTAACTGGACCACTGGCAGCACCTCCTCCAAAGGCCTTACTAACTTGGCCACTTCGGTCCGGGGCTTCAAGACAATATCTTGGTCTTTCAGGTTAACGCAGAGCACCAGGACGTTCCCTTCTCGCACCGTGGCCAGGGAGCGAGCTACCAGTATGCCAGGGTGCAGGCGTTCTGAGAAGCATGGCTCTACCTGCATCTCCACACCCTCAATGCTATTGGGGCGCAGATTGGCAGGGCCACCACTGTCTGCCCGGGGGGGAACATGAGCGGGGGAGCCGCAGGCGCAATGACTTTGCCCAGCACCTCGCCCTCCTGGCAGTCCTGGAGTACTCGCGCCTCCCGCACCAGCTGCTGGAATACCTGCCCTTGGGTCGTGCGGAACCCCACTGGTTCAGGGTCTCTTGCGTGGGGTCATTGAGGAGTAGATTGCCGAACTCCCACAGTACGTTCATGCCCAGGATAACTGGATGATGGTGGTTAGTTTCTCCTTGGGTCAGGACCACTCCCCGGCGGCCGAGGGATTTACCACACAGCATCATTTGTAGCCATACCACTTTGGCGACAGGTACTGGAAGTTGGTTAGCGGCTACCAGTCTTATCATGGATCCCCACTGGGGCCTTGCTGCTTCAGGGAAATGCTGCCAAAAATAAGTTGCCAACATGGTCATCACTTGCGACCCCGTGTCCACTATGCACCGTACGGCACTGCCCTCGACCTCTGCCCATACCACTGGACATTTTGTGACCAGATTTTTGGGACTTCCACCACCCCTCGTTGTGGCTTTTGACTCCGAGCGGCGTCCCCCCTGCCCGGATCCCTCTAGTTTAATGGCCATCGGGGTGGGTATCTCCCACACCACGGACACTCTCGTGCGAAGTGGCCCGGCTCCCCGCACTCATAACACCGGGATTGCTAGGTACGGCCACTCCAAGCAATGAAACCAGGCCACCCAGTTGTGGACTCAGTTCTCCTTTTCACATCGGCCAACTCACCTCTGATGTTCTTCAGCTCTTGTTTCATCTCGTCGATCCACTGGGGTTCTTCAACAGCGCTTACTGAAGCCTCCATGTCCCGGACCTTTCCCACAGGGACCGTCATTCCCTGCTCCTGCTCTCGTACTCATGCCTGACTCCCCACCTCAGAGAAGACTATACGTGGGTTCATCCGGACCTGCTCCCGCAATACCTGCTTGATTAACGGGTCTCGGAGTCCAGTCACTAACAGGTCACGTACGGTAATGTCGATGGGTCCTACCCCTACACCATCCTTCCGATCGATGGCCGTGTAAAGCTCTTGGAGGACATTCATATACTGGGTGATGGTCTCCCTCTCTCCCTGCATTTGACTGAACAACCGAGTCCTCAACTCTCCCACATTGGTTGGATCCCCATGGGTCTCTTCCAGAATCCGCAAGACCCTAGCAAAGGTGTTACGGTGTCCTGGGGGCCACAACATTACTGAATTCTGGGCCTCACCATCTAAGGCCATGAGAGCCACCTCGGCTTCTAAGTCAGGGGTCATCGGATGCATGCAGAAGAGCCCTCGCATGCGCTCGGTCCAGCTCCACAGCATGGTATTGAAGCCCGAAAACCGTGGCAGGTTGCTTAGCATAGCCCATAAAGAAATGCTGGACTGTGGACCTCCATTACCTCCGTCACCTACGGCCCCAACTTGGTCGAGTTTGCCACTGTCTGCGCTCGGAGACTGCATCCTGCCTACTACGCCAAATGTAGTACTGGCAGGTACACGGGATGCAGTGACGAGACGCGAAACTTTATGCTTTTGGTAATAACTTTTTATAAGTATAGATCAGGTGACTAGTCTAAGCAACCAAACAGGTAACAGGGATTGTCCTCGCAGGGACTCAACACAAGCAAACACGGATATATATGAACACGACTACCCCGGCAACGGCCGGTCACTATAGGGCCGCGGTATGGCCGACTACGGGTCCTTAGTTATATAATGTCACTTTTCCGTCCTGATGTCTTCGGCGTCCTGGGTGATGGTTCGTCGGCGTAGCAGCCGCTGGGCCCAGCTGCTGAAGAACTGGCGAAGTCCTCAAGCATTCCGACACTTAGGCGAAGCAGGGGCACAACAGGCCCCAGAAGAGTTCTTGGACAGATGGGCCGCAATCACCGGACAGGGGTAAGCGATCGCGAAGCGGGGTGGTGATTGGCAAGCCACCAGCTGTAACAGGGTAGTCCACGGCGGGCGACGGCCCGGCCGTTGCCATGGATTGGAGCGGGGGACTAGTGGCTGCCGTTTGCAATGAACTGGCCACAGCCGCGGTCGGAAGCGGGGCGGCTGCAGGCGACGTGGGGTAGGCCGCATCCGCGGGCTGGAATGAGGCGGTAACGGCCGCGGGTATCTGCGGGCAGGCCGCGGGTTGAAGCGGAGCAGCGGTTCGCTGACGGCCAACTCGGTGCCGTCCCTCTGCTATCCAGTGTAAGTGTCCCTCTTGCTTCTGCCCTCCTCTCTGGCCTCTGTACGTCGCTCTGGCTCTCGCACATTCCCACGGTCTCCAGCTCCTTCTTCCCCATTCTGCTGACTCACTGTGATTAGCGTTCTCCTCCCCTTTTATATCGGCTCCTCCCCCTGCCCATTTGTCAGTCTCCACGGTCTGGCCCTGAACTCTGTCCCCCGGAAACAACCTGCCCCGGAACCTAAATGACGATCCCCTTGATTCCGGCCCGGGCACTTGACGGGGGCCCCTTCTCCCACAAGCTGTGTAACTAATCCTATCCTGTGTGATACTGACTGCTGAGCTATGTATCTAATCCTATCCTGTGTGATACTGACTGCTGAGCCATGTGTCTAATTCTCTCCTGTGTGATACTGAATGCTGAGCTGTGTATCTAATCCTATCCTGTGTGACATTGACTGCTGAGCCGTGTATCTAATCCTATCCTGTGTGATACTGGGCTCCCCCTGCAGTCTGTGTCAGAAGGTGGTCTGTGTTGGCACGGTAATAAATTGTGTTATTTCCAGCTTTACAGAAGGACCTTAACACCAAAAAATGATAAGAATAATAGGCCAAAATGTTTGGTGAATTGGAATGCGCTGGGTTAAAATTTTGCCTCACAACATAGCCTATGACACTCTCGGGGTCCAGACGTATGACTGTGCAAAATTTTGTGGCTGTGGCTGCAACGGTGCAGATGCCAATCCCGGACATACACACATACAAACATACACACACACACATTGAGCTTTATATATTAGATTTTTTTTTTGTTTTTAATAATGTTTAATTTTTTTCCCACACACAGAACCTGGAGCAGCACAACACAACCTTGATTTTTTCACTAATGTTTTTCTCTTTTCCTCACAGAGCTTGGTGCAGCACCACTCAACCCAGATCATCCTCTGTTGAAGCGGCCCCTCATCTACCAGCCACTGAACAGACACAGTCCCAATCATCCACCAGCTATGGAGCAACCTTGCAGGCTTCACAGGCTGGGGGAAGAGGCAGCTGGTCCATCAGGTTTTCCCCTCTCCCAGCCCTCTGCCGCTGCTTTTGCTGGGTCTTCTAGTCAGCGGCAAAGGGTCTGGGAGAGGTCAGGCATGTCTGAGTTTATGCAATTAAGCTCGGTCTTCCAGGATGGGATTAGGTTGGTTGCTGACAGAGTGAAGAGTGGGTTCAAGGAAGTCAACAAACACCTTGACCGTCTGGAAGCCGACCATGAGGGACCGGCGTAACACTTTTTTCTGCAATTGAGTGGAGCATGTCGGAAAACCTTACGCCTCAACTCTAGCTGAACATCAAGCAGGCCTGCCAGGTTGCTTACAGCTACGCATTGCAGCAGCAGCAACAGTCCCAGCAGCAGTCACAAACCTACAATCAACAGGCTGGAGGATATTACCAGCAGCCAATCTACTTTCCAGCTCCCACAGCACCGAACTATCTGCCACCACCACCTCCAGTTCACCGAGTGACCACGCTGCCAAGTTCATCAACCTTGCAGCCCGCAGCATCCACCAAGCTCCAGAGTCTAGCACCCATGCAGCCAACAGTATCAACGATGCTGCCCAGTCCACCACCCCTGCCCACTACAGCACCCCTGTCCAGTCCAGCACCCCTGCAGCCAGCATTATCCACAATGCGACCCAGTCCAGCACCATGCCAGATGACTGCTACAGAGGCCACCACTCCCACTCGGCTAAGAAAAGCGAGTTCCCTAAATAAAATTATTTCCACAAAGGCAAAAACCAGGAGCCCAAATTGAACCCACCACCTCCACCCTCACCTACCAATTTGTCAGTACCTTCCCTTATGTCTCTGTCTGTTCCTTCCAGTTTGTCTATCGATTCCCATGATTTCACTTTGTCATCTATCCCCAATGTCTCCACTGCCATCCCTGATCCTAACCTTCTAGTTGTTGCCCCTTCCCCTGTAACCACTTCCTCATCAACTACCACCCAATCCTCACAGCTCCACACCCCCAAGGTCAACCCCATCTCACCCTCACGTAAACCCTGAAGAAAAAAACAATCACCCCAACCTTAACCCTTCTTTTTTGTGAAAGTTTTGAAAATAAAAGTTGTATTTTGTTAGCACTATATCTTGTGTTATTTGCATCTTTATGCGCCACTGCCGACACAAACACACTTTATTTTTGAGTGAAGGCAGTTTATTATTTAACTCAGCAAACATTAGGTGTAAATTTTTACATTACATGTACATTTTAACATCTCAGGTACATTTAAACATAACAGGTATGTAATATTTGACATTACAGGTATGTTTTAAACATAACAGGTATATTTTATTTAGCGGCTTAAATCATTTTGTCTTGCCATGCAACACATACATTATCTGAAACAAAGTAAGCGGCAAACTTATCCCTCATCTGGGCAACTTCCACTGTTGTTCTCAGAGGGTGAAATTGGTAATCATGCAATGTAACAGGTTCCTCAGGTTGGAAGCTTGGTGGCTCTTTCACCATGATGTAGTTGTGCAGAACAACACATGCTTTCACAATCTCATCAATAGTGTCAATTTTTAGATTAATGGATGGGCACAAAATGCACCATTTCAATACCAGCAATCCAAATGCACACTCCAAGGTTCTTTGTGCCCTTGTCAATCTATAGTTGAAATTTTTTTTTGTGTGATTTAAGTTTCGACTTGAGTATGGGTTAATGAGATTGGCACACATTTGGAACGCCTCATCCTCACAACATCAAAAGGCATTGGCGGTCCATCAGTGTTGGGAAGAGGTCGTGGCGGCGGAAAATTAAAATCATTCCCATACAGATGTCAGAGTTTTTGAACGTCTGCAAGTAATTTCCTTGTCGAAGTGAGCCACTGTCCACGGCAACAAATCTACACTCGGCATCCGCAATAGCCATTAGAACAATAGAAGAGTATTCTTCATAATTGAAGTACTCTGTTCCACTTCCATCTGGTTTCATAATCCTAATGTGTTTTCTGTCCACAGCCCCCACACAGTTAGGAAAATTACAACTTTCATGGAATTTGGAAGCATTTTCAATCCAGATTTCAGTCGTGGGTTGGGAGAGGAATTCTTGCTGCAGAATGTCAACTAAAGAACGACAAGTGTCTACAATAATCCCAGAAAGGGTGGATTCTCCAATCCTGAATTGGAAATGTAACGATGATAATGTCTCTCCAGTAGCCAGGAATCTGCAGAAAAGAAAATGAGAAACAAAATTCAGTACACTGCTTAGGATTAGGCATATGGTTAGGGATAGGGTTAGGGTTATTTGTGACAGGAGTTTCTTTTTCAACACTATGTAACTCAGGGTGACCAAGAGACGTTCCTCAACAGGAATTGCTTGATGGAGCTGTGTGTCCTTCCTGGTGATGGATTCTTTGACACGTAGCATTAAATCATGGAAACTCTGTTCCGACATCCTCGTGTAGTCAAAAAGCTTCTCCAGGTTTTGCTGCAACTCTGTGTACAAAGAGTGGTAGGCTACACGACAGAGTTCAAGGATCAGTTGTTGCCAATAGCCACGACGACGTATTCTCTGTCTTTCTCTTGTTCTTTGTTCTTGACAAGCAAAAGCAAAGGCAGCAGCCAACTTCAATTGTAAATCCAGATCTTCTAGGAAGCTTGTCCACGTCAAAATCCATCTTGCAAGTAGATACAGCAGCCAAAGATGAGGATTTCCTCAGTGCAATGTGTCTATATATACAGAAATCCCATGAGACAAGCCTACTGGGTGTCTAATGTCAAGGGAAAGCTATTGCAAAACATTGGAAACTTCTAACGCATGTGCATAAACAACGCAAATGCATGCAAAAACGCATACATATGCATACAAACGCAGCGTTTTTTGGCATCATGCGTAAGATGATGAGGATAAAAAACGCTGCATAGACATGCGTTTTTGCATACGTTTGGGAATGCAGATGATATGCTGCGGACTCAAACGCAAATGGGAACCTAGCCTAATATATACTGCTAAAAAAAAAATTATGGGAACACTAAAATATCACATACTATGTTACAGTGTTCCCTTTATTTTTTTTGAGCAGTATAGTAACTCTTCCATGGAGGCCTAGGTAGGAAGTCACAGGTATTTCAGATCAAAGCAGCAATCAGCTTATATGTCCAAAAAATGCAGGTGAGAGCAGCTCGAACTGTCAGAAGCAGGAGGAATACTGAAAATCGGAGTATGAAGCAGAAACTCTGAGAGTGGAGAAACAGAATATCCACACAGGTTCTCAGGAGCAGGTAGAAAGCGAGGAATCCACCAGAGTCAGGATCTGGACACAGGCAGAAAACTGTAGCACAGACTAAAGGTTGGGGTGGAGTTATAAAGCAGAAAAAAATGGGGCACATAGGACAAAAGACGCCATCTTGAAAGAGGGTAGGATTGCACAAAATGTAATCAAAAATGTTCAGAGTCCTGACAGTGGCTATACTGCTTAGCCATATGGCAAGACTCGGGAGAGACTGAGCGTTAATTGCCTCCTGGAGCACTTATTTTCTTAGATAGTTTGCGGACTCCATTTACAGAGCCTCCAAGTGCTAGAAGAGCAGAATACCCCCTCACGTGGCCCCATTATGGAAATGATACTCTACTCCTTTGGAAATTTATCTATAGGTGTAATGATGATTCTCACTCCATCAGTGTTTTTCAAAAAATAAGCAACAGTGGTTGTTGTTGAGTGAAAATTGCAAACTGCCGTTTGAGTCAACAGTAGGTTGTAGTGCCCAATACATTGTAGTGACTAGTATGTTGTAGTGACCAGTATGCTGTTGTGCCCATCTCATGCTTCTAGAGACATGCACCTGTAAAATAAATGGGCTGCCATTGAGCCTTTATACTACCAGCAATGTGGAAGCCCCTATATTTCCATTGACAGATGACGGACCTGAGTGGTGACTTGCTTATTTTTGGATGAATTGAAGCTTTTATTGTAAACATTTAACATGACATTTGGGGTCACATTTATCCAGTGCTTTACGCTGAGCACTTGATATCGTTTTCATTTAAATCTCTGAGTGATGTGATTCAGATGAAACCCCCCAAGAGATCCATATACTATACAGCCTTACAGCGATCTTTGGGAGGCAGAATGAAAAAAAATCAACTGCATGTGAAGAATTGGTTTTATCTATTTTTTACGCTGTTCCTCATGTGGTATAAGTGATTAGGTGACTTTATTTTTCGAGTCAGTGCGATTACAGCGATACTAGATTTATATTGGGTTTTTATGTTTGACTGCTGTCACACACTATCAGACTTTTTTATCCCAAAAACTAGCTTTTGCATCGCCATATTTTGAGTACTATAATTTTTGCATATTTCAGCCGACAGAGTCATGTAAGGGCTTGTTTTTTGCGGGACGAGTTGACATTTTTACAGGTACCATTTTTTATCATTGTCTATTCAGATTTTTGGGAGGCAGAATAAACAAAAAACAGCAATTCAGGATTTTTAAAATTTTTTTAATGCCGTTTTTTAAAGTAGTTTTATTCTTTGGCTCAGAACAATTGCAGTGATACTATATATATATATATATATATATATATATATATATACACAGCTCTGGCAAGAATTAAGAGACCACTGCAAAATTTTCAGTTTGTCTGATTTTTCTCTTTATAGTGATATTTTTGAGTAAAATGTAAACTGCTCTTTTATTCTATAAACTACTGACAACATGTGTTCGAATTTCCAAGCACTAAATATTGTATTTATTTTCAGAAAATGAGAAATGGTCAAAATAACTAAAAATGCAGTGCTTGCAGACCTCAAATAATGCTTAGAAAACAAGTTCATAATCATTTAGAAACAACAATACTAATGTTTTAACTCAGGAAGAGTTCAGAAATCAATATTTTGTGGAATAATCATGATTTTTAATCATAGCTTTCTTGCGTCTTGGCATGCTTTCCACCAGTCCTTCACACTGCTTTTGGGTGATCGTATGCCACTCCTGGTACAAAAATTTAAGAAGTTCTTCTTTGTTTGATGGCTTGTGACTATCCATCTTTCTCTTGATTACATTCCAAAGGCTTTCAATGGGGTTCAGGTCTGGAGATTGGGGTGGCCATGTCACGGATTTGTTGTGGTGGTCCTTCATCCACACATTGATTGACCTAGCTGTGTGGCATGACGCATTGTCCTGCTGGAAAAACCAGTCCTCAGAATTGGGGAACATTGCCTGAGCAGAAAGAATCAAATGTTTTTCCAGGATAACCTTGTATGCAGCTTGATTCATACGTCCTTCACAAAGATTAACCTGCCCAATTCCAGCCTTGCTGAAGCATCCCCAGATCATCACCGATCCTCCACCAAATTTCACACTGGGTGCAAGACACTGTGGCTTGTACACCTCTCCAGGTCTCCGTCTAACCATTAGATGACCAGGTGTTGGGCAAAGCTGAAAATTAGAGAAGATTACCTTACTCCAGTCCTCTATGGTCCAATCCTTATGGTCTTTGGCAAACTTCAGCCTGGCTCTCCTTTGCTTCTCATTGATAAAATGCTTTTTTCTAGCTTTACATGACTTGAGACCTGCTCTAGGAGCCTGTTACGAACTGTTCTTGCCTGTGCACTTCACCCCAGCTGCCATTTGCCATTCCTTTTGTAGGTCACTTGATGTCATCCTGCGGTTGCTGACTGACATTCCAATAAGATGACGGTCATCTCAGTTAGTGGAGAGTAAAGCCAGAATTGAGCCCTTCTTTTTCTCACTCAAGACTTTTCTTTTCAACTCCTTTGGCATGGTTAACCCCTTCACCCCCAAGGGTGGTTTGAACGTTCATGACCGGGCCAATTTTTACAATTCTGACCACTGTACTTTTATGAGGTCATAACTCTGGAACGCTTCCATGGATCCCGGTGATTCTGACATTGTTTTCTCGTGACATATTGTACTTCATGTTAGTGGTAAAATTTCATTCAAATAACTTGCGTTTATTTGTGAGAAAAACGGAAATTTGGCGAAAATTTTGAAAATTTCGCAATTTTCCAACTTTGAATTTTTATGCCCTTAAATCACAGAGATATGGCACCCAAAAAACTTGATAACTAACATTTCCCACATGTTTACTTTACATCAGCACAATTTTGGAACCAAAATTTTTTTGTGTTAGGAAGTTATAAGGGTTAAAAGTTGACCAGCGATTTCTCATTTTTACAACACCATTTTATTTTTACGGACCACATCACATTTGAAGCCACTTTGTGGGGTCTATAGGATAGAAAATACCCAAAAGTGACACCATTCTAAAAACTGCACCCCTTAAGGTGCTCAAAACCACATTCAAGGAGTTTATTAACCCTTTAGGTGCGTCACAGGAATTTTTTTGAATATTTAAAAAAAAATGAACATCTAACTTTTTTTCACAAAAAAAGTAATTCAGGTTCAATTTTTTTTATTTTACAAAGGGTAACAGGAGAAATTGGACTGCAAAAGTTATTGTGCAATTTGTCCTGAGTACACTGATACCTGATATGTGGGGGGAACGACTGTTTCGGCGCATGGCAGAGCTCAGAATGGAAGGAGCGCCGTTTGACTTTTTCAATGCAAAATTGTCTGGAATTCAGATCGGACGCCATGTCACGTTTGGAGAGTCCCTGATGTGCCTAAACAGTGGAAACTCCCTACAAGTGACCCCATTTTGGAAACTAGACCCCCCAAGGAACTTATCTAGATATGTGGTCAGAACTTTGAACCCACAAGGGCTTTACAGAAGTTTATAACGTACAGCAGTACAATTAAAAAATCATATTTTTTCCACAAAAATGATCTTTTCACCCCAGTTTTTATTTTCCCAAGGGTAACAGGACGCTAAAAGTTATTGTGCAATTTGTCCTGAGTACGCTGATACCCCACATGTGGGGGTAAACCACTATTTGGGCGCATGGCAGAGCTCGGAAGGGAAGCAGCGCCATTTGACGTTTTTGGCTGGAATTGAGATCGGACACCATGTCGCGATTGGAAAACCCCTGATGTACCTAAACAGTGGAAACCCCCCACAAATGACACCATTTTGTAAACTAGACCCCCCAAGGAACTTATCTAGATGTGTGGTGAAAACTTTGAACCCCCCAGTGCTTCACAGAAGTTTATAACGCCCGCGCGTGAAAAGAAAAAATTCGTATTTTTTCCACAAACATGATCTTTTAGTCACCATTTTTTTATTTTCCCAAGGGTACCAGGAGAAATTGGACCCCAAAAGTTGTTGTCCAATTTGTCCTGAGTACGCTGACACCCCATATGTGGCAGAAAACTACTGTATGGACACACGTCGGGGCTCGGAAGGGAAGTAGTGACGTTTTGGAATGCAGACTTTGATGGAATGGTCTGCGGGTGTCATGTTGCCTTTGGAGAGCCCCTAATGTACCTAAACAGTGGAAACCCCCACAAATGACCCCATTTTGAAAACTAGACCCCCTAAGGAACTTATCTATATGTGAGGTGAGCACTTTGAACCCCCAAGGGCTTCACAGAAGTTTATAATGCCCGGGCATGAAAATAAAAAAATCGTATTTTTTCCACAAACATGATTAATTAGTCCCCAATTTTTTCATTTTCCCAAGGGTAACAGGAGAAATTGGACCCCAAAAGTTTTTGTCCAATTTGTCATGAGTACGCTGACACCCCATATGTGGGAGAAAACTACTGTATGGACACACGTCGGGGCTCGGAAGGGAAGTAGTGACTTTTGGAATGCAGACTTTGATGGAATGGTCTGCGGGTGTCATGTGCATTTGGAGAGCCCCTGATGTACCTAAACTATTGAAACTCCCCACAAGTGACCCCATTTTGGACACTAGACCCCCCACGGAACTTATCTAGATGTGTGGTGAGCACTTTGAACCCCCAAGTGCTTCACAGAATTTTATAACGCTCGGACGTGAAAATAAAAAAATCATTTTTTTCCACAAAAATGATATTTTTGCCCCCAATTTTTTATTTTCCTAAGGGTAACAGGAGAAATTGAACCCCAAAAATTGTTGTCCAATTTGTCCTGAGTATGCTGACACCCCATATGTGGGAGAAAACTACTGTATGGACACACGTCGGGGCTCGGAAGGGAAGTAGTGACGTTTTGGAATGCAGACTTTGATGGAATGGTCTGCGGGTGTCATGTTGCCTTTGGAGAGCCCCTAATGTACCTAAACAGTGGAAACCCCCCACAAATGACCCCATTTTGAAAACTAGACCCCCTAAGGAACTTATCTAGATGTGAGGTGAGCACTTTGAACCCCCAAGGGCTTCACAGAAGTTTATAATGCCCGGGCATGAAAATAAAAAAATCGTATTTTTTCCACAAACATGATCAATTAGTCCCCAATTTTTTCATTTTCCCAAGGGTAACAGGAGAAATTGGACCCCAAAAGTTGTTGTCCAATTTGTCATGAGTACGCTGACACCCCATATGTGGGAGAAAACTACTGTATGGACACACGTCGGGGCTCGGAAGGGAAGTAGTGACGTTTTGGAATGCAGACTTTGATGGAATGGTCTGCGGGTGTCATGTGCATTTGGAGAGCCCCTGATGTACCTAAACTATTGAAACTCCCCACAAGTGACCCCATTTTGGACACTATACCCCCCACGGAACTTATCTAGATGTGTGGTGGGCACTTTGAACCCCCAAGTGCTTCACAGAATTTTATAACGCTCGGACGTGAAAATAAAAAAAATATTTTTTTCCACAAAAATGATATTTTTGCCCCCAATTTTTTATTTTCCTAAGGGTAACAGGAGAAATTGGACCCCAAAAATTGTTTTGCAATTTGTCCTGAGTAGGCTGATACCCTACATGTGGGGGTAAAACTCTGTTTGGGCACATGTCAGAGCTTGGAATGGAAGGAGCACCATTTGACTTTTTCAACTCAGAATTGGCTGGAATTGAAATCAGACGCCATGTTGCATTTGGAGAGCCCCTGATGTGCCCAAACAGTGGAAACCCCCAATTCTAACTCCAACCCGAACCCCAACACACCCCTAACCTTAATCTCAGCCCTAGCCCTAACCCTAGCCCTAACCCTAGCCCTAATCCTAACCCTAGCCCTAACCCTAACCCTAACCCTACCCTAACCCTAACCCTAATGGAAAAATGGAAATAAATACATTTTTTTAATTTTATTATTTTTCCCTAACTAAGGGGGTGATAATGGGGGGTTTGATTTACTATTTATGGCGGTTTTTATGTTTGGCAGCTGTCGCTCGCTAAAAGACGCTTTTTATTGTAAAAGTAGTTTTTGCATCACCACATATTGAGAGCTATAATTTCTCTGTATTTTGATCCACCGAGTCATGTGAGGTCTTATTTTTTGCGGGACGAGTTGACGTTTTTATTGGTACCATTTTCGGGCACGTGACTTTTTTTATCGCTTTTTATTCCGATTTTTGGGACGCAGAATGAACAAAAACCAGCGTTTCATGAATTTCTTTTGGGGGGGGTGCGTTTACACAGTTCCGCATGCGGTAAAATTGATAAAGCGGTTTTATTCTTCGGGTCAGTACGGTTACAGCGCTACCTCATTTAGGTTTTTTTTTATGTTTTGTCGGTTTTATGCAATGAAAACTATTTTATAAAAAAAAATAATTATTTTTGCATCGCTTTATTCTGCGAGCTATAACTTTTTTATTTTTTCGCTGATGATGCTGTGTGGCAGCTCGTTTTTTGCGGGACAAAATGACGTTTTCAGCGGTACCATGAATATTTATATGCGTCTTTTTGATCGTGCGTTATTACACTTTTTGTTTGGCGGTATGATAATAAATCATTATTTTTTGCTTTGTTTTTTATTTTTATTTTTTAAGGGGTTCGCTAAAGGGGTTAACTAATGGGACAGTTTTATAGGGCGGGTCGTTACGGACGCGGCGATACCTAATATGTGTACTTTTATTGTTTTTTTTTTATTTTCAAAAAATGGATTTATTTGGGGGAATATTTTTTTTTTTTTGTAATTTATTTGGCGATTTTTTTTAAATTATTTTAACACTTTATTTTTATTTTTTTTTTACTTTATTACATATTCCCAGGTGGGACATCACTGTCCTGTGACAGATCGCTGATCTGTCACATCACAGATCACTGTGACAGATCAGCAATCTGTCACAGGCAGTGCACAAGGCTTCCTCATGCCTGCGCTTTGCAGGCACTGAGGAAGCCAGCTTCCTGCAGGCCCCCGAAGGCCCCCGTCGCCATCTTTGATTCGGGGCCTGCAGGAAAGGCGCCCCCGGCAGCAGCGCTGCACATTGCGCTGCCGTGGGGGGCTCAGTGAAGCAGGTAGGGAGCCCCCTCCCTGCCGATGCTTCCCTTTCAACCCCGGTACACCGCGATCATGTTTGATCGCGGTGTGCAAGGGGTTAACGTGTCGGGGGCGGTCCGTGACCACCCCTGACACATTGTGCCGGGTGTCAGCTGTGATAATCAGCTGACATCCGGCCGCGATCAGCGGCGCTCACCACGTGGGCGCCGCTGATCGCGGTAGACGTACTATCCCGTCCATGGGCATAGGGGCCCGGGTCCCATGGACGGGATAGTACGTCGGATGTCAGGAAGGGGTTAAAAGTAATTTTTTCATTCCTATTACTTTTGGGATATTACTAGCACTTGTTTTGCCATTCAGTTTGTCCTATTGCAAGAGGATTGTGAACACCACAGCAGGGTTTTTTTTATAATTTCCTTCGTTATATAAGATTTGGCTCAGGTGATCACCTAATCAGAAGCATATTAAGTAGAATGAGATGTACTCTGGTTGCAATTCAACTGACACTGGAATGGAATGGCTGTCAGACATGTGGAGTAGCTGATGCTTATAAAACTGTGCAGTAGTCTCTTAATTTTTGCCAGAGCTGTATAAAAATATATATATATATATATATATATATATATATATATATATATATATAGGTGCTGTGACACAATAAAAACTATTTTATAGAAAAAGTAATTATTTTTGCATCGCTTTATTCTGAGAGTTAAAACTTTTTGATTTTTCTGCTGATATGGTGGCTTGTTTTTTGTAAGATGATGTTTTTAGGGATACTATTTTCATTTACATTTGTCTTTTTGATCTAGTTTTATTCCACATTTGTTTGGCATATGATGAAAAAGCATTGTTTTTTGCCTTTTTTATGGTGTCCACTGAAGGGTTTAATTATTGGGACAGTTGTAAATGTCAGGTCATTCCAGACTCGGCGATACCAAATATGTGTACTTTTTTTTCATAAAATATTAATTAATGAGTACAATATATTTTTTATTTTTTTTTTTATTATTTTGTGAGTTTTTTAAAAACATTTTTACAATTTGTTTTTTTAACTTTTTTACTTAGTCCCTCTATGGGACTTTCACTTTGTGCAGTCTGATCGCAGGTCCAATGCACTGCAGTGCAATGGAAGTGACAGTCTGCTGTCACGCAAACTTCTTAGATCATGTGCCAAGCATAGTCTAACAAGTGTGCTAGAGCCTGGTGACCCTGGGTTACTATGGCAACAATCAGACCCTTGCGATGAAGTTACTGCCTCCAACTGCCTGCCTTCTAAATGCTGCGATTGCAGCATTTTGGAGTTAAAGTATAGGGAGCAGTGCGGGCACTGCCGGATGTCAGCTGTGAGAGTCAGCTAACACCCAGTGGCGATCGCTTACGCAGAGCCTCTGTGCATGAAAAATTACCTGGATGTACTGAGTATGTCCAAGGTTGGGAAGGGGTTAGGCTGAGTTCACACATGGCGTTTTTTTCGCGTTTCCGCGGCGGTTTTAACCGCGCGATTTTGCAGCGAAAATGGGAAAAATAAGCATCCCATGCATTCCTATGGGATTCCGCAATGCTGTGCTAATGCTGCGGTTTTTACCGCGGCGGAATCGCTTCACGGTAAAAAACGCAGCATGCTCATCAATTTTGCGGAACAGCGGCAATCCTGCACCTATAGGAATGCATTGTTCTGCTTACTTTCTGCATGTGGCTGTGCCCACCATGCGAAAAGTAAGCAGAACAATTGTGGAAGGTACCCACCATCCGGAGGAGAGGAGCCTGTCCTCTGGGCTTTGGGTACCATATCCCTGTAAAAAATAGAATTTAAAATAAAAAATATTGTTATTCTCACCTTCCGATGTCCCGCGCAGCCTTCCCGCCTCTCTCCATGCTCCCGTTCCCAGTACTCCTTTGCGAAAATGCCCGCGATGATGTCTGTTCTCGCGGGATCGCGAAGTCTCGCTGTCATTCACGCTACGTCATCGCGAATGACCACGAGACGTCGCGATCCCGTGAGAACGGACGTCATCGCGGGCATTTTCGCAATGGATTACTGGGAACGGGAGCGTGGAGAGAGGCGGGAAGGCTGCGCGGGACGTCGGAAGGTAAGAATAACACCATTTTTTATTTTTTTTTATTATTTTTTACATTTTTTCTTTTACTACTGATGCTGCATAGGTGGCCTCAGTAGTAAAAAGTTGGTCACACTCGTCAAACACTGTTTGACGAGTGTGACCAACCTTTCAATCAGTTCTCCAAGCGATGCTACAGATCGCTTGGAAAACGCTAGCATTTTGCAAGCTAATTACGCTTGCAAAATGCTAGTTTTTCCGTGGGAAAATCACGGGAATTTAAAATGCGATTTTCCCGTGGAATGGAATTCCGGAACTCTTGCGGTAATTTCTGCGAGAGTTCCGCTACGTGTGAACCCAGCCTTAAAGAAGCACTCCTATCAAAGTTTTTATCCTCTTAATATACTGCAATCATCATATTATACAGCACTGTGTACTTACAATTGCTCATTTTGCCTTCTCATCCAGTAAATTCTTTTCTTTTCTCTCCTCTATGTAGAACTACGAAGCCTCTTTTGCCTAGCCTAATCACCCCCTTCACCTCCTGACCCAGCTGCTTCTTCCTCCTCCCTGACAGGGACTTTTGCAGTGACTCATGACTCATGCAGGGAAAATTGACCTCCTGTTTCTACATAGAGCTTAGAAGAATTTAGCTAATCAGTTATTAATCACGTGATGTCATAGACCTAATGGAAAAGAGAAGAATTAACTGGATAGAAAGGGAAAATAAGCAATTGTAAGTACACAGTGCTATATAATATGATGACTGCAATATATTAAGAGGATAAAAACTTTGATGGGAGAAGGAGGAGGAGGAAGAGGAGGAGGCAGACTTCATAAAATTGATAACAGAGTTCTACGATCAATGCAGCCCTCCTTTGTAAGGCTGTGCTATTAATATAGAATGCTGTTCTTACCACTAGAAAGCCATCATACGTCAATGTAATGCTTCTTACATCTGTATTCTGACCGATTCTCTAATGACACCTGTTATATGATAAGAATTGTCACCAGAAAGGAACGTCTGATACTTTGCTGACAGAGAAAAAAATTCTGTCAGTCAGAAAATACAGTTTCACCCACGGACTGTCACCAAAAATAATTAAATTCAACTAGTTTGACTAAAAGAAAGTCAGTTTTTGGTCTCTTTCAGACAAGCATGGTTACTTTTTTGTGTCCATATTTCAAAGCCAACACCCGAACCATTCACAGGTCATGAGAACTGGATTTTTAGTGATTTAATAGTAAAGCGAAAGGATAGATGATATGAAATGAAACAGCCAGTTTAACCTCTTTACCCCCAAGGGTGGTTTGCAGGCCAATTTGTACAATTCTGAGTGTAAGGGGGTGAGATAGAATTACCTCCTTGCTTTCCTTCCTATAATTGTTCTCAGTGTATTGATGTTTACATATGCTAATGTTGGTAATGTCTATGTTAATATTTGTGCTACTGCTACATAGTAATATGTATTACCGCTCACATTTATGGTACTGCCACATTCATACATGTGTTACCATTCTTTGTAGAACTATATTATGTTGTGCTCCTATAGTGTAATACTGTATATAATATAAGGTAATGATGGTTACTGATGCCCATGTACAGTTTAGGTAAAGTAAAGTGCATCTTTTTGGGACATTAGAGGAGGGCACATTAGTATTATAGTGCTTATAGATAAGGGTAGATGTAGTTTCTTTGTAGGCCACTAGATGGGGGCATACTAGTGTGCACGGTTAGAAGAGATGATGGTTAGTGTGTAGAGAGTTAAGTGTAGAAGGGGCTGCTGGGTGATAAGACAGGTGTTTCTAGGAAGTTAGGTCAGACTGGGCCAAGGTGCCCGAAGTGTTCACATGGGCTATAGGCCCGGACAGCTCAGCAGCCATGTAATGTTAAATCGCTGCAGCTCACGTTATCCACGGCCACTGTGCATCATAGCAGTGGGCCTGAACAGGGAAGGAAAGATGTGACAATTCATCACCTGGATGGACGCCTTTAGGGCAGGAGTCGGTTGAACTGAGGAGTTACCAGAGGCAACCAAATCAGGTGACTGATGATTTCGAATCAGGGGCAAAACAGGCAGAAGGAATTGTCATCATGGCGAGGTTAGGCTAGGAAGGAATTGGGGAGTAGTCTAGGACGGTCTTGTCCGGATGTGTGCCTCACAGAAGCAACAGCAAAGCAAGAATAGATGAGGAGACAAGTGAATTTTATGATGTGCCAACTGTGGATGTAACGTGTGAAGTATTGAGTAAAGAGAATGTTCAAGTTATCCTGGACTGTGACTCCATAACTGGGGGTCGCCTGAAAAAGGGCCCGTCGCCACCTTGGAAGTGCCTGGGGGGACCTGAACCTGGAGATGCAGGTACGCTGAGAAGAGGAATACAGTTTTCTGTATGGGAAGGTCGGGACACAGATGCTTTGGTGTTTCTGGTCACGACTACAGTCCTGGCCTCCCTTACATGACCACTGGCCCTTTATCAGGTAATAACTCTGAAATGCTTCCATGGATCCCAGTGATTCTTACTGTTTTCTCATGACATATTGTACTTCATGATAGTGGTAACATTTATTTGATATGATTTGGGTTTATTTGTGAAAAAAACTGAAATTTGGTGAAAATGTAGAAAATTTTGCATTTTTCCAACTTTGAATTTTCATGCCCTTAAATCACAGAGTTACATTATGTCATACAAAATACTTAATAAGTAACATTTTCCACATGTTTACTTTACATCAGCACAATTTTGGAACCAAATTTTTTTTGTTAAGAAGTTATAATAAGGGTTAAAAGTTAAACAGCGATTTCTCAGTTTTACAACTCCATTTTTTAGGGACCACATCATATTTGAAGTCACTTTGAGGGGTCTATATGATAGAAAATACCCAAAAGTGACACCATTCTAAAAACTGCACCCCTGAAGGTGCTCAAAACCACATTCATGAAGTTTATTAACCCTTTAGGTACTTCACAGGAATTTTTGGAATGTTTAAAAAAAATGAGAATGTAACTTATTTTCACAAAAAATTTACTTCAGATCCAATTTTCTTTATTTTACCAACAATAACAAGAGAAGCTAGACCCAAAGGTTGTTGTACAATTTGTCCTGAGTACGCTGATTCCCCATATATGCAGGTAAACCACTGTTTGGGCGCATGGCAGAGCTCGGAAGGGAAGGAGCGCCATTTGATTTTTCAATGCAAAATTGGTTGGAATTTAGAACGGACACCATGTTGTGTTTGGAGAGTACCTGATGTGCCTAAACAGTGGAAACTCCCCACAAGTGAATCCATTTTGGAAACTAGACCCCCTAAGGAACTTATCTAGATGTGTGGTGAGCACTTTGATCACCCATGTGCGTCACAGAAGTTTATAACGTAGAGCCGTAAAAATAAAAAATCATATATTTATTACAAAAATTATCTTTTTGCCCAAAATTTTTTATTTTCACAAGGGTAACAGGAGAAATTAGACTACAAAAGTTGTTGTGCAATTTGTCCTGAGTACGCCGATACCCCAAATGTGGGAGTAAATCATTTTGGGCGCACAGCAGAGCTCGGAAGATAAGGAGCACTGTTTGACTTTTTCAACCCAGAATTGACTGGAATTGAGATCAGTCACCATGTCACGTTTGGATAGTCCCTGATGTGCCTAAACAGTGGAAATCCCCCAATTCTAACTCCAACCCTAATCTCAACAAACCCCTAACCCTAATCCTAACCATAACCCAAACCACAAACCTAACCCTAACACACCCCTAACCCTAATCCCAACTCTAACCCTAATCCCAACCCTAATCCTAATCCCAACCAAAACCGTAATCCAAACCCTAACACCAACTCTAGCCCCAATCCTAACCCTAACCCTAACTTTAGCCCCAGCCCTAACCCTAAATTTAGCGCAAACCCTAACCCTAACTTTAGCCCCAACCATAACTCTAAATCACTTTAGCCCAACTCTAACCCTAATGGGAAAATGGAAATAAATACATTATTTTTATTTTATTATATTTCCCTAACTTTTTTTATTTTGATCACTATGATAGGGTCTATCAGAGTGATCACAATGAACCAATAGGAAAAAAATTTCCTATTGTTGCCGGGATCCAGCCATCAGATCTCAGCGGGCGCACTGCGCATGCGCCCACTATTTTCTCCCGGAAGAAGCTGGCGGCCCGGTGGACTTCAAGGGGGCCTGCAGGGACAACAGAGGTACCGAGGGGGTGATCGGGGGAGCGGGGGATCCCATTTCTCTCTCCTCTGATGTGCGATCACATCAGAGGAGAAATCAAATGAAAAATCAGACTTTTTTTAAGGTCGCTGTTATACCATTAATAACGGCGATCACAATAATGGGGTTGGTAAAAACCGACCCGAGTCATGTTCTCTGGTGTCTCGGCTACCCCTGGCAGCCGAGTAACTGAAGAAATTCTGACACTGTGTGGCGCTATAACCTTAAACCTCAGTGCCGTTAAAAAGCGGTGCTGTGGTTTAAGTACCCTTAACTGCCGCCGTTAAAAGGTCGTTAAGGGGTTAAATGTAACTCTCATCATTCTCCACTGCTTGCGACGATAGCCGGCAAAGCATGGGAGAATGAGAGCCATGTTCAGCACCCGGTGCCGGGGAACAGCGCTTACTGTAAGGCTGGGGGTCACACTAACCAACGAGAAATACGGTCCGTACTTTCCATGCCTAATACGGAGAAATGTGCCCTAAAAACTTATCCATATGTCACCCGTAATCAAGGTGTGGTCGCGTATTTTGCACATGTAAGCATCCATATGTAATCCGTGTGGCATTCTTATGCAATCCTTATGCCGAGATTTCCTCGCAGGCTTGCAAAATGGACATACAATGGAGCCCAATGACAAGTTTAATCCCAAATGAAAGAATAGATTTAAAAACATAGAATACATATATATGTGGGGTACACGGTACCGGGCCGGCCTCTCAGAGGGGATTGTCACAGCAGCGGCGCCCATGTAAAAGGGGTTGAGTTGGGAATAATGTTTATAAGTGATTTGTGACGCCACCTGTGGTGTTCGGCAAGGGAGGTGTTAAGCCGACGCTGCAAGCAGATCCTCTGGGACAGATGGTGTAGTGCAGCAATGATGTTGTAGCCCTCCACAGGTAGGGCTGTTGGTCCCAGGGCAGTGTAGCGGAATGTTTAGGAAGAGGGTGCAGTGTTTGGCACAGAGATTTAGCAGTGCTGAGGATGTTGCAGGAAGGAGGCAAGGACACAACAGGGTGCAGTTTCTTTACCTTTACTTGGCAAACGCAGTCCAGGGTCCTGATTACAGATGGCACAGGAGTAGGCTAGCCTGGAAGCAACTCAGGTATCTCTCTATCAGATTTGTTGTGAAGTCTCCTTCCTAGCGCTGGCTTGAGGTACATCCAGTACTGTGTTACACTGAAGTTCCTCCTTTTTATCTTCTCTTAGAACTACCTCGTATGGCAGACAGCTGTAGCCCTCTATCTCTCTTGGCTCACCCGTTGTTGTTGTGCCTCCAAGTCTTAGTTGGGAATAGAGCATTTACAGCTTCCTGTTCCTCTGGTTTTTGTTGCAGGACCTTCAGTATCCATACAACCGTGGAGACCAGACTCCAGATCATGCGCTTTCACTGGGAGGGAGCTCTCTATCCTCAGCTCAACCTCCAGCTTCTCTCCACACGTCTACACTCGGTGCCCTCCTCACACTAACTCCTCCTTTCCCTTCCTGGCCCTCAGAGAGCACTCCTCCCCCAATTCTGGTTCAGAGCTCCCTCTGCTGGCCTGGAGTGGGAACTGTGTTGCATGACATGGTTAACTGTTGGAGATACCCTACATTGCCTCCAAGCCTGACATCACCCTCCCTAGAGGAAGGCAATGCCACTGTGGCGACCATACTCCTGGGGGTGCCACATTCCACATGCCACATTCCCCCCTAGTGAAAGTCAGTACTCCTGGACTGATAAAAGAAAACATGGAAAACATATAAACATGTAAACAATATGAAGGTTACAAGATTTAAGAAAAATGAAAAATTTACAAAAAACAAAAGCTCCAAAAATAGTCCTATGATGATAAGTCCAAGCACCAATGTCCATGGTCCATTCCTGGGCTAATGGTGAACTATTTACAAGGTTGGTGACCACACAAGTCCTGTGGTCCAATGTCCATAAAACAAAACTGGATACATTTAAAAAGGAGAATTCAAAGGATAACAGATTACCTGTAGGCACAAACTTGAGAACAGTTACATATATACATTTCAACATTTACATTGACCTATCTATACACGATATCTGAGGGGCAGTATACCTTGTGTAGTACGGGTAGACCTGCGTAACTCTGGTGTGGGTAAGCTAGGTAGTATTCTCCTATGGACTCTTAGCCCACCATGGGTATGACAGATTCACCACTGGCAGGGCGAGGGTTCTCTGGCTCCACTGCTGGTATGGCATCTGCTACCTGAACTTTCTGATTTTCAGAGCTCTCATGAGTCACTTCTTCTTGTACTACCAGTTGGGGAAATGTCAACACTGGCACCACTATGGCATCATTTACTTTAGTCCAATTTGCAGGGAATTCTCCAAGTATAGTGCTGACTTTTGCTTCTTCTTCCATGGGTTGGATGTTATTTTGTTCTTCCATTCTTTCGCTTAACTGGTCAGGGCATAATTTCAAATGATCCCTTGATACTGCTGCTGAGGTTTCACCTCCATCTTTACTAATAAGGCACACCTTGGTATTGTCAAAATTTAGGGGTAGAATGGTGTAGGGTTCAGATTCCCATTCGTCATCCAATTTATGCAGTCTTCTTTTCCTCTTGAGGACTTGTTCTCCTGGTGACAAGGTAACTGCAGGTGCATGCTGATTGTAGTGCCATTCTTGTTTTTGTCTTGCCTGAGCTAGACTCTTCTCCACACACTCTTGTACTCTTCTGTACTGTTGCTGCCTCTCTGTGTCCCAGTCAGCATCTGGTGACGTCACCTCAGGTGTAAGGTCTCCCATGTCCAAATCAATAGGCAATTTACCAGGCCTCGTTCTCATTAGGTAGGCTGGAGTGCAGTTGGTGGAATTCACAGGAATATGGTTGTAGAGGTCTACCAGATCTGGCAACTTTTCTGGCCACAGATTCCTCTTCTCCAAAGGCAAGGTCTTTAGTAGGTCGATCACCACCTGGTTGATCTTCTCACACATGCCATTGGTCTGTGGGTGGTACGGTGTTGTCCGGATCTTCTTACAACCATACAAGTTACAGAATTCCTGGAACACTTCTGCCTCAAAGGCGGGCCCTTGATCTGTAAGCACTTGCTCAGGATATCCATGTGGTCTACAGAAGTGCTGTTGGAATGCTCTGGCTGCTGTCCTGGCTGTTTGATCTTTGACAGGCACAACTACCAGGAATCTTGAGTAGTGGTCCACGATGGTAAGAGCATAGATGTAACCTGACCGGCTGGGGACCAGCTTCACATGGTCCAGGGCGACCAACTCGAGTGGCTGTTTGGTTACTATTGGCTGCAGAGGAGCTCTCTGGCTGTTTCGATCCCTTCTGCACAGACTACATTGTCCACACTCTCGGCACCACTTTTCAATGGCTTTCCTCATACCAGCCCAGTAGAATCTCTCCCGGAGCAATGCTTCCAACTTCTTCCATCCGAAGTGGCAAGCTCCATTGTGGTATGCTTCCAAGACCATTGATGCCTCTCTCTTTGGGACTATCACCTGCCAGACCAGCTCATGAGTGCGGGCATTGATACTCCTCCGACACAGCTTTCCTTCATAGATAAACAGCCAACCTCTCTCCTTCCACAACTGCTGGGTTTCTTCAGGAGCATTCAACTCTGGGCGTGAGTCAGCTTGTGACAGTAGCTCCTTCACCATGCGGACTGCGGGGTCACTATCCTGCGTTTCTGCCCAATCGTGATGGGGCAATGGATTTAGGGTGACCTCTTTCAAGCCAGACCGTCTGTTTCTCACTCCTTGAGCACGTTGGGCCGCAAGTGGCTGGTGGAAGGGAGGTAAATCTATTTCTTCAAGAGCCTCAGGGTCCTCTCCTGCATCTGGCAGATTAGGCATTCTAGACAGCGCATCAGCATCGGCATTCTTGTGCCCTGCTTGGTACTTGATGGTAAATTCATAGTTAGACAGCCGAGCCATCCATCGCTGCTCCAGTGCACCTACAGTTGTGGACAAAAGTATTGACACCCCTGCAATTCTGTCAGATAATACTCAGTTTCTTCCTGGAAATGATTGCAAACACAAATTCTTTGGTATTATTATCTTCATTTAATTTGTCTCACCATCTGAGACATTGTATTGTACTATGAGGGACCTTGTGCCATTGCCGTCGGCCATCAGTGGGCCCATCCACCTGTTCAGAGCAACGGCACTTGCCCGGGTGCACCAGGTCTTGACCCCAGCCGTTGGGGGAGGGGTGAGCAGCCCAGTTAGGGAGGTTTAAAAATTGGCATATGTAGATGTGTTGGCTGGACATTCAGCTGCTGCAAAGGGCGTAATTGGGCAAGTCCGAGGAGGAGGAGGAATAAACCGAGGCACTTTTCTGGTAACCTATGTGTCATCAGGGGAAGGTGGGACAAAATCCTTTGAAACCCATGCATGGTTCATTTTAATGAAGGTTAGATCATCAACATTTTGGGTCGACAGACGGGTCCTTTTTTCTGTCAGGAGTGATCCAGCAGCACTGAAGACTCTTTCAGATAACACACTAGCAGCAGGGCAAGCGAGCTCCTGTAAGGCATATTGTGCCAATTCAGGCCAGGCGCCAAATGTAGAGGCCCAATAGTCAAAGGGGAATGACCTGTGAGGGAGAACATCGATATGGGAGGAAAAGTAGTTTGTAACCATAGTTGACAATTGCTGCCTCCTGTCACTTTTAATCGATGCAGTATTAGCAGTCGTGTGAGCGGTACTTGAGAAATCATTCCACAACATGGTCATTAAACCCTGTCTCCAATGCCACTTCTGCTGTGTGCACCATGAACACCTCTTCCATTGTGCCCACTACGGCTCGTGGGAGAACCAGCACCGCTGCTGTGTGCTGGGAAGGCCTCAAACAAACGGTTTACCAGAGTTGCTTGTTTGTTTGCCAATATTATCTCTAGGTTCTCCTGTGGCATGAAGTTTTGTAATTTGCCTTTGTAGCATGGATTGAGGATGCTGGCCAGCCAGTAGTCGTCATACCTCATCATTTTGGCAATGCGGGGGTCCCTTTTTAGGATCCGCAAGGCATAATCACACATGTGGGCCAATGTTCCAGGTGTCAATGATGCACTGCCCGTGGTGGGTGGAGGAGCAGTTTCTGGCAAATCCACATCCCTACAGTCACGCACAAACACTGTCTCTGACCTTGGAACACCAACATTTTCTCTTCCCCTCTGAGAAACATCCTCCTGCCCAAAATAATCATCCCCCTCATCCTCATCCTCCTCCTCTTCCTCTTCTTCTTCCACCTCGTCCAGGACAGTTCCCTGACCAGACAATGGCTGACTGTCATCAAGGCTTCCCTCCTCCTCCTCCTCCACTGCAGACGCCTGATCCTTAATGTGCATCAAGCTTTGCATGAGCAGATGCATAAGTGGGATGCGCTTACCAGCTGTGTGCATTCCGCAAAACACTGAAGGACTTTACAGAAGTCTTTCAGCTTTGACCACTGCACTCCCAACAATTCCATGTCTTCCCTCAAACTGCCTGCCCGTGTATCCTCCCACAAATGCATAACAGCCTGCCTCTGTTCGCACAGCCTCTCAACCATGTGCAGGGTGGAGTTCCACCTTGTTGCAACATCTATGATTAGGTGGTGCTTGGGGAGGTGGAGCAATCGCTGCAGCTTCTGCATATGACCGGAGTGTACGGACGAGCGACGGATGTGCGAGCACAGTCTTCGCACATTATGGAGCAGGGATGTTAACTACGGATATTTATTAAGGAAGCACTGCACCACCAGGTTCAAAGTGTGAGCCAGGCAAGGTATGTGTGTGAGTTTTGCACGGGCTATGGCTGCCACAAAATTACGGCCATTATCACTGACTACCTTGCCTGCCTCAAGATGTAGACTGCCCAGCCATGACTCTGTTTGTCATTGCAAGTAGTCGGCCAGTACCTCCGCGGTGTGTCTGTTGTCACCCAAAGACATCATCTTTAACACAGCCTGCTGACGCTTACCACTATCTGTTCGATAGTGGGACACCTCGTGTGTAACACTGCCAGCTGCGGATGTAGTTCTCTTGTGTCTGCGCTCTGTGGACGAGCTTTCGCTGATAGACGAGGAGGAGCGAAAGCCTACAGCCAACTGTTTCCTATACCGTGGGCTAGGCAGCACTGTTCCACCGCCGCTGTCCCCAGTGGAGCCTGCATCCACCATATTAACCCAGTGCGCAGTGATGGACACGTAACGGCCCTGGCCATGCCTACTGGTCCATGCATCTGTTGTGAGGTGCACCTTTCCACTCACTGACTGTTTTAGTACATGGACAATGTGGTCTTTCACATGACGGTGGAGGGCAGGGATGGCTTTTCGAGAAAAGAAGTGCCGATTGGGTAGGTCATAGCGTGGGACAGCATAGGCCATGAGGTCGCGGAAAGCTTTGCTTTCAACCAAACGGTAGGGCATCATCTCTAATGAGATTAGTTTGGCAATGTAGGTGCTCAAACACAATGTAGAAGAGAGAATGAGTACTTTCTTGTCCTACTCAGAGTGTCTGGTAGGGTGAGCTGGACTGGAGAGCTGCATATGGGGGAAGTAGCGGTGGACCGGATGGAGTGAGAGGGGGTTGGTGATGGTATTGGTGGTGATGGTCTAGATTCAGTGTTGTGTTGCAAAACCATTGTGATTTCCTGAGTGCTTTGGCTTTGCGACGACACCTCCACATTTAGTGCTGGTGGTGTGCTTAATGGTGGCGGTGGTATTCCAGTGGGGGTAGCGATGGAGCGTTGTTGGCTACCTTCAGTCGGAGCAGGTGCACATGTGCTACCTGAGGTTTTGTAGTCCGTCCACGCTTGCAAGTGCTTGTTGATTAAATGTCTAAGCATGCAACTGGTATTCAAATTTCTGAGTTGCTTACCTCGGCTAAAGGTCCTTCCGAACTTCTTACAGGCAACCTTTGCCTCATCAGTAGGATTTTGGACAAAGAAGTGCCACACTGCACTCTTCCTACTATGGTAAACATTTTCTGTCCTTGCACGCTGTGCTAAGTTGACCGTCTGGTCAAGCTGTCCTGCAACTCTTTTAGTTTTGGTTCCACGTTTTAGGACAGCTACCGGCCTGCTTGATAACCGATGCTGTGATGTCCTTCTCCTTATCTGAACTATTGCCAGTGCCACTCTCCTCCCCAATGGATGACAATCCGGGTCCAGAACTGGGTCATCCATCACCTCCTCTTCGAAATCATCTGCAACTTCCTCTTTACCTTCCTCTGTGTCACCGTGTAAGGTGGTATAGTATGCGGGAAGGGGCACCTGGGTTTGATCAGGGTCAGATTCTGGCTCAATAGACTGCGAGGGCAATGTAGTGCTGTGGGTCAATGTACCAGCAGAATCATCTAGCAATGGCTGTGCATCAGTGCACTCCATGTAAGATTCATCTTGGACTGGGGAATTCAGGATTTGACTGGATAACCCAGGCATAGTATGTGAAAAGAGCTCCATAGAGTAATCTGAAGTGTGGGCTGCTGCATCCTTAACTTTTGGTGGGGGTGAAGGACACAAGGAAAGGGGTTTTTATGACCAGAACCCTGCACTGACGACTCTGTGCTTGCAGGCCTCGATCGTTCAGAAGAGGAGGCAATAGAGCTGGTGGCTGTTTCGGCAATGTACGCCAAAACCTGTTCCTGATGCTCCGGCTTTAAAAGCGGTTTTCCTACTCCAAGAAAAGGCAACCTTACAGGCCTTCTTGGGCCAGAGGATGACGCACGCTCAACACCTCACGCCTTAGCTGCTATTGTGCTTTTGCCAGAACCAGCCGATGCACCACCACCATCAGTACCAGCTGTGCCCCCCTGCCCACGTCCGCGACCTCTTCCACCATACTTCCTCATGTTTGGGAAAATGTACCAAAAATACCAGCAGAGAGATGGTACTGTATGAGGAGTGTCCAGCTGTGTAAGGTGTATTAAGCAAATTAAATCAACGTATACATTATGTTAGTCACAGACGCCCTCACAGTATGTGTTGGACCGTAATCCAACAAGCAGATATACGGAACTGTATCAGAAGTGTACAGCTGTATACGATTATTGTGCAACTAACAATCTCCGTATATGTATTTACAGAGTGTCACACACACACACGCTGATTAGGTATAAAAGTGACTGTAATGCGAACGGCAGATATACAATACTGTTGGAGAATTGGACAGCTCTATACGATGTGTGTAAGGAAAATTGTCAAGTTCCGTGTATTTGTATACTGACTGACACACGCTGTCTCTGTCTAGTTTTGACCGTAATCAAACTGCAGATATACGAAACTGTTTGAAAAACTGACAGGACTCTAAGATGTAGGTCTGGAAAAACGGAAAAACTCCTCAGCTTTTTTTCCAGAGCACACACAGGTAGCTTCTATTTGTCCGTGCTAGAAGGCGGTACACGGTAGTGTGTGAGGAGCGTACAACGCTGTACGGTGTGTGTATGGAAAATTGTCAAGCTCCGTGTATTTGTATACAGACTGACACACGCTGTCTCTGTCTAGTTTTGACCATAATCAAACAGCAGATATACGAAACTGTTTGAAAAACGGACACAACTCTAAGGTGTAGGTCTGGAAAAACGGAAAAACTCCTCGGCTTTTTTTCCAGAGTCACACACAGGTAGCTTCTATTTGTCCGTGCTAGAAGGCGGTACACGGTAGTGTGTGAGGAGCGTACAATGCTGTACAGTGTGTGTATGGAAAATTGTCAAGCTCCGTGTATTTGTATACAGACTGACACACGCTGTCTCTGTCTAGTTTTGACCGTAATCAAACTGCAGATATACGAAACTGTTTGAAAAACGGACACAACTCTAAGGTGTAGGTCTGGAAAAACGGAAAAACTCCTCGGCTTTTTTTCCAGAGTCACACACAGGTAGCTTCTATTTGTCCGTGCTAGAAGGCGGTACACGGTAGTGTGTGAGGAGCGTACAATGCTGTACAGTGTGTGTATGTAAAATTGTCAAGCTCCGTGTATTTGTATATGGACTGACACGCTGTCTCTGTCTAGTTTTGACCGTAATCAAACAGCAGATATACGAAACTGTTTGAAAAACGGACACAACTCTAAGGTGTAGGTCTGGAAAAACGGACAAACTCCTCGGCTTTTTTTTCCAGAGTCACACCCAGATAGCTTCTATTTGTCCGTGATACCAGCCAATACACGGTAGTGTGTGAGGAGCGTACACCGCTAGACGGTGTGTGAAAAAATGAACGCTCAGTAACTCAACAGGACAAAATAATAAAATTTGGAGTGCTTTGAAAAAAGCAGTTTGAACAGCAGTGTGCACACAGCAATGCAGCTAGCAGGTAGCCTTAAAAGGCAGCCTAATCACCACCAGCGCTGCTGCACACAACAAAAATCCTCCCCTTTCACTGCACACTAACTGTACAGTGAAAAGCGCTATCAGCAGAAGCAGTTTTTTTTTCTTCTTCCCTGCCTAACGCTCTCCCTGTTGAGAATCAGCAACATCACCTCTCCCTATTGTAAGATCGACAGAAGTAAGATGGTGGTCGGCGTTCGCAGACTTTTATACCCACTGTGACGCCTCACAAAGCCAGCCAATCACTTCAATGCCCTTCTCTAAGATGGTGCTGGCCGCTGCGCATGTCATCGCGTTGCCCACAGTGTGCATCCTCCCTCATTGGGTGAAAAAAGGCGCTGAAAGCATAATTTGAAACACGAATTTGGCGCACTGATCAGCGACCTCATGGCCGACCTCACGCTAGGGTCGGGTTTCAATTGGCGAAACCCGACTTTGGCGAAAGTCGGCGATTTTTGAATCTGACCGACCTATTTCACTCAACTCTAGTCAGAACCATAGCTCTGGTTGGATTTGCCCTGCCTTCCATACCGGAGATCCCTTTAAGAAAGGCCTGGGGTCAGTACCAAAACGCTGAGTGGATTTGCCCTAATTTGCATACCAATGATCCACGGGAGGGGGGATTCATTTCGGTCATGTGCTCTCTGCTCCTTTCTGGGGGGCAGACAATGGCTGGGAGCTTATGTTCCCGGGGATGCTAGATTTCTCCTACCATGTCAGTGTCTGCTGAGGTGTTGTCAAGTGGGAAAACTTTCTCATAGCAACCAATCACAGCTAAGCTTCTTTTAACCAGCTCTGGTGAAATGAGAGATTTTTAGTGATTGGTTGCAAGGAAAACTTTTGCTCATAGCAACCAATCACAGCTCAGCTTCTTTTGAACAGCTCTGGTGAAATGAAAGATGCTTCGTGATTGGTTGGTGATACACACACACATACATACAATCAGTTTTACTTATAGAGATGTATTCTATGTGTATATATCTATTTTTTCGTTTCTTTATTAAACCTGTCAATGTGATTTTACTGTATCGCGCACTGAATTGCCAACTTTTGTTAAAGGACACCAGAGCATATTTCTCGCAAGTCACATATCTGGTCCTTGTGTAATGCATTTTTTTTGCGCACCCATAGACTTGCATTGGCGTATTTCGGGCAGAATACGCTGACAATTGCAGCATGCTGCGATTGGCATGGACCGTAAAAAATGCGCGAGAAATATATGGCTGATGGGAGCTGCCCCATAGAGAGTCATTGGTCCATGTGCAATGCATGGTTTTTACGCCTCTCACTCGTCCGTATCTCTCTAGTGTGACCCCGGCCTAACGCTTCCCTGGCGCCCGTCTGTGTGGTACTGATGCGGCAGACACATGCCACACGTGTGCCGCAAGTATTACACACATGTACACTGACATCTTCGGCACCGGAAATATCAGGACGTGTGAATGAGGCGTTATAGCGGGTTTTTATGTTTGGTAGCTGTCACATGCTAAAAGACGCTTTTTATTACAAAAAATAGTTTTGCATCACCACATTTTGAGAGCTATAATTTTTCCATATTTTGGCCCACAGAGTCATGGGAGGTCTTGTTTTTTGTGGGACGAGCTGAGGTTTTTTTGGTACCATTTTCAGGCACATGACATTTTTTGACCACTTTCTATTCCGATTTTTGGGAGACAGAATGAGCAAAAACCTGCAATTCATTAATTTTTTTTTTGGGGGGGAGGCGTTTACACTCTTCCGTCTGTGGCAAAATTGATAAATCAGTTTTATGCTTCGGGTCAGTACAATTCCTGCGATACCTCATTTATAGCATTTTTTAATGTTTTGGTGCTTTTATATAATAAAAATTATTATATAGAAAAAATAATTGACTATTCTGACAGCTATAACTTTTTTATTTTTTTGCTGATGATGCTATATGGTGGCTCGTTTTTTGCAGAACAAGATGACATTTTCAGCGGTACCATATTTATTTATATCCCTCTTTTTGATTTCGTGTTATTCCACTTTTTGTTAGGCGGCATTGTTTTCTTCCTTGTTTTTTTAGAAAAAATAATTATTTTTGCATCGCTTTACTCCGAGAGCTAAAACTTTTTTTTATTTTTCTGCGATCATGGCGGCTTGTTTTTGGTGAGACAAGATGATGTTTTTAGAGATACTATTTTCATTTACATTTGTCTTTTTGATTTAGTTTTATTCCACATTTGTTTGGCGTATGATGAAAAGCATTGTTTTTTGCCTTTTTATATGGTGTTCACTAAAGGGGTTAACTAGTGGGACAGATTTATAGGTTGGGTCTTTATGGACGTGGCGATACCAAATATGTGTGCTTTTATTTAGATTTTTTTTATTCAAATATTTACTTAGTGATAGAAAAAATATTGATTTACCATATATACTTGTGTATAAGCAAACCCAAGTATAAGCCGACCCCCCTAATTTTGCCACAAAAAAACTGGGAAAACTTATTGACTCGCGTATAAGCCTAGGGTGGAAAATGCAGCAGCTACTGGTAAATTTAAAAAATAAAAATAGATACCAATAAAAGTAGAATTAATTGAGACATCAGTAGGTTAAATGTTTTTGAATATCCATATTGAATCAGGAGCCCCATATAATGCTCCATACAGTTCATGATCACCCCATAAGATGCGCCATACAAAATACACCCCATATAATGCTGCACAAAGGTTAATAATGGCCCCATAAGATGCTCCATAGAATAATATGCCCCATAAGCTGCTCCATAATGATTATGGCCCCATATGATGCTCCATAGAATAATATGACCCATATGCTGCTCCATAAAATGCTCCATAAATTATGCCCCTTAAAATGCTCCATACATTATGCCCCCCCATAAGATGCTCCATACATTATGTCCCCATAAGATGCTCCATACATTATGCCCCCATAAGGTGCTCCATACATTATGCCCCCATAAGATTCTCCATACATTATGCCCCCATAAGATGCTCCATAGACTATGCCCCATAAGATGCTCCATACATTATGTCCCCATAAGATGCTCCATACATTATGCTCCCATAAGGTGCTTCATACATTATGCCCCCATAGGATTCTCCATACATTATGCCCCCATAAGATGCTCCATAGATTATGCCCCATAAGATGCTCCATACATTATGCCCCCATAAGATGCTCCATAGAATAGGCCCCATATGCTTCCCCATAAGATGCTCCATAGATTATGTCCCCATATGCTGCTGCAAATAAAAAAAATGACATACTCACCTCTTTGTCGCTGTGGGCCAGGTGCCCGTGTCCTGAGCAGGCGGGGACAAAGGCACGCTATGGGGGGACAGGTGTCGGTGTCACTGCTGACTCAGGACCCCTGCACTGATGATATTCACCTGTTCCCAGTCCATCGCTGCACCCACTCTGTCTTCCAGGTCCCTCTGTCAGTGACGTTCAGGCAGCAGAGGGCGCGGCGCGCACTGTCTACATCACTCCACCCTCTGACCTGAACATCACAGCCAGAGGATGCGGAAGACAGAGCAGCGTGCAGCGGTGGACCGGGGACAGGTGAATATCGCTTATACTTACCCCCTCCTGGTGCAGTCTCTGCAGCCCCCCTGCTTCTCCCAGTCTCAGGCTCCTTCCTTCAGTGGTCACATGGTACCGCTCATTAAAATAATGAATCTGCACATATTCATGACTTTAATGAGCGGTACCACATGACCACTGAGGGAGGGTGCTTGAGACCATGGGAGAAGTGGGGGGCTGCAGAGACCACGCCAAGGGGGCCAGTATGATCTGACACCCCCGCTCCCTCTCCCTCGCCGACCCCCGGTATATGAGTCGCGTATAAACCGAGAGGGGGACTTTCAGCCCCAAAAAATGGGCTGAAAATCTCGACTTATACTCGAGTATATACGGTATTTAGTGATAGAAAAAATATTGATTTTTTATTATCATTTGCTTTTAAAATATTTTTACAATTATTACATTTTTTTTACTTCATTTTAAGTTTTACACTGTCCCACTATGGGACACTAACTTTTTGCAGGCTTATCGCTTCTATAGCATGCATGCTGGCCAGCGGGACGCCGACAATGAAAAATGGCCCAGGACATTTGAGCATGATCAGTGATATCCAGCAGAGGGGCAGTCGCCGCTATGTGTCACATTTAGCGAGATCGCTGGCAAGATCGCTGTTGCATCACAAAATCGGTGACGCATCAGTAATCTTGCTATGTGAGACGGGGCCTCAAGAGTCCACATTTCAGAATCTAAATAGTTTGTGCTAATAGTGTGGTCCAGCCAGGAGTCCATATTTTAGAATCTAAATAGTTTGCGCTAAAAGTGTGGTCCAACCAGGAGTACACATTTCAGAATCTAAATTCTTTCTGCTAAAAGTGTGGTCCAGCTAGGAGTCCACATTTCAGAATCTATATCCTTTCTGCTAAAAGTGTGGTCCAAACACCAGGCCACATTTCTGAATCTGAATTCTTTCTGCTAATACTGTAGAGTCATCCAGACACCAGGCCACATTTCTGAATCTAAATCCTTTCTGCTAAAAGTGTGGTCCAGACACCAGGACACAGGGCCGTATTTACCATTAGGCACCGGAGGGCACGTGCCTAGGGCGGGGTGTTATGAATGGGTCACCGAGGAGGAAAAAAACCTAAACAAGCTAAGCCCCAGAAAAACCAGAGAGGTTGGTAACTATGCAGATTGCAGATCCCTGATCCTAACCACACAACTAGCAACAGCCATGGACGCCTCGTCACGGCCGGAGGACTAAATAAGCCTAAAGCAAGAAAAGGGGAAAACTAACTGCCCCCGAGCAGACCCCAAAGGAATAGACAGCCCCCACACATGTATTGACGGTGAAACAAGATGAAAACACAAACACAGGCAGGAAAATAGGCTGAGCAAACGATGGGGCCCAAACTAACTAGAAAGGAAAGGAAAGACACTGTCTGCAATCTGCCCAAAGCCTTACAAAATAATGTCCAACACTTCTGATAACAAAATTAACCCTGAAGTCACTAGACTTCTCCCACTATATCAGCACTCTGAAATATTCTGAGACAGAGCAAAAAGATGCCAATCTAATAAGGGACAAAAAGCAAATTGGCAAATACAGATAAATAAGAGTGGAAATTCAGCACAGCCCCACCCGGGGCTGGCTGACCCCACAAGAAACTGAATAGAACAACAAAATCAAGTGTGAACATTAGCAGAAAAACTTAGCTTGAGCTGACTGGAACAGAACTGAGAACCAAGACCTGACAAGCAGAAGGAATCACCAGCACCAGAGTAGGGCGTAGGCTGTCTTAAATCCAATCTGAGATTCCTGAGGTCCAATCGTCATCCTCATTATCAGGTGGCAGATCTCTACTGATTAAATCAGCCTCACTACCTCCTGTTACCACCAGAGGGAGCCTGGAAGGAGAACTCACACCTGGTAGACCAGAAAATGAACTCACAACAGCGGGGCTTAGCGGGAGAGTGGCAACTGAGCAAGGTTTTTTTTTGGGTCCGGGGTCAGCCCTCCCCTCATTCACCCCCATCCCCTCCACGATAATACTCACCTCCTCCAGGCTCCAGCGGTGCCTGTTGCAGCTCAGATGGTTCTACACGGCTATGCCGATATCTGTCTTCTTGTGTCAGCGTGCAGTCACGTGGTACCGCTCATTAATACATGAATATGGACACCACGCCTCTCTCATAGGCGTGGCGCCCATATTCATGATCTTAATCAGTGGTACCATGTGACCGCACGTTGACACAAACAGGAAGAGAGCTCAAGATACTGGTGCCACGGTTCCTGGCACATGATGCAGCAGCAGCAGGACTCAGGAGGACCAGGGAACAGACGGTACAACAATAGGTGAGCTGGAAGGAGAATGGGGGCCGGGGGAAGACTGAGCAGTGGGGGGGAATGAGCGCAGGGGGCGGTGGAGGTGGAATGATTCAAGGGGGAGAATGGGGGCCAGGGGAGACTGAGCAGTGGGGAGTGGAATGAGCCAGGGGGAGAATGGGGGCTGGGGGGGACACTGAGCAGCAGGGGGATTAGCACGGGGGGATGAGCACCGGGGAGGGGGGGCAATGATCCATGGGGAGAATGGGGGCAAGGGGGGAGACTGAGCAGCAGAGAGAGGAATGGGGGGGAATGAGTGCCAGGGGGAGAATGGGGGCCGGGGGGAAGACTGAGCACCGGGGGGCAATGAGCAGGGGGGAGATGAGCGTGGGGGGAATGAGCGCCGGGGAGGGGGGCAATGATCCAGGGGGAGAATGGGGGCCGGGGGGGAGACTGAGCAGAGGGGATAGGAATGAGGGGGGAAATGAGTACAAGGGGGAGAATGGGGGCTGGGGGGAAGACTGAGCACTGGGGGGGCAATGAGCGAGGGGAGATGAGCATGGGGGAATGAGCGCCGGGGTGGGACAATGAGCCAGGGGGAGAATGGGGACCGGGGAGAGACTGAGCAGCAGGGAGAGGAATGAGGGGGGGAAATGAGTGCCAGGGGGAGAATGGGGGCTGGGGGGAAGACTGAGCACCGGGGGGGCAATGAGCAGGGGGGGAGATTAGCGTGGGGGGAATGATTGCCGGGGTGGGGCAATGAGCAAGGGGGAGGATGGGGGCCAGGGGGAGACTGAGCAGTGGGGAGAGGAATGAGGGGGGAGTGAGTGCCAGGGGGAGAATGGGGGCCAGAGTGATACTGACCAGTGAGGGGGGAAATTAGTGCCAGGGGGAGAATGGGGGCTGGGGGCGACTGACCAGCAGGGAGAGGAATGGGGGAAATGAGTACCAGGGGGAGAATGGGGGCCAGGGGGAATGAGCGCCGGGGGGGCAATGAGCAGGGGGGGAGATGAGCGTGGGGGGAATGAGTGCTGGGGTGGGGCATTGAGCCAGGGGGAGAATGGGGGCAGGGGGGAGACTGAGCAGCGGGGAGAGGAATGAACGGGGGGTTTTAATGAGTGCCAGGGGGAGAATGGGGGCCGGGGAGACTGAGCAGTTTTTTTTTAATACCTGCAGTAGCGGCAGCAGCAATATATGGCGGCATAATCTATGGGGCGTCTTATGTGGGCAGCATATGGGGGCATAATCTATGGAGCATCTTATGGGGTCAGCATATGGGGGCATATTCAATGGAGCATCTTATGGGGGCATATTCAATAGAACATCTTATGGGGGCATATTCAGTGGAGCATCTTATGGGGGCATATTCAGAGGAGCATCTTATGGGGGCATATTCAATGGAGCATCTTACGGGGGCAGCATATGGGGGCATATTCAATGGATCATCTTATGGGGGCAGCATATGGGGGCATATTCAGTGGAGCATCTTATTGGGGCAGCATATGGGGGCATATTCAGTGGAGCATCTTATGGGGGCAGCATATGGGGGCATATTCAGTGGGGCATCTTATGGAGGCAGCATATGGGGGCATATTCAGTGGAGCATCATAAGGAGGCATATTCAGTGGAGCATCTTATGGGGGCAGCATATGGGGGCATATTCAGTGGAGCATTTTATGGGGGCATATTCAGTGGAGCATCTTATGGGGGCAGCATATGGGGACATATTCAGTGGAGCATCTTATGGGGGCAGCATATGGGGGCATATTCAGTGGAGCATCTTATGGAGGCAGCATATGGGGGCATATTCAGTGGAGCATCATCTGGGGACATATTCAGTGGAGCATCTTATGGGGGCATATTCAGTGAAGCATCTTATGGGGGCAGCATATGGGGGCATATTCAGTGGAACATCTTATGGGGGCAGCATATGGAAGCATATTCAATGGAGCATCTTATGGGGGCATCATATGGGGGTATATTCAATGGAGCATCTTATGGGGCAGCATATGTGGCATAATATATGGGGCATCTTATGGGGCCTATTCTATGGAGCATTTTATGAGGCAGCATATGGGGCATAATCTATGGAACATCTTATGGGGTCATAACCTTTATGGAGCAGTAAATGGGGCATATTATTCTATGGTGCATCTTATGGGGCCATTATTAACCTTTATGCAGCATTAAATGGGGCGTATTTTGTATGGAGCATCTTATGTGGCCCATCATGAATTGTATGGAGCATTATATGGGGCTCCTGATTCAATATGGATATTCAAAAACATTTAACCTACTGATGTCTCAATTAATTTTACTTTTATTGGTATCTATTTTTATTTTTGAAATTTACCGATAGCTGCTGCATTTTCCACCCTAGGCTTATACGCGAGTCAATAAGTTTTCCCAGTTTTTTGTGGAAAATTAGGGGAGTCGGCTTATACACGGGACGGCTTATACACGAGTATATAGTGTAATCCTCCAATGCCTGCTGGACATGGTATGGGGATAGTTTATAGTTCAGTTAGTACAGACACCATACTTCTTGCTGTTAACTAGTTAATGTTTTCTTGTCCACCACACTGCAGTGTCAAAAGAAGAAGACAGCGAGACAGGCAGCAACATCGCATCAGAGAGCTCGTGACCTCGAAATGGAAGATCCTCAGATCCTGGTATTGTGACATAATATTAAGAATATTATTTATTCATTGATATTGCGCTATTAACTCCACATTGCTTTACATACATCATCAACACTGTCCACATTGGGGCTCATAATCTAAACATTCTATTAGTATGTCTTGTGAGTGTGGTAGGAAACCCACACAAACACAGGGAGAACTTATAAACTCTTTGCAAATGTCATCCTTGTTGGGATTTGAACCCCAGACCCCAGAGCTACAAAACTGTTGTGCTGACTACTGAGCCACTATATACAGTCCTAACCACAGAGCCACCACGTACAGTGCTAACCACTGAGCCACCGTGCTGCCATAATAGCTATGCAAGAATATTTTTGCTGACAGCATTGTGTATTAGCTCTTTCTATGCTCATCATATGCACTACACATCTGTTTTTATTGATTTATTTGAGAATGTAGTATTGATATCCTATCCTTATAATAGGCCATCAATATTCACACCACACTGATCAGTTGCCTGAAGGCGTTGTAGAGCTTCATGGAATAATGACTGTTATTTTACCATACTTATACAGTAGGTTCCAATGGTCATTTGTTGATTTTGCAGCATCAAGGCTGGAAACATGGACCGAGAGGCATACAGTACAAGATACTCGCATGAGTCTCGCATGACTCACCCGGGACAGCGGCAGGCTCTCTGGACGTGAGTGCGTCAGCTGCATAGAAACTCATACAGCTGACATCATACTCCCTCCTGCCACTGTCCCAGGTGAGTCATGTAAGACTCGTACAAGTATCTCACATGCATCTCACACCTTGTGTTTCCAGTCTGAGGCCACATTTGCTGAATTCAAATGCTTTTTCAATCAAAAACACCTTAGCGGCATTCACACTGCTACATTTCTGATCCATGTCTATTCTTTGTTATTCATTTTATACTATTCATTTTCTCTATTTTTTTCATGCACCCAGAATTGGAGACTGCTCTGGTTTTGGGCTGCCTTGAAAAACACCGACACAAACGGACAGACGTGGATCCGTAGCTTTCTGAGTCAAATAACATGGATGTCTATGGAGACGGATCTGTATAGATCCGTGAAAAAAACAGATCTGTGAACCAGATCCGTTCTGCTGTACTGAGAAATCAGCATTTCAATTGATATATAAATAATGCCTAACGACTATGGTGGATCTTATCCCTCTATCATTCCAGCTCTATTTCCCACAGAGTGCCACCTCCTTCACTGACAGCCTCTATGATGTGCTTCCTTCTGGAAAAAAGAGCTGGAAGAGGTGGCAGCGAGCGGGTATAGAGCTGGAGTAACAGATCTACTCCCTCATTTGCATATGTATGCAAACCGATTTCAAATGAATTGACTGAACTTGTAAAAATATTACTGGAATTGTCTTTGAAAGAGCTACATGGGCATACACAGATTCGGACCGCTTACTCATTCCCTATGGGACTTGCGAACATGTTCGGCACTTGCGGTTTTGCACTTGCGGTGAGACAAAAAAAACACAGCTAGCAGCGTTTTCTTCCATTGCTGCAAGTACCGCATTTGTGGGATCATGGCAAAACTGCAAGTGCCGCGCATGTACGCAAGTCCCATAGAGAATGAATGAGGCCGAATGCAGTGTTGCCATAAGTGATCTGTTACGTGACAGATGCGGAAAAAACTACCGGATCTGCCGTGAATGGCGAAAATCGCTGATGTGAAAGTAGCCCAAGTCACTGCCGACAGTGTCTGCATTAGTCATACTCGCCAATGGGGGGGAGGGCAGCACGAAAAGTGCCTAGGTCAGCACAAACTCTAAATACGGCCCTGCCAGGACACATTTCTGAATCTAAATGCTTTCTGCTAACAGTTTGGTCCAGACACAATGCCACATTTCCGAATCTGAATCCTTTCTGCTAAAAGTGTGGTCCAGACACCAGGCTACATTTAAGAATTTAAATCCTTTCTGCTAAAAGTGTGATCCAACTAGGAGTCCACATTTCAGAATCTAAATCTTTTCTGCTAATCGTGTGGTCCAGACACATTTCTGAATCTGAATCAATTCTGCAAATAGTGTGGTCCAGACACCAGGCCACATTTCTGAATCTAAATCCTTTCTGCCAATGGTGTTGTAGAGACTTCAGGCTACATATAAGAATTTAAACCCTTTCTACTGATACTGTGGACAAGACACCAGGCCACATTTTAGAATCTAAATAGTTTGTGCTAATAGTGTGGTCCATCCAAGAGTCCACATTTACGAATCCAGTTTGTGCTGGCTCTATTTGAACATTCTGAATTGTTATTTCTACTCTGTCATTAGCATCTTCTCTTGCAACATTCTGAAGAGATTCTTCTGCCCTGTCAAGGAAATCCTCATCTTCTTTTATGAGCTATTTTCTCTTGATGATGGCACGTAAAGATTTTTCCTCTGGCGAGTCTGTAAAAATATAGCACACATAGCAACACATATGGGTAATCGCCTTCTTCATACTGAAAAAAAATTTTTTTGGTGGAATTGCCTTCAAGATTCATGCGCTTGACGACTTCCTTCAAGCAGCTCGGTTCAGCGACACCCAAAGATACTCATATTTGCGGCGTCTCTTCACTCTTACCAGAATACACCAGGAATATGAAAATTATCTCCCTTGAGCTTCAACTCCTGGTTTATATGCAAATCAGCTGATAAGATCTATGTGCTGGATTTACAGTTGTTTGAAAAAGTGTTTGCTCCTTCCTGATTTCCTATTCTTTTGTGATTGCCTCCCCTTAAAACATAAATTGACTGTGGTTTATCACATATTTGGGATGCTCAAATTCCCTAGCCACATGCAGGCCTGATTACTGCCTCACCTGTTCTCAATCAAGAAATCACTTAAATAGGACCTGCCTGACAAAATGAAGTAGACCAAAAGGTCTTCAAAAGTTAGTCATCATTCTGAGATCCAAAGAAATTCTGGAACAAATGAGAAAAAAAGTATTTGAGCTCTATCTAATGTGATCTAATGTGCCTGAATTACAACAATTCTGCAAAAATGAGTGGACCAAAATTCCTCTAGAGTGCTGTAAAAGACTCATTCCCAGTTATCGCAAACGCTTGATCACAGTTATTGCTGCTAAGGGTGGCCCAATCAGTTATTAGATTTAGGGGGCAATCACTTTTTCACACAGGCCCTATAGGTTTGGATTTCTTCTTCCCTTAAAAATAACAATGACCTCCATTTAAAAACTGAATTTTGTGATTACTTGTTGTGTTCTCTTTGTGTAATATTTAAATTTGTTTGGTGAGCTAAAACATTTGTGACAAACATGCAAAAGAATAGGAAATCAGGAAGGGAGCAAACACTTTTTCACACAGCTGTAGATCTCCCTGAGAATCTACTTCCAGGGCTCATTTTATTTGAAAGGGTGTGTTACCTATGTGAGGCATGTAGATCCAGAGAGCAGACTATCAGTCATTACATGTCTCACAGTGGTAACACCCCCTGCCATTTATAATCCCTAGAGGAAGATTTTCAGGGAGATCAATGTCTGGCCCATAGATTTTAACAGTTCATTTACATATTAAGAAAAACATGGATTTCTCTGGAATAAGACATAAGAATCGCAGATATCAAGGTATCCAATGAGTAAGGTTTCTCCTTCTAGAGAGTGACATGTCAAGCCTGACATGCCAAGGTGAGGAGACTTTTGCCGCAATGCTTCACTGGAAAATTAAATATGCAAATTGTCTCTTCTGAGAGGAAGAGGACTAGAATTCTAGTGACATCTTTTGGAAGTAGTGATCCTAAAAGTCAACATCGACCCTTGAACAAGCTTTGCCATATGACTAAAGCCCCCGTTATACACTGCGATATCGCTAGCAATATCGCTGTAAAGTCACCGATTTTGTGACGATGCAGCGATATTGCTAGCGATATCGCTGCATGTGATACTTACCTCCGACCGGCTCCCCCGCTGGTTATCGCTGATCGCTAGAGTTGAGCGATACCGTCCGATACTTCAAAGTATTGGATCGGAATGGATCGGCCGATCTTAAAAAAAAGTATCGGTATCGCCGATTCCGATACCGGAAGTCCCATTCAAGTCTATGGGACTTCCGGTATCGGAATAAGAAAAACCCTGTTTTTGCCTTGTACAGCCTCTCTGGGGTCTGTACGGGCCTTTCGGGGGGCTGTGCCGGCCTGCCAGGGGGTCTGTGCAGGCTCCGGTGGTCTGTGCCGGCCTGCCGGGGGGCTGTGCAGGCTCCGGTGGGCTGTGCCGGCCTGCCGGGGGGCTCTGCCGGCCTGCCGGTGGTCTGTGCAGGCTCCGGTGGGCTGTGCCGGCCTGCCGGGGGGCTGTGCCGGCCTGCCGGTGGTCTGTGCAGGCTTCGGGGGTCTGTGCAGGCATCGTCCGATGGGACTACAAGTCCCATCGGGCGATGCCTGCTACCATGACAGTGATTGACACATTAGCCAATGATGGGACAGTAGTAGTCCCATCATCCGGCTAATGTGTTGAATGTAAAAAAAAAAAAAAAATTACATGCTACATACATGCTACATACATACAACATGCATACTACATACATGCTACATTCATACTACATACTACATACATGCTACATTCATACTACATATATACTACATGCATGTAACATGCATACTACATATATACTACATGCAACATACATACTACATATATACTACATGCATGCAACATGCATACTACATATATACTACATGCTACATACATACTACATATATGCTACATACATACTACATATATACTACATGCATGCTACATACATACTGCATGCTACATACATACTACATGCTACATACATACTACATATATGCTACATACATACTACATGCATGCTACATACATACTGCATGCTACATACATACTACATGCTACATACATACCACATATATACTACATACATACTACATGCATGCTACATGCTACATACATACCACATACATACTACATACATACTACATACATACTACATGCATGCTACATGCATGCTACATGCTACATACATAACACATATATACTACATGCATGCTACATACATACTACATGCTACATACATACCACATACATACTACATACATACTACATACATACTACATGCATGCTACATACATACTACATGCTACATACATACTACATATATACTACATGCATGCTACATACATACTACATGCTACATACATACTACATATATACTACATGCATGCTACATACATACTACATACATACTACATGCATGCTACATACATACTACATGCTACATACATACCACATACATACTACATATATACTACATGCATGCTACATACATACTGCATGCTACATGCATGCTACATACATACTACATACATACTACATGCTACATACATACCACATATATACTACATACATACTACATACAATACATTCATACAATACATACATAGACATACAGTACATATAACATAGAGTAACATACTTACCAATACTTGTCACATTGTTCCCCGAAGCCATTGTCTTTTACGGAATAAATATTAACATAACAAACCACAAAAATACTCACCCACGATCCGAAGCAGTCCACGAGTGTGTCCCACGACGATCTTGGGTAGAGAACTGCAGCATCAGCTGATGCTGCCATTCTCTACGGGCTGCAGGAATCCAATGACGGAAGGTAGGTATCCTTCCGCACTGTATTCCTCCGCCACTTAAAAAAAAAAAAGTCCCTAGTCTCACTTTATGTGTGGGAAATTCCCACACAGCAATGGCATAAAGTGAGACTAGGGACTGATGCTGCAGTTCTCTACCCAAGATCGTCGTGGGACACACTCGTGGACTGCTTCGGAGGTGAGTGTTTTTGTGGGTTGTTATGTTAATATTTATTCCGTAAAAGACAATGGCTTCGGGGAACAATGTGACAAGTATTGGTAAGTATGTTACTCTATGTTATATGTACTGTATGTCTATGTATGTATTGTATGAATGTATTGTATGTAGCATGCATGTAGTATATATGTGGTATGTATGTAGCATGTAGTATATATGTAGTATGTATGTAGCATGCATGTAGCATGCAGTATGTATGTAGCATGCATGTAGTATATATGTAGTATGTATGTAGCATGTAGCATGTAGTATGTATGTAGTATGTATGTGGTATGTATGTAGCATGTAGTATGTATGTAGCATGCATGTAGTATGTATGTAGTATGTATGTAGTATATATGTAGTATGTATGTAGCATGTAGTATGTATGTAGCATGCATGTAGTATATATGTAGTATGTATGTAGCATGTAGTATGTATGTAGCATGCATGTAGTATGTATGTAGCATATATGTAGTATGTATGTAGCATGTAGTATGTATGTAGCATGCATGTAGTATATATGTGTTATGTATGTAGCATGCATGTAGTATGTATGTAGTATGTATGTAGCATGCATGTAGTATGTATGTAGTATATATGTGGTATGTATGTAGTATGTATGTAGTATGTATGTAGCATGCAGTATGTATGTAGCATGCATGTAGTATATATGTAGTATGTATGTAGCATGTAGTATGTATGTAGCATGCATGTAGTATGTATGTAGTATGTATGTAGTATTTTTTTTTTTTTTAACATTTAACACATTAGCCGGATGATGGGACTACTACTGTCCCATCATTGGCTAATGTGTCAATCACTGTCATGGTAGCAGGCATCGCCAGATGGGACTTATAGTCCCATCGAACGGTGCTTGCACAGACCCCCGGACATCAGCACAGCCCCCCGGCAGGCCGGCACAGCCCCCCGGCAGGCCGGTACAGACCCCCACAGGGTGCACAGACCACCGGCAGGCCGGCACAGCCCCCCGGCAGGCCGGTACAGACCCCCACAGGGTGCACAGACCACCGGCAGGCCGGCACAGCCCCCCGGCAGGCCGGTACAGACCCCGGGCAGTCCACACAGCCCCCCCGGCAGGCCGGCAGAGACCCCCAGAAGGCCCGAAATGGCGGCGCATCATGATGCGCACACACCGCGCATCATGATGACGTCATTTCGGCTTTCAATCAACTTTGAACTTCCGATTCCGATGCCGACTTCCGATATTGAAAAAATACTTGCGGTATCGGAATGCTCAACACTACTGATCGCGCGTGAAGCTCCTGGACCATTCCTCGTCGGCCACTTCCTGCGGCGCTTCCTGTGGCGCTGACGAGCGACGCGTGGAGCCGGGCGGGAGGACGCAGGACAGGTAAGTAGCGACCCCCGTCCCCAGCGATGTCGCTGGTGAGATCTGCCTGTGTGGCAGCTCACTAGCGACCACCTAGCGATGCACCAGCGATCCTGATCGCGTCATATCGCTGGTCGGGATCGCTGGTGCATCGCTAGGTGTAATGGTACCCTTAGGATATAAGCCTGGTTTTGTCTTTTATCCTAAATCTTGTGGCACGGCTCATTAAAGGGTCGATGTTGACTTTTAAGATTGTTCCTTCCAATAGGTGTCACTAGAGTTCTAGTCCTCTTCCTCTCAGAGGAGACTATTTGTAGGTGTGGACGTATCATTTTATTCAACTTCCTATGACTTACATGCCCAGATAGATGGCTTAGGAGGGTTCATCCTACAAACAGATGCCCTTTAACCCCTTAAGGACCATGGGTATTTCCAGAGCTATAACTTTGTTATTTTTCCATCAATAGGGCCATGTGAGGGCTTGTTTTTTGTGGAACGAGTTGTACTTTTGAACAACATCATTGATTTTACCATATTGTGTACTGGAAAATAGGAAAAAAATTCAAAGTGTGGTGAAATTGCAAAAAAGTGCAATTCCACATTTGTTTTTTGGATTTTGTTTACCATGTTCACTAAATGCTAAAACTGACCTGCCATTAGGATTCTCCAGATCATTATAAGTTTGTAGATACCAAACATGTCTAGGTTCTTTTTTATTTAAGTGGTGAAAAATAAAATCCAAAGTTTGTAAAATAAAAAAAAAGTCACCATTTTCCAAGACCCGTAGCGTCTCCATCTTTTTGTGATCTGGGGTTGGGTGAGGGCTTATTTTTTGCACGTCGTTCTGACATTTTTATTGACACAATTTTGGTGTAGATACGATCTTTTGATCGTCCATGATTGTATTTTATTGCAATGTTGCAGCAACCAAATAAACGCAATTCTGACGTTTTGATTTTTTTCTCTTGCTGCACCTTTTACTCATTGGATTAAATCATTTTATATATTGATAGATTGGGCGATACCAAAAATGTGTATGTTTAAATTTTTTTTAACTGTTTTATTTTGAATGTGGCGATATGGGAGTGATTTGAACTTTTATATCTTTTAAATTTTTTTTATATTTTTAAAAACAATTTTTTTACTTTTTACTTGCTTCAATAGTCTTCATGGGAGACTAGAAGCTGCGATAATCTGATCGCTTGTGCTACACAGAGCAGGGCTGCAGCCCTGCTCTATCGAGCAGAAATGCTCATCTGCTATGAGCACCGACCGCTGGGCGGCGCTCATAATGATCCGGCAATGACAACCACAGGGGTCTCCTGCTGACCCCGGGTTGTCATGCTAACCCATGGGCAACACGGGTGCCGAGGAGTGGGGTTAATAACGCGCTTCCTGAACCATACAGGGGGAGGTGTCCAATGTCAAATATAGCCATCATTGGATATTAAGGGGTTAAGGAATTGATGGATTGCTTGTATATCATCATGTGTCCTAAATGTGTCTAAAGACAGTTAAGAAGAGCTATAGATGTAGCCATGGCATGCACTGCCTGCTTTGATAGATAAACTATATATGGCAGCTCCCAACTTCTTGTACCACCAGTGATCTAAAGATCAGGGTTATAGGACCTTGAGAATGGTCTATGCCACCCCATCCTCAATGGAGCAGAGGTGCACATTCTTGGCATCAGCTTTATTCATTGTTAATGAGACTGCCAAGTAGAGCACTCAGGTATAGCCGATACTTGCATAACCAGTGATTGGAACGGAGGCCGACCATGTGCACTTCTGCGCATTTCAGAATAGGGTTGGAGCATCATTCTCAAGGTTCCAGAGACATAATTTTTGGAGTTAAAGTGGGCAGACCGCATCGATCAGCAAGTTATGCCTTATTTTACAGATAGGGGATAATTTGAGTTTTGGGTAACTAACCCTTTAAGATAAAATGATTTACTCGTAGATGATCCGGTTCTTGGTTTACGTATGTCTCATTATCGAAAGCAAGCAGAAAAAAGGGGTCTTGGCTTTTGACATATTTGACAACATTAACAAATTTAAAGTGTGTAAGTCATTAGGACAGGCAGACAGCGATCAATATTCTGTCTCTATTGCTCAACAAAATAATGGATTCTCTCTTTTTAAATTACCGCAATTTTAAATTCTTCTTATCAATATTTCTTTAAAAAAATGTACAGAAACCAACTAAAGTAACGAAACATTTCACAATTTAAAACTACTTAAAAAAAACTACCTGCTTTTACAGCTGCAAATAAGACCCGATATGTTCTGTATGGATGGTGTGTTTTGCATATTGTACGCTACTGCCCATTTTGGACCATTATTTAGTCTAAGGCTAGTTTCACACTAGCGTTCGTGGGTGCAGCGCAGGGCCGCCGCTAAGGCCCACCCCTGGCTGCGCCCCTCCGGTCAGTTCCTCCTCTGATCACATGAGGCTGCATGCGATCAGCGTATCCTATATTTAGCATTGAATATGCTGATCGTGCACTGACCATGCGCTGGTCTGATCTTGCTGGTGCTGCGCCCAGAGCACAAAAATGCAACACAGCACGTTTCCGTGCGTTGGGCGCAGCGCCAGCAAAATCAGACCAGCGTATGGTCAGCGCACGATCAGCGTATCCAATGCTAAATATAGGATACGCTGATCACATGCAGCCTCATGCGATCAGAGGAGGAACTGACCAGAGCGGGCACGGCCGGGGGCGGGGCTTAGCGGCGGCCCTGCACTGCACCCACGAACGCTAGTGTGAAACTAGCCTAAGATTGTCCCATATATTTATAAAAAAATAATTCATGTAAACTGCAGTAATAAACATTCACTGGAGGGTTGTGATAAAGATATTACTATTTATGAGGAAGAATGTAATTAGTAATTTAATAATCTACTAATTCTTGTCTGTTGCTTTTTCACAGCAATAACTGCTCCTGATTATGCCATTCTACATTATCCTAGAACAGGGGAGTCAGGGTAGGATTTAGGTCAATTTCATTAATAGTTAATTATTATGGAGCCAGTAATAGCTACACTTACAACAATGTGATGAAAGTAATTCTTCTAAAATGTTCTAAAACAAAAAGGAATTTGATTTGTTTTCTATGAGGTAGGCATTACTGGGTGAAAATAATATTTTATAAAGAAGTCCAGTGAGGGGTTGATTGAAGATACTACGACTAAGCCTGGTTCTGATTGTAACGGGCTGTGTGGTGGAACCACTAAGCCAAAGCTCAAGGAAGACCTGGAAGGGCGTGACTAGGAGCCTCACCCAATCTGAGCACGGACACACAGCAGCTAACGACACCGCGGTCCGTGGAGAAACAAGGGAGATTATCCAGGTGCCACTCCAGGACTGACCTTGGGTAGATTGCAGCTGACCCCTAGCTGGGATGACGCGGGTAAATGTCCAACAGATGCAGGCAGGCAGAGAAGATGACAGGAACTGCAGGTGCACACAGGATGGTCTGACAAAGAGGTGAGCACTGGCGGGTGCAGCTGGCTCGGCTTCCATTGAGGTGAGCACCGGTGGGTGCAGCTGGCACGGCTGCCATTGAGGTGAGCACTGGCAGGTGCAGCTGGCTCGGATGCCACTAAAGGAAGCACTGGCGGGTGAAGCAGGCTGGGATGCAAGTACTGGGACCTGAGAACTGACAAGTGTGTTAGGAGCAAACTCAACATTGCACAGGCACGTCCATGTTGGAGGAGGCGCTTTAAATAGTAAGAGACCTCCAGCTATTGGCTGGGGACATGTTAGAGGAACGCGTGCGGCCCCATTAACAAAGAGGAAGTGTGCATGCGCATGCTCTAAGCACAGTGCCTGGAGACCTGCTAGGAGTGCACACATCCAGGGCAGCAGCAGACCCAGAAGGAGTAGGACAGGAGCCTTGGCAGTGAGTACGCTAATGTCTCTGCAGGGAGAGAGAGACTGCAGGCAGAGATTTGGGTGCTACACTGATGTTCAGTTCTGCTCAGTCTCATTTAAGTAAATAAGGCATAGCAATATCAACGCCATCCACTTTTCATGTGACGATGCTGCCTGATTGGAGAATGATCTGTCAATAATTTAATGGGTTGTTCTCATCTTGATGCTTTGGGAGTACACTGCTCACCAGCCAACCAACTTCGTGACTGCTGGAGTGCCAGTGCTTCTATTTAGTCAGTCAACTTCATAACTGCTGGGGCACCAGTGTTCCTCTTTGGCCATCCAACTTCATGACTGCTGGGGCACCAGCAAAATCATTGGCCAGCCAACTTCCTGACTGCTGGGTCGCCAGTGCTCCTCTTTGGCCAGCCAACTTCCTGACTGCTGGGGTGTAAGTGCTCCTCTTTGATTCACAGTTGAAATCAGCAATGTCATGGCACTACTATCCTTAACCCCTTCCTGACATCAGACGTACTATCCCGTCCATGGGACCCGGGCCCCTATGCCCATGGACGGGATAGTACGTCTACCGCGATCAGCGGCGCCCACGTGGTGAGCGCCGCTGCTCGTGGCCGGGTGTCAGCTGATTATTACAGCTGACACCCGGCACAATGTGTCAGGGGCGGTCCCGGACCGCCCTCGACACGCTAACCCCTTGCACACCGCGATCAAACATGATCGCGGTGTACCGGGGGTTAAAGGGAAGCATCGGCAGGGAGGGGGCTCCCTCCGTGCTTCCCTGAGCCCCCCACGGCAGCGCAATGTGCAGCGCTGCTGCCGGGGGGCTCCTTTCCTCCTTTCCGAATCCAAGATGGCGACGGGGGCCTTCGGGGGCCTGCAGGAAGCTGGCTTCCTCAGTGCCTGCAAAGCGCAGGCATGAGGAAGCCTTCTGCACTGCCTGTGACAGATCGCTGATCTGTCACAGTGATCTGTGATGTGACAGATCAGCGATCTGTCACAGGACAGTGATGTCCCACCTGGGACTATTTAATAAAGTTAAAAAAAAATAAAAAAAGTGTTAAAATAAATTTAAAAAAATCGCCAAATAAATTAGAAAAAAAAAAAAATATTCCCCCAAATAAATCCATTTTTTGGAAATAAAAAAAAACCAAACAATAAAAGTACACATATTAGGTATCGCCGCGTCCGTAACGACCCGCCCTATAAAACTGTCCCATTAGTTAACCCCTTTAGCGAACCCCTTAAAAAATAAAAATAAAAAACGATGCAAAAAATAATGATTTATTATCATACCGCCAAACAAAAAGTGTAATAACGCACGATCAAAAAGACGCATATAAATATCCATGGGACCGCTCAAAACGTCATCTTGTCCCGCAAAAAACGAGCCACCACACAGCATCATTAGCGAAAAAATAAAAAAGTTATAGCTCGCAGAATAAAGCGATGCAAAAATAATTATTTTTTTATATAAAATAGCTTTCATTGCATAAAACCAACAAAACATAAAAAAAGACCTAAATGAGGTATCGCTGTAACCGTACTGACCCGAAGAATAAAACTGCTTTATCAATTTTACCGCACGCGGAACGGTGTAAACGCACCCCCCCAAAAGAAATTCATGAAACGCTGGTTTTTGTTCATTCTGCGTCCCAAAAATCGGAATAAAAAGCGATCAAAAAATGTCACGTGCCTGAAAATGGTACCAATAAAAACATCAACTCATCCTGCAAAAAATAAGACCTCACATGACTCAGTGGGTCAAAATACGGAAAAATTATAGCTCTCAATATGTGGTGATGCAAAAACTATTTTTACAATAAAAAGCGTCTTTTAGCGTGCGACAGCTGACAAACATAAAAACCGCCATAAATAGTAAATCAAACCCCCCGTTATCACCCCCTTAGTTAGGGAAAAATAATAAAATAAAAAAATGTATTTATTTCCATTTTCCCATTAGGGTTAGGGTTAGGGCTAGGGTTAGGGTTAGGGCTGAGATTAGGGTTAGGGGTGTGTTGGGGTTCGGGTTGGAGTTAGAATTGGAGGTTTCCACTGTTTGGGCACATCAGGGGCTCTCCAAATGCAACATGGCGTCTGATCTCAATTCCAGCCAATTCTGAGTTGAAAAAGTCAAATGGTGCTCCTTCCCTTCCAAGCTCTGCCATGCGCCCAAACAGTGTTTTACCCCCACATGTAGGGTATCAGCCTACTCAGGTCAAATTGCAAAACAATTTTTGGGGTCCAATTTCTCCTGTTACCCTTAGGAAAAAAAAAATTGGGGGCAAAATTATCATTTTTGTGGAAAAAAATGATTTTTTTATTTTCACGTCCGAGCGTTATAAACTTCTGTGAAGCACTTGGGGGTTCAAAGTGCTCACCACACATCTAGATAAGTTCCGTGGGGGGTCTAGTGTCCAAAATGGGGTCACTTGTGGGGAGTTTCAATAGTTTAGGTACATCAGGGGCTCTCCAAACGCACATGACACCCGCAGACCATTCCATCAAAGTCTGCATTCCAAAACGTCGCTGCTTCCCTTCCGAGCCCCGACGTGTGTCCATACAGTAGTTTTCTCCCACATGTGGGGTGTCAGCGTACTCATGACAAATTGGACAACAACTTTTGGGGTCCAATTTCTCCTGTTACCCTTGGGAAAATGAAAAAATTGGGGACTAATTGATCATGTTTGTGGAAAAAATACGATTTTTTTATTTTCATGCCCGGGCATTATAAACTTCTGTGAAGCCCTTGGGGGTTCAAAGTGCTCACCACACATCTAGATAAGTTCCTTAGGGGGTCTAGTTTTCAAAATGGGGTCATTTGTGGGGGGTTTCCACTGTTTAGGTACATTAGGGGCTCTCCAAAGGCAACATGACACCCGCAGACCATTCCATCAAAGTCTGCATTCCAAAACGTCACTACTTCCCTTCCGAGCCCCGACGTGTGCCCATACAGTAGTTTTCTCCCACATATGGGGTATCAGCATACTCAGGACAAATTGGACAACAACTTTTGGGGTCCAATTTCTCCTGGTACCCTTGGGAAAATAAAAAAATGGTGACTAAAAGATCATGTTTGTGGAAAAAATACGAATTTTTTATTTTCACGCCCGGGCGTTATAAACTTCTGTGAAGCACTGGGGGGTTCAAAGTACTCACCACAAATCTAGATAAGTTCCTTGGGGGGTCTAGTTTACAAAATGGTGTCATTTGTTGGAGGTTTCCACTGTTTAGGTACATCAGGGGTTTTCCAATCGCGACATGGTGTCCGATCTCAATTCCAGCCAAAAACGTCAAATGGCGCTGCTCCCCTTCCGAGCTCTGCCATGCGCCCAAATAGTGGTTTACCCCCACATGTGGGGTATCAGCGTACTCGGGACAAATTGCACAATAACTTTTAGGGTCCTGTTACCCTTGGGAAAATAAAAATTGGGGTGAAAAGGGGAAGATTGACTAGAATCAGAGGCTGGCGCTCCTGAGATCAGTGTAAAAGTGTATTGTGGTACAGTATTCTAGCAATTGTGGCTTTACCATCCCCAGCTTTCCTAAGGCCAGGTTCAAATTGCGTTAACACAGCCCGTTCAACGCATAGCGTTGACAGGCTGCATTAACACTATAGCATAACGCGCTAGCAGTGACGGAGCCTCAGATGCTGCAGCCCGCGTCCAAGGCTCTGTCAGTGAAAGATGGCACATCGTGAATGTATGCCGCTTTACGGCATGTATCGGGATGCGCCACATAATGCGGGTCAATGGTAGCATTAACCGACTGCATTACACCGCGTTATACCGCGGTGTAACGCAGTCCATTAAATGGACTGCCATGACGCAGTGTGACCCCAGCCTAAGAATACAGAATGTGACATATTTATGGCCGGTAGAGAAAACCTGTCACCTCTAGCATCAGCTTTGAACAGAAAAACAGATTACTTAAAATCCTTTTAAAGATTACCAATTGAGGTTTTTGTGAATGGCTTAGATATGATAGATATGAAAGTCATATTTTCAGAGTCCTGACGAAGTGACGAACATAATGCATTGTCTTACATCACTGAGTGGTGACAATAACAGGTTCAAATTAAATATCATTCAAATGGATGATGCTATCCTTGCCATGTATCCTATTTATAACAGTAAAATTAAGTTAGGATATATGACTGTACTATCTCTCACCTGGGACCGCCAGGGGCAAAGATATCATAGGATTTAGAAATCTCATAATTTTCTAAGACTGAGAAATATCCTATGATTTTCTGAAGACCAGTCCTGCTGTGAGTCACTGGAAAGGAGATATGTGGGCGTAACTTGTGTTGATTAAAGCAAATGCCAAATTATAATCCTTGTCAGTCCGGGGAGATGCAGTTTACTGTAGTTCCATCCATTGTCCCCCAAGAATGAAGTGCTCCCCTTCATAAATGCCAGAGCCAACACTGAGATATCAGGTTTAGTACATTTCTTTTGTTTATCCTTTTTATTTTACGTAATTGTATATACATGTTGTTTTGGCCATTTTGTAACATCTTTTGAATATATAAAATTTACTAGTTTTGTTCCGTTTGCTTTATAAACTGCACTGCTGAAGCCATACGTTACCTGCTGGGTGTGCAATAGGCCTGCATAAATGATTGGTGGTGGCAGCTAGTTTTTCGTGGGTTATTGGGAAGCTTGGCAGTGACTGGACTGAAGTATACATATATATTCCATGCTTTGGAATTGGATGTATATATGCCATACATTCACTGTGAGCTCCTTAATATTCGGCCTAGTAGTGAAAGCAGCCGTTGACTCATTCATCAATCGTCAGACAATTGCATAATTGTCTTGATGATTGGAGGCAGCAGAGATTTGGTTCGTGATCAATGGTGGCCAATGGTGGTGAGATATCTGCGAGATCTCACAGGTGTTCCCTGACATATTGGTGGCAATGGCGGGATGTACATGATCTCCCTGGTGTTTCCTTGACAGTTTTTTCATTTAAACATATAGGAGAGGGGTATAATAGGTGGAAACACAACTATAAAGTGTCTATGCACAAGACATGGACTATAAAATTTACAAGAGTAAAACTATGTGACCACGGAAGCTCAGGAATACACGTTTGAGTAGAATTCTTGCTTTCAATAATGAATTGGGAATCCGGGAACAATCTCAACACAATGTCCATAAGTGTCATAAGTAAGTAGCACTCAGAAGCGTTAAGTAGCGTAAATATCTGCTAAGTAATGACTTAAAATAGCTGCACTGAAATTGGCAGCAATCCTGATTTAATAAATGCAACACCAAGGTAGTCGTGCAATAGTTTACTCTCGTGCACACAACTGATTGTCTTGGATGACTGCTATACATGGTTTTCAAGGATCGCACTCCTACCAAAAATATTCTAGGGGTTGTGTATGTGTGATTTTTAACTTGAACCACTCGGAGACATGTCCTATTTTGATCCAAGTGTCAGATCAAAATAAGCAATATAAGTTCATGGGTCCATTAAAAAAAAAATCGGACTGCACTCACTCAAATGACATCTGAGTGTGATCCCATCCTGGTAGCTCTACTCTGAACTTGCCCCAGTTTTTCAATCTCTTTTCTAAAATGTGGTGCCCAGAACTGAACGCAGTATTCAAGATGAAGCCTGACCAGGGAGGAGTAGAGTAGGATAATTACTTTACGTGATCTAGACTCTATGCTTCTCTTAATACATCTTAGAACTATGTTTGCCTTTTTTGCTACTGCATCACACTGTTGACTCATGTGCAGTCTGTGATCTATTAGTATACCCAAGTCTTTTTCACGTGTGCTGTTGCTTAGTTCTATTCCTCCCATTCTGTAGATGTAATTTTTGCTTTTCTTGCACATTATTCCAGGTGAGGCCTGACCAAAGAGGAGTAGCGGGGGATAATTAGTTCACATGATCTAGCCTCTATGCTTCTCTTAATACATCCTAGAACTATGTTTAACTTTTTAGCAGCTGCATCACACTGTTGACTCATGTGATGAGTCAACTATGAGTTTACTCTGAGCGTAAGCATGTTACGTGCCTACTGGATGTGGGGACAAGACCTCTGCAGTTTTGCTCTCCATGCTATCTACATTATATTCTCCTTAGGAAGACAGGGTGGATCGAGTTGACTTGCGGGTGTACTGCTGTTGATACTCCACCTTTAACACTTTTGGATGTACCAAAGGAGAACCAAGAGCCAAAACTGCTTTCCGTCTATTCCTGCTCTCACTCTGTAATCTTCTCTCCTTGTGTGTTTTAGTTTCTTTCCAGTATCCAGTTCGGCTTTTTTCTCTGTTCAAGTTTCAGTGCTACGTACAGACTACACACAGAGGCTCGCCAGCTATTCTGCACTGGTGTCCTCTGTGAAACTTTTTTTCCAGGAACTAGCTCCCTAACTGTTGTGCCCTCTTCTTTAGGGTAAATCCACTTTTATTATTAGATTCAAAGAATTACCAGTAACTATTGTTTGGTTTAAAAACAAACAAAGAATAAAAAAAATCAAAACAAAACTCAAAATAACAGCAAATGGTACATGTTTCAACCCACGCATTGATTTTATACTTGTGATAGCTGTTAGGCTGTTGTTAGCAGTTAAGTTGTTAAAGAAACCACAAATGCTCCACCATGAGTGAACGGACCTACAGTGGGGCAAAAAAGTATTTAGTCAGTCAGCAATAGTGCAAGTTCCACCACTTAAAGAGATGAGAGGCGTCTGTAATTTACATCATAGGTAGACCTCAACTATGGGAGACAAACTGAGAAAAAAAAATCCAGAAAATCACATTGTCTGTTTTTTTTTCATTTTATTTGCATATTATGGTGGAAAATAAGTATTTGGTCAGAAACAAAATTTCATCTCAATACTTTGTGATATATCCTTTGTTGGCAATGACAGAGGTCAAACGTTTTCTGTAAGTCTTCATAAGGTTGCCACACACTGTTGTTGGTATGTTGGCCCATTCCTCCATGCAGATCTCCTCTAGAGCAGTGATGTTTTTGGCTTTTCGCTTGGCAACACGGACTTTCAACTCCCTCCAAAGGTTTTCTATAGGGTTGAGATCTGGAGACTGGCTAGGCCACTCCAGGACCTTGAAATGCTTCCTACGAAGCCACTCCTTCGTTGCCCTGGCGGTGTGCTTTGGATCATTGTCATGTTGAAAGACCCAGCCACGTTTCATCATCAATGCCCTTGCTGATGGAAGGAGGTTTGCACTCAAAATCTCACGATACATGGCCCCATTCATTCTTTCATGTACCCGGATCAGTCGTCCTGGCCCCTTTGCAGAGAAACAGCCCCAAAGCATGATGTTTCCACCACCATGCTTTACAGTAGGTATGGTGTTTGATGGATGCAACTCAGTATTCTTTTTCCTCCAAACACGACAAGTTGTGTTTCTACCAAACAGTTCCAGTTTGGTTTCATCAGACCATAGGACATTCTCCCAAAACTCCTCTGGATCATCCTAATGCTCTCTAGCAAACTTCAGACGGGCCCGGACATGTACAGGCTTAAGCAGTGGGACACGTCTGGCACTGCAGGATCTGAGTCCATGGTGGCGTAGTGTGTTACTTATGGTAGGCCTTGTTACATTGGTCCCAGCTCTCTGCAGTTCATTCACTAGGTCCCCCCGCGTGGTTCTGGGATTTTTGCTCACCGTTCTTGTGATCATTCTGACCCCACGGGGTGGGATTTTGCATGGAGCACCAGATCGAGGGAGATTATCAGTGGTCTTGTATGTCTTCCATTTTCTAATTATTGCTCCCACAGTTGATTTCTTCACTCCAAGCTGGTTGGCTATTGCAGATTCAGTCTTCCCAGCCTGGTGCAGGGCTACAATTTTGTTTCTGGTGTCCTTTGACAGCTCTTTGGTCTTCACCATAGTGGAGTTTGGAGTCAGACTGTTTGAGGGTGTGCACAGGTGTCTTTTTATACTGATAACAAGTTTAAACAGGTGCCATTACTACAGGTAATGAGTGGAGGAAAGAGGAGACTCTTAAAGAAGAAGTTACAGGTCTGTGAGAGCCAGAAATCTTGATTGCTTGTTTCTGACCAAATACTTATTTTCCACCATAATATGCAAATAAAATGAAAAAAAAAACGACAATGTGATTTTCTGGATTTTTTTTTCTCAGTTTGTCTCCCATAGTTGAGGTCTACCTATGATGTAAATTACAGACGCCTCTCATCTTTTTAAGTGGTGGAACTTGCACTATTGCTGACTGACTAAATACTTTTATGCCCCACTGTAAATATAAATCATTCAAACTTCTATTTTCTCGAGATATAAAACAAACACAACAAATTAACAGAAGGACAAGTAACAAAGTCTAACACTTAACTAATAATATTTTTTAATTTTTTCTCTAGTAAATTGTATCACACAGTAGAAGCATTATCTGAACTTGAAGGATCAGCATGAGCCGTACATCAATAATCTAGAAAAGTGTTCCCCATCTCCAGTCCTCAACAGCCACCAATAGGAGATGTTCTCAGGATTTCCTTAGTACTGTCCAGGTGATGCAATTGTCACCTGGGCAATACTAAGGCTGTGTGCAGACACTGCGGAATCTGCTTCAGATTGATCCGCGCAGATTTTCAAAATCCGCAGATAAATCCGCAGGTCAAAAGACCTGCGGTTTATCTGCGGATTAGCCTGCGGTTTTGCCCTGCGGTTTCACCATCTCCACAATGGAGGAGATAGGAAACCGCTGTGGAATCCGCAGAAAGAATTGACAAGTCAATTCTTTCTGCGGTTTTGAAACCGCAGAAAATCCACGCGGAAAATTCCGCAGCATCTGCGCTGCGGTTTCCATTTCCCATAGGGAATAATGGTACTGTACACCACAGCAGAAACTGCTGCGGATCCGCAGGGCCAAATCCGCTGCGCAACCGCAGCAGAATCTGCAGCGTGTGCACACACCCTAAGGAAATGCTGAGAACATGACCTGTTGGCGACTGTTGAGGACTGGAGTTGGGGAACACTAATCTAGAGTATATGCAGAGAGCATTCACAGATCCTTATGTAATTCAGAAGTTTAATCTCATTACTGCATGATAGTTAAGCAATGTTTTGGGCATGTGTACCGTCCTTCATTAGGCATCTGGAAGTGGTTCTGTGAATGTAACTGCAGTCAGTGGTAAGAACCATACCATGGAAATAGCAGTACCTGAAATAGTGTTTAAAAAATATAGGGTTCATGATGCAACTTTTTTAGGGATTAAAATATGTATCACCTATTCAGATTTGCATATAAGGTAGCCATAGAAATGTAAAAAAACACCACATTTTAGCTGCAGATGTCAAACATCTGAGCATTTAGTGTTCTACTTGGCAGGACAGAAGAAATTGTGGGTGATTGCGGGTTTATTTTAGGGAATTTTTTCTTAGTCCCTTTTGATTCTTTTACAGATAAAGTCATGACTGAACATGTTGGCACCTTTGAAACTGTAATGTTTGGGAGAACTACGTCAGAGAGTGGACCCTCTGGATCGCGGATCCGGAGCCCCTGGGCCGAGCACGCCAGGTGAAGACCGACCCCTATACAGGGATCGTTTGGGGCAGGACCACAGAGGACGGAGGCGCGACAGCCGGAACCAAGAGGGACGGCTCCACGGACAAAAGGGGCTGGGGAGGCAGCGGGCCGAGATACGAGCAGGGACCGGTAGCACAGGGAAAGACACAATACGGGGAATGGCAAGAGGAAGGACCAGGGCAAACCGGAGACAGAGGAAGGGCAAAGAGGATAGGAAGGAAGCAGCGCCTGGACAGACTGGGGAGGGAGAGGGGGACGAGACTGAGGACGGCAGGGAGGATAAGGCAGAGAAAGGTAAAGCTACAGGAGAACTGTAGAGGCCAGAGGGTGCAGAATACTACACAATCATCAGGCGTCCTCCTAACAGCGAGGATGCCTGAAATACACCAACCCCCGGAAGTGCGTCCCCCAGTCCAGCCATCAGCGCCGCCCACCGCTGGAGAGAGAGAGCGGGAGGGGGCGTGCGCGAGACAGGGGGCGGGTGCCAGGAGCTGCCGTGAGGGCGAGTGGACGACGGGTGCGCAGGTAAGAGAACGCTGCGTGCGTGCTGCTGCAGGAGGGGCATCGGCGGGCATAGCCGCCGATGTCACAGTACCCCTCTCCTTACGTCCTCCCTTACTGAGATTGGCCAAAAACATTTTCAGAATCCGGGGAGCGTTGATATTTTCCCGAGGCTCCCAGGACCTTTCCTCGGGACCAAAACCCACCCAATCGATAAGAAAAAGGGTCTTACCCCTGACTCTTTTCATAGCCAAGATGTCCTTGACCTCGAAGACGTTGGCCGAGATAACAGGAGAAGGAGGGACGATGGAAACTGGTTGGAACCGATTCAGGACTACGGGTTTCAAGAGCGAGACATGGAAAGCGTTGGGAACCCGGAGCGAAGCAGGCAACCTCAGTTTGTAAGCCACTTCATTAATGCGTCCAATCACTTCAAACGGCCCAATGTACCGAGGACTCAGTTTATAAGAGGGAACTCTCAGACGGATATGTCGAGTTGAAAGCCAGACCTTGTCACCTGGATGGTACGGAGGCACGTCCTTCCGTCTTTTGTCTGCATGTTTCTTGATTCGGTTGTTGGCACCCTTGAGCGCGTCCCTGGTCTCTCTCCAAATCTGCGAGAATTCTTTAGCAAGAGAATCGGCTGCGGGTACTCCTGAAGACGTGGAGAAAGGTAACGGAATACCTGGGTTTTGACCGGTTACCACAAAAAAATGGTGACTTGGTGGTAGATTCGCTGGGATGGTTATTGTGCGAGAATTCAGCCCAAGGTAAGAGCGCGACCCAATTGTCCTGATGGGCGTTGGAGAAGTGACGTAGGAAGGTGGTTAACACCTGATTAATTCGCTCCACTTGCCCGTTGGTCTGAGGATGGTATGCGGAGGAGAAGTCGAGAGATGTACCCATAAGCCGGCAGAGAGCCCTCCAGAAGCGGGAGGTGAACTGGACCCCCCGATCTGACACAATCCGCTGAGGAAGACCATGCAGCCTGAAGACCTGGTGAATGAAGATCTCGGCCAACTTCGGGGCGGACGGTAGTCCCGGTAAGGGAATGAAGTGGGCCATCTTGGAAAAACGATCTGCTACGACTAAGATGGTGGTACATCCAGCTGAGCGGGGTAAATCAGTCACAAAATCCATGGCGATCTGCTGCCAGGGGACCTCAGGAACTGGCAATGGGTGAAGAAGGCCGGCGGGCAAAGTCCTAGCCACCTTGTTCTGGGCACAGATTGTGCACGAGGCAACATAGTCCATCACATCCTGGCGAAGCGTGGGCCACCAGTAATACCAGGACAGCAGCAAGAGAGTCTTCTTAGTCCCAACGTGACCAGCAATTTTGGAGGAATGCCCCCAGCCCAACACCTCTGTACGTCTGCTTAGAGGGACGAAAGTCTTACCGGGTGGAGGAATAGCAAAATTCACAGGGGCCACGGTGATCATCTTAGTAGGCTCGATAATATAGGATGGGACTTCATCCCTCTCCGATGACTGTAACGACCTGGAAAGGGCATCGGCCTTGATGTTCCTATTACCAGGTCGAAAGTGAAGTTGGAAGTCAAAGCGGGAGAAATACAGGGCCCACCTGGCTTGCCGGGCATTGAGTCTTTGGGCAGACTGCAGGTAAGCCAGGTTCTTGTGGTCCGTGAGGATGGTGAAGGGATGTACAGCCCCCTTGAGTAAATACCGCCATTCAGCCAAGGCCATCTTAATGGCCAGTAATTCTCGGTCTCCAATGGAGTAGTTGCACTCCGCAGGTGAAAAGGCTTTAGAAAAGAAGCCGCAAGGGACCAGCCGTCCGGATGAAGCCTGCTGGGACAGGACCGCCCCCGCTCCAGTGGAGGAGGCATCCACTTCCAGGACGAAGGGCCTGCTGGTCACAGGTCGATGCAAAATGGGTGCTGACGCAAAAGAACGTTTCAGAGCCTGGAAGGCGTTTTCAGCTTCAGGGGACCAGCTGTTGGGCTTCGTTCCCTTACGGGTCAAGGCCGTGATGGGTTTGGTAACCATAGAAAAATGAGGCACGAACTGACGGTAATAATTTGCGAACCCAAGAAACCGCTGGATGGCCTTAATCCCCACTGGACGGGGCCACTTGAGTACCGCACTGAGTTTTTCGGGATCCATCTTTAGACCGGAATCGGTGACGACATATCCCAAGAAGGGCAGTGACGTCTGCTCAAAAAGGCATTTCTCAATCTTGGCGTAGAGTTGGTTCACTCGAAGGCGGTGCAAGACCAAGCGTACGCTTTTGCGATGGGAGGACAGATCGGGCGAGAAAACGAGAATGTCGTCTAGATAGATGACCACACAGGAATAGAGTAGATCCCGGAATACCTCGTTGATAAATTCTTGAAACACAGCGGGGGCATTGCAAAGGCCGAATGGCATGACTAGGTATTCATAATGCCCGTCACGGGTATTGAAGGCCGTTTTCCACTCATCCCCAGCACGGATCCAGACCAAATTGTAGGCTCCCCGCAGATCTAACTTCGTGAAGATCCGAGCTCCTCTCAGCCGGTCAAAGAGCTCCGGAATCAACGGAAGGGGGTAACGATTTTTAACGGTGATATTGTTTAGACCCCGGTAATCAATGCAAGGCCGCAGTGATCCGTCTTTCTTCCGGACGAAGAAGAAACCTGCGCCCGCAGGAGAGGAGGACTTCCGGATAAACCCCTTGGACAGATTTTCATGAATATATTCCGTCATGGCAGAGGTCTCGGCAGGAGAAAGAGGGTATGTTCTACCTCTGGGAGGAACCGCTCCAGGAATCAGGTCGATGGGGCAGTCATAGGACCGGTGCGGGGGCAGGGAGTCCGCCTCCTTCTTGCAGAAAACATCAGCGTAGGCGTAGTATGGAACAGGAAGGCCGGGGAGATCCGTTGGCCTAGGCTGAGAATGGAAACGAACCAGGGTACGTAAACAGCTTGCATGGCAGGTGTGCCCCCAGCGCAAGATCTCTCCGGAGCGCCAGTCGACAACTGGCTCATGCCGCCTAAGCCAAGGTAGTCCCAAGAGAATGGCGTGGGATAATTGAGGCAGGACATAAAAGGCAATCTTCTCAGAATGAAGTGCGCCAATTTGTAGTTTTACTTCAGTGGTAACCGTGGTGATGAGCCCAGGAAGAGGTTTGCCATCGACGGAGGTGATTGCTCGAGGGTTACTTAAGACGACCACGGGAATCTGGAGTTTGTCAACCTCCTCCTGGCGGATGAAGTTGCCTGCAGCGCCCGAGTCCACATACGCCTCCACAGAGCCACGCCCCCGACCTGTAATAAGCAGAGCTGAAAGAGTAAGTGGGAGAGAGGGGGTCTGATCACCTAGGGGGCCCTCTCCTACCTGGCCTAGGCGGATGCGTTTCCCCGTCTCTCAGGACAAGTGCGTACGAAGTGATTGGCCCCTCCACAATATAGACAGAGTCCCTTAGTCATTCTCTCCTTACGCCGTTGTTCGGACAGCTTGATGCGATCCACCTGCATAGGCTCGGGAGCAGTGTTACTAGGGAGAGCAATGGCGCGCGGAATGGGAGCTTGGTATAATCTAAAGGGCCTCTTCTCCCTGGCTGACTCTCTAGCGCGTTCCTGAAAACGCAGGTCAATACGAGTAGCCAGGGAGATGAGATCTTCCAGGGTGGTAGGAAGGTCACGCCCGGCCAACTCGTCTTTGATTTTACTAGAAAAGCCTCTCCAAAAGGCACCAACCAGGGCTTCATTATTCCACCCCAGCTCCGAGGACAAGGTCCGGAAACGGATGGCGTATTGCCCTACCGTAACGGACCCCTGGCAGAGGTTAAAAAGGGCCTCTGTAGAGGAAGCAAGGCGTCCGGGTTCATCAAAAACCTTACGGAATGTTTCCAAAAAATTCTGGATGTTAGTCACCACCGGGTCATCCCTCTCCCACAACGGATTCACCCAAGCCAACGCCTCCCCCTCTAGATGGGAGATTATAAAGGCCACCTTAGCACGGTCCGTGGGGTATTGTTGGGGCAGAAGATCAAAGTGCAGTCTGCACTTGTTTAAAAATCCCCTACACAACTTTGGGTCCCCACAGTACCTAGGCGGCTTACCAAGACGGGGAGGAGGGAAAGAGACAGCGTCCCGGGCTTGGGTAGAAGCGGCCGCAGAGGACTGCAAAGAAAGCAGCCGATCATCCACGGATGCCATATACCCCAAAATGTGAGATTGCGCATCGCGCTGCTGTGCGAGCTCCTGCTGGAGACTGACTAAGAGAGGTGCATGCGCTGGGTCAGCGGTTTGCAGGGCGGAGAGCCGGGTGTCCATGGACTTCATGAATGACATGATACGGGTCTGATTCTCTCTTAGGAAAAGCAGTTCCTTTTGAGTGGCAGCCGCGGCACCGGCGGGGTCCATGGCCTGATGATACTGTAATGTTTGGGAGAACTACGTCAGAGAGTGGACCCTCTGGATCGCGGATCCGGAGCCCCTGGGCCGAGCACGCCAGGTGAAGACCGACCCCTATACAGGGATCGTTTGGGGCAGGACCACAGAGGACGGAGGCGCGACAGCCGGAACCAAGAGGGACGGCTCCACGGACAAAAGGGGCTGGGGAGGCAGCGGGCCGAGATACGAGCAGGGACCGGTAGCACAGGGAAAGACACAATACGGGGAATGGCAAGAGGAAGGACCAGGGCAAACCGGAGACAGAGGAAGGGCAAAGAGGATAGGAAGGAAGCAGCGCCTGGACAGACTGGGGAGGGCGAGGGGGACGAGACTGAGGACGGCAGGGAGGATAAGGCAGAGAAAGGTAAAGCTACAGGAGAACTGTAGAGGCCAGAGGGTGCAGAATACTACACAATCATCAGGCGTCCTCCTAACAGCGAGGACGCCTGAAATACACCAACCCCCGGAAGTGCGTCCCCCAGTCCAGCCCCTCAGCGCCGCCCACCGCTGGAGAGAGAGAGCGGGAGGGGGCGTGCGCGAGACAGGGGGCGGGTGCCAGGAGCCGCCGTGAGGGCGAGTGGACGACGGGTGCGCGCCCGGACGGGGGCGCGCAGGTAAGAGAACGCTGCGGTGCGCGCTGCTGCAGGAGGGGCATCGGCGGGCATAGCCGCCGATGTCACAGAAATTGTTCCAGAAAAGTATTTGTTGCAGAAAATTATTGTAATTGCACATGTTTTTTTATACACATGTTTATTTCATTTGTGTGTATTGGAACAACACAAAATATCAGAGAATAAAAGGAAAATTGAACATACAGTGGGTATGGAAAGTATTCAGACCCCTTTAAATATTTCTCTCTTTGTTTCATTGCAGCCATTTGGTAAATTCAAAAAAGTTCACTTTTTTTTCATTAATGTACACTCTGCACACCATCTTGACTGAAAAAAAACAGAAATGTAGAAATTAAATTTTTGCAAATTTATTAAAAAAGAAAAACTGAAATATCACATGGTCGTAAGTATTCAGAAGGGAATGATGGGAAGGGCAATGATGTGAGTGGTGGGAGAGAAAGCAATGATGGAAGTGATGGAAAGGGCAATGATGGGGGTGGTGGGGGAGAAAGCAAAGATGAAGCTGGTGGAAAAGGCAATGATGGGGTGGTGGGGGAGAAAGCAATGATAGAGGTGGTAGAAAGGGCAATGAAGGGGGTGATGGGGAAAAGGCAATGATGGAGGTGGTGGAAAGGGCAGTGATCGGGGTGGTGGAGAGAATGTAATGATGGGGGTGATGGAGGGACAGTGATGAGGGTGGTGGGGGAGAAAGCAATGATAGAGGTGGTGGAAAGGGCAATGATGGGGGAGAAGGCAATGATGGAGGTGGTGGAAAGGGCAATGATGGGGAGAAGGCAATGATGGAGGTGGTGGAAACGGCAATGATGGGGGTGGTGGGAGAGGAGGCAATGATGGAGGTGGTGGAAAGGGAATAAGTGCATATGTAAGTTGCCTAGGTCTGTTGTGTCACCATGCACGTCCTCTAAAATTCTAATTACTTTGTCTACAGTGTCATGGTCCCTAGGCTGTCTGTATATAACAGTTCAGGGTCAATAGGGCCAATTCTGCCTGTATGTCTAGCATGCTCCTTAGTTGCTGCACCCTGTCCCACAACAAGAGATTACTTCCCATAATCTTTGAGAGGTTGCTGAGCATAGCCTCCACAGGAATGTGGCCCCAGGTGGGCTCGGTTACTGACTGATCTACCATTTATGTGCTGGAATGTTGCATCCCGTGACTACATCAAAAGTAAGCAGGTGACCAGATGCAATGCACAGGTGAACAAAAGGCGAAGGTAAGTGATTTAGCTCCCTGATATTGAAATAGTTTTGGAAAAAAATGGGGTTCCGCAAAACCGTAAGTGACAGTGCTCCACAAAACAAACTTCCGTTTGTTTTTGCGGCCCCATTGCTTTTCAATGGGGCCGCGTTTGCACGCCATATAAAAGATCGAGCACGATCGATCTTTTATCACGGCCGCAAATACGGCCCTCATGGCCCCAATAGACTCCTATGGGGCCGCAAAATCAGCCCACAAAAATACAGTAAGTGTAAAAGCAGCCTTACAGTCGGTTCCACAGGGTCCCGCTTTGACCATAGATGGTAGTTTCCTTACACAAATGGCGCACAGTGCTGGGGACTCTCATTTTTTATGGCATACTTTCTTACATTTGCACTCCACTTGGACATAGCCACACATGATGTGACTCTTTTTTGCACATTTCATATGTATATTGACTTTGTACTGGGCTAGATCATCGCATTACCTGCACTCAAACTCAAATGGACTCACATTTGTTTGTTTTTTTATGCTACCAGTGTTACTTTGTATAAGTGCAACATCAGTTGCGTGATGGTTTCACTGTTTATTTTTCAGTAATGTTTTAATATGCTGGGAGCGTAGGACCCTATCTAATCTCCAGCAGTCAGTTTCTTTTGTGTGGTTTCTACTGTGTGTTTTAAGAGGCACTAGTGTATCCATTTTAGCAATGAGAAATTGAATGAACAATGAAAATTTTGAGAATGAAAGATCAGTCCAGGAGGAGAAAGAAACAGACTTCTCTCATAAAATATATTACAAACTTGCTTATTTTCATGGATACTATTGATTTTTTAGATAAAAATTAAAAGGATGGGTGCACTTTAAGAAATATTTGACAACAGTTTCAAGCAAAATATCATCGCATTCCCATTTGTTAGCTGGGTGCAAAATCGAAATTCTCCTCCATCTGCAATGCTTTTCACTAAATTAAGTCCTTGAAATTTCTTCCAATAAATCATTTTCCACTTCCAAAGGCGAAAGTTTATTCCTTTTTGTGACATAAACATTCAAGGCACCATTGTATCCAAGTGTTCACTTGGGTTTGATTATTCAATTAGAGAAAGTACTTTTGTCCACGTTTTCTATACATATCATTAATTATCATGACCTAAAAGTTTTTATAATCTTTTCATCGCAAGAAGTACAAAAACTTACATACTTGTATTAGTCTCTTGACCATGTATAGGGGTCATCTTATGAATACAGTGTGATAACTCCTGGTATACTGCTGGTTGCCATTGGCCTACACATTATAACTGTAGGGGACATAATATGCAGTGTGATATTCTGACAATGACAATTTGCAAAAAAAGACCCCATTCATAAAAGCTCCATAACTTAGACATCACTACCGCACTATTAGAGAAGGTTGGGGGCTTAGACTCAGATGGTCTTTTAAACATAAGTTTTGGTAAAAATAAAGATTTTTTTTGTGAGTGTTTTCAAAGTTCTACTTCAATTTTTCATGAAAAGTTTGAATTGATATCTTTTGATGGAAACATCATCCTGTCCATTAACAATAGATCTTCCATCATGTTCCGCCATCTTCCTAATCCCTCTCATCCCTTTTACATCAGATGTGACCTTTGTTCACAGGGTTGGATATTTTTAGCCGAAGGTATTGGCCTACTGGGCTCATATGTGATTGTAGATGATGGAGCACAGAGTTTGTGGAATATCCCATCACCAATACTCTTTTTGAGGACTCTGCATGGGCATACAGTACTTATATATGGACAGTTACATCACTACAGCTACAGACACATCACTCACGGCATTCACGTGTCTCGTCTCTGCCACTTCAACACGCGTTTCAACCTTCTTCAGGAGGCTCCCCCTGGTGAAGAAGGGCAAAACGCACATTGGATCAGCAAGGTTATGTGGAGGAAGTGATTATACATGTAAACACTTTAGCGTTGTTCAGATTTTTTATTCTCTGGGCAGTCAGGTAATTCATACTGGTTAACATATTCAGTGTACTCGTACCTTATACCCCTTCCCCTAGCCTGTGACTTCACTCTTATTATTCTGGATTAACTCCATTATCTACCCATACATTTACTCTAGCACCTCGCTATTACCATTTATATTTGTTGTACTTGGTATTCGATATTTAATGCTATTTATTAAAATATTCTATTTTATGGGCATCCCAGACTCTCTTATAAGCCCTTTGTTGTTGTAGTTGTTGATACTTTATTGGAGTTTTTCCCCAGTCACTTATACAGGGTATCTGGATTGAGAACTTAACTCATTGTCTTGGGTGGTCACAAGCACGCAAGATCGCTCACCCTACTTCTAACAGCTTCTAGATCTATGTCTACAAATTAAAATGAAGAGAATATACAAGGGGTGATGAGACAGCACTGGCTGCACTCACAGATGATAGGGTCACTTAGATTTAACAGGCCAAAACTGGGATCAGCATCTCATCAAATCCAATCTCCGAGCACAACGCTGGCTAAGCCGGTGTGACAGCTGCGCTGAGTGCACATGACACCAAGCAGTTCTCTCTGCCCGAGAAAGCTCCAATGCTAAGTGTCAATATGTTCACACCACTTTTTATGCAATTTAATTGAGGCTCACATTTTTATTTTTTACTAATAGTTGCCAGAAAAGATATACTGCTCACAGGATGCAACTGGATAGGCTACATTCACATAACCATATTTTGGTCTAGTTTTTCAAGCAGTAGGCTGATCAAGGAAAGACCAGTGATGTTTTTCTTCTTTTACTTCTTAGGATAAAGGAGGAAGCCGGCTGAAGAATGGTCAGATCACTTCATTTATCCTCATCACAGCTTTTGAAGTCTCTGGTGGCGAGAAGAAGCTCAAAAAGATGGAACCTGTGCACAGCAAGATGTCTTGACTCTGCTGGGTGTATGTTCATTCTTTTAAGCATTTTTATGCTCTTTTTCAGGCGGGCTCTGGAGCAGCTCCACCAGAAAAATACTTTTTATGCATAAAAAATTAGGCTGCGGTCATAATTTTTCGAGATAATCGTGGCAAAGCCACAAAGTATTTGTCATGATTTTTGAACATCGAGCGTTTTTCCATGGTTATGGCAAAAATAAATTGCACTGTGGCCACAACGTGAGAACGCTGCCTAATATTACTTGTGCTAGTCTTGAGTAGGACATTTTCTGTTGGTAACATCTGTCATTTTTGTATTTATTTCCTATTGTTGGTAGTATGCCATCTGTATAGTCAGAGACGCGGATTCTAGTTAGTGCTCAGCTGAGCAAGGTTAATTTGTGCTTTGTGCCTGTAAAAAATTTGCATTTATTTTGTACACCAACAATTAAGAACAGGAGGAAAGCTGTGCCTCTGCTTTGACTGCACTAAACGCGCTTTGCCTACTATAACAGAATTAATCTTTCACAACACATATGATCAAAACTGGACTTTTTTTTACTTTGCAGATGGTTGTGTAAGGTACCCAGGGTGGTAGTTGTGGGTGAGCTGCTGGTTCTCCACACCTTGGCACCCCACAAGTAACCAGTGTCCCAGTCAGGCCCAGATGGCTAAACTTCCCTTCTGGGCATTTGCCCAGTGGGCTGCGGTGTGACAGATCTTGGGGGGCCACCAGCCCGTTTTCCGGCTGCCGGTCCCTTTAATTTTTCAGGCACCTAGTTGTGCAGTATGGCGTGGGGTCGGGAAGCGCAGCGTGGTTATGTGGCTGGAGCCATGGCCGGCTTCAGTAATGGGCACGCAGCCATGAGAGGGGGCAGTACTGCTATCTGGCACACAACTAAAAAGAGGACGTGGTTCCTGACGGCAGTGGAGAAAGGACCCACTTAGGGCGTTAGGGTAGTGCACGGACAGGCTCAGGTTTAAGCTCAGGTGGTGACCATCCCCCATTTCCTTATCAGTAGGGCCTTTCTTTCCCCATTTTCCATCCTGTTGTGTGTGTTGCGCCGTCCACTGACCGGCCACCTTGTTGGGTCTTATCACATCACTTATCACATCCTTGATGCGAACAACTGGCTAAGACGATGGTGCAGACATCAAGGATTCGGATTCCTGGACCACGGTGTGAATTACCTGTACGATGGACTCCTCGCCAGAGACGGACTACACCTCAACAAACCTGTGAAACACACATTCGCCAGAAGACTCGCTACACTCATCAGGAGAGCGTTAAACTAGAAGAAGAGGGGATGGGAAGAAAAACGTTAGACACGAACATGAATCCAGATATTATACTGATGAATGATATGAGGTGTGGCAAAGAAGAATCAAGACAACATACTCAGAAGGGAGGTAAGAAAATTTCTAAAACAATCAACAGGGTGGAGATTGGAACAAAGCAAAATTCTCTAAAATTCTCATGCTTGCAAACTCCAGGACCCTGGACTGCGTTTGCCAAGTAAAGGTAAAGAAACTGCACCCTGTTGTGTCCTTGCCTCCTTCCTGCAACATCCTCAGCACTGCTGCATCTCTGTGCCAAACACCCTCTTCCTAAACATTCCGCTACACTGCCCTGGGACCAACAGCCCTACCTGTGGAGGGCTACAACATCATTACTGTACTACACCATCTGTCCCCCAGGACCTGCTTGCAACATCAGCTTAACATCTCCCTTGGCGAACACCACAGGTGGCGTCATGAATCACTTATAAACTTTATTCCCAACTCAACCCCTTTTACATGGGCGCCCAGGGCCACGGACCGGGTCACCGCTGCTGTGACAATCCCCTGTGAGAGACCGGCCTGGTACCGAGTACCCCACAGCCCTGGGAGGGCGACCCAATTTGGCATCACGAACAGGATTACGGAGCCCGGTATCCCCAGGTCCTTTAAGCCAGAGACTGTTGTGTGCTATAGACTGTTGACGCCATTGCCACCATTATCCCGCTGCTTGGCGCGCGCGGGAAACCAAAGAGGCGGGCCATCGTGGGCGGAGCCTGCCGAAGAACGCGAGGAAGTGAAGTGCCGCGCGGGAAGAGAGGACAGCACGCGAGAAGGGGAGGAGCTGAGGCCTACAGCCGGTAAGCCGCTCAACCCCGGGGCCTGGCAACCGTTAACTAGGGGAGAAGGAGAATGTCTGAGGCAAGCGCCGATGCAGCGGCGGACGCCCCCACCAGCCCCTCAGCACTGCAAGATGCAGTGCCCAACGCATAATGCCGCTGTCTATGCCTTACATACCGGGAGCGGCCTGGCTACCGCAGTACTCGGGTGAGTCACATACCCTGAGTGAATTTAAAGAGAGACTGTGCAGTTTGTTTGAGGTGTATCCTCTATTTGAAAGCCAGAAAGTGAACATCCTGATTGGGCAGCTAACAGGTGCAGCACAGAGAGAAGTAAAAGCCTGGCAGGACACTGACAAAGAGACTGTTAAAAAGATTTTGGCTAAGCTGAGAATCACCTTTGACACCCGCCCTGCCGCTGAAATCAAGATGAGATTCTTTGGATGTAAACAGAAAGTGCAGGACAGTATAAGGGACTATGCTCTTAACCTGCAGGAGGTGCTGCAAGCCGTCAAGCAAATTGATCCTGACAGTGTGAAAGAGGAAGACAAACTGTTAAAAGAGCAGTTCATTGAAGGAATCCTATCCAGTACCCACAGAGCGCAGCTGCACATCATAACCCTACAAAACCCTGACCTGGACTTTGCTGATTTTAAGGACAGGGCTATTCAGGTACTGCAGGAACCAACTGTCAGCCGTCCAGCACCCCCTAGGTGCCCAGCGATCACCTACCACCAGGAAGCAACATTTTTCCCTTCCATCCCTGTGGAGGCTGATGCACAGACTATGGATAAAGATCCAACTCAAGAACTGCATCTTCAGGTCCAGGAGTTGACCAAAGGTATGGCAGCACTTACTAAAACCGTGCAGTTCCTGCAGGTGTCCTCCAAGGAGAAGATCCAGCTTGCTTCAAATCCAGAGGCTGTCCCGTGGCTCCGGAAGAGGAGAACCCCGCCACGCCACTCCGAGGGAGGAACAGCGACCGCTATGATCAGGACGGACGTTCCATCTCTCGTCGCTGCCACAAGGCAGGTCATCTTGCAAGATTCTGTCCTTTAAACGAGTAACCCCTGGGGCAGAGTGCCAACCCCCAGGAGTAGGACCACAAAGCCCAAGGAACTGGCTAGCCAAGTATGTTGGAAGGAGACCAGTCCTCCCAGTGGTGATTGACGGCATCCCCATGAACGCTTTGCTGGACACTGGCTCCCAGGTGACAACTATGCCCTATATCCTTTACAAGCGGTATTGGGCTGATTCTGAACTTACCCGTGGCCCAACTGATGAACTGACAGTAGTTGCCAGTAATTGTCAGTCTTTGCCGCAGATTGGATGTAAAGAGATTACTGTTAAAGTGGGTCGGGTAGAGCTAAAATCTCAAGGTCTGATAGTTGTGGATATTGATCGATGAGAATGTAATCCCATGATGACTCTTGGTACAAATGTAATTGAAAATTGTCTTTCCGAGGTTATTGTCTTGTTGCAACAGGTGGCTGAGACTGCTGGTTCCAGTGAACAACGAGTCCTGCAGAAGGAGATCAAGGCAGCAGGCAGAACTATCTGGCGGCGAAATTGGCAGTGTCATAGTGAGTGATGCTTTCCCCATTGCAATACCCCCCAGATGTGAAATGTTGATTTGGTGTCGGGCAGCTATAGGCCTCAGAGGGAAGGATTACCAGGCATTGGTAGAGCCAGGATACTCTGATAGCAGGCCCACTGTCCTGACAGCCCGAGGGGTAGTTGATGTACGAAAAGGGAGAGTACCTGTACGCCTTTGGAATTGTAGGGAGGAGGAGGCCACAATACCTCGGTATGCCACAGTTGCTAAGCTGCTCACTGTCAGTAATAATCCAATGCAGGCAGCAGAGCCCTTGGTCTCATCCGACCAGGTGGAGGACAATGGCTCTGTAAAGCAGCTGGAGGAGTGGTGCCAGCAACTGCAGGTGGGGACTGACTCCACCCCTTCACACCAAAAGAATGGGGTTTATGGGATTTGGATGTTTCGCCCCCAGCAGTTCGCCCCCAGCAGTTCGTCCCCAGCAGTTCACCCCCAGCAGTGTGCCCCCGGGTACATTTTGCCCCCCGCACATTTCGTCCTCAGAATTTGGCCCCCAGGAGGTTTCGCCTCCGCACATTTCGCCCCCAGCAGTTCCCCCCAGCAGTTCGCCCCCGGATGTTTCGCCCCCAGCAGTTCGCCCCTGGATGTTTCGCCCCCAGCAGTTCACCCCCGGATGTTTCGCTCCCAGCAGTTCGCCCCCGGATTTTTCGCCCCCGGATGTTTCGCCCCCAGTAGTTCGCCCCCGGATGTTTCGCCCCCAGCAGTTCACCCCCAGATGTTTCGCCCCCAGAAGTTCGCCCCCAGATGTTTCACCCCCAGCAGTTCGCCCCCGGATGTTTCGCCCCCAGCAGTTCGCCCCCTGATTTCTCGCCACTGGATGTTTCGCCCCCAGCAGTTCGCCCCCAGTAGTTCGCCTCTGGCAGTTTGCCCCCAGATGTTTCTCCCCCAGCAGTTCGCCCCCAGATGTTTCACCCCCAGCAGTTTGCCCCCGGATATTTCACCCCCAGCAGTTCGACACCGGATGTTTCGCCCCTGGATTTTTCACCCCCGGCAGTTTGCCCCGGATGTTTCGCCCCCAGCAGTTCGCCCCCGATGTTTTGCCCCCGGATGTTTCGCGCCTGGATTTTTCGCCCCCAGCAGTTTGCCCCCGGATGTTTCACCTACAGCATTTTGTCCCTGGAAGTGTCTCCATCTGATGTTTTGCCCCTAGCATTTTGACCCCAATGTTTCACCCTTTGCTTTTGGGGTCATCATACAGGGAACAAAACATCTAGGGCTGAACATACCTGGGGGTAAAATATACAGGACCCCAATTGCTGGGGATTCTTGTGGCTGCCTTTTCAGCAGCTCTATTGGCTGGCCTTAAAGGAGTATTATCACCCTAGAACACAAAAAAGCTGACATACTTACCTGTCGCAGCTGCGGCCACTCTTGGGTCCCGGAGTGCTGTCTAGCGGTTCCCCGTGATGTCTTCTCCTGCTTCTGGCTGTCTTTTCATCTTGCCTGGATCACTGATCCATGAAGCATGAAGAATGCCGCGGCAGTAAGGCCGAATGTCTCCTAGCCGCTCACTGACATGACGTCACTCCTGCCCCATTCATCAGTCAATCCAGGGGGCAGGATGCGTCTCCTGTCACCAAAACACTGCTGCACATGTGCAGTGCCGCGATGAGATCAAGCAGAAGAAGAGGACGCTGGGAAGAAGGAGAGGACTTGTGGTGGCCTCCGGATCCAGCGTGGCAATCGCCAGCCCACACAGTCAGGAGAAGATCAGGCAAAGATGAGCAGAAGACCTCTAAGTAAGTACCAGGAGGGGAAGATCGGCAGCATGCTTACCACAACATGATTGCTGAAAGCATGCTGTCATATTTTGCTGTTCGGCATGAGAATACCCCTTTAATGCAGGCTATGTATGGAAGCAGGGGGACTGTTGACTGACTACAGGGTTAATCCCACCAACCATCTCTGCAGAACTGAGGTATTGGCTTTGCTGAACTAAAGTGGTGGTTAACCAGCTTCTACAGAACCTCTTTATGAGGTCTTCAGAAGGGGGGTATTGGGATTAGCCCTCACAGAACACTCTGCCAGTACACCAAAGAATGGAGCAGCAGATAAAAGTGGTATTCTCACTTCAGGATCCCTTTTTCTAATGATGCCCATTCCTCAGATTAGGCCAAGAATAGGCTCCAGTTGTATTCTGCATTGAACCAGCTGTTAATCAGCAGCTTTCAGCACCAACGACAAGGACAAGTGACTGGAAGCTGCAGCCATAGCTCTCCATGATTTCAGTGAGATCCAGGGAAGATGTGACAGCGTTTGGTAAAGAGCTGATCCACCCTGAAGTGCCTTATACATGGGGCATGCACTGCTCTGTGCAGAGAAAAGCATGTTCTGGACGGGACTCGATTGTGTGCATCTGGTCTTTCAGTAACAAACGGCCCTTTGGGGACAACCATTAAATTGGTGTGGCCCTTGGTGAATATGAGTTTGACACCCCAGATCTAAGACAAGTGACCATCATTTTACTGTCATGTATTAGTGGTGTTACACTTAATGGCTTCTTTTTGTCATCCATTACATATCATACTGTATCTAGTGATGAGCAAATCCTATCTGGAAAGTTCAGGTTTCGTATCGAACATTGCCTGCTCGGGTTCAACCACACCGACCCAAAACAGGCAATGTTTGGAGTTTGCTCATCAGAAAATAAAAATCACTTCTCTCCCCTTTGCCAAGGTCCCTACCTGTGTGGAGAGTCTTCTTGATCAAGGGAATCCCTAGCTAAGAATAATGAAAGGGATTCCCTTGGGAACAATTAAATACTGTATTCACATAATGTGGAAGTGCATGGAAGAGGCTTGAAGAGGACCCTCCGCGTCTGTCGGTACCTCAGAGAACCATAGGAAAAAAGATGATCACAAGGCAATTATTTGTGTGTATAAAAATATATTTTTTATTGAAACAAATTCATTAAAACCATACTGCCAAAACTGGGGAAGTAGGAGAGTACAGATACACTCATTGCTCACAGTCACTCATTAAGCGCGCAAATCCAGGAAGAGACAGCTACCGCAAAAACGGATAGACACAGGGACTGCCAGCAATATATTGCAAGTACAAGGGGCAGAACTGAAAAAGCCCTAATAATAAACTGCTACAAATATTAATATAGCCATAATTATATCGCAAGCTGTATAGGCCACATCACAGATTATGATCTAGATGTCAACCATAAAACAATGCCGCTTGCCTGGCAATAACCCTCATACCCATAATTACAATAATACTCCGCAAATATAATCAGATAAGCATGGTCACTTATGGTCCGCGCGACTGTAAGTAACGCTCAACACCCAGATGTGACGTGTCACATCCGGGTGGTGAGCATCACTTCCGGTTTCGCGGTATACCACGCTGCGGCTGGGAGATATAAATAATGGAGACACATGGTTGGTAGAAGGCCCCTTGAGAAAGGAGCCGAAACGTCCGTCGGGGCGGACGCGCTAGTCCAGGAGGTAGCGGCACCCTGTATAAGAGATACCCAAAGGTAATTTTACCTGATTATATTAAAAAACACACTCCCCTTGAAAAAGCAAATGCGAAACGCGCGATGGGGTACCGCCACTACTTAAGGTAATGTAGCAACACTTTTTCTTTTATATATCTTCCTTATACCTTAGCTTTCCAATCTCTAATATGTACTCTGGTAATTTCTGCCACATGGATTAACTTTTCTCTACCTGGAGTTCTGGAGTTGCATATTTTTTCTTGGACACTTAGGCTAGTTTCACACTAGCGTTACTGGGCGCAGCGCAGGGCCGCAGCTAAGCTCCGCCCCCGACCATGCCTCCTCTGGTCAGCCCCTCCTCCAATCGCATGACGCTGCATGCGATCAGCATACCCTATACTTAGTGATAGGTATGCTGGTACACTTTCGCCCCCGCATTCGCCCTTTTTGTGCTGCGCCGACGTGCGCCAAAAGCACTGTGTTGCTTTTTTGTGCGCTCGGTGCAGCGCAAAAAGGGCGGATGCTCGGCAGAGAATTTTGGGATGAATTAACAATAAATGTTCCTAATCAGAAGCATCCGTTGTTCATATCTCATATTAAAAACTTACATTTTGCTTCTGTGGCGCCCCTGAGGCTCAGTCGCCACAGAGGTACTGCACCTTCTCCTAAGGTGTGGTGCCCCACCATCCAGGTAAGGTGGGAACTCCTGACCACGCCCCAACACTCGCACCCTACACAATAGAGTAGTTCAGCAAAACCACATTGTGGCTCCTTGCTTAGAGAGAAGCAGAGCACCTTTGGTGGTTCCCTGCTTGGAACACTAAACGTGCTGGGAGGTGGGTGGAGTTGATGATACATAAAAGAGTGGGAAGGTTTAGGATTAGAAGTCAGTCTGAAGGAGAGTGAGATGAAGTCACTTGGAGAGGCGTGAGGGAAGGAGATCCCTGGAAGAGGGATGGAGGAAGGAGTGCTGCAGCAGGCCTGAGTGACCCGGGTCTGCTGGCACGGGAAAGGAAAGAAAGAGAAAGACATTGAACTGGAGGACACGGCACACAAGTGGGCACTACAGACTGTGAGTAAAGCTTTGGAACTACATGCCCTGGTGTCCTCCATTCCTTCCTGCGTCCGCCTGCTTGACACTGCTGCATCCCCTGCGCCGGACACTACACCATCTGTCACTTCACCTATTCTGCCCTGGGACAACAGCCCTGCCTGTGGAGGGCTATAACATCACTGCTGCACCACACCATCTGTCCCAGAGGATCTGTCTGCAGCGTCGGCCTAACATCTCACTTGCCGAACACCACAGGTGGCGTCACGAACTATTCCATTAACTACATTCCACCATAAGCATTATCCCGCCATTACTTGGGCGCCCAGGGCCACGGACCGGGTCACCACTGCTGTGACACACCACCCGCTGATACCGGCCCGGTACCGAGTAACCACGCAGCCCTGGGAGGGCGACCCACTTCAGATGTTCTGATTTTATAACAGAAACGTTAAATTGAAGCAAAATCTGGTGTGAAGGAGCTAAACAATAGTTTTTTCTACAACATGTATTGTCCCAGTGGAAAATTATATATTCCTGTTTAAAAATGCTTCCAAGCTTCAAAAATGTCACATTTTCAAAGTCGTGAAAGGAATAATGGCAGCAGAAACTAGCAAAATGCAGAATTCCATGATAATAAAAGGTTTACATCAGGAAAAACGAGCAAACATGTAATAAGTATTTGTCTGCCAAACAATTTTATTAACATTTTATAACAGAGCATACATAAATGCAATATCGTGAGGCACTCATGACACATGAAAGAAACAAATAAAAAACAACCAGACTATTAATAATAATAATAAGAACTCATGGAAACATTTCCAGCCAGCGAGACCATTTCTTTATAAAGGAAGGAAAACAGCCATTCAGCAACGCCAATTTTTGCTCATATGACTTATTTAAAGTCAGCTTTGCAATGATATCGAGTGAAGTGGGCACTCGAGTGGATTTCCAATAAAACGCAATTTCATTTTTAGTAACCAAAAGTAAATGAATAACCAATTTCCTAACAGAAGGATTCAAACGACTTGCATCCTGTAAGAAGCATTTGTGAAAAAAAGCATACTAACTCAACGGGTCATTAGGTCGGGGTCATATGCAGCGTAAATGTCTAAATCCCATCCACATGCTCATGAAAAAATGCACAGTTAAAAAAAATGACATGCAGTGCAGCAGTGGCATACCTACCATGTAGGCAGGGGACGCCATTGCCCCCCGGGCAGTCAGGGTCCTGCCGCCAAGGGGTGTAATGCACCCATGAACAGCGGGCCCCCTGGATCTATCATGCTCTAGTTGGTGCCTGTCTCCTCCTGGAGCATGGCAAGGATAAACTAATACTCACCGCCTGCTGCTGTGCTGCTTTCCTCACTCTGATTCGATGCAGATTCTGAGACGTGAGCGAGCACATGATTGCATACATCATTCCAGGTCCTGTATCAAAGCAGTGTGTGGCAGCAGGTGGTGAATATTAATTAACCTCCTGCCATGCTCCGGTAAGTGACCGGCACCTACCGGGGCATGGTGTACCCTCTTCCCAGCACTAATTCAGCATTGGAACTTCATTTCAGGCTGTTGGCAGGGGGCATGGCTAAAGGGGCAGGGCAGAGGTTAGGAGACATGTTAATGAATCCTTAAGGTCCATTCACATGCACTAAGTAGTTGCAGCAGACAATCTGCAGCTAATTTATAGCAGAAAATTCTACACTAAAATTGACATCTAGTGATGCGATTTAGATGCGACAACCTTGTCCTCTGGCTGTGATTGACAGTGGCTGGATACCTGCAAATCATGGTTGGTGGACAAGGTTACCACTCTGCTTATGAACATGGCAGACCACTGTATCTCAAAGGCAGGACTTCTACTTTGAAGCTGAGCAGAGAATCAGACTGCAACTAAACAAGTGAGGCATAGTTGGAATCAGTAGGCCTCACCCTACATTACACTATGCTCAAAGTTTCCCTTTAAGGTAAAATAATCACATAGTATTCTATATCAGCACTTTGTAATAGATAATTTTTCACATTTGTGCAACATAAACTTTGCAATAATTCTATATAATGGAAATGTTAAATGCTCACCAGAGTCATGCAGAAGGAACTGCTGCTGGATACCATCAATATTGATCCCCTGGAACTCCTGGGGAATAACAAGTTGATCAAGGGTTTGGGGCAACCTTGGAATATTGCCAAGTTGGCTTGATAATCGTATTGTTCTCTTCAGTGATGCTTTCTTTGGGAGAAGTGCTACATTAGAATGGGCTCCTGAAATGACTTCTGTGAGAATCTGTGGTGGTGTCTCCTGTGTTGTCCTTGCCCTGGTGAGCGCCTCATTGTCAAGTCGGATTGCTTCAGGTCTTGCTGCTTGTGCTGCATGGTTGTGGGAATAAGTTACTTGCAAGTCAACCGTTTTTCACAGACCGAGATGGAATGGACATCTTCAGCCGTTCATTTGGAAAATATGTAAATGTGATTCTCGTAGACCAACTTCTTCTTCCCACGTTTGGATAGAACTGAATTAATACTGGTAGAAAGTGAATTGCTGTTTAAGCTGACTGATGTTTTGTGCTAGTACACCTCTCTCTTTGTAAAGATTTTAGACACTGCTGTATTCTGATGTAAACATGGAATAAGAGCTAGTCTAATGTAACTTGCAGGACACCTGACATGAAAATTGTTACATCTGCAACAAAACTTGCAAAAAAGCAGCTCATTGCTGGGTCAGGTAAAAGTTCACAAAATGTTTTGATTTTAGAGTGGTTTACATTCCCCGCCTAAATCAGGCCTCATTCACACTGCATTTTTTTAATCCGTCTATTTTTTTCATGGTATATTTTTGTAACACAAAAACGTTTTAGAAACGTTTTGGAAAATGTCTTGGTAAAATTGGGGGCAAAATGCTCTGACACTATAATGCAATCAGTTGTGAGGTTTACAGATGGAAACAGTTGGTTTAAAATGTCACAAAAGTGCAGCACTCTGTACCGTACTTTTGTGACATGTGAATTTATGACGGATGGGAATTCATGAACCACAAGGACAAACTGGCAAAACATCCAAACACAAAATTCTGGGGGCAAAACAGGGTACACACATCCGGGGCAAACTACAGGGGGTGAACTGCTGGAGCGAAAAATCCGGGGGTGAACTGCCGGGGGTGAAAAATCTGGGGGCAAAAAATCCCGGGGGCGAACTGCTGGGGGTGAAACATCCAGGGGCGAACTGCTGGGGGCGACCTGCATGAGGCAAAACATCCGGGGGCAAACTGCTGGGGGCAAAAAATCCAGGGGCGAACTGCTGGGGGCGAAACATCCGGGGGCAAACTGCTGGGGAGGAAACATCTGGGGGCGAACTGCTGGGGGGCAAAACATCCGGGGGGCGAACTGCCAGGGGCGAACTGCCGGGGGCGAAATGCTGGGGGCGAAATGTACGGGGGCGAAATGTGCGGGGCAAAATGATGGGGCGAAATGTACTGGGGGCGAACCGCTGGGGGCGAACTGCTGGGGGCGAAACTTCCTATATAGAGTGACCAAGGAGTATGAGCGGGTATTCAGTAAGCACCCTCTAGATTTTGCGAAGGCAAAAGGGGTTCAACATCATATCCCCACTGGAGATCATCCACCCATAAAAGAAAGGTACCGGCCTATACCCCCAACACAATACCAATGTGCTAAAGGTATGTTGAAGGAGATGAAGGAAGCTGGGGTTATCAGAGACAGTTGTAGCCCCTGGGCAGCTCCCATAGTTTTTGTAAAGAAAAAGGATGGTACAATGAGAATGTGTGTTGATTACAGGAAAATTAACAGCATTACACATAAAGATGCCTACCCATTACCCACAATTGAAGAGTCCTTAGCTGCACTTAAAACTGCTAACTATTTTTCCACCTTAGATCTCACTAGTGGGTATTTGCAGCTTCCCATGGCAGAGGCAGACAAGGAGAAAACAGCATTTACCACCCCAATGGGTCTCTGTGAGTTCAACTATATGCCATTCGGGCTCTGCACTGCCCCAGGAACATTTCAACGGCTGACGGAGTGCTGCCTGGGATACATGAACTTTGAGACAGTCCTGTTGTACCTTGATGATGTCATTGTTTTCTCTAAGACTTATGAAGACCATTTGGAACACCTGGCTGAGGTGTTTGAAGCCTTGTCCAACTTTGGCCAGAAGGTGAAGCCTTCCAAATGCCACCTCCTGAAGCCCAAAGTCCAGTACCTCGGTCATGTAGTGAGTGCAGAAGGTGTGGCACCAGATCCTGATAAAGTCACAGTCGTCCGGGACTGGCCGAAGCCCAGCAACCTCCATAAAGTATGCCAATTCCTCGGGTTGGTAGGCTACTACCGAAGGTTCATCAAAGGCTTCACTGAAATAGCCACTCCTATGCAAAATCTTCTGGTAGGGCAGTCCAAGAAAGCCAAACAGAAGAATTCCACATTTGAATGGACTGAGGAGTTGGAGAGGTCCTTCACCCGACTGAAGATGGCTCTCACAGGAGATGAAGTTCTGGCCTACCCAAATTATGACCAGCCCTTTGTGTTGTATACTGATGCCAGCAACGTGGGACTGGGAGCAGTAATGTCACAGGTACAGAATGGCAAAGAAAGAGTGATCTCCTACGCCAGCAGAAAGCTTCGTCCCACTGAAAGGAACCCTGACAACTACAGTTCCTTCAAGCTGGAGTTCCTCGTCATAGTCTGGGCTGTGACTGAAAGATTCAAACAATACCTAGCTTCAGCCAAGTTTACCATCTTCACGGACAACAACCCGTTGACTCACTTGGAAACTACAAAACTAGGTGCACTGGAGCAGCGATGGATGGCTCGGCTGTCTAACTATGAATTTACCATCAAGTACCGAGCAGGGCATAAGAATGCCAATGCTGATGCGCTGTCCAGAATGCCTAATCTGCCAGATGCAGGAGAAGACCCTGAGGCTCTTGAAGAAATAGAGTTACCTCCCTTCCACAGGCCAATTGCGACCCAACGTGCTTAAGGAGTGAGAAACAGGTGGTGTGGCTTGAAAGAGGTCACCCTAAATCCATTGTCCCATCACGATTGGGCAGAAACGCAGGATAGTGACCCCGCAGTCCGCATGGTGAAGGAGCTACTATCACAAGCTGACTCACGCCCAGAGCCGGATGCTCCTGAAGAAACCCAGCAGTTGTGGAAGGAGAGAGGCTGGCTGTTCATTTATGAAGGGAAGCTGAGTCGGAGGAGTATCAATGCCCGCACTCATGAGCTGGTCTGGCAGGTGGTAGTCCCAAAGAGAGAGGCATCAATGGTCTTGGAAGCATACCACAATGGAGCTGGCCACTTCGGATGGAAGAAGTTGGAAGCCTTGCTCCGGGAGAGATTCTACTGGGCTGGTATGAGGAAAGCCACTGAAAAGTGGTGCCGAGAGTGTGGACAATGTAACCTGCGCAGAAAGGATCGAAACAGCCAGAGAGCTCCTCTACAGCCAATAATAACCAAACAACCATTTGAGTTGGTCACCCTAGACCATGTGAAGCTGGTCCCAAGCTGCTCAGGCAACATCTATGCTCTTACCATCGTGGACCACTACTCACGATTCCTGGTAGTTGTGCCTGTCAAAGATCAAACAGCCAGGACAGCAGCCAGAGCCTTTCAACAGCACTTCTGTAGACCACATGGATATCCCGAAAGAGTGCTTACAGATCAAGGTCCAGCTTTTGAGGCAGAAGTGTTCCAGGAATTCTGTAACTTGTACAGTTGTAAGAAGATCAGGACAACCCCGTACCATCCACAGACCAAAGGCATGTGTGAGAAGATGAACCAGGTGGTGATTGATATACTGAAGACCTTGCCTTTGGAAGAGAGAAATCTGTGGCCGGAAAAGTTGCCAGATCTGGTAGACCTCTACAACCACATTCCTGTGAATTCCACCAACTGCACTCCAGCCTACCTAATGAGAGTGAGGCCTGGTAAGCTGCCTATTGATTTGGATATGGGAGTCCTGACACCTGAGGTAACATCACCAGATGCTGACTGGGATACCGAACGACAACAACAGTACCGTAGAGTACAAGAGTGTGTGGAGAAGAGTCTAGCTCAGGCAAGACAAAAACAAGAAAGGCACTACAATCAGCATGCACCTGCAGTCCCCTTGTCACCAGGAGAACAAGTCCTCAAGAGGAAAGGAAGACTGCATAAATTGGATGACCAATGGGAAGCTGAACCCTACACCATTCTACCCTCAAATTTTGACAATACCAAGGTGTGCCTTATTAGTAAAGATGGAGGAGAAACCTCAGCAGCAGTATCAAGGGATCATTTGAAATTATGCCCTGACCAGTTAAGAGAAAGAATGGAAGAACAAAATAACATCCAACCCATAGAAGAAGAAAAGGTCGGCAGTATACTTGGAGAATTCCCTGCCAATTGGACTAAAGTGAATGATGCCATAGTGGTGCCAGTGTTGACATTTCCCCAACCGGTAGTACAAGAAGAAGTGACTCATGAGAACTCTGAAAATCAGGAAGTTCAGGTAGCAGATGCCATACCAGCAGTTTAGCCAGAGAACCCTCGCCCTGCCAGTGGTAAATCTGTCATACCCATGGTGAGACTAAGAGTCCATAGGAGAATGCTACCCAGTTTACCCACACTAGAGTTACGCAGGTCTACCCGTACTACACAAGGTATACCACCCATTTGATTCCGCATATAGTCAAATTAAAGCAATGTAACTGTTCAAAATGTATATATGTAACTGTTTAAGTTTGTGCCTGCAGATAATCTGTAAGAATTTCCTTTTTGAATTTCTCCAGTTTTGTTTTGATGGACATTTTGGCCACTGGACTGTGTGTGCTCACTAACCTTGTATATAGTTCACTATTTGCCCAGGAATGGACCATGGACATTGATGCTTGGACTTATCATCATAGGACTATTTTTGGAGCTTTTGGTTTTTGTAAATTTTTCATTTTTCTTAAATCTTGTAACCTTCATATTGTTTACAAGTTTATATGTCATTCATGTTTTCTTTTAACAGTCCAGGAGTACTGACTTTCACTAGGGGGGATTGTGGCGCCCCCAGGAGTATGGTTGCCACAGTGGCATTGCCTTCGTCCAGGGAGGGTGATGTCAGGCTTAGAGGCAATGAAGGGTCTCTGTAACAGTTAACCATGTCATTCAACACAGTTCCCACTCCAGGACAGCAGAGGGAGCTCTGAACCAGGATTCGGGGAGGAGTTGTCTCTGAGGGCCAGGAAGGGAAATGAGGAGTTAGTGTGAGGAGGGAAACGAGTGTAGACGTGTGGAGAGAAGCTGGAGGTTGAGCTGAGGATAGAGAGCTCCCTCCAAGTGAGAGCGCATGATCTGGAGCCTGGTCTCCACGGTTGTATGGATTCTGAAGGTTCTGCAACAGAGGAATAGGAAGCTGTAAATGCTTTATTCCCAACTAAGACTCAGAGGCACAACAGCGACGGGTGAGCAAAGAGAGATAGAGGGCTACAGCTGTCTGCCATATGAGGTAGTTCTAAGAGAAGATAAAAAGGAGGAACTTCAGTGTAACACAGTACTGGATGTGCCTCAAGCCAGCGCTAGGAAGGAGACTACATAACCCATCTGATAGAGAGATCCCTGAGTTGCTTCCAGGCTAGCCTGCTCCTGTGCTGTCTGTAACCAGGACCTGGACTGCGCTTGCCAAGTAAAGGTAAAGAAACTTCACCCTGTTGTGTCCTTGCCTACTTCCTGCAACATCCTCAGCACTGCTACATCTCTGTGCCAAACACTGCACCCTCTTCCTAAACATTCCGCTACACTGTCCTGGGACCAACAGCCCTACCTGTGGAGGGCTACAACATCATTGCTGCACTACACCATCTGTCCCAGAGGACCTACTTGTAGCGTCGGCTTAACACCTCCCTTGCCGAACACCACAGGTGGTGTCACGAATCACTTATAAACTTTATTCCCAACTCAACCCCTTTTACATGGGTGCCCAGGGCCACAGACCGGGTCACCGCTGCTGTGACAATCCCCTGTGAGAGACCGGCCCGGTACCGAGTACCCCACAGCCCTGGGAGGGCGACCCAAGTATACTCCCTCATTGCTAGTATGTACGTGTCTATGTGTATGTGTGTATCATCTGTATGCAATCCGTGTGCCGTCCGTGTGTACCACCAGTATGACAAGCTCTGGAATAGAATGAAGAATCCAATGAAAGATGTTTAGGCGTTAGATGTGCAAGGATAGAGATAGAATGATAGTTAGATAGATTGATAATAGATGATAGATATATAATAGATAGATAGATAGATAGATAGATAGATAGGAACATAGGGTGCTCAGGCCTCCCCCACCAATACATCCATTAATTGCCAGAATTCCATAGATACAAAAAGGAAAGAAGCATTCCATTAGTATTCCAAGTGATAGTGGATTTTGTTCAGACCCACATGGTGTAGCAATGTTTTGGGTCAACTGAGCCTTTCTCAAGGAAAGCCTTGATAATAAAACCCATAAGTAGTCTAGATTTGTGGCACTTCCTTGGTGTAACCCTTGACTTTGCTCTGTCCTTTAAACCTGACATCCAAGCTCTTTCCACCTCCTGTCGCCTCCAGCTCAAAAATATATCCATAATCTGTCCTTTCTTTAACCCTCAATTTACTAAAATACTTGTGTATGCCCTCATCATCTCCCACCACTGTTGTGAGTTCATTTTCCCCTTCATTACTGAGGCCCGAGGAACTCCCTCTTCTGGTAAAGAAAGGTAGTGAGCCTGATTATCGAACACCTGAGGCTGATGATGATGACTGGCTGAGTGGAGTTACTGACTGGATATAAGGCTGCCGACGCCCTTCTGCCCTGCGGGTGATTTCTCTGTGGGATCCTTGGAGACCAGTCTGAATTCCTGCTCCTCTAAAGCTAAGTTTGCTGCTCGGCCTTTTGCATTGTTGCTTTGACTTTGTTTTGCTTTGTTTTTCTGGATTTCTGCCATTCCCTGCTGGGGTGTGCTGAATTCCTTTAGCTCTGTCTTCTGAAAATACCTGATTGCTGATTTAGTTTTTGAAGCCTAGCTGCTTCAGGGCCTTTTTCATGTCAGCTTGTTGGCTTATGTCTTTGATAGGGTTTTGGCAGATTGCAGACAGCAGCCTTCCTGTCCTTTCCTATCTAGGTAGTTTTGGGCCCCGTCTTTGCTCAGTCTATCTTTCTGTCTGTGTTAGTGTTTTCATCTTGCTTCACCGTCATTATATGTTGGGGGCTGCCTATTGCTTTGGGGTCTGCTCTGGGGCAGTTTAGATTTCCCCTTTCTTTCTTTAGGCCTATTTAATTCTCTGGCTGTGATCGAGGGGTCTAGGGCATCATAGGAACCCCCCACGGCTACTGCTAGTTGTGTTGATAGGTTCAGGGGTCTGCAATCTGATAGTTGCCAACTTCTCTGGTTTTCTGGACTTAGCTTATATTTCTGTTTTTGCCTCCTACGGTGACTCATTCATAACACACCTCGATTACTGCAACATCCTTTTCTCTGGCCTCCCTGCTAACACTCTCGCATCTCTCCATTCCATCCTTAATTCTGCTGCCTGAATAATTAATCTCTCTCCTCGTTACTCCTCCCCTTCTCCCCTCTGCAAATCTCTTCACTGGCTCCCATTCCCTCAGCGTATTCAGTTCAAATTACTAATACTGACCTACAAGGCCATCTATAACCTGTCTCCTCCATATATTTCTGAACTAATCACCCGATATCTTCCCTCACGTAATCTCCGGTCCTCTCAAGACCTCCTTCTCTCCTCTACACTTATTTGCTCCTCACCTAATCGCCTCCAAGACTTCTCCCGAATATCCCCCATCCTCTGGAATTCTGTGCCCCAACACATCTAACTATCAACCATATTCGGATCCTTCAGATGGAACCTGAAAACCCACCTCTTCAAGAAAGGTTTCAGCCTGCAATGACCCGCCGCCTCCTCATCACTACTGAAACTACTGCCTCACCATCACTGGAACTGCTGCAACCCACCAACCTACTGTCTCCTTCCCCACCATCCTGTAGAATGTAAGCCCGCAAGGGCAGGGTCCTCTCCCCTCTGTATCAGGCTGTCATTATTAGTTTGCTTACTGTAAGTGATATCTGTAATTTGTATGTATGTATCCCCTTCTCATGTACAGCACCATAGAATCAATGGTGCTATGTAAATAAATAATAATAATAGTAACTTCCAAAAATATATAAACCAAAAAACAAGATAAAGGAAGCAAATACCATAAAATAACAAAGTTTATTGAAACATATTAGGTTAAAAATTGAGTAGGGACATAAATGCAAAAATAGCCACTTTTAAGGGAGTACACCGAAATAATAACACAAATGCTTAAAGAAAATCACCTTAATTAGCTAAGTACAGTCTATCTTAAATATAAATTTGTAATTAGAATGAATCACTACGTATATAAGGCTATGAAACTTTCACAGACTACAATGGGGCAATATATGGGCAATATCTTTCCCCTCTTCAACTCCTGACCCTGCTGCTCATTCCTCCCTCTGCCAGGGACTTTTGCACTGATGACTCATGCAGGGAAAAGAGATGTCCTGTTCCTACATAAAGCAGAGAAAAGAGAAAAATTATCTGGGTAGAAAGGCAAAGTAAGCAATTGTAAGTACACAGTGCTGTATAATATGATGACTGCAATATATTAAGAGGATAAAAACTTTGGTGGAGGAGGAGGGGAGGAAGAGGAGGAGGAGGAGAAGAAGGAGTAAGGGGAGGAGGAGGAAGAGGGGGAAGATGGCTTCTTTAAATTTGCAAAGAAAAGAAAAAACGCACGACTTGTGTTATTGCATCATTTCTTCTGTGTTCATAAATACCCTTAATACGTCCATAAATAATCAGAAATTGTGACTATTTTCTGGTAATGTTGATAGATGAATCTGTCAGAGCACTTAAAGTTTGATAATTGGTTCGGGTTTCCATTTTCACACAATGTGCAGATGTAGGAGGGAAGACCGTGCTGCTATGGCTGCTGAAGCGTCAGGTCCAGAACTGCTGGGGCTGAACCTCCTGTTCCTGGGGTGAAGGAGATTGCAGCTGTAGAGAGCCAGTAACCAGGGTGAAGGGGGCCTGGCCAGTCAGTGTGAGGTAAAATGGGTTGCGCGGCAACTGAAGTGTTCTTCCCGCCAGAACGCCGATGAGGTGCAGACCGCAACCGCTGTGAGGGGAGCGACAGGCCATGGCGTGAAGAGAAAGGGCGGCATAGTGAGGGACTCACCGAAACTGGCGGTTGCGCAGGGGAGCGTGCGATCGACGGAGCATCGCAGTACGAAAGTCTGGGTGTCGGCTGATATCCAGAGAGACGCACGCCGTTAAAGCATTGCAGCGCAGCCCTTCAGTTCACGGCGACTGCTCAATGAGTCCCGCATCAAGAGGAATCTTGTGGAGAGCTCTACTCTCTTACTCCACAGATATATGGATTAGGGGCTCAGCGGGCAAAACAGGAGACTGCCCACTGCGCCAGAAGAAGGACCATGTGCTAGGCGAGGACGCTAGCAGACATTACACCGAACACCACCGGCATTCTGCTACCCACAGGGCCTTCAGAGAGTGACAGGCTGCGGAGTCACGATAAGTGAAACTGTTTACCAGAGACTGTTTGGTTAACAAAGTTATATTTAGTTTTACCTTTGTAGTGTTTGTTCACCCTGCTATCTCCCTGTGAGGAGTTTTCAAACTGTTAAATAATTAAATATAGTTGATCCCTGATCTGCAGCATTTGTGTTACTGCATCCCAGTACCTGCTTATTACATTTGGCATAGTTGGCAGGATGCAGTCTGGAGATACAGATGCTGCAGACCAGTCCACTATGGGTACCCCCAGGTGCAGTTTGCCATTGGGGCAATGCTCAGTAATCTCCCGAAGTTTACGGGAGATAACATGATGCTTTGGGACTGGACTTAATGAGTCAGGAGTATGCCGCAAATGCACCCCATGGCCCCTGCGTTACAGGTGGAGATAGTGTTAATGGCACTAGACATAGAGGCCCTTCACATGAGCGGGATACGTTTGAAAAAGTGGTCCAGGTTATGGAGGAGATGCACGGGGACCCCACTAATGTTGGAGAGTTGTGCATGCATTTATTTAGTCGTGTCCAGCGAGAAGAGGAGACGGTGATGCAATATATCAACGTGTTTCAGGAGGTACATTCGCACATTACAAATAGGGAAGATGTGGGTATCAGGTTTGCGGCCCTTGAGGAATGCAGTTTGAGACCTCTGAATTAGAGGATGTACTGGAACGCTATAAGGAAGTTTTTGCTCGCTATGAAGATGACTTTGGTTGCACTCAGACCGTTGCTCATGAAATTCCTACCGAGAGTACCGCACCAATCAGAGAAAGATTTTGCCAAAAACCCCCCCCAGATGTAAAAAGAGGTAAAGGAGATGCTGGCTCATATGCTGATAAGTGGAGTAATACAAGAGAGTCAAAGTCCGTGCGCGGCCCCCATTTTGCTAGTGGAACGCCCCCCAGGGCCGGGGGAACTTGGTACCGGGCCTTTCAGGTTCTTTTAAGGGGGAAAGTGTGTAATGGTGGTGATGGTGACCCGGTCCGTGGCCCTGGGTGTCCAATGTAAATGATGGAAGTTCAGAGGAAGGGGAAGAAGGTAGGAAAATGAATTAGGAAAAGGGGAATCATGACGCCACCAGTGGCACTCGGCTAGGATAGCCGACACTGCGATGCAGACCCTCTGGGATGATGATTTAGCAGCTAAGATGGTGAAGCTCTCCACGGGTAGAGCTGTGTCCCAGTGCAGTTGAGCCGGTGACGGTGGTGGTGTTTGCTTTGCAGTGTGAGGCAGGCAGTTGTAAAATAACTCAAAGACACGGTTGGGTGCAGTTTCTGTTTTTTTTACTCACGAGTTTCGTGTACACATTGGTCCACTTAGTGCTGCGTCCTCTGAGGGAGGGGTCCGCAAACTCCCAGGCAGATTGGGTACACCTTTCAGGACTCCTCCTCATGTCTCTCTCAAGGCCGTGTCTCTGCGCTGAATTCTCCTTACTTTCCCTGCCCTGCGCCTTCACAAGTAGTGCTCCCAGCTGGCAGCCACGGATCTCCTCAGGCAATGTGGGTCAGTCCCCGAGGTCCGTTACTCATACCGCTGCCTTTTGGAGGGTGCTTGTGGCAGTGGCTGAGGCACTTAAAGTTACCTCAGCCTCTGTAGTCCTCCACTAGCTTCAGGGGCCGGCTCCCTCGTTCTGGCCTGGTCCTTTCCTTCCAGGATGCGGGCCCCGCGGGTGGCCAGTCGCACTACCTGTGCCCCTAGGACCCCTTCTTCCCAGTCCAGGAGCATGGACAAGATGTTTCTCTCACTTCCACCCACAGTCCTCTACAGCAATTTGTCTCTCTCGCTGGTCCTGTTCACCGACTGACTAGTTTCTGGAAGGATCTCTTTACCTCAGAACTAGCTCCTCCCACCAACTGTCACTTTTCTCACTCTGATTGGATGCCTAACTATCACTCCACTACCTAAGCTCCTCCCACTCTACCTACCTTCTACACTAACTCCCCACACCCTTTCCTAGCCAGTCTGGGATGAAGCCATCCTCCAGAAGGGTGCGCCCAGGTGCCCTGACTAGCTAATGTGTGTGTTGAGTACAGTGTTAGGAGTCCTGGGTGGTGATCCCTCCTTACCTGAGGGTGGGATACCACACCTCTGGATGAGGTGCAGTACCTCTGTGGCGACCGGACCCTCAAGGGTGCCACACTAGTCCAAAAGAAAGACGGGACGCTGCTGTTCTGTGTCGATTATAGGCGGTTGAATGCCTGCACTGTGCGGGACTCTTGTCCTTTACCTCGAATTGAGGAGTCCCTCTCTGCCCTGGGACGGGCAAAGTATTTTTCCACCCTTGATCTGGCCAGCGGGCTCTGGCAGGTGCCAATGGCAGAACAGGACTGTCCGAAAACAGCATTTGTAGTGCCCATGGGACTGTTCGAGTTCAATCGCATGAACTTTGGTCTGACCAAAGTCAACGCCAGTGACGTTCCAGCTTTTAATGGAGCGATGTTTGGGAGATTTGAATTTTGAGGCTACCATTATCTACCTTGATTACACCATCTACACGCCCACCTATGAGGAGCACTTTCAGTGGCTAGAACAAGGGTTGAGCCGGTTATAGGATCGTGGCCTGAAGGTGAAGCCACAGAAATGTCATCTTTTCCGTAAGCAAATTGAGTATTTGGGGCATATTGTGTCGCGTGAAGGAGTAAGACCTGGATGAGAGAAAGTGGTGGCAGTGCAAGAATGGCCCACTCCTAAGATAATGAAAGATGTATGGGCTTTTCTAGGGCTTACTGGCTACTATCGGTGATTTGTGAAAAACTTCACCCATATAGCGAACCCCTTGCTGGATCTGCTGAAGGGAGTGTCGGCCGGCTCGAAGAACTGGAATATCCAGTGGGGAGACCTGCAAGAGGAAGCCTTTCGAGCCTTGAAAATGGCCCTCACTGAGGCCCTCATAGTTGCTTATGCTGATTTTTCACAGCCATTCATCCTTCACACTGACTGGAGTCTACATGGCCTGGATGCAGTCCTGTCGCAGGTACAAAGAGAAAAAGAACAAGTTTTAACCTATGCGAGCTGGTCCCTGCATGATTCAGAGCGAAATCCATACAATTATAGTGAGAAGTTCGTGGAAGACTTATTTGGATTGGAGGTTCTGGTGAGGATGGACAACAACAACCCCTTAGCCCACCTTGAGAATACAAACCAAGGGGCCCTGGAGCAACGATGGGTGGTCCACACGGCAAAGATTGTCTACCGGGCCAAGGCCGAGAATACTCATGCCGACACACTCTTCAGAGTGACACATGAATGTCCTGGCCATGACCGAGATGAGGAGCTTGAGGCAGAAGAAATTCCTGGATTCCGAAACCTGTCTACCTCGTTGGTGGCGATGCAGGGACAGATCGAGGAGGAGTCTGAAGATCAGGTCCTAGGGTGGTCCTGAGATGACTGGACCCAACTCCAACAAATGGACAGACTGCCCAGCTGCGACAGTGGGTGGAATTGAAACAACTTCCTCGTCCGAGGGAGAATGAATGCCCTGTCCTCAGGCACCGGGGATTCTGGAACAATGAGAAAGACTCTGCTTGAGAGATGGATTGTTGTATCGGAAAGCACAGCTGTTGCAAGAAGAGGGAGTCACTTGGCAAGTAGTACTCCTAGAGAAATTGATTAAGATTGTCGCTACTGAGGCTCATGAGCAGGGGGATCACTTTGGTGCAGAGAAAACATTCTGGTGGCTGCAGAAATTGGTGTTTTCATCCACAACTGAGGAATGCGGTGGTAGATGAGTGTCAACAATGCAGAAGCTGTGAGCTGGATAAACCCCTAGAACAGTGAGCCCCAACACAGACCATTGTGATCTTCGCCCCTTCGGAAGTATTGATGATTGACTGTAGGACCAGCGCATCTTGGCTACGAACATTGTCTGCTTATGACTGACCACGTCACCAAGTTTACTGTGGTAACTCCAACTAGAGATCATACCGTCGAGTCAGCTGCACAGGCTATCAGTCGAGATTTCATCCGTGTGTAAGGCTGCCTGAAAAGGATACACTTTGTTCAAGGCGCCTGCTTCCAAGGACGGGTTATGGAAGAACTGCACCGTTTGTACCGGATTGGGAAGTCCAGAACTACTCCCTACCACCCTCAAGGGAATGGGGCCTGTGAACATTTCAATCAAACATTAATCCAGATGTTATGTACTTTGGAAGAAGACCGGAAGACACGGTGGCCTGAGCTTGTGGCATAGTTGGTGTGGGTGTACAGCAACCGAGTGCACCACACGACCGGGTTCACGCGATACACCTTGTTGTTTGGGCAAAAAGGACAAAAGATTACAGAGCTGGAACTGGACCCAGAGGAGGACTTCTCGTTGATGGGGTTGTCCACTTGGTTTAAGGAACATTGGCACCGATTGCAGATTCTCCGTCGACTGGTGCAGACAAAGTTTCAGGAACTTAGGCTGGTTTCACACTTACGCTTTTTTGCGCAAAAAAACGCATGCTTTTTTTCCTATTCTTAACATGGGTGCGCATACACATGCATTTGTGCGCACTTGAATGCGCATGCATTTTTTTTTTAGTGTGCGCTCGGGCGCACAAAATGCACTCTGTTGCATTCTTTGAGCGTCCAACTTGTCCCAAAAAAACGCATGCGCACGTAATGCGTTTTTTTTCACCCAACCACCCATTAAAGTCTATGGGTGCACTGACATGCGCATGGTAATGCGTACATCAGTGCAAAAAAAGCATGCATTTTTATAAAAAAAAACACGCATAAACCAGCAAAAAAAGCACAAAAACGCATGATGCATTTTTTTGTGCGCTTGCACTGCACACGGTGCGCAGCACAAAAAAACGCAAGTGTGAAAGTAGCCTAAAGCACCATGAGGCACTACCTATTCATTGGACAGCTCTGAGACCCAGATACCGAGTCTTGGTCTGGAATAAGCGGCCCCGGGGAAAATTGGAAAACTGGTGGGAGCGGACTCCACACCGAGTGATTCAACGGGTTGGTCCCAATGGTCCGGTGTACGATGTTCAGCCTGAACAGGAGGGGGAACCCCCCCTTAGAGTAGTCTATTGTAGCATGTTATGGCCCTGCTTGTCCAAGGAACCCAAAAGTAGGGAAGAGTTGAAAAAAAAACAGGGAAGTGCTCCCAGCTCCGGTCCCTGACTTCGATGAAGAAGAGGAAATATTAGCTCCGTGCCCAAGCCTCAATGATGTGCCACCTAGTCTCCATGGGGAGATGAACATGCTGGAAATTGCTAAAGCAGCAGTCCCTCCGGGTCAGAGCATCCCTTTACCGCCCACAAGTCAGCCCAAACTACGCCAATCAGAACGAACCACGGCTGGAGTGCCTCCCACCCACTACGAGCAAGATCAGTTTATCTAGCACAGAACTATCAAAGAAGGTGAGAAGTGTGAATGACTTGTGAAGGAACTCTCGGATATAGAGTCGAGAGCTAAAGGAAAGCGGGGATGTAGAAGGGAGGACCGGGCTGCTACGGCTGCTGAAGTATTGGGTCCAGAACTGCAGGGGCCAAACCTCTTGTTACTGGGGGGACGAAATTGCAGCTGGAGCGAGCCAGTAATCAGGGTGAAGGGGGTGTGGCCAGCCACTGTGAGGTAAAATGAGTTGCGTGGAAACTGAAGAGTTCTTCCCACCAGAACACTGATGAAGTGCAGACCACAACCGCTGTGAGGGGAGCGACAGGCCGAGGCATGAAGAGAAAGGGCGGCATAGTGAGGGACTCACCGAAACTGGCGGGTGTGCCGGAAGCGTGCGATCGACAGAGCATCGCAGTACGAACGTCCGGGTGTCGGTTGATATCTACAAGGGCGCACGCCAGGAAAAGTATTGCAGCGCAGCGCAGCCCTTCAGGTCACGGCGGCTGCTCATTTGCAGTTCTGCTACAGTTCCGCAGGTCCATATCTGCTGCAGAACTGCAGCCGAGTCCGCACCGTGTGCACATACCCTTACACAGAGACAGCATGTGTACAGTAATTACAGTATTCACAGTATTTACAAACAACCCCCCAACCCCAAAAATGGAGGGTGGGGGGTAAAGGGTCAGTTTTATGAATATAATAGTAAACTGTTAAAAACAATTCATCCATACATTAATTGATACAATGATTACATAGAGATTAAAAGATGGCAAGATAAATAATGTTATCCTAATGAGAAACACAATTCATATTTACAGAACAGACAGAAGTGATTCTTTTTTCGGTTGCCATGGTATTCCATAGCAGTTGGTGCAATGCACGTATCGATGGAAGCTTGTGAGCTTCGGTAATGTTAGTGCTGCAGCTCTTAGGACTTGGTTACCGTATATCCAGAGGGAACGCAGAGACTGACGATCAAGCTAAATCATTTATGTATTGTTATAAATTCATTACTGGTGGCCTTGGTAAGGTTAGCGTCCCCATAGTGCTGGATCCAGAGGAAATGCAGCTTTGTTATATAGTTCAAGCAAACCAGTGTGGAGCTACCAACAGCCATAGAGATTAGGACTGCCAACCATCCAGAAACTCCAGGACATTCTGTAAAAATAAGGCACTTTTTTGCCCTGTCCATAAAAATATTTCAAGGTGTCAATGATTTTTTTTTAAGCTGAAGAAACCTCTACAGATTATTTTGACTGTAATTATTATTATTTTACAGTTCACAATGAATGTGGCTGATGTTTCATATCAGAATTATGGGCTGTAGACAGGTATCACTTATAATCATAATGTTTTATTATGGTTTTCCAATTGTCTGTGTGTGATTTTTTTGATAAGCTGTCCATAAAAAAATAAAAAGTTAAGTTGGCATCCCTGGTAGAGATGTCAATCAATGTCACTGCGTGATCAGTGCGAACCACTCCAAACAAAATAGGGAGACCAAGAAAGAAGTTAAATAGGTTGTCCACACACTTTTTTTTATTGATGACCCATCCTTAGGATTGGTTATTAATGTCTGATTGGGTCCGACACCTGACATACCTCACCAATCAGCTGTTATTGGTGGTGGTGGCGATTGCGGCAGCCACTGGTCAGAAGTGCCCACTTGTGAAGCTTGCCACCTTCTGGTAATGGTCACCACAGGCTACTACACATCTGCTTCCTTTTGATTTAAATGTAGGTGGCTGTGCAGTACCAAGCATTGGCCACTACCAGGAGCAGCTCGGCAAGTGAATATGTCTGGCCGGCGGCCACTGACACCGAGAATAGATGGAGAACCTCTTTAATGTCACCCTAACTGGAAGTTATGACCAGTAACCCCAACAGTTCAAAACACAAAACTTATAAAGGAGACATTCTCTGCCATTGTCAGTCGTGGCACTGTTTCCACCAGACCAAGTCACAGAGGACCATTTTTCATAGCCAGAATGAAAAATACAAAGTTGGCCAGAACAGCACAGTGGGTGATCGGGAGCTTTTTTTCAAACAGAAAAACGAAACAATGCTTTAGTGGAAAGGAAACAAAAAAAATAAAAAAGGAATCAATTTCGCAGGCAGGATTGATTATACAGTATTATTTACATTTTCAATTTATCTAAACATATTTTCAAAGCCTCAGATCACTCTCCCCCTACAGAACGAAAAATGTGATGGATTTAACCTACTGTATTTTAGACCTCCAGCATTTCAACAGAAAACTTCCAAAAATAAGACATTTCCAATTAAAGGGAACCTGTCGCGCGTATAATCTGTGGGCATAATGGTATAGAGAAGGAGATACTGAACAGAATGATATATAGGTACTAGATTATGGCCCGATGCTATCGCATCGGGAGGATGCGATAGCATCACACCTCTTGCCATGTTATCCCTCAAAACACACACTCCTCTCACCTTTCACCATCTCCACTCACTCTTTCACTCCACATACGACCCCTTCTCTCACTCCGTCTCTCATACTCACGCCGTCATCGCCTCTGCTCCACGATCCCCGACATCTTCTTCCGCCGGCGCCATCCTGGATCCAGACGTTGTCCACGCCGGCGACATGTTCTTGCGGCGACGCCATCTTGAGTATCGTGAAATCCCGCGATAGTCAAGATGGCGTCGCCGGAAGAACATGTCACCGGCGCGGACGACGTCGGGATCCAAAATGGCGTCGGCGAAATTGTCGCGAGTTTTCGCCGACGCCATTTTGGATCCCGACGTCGTCCACGCCGGCGACATGTTCTTGCGGCGACGCCATCTTGAGTATCGCGGGATTTCGCCGATCCAAAATAGCGTCGCCGCAGGAACATGTTGCCGGCGTGGATGCCGTCGGGATCCAAAATGGCGTCGGCGAAATCTTGCGAGATTTCGCCGACGCCATTTTGGATCCCGACGTCCTCAACGCCGGCGACATGTTCTTGCGGCGACGCCATCTTGACTATCGCGGGATTTCGCGGATCCAAAATGGCGTCGCCGCAAGAACATGTCGCCGGCGTGGAGGACGTCTGGATCCAGGATGGCGCCGGCGGAAGAAGATGTCGGGGATCGTGGATCAGTGGCGATGACAGCGTGAGTATGAGAGACGGAGTGAGAGAAAGGGTCGTATGTGGCGTGAAAGAGTGAGTGGAGATGGTGAAAGGTGAGAGGAGTGTGTGTGTTGAGGGTTAACATGGAAAGAGGTGTGCGGTGACGTCACCGGTTACAACTGGACGGAAGTTGTTACAACCGGAAGTTGCTTAGGGCATTTATTATTATAGATTCTGGAAAATAATCAATATAACTTGTATAAGTCAACTGGGCTGTCTTACTAGCGATTGAGGTGCTATCTGTACAATACATGCACTCATACAGGGAAAACTGCCAACCACCGAATAGGACCTCTGGATTCATATATACAAACATCAGGGATTACAATTATCAAAATGCAAGTTATCCTGAAACTTTTCCCACCAAAATGTCCATCAATCCGATCATCTCTTCCTGCAGATCAGAGACGTTATAAGGGTTAAAAATTAACCAGCCATTTCTAATTTTTACAACAAAATTTGCAAAAAAAATTTTTTCAGGGACCACATCACACTTGAAATGACTTTGAGGACCCTATATGACAGAAAATACCTAAAAACTGCACCCCTCAAAGTACTCAAAACTACATTCAAGAAGTTTATTAACCCTTCAGGTGCTTCGCAGGAATTTTTTGAATGCGGAAGGAAAAAATAAACTTTTACTTTTCTTTCACAAAAAATTTCCTTTAGACCTAATTTTTTGTACTTTTGCAAAGTTAACAGGAGAAAATGGACCATACGTTTTGTTGTGCAATTTTTCCTGTGCATGCCGATACCCTATATGTGGGGGAAATCTACTGTTAGGCATACGGCAGGGCTCGGAAGGGAAGGAGCGCCATCTGACTTTTTGAATGCAAAATTGATGGAATAATTAGCGGGCGCCATGTCGCGTTTGGAGAGCTCCTAATGTGCCTAAATAGTGGAAACCCCCCACAATTGACATCATTTTGGAAACTAGACCCCTGTGGGACCTTATCTAGATGTGTATTGAGCACCTTGAACCCCCATGTGCTTCACAGAAGTTTATAAGGTTAAGCCGTGAAAATAAAAAAAATCTCATTTTTTCCCACAAAAATCTTTTTTAGCTACAAATTTTGTATTTTAACAAGGGCAAAAGGAGAAAATGGACCACAAGGTTTATTGTGCAATTTCTCCTGAGTTTACCGACACTCCATGTGTGGTCGAAAACTACTTCTGAGGCATAGTGCAAAGCTCAGAAGGGAAATAGCGCCATATTACAGAGCAGATTTAGCTGCACTTGTTGAGGGTGCCATGTTACATTGGCAGAGCCCCTGAGGTGCCAGAACAGCAGAACCCCCATAAGCGACCCCATTTTACCAATTAAACCTCTCAATGGCGGTGCAGTGATTATATTGACACCACGTGTGTGTCACAAACTTTTCTACCATTGGGCAGTGAAGAAAAAATAATTTACATTTTACCACCAAGATTGTGTGCTAGCCCCAAGTTTTACATTTTCACACTGGGAAATGGGCAAAAATGGCACCGGAATTTGTCCCATAATTCCTGCTGAATGTAGAAATACCCCATATGTGGCAGTACAGTACTACTTTGCCATACAGAGTGATTAGGGAGGGACAGAGCGCTATTTGCCTCCTGGAGCAAAGATTTTCCTAGACTAGTTTGCGGATTCAATATAAAGAGCCCCTAAGTGCTAGAAAAGCAGAATCCACCTCAAGAGACCCAATTTTGGAAATTATAACCCTTTGGTAATTTATCTACAGATCTAGTGATGATTTTGACTCCATGGGTGTTTTCCAGAAACAGGCAGCAGTGGATGTTACTGAGTGAAAATTGCAAACTGCCATTGTAATGACCAGTACGCTGTAGGGACCAATACATTATGCCCAGCCTGTGTGTCATGATCCAGACAAGGTTTTTCCTGTCTCTCCTTTTCACAGTCTGGTCATGTCAGGAGTTAACTTTTCTCTGCCTCATTCTGGTTTCAGGTCTGCTATTTCTCTGCGCTGCATCCTATAGGCAGTGTCAGTTATCTTTCCTGTCTATGGCATGTGTAGCTGACTCTGGAGAACCCCAGGTTTGTCCTGCTGGGTTTAGCTGACTTTGCTTGTGTCTGTGTTCTCCATCCCTGCCCGTCCCAGCTCTGTGTGTCCTTCTGTGTTTGGATTCACCAGTACTCGACTCGGCTTTGGCTCTGAACTGATTCTCTGTCTTCCGTCTGATACCTCTTCTACTGACCAGCACTGACCTCTGACTGCGCTCCTCTGACTCTGCATTTGTCATTCCCCTTTGTACTTTGCTACTCTCTTGTATCGACCCGGCTTGCTGACTATTCTGCTGCCACCTGGTGGTAGCCTCGCTGCAGTTCTATAGTTCTGCTCTGTGTAGGACTTCTGTTCATTCTCCACTCTGCTGCCATCTAGTGGAGTTTTCACTACTCGGCAGCTACCTGCAGTGCTGCGCGTGACATTATAACTGACCATAGACAGTTTTTTTTTCCTTTTTCTATTTGCTATAGATCCACTTTGTACCCTTGCGGAACATATGTCAAATTTGACTCAAATGATGCAGGACTTGTCTGTGGAACATAGAACTCAGGCTACTTCTCATAATCAACTCCAGAGGGAACTTATTGAGACGGTTAAGTCTGTTCAGGGTTCTATGACACAATTAGCCTGTACGATGTCTCTTTACACTCTCCTGAACCTACGGTCAGGCTCCCTGATATTTTCTGCCGGAAAAAGAGAAGTTCTGTACATTCAGAGAGAGTCGTAATCTGCTTTTTTCCCTTAATAATAATAATAATCTTTATTTATATAGTGCCAACATATTCCGCAGTGCTTTACAGTTTAACAGTTTCAAAACACAAGTCATAAGTAACAACGTTAACAATACAATAATTAAAGCAAAATAAGACGACCCTGGTCGTGAGAGCTTACAATCTACAATGAGGTGGGGGAGATACAAAGTATAGGTGTGTATTTACAATGGTGTATTTACAATGATGGTCCAGCCATCTTGAGGGAGTGAGGGATGGATGGAGATAGTGAATGGGATACTCATGCACACTTACACATAGAATGATTTTGATTAGTGAATGTGATAGGCCGCTCTGAACAAATGTGTTTTGAGGGAGCGCCTAAAACTGTGCAAATTGTGGATAGTCCTAATTTCTTGGGGTAGAGCATTCCAGAGGATTGACGCAGCGTGGGAGAAGTCTTGAAGTCGGGAGTGGGAGGTACGGATTAGTGCAGAGGTTCCCTTAGACACAGATCTTCAGGAGATGAGAATCAATGGGTGGGGATAATCATTTCCTTACTCCGGCAGGGTCCTCAAAATTGGTCTTTTTCTTTACCTATGACTGCCCCTCAACGTATGTCTGTGGATAAGTTCTTTGAGGCTTTAGGACTGATTTACGACAAACCAGACTGGGTCAGGGTGGCAGAGGACACGATCATGGGTCTCTCCCAGGGTAAACACACTGCTGAATGGTATTGTTCGGAGTTTAGACGGTGGTCCACCAAAGTGTCTTGGGATGACTCTGCGTTAATATGTCGGTTCAGGAGAGGATTCTCAGATCATCTCTGGCTCTCCATCCGCCACCCAGCTCCTTGGAGGAGGCCATGAGTCAGGCCATTCGTATGGATCGGAGGTTGTGGTAGAGAGGAGTAATCCAGTGAGAGGATCCTATAAATCTTGTTAAATCCAAAGTGATGCTCTATATGGAACCCATGGAGGTTGGGGCCACTAACCTCAAGGACAAGGGGAGGAAGCAACGACATGAAGGGAAGTTATATTTTTACTGTGGAAGTCCGGGACATTGGAAAAAGGTCTGCTCCTCTTGTCCACTGACTAACAAGTGACCGAGTCTGAGTGATTGTTGAGCAGGGCACCCAGACTCTCAGGTACCTTTTTTTTAATTCCAAAGAATTTTGTTAGAGGTGGAACTTTGTTGTGGAGTTTGCTTCACATCCACTTCAGCTTTTGTGGACAGTGGGTCATCCATGAAGTTCATTGACTCAAGTCTGGTATCCAGGAGTAAGATAGGGACAGTTAGGCTTGAGACTCCAATCCATATCATTGCCATTGATAAGACACCGCTGGCAAAAAATGTTGTTAAATTTGTCTCTGAAGATTTTCTTCCTCAAGGTGGGTTCCAGCAGTACTGGTGTTTGGATTCTCCTGGTTGCAATTGCATAATCCTGTTATTGACTGGGAATCTTGGGATATTGTGAAATGGGGTCCTAATTGTTCCAATAGTTGTCTTTCGACTGTTCTTATGGCGTCCTTTAATCTGGAGGGTATTCCAGAGTACATGAAAGATTTTGAGGATGTGTTTTCTGAAAAAGAGGCTGAGGTATTGCCACCCCATCGCACCTATGATTGTACTGTTAATCATATTCCAGGTGCTAAATTGCCCAAGGCCTGTTTGTACAATCTTTCTGGCCTGGAACGTACTGCTATGAAAAATTATATCTCTGAAAGTTTACGCAATGGTCACATCCGTCCCTCTGTCTCTCCGGTGGCCGCTGGATTCTTTTTTGTTAAAAAAAGGATGGTGGTTTATGCTCTTGCCTCGATTTTCGGAAACCAAATAAAATTACGTTGAGAAATACCTACCCCCTCCCGATTATCCCTGATCTGTACAACCCATTATCTGGGGCTAAAGGGCCTTTTACACATAGCGTCACCAATTTTGTGACGCAACAGCGATATCGCTAGTGATCTCGCTACATATGACTCTTACCTCCGACCGCCCCCCCCACTGGATATCGCTGATCGTGCGAGAACATCCTGGGCCATTTTCTTCTCGCTGAAGTCCCGCTGGCGCCAACGAGCGATGCATGAACGCAGGCGGAAGGCGTCATCATTGCTGCCGTCTGACAGATAAGTAACGACCGCCGATCATCACTGCGTCGCTGGTGAGATCTGCCTGTTTAGCAGCTCACTAGCGACCATTTAGCGATGCATCATCGATCCTGACCGGGTCGTATCGTTGTCGGGATCGCTGGTGCATCACTAAATGTAACGAGACCTTAAGTGTTTTTCCAAGTTTGACCTCAGGGAAGCGTATAACCTTATCAGTATTCAGTAGGGGGAAGTGTGGAAAGTGGCATTTCTCACCTCTGAAGGTTTGTTTGAAAATTTGGTCATGCCCTTTGGTCTTACAAATGCACCAGCAGTTTTTTAGAATTTCATTAATAATGTATTTTCTGACTTCATTAGGCGATTTATGGTGGTATATTTAGATGACATTCTTGTATTTTTATCTGACAAAGAATCTCACTCTCTATTCGCTAAACCTGAGAAGTGCTCATTTTTTGTCCAAGAGCTGTCCTTTCTGGGGTTCATCCTTGGTTTCGTATGGACCCTAGAAAGGTACAGGCCATTGTTGATTGAGTGCAACCCAGAGACCTTAAAGGTCTTCAGCATTTTTTGAGTTTTGCCAAGTACTTTTGCAAATTTATTAAGGGGTTTTCTCAGGTGGTCAAGCCTCTCACTGATCTCATTCGTAAGGGGCCTGATCTTAAAAACTGGTTGGCCCCGGCAATGGTAGCCTTTTGTACATTGAAAAAATGTTTCATGTTTGCTACTGTATTGGTCCAGCCCGATCCGTCTGAACTATTCATTGTTGAGGTGGACACATCGGAGGTGGGAGTGGGGGTGGTGCTGTCTCAGGGACTCGTCACTTTGACTAACTTAAGACCTTGTGCCTTTTTCTCCAAGAAATTTTCTCCTGCTGAGAGAAACTAAAAAGTCGGGAATCGGGAATTATTAGCCATAAAATTGGCTTTTGAAGAATGGAGGCACTTTTTGGAGGGGGTTGTTCATTGGATCACGATGATTACGGACCACAAGAACTTGTCCTACATTGAGTCTGCCAAACGTTTAACTCCTAGACAGGCGAGGTGGTCGCTTTTTTTCACGCTTTCATTTTTCCATCACCTTTCGACCTGGTTCCAAAATGTCAAGGCCGATGCCTTATCTAGCAGCTTGGATCCGATGTCACCTCCCGAACCTCCTTCCTCCATTGTTCAGCGTGGGGTGGTCGTTGCAGGGGTGTCTTCCGAATTGGAGCCGGAAATTCATAAGGCTCAATCCCTTGATGCTCCGTCTTTGCCTGATAACAAGTTCTTCGTCCCTGTTCAGTATCGTTTGCGGGTGCTCCGGGAGTTCCACCATTGTGCTCTCAGTGGGCACCCTGGAATCTCGGCCACCTGGAGAGCTATTGCTAGACTCTTTTGGTGGTCCTCCATGTCTTCTGACATCGCCGTGTTTGTGCCCGTGCTAAAAGCTCCCATAACTGGCCGGCCGGAGAATTGGTGCCATTGCCAATTCTGGATAGACCTTGGACTCATTTGTCCAAAGATTTCATCACTGATCTCCCTCCTTTCAATGGCAAAACTGTGGTCTGGGTAGTGGTTGACAGATTTAGCAAACAGATGCATTTTGTACCTTTGGCAGGACTACCTAAAGCAGAAATACTATCTAAATTGTTTATTGCGCACATTATGCGGTTGCATGGCGTGAGATTCTGGATTTGGTGTCTATTAGAGGGGTGCAGTTTGTGTCCAAATTTTGGAGGGCCTTTTTTGTAAAAGATTGGGTATTAGCTTGACTTTCTCCTCGGCCTACCATCCCAAAACCAACAGTCAGACGGAGGGGACTAATCAGTCACTGGAACAGATTTTGTGGTGTCTTGCCACGTCTCAGCAGGACGATTGGTGTTCCTTGTTGCCCATGACTGAGATTGCATTCAACAGGATGCCGTTCGGCCTGGTCAATGCCCCCGATTGATGGAGAGTTGCCTAGGCGATTTGAACTTTGAGGCCACGCTCATCTACCTGGATGACATCATCATATACGCTGCCTCATTTTAAGATCATCTGCGGAGACTAGAGCAAGTGTTGAGCTGTTTATAGAAGTATGGGCTAAAGGTTAAACTCCAAAAATGTCACTTGCTCCAGACTCGGATTGAGTACCTAGGTCATGTTATTTCCGCTGAGGGAGTGAAGCCATCACAGGAGAAGATTGCAGTAATCAGAGACTGACCCTGGAGAACGTAAAGGATATCAGGGTGTTCCTGGGATTGACAGGGTACTACTGTCGCTTCGTGAAGAACTTTGCCCGGGTGGTGCAATCGTTACTCGAACCCTTAAAAGGGGTACACCCAAATGCCAAGGGTCGATCCATCCGGAGAGGCAAGAGAAGGTGTTTTGTGACTTAAAGAAGGCGCTGACTGAAGCTCCGGTACTGGCTTATAAAGACTTCTCTATACCGTTCATTCTCCACACTGATGGCAGCTTGCACGGACTTGGGGCTGTGTTGTTGCAGGTGCAGGATGGGAGAGAAATTTTGATCGCCTACGCTAGCCGGTTCATTCACAATTCCAAACGCAACCCATATAACTACAGCTCCTTCAAGCTGGAGTTGCTGACGTTGGTGTGGACCATGACGGAGAGATTTGCAGAATACCTGTCCGGCTCGGAGGTGCTGGTGCACACCGATAACAACCGGTTAGCGCATCAAGTTATGCGCCTTGAAACAATGCTGGGTGGCCCGGATGATGAAGTTCCGATACAGAATCGCTTATAAAAGGGGGGCAGAGAACACCCATGCTAACGCCCTATCCAGAGCAAGACATGCACCACCAGGAAAGAGTAAAGATGAGATGCTGGAGGAAGTGGTGGCTCCCCGGTTCTGAAAGACCGCTGGGACGGTGGCGGCTATGCTGGACCAAATACAGACCCCCGGTCACGAAAGAGTGTTGGGAAGATCTTGGGATGAGTGGGTCCGGTTGCAGCAGGAAGATCATGAACTTGCTCTGTTCAGACAATGGGTGACACTGAAGAAATTGCCTAGTCAGGAATAGCGGTGTGCTCTGACTCCAGAAGCATTGAAGATACTCCGGCAGTGGGAGCACCTCTAGATGAGAAATGGGCTGTTATATCGGAAGGTTCAACTACAGAGGGAACTTGGGGCTTCCTGGCAGGTAGTGATTCCACAGACATTGCTGTCTACTTTGGCCACTGAAGCTCACGCAAAAGGGGCTCACTTCGGTGTTGAAAAAACTTTCCAGTGGCAAGAGCAGTTTGTTTACCACCCACGGCTAAGAGCCGCGGTCGAGGAGGCTTGTAGACTATGTCAAGCATGTGAGTTGGCCAAGCCCCCTGAACAAAGAGCTCCTACTCAGACGATAGTAACCTCAGCCCCCCCTGGAACTGTTGACCATCGACTATTTGACCATCGGACCGGCCCACCAAGGATATGACCACTGTATAGTGATGGTAGATCATTTCATGAAGTTTGCGATGGTGACGCCCACCCGGGACCGGCTGAGTCTGCTACGTACGCCATCTGTAAACATTTTATTCAAGTGTATGGATGCCCGCAGCAGATCCATTCGGTTCAAGGAGCTTGTTTCTTGGGAAGAGTAATGGATGAATTACAGCGGATCTATCAGTTCGACAGATCACACACCACACCGTACCTTCCTCGGGGAACGGGGCCTGTGAGCGGTTTAACCATACTCTAATTCAGATGTTAAGGAGCTTGGAAGACGATAAGATGGCTAGGTGGCCAGAGTATGCTTATGAACTCGTGTGGATCTACAACAATCAAGTTCATCAAACCACCGGTTACACACCTGACTCCTTGTTGTTCGCCCGAACGGGAAAAGAAGTCAGGGAACTGGAGCTGGATCCAGGAAAGGACTACCCACGGAAGGGGGTGTCTACCTGGGTCCGAGAACATCGCCACCATCTACAAACTTTACATCGTCTGATTCAGACACGGCTCTGGGAACTGGAGCACCCTGAGAAGCTTCCTCTGCGGGGGACAGATCTTCAGGTTGGTGATCAAGTGTTGGTACAGGAGAAGCGCCCACATGACAAGCTGGAAAATCGGTGGGAGAGTAGGCCATACAGAATGAAGCGTCGGGCCAGTACAGAAGGGCCCGTTTACGAGATCTATCCAGAAGGGGAAAAGAATGCGCCCACCAGAGTGATCCACAGGAGTATGCTCTGGCCATGGCTCTCCGGGTACCCCATGCAAGCGGAAGAAACCCCTGAGGTTCCCGAAGAGGTGCCTCCTGTGGCCGTGGAAGATGAAGAGGTAGAAAGTTTCGAACAGCCATCTGAAAATTTGTCTGTTGATCAGGGCCCTGAGACCACGGAAGAAAACATCACGGCAGGTGCAGATCCAACTTCACTGGAAGACTCCACTATTCCTTCCAATCTACGCCGCTCCCAGCGCACAACGGCTGGACAACCCCCCAATTATTACAATCAGGATCAGTTTATTTGGAGGCAAACTGCTAAAACAGTCAAAAAGTTCTCTAGCAATGCACAGGAAGCCTCGCCCGTGAAATGGCGAGTGAAAAGAGAGGGAGGTGCAAGAAGATGAGCCGACACAGAGTCAGCGGTTTCCGGTGCCTTTTAGGGCTGGAACTATTGGGACTGTCACCAATGTTGCTGGGGGAGGCTTCTTCTGGGAGGGAAGGACCTTCACGCTGGACAGCAGGGGGTGCGGGGAATATAAAGAGGACTGAGCGTGGGAACGGATCAGACTTGGTGGGAAAGCTATAGAAGGTTGACTACCTCTCCGCTGCTCCGGCTGACAACTCCATGCCATTCATCCCTCAGTGCACTGACTCTAAGATTGACTGTGATACTATTGAGTTATTGCCTGACCCTGTTTCTTGGACAGCTCTGTCCTGCCTGCAGTTACAGATAAGCTGACATGCTCCGTTCCTAGAGACTACTCTAGAAGACCGCCCGCTGCCATGGTCTGTGAGCGTGCCCACGGTTCTTCTTCTGCACCATTCCTGAGGAATCTACACAAAGGACAGTTTTCACGTTCCAGCGCACTCAAGCCAAGCCAAACCGATTACATCAGCACCGTTGGAAAACAGTGCTTCTCGTTCCTCCGTAACAGAGCCAGAGACTTTGTCCATGATTTGCGATGCTGTCAGAAGATTTTCCAGCCTTTCCACTGCAAGTTACCTTGGTTTTGCATATTTTTCTCTCGTACATTGTGTTTTGTGTGCAATTCCCATTGTTGCTGTACTAGTCTTGCCTCCCTGCGTGGAGTATTCCTTGTTCAATTACCTGTTCAGTAAACCCTGTTAGCCCCTTCTCTGCCTCCGGCTCTCCACTGCATCCAATGAACCTCTCTCTTTTACACAAACACCTTTACTGCCAGATTGGATGGCACTGCCGGTTCCTGCCACCCTAACTTTAGTGGATGGACAGGGCATGCACCATCCAGAGCTTCTGGTTCCAACATCTCTTCTTTCACCAGCACCACCCAGAACCAGATGTCACCGGAGCAGGCCCTGGTGGAGATGTGACAGAATTTTGTGACATTGAATTAAATTTTTAGACATTGGAAGTAGTAAAAGGGATATGTATACAATTGTTGCATGAATGTTAAATGCTGAATACCAATGTACTCACTATTAGGATTCCACTCTGTTCCATAATCCCAAACTCATCACATGGCTGCTTATGTGTGATTTGCATATTTATGATCTCATGTCTGCCGCTTTCACCTCTGGTTATCTTGGAAACAAAAGTGATCAGCACACAATCAAAAGTATGCAAATCACATAAGAGCAGCCACCAGACTATTGTGGCGCCCCTGAGGCTCAGTCGCCACAGAGGTACTGCACCTCCTCCTGAGGTGTAGTATCCCACCATCCAGGTAAGGTGGGGACTCCCAATCACACTCCAACACCTGCACCCCACACCACAAAGTAGTGTAGCAAAGCACCTTTGGCGGCTCCCTGCTTGGAGCATAGCAAAGCACCCATTGGTGGCTCCCTGCTTGGAACACGAAACGTGCTGGGAGGTGGGTGGAGTTAGTTTACATTACAAGGAGCGGGAAGAGTTTAGGATTGTGGGTCAGTTGGTTAGAGAGCTGGGGAGAAGAAGATCCCCAGAGAGAGGGATAGATGGATGGAGGTGCTGCAGCGGATCCCAGTGACCTTGGTCTGCTGGCACGGGAAAGGAAGAGAGAGAGCAACATAGACTGAAAGCCTGATTCTCCATAGAAAGCAAGGATTAGTACGGAACGTGAGGAGTAAGGGAGAACAGAGGACGTGGGTTAGAAGAGAACCCTTCCTAGAAGTTCTAAGCGCAAGGCCGGGGCCCGGTCCCTGAGGTTGTATGGATACTAATGGTCCTGCTGCAGACACTGGAGGAATAGAAGTAGTGACCACTTTATTCCCACACAAGACTTGGGGGCACAACAGCAACTGGATAATGAGCCGGGACTTAGCATCAAGGAGTCCCCGAAGCAGGATACAGCTGTCTGCCGTACAAGTAGAGTTCATAGGAACATCGGACAAGAGGAACTCCAGTGTAACTCAGTACTAGGAGTACTTCATCTAAAGGCGCTATAAGAGGAGACGATCAGAAAGGCATATGTTGGCGGAGTGTTGGGAAGGAGTATCCCCTCTCTCCTGGAGGTTGACTGAGTCCCTGACCTGGAGGACACGGCATGGAGGCAGACACCTGTTTGCACAGCAGACTGTGAGTAAAGCTTTGGAACTACATACTCTGGTGTCCTCCACTTATTCCTGCGCCAACACACCCGGCACTGCTACATCTTGGTGCTCGACATTGCCTCACCTACGTCTTCCCTTGACCTCTACATCTACACTGCCCTGGGATTACAGCTCCACCTGTGGGGAGCTATAACATCTTTGCTGCGCCATACCATCAGTCCCAGAGGACCTGCATGCAGCGTCGGCTTAACACCTCCCTTGCCGAACACCACAGGTGGCGTCACGAACTATCTATTCACTTCAACTACATTTCACCATTCAATTCCCCTTTTACATTGGGTGCCCAGGGACACAGACTGGGTCACCGCTGTTGTGACATTTCCATCTGAGAGACCGACCCGGTACCGAGTACCCCGCAGCCCTGGGAGGGCGACCCAACTTGGTGTCATGAACAGGATGACGAGACCCGATACCATGTGGTTCTGTGTGCCTAAGACTCGAACCTTTTGAAAATGTGTAGAAGACCCAATTTGATAGACTGTAAATTGAACGCTAAACATGGCCGCCGGTGCGGTGAAGAAGGGCGTGACAATGTGGGTGGTCCTAAGAAAAGAGCGCGGACTGTCCTGGGCCTCCCCTGTCTGAACTTCTATGCGACAGCAGCATGGCCCACCCCCCGAGGGGTTCGTATACTGGCTTGATATGGAGGAGTAGGAAGAAGACGCCGCCCTCAGAAGGAGGGGCGAGAGCCAGTGGCGGGAAGAGAACCCAGGATGGGAGAAGAACGCCAAAACGCCATATTGGAAGGAGAAGGGAAGAGGACTGCGGAGCGCGAGGAGGTTGAGCTGAATCTCCCCGGTGCCATGGCTGAAGGCTCTGACCCGGCTTCCAGGATGAACCGCCAGCAGCTGGAAGATGAGATTGCCCAGCTGACGCACCGTTTACGACTGAGGCAGGAAGCCTTATGGACCTTGAATCTGCAGCGCGCCCAGGAGGGGCCTACACTCGCTGTACCCCAGTCACCATTACCCGCCGTCGCTGCACCGGATCTTCCCCAAGCAAACCCCATAGAGCCTGCGACCGCTGCAATACCACCGACAGCGACTCCTGTAATCTCTACGTTACCACCGCCACTGTGTGAAGCTTTGGGAGCTGAAGTGGAGGAAGGGGAGCTTCCGTCTGGAACCTGACGCAGCTGCGCAGGTCCCACCGGACATTCCCGTGGACCGGACAACTACCACCTCCACTGTTGCCACTCGGGCCCGCACCATGCCTGTACCGGGAATGGGACTGCACCACCGGGAGGCACCAGGTATATATGCTGGCCCTCCTAACGGGCTATCCCCTGAATTCTCACTCTCGGAGGCTGGCTTGTTAGAGCTTGAAATGGGGGTGCTGGTCGAGTCATCCACGGGCCCTAGGCTGACGGAGATGGGGAAATGGAAGAAATCCCTGCTGAGGAGGGTGCAGTTGGAGCAGGTGCGCATGATTCGACACCTTCAGGGCTGGGAGGAGTCCGCGCCGCTTGGGGATATCGAAATCCCTTGGCCACAAAGCCCCCGTGTAGCTGCCTACCAACGCCAACAGGCCGCGGTGTCCTTAGATGTCAGGCCACGCACCAGAGCAGCAGTACCAACCGCAAGGGAGGTACGGTATCCATCAGTACCAGCTGCTACTCCTACTGAACTCCTGGCAGCAGAGACACCACCAGCAACCGTTGACATCACCACCCCTGCTGTACCTCAGGCAGCAGCCATGCCAGACGAGAATCGGCAATTCCTCAACCCATCTGGACACCCAGAGCATCTCCCCTGGAAGCAGCCCAAGCAATCCGCTTCCAGAAACCCAAGAGGGGATAACTAGCTACAATGTTGATCTAAACTAACTTTAGTTGCCCAGGAGGGTATTAGCAAGTTCCAGTTTTTCTATTTTTGATTATGATGTTTATTTGTTGATCCTGTTGTTGCCCAGTTTTATTGGCAGCATTTTTCATACTTGAACTGTGGAGATCAAGGATGCTGAGTGATCCAGAACTGTACTTGTAAATAGTTTGCACCTCTTTAGGTGCTCTCTCTTGGTTTTACATAGGAACCTTTCCCTTGGAACAAGGACTACCTCATTATAAGGACATTTCTAGACGTGATGGCCGGTCCAATGTCTACTCTTTGCACTTATTAATAATGCTTAGTATTTTTGAACAAGAAAATAGAAAGTGATAATGTGTAGTAACAGTATTAATGACAGATTTGATAGGGTCCAATTGAGCAAGAAATATAGAGAATGTTTTAATAAAGATGTGAGAATTGAATAAAAGTATGCAGGTGACGAACCAGGTGTTGACGATTGTCACTCCTTAAGAAAGTAGAAAATGTGACAGATAATAAAGAAAAGAAATGTGATGATAGAAAATGTGTTACTCAAGCTGATAGTGAGTTTGCTTCCATAGCACTTTAAATTAGGTAGCATAACTTTAAATATAGATAGACAGTTAAATTGTTTGCAACGTTCAAGAAACAGTGCCTCCCACATTGGGAAGTTTAGTATAAGATATGTTCATTATGCAATATAAAATTTTGTATGTTCCTGTATTGTCAACTGTGTTTACCTTGCAGCCCGTGGACGTGCTGTGTTTAACGGGGGGGTATGTGGCGCCCCTGAGGCTCAGTCGCCACAGAGGTACTGCACCTCCTCCTGAGGTGTAGTATCCCACCATCCAGGTAAGGTGGGGACTCCCAACCACACTCCAACACCTGCACCCCACACCACAAAGTAGTGTAGCAAAGCACCTTCGGCGGCTCCCTGCTTGGAGTATAGCAAAGCACCCATTGGTGGTTCCCTGCTTGGAACATGAAACATGGTGGGTGGAGTTAGTTTACATTACAAGGAGCAGGAAGAGTTTAGGATTGGGGGTCAGTTAGCTGGAGAGAAGAAGATCCCCGGAGAGAGGGATAGATGGATGGAGGTGCTGCAGCGGATCCCAGTGACCTGGGTCTGCTGGCACAGGAAAGGAAGAGAGAGAGCAACATAGACTGAAAGCCTGATTCTTCATAGAAAGCAAGGATTAGTACGGAACGTTAGGAGTAAGAGAGAACAGAGGACGTTGGTTAGAAGAGAGCCCTTCCTAGAAGTTCTAAGCGCAAGGCCGGGGCCCGGTCCCTGAGGTTGTATGGATACTAATGGTCCTGCAGCAGACACCGGAGGGATAGAAGTAGTGACCACTTTATTTCCACATAAGACTTGGGGGCATAACAGCAACTGGATAGTGAGCCAGGACTTAGTAGCAAGGAGTCCCTGAAGCAGGCTACAGCTGTCTGCCGTACAAGTAGAGTTCATAGGAACATTGGACAAGAGGAACTCCAGTGTAACTCAGTACTAGGAGTACTTCATCTAAAGGCGCTATAAGAGGAGACGTTCAGAAAGGCACATGTTGGCGGAGTGTTGGGAAGGAGAATCCCCTCTGGCCTGGAGGTTGACTGAGTCCCTGACCCGGAGGACATGGCACGGAGGCAGGCACCTGTTTACACAACAGACTGTGAGTAAAGCTTTGGAACTACATACTCTGGTGTCCTCCACTTATTCCTGCGCCAACACACCCGGCACTGCTACATCCTGGTGCTCGACATTGCCTCACCTACGTCTTCCCTTGACTTCTACATCTACACTGCCCTGGGACTACAGCTCCACCTGTGGGGAGCTATAACATCTTTGCTGCGCCATACCATCAGTCCCAGAGGACCTGCATGCAGCGTCGGCTTAACACCTCCCTTGCCGAACACCACGGGTGGCGTCACGAACTATTCACTTCAACTACATTTCACCATTCAATTCCCCTGTGACATACCCATCTGAGAGACTGGCCCAGTACCGAGTACCCCGCAGCCCTGGGAGGGCGACCCACTATCACTAAGCATGTAATGCAGAACAGAATGCAAGCAGTGAGTAGATTGCACAGTTAGGATTCAGCATGTTACATACCCTCACAAACTTTCTACTTGCCTCAGACTAGTCTAATTTCAAGAAAAGGTAAGGGTGAACACATCTGTAACAAGCAACAAAATTAAAGCACCAATCCATGGTTTTTTTTCAATGCCGAAGTGGCGCTTTAAATTTAGGCTCCCTGACCCTTGGTAATATACTCACACTCTGGCATTTTCCCCATTTTTTGGGGCCAGTCCGATCCAATGGCACCATCTTGTGACAGTAGCTTCTGACTGTCTGGAAATCATAAGTTACATTACAAGCTCTCAATGCAAGTCTATGAGAGCCAGAATGAAGCTCTTATAGACTTGCATTGAGAAGCAACCTCCGCCGAGCTGCATGAAACACTGGAGCTGCAGGCAGGCCACTTTTTGGTGAAAACTGATGAAAACGCCTGAAGGGGAGTATGGGACAGAAGGCAGGGAACATATAATTAATGCACCACTCCAGTGGTGTAAAAAAAACAAGCATTGGATTGGTGCTTTAAAGACACTAGTCTGCTCTTTTTTAATGTCCTGTAAGATCTCTTTTTGCTTTGCCATGTTCTGCTACACTATTTTTGCAGTGCCACATACTCATACACTTGCCACTGCTTTCAGACTGGGACCTTTAACCTCTTCATGACCTTTGACATATATGGGTCGCCCTACCAGGGCTGTGGGGTACTCGGTACTGGGCCGGTCTCTCAGAGGGGAATGTCACAGCAGCGGTGACCCGTTCCGTGGCCCTGGGCGCCCATGTAAAAGGGGTTGAGTTGGGAATAAAGTTTATAAGTGATTTGTGACACCACCTGTGGTGTTCGGCAAGGGAGGTGTTAAGCCGACGCTGCAAGCAGATCCTCTGGGACAAATGGTGTAGTGCAGCAATGATGATAGAGCCCTCCACAGGTAGGGCTGTTGGTCCCAGGGCAGTGTAGCGGAATGTTTAGGAAGAGGGTGCAGTGTTTGGCACAGAGATGTAGCAGTGCTGAAGATGTTGCAGGAAGGAGGCAAGGACACAACAGGGTGCAGTTTCTTTACCTTTACTTTGCAAACGCAGTCCAGGGTCCTGGTTACAGATGGCACAGGAGCAGGCTAGCCTGGAAGCAACTCAGGGATCTCTTTATCAGATGGGTTGTGTAGTCTCCTTCCTAGCGCTGGCTTGAGGCACATCCAGTACTATGTTACACTGAAGTTCCACCTTCTTATCTTCTCTTAGAACTACCTCGTATGGCAGACAGCTGTAGCCCTCTATCTCTCTAGGCTCACCCGTCGCTGTTGTGCCTCCAAGTCTTAGTGGGAATAGAGCATTTACAGCTTCCTATTCCTCTGATTTCTGTTGCAGGACCTTCAGTATCCATACAACAGTGGAGACCAGGCTCCAGATCATGCGCTCTCACTGGGAGGGAGCTCTCTATCCTCAGCTCAACCTCCAGCTTCTCTCCACACATCTACACTCGTTGGCCTCCTCAAACTAACTCCTCACTTCCCTTCCTGGCACTCAGAGAGCACTCCTCCCCCAATTTTGGTTCAGAGCTCCCTCTGCTGGACTGGAGTGGGAACTGTGTTGCATGACATGGTTAACTGTTAGAGAGACCCTTCCTTGCCTCCAAGCCTGACATCACCCTCCCTGTAGGAAGGCAATGCCACTGTGGTGACCATACTCCTGGGGGTGCCACATTCCCCCCTAGTGCAAGTCAGCACTCCTAAGCTGATGAAAGAAAACATGAATAACATATTAACAATATGAAGGTTACAAGATTTTAGAGAAATGAAAATATACAAAAACCAAAAGCTCCAAAAATAATCCTATGATCATAAGTCCAAGCATCAATGTCCATGGTCCATTCCTGGGCAAATGGTGAGCTATTTACAAGGGTAGTGACCACACACAGTCCTGTGGCCAGAATGTCCATAAAACAAAACTGGAAAATTCAAAAGAAACTCTTACAGATTATCTGTAGGCACAAACTTGAAAACAGTTACACATGTACATACAATTTCAACATTTACATTTACTTATCTATACACGAAATCTGATGGGCGGCATACCTTGTGTAGTACGGGTAGACCTGCGTAACACTGGTGTGATCGGGGACCTCACTGGTTGTCTGGTGCTAACTACTGGTGTAGTGTGTGATGTACTGGATACACTACTGGTGGTTGCACAGGGATACAAGATTTCCTAGGACCAGTTCTACTCACTGTGGGCATGACAGATTCACCACTGGCAGGGCGAGGGTTCTCTGGCTCCACTGCTGGTGTGGCATCTGCTGCCTGATTTTCCTGATTCTCAGGATTTTCTTGAGTCTCTTCTTATTGTACTACCAGTTGGGGAAATGTCAACACTAGAGTTGAGCGAAACGAGTCGAAAAAATTCAAAAGTCGCCGACTTTTGGCAAAGTCGGGTTTCATGAAACGAAACCCGACCCTAGGATGAGGTCGGCCACGAGGTCGGCGACTTACGCGCCAAAGTCGCGTTTCAAAAGTTTGTTTTGCGCTCTTTTTCAGCCAATCAGGATCCACGGACACTGTGGGCAACGTGATGACCTAGGCACGGGTCACCACCATCTTTCAGAAGGGCATGCAAGTGATTGGCTTGCTTTGGTGGGCATCACAGGGGGTATAAAAGGGCGTGCACGCCGACCGCCATCTTCTGCCGATCTTAGTATAGGGAGAGGTTGCTGCTGATTCTGTAGGGAGAGCGTTAGGCAGGGAAGAAGACAAAAAAACTGCTTCTGCTGCTAACGATTTGGCCTGCACAACACACAAGTCACTGTGTGTGCAGTGCAAGGGGAGGCTATATTGTGGTGTATCAGTGGTGTTGGTTGTTGGGCTGCCTTTTAAGGCTTCCTGACACGCTGGCATTGCTGTTTACCCACTGCTCCGCAAACTGCTTTTTTAAAAGCAATCCAATCTCCCTTATCCTCTAGTCACTTTTGTCACAGCTGTGCCATCGAGCGTGTCACATAGCGCTCAGATATCAGTGGGCCTCACACAATCCACAAGTGTCCAGTGTCCAAAAGTGTGCGCAGAGATTCAAAATCTCCATTATCTTCTCGTCACTTTGGTCACAGGCAGCTGTGCCATCGAGCGTGTCACATAGCGCTCAGATATCAGTGGGCCTCACACAATCCACAAGTGTCCAGTGTCCAAAAGTGTGCGCAGAGATTCAAAATCTCCATTATCCTCTCGTCACTTTGGTCACAGGCAGCTGTGCCATCGAGCGTGTCACATAGCGCTCAGATATCAGTGGGCCTCACACAATCCACAAGTGTCCAGTGTTCAAAAGTGTGCGCAGAGATTCAAAATCTCCATTATCCTCTCGTCACTTTGGTCACAGGCAGCTGTGCCATCGAGCGTGTCACATAGCGCTCAGACATCAGTGGGCCTCACACAATCCACAAGTGTCCAGTGTCCAAAAGTGTGCGCAGAGATTCAAAATCTCCATTATCCTCTTGTCACTTTGGTCACAGGCAGCTGTGCCATCGAGCGTGTCACATAGCGCTCAGATATCAGTGGGCCTCACACAATCCACAAGTGTCCAGTGTCCAAAAGTGTGCGCAGAGATTCAAAATCTCCATTATCCTCTCGTCACTTTGGTCAAAGGCAGCTGTGCCATCGAGCGTGTCACATAGCGCTCAGATATCAGTGGGCCTCACACAATCCACAAGTGTCCAGTGTCCAAAAGTGTGCGCAGAGATTCAAAATCTCCATTATCCTCTCGTCACTTTGGTCACAGGCAGGTGTGCCATCGAGCGTGTCACATAGCGCTCAGATATCAGTGGGCCTCACACAATCCACAAGTGTCCAGTGTCCAAAAGTGTGCGCAGAGATTCAAAATCTCCATTATCCTCTCGTCACTTTGGTCACAGGCAGCTGTGCCATCGAGCGTGTCACATAGCGCTCAGATATCAGTGGGCCTCACACAATCCACAAGTGTCCAGTGTCCAAAAGTGTGCGCAGAGATTCAAAATCTCCATTATCCTCTCGTCACTTTGGTCACAGGCAGCTGTGCCATCGAGCGTGTCACATAGCGCTCAGATATCAGTGGGCCTCACACAATCCACAAGTGTCCAGTGTCCAAAAGTGTGCGCAGAGATTCAAAATCTCCATTATCCTCTCGTCACTTTGGTCACAGGCAGCTGTGCCATCGAGCGTGTCACATAGCGCTCAGATATCAGTGGGCCTCACACAATCCACAAGTGTCCAGTGTCCAAAAGTGTGCGCAGAGATTCAAAATCTCCATTATCCTCTCGTCACTTTGGTCACAGGCAGCTGTGCCATCGAGCGTGTCACATAGCGCTCAGATATCAGTGGGCCTCACACAATCCACAAGTGTCCAGTGTCCAAAAGTGTGCGCAGAGATTCAAAATCTCCATTATCCTCTCGTCACTTTTGTCACAGGCAGCTGTGCCATCAAGCCTGTCACATAGCGCTCAGATATCAGTGGGCCTCACACAATCCACAAGTGTCCAGTGTCCAAAAGTGTGCGCAGAGATTCAAAATCTCCATTATCCTCTCGTCACTTTTGTCACAGGCAGCTGTGCCATCGAGCCTGTCACATAGCGCTCAGATATCAGTGGGCCTCACACAATCCACAAGTGTCCAGTGTCCAAAAGTGTGCGCAGAGATTCAAAATCTCCATTATCCTCTCGTCACTTTTGTCACAGGCAGCTGTGCCATCGAGCCTGTCACATAGCGCTCAGATATCAGTGGGCCTCACACAATCCACAAGTGTCCAGTGTCCAAAAGTGTGCGCAGAGATTCAAAATCTCCATTATCCTCTCGTCACTTTGGTCAAAGGCAGCTGTGCCATCGGGCGTGTCACATAGCGCTCAGATATCAGTGGGCCTCACACAATCCACAAGTGTCCAGTGTCCAAAAGTGTGCGCAGAGATTCAAAATCTCCATTATCCTCTCGTCACTTTGGTCACAGGCAGCTGTGCCATCGAGCCTGTCATATAGTGCTCAGATATCAGTGGGCCTCACACAATCCACAAGTGTCCAGTGTCCAAAAGTGTGCGCAGAGATTCAAAATCTCCATTATCCTCTTGTCACTTTGGTCACAGGCAGCTGTGCCATCGAGCGTGTCACATAGCGCTCAGATATCAGTGGGCCTCACACAATCCACAAGTGTCCAGTGTCCAAAAGTGTGCGCAGAGATTCAAAATCTCCATTATCCTCTCGTCACTTTGGTCAAAGGCAGCTGTGCCATCGAGCGTGTCACATAGCGCTCAGATATCAGTGGGCCTCACACAATCCACAAGTGTCCAGTGTCCAAAAGTGTGCGCAGAGATTCAAAATCTCCATTATCCTCTCGTCACTTTGGTCACAGGCAGGTGTGCCATCGAGCGTGTCACATAGCGCTCAGATATCAGTGGGCCTCACACAATCCACAAGTGTCCAGTGTCCAAAAGTGTGCGCAGAGATTCAAAATCTCCATTATCCTCTCGTCACTTTGGTCACAGGCAGCTGTGCCATCGAGCGTGTCACATAGCGCTCAGATATCAGTGGGCCTCACACAATCCACAAGTGTCCAGTGTCCAAAAGTGTGCGCAGAGATTCAAAATCTCCATTATCCTCTCGTCACTTTGGTCACAGGCAGCTGTGCCATCGAGCGTGTCACATAGCGCTCAGATATCAGTGGGCCTCACACAATCCACAAGTGTCCAGTGTCCAAAAGTGTGCGCAGAGATTCAAAATCTCCATTATCCTCTCGTCACTTTGGTCACAGGCAGCTGTGCCATCGAGCGTGTCACATAGCGCTCAGATATCAGTGGGCCTCACACAATCCACAAGTGTCCAGTGTCCAGAAGTGTGCGCAGAGATTCAAAATCTCCATTATCCTCTCGTCACTTTGGTCACAGGCAGCTGTGCCATCGAGCGTGTCACATAGCGCTCAGATATCAGTGGGCCTCACACAATCCACAAGTGTCCAGTGTCCAAAAGTGTGCGCAGAGATTCAAAATCTCCATTATCCTCTCGTCACTTTGGTCACAGGCAGCTGTGCCATCGAGCGTGTCACATAGCGCTCAGATATCAGTGGGCCTCACACAATCCACAAGTGTCCAGTGTCCAAAAGTGTGCGCAGAGATTCAAAATCTCCATTATCCTCTCGTCACTTTGGTCACAGGCAGCTGTGCCATCGAGCGTGTCACATAGCGCTCAGATATCAGTGGGCCTCACACAATCCACAAGTGTCCAGTGTCCAAAAGTGTGCGCAGAGATTCAAAATCTCCATTATCCTCTCGTCACTTTTGTCACAGGCAGCTGTGCCATCAAGCCTGTCACATAGCGCTCAGATATCAGTGGGCCTCACACAATCCACAAGTGTCCAGTGTCCAAAAGTGTGCGCAGAGATTCAAAATCTCCATTATCCTCTCGTCACTTTTGTCACAGGCAGCTGTGCCATCGAGCCTGTCACATAGCGCTCAGATATCAGTGGGCCTCACACAATCCACAAGTGTCCAGTGTCCAAAAGTGTGCGCAGAGATTCAAAATCTCCATTATCCTCTCATCACTTTTGTCACAGGCAGCTGTGCCATCGAGCCTGTCACATAGCGCTCAGATATCAGTGGGCCTCACACAATCCACAAGTGTCCAGTGTCCAAAAGTGTGCGCAGAGATTCAAAATCTCCATTATCCTCTCGTCACTTTGGTCACAGGCAGCTGTGCCATCGAGCCTGTCACATAGCGCTCAGATATCAGTGGGCCTCACACAATCCACAAGTGTCCAGTGTCCAAAAGTGTGCGCAGAGATTCAAAATCTCCATTATCCTCTCGTCACTTTGGTCACAGGCAGCTGTGCCATCGAGCGTGTCACATAGCGCTCAGATATCAGTGGGCCTCACACAATCCAAAAGTGTCCACTGTCCACAAGTGTGTGCAGAAATTCTAAATCTCCCCTGTCCTATAGACACCTTGTACCTTGTTTTACATTACTATATAGTTTGTTGGATTTTGTCTACATTTCTACCAAAAATGAGGAAGGCTGGTGGAAGAGGCAGTGGAATTGGGCGGGGGTTGGCAGCTGGTAATGATGGTGTTGGTGGTGTATCTGATGGTAGTGGCAAGAGCAAAATAGGACCGAATGCAGGAGGTGCTGACCCTGCGTCATCGTCTGGCTACATAAGGCCTCGAACGCTTAGTTTTCTAGGAGTTGGCAAACCGCTTTTAAAGGCAGAGCATCAGGAAAAAGTTTTGTCTGACTCAGCCTCCAGCTCTATCGCCTCCTCTTCTTCAGTTGTAAAAAGTAAAAGCACTGAGTCGTCATTGGAGGCTCATGTTCATGAACCACACCTTTCCTTGTGTCCTTCACCCCAACCAAGATTGAAGGATGATGCAGGCCATACTACTGATTACTCCATGGAGCTGTTTTCACATACCATGCCTGGATTATCAAGTGAAATGGTGAATTACCCAGGCCAAGATGAATCTGACATAGAGTGCACTGATGCACAGCCGCTGATGGATGATTCTGCTGGTACATTCACTCAGAGCACTACATTGTCCTCGCAGTGTACAGAGCCAGATTTTGACCCTGATGAGACTCAGGTGCCCCTTCCCGCACACTATACCACCATACACGGTGACACAGAGAAAGGTGCACATGACATAGAAGAGGAGGTGATGGATGACCCAGTTGTTGACCCAGATTGGCATCCATTGGGGGAAGAGGGTGCTGCTTCCAATAGCTCAGATGAGGAGCATCCACAGCAGACATCGACATCGCAACAGCTGTTATCTGGCAGGCCCGGAGCACTCCAAAGACAGGTTCCAAACATCAAAAGAGTTGCTGGACAGCTTGTCCAGAGGGTCAAAAGATCACAGCGTGCTAGGCCGCAAAATGTCTGCCAAAGTAGGAAGAGTGCAGTGTGGCACTTTTTTGAACAAAATCCTCATGATCAGGCCAAGGTTATCTGTAAGAAGTGCGCAAAGACCTTTAGCCGAGGGAAAAATCTGAAAAATTTGAATACCAGTTGCATGCTTAGACATTTAACCAGCATGCACTTGCAAGCGTGGACACAACACCAAACCTCAAGTGCCACATGTGCAACTGATCACAACGAAGGTAGTCAGCAACGCTACATTGTTTCCCCCACTGTAAGCCCACCGGTTAGCACAGCAGCAAATGTTGAGGTGTCGTTGCAAGACCACAGCAGTCAGGGAATCCCACTGTTATATCAACGAAAGACTGATTCTAGGCCATCAGAAAGAACACCAACTCCATCACCATCGTCAACCCTCTCTCAGTCCGCCCTGTCCACCGCTACTTCCACCATATGCAGCTCTCAAGTCCAGCTCACCCTCCCAGACACTATGAGTAGGTCAAGAAAGTACTCAGTCTCTCATCCGCGTACACTGGGTTTGAACGCCCACATTGCCAAACTAATCTCGTTTGAGATGATGCCCTTTCGGTTGGTGGAAAGCACAGCTTTCCGCGAACTCATGGCCTATGCAGTACCACGCTATGACCTACCCAGTCGCCACTTCTTCTCTCGCAAAGCCATCCCAGCCCTCCACCATCATGTGAAAGACCGCATTGTCCATGCACTCAAGCAGTCAGTGAGCGGAAAGGTGCACCTCACAACTGATGCATGGTCCAGTCGGCATGGCCAGGGCCGTTACGTCCATCACTGCGCACTGGGTTAATGTGGTGGATGCAGGGTCCACAGGGGACAGCGGTGGTGGGACAGTGCTGCCTAGCCCACGGTATAGGAAACAGTTGGCTGTAGGCGTTCGACCCTCCTCCTCCTCCTCCTCCTCCAGAAGCGAAAGCTCGTTCACAGAGCGCAGTCGTACGAGCACTCCATCTGCAGCTGCCACTGTTGCACACGATGTGTCCCCCTATCGAGCAGCTAGTGGAAAGCGTCAGCAGGCTGTTTTGCAGATGATGTGTTTGGGCGACAGACACACCGCCGAGGTGCTGGCCGAGTACTTGAAGCGACAAACTGAGTCATGGCTGGGCAGTGTACATCTTGAGGCAGGCAAGGTAGTTAGTGATAACGGCCGTAATTTTGTGGCAGCCATAGCCCTTTCAAAACTCAGCCACATACCTTGCTTGGCTCACAACTTGAACCTGGTGGTGCAGTGCTTCCTCAAAAATTATCCGGAGTTAACAGCCCTGCTCCAGAAGGTGCGAAGACTGTGCGCGCACATCCGCCGGTCGCCTGTACACTCCGTTCGTATGCAGAAGCTGCAGCGATTGCTCCACCTTCCCAACCACCGCCTCATTATCGACATTGCAACAAGGTGGAACTCCACCCTGCACATGGTGGAGCAGCTGTGCGAGCAGAGGCAGGCCATAAAGCATTTATGGGAGGATACACGGCCAGGCACTTTGAGAGCAGACATGGAGTTGACAGGCGTGCAGTGGTCGAAGCTGAAAGACCTTTGTAAAGTCCTTCAGTGTTTTGAGGAATGCACACGGCTGGTAAGCGCAGACGACGCCATCCTAAGCATGAGCATCCCACTTATGCGTCTGCTCATGCAAACTTTGACGCACCTTAAGGAGCAGGCGTCTGCAGCCAATGTTGATGAGGAGGAAGAGGAGGAGGGAATCCTTGATGACATTCAGCCATTGTCTGCTCAGGGACCTCTCCTGGACGAGGTGGAGGAAGAAGAGGAGGAGGAGGAGGATGATGGGGATGATTACTTAGGGGAGGAGGATGCATTTCGTGGGGCAAGTGAAAATGTTGGCGTGGCAAGGTCTGGTACAGGGTTTGTGCGTGACTGGAGGGATGTGGATTTGCCAGAAAGTGCTCCTCCACCCAGCACTCGCAGTGCATCATTGACACCGGGAACATTGGCCCACATGTCAGATTATGCCTTGCGGATCCTAAAAAGGGACCCCCGCATTGCCAAAATGATGAACGATGACGACTACTGGTTGGCCAGCATCCTGGATCCACGCTATAAAGGCAAATTACAAAACATCATGCCACAGGAGAACCTTGACCTAATATTGGCTAATAAACAAGCAACTCTGGTAAATCGGTTGCTTGAGGCATTCCCAGCACACAGCAGCGGTGATGGTTCTCACACGAGCCGTACGGGCCGGGTGCAGCTTGGCAGAGGTGTTCGTGGTGCACACAGCAGAAGTGGCGTTGGAGACAGGGGTTTCATGACAATGTTGTGGACTGATTTTTCAAATACCGCTCACACAACTGGTAATACTGCATCGATGGAAAGTGACAGGAGACAGCAGTTGTCAACTATGGTTACAAACTACTTTTCCTCCCATATCGATGTTCTCCCACACAGGTCATTCCCCTTTGACTATTGGGCCGCTAAACTGGACACCTGGCCTGAATTGGCCCAATATGCCTTACAGGAGCTCGCTTGCCCAGCTGCAAGTGTGCTATCGGAAAGAGTCTTCAGTGCAGCTGGATCAATCCTGACAGAAAAAAGGACCCGTCTGTCAACCCAAAATGTGGATGATCTAACCTTCATTAAAATGAACCACGCATGGGTTTCCAAGGATTTTGTCCCACCTTCCCCTGATGACACATAGGGTGACAGAAAAATGGCTTGCTTTGGTCCACCTCTTCCTGGTACTTCACCTATTTCGCCTTTTGCATCAGCTGAATGTCCAACATCAACATATGCCACTTTCTAAAACTCCCTAACTGTGCTGCCTCCCCCCCCATGGCCGGGGTCACCACCTACCGCACGACACCGTGCGAGTGCCGTTGCCCTGGACAGGTGGGTAGGCCGACTCTTGGGCGCGGGCACTGGCACAGGGTCCCTCATAGTGCAATCAAGTGTCTCTGACGGTGGTGGTGCACACCCGCCGTCAGACACACCGCTGTACTATGAGGGGCCCAGTGCCAGTACCGACGCCCACGAGTGGGCCCCCCTTGCTTGGGCAGGGCCCCAGCATTTGCAATCTTTACCTCTCCCTGCTCCTCCGCTGTGTAATCTGGGCCGTCAAATCCATACTGTGCCTGACACCGTCTGAGCCTGCCTCCTGAGACATATATTTTGAATGTGTACGCTATCCATACATGTTATCCAGGGATACGGTACCCTTTCTAACCTTTGTGCAATCACGTGCAATCCATACTGGGCCTAACACCGTCTGAGCCTGCCTCATGCTGTATAGACATATATTTTGAATGTGTACGCTATCCATACATGTTATCCGGGGATACGGTACCCTTTCTAACCTTTGTGCAATCACGTGCAATCCATACTGGGCCTAACACCGTCTGAGCCTGCCTCCTGAGACATATATTTTGAATGTGTACGCTATCCATACATGTTATCCAGGGATACGGTACCCTTTCTAACCTTTGTGCAATCACGTGCAATCCATACTGGGCCTGACACCGTCTGAGCCTGCCTCCTGAGACATATATTTTGAATGTGTACGCTATCCATACATGTTATCCAGGGATACGGTACCCTTTCTAACCTTTGTGCAATCACGTGCAATCCATACTGGGCCTGACACCGTCTGAGCCTGCCTCCTGAGACATATATTTTGAATGTGTACGCTATCCATACATGTTATCCAGGGATACGGTACCCTTTCTAACCTTTGTGCAATCACGTGCAATCCATACTGGGCGTGAGAACGGCTGGCGAGCTGTTAAGCAAGCTACAGCACCTATCCAGACAAGTACAGGGATTCCCTAGCGAGGAGACTTATTTGATTGTTTTCAATGTTGGGACAGCAATTTTTGGGGAGCACTATACTCTGGAGAATGATAGATGGGGCCCACCATACACTGGAACATTCCAAAGGTGGACATCAGACACTGGAGCAGCATTTACAGGGCCCATTATACACTAGAGCATTAGAAATGGGGCCCATTATGTTTGGAGCATTATTTGGGCCCATAAGACAGTGGAGCTTCATCCATGGGGACCAACATATACTGTAGCATTATGTGGAGCTCATCATATACTGTTTCAAACATTATTTGGGACCAATGATTCTGTATGGAGAAATAGATGGGCCTCGTCATGAGATGTAAAAAGTGAGGTATTTTTCATTGTACTATACCGCTATTTATCTGCCGTATCGGAGCATGATGAGTTGTGGTATGTGTTAAAGGGGCGCTCTTTCGCCCAGGGCACATGAAAACCTGCAGCCAGCCCTCCCCCCCCCACAACTTTAGCCAAATAACCCCCATTTTTCAGTGCGTAACTTGTATTATGAAGTTAATTAAGGTTGACAAGCTTAAGTAAGAAGAATTGATGCTTTTGGCATTCAAATGGGCACTGTAGGTGTGTTTCCTGTCCTCCTCTCACTGCCGACTTTTATTCCCCATTGATTTACATTGGGTTTCGTGTTTCGGGACGACCCCGACTTTTCCCTATAATCGGACGATCTTGCTCGACCCGACTTTTTGAAAAGTCGGGTTTCACGAAACGAAACGCGACCCTAAAAAACCAAAAGTCGCTCAACTCTAGTCAACACTGGCACCACTATGGCATCATTTACTTTAGTCCAATTTGCAGGGAATTCTCCAAGTATAGTGCTGACCATTTCTTCTTCTATGGGTTGAATGTTATTTTGTTCTTGCATTCTTTCCTTTAACTGGTCAGGGCATAATTTCAAATGATCCCTTGATATTGCTGCTGAGGATTCTCCTCCATGTTTACTAATAAGGCACACCTTGGTATTGTCAAAGTTTGAGGGTAGAATGGTGTAGGGTTCAGCATCCCATTGGTCATCCAATTTATGCAGTCTTCTTTTCCTCTTGAGGACTTGTTCTCCCGGTAACAAGGGGACTGCAGGTGCATGTTGGTTATAGTGCCTTTCTTGTTTTTGTCTTGCCTGAGCTAGACTCTTCTCCACACACTCTTGTACTCTACGGTACTGTTGTTGTCTTTCTGTATCCCAGTCAGCATCTGGTGATGTTACTTCAGGTGTCAGGACTCCCATATCAAAATCAAGAGGCAGTTTACCAGGCCTTGCTCTCATTAGGTAGGCTGGAGTGCAGCTGGTGGAATTCACAGGAATGTGGTTGTAGAGGTCTACCAGATCCGGCAACTTTTCTAGCCACAGGTTTCACTCCTCCAAAGGCAAGGTCTTCAGTAGATCAATCACTACCTGGTTCATCTTTTCACACATGCCATTGGTCTGTGGATGGTATGGTGTTGTCCGGATCTTCTTACAACCGTACACGTTACAAAATTCCTGGAACACTTCTGACTCAAAGGCGGGACCTTGATCTGTAAGCACTCTTTCGGGATATCCATGTGGTCTACAGAAGTGCTGTTGGAATGCTCTGGCTGCTGTCCTGGCTGTTTGATCTTTGACAGGCACAACTACCAGGAATCGTGAGTAGTGGTCCACGATGGTAAGAGCATAGATGTAACCTGACCGGCTTGGGACCAGCTTCACATGGTCCAGGGCGACCAACTCGAGTGGCTGTTTGGTTACTATTGGCTGCAGAGGAGCTCTCTGGCTGTTTCGATCCTTTCTGCGCAGGTTACATTGTCCACACTCCCGGCACCACTTTTCAATGGCTTTCCAGCCCAGTAGAATCTCTCCCGGAGCAATGCTTCTAACTTCTTCCATCCGAAGTGGCCAGCTCCATTGTGGTATGCTTCCAAGACCATTGATGCCTCTCTCTTTGGGACTATCACCTGCCAGACCAGCTCATGAGTGCGGGCATTGATACTCCTCCGACACAGCTTTCCTTCATAGATAAACAGCCAACCTCTCTCCTTCCACAACTGCTGGGTTTCTTCAGGAGCATCCAACTCTGGGCGTGAGTCAGCTTGTGACAGTAGCTCCTTCACCATGCGGACTGCGGGGTCACTATCCTGCATTTCTGCCCAATCGTGATGGGGCAATGGATTTAGGGTGACCTCTTTCAAGCCAGACCGTCTGATTCTCATTCCTTGAGCACATTGGGCCGCAATTGGCCGGTGGAAGGGAGGTAACTCTATTTCTTCAAGAGCCTCAGGGTCTTCTCCTGCACCTGGCAGATTAGGCATTCTGGACAGCGCATCAGCATTGGAATTCTTGTGCCTTGCTCGGTACTTGATGGTAAATTCATAGTTAGACAGCCGAGCCATCCATCGCTGCTCCAGTGCACCTAGTTTTGTAGTTTCCAAGTGAGTCAACGGGTTGCTGTCCGTGAAGATGGTAAACTTGGCTGAAGCTAGGTAATGTTTGAGTCTTTCAGTCACAGCCCAGACTATGGTGAGGAACTCCAGCTTGAAGGAACTGTAGTCAGAGTACCTTTCAGTGGGACGAAGCTTCCTGCTGGTGTAGGATATCACTCTTTCTTTGCCATTCTGTACTTGTGACAGGACTGCTCCCAGTCGCACGTTGCTGGCATCAGTATAAAACACAAAGGGCTTGTCATAATCTGGGTAGGCCAGAACTTCATCTCCTGTTAGGGCCATCTTCAGTCGGGTGAAGGACCTCTCCAACTCCTCAGTCCATTGAAATGTGGAATTCTTCTGTTAGGCTTTCTTGGACTGCCCCACCAGAAGATTTTGCATAGGAGTGGCTATTTCAGTGAAGCCTTTGATGAACCTTCGGTAGTAGCCTACCAACCCGAGGAATTGGCATACTTCATGGAGGTTGCTGGGCTTCGGCCAGTCCCGGACGACTGTGATTTTGTCAGGATCTGGTGCCACACATTCTGCACTCACCACATGACCGAGGTACTGGACTTTGGGCTTCAGGAGGTGGCATTTGGAAGGCTTCACCTTCAAGCCAAAGTTGGACAAGGCTTCAAACACCTCAGCCAGGTGCTCCAGATGGTCTTAATAAATCTTGGAGAAAACAATGACATCATCAAGGTACAACAGGACTGTCTCAAAGTTCATGTGTCCCAGGCAGCACTCCATCAGCCGTTGAAATGTTCCTGGGGCGGTGCAGAGCCCGAATGGCATATAGTTGAACTCACAGAGACCCATTGGGGTGGTAAATGCTGTTTTCTCCTTGTCTGCCTCTGCCACGGGAACCTGCCAATACCCACTAGTGAGATCTAAAGTAGAAAAGTAGTTAGCAGCTTTAAGTGCAGCTAAGGACTCTTCGATTCTGGGTAATGGGTAGGCATCTTTATGTGTAATGCTGTTAATTTTCCTGTAATCAACACACAATCTCATGGTACCATCCTTTTTCTTTACAAAAACTATTGAAGCTGCCCAGGGGCTACAACTGTCTCTGATAACCCCTGCTTCCTTCATCTCTCTCAACATACCTTTAGCACATTGGTATTATGTTGGGGGTATAGGCCGGTATCTTTCTTTTATGGGTGGATGATCTCCAGTGGGGATATGATGTTGAACCCCTTTTGCCTTTCCTGAAATCTAGGGGGTGTTTACTGAATACCCGCTCATACTCCTGAGTCACCCTGTAAACCCCATTTTTTTGGTATGAAGGTGTAGAGTCAGTCCCCACCTGCAGTTGCTGGCACCACTCCTCCAGCTGCTTTACAGAGCCATTGTCCTCCACCTGGTCGGATGAGACCAAGGGCTCTGCTGCCTGCATTGCATTATTACTGACAGTGAGCAGCTTAGCAACTGTGGCATACCGAGGTGTTGTGGCCTCCTCCTCCCCACAATTCAAAAGGCATACAGGTACTCTCCCCTTTCGTACATCAACTACCCCTCTGGCTGTCAGGACAGTGGGCCTGCTATCAGAGTATACTGGCTCTACCAAAGCCTGGTAATCCTTTCCTCTGAGACCTATAGCTGCCCGACACCAAAGCAACATTTCACATCTGGGGGGTATTGCAATGGGAAAAGCATCACTCACTCTGATGCTGCCAATTTCTCCGCCAGAGAGTTCTACCTGCTGTCTTTGCATCAGGGCCTTGATCTCCTTCTGCAGGACTCGTTGTTCACTGGAACCAGCAGTCTCAGCCACCTGTTGCAACAAGACAAAAACCTCGGAAAGACAATTTTCAATTACATTTGTACCAAGAGTCATCATGGGATTACATTCTCGTCGATCAATATCCACAACTATCAGACCTTGAGATTTCAACTCCACCTTCCCCACTTTAACAGTAATTTCTTTACATCCCACTTGTGGTAAAGACTGACCACTACTGGCAACAACTGTTAGTTCATCACTTGGGCCACGGGTGAGTTCAGAGTCAGCCCAGTACCGCTTGTAGAGGATATAGGGCATAGTGGTCACCTGGGAGCCAGTGTACAGCAAAGTGTTCATGGGGATGCCGTCAATCACCACTGGAAGGATCGGTCTCCCTCCAACATACTTTGCTCTCCAGTTCCTTGGGCCTTGTGGTCCTACTCCTGGGGGTTGGCCCTCTGCCCCAGGGGTTACTCGTTTAAAGGACAGAATCTTGCAAGATGGCCTGCCTTGTGGCAGCGACGACAGATGGGATGTTCGTCCTGATCATAGCGGTCGTTGTTCCTCCCTCGGAGTGGCGGGGTTCTCCTCTTCCGGAGCCATGGAACAACCTCTGGACTGGAAGCAAGCTGGATCTTCTCCTTGAAGGACACCTGCAGGGACTGCACGGTTTTAGTAAGTGCAGCCATACCTTTGGTCAACTCCTGGACCTGAAGACGCAGCTCTTCTGTTGGATCTTTATCCAGAGTCTGTGCATCAGCCTCCACAGGGATGGAAAGGAAAGATGTTGCTTCCTGGTGGTAGGTGATCGCTGGACGCCTAGGGGGTGCTGGACGGCTGACAGTTGATTCCTGCAGCACCCGGATAGCCCTGTCTTTGAAATCAGCAAAGTCCAGGTCAGGGTTTTGTAGGGTTATGATGCGCAGCTGCGCTCTGTGGGTAGGAGTCCTTCAATGAAATCCTCTTTTAACAGTTTGTCTTCCTCTTTCACACTGTCAGGATCAATTTGCTTGACGGCTCGCAGCGCCTCCTGCAGGTTAAGAGCATAGTCCCTTAAACATAGTCCCTTAGGGGCAGCACGGTGGCTCAGTGGTTAGCGCTGCAGCCTTGCAGCGCTGGGGTCCCGGGATCTTTTTAACAGTCTCTTTGTCAGTGCCCTGCCAGGCTTTTACTTCTCTCTGTGCTGCACCTGTTAGCTGCCCGATAAGGATGTTCACCTTCTGGCTTTCAGATAGAGGATACACCTCAAACAAACTGCACAGTCTCTCTTTAAATTCACTCAGGGTATGAGACTCACCCGAGTACTGCGGTAGCCAGGCCGCTCCCGTTATGTAGGGCATGGACAGCGGCATTATGGGGACTGCTGCGGTGAGCACGGCTTCTTGTGGCACTGAGGGGTTTGCGGGGGCGTCCACTGCTGCATCGGCGCTTGCCTCAGACATTCTCCTTCCCCCCTAGTTAACGGTTGCCAGGCCTGGGGCTGAGCGGCTTACCGGCTGTAGGCCTCAGCTCCTCCCCTTCTCGCGCGCTGTCCTCTCTTCCCGCGCGGCACTTCACTTCCTCGCGCTCTTCGGCAGGCTCCGCCCACGAAGGCCTGCCCCTTTTTCTTCCCGTGCATGCCAATCAGCAGGATAATGGCGGCAATTGCACCAATTTCGCACAGTCTATAGCACACAGGACCCGGGGGTACCGGGCTCCGTAATCCTGTTCGTGACGCCAAAATGGGTCACCCTCCCAGGGCTGTGGGATACTCGGTACCGGGCCAGTCTCTCAGAGGGGAATGTCACTGCAGCGGTGACCTGATCCGTGGCCCTGGGCACCCATGTAAAAGGGGTTGAGTTGGGAATAAAGTTTATTAGTGATTCGTGACATCACCTGTGGTGTTCGGCAAGGGAGGTGTTAAGCCGATGCTGCAAGCAGATCCTCTGGGACAGATGGTGTAGTGCAGCAATGATGTTGTAGCCCTCCACAGGTAGGGCTGTTGGTCTCAGGGCAGTGTAGCGGAATGTTTAGGAAGAGGGTGCAGTGTTTGGCACAGAGATGTAGCAGTGCTGAGGATGTTGCAGGAAGGAGGCAAGGACACAACAGGGTGCAGTTTCTTTACCTTTACTTGGCAAACGCAGTCCAGAGTCCTGGTTACAGATGGCACAGGAGCAGGCTAGCCTGGCAGCAACTCAGGGATCTCTCTATCAGATGGGTTGTGTAGTCTCCTTCCTAGCGCTGGCTTGAGGCACATCCAGTAGACAGCTGTAGCCCTCTATCTCTCTTGGCTCACCCGTCGCTGCTGTGCCTCCGAGTCTTAGTTGGGAATAGAGCATTTACAGCTTCCTATTCCTCTGGTTTCTGTTGCAGGACCTTCAGTATCCATACAACCGTGGAGACCAGGCTCCAGATCATGCACTCTCACTGGGAAAGAGCTCTCTATCCTCAGCTCAACCTCCAGCTTCTCTCCACACGTCTACACTTGTTGTCCTCCTCAAACTAACTCCTCACTTCCCTTCCTGGCCCTCAGAGAGCACTTTCTCTCAATCCTGGTTCAGAGCTCCCTCTGCTGGCCTGGAGTGGGAACTGTGTTGCATGACATGGTTAACTGTTAGAGAGACCCTTCATTGCCTCCAAGCCTGACATCACCCTCCCTGGAGGAAGGCAATGCCACTGTGGCGACCATATTCCTGGGGGCGCCACATTTAGGTAGTTTAATGGTCGGTTCCCTGCCTTTGATGTAGGCGGTCATGTGCCTCTAACCATGGATCCGAAATCTGAAAAATAAAAAAAGTTAAGGCTCTGGGAAGAAGGGGAGCAAAAAAACTGAAAATTGCTAGGTCGTGAAGGTGTTCGCCAATGCTGCATCCAGTCTGGAACAACTAGTTCTGTCTCGAATACTTATATGCATTGATTATGAGTCTCTTAAAATGCCAGAGCACACCAATGCTGACCTTTCCAGTGTCTCATAGTTAGCATGGCCGAAAAAAGACATTTGTCCATCCAGTTCAGCCTGAAATTCCATCAGAATAAATCCCCAGATCTATGTCCTTCTAAAGAACCTAATAACTGTAAGATACAATATTGTTACGCTCCAGGAAGACATCCAGGCCTCTCTTGAACCCTTCGACTGAGTTCGCTATCACCACCTCCTCAGGCAAGGAATTCCAGATTCTCACTGCCCTAACAGTAAAGAATCCTCTTCTATGTTGGTGGAAAAACCTTCTCTCCTCCAGACGCAGAGAATGCCCCCTTGGGACCGTCACCTTCCTTGGTATAAACAGATCCTCAGAGAGATATTTGTATTGTCCCCTTATATATTTATACATGGTTATTAGATCGCCCCTCAGTCGTCTTTTTTCTAGACTAAATAATCATAATTTTGCTAATTTCTCTGGGTATTGTAGTTCCCCCATCCCCTTTATTTATTTTGTTGCCCTCCTTTGTACTTGGCTCTAGTTCCATTATATCCTTCCTGAGCACCTGTGCCAAAAACTGTACACAGTATTCCATGATCGGTCTAACAAGGGATTTGTACAGAGGCAGTATAATGCTCTCATCATGTGTATCCAGACCTCTTTTAATGTGTACCAGGACCTCTTGTCAATAGCGTTTTATTGTAGGGTTCCTCATAAATCATCTCTGATTAGAGTGAGTGAGCAATAGGGTTCGGTTCATTCAAGTTTGAGCAAAGGTCTCCATTACTGGCTTTTATCCTGACCACTTTTCTCTTTTGCTACTTGCCTTGCCCCTCTACATTACATCTCAGTGGCTTCAACCTCTGCCTGTCTGCATGATGTGTATTTCATCTGCTGCACTAAGTTCCCTCATATCCGTGGTCCTTAAAGTTGCCCATTACTTGGTGATTCTTCCGTGCTTGCTTCTCTTTGAAAATGGAAGATATCCAGCAGTGTCATCAGATCAGAACTGGCTGCAACCAATTGTACCAAGCTACATGTATCTCCTTTTGTGTGAAGTCTGACCAAAAATGATCTTCATTGATGTACTGTGACCAAAAATCCATACCTTTGACATGGTAACAAGGCCAAGACTCAACTATGCATGAAAATATAGTAATCAGGGTGTAGAAAAATGGCAGCAGGTGCTCTGGACTGATGAGTTAAAATTCATAATATTTGGCTGTAATAGAAGGCAATTTGTTCACCAAAGGGCTGGAGAGCGGTACAATAATGAGGGTCTGCAGGCAACAGCGAAGCAAGGAGGAGGTTCCTTTCAAGGTTGGGGCTTCATTTCAGCAAATGGATTTAGTCAGGTCTAATGATGTTCTCAATACTGAAAAATGTATCCATCATGCAGTAACATCAGGGAGGTAATTTATTGACTCAAAATGTATTCTGCTGCCGCACAATGACCCCAACATACAGCCAATGTCTTTAAGAGCTATCCTCACTATAAGAAGAACATGGAGTCCTGGAAGTGGTGATATGGTCCCTACATAGGCCTGATATCAACATCATCCAGTCTGTCTGGGATTACATGAAGGGAAGAGACTGAAGAGACATTCACAGAAGACCTGTAGTTAATTGTCCAAGATGTTTGGAACAAGCTCCTTGCCGAGGTTCTTCAGACTCTGTGCAAGTGTGCCGAAAGCAATTGATGCAGTTTTTAAGGATAAGCCCGGTAACCTCAAATACTGCTGCTGCTCATCCTTATCTTTTCTTCATTCACTTTTTTCATTCCTACCTAAATCCTTTGCACAGTTCTTCTTATTGAAAGATAGCGCTTACTGCATGTTTTGGGGGACACTCGCTTGGCAAAGGGATTAGGGCACTCGGGAATGTTTTTTTTTTCACTCAAACAGTCCATGCGGTTTATTATGCACTCATAAACCACTGTAGGCCATGTTATATATCAGAGACCTGAAATATAGTCCATAGCACTTCATAATTCACGACTTTAACTCACAGTCACTAAACAACCCAGATTTCTCTTTGCCCAGTTACCATTGGCGACCGCATGCTGCGCCAATGTCTCTCACAACTTTGCTCCATGATACACAACATTAGATTGCAGTCTCTACGCGCTGGACCTCACTTTGTCCAGTTACCGTGGGTGACCACACAGTTCATTGACATCCACGGAACATAACAAGCACTAACAGTCTGTTCCAATAGCAGTTACTTGTCTGCCGTTACTGGGTCATCCTCGCACACCCAGGGCAGCGGGGTACTCGGTACCGGGCCGGTGTCAAGGTGGGAATGTGTCACATTGGCCCTGGGCGCCCAATATCAATGGCGGTGATGTTAATGGTGTTAAAGTTTATTAGAATAGTTTGTGACGCCACCCGTGGTGTTTGGCAAGTAAGATGAGCCAACGCAGCATGCAGATCTGCTGGGACTGATGGTGTGGTGCAGCAAAGATGGTGTAGCTCCCCACAGGTGGAGCTGTAGTCCCAGGGCAGTGTAGGTGCAATGGGTGAGGAGAGGCGCAGAATGGTATGGAGGCTGGTACCCAGGTGTAGTGGTACGGGAATAACTGGAGGACACCCAAGTATGCGGTTCCAAAGCTTTACTCACTGTTTGCAGTTCACTCCTCTGCCTGCCTTCATACTGTGTTCTCCATGTCAGGGCTCCAGCCAACCTCCAGGCAGGATAGGATTCTCCATTCAACACTCCGCCAACATGTACCTTACTGAACGACTCCTCCAATGCACCTTTAGGTGCGAAGCACTCCAGTACTTAGTTACCCTGGAATGCCTCTCTCTAGGTGTTCCTAGTCTTTACTTGTATGACAGACAGCTGTAGCCTGCTTCGGGGACTCCTCACTGCGTCCCGGCTCTCTATTCAGTTACTGTTGTGTCCCAAGTCTATGATGGAAGCAAGGCGTTAGCGGCTCACTACTCCTCCAGTGTCTGTTGCCGGACATAAAGATCCAATCAACCTCGGGGACCGGGCCCCGGCCTTTGCGCTCTCTGGACTGGAAGGGTTCTCTATCTTTCTTCAACCAGCTTCCCACCGTCCTTCTATTCTCCTTTGTTCCGATCTGTTCTATCTCTCTTATGGAAACTGTAGTCTCCAGTCTACGTCTCTTTCTCCTTCTCTTCCTTCCCTAGGGAGCTCATTCCACTAAGACCAGTCCTCAGCCTCTCCTGACTGACTGCCTTCCTCCACCTTGAGCTCCTCTCAGGCTGACTTGCTGTCAGCCTGCTCTCTCTCTCTCTCTCAGACCTGACTGACCTCCTTCTCTGGGACTCACCCCAGACTGACTGGAAATCCTACACCTTCCCTCTCTTTTATATCTAACTCCACCCGCCTCCCCAGCACCTCTCGTGTTACGAAGTCAGGGACCACAAAAGGCACCCTATGATCTTTCCAGCATAAAGCATGGATGGGTTCCTGCTGAACTATCCTGTGTGTGGGGTGCAGGTGTTGGAATGCGGAAAGGAGTTCCCAGCCTACCTGGATGGTGGGGCACTACACCTTAGGAGAAGGTGCAGTACCTCTGTGGCGACTGAAGCCTCAGGGGCGCCACATTACCATAACCCCCTTGTCTGAAGTTACCTTACAGGAGCTCCTGCTCCACAAGCTGACTCCTTGTCAGTCCTCTTTCCCAAGGGACCTGCCTTACTGGGATCATCGTCCTTGTGATCAGGGCACTCCAGACAGTTTTAAACCCTCAGAAGGTCGATAGCTTCCCCAAAGCAGTGCCGCCACAGACTCTGCACACACATGGTCTCACCCTGTGCTCTTCAGGAATCCAGTCCCCTCCTGGACCTTCCAACACAGAAACCGTCCGGGTACATGGCCTCTCTGTGTGCTATTCAGGAAGTTCGTCCACTGATAGGACCTTCTAACACACATGCCTTACCTTTGGCAGGACCTTACAACCTACACCTTGTGACCCAAACCATGGTCACATTATGTAGCTGAAACCACCCCCATAGGTGGGAGGTGTGTGGTTAGCCACTCCCACCCAGCTCTCCGGCTAACCCTGTAAGCCTCCCTTTATAAACAAAAACAAGGCTCATAGAACTACAGGTCCCAGAGCAACATTTCATGCTTACAGAGCAGAGGATCTCCTCTGCTGTGACATATACCGGCCATTTACACCAATGCCGGTCACTGTCTCACATACCCCCTCTGTTCAAACTTGTGGGGTTGAAAACTTGTCACAAACCAGGGGCCCCGAGACCGGGCACCCACGTCACCTTGCCCTACCAGTTGAGAGGGCCCTCTCAGTTGTCTTTGAGTGTCAGCTCCCAAAACATAGTCCATCACTGTCATTGTATCCCCCTCTGTGACCAAACGCACTATGGGACTTAGTCATTTCGCGTTTCAGAGTCAATCTGTTAGGCCTTCCCCGCTCCAAGTGGTCCGTATGTAGGCCTTGAGCTTCAGCGTTTGAGTCACAGTCTGTCTGTGTCATCAGACCCTTTTTAGTCTCCACTAGTGTTGAGCATTCCGATACTGCAAATATCGGGTATCGGCCGATGTTCCCTGTATCGGAATTCCGATACCGAGTACCGATATTTTTTCAATATCGGATACCGGAATCGGAAGTCCCCATAATGCAATGAGTCACTGTTGTGGCTGTGATTGGCTGCTGAAATGATGTCATCATGATGAGCGGCCTGTGCGCATCATGATGCGCGGTCTGTGCCGACTGCGGGGGTCTGTGCCGACTGTCCGGGGTCTGTGCCGGCTGCCGGTGGTCTGTACGGGCCTCTCGGGGGTCTGTACAGGCCTGTTGGGGGCCTGTGCCGGCTGCCAGTGGTCTGTATGGGCCTCTCGGGGGCCTGTGCTGGCTGTCGGTGGTCTGTGCCGGCTGCCGGGGGCCTGTGCCGGCTGCCGGTGGTCTGTACGGGCCTCTCGGGGGCCTGTGCCGTCTGTCGGTGGTCTGTGCCGGCTGCTGGTGGTCTGTGCGGGCCTGCCAGGGGTCTTGTGTGTGTGCAGGCATCGTCCAATGGGACTACAAGTCCCATCGGGCGATGCCTGCTACAATGACAGAGATTGACACATTAGCCAATGATGGGACAGTAGTAGTCCCATCATCCGGCTAATGTGTTGAATGTAAAAAAAAAACAAAAACAAAAAAAAAACATACTACATACATACTTCATATATGCTACATTCATACAACATACATATATACTACATACATGCTACATATATACTACATTCATACAACATACATATATACTACATACATGCTACATATATAATACATTCATACAACATACATACATACTACATACTACATATATACTACATTCATACAACATACATACATACTACATACATGCTACATATATACTACATTCATACAACATACATATATACTACATAGATGCTACATATACACTACATTCATACAACATACATACATACTACATACTACATACATACTACATACAGTGGGGCAAAAAAGTATTTAGTCAGTCAGCAATAGTGCAAGTTCCACCACTTAAAAAGATGAGAGGCGTCTGTAATTTACATCATAGGTAGACCTCAACTATGGGAGACAAACTGAGAAAAAAAAAATCCAGAAAATCACATTGTCTGTTTTTTTTTCCTTTTATTTGCATATTATGGTGGAAAATAAGTATTTGGTCAGAAACAAAATTTTATCTCAATACTTTGTGATATATCCTTTGTTGGCAATGACAGAGGTCAAACGTTTTCTGTAAGTCTTCACAAGGTTGCCACACACTGTTGTTGGTATGTTGGCCCATTCCTCCATGCAGATCTCCTCTAGAGCAGTGATGTTTTTGGCTTTTCGCTTGGCAACACGGACTTTCAACGCCCTCTAAAGGTTTTCTATAGGGTTGAGATCTGGAGACTGGCTAGGCCACTCCAGGACCTTGAAATGCTTCTTACGAAGCCACTCCTTCGTTGCCCTGGCGGTGTGCTTTGGATCATTGTCATGTTGAAAGACCCATCCACGTTTCATCATCAATGCCCTTGCTGATGGAAGGAGGTTTGCACTCAAAATCTCACGATACATGGCCCCATTCATTCTTTCATGTACCCGGATCAGTCGTCCTGGCCCCTTTGCAGAGAAACAGCCCCAAAGCATGATGTTTCCACCACCATGCTTTACAGTAGGTATGGTGTTTGATGGATGCAACTCAGTATTCTTTTTCCTCCAAACACGACAAGTTGTGTTTCTACCAAACAGTTCCAGTTTGGTTTCATCAGACCATAGGACATTCTCCCAAAACTCCTCTGGATCATCCAAATGCTCTCTAGCAAACTTCAGACGGGCCCGGACATGTACAGGCTTAAGCAATGGGACACGTCTGGCACTGCAGGATCTGAGTCCATGGTGGCGTAGTGTGTTACTTATGGTAGGCCTTGTTACATTGGTCCCAGCTCTCTGCAGTTCATTCACTAGGTCCCCCCGCGTGGTTCTGGGATTTTTGCTCACCGTTCTTGTGATCATTCTGACCCCACGGGGTGGGATTTTGCGTGGAGCACCAGATCGAGGGAGATTATCAGTGGTCTTGTATGTCTTCCATTTTCTAATTATTGCTCCCACAGTTGATTTCTTCACTCCAAGCTGGTTGGCTATTGCAGATTCAGTCTTACCAGCCTGGTGCAGGGCTACAATTTTGTTTCTGGTGTCCTTTGACAGCTCTTTGGTCTTCACCATAGTGGAGTTTGGAGTCAGACTGTTTGAGTGCGTGCACAGGTGTCTTTTTATACTGATAACAAGTTTAAACAGGTGCCATTACTACAGGTAATGAGTGGAGGAAAGAGGAGACTCTTAAAGAAGAAGTTACAGGTCTGTGAGAGCCAGAAATCTTGATTGCTTGTTTCTGACCAAATACTTATTTTCCACCATAATATGCAAATAAAAGGAAAAAAAAACAGACAATGTGATTTTCTGGATTTTTTTTTCTCAGTTTGTCTCCCATAGTCGAGGTCTACCTATGATGTAAATTACAGACGCCTCTCATCTTTTTAAGTGGTGGAACTTGCACTATTGCTGACTGACTAAATACTTTTTTGCCCCACTGTATATACTACATTCATACAACATACCTACATACTACATACTACATGTATGCTACATTCATGCAACATACATACATACTACATACATGCTACATATATACTACATTCATACAACATACATATATACTACATGCTACATACATGCTACATATATACTACATTCATACAACATACATACATACTACATACTACATACATACTACATATATGCTACATTCATACAACATACATACATACATACATGCTACATACATACTACATATATACTACATTCATACAACATACAGGCATACTACATACTACATACATGCTACATATATACTACATTCATACAACATACATACTACATACTACATACATGCTTCATATATACTACATTCATACAACATACATACATAGTACATACTACATACATACAACATGCTACAGACATACAGTACATACAACATAGAGTACATACTCACCATCACTTGTCACTTTGATCCCCGAAGCCAGTGTCATCTATGAAAAAATATGAAAATAGTAAACAAGCCATATACTCCCTGATCTGCAGAAATCCACGAGGGTCCCACGCCGATCTCCCTTGGAGAACAGCAGCATCAGCTGATGTGACCGCTCTCTAGGGGCTTCAATAATCCAATGACGGGAGGTAGGTATCTTTCCACACTGTATTCCTCCGCCACTGTAAAAAAAATAGTCCCTAGTCTCACTTTTGGCATTGCTGTGTGAGAAAGTTCCCACGCAGCTTTTGTCATAAAGTGAGACCAGGGACTATTTTTTTACAGTGGCGGAGGAATACAGTGCGGAAGGATACCTACCTCCCGTCACTGGATTCCTGGAGCCCCGTAGAGAGCGGTCGCATTCGCTGATGCTGCTGTTCTCCAAGGGAGATCGGTGTGGGACACGCGTGGATTTCTGCGGATCAGGGAGTATATTGTTTGTTTGTTATTTTCATATTTTTCCACAGATTACACTGGCTTTGGGGATCAAAGTGACAAGTGATGGTGAGTATGTACTCTATGTATGTTGTATGAATGTAGTATATATGTAGCATGTATGTAGTATGTAGTATGTATGTATATTGTATGAATGTAGTATATATGTAGCATGTATGTAGTATGTATGTATGTTGTATGAATGTAGTATATACAGTGGGGAAAAAAAGTATTTAGTCAGTCAGCAATAGTGCAAGTTCCACCACTTAAAAAGATGAGAGGCGTCTGTAATTTACATCATAGGTAGACCTCAACTATGGGAGACAAACTGAGAAAAAAAAATCCAGAAAATCACATTGTCTGTTTTTTTTTTCATTTTATTTGCATATTATAGTGGAAAATAAGTATTTGGTCAGAAACAAAATTTCATCTCAATACTTTGTGATATATCCTTTGTTGGCAATGACAGAGGTCAAACGTTTTCTGTAAGTCTTCACAAGGTTGCCACACACTGTTGTTGGTATGTTGGCCCATTCCTCCATGCAGATCTCCTCTAGAGCAGTGATGTTTTTGGCTTTTCGCTTGGCAACACGGACTTTCAACTCCCTCCAAAGGTTTTCTATAGGGTTGAGATCTGGAGACTGGCTAGGCCACTCCAGGACCTTGAAATGCTTCTTACGAAGCCACTCCTTCGTTGCCCTGGCGGTGTGCTTTGGATCATTGTCATGTTGAAAGACCCAGCCACGTTTCATCTTCAATGCCCTTGCTGATGGAAGGAGGTTTGCACTCAAAATCTCACGATACATGGCCCCATTCATTCTTTCATGTACCCGGATCAGTCGTCCTGGCCCCTTTGCAGAGAAACAGCCCCAAAGCATGATGTTTCCACCACCATGCTTTACAGTAGGTATGGTGTTTGATGGATGCAACTCAGTATTCTTTTTCCTCCAAACACGACAAGTTGTGTTTCTACCAAACAGTTCCAGTTTGGTTTCATCAGACCATAGGACATTCTCCCAAAACTCCTCTGGATCATCCAAATGCTCTCTAGCAAACTTCAGACGGGCCCGGACATGTACAGGCTTAAGCAGTGGGACACGTCTGGCACTGCAGGATCTGAGTCCATGGTGGCGTAGTGTGTTACTTATGGTAGGCCTTGTTACATTGGTCCCAGCTCTCTACAGTTCATTCACTAGGTCCCCCCGCGTGGTTCTGGGATTTTTGCTCACCGTTCTTGTGATCATTCTGACCCCACGGGGTGGGATTTTGCGTGGAGCACCAGATCGAGGGAGATTATCAGTGGTCTTGTATGTCTTCCATTTTCTAATTATTGTTCCCACAGTTGATTTCTTCACTCCAAGCTGGTTGGCTATTGCAGATTCAGTCTTCCCAGCCTGGTGCAGGGCTACAATTTTGTTTCTGGTGTCCTTTGACAGCTCTTTGGTCTTCACCATAGTGGAGTTTGGAGTCAGACTGTTTGAGGGTGTGCACAGGTGTCTTTTTATACTGATAACAAGTTTAAACAGGTGCCATTACTACAGGTAATGAGTGGAGGAAAGAGGAGACTCTTAAAGAAGAAGTTACAGGTCTGTGAGAGCCAGAAATCTTGATTGCTTGTTTCTGACCAAATACTTATTTTCCACCATAATATGCAAATAAAATGAAAAAAAAACAGACAATGTGATTTTCTGGATTTTTTTTTCTCAGTTTGTCTCCCATAGTTGAGGTCTACCTATGATGTAAATTACAGACGCCTCCCATCTTTTTAAGTGGTGGAACTTGCACTATTGCTGACTGACTAAATACTTTTTTTCCCCACTGTATGTAGCATGTATGTAGTATGTATGTATGCTGTATGTATGTAGTATATATGTAGTATGTATGTATGTTTTATGAATGTAGCATATATGTAGTATGTATGTAGTATGTTTTTTTTTTTAACATTCAACACATTAGCTGGATGATGGGACTACTACAGTCCCATCATTGGATAATGTGTCAATCACTGTCATTGTAGCAGGCATCGCCTGATGGGACTTGTAGTCCCATCGGACGATGCCTGCACACACACAAGACAGGCACGCACAGACCACCGGCAGCCGGCACAGGCCCCCAGCAGCCAGCACAGACCACCGACAGCTGGCACAGGCCCCCGAGAGGCCCGTACAGACCACTGGCAGCCGGCACAGGCCCCCGACAGTCGGCACAGACCCCCGAGAGGCCCGTACAGACCACCGGCAGCCGGCACAGGCCCCCGACAGCCAGCAAGACCCCCGAGAGGCCTGTACAGACCCCCGAGAGGCCCGTACAGACCACCGGCAGCCGGCACAGGCCCCCGACAGTCGGCACAGACCCCCGAGAGGCCCGTACAGAACACCGGCAGCCGGCACAGGCCCCCGACAGTCGGCACAGACCCCCGAGAGGCCCGTACAGACCACTGGCAGCCGGCACAGGCCCCCGACAATCGGCACAGACCCCTGAGAGGCCCGTACAGACCACCGGCAGCCGGCACAGGCCCCCGACAGTTGGCACAGACCCCCGAGAGGCCCGCACAGACCCCACCTGCACACACAGACACGCATAGTGTGCGCCCACGCACCGCCCACACTCTTTCTTCCCCCCTCCCGAAAAGGATGTACAAGGCAAGAAAGGGTTTTTTTTAATTCCGATATTTCTGTCCCATTGACATGAATGGGACTTCCGGTATCGGAATCGGCGATACCCGATACTTTTTGTGTATCGGGCCGATCCAATCCGATCCGATATTTCTGAATATCGGATGGTATCGCTCAACACTAGTCTCCACATTTCTCAGGTATACCCCTTCACCTGACCTTTCTCTCCATGGCCACTACCAACGGTTGGAGCGGTCATAAGTCCCACTTAAAGTCGAGCCTACTGTCCGGTCTGAGTCTGACCCACGTAATATGTTACAAGGGTTACTGTCCATGTCCCTTAGCTTTGTACTGAGAGTAGGACTGCCACTTTCAGATTCACTGCATCCTTGTCTTGCTGAAATACCTAGGAGTCTTCTTGCTGGCTGTTTTTGGCTAACCGCAATTCCATTATTTTGAGGGTCCCTTCTGTTCCCTTTACTTTGGGTTGAAGGCGGCTGTCATCTTATCTCCTGCAGCTGCAGTCGGTCCAGTCTTAGCTGCTCTACCTACCTCAGGTATGTCACCCGATGTTCAAGGAGCATTCGAATATACGTAAGGGTTTCCATTGAGCCGACAATGACAAATGGTACCATCCCATCTTCATCAACTACCTGGGCTTCGTCGTCAGCTGGAATCCTCACTCTCACCACATCCGACTTATTCATGGTTTCCTGCATCACTTTTCCACGTCTCCCAATATCTCTCCTAATCAGATTTCTGGGCACATGAACAATGTCTTCCACAAAGCCCAGCCGACTTTGAGCTTTCCTCGCATGCTCCAAACGTCGAGCGGCTTCCTTATTTCTCATCAGGATCATTTGTTTCGTGAGGAGACATTGTAGATGCATGTCCCTCAGGATAGCCACTCGCTTCATTGTGACTTGCCTAGTCGACAGTATGGCCAACTGCCGAGTCTCTGGCGCCCAGTACACACTACACACTTCTACTGCTTTTCTAAAGGCCTCATGCACATTCTCACTGGTACTGGCTTCTCGTACATCTTCGGGTGCCTCTATCACACACTTGAAGTGCGAAGTCTCACTCTCTTCATGGACGGACGGCTCCTGTTTTGCCTTGGACCTTTCCATCAAGACATCTGCCATGACTAAGTGAGTGTCTTGTTCCCTCTTAGTGCAAATTTTTCTTCAGCTTTACACCATTCCAGACCCCTTGCCAAGATGAGCATTGGCAGCTCCACCTCATTATCACTCTGGCACTGCTGCTGTAAGTCTGCAACCATCAACTCCTTCTCTTGTAGAAGTCTTCCTAATGCTTCTCTGACCACCTCGATATCTACAAATATGGCTTTGCTCATGTTTTCACACATTGACAGGTGACCTCTGAGCTCAGAGACTTTCTTCTCATCTCACCCACTCTGTGCTCAGCTGCTTGTCTCAGGACCCTTTCTCGTTCGACATGCTCTTTCACTCTCTCTTTAATCATCTCTATTTCATGATCCTGTTCTCTTTTGGCTAGCACGTGTCACACTATAACTTCTTTAAATATATTTTCAGATGGCCCAGCTTGCCCATCCACACTCTGCTGATTCAGAGTTCTACCTACAGTGGGTACGGAAAGTATTCAGAACCCTTTAAATGTTTCACTCTTTGTTTCATTGCAGCCATTTGGTAAATTCAAAAAAGTTCATTTTTTTCATTAATGTACATTCTGCACCCCATCTTGACTGAAAAAAACAGAAATGTAGAAATTTTTGCAAATTGATTAAAAAATGAAAACTGAAATATCACATGTCATAAGTATTCAGACCCTTTGCTCAGGCACTCATATTTAATTCACATACTGTCCATTTCCTTGTGATCCTCCTTGGAATGGTTCTACTCAATCATTGGAGTCCAGCTGTGTTTAATTAAACTGATAAGACTTAATTTGTAAAGGCACACTCCTGTATATATAAGACCTCACAGCTCAAAGTCCATGTCAGACCAAATGAGAATCACGGGGTCAAAGGAACTGGCAAAGGAGCTCAGAAACAGAATTGTTACAAGGCACATATCTGGCCAAGGTAACAAAAGAATTTCTGCAGTATTATAGGTTCCTAAGAGCACAGTGGCTTCCAAAATCCTTAAATGGAAGAAGTTTGGGACCCCCAGAAGTCTTCCTAGACCTGGCCATCCAACCAAATGGAAGCAATCATGGGAGAATAGCCTTGATGAGAGAGGTAAAGAAGAACCCCAAGATCACTGTGGCTGAGCTCGACAGATGCAGTAGGGAGATGAGAGAAAGTTCCACAAAGTCAACTATCACTGCAGCCCTCCACCAGTTGGGCCTTTATGGCAGAGTGGCCCAACAGAAGCCTCTCCTCAGTGCCAGCCAGACATATGAAAGCCCGCATTGAGTTTGCTAAAAAAAATTTGAAGGACTCCCAGACTATGAGAAATAAGATTCTTTGGTCTGATGAGACAAAGATAGAACTTTTTGGTGATAATTCTAAGTGGTATGTGTGGAGAAAACAAGGCATTGCTCATCACCTGCCCAATACAATCCCAACAGTGAAACATGGTGGTGGCAGCATCATGATATGGGGGTGTTTTTCAGCTACAGGGACAGGAAGACTGGTTGCAATTGAAGGAAATATGAATGCGGCCAAGTACAGAGATATCCTCGATGAAAACCTCTTCCAGAGTGCTCTGGACTTCAAAACTGGCCAAAGGTTCACCTTCCAGCAAGACAATGACCCTATGCACACAGCTAAAATAACAAAGGAGTGGCTTCAGAACAACTCTGTGACCACTCTTGACTGGTTCAGCCAGAGCCCTGACCTAAACCTAATTGAGCATCTATGGAGAGAACAATTCTAAGTGGTATGTGTGGAGAAAACCCAGGCACTGCTCATCACCTGTCCAATACAATCCCAACAGTGAAACATGGTGGTGGCAGCATCATGCTATGGGGGTGTTTTTCAGCTGGAAGTTGGTTGCAATTGAAGGAAACATGAATGCACCCAATTGAACCTCTCTGGAGAGACCTGAAAATGGCTGTTCACCAACGTTCACCATCCAAACTGAAGGAACTGGAGAGGATCTGCAAGGAATAATGGCAGAAGATCCCCAAATCCAGGTGTGAAAAATTTGTTGCAACATTCCCAAGAAGACTCATGGCTGTACTAGCTCAAAAGGGTCCCAGAGAAACATTTCAGGCTTACAGCACAGAGGATCTCCGCTGTGACACATACCAGCCATTTACAACAATGGTGGTCACTGTCTCACATTATATACAATATGTAAATATAATTATATTAATTAGAGTTGAGCGACTTTTGGTTTTTTAGGGTCGCGTTTCGTTTCGTGAAAGCCGACTTTTCCAAAAGTCGGGTCGAGCAAGATCGTCCGATTATAGGGAAAAGTCGGGGTCGTCCCGAAACACGAAACCCAATGTAAGTCAATGGGGAATAAAAGTCGGCAGTGAGAGGAGGACAGGAAACACACCTACAGTGCCCATTTGAATGCCAAAAGCATCAATTCTTCTTACTTAAGCTTGTCAACCTTAATTAACTTCATAATACAAGTTACGCACTGAAAAATGGGGGTTATTTGGCTAAAGTTGTGGGGGGGAGGGCTGGCTGCAGGTTTTCATGTGCCCTGGGCGAAAGAGCGCCCCTTTAACACATACCACAACTCATCATGCTCCGATACGGCAGATAAATAGCGGTATAGTACAATGAAAAATACCTCACTTTTTACATCTCATGACGAGGCCCATCTATTTCTCCATACAGAATCATTGGTCCCATATAATGTTTGAAACAGTATATGATGAGCTCCACATAATGCTACAGTATATGTTGGTCCCCATGGATGAAGCTCCACTGTCTTATGGGCCCAAATAATGCTCCAAACATAATGGGCCCCATTTCTAATGCTCTAGTGTATAATGGGCCCTGTAAATGCTGCTCCAGTGTCTGATGTCCACCTTTGGAATGTTCCAGTGTATGGTGGGCCCCATCTATCATTCTCCAGAGTATAGTGCTCCCCAAAAATTGCTGTCCCAACATTGAAAACAATCAAATAAGTCTCCTCGCTAGGGAATCCCTGTACTTGTCTGGACAGGTGCTGTAGCTTGCTTAACAGCTCGCCAGCCGTTCTCACGCCCAGTATGGATTGCACGTGATTGCACAAAGGTTAGAAAGGGTACCGTATCCCTGGATAACATGTATGGATAGCGTACACATTCAAAATATATGTCTCAGGAGGCAGGCTCAGACGGTGTCAGGCCCAGTATGGATTGCACGTGATTGCACAAAGGTTAGAAAGGGTACCGTATCCCTGGATAACATGTATGGATAGCGTACACATTCAAAATATATGTCTCAGGAGGCAGGCTCAGACGGTGTCAGGCACAGTATGGATTGCACGTGATTGCACAAAGGTTAGAAAGGGTACCGTATCCCCGGATAACATGTATGGATAGCGTACACATTCAAAATATATGTCTCAGGAGGCAGGCTCAGACGGTGTTAGGCCCAGTATGGATTGCACGTGATTGCACAAAGGTTAGAAAGGGTACCGTATCCCCGGATAACATGTATGGATAGCGTACACATTCAAAATATATGTCTCAGGAGGCAGGCTCATACGCTGTTAGGCCCAGTATGGATTGCACGTGATTGCACAAAGGTTAGAAAGGGTACCGTATCCCCGGATAACATGTATGGATAGCGTACACATTCAAAATATATGTCTCAGGAGGCAGGCTCATACGCTGTTAGGCCCAGTATGGATTGCACGTGATTGCACAAAGGTTAGAAAGGGTACCGTATCCCCGGATAACATGTATGGATAGCGTACACATTCAAAATATATGTCTCAGGAGGCAGGCTCAGACGGTGTCAGGCACAGTATGGATTTGACGGCCCAGATTACACAGCGGAGGAGCAGGGAGAGGTAAAGATTGCAAATTCTGGGGCCCTGCCCAAGCAAGGGGGGCCCACTCGTGGGCGTCGGTACTGGCACTGGGCCCCTCATAGTACAGCGGTGTGTCTGACGGAGGGTGTGCACCACCACCATCAGAGACACTTGATTGCACTATGAGGGACCCTGTGCCAGTGCCCGCGCCCAAGAGTCGGCCTACCCACCTGTCCAGGGCAACGGCACTCGCACGGTGTCGTGCGGTAGGTGGTGACCCCGGCCATGGGGGGGGAGGCAGCACAGTTAGGGAGTTTTAGAAAGTGGCATATGTTGATGTTGGACATTCAGCTGATGCAAAAGGCGAAATAGGTGAAGTACCAGGAAGAGGTGGACCAAAGCAAGCCATTTTTCTGTCACCCTATGTGTCATCAGGGGAAGGTGGGACAAAATCCTTGGAAACCCATGCGTGGTTCATTTTAATGAAGGTTAGATCATCCACATTTTGGGTTGACAGACGGGTCCTTTTTTCTGTCAGGATTGATCCAGCTGCACTGAAGACTCTTTCCGATAGCACACTTGCAGCTGGGCAAGCGAGCTCCTGTAAGGCATATTGGGCCAATTCAGGCCAGGTGTCCAGTTTAGCGGCCCAATAGTCAAAGGGGAATGACCTGTGTGGGAGAACATCGATATGGGAGGAAAAGTAGTTTGTAACCATAGTTGACAACTGCTGTCTCCTGTCACTTTCCATCGATGCAGTATTACCAGTTGTGTGAGCGGTATTTGAAAAATCAGTCCACAACATTGTCATGAAACCCCTGTCTCCAACGCCACTTCTGCTGTGTGCACCACGAACACCTCTGCCAAGCTGCCCCCGGCCCGTACGGCTCGTGTGAGAACCATCACCGCTGCTGTGTGCTGGGAATGCCTCAAGCAACCGATTTACCAGAGTTGCTTGTTTATTAGCCAATATTAGGTCAAGGTTCTCCTGTGGCATGATGTTTTGTAATTTGCCTTTATAGCATGGATCCAGGATGCTGGCCAACCAGTAGTCGTCATCGTTCATCATTTTGGCAATGCGGGGGTCCCTTTTTAGGATCCGCAAGGCATAATCTGACATGTGGGCCAATGTTCCCGCTGTCAATGATGCACTGCGAGTGCTGGGTGGAGGAGCACTTTCTGGCAAATCCACATCCCTCCAGTCACGCACAAACCCTGTACCAGACCTTGCCACGCCAACATTTTCACTTGCCCCACGAGATGCATCCTCCTCCCCTAAGTAATCATCCCCATCATCCTCCCCCTCCTCCTCTTCTTCCTCCACCTCGTCCAGGAGAGGTCCCTGAGCAGACAATGGCTGAATGTCATCAAGGATTCCCTCCTCCTCTTCCTCCTCATCAACATTGGCTGCAGACGCCTGCTCCTTAAGGTGCGTCAAAGTTTGCATGAGCAGACGCATAAGTGGGATGCTCATGCTTAGGATGGCGTCGTCTGCGCTTACCAGCCGTGTGCATTCCTCAAAACACTGAAGGACTTTACAAAGGTCTTTCAGCTTCGACCACTGCACGCCTGTCAACTCCATGTCTGCTCTCAAAGTGCCTGGCCGTGTATCCTCCCACAAATGCATTATGGCCTGCCTCTGCTCGCACAGCCGCTCCACCATGTGCAGGGTGGAGTTCCACCTTGTTGCAATGTCGATAATGAGGCAGTGGTTGGGAAGGTGGAGCAATCGCTGCAGCTTCTGCATACGAACGGAGTGTACAGGCGACCGGCGGATGTGCGCGCACAGTCTTCGCACCTTCTGGAGCAGGGCTGTTAACTCCGGATAATTTTTGAGGAAGAACTGCACCACCAGGTTCAAGGTGTGAGCCAAGCAAGGTATGTGGCTGAGTTTTGAAAGGGCTATGGCTGCCACAAAATTACGGCCGTTACCACTAACTACCTTGCCTGCCTCAAGATGTACACTGCCCAGCCATGACTCAGTTTGTCGCTTCAAGTACTCGGCCAGCACCTCGGCGGTGTGTCTGTCGCCCAAACACATCATCTGCAACACAGCCTGCTGACGCTTTCCACTAGCTGCTCGATAGGGGGACACATCGTGTGCAACAGTGGCAGCTGCAGATCGAGTGCTCGTACGACTGTGCTCTGTGGACGAGCTTTCGCTTCTGGAGGAGGAGGAGGAGGAGGGTCGAACGCCTACAGCCAACTGTTTCCTATACCGTGGGCTAGGCAGCACTGTCCCACCACCGCTGTCCCCTGTGGACCCTGCATCCACCACATTAACCCAGTGCGCAGTGATGGACACGTAACGGCCTTGGCCATGCCGACTGGACCATGCATCAGTTGTGAGGTGCACCTTTCCGCTCACTGACTGCTTGAGTGCATGGACAATGCGGTCTTTCACATGATGGTGGAGGGCTGGGATGGCTTTGCGAGAGAAGAAGTGGCGACTGGGTAGGTCATAGCGTGGTACTGCATAGGCCATGAGTTCGCGGAAAGCTGTGCTTTCCACCAACCGAAAGGGCATCATCTCAAACGAGATTAGTTTGGCAATGTGGGCGTTCAAACCCAGTGTACGCGGATGAGAGACTGAGTACTTTCTTGACCTACTCATAGTGTCTGGGAGGGTGAGCTGGACTTGAGAGCTGCATATGGTGGAAGTAGCGGTGGACAGGGTGGACTGAGAGAGGGTTGATGATGGTGATGGAGTTGGTGTTCTTTCTGATGGCCTAGAATCAGTCTTTCGTTGATATAACAGTGGGATTCCCTGACTGCTGTGGTCTTGCAACGACACCTCAACATTTGCTGCTGTGCTAACCGGTGGGCTTACAGTGGGGGAAACAATGTAGCCTTGCTGACTACCTTCGTTGTGATCAGTTGCACATGTGGCACTTGAGGTTTGGTGTTGTGTCCACGCTTGCAAGTGCATGCTGGTTAAATGTCTAAGCATGCAACTGGTATTCAAATTTTTCAGATTTTTCCCTCGGCTAAAGGTCTTTGCGCACTTCTTACAGATAACCTTGGCCTGATCATGAGGATTTTGTTCAAAAAAGTGCCACACTGCACTCTTCCTACTTTGGCAGACATTTTGCGGCCTAGCACGCTGTGATCTTTTGACCCTCTGGACAAGCTGTCCAGCAACTCTTTTGATGTTTGGAACCTGTTTTTGGAGTGCTCCGGGCCTGCCAGATAACAGCTGTTGCGATGTCGATGTCTGCTGTGGATGCTCCTCATCTGAGCTATTGGAAGCAGCACCCTCTTCCCCCAATGGATGCCAATCTGGGTCAACAACTGGGTCATCCATCACCTTCTCTTCTATGTCATGTGCACCTTTCTCTGTGTCACCGTGTATGGTGGTATAGTGTGCGGGAAGGGGCACCTGAGTCTCATCAGGGTCAAAATCTGGCTCTGTACACTGCGAGGACAATGTAGTGCTCTGAGTGAATGTACCAGCAGAATCATCCATCAGCGGCTGTGCATCAGTGCACTCCATGTCAGATTCATCTTGGCCTGGGTAATTCACCATTTCACTTGATAATCCAGGCATGGTATGTGAAAACAGCTCCATGGAGTAATCAGTAGTATGGCCTGCGTCATACTTCAATCTTGGTTGGGGTGAAGGACACAAGGAAAGGTGTGGTTCATGAACATGAGCCTCCAATGACGACTCAGTGCTTTTACTCTTTACAACTGAAGAAGAGGAGGCGATAGAGCTGGAGGCTGAGTCAGCAATGTAAGACAAAACTTTTTCCTGATGCTCTGCCTTTAAAAGCGGTTTGCCAACTCCTAGAAAACTAAGCGTTCGAGGCCTTATGTAGCCAGACGATGATGCAGGGTCAGCACCTCCTGCATTCGGTCCTATTTTGCTCTTGCCACTACCATCAGATCCACCACCAACACCATCATTACCAGCTGCCAACCCCCGCCCAGTTCCACGGCCTTTTCCACCAGCCTTCCTCATTTTTGGTAGAAATGTAGACAAAATCCAACAAACTATATAGTAATGTAAAACAAGGTACAAGGTGTCTATAGGACAGGGGAGATTTAGAATTTCTGCACACACTTGTGGACAGTGGACACTTTTGGATTGTGTGAGGCCCACTGATATCTGAGCGCTATGTGACAGGCTCGATGGCACAGCTGCCTGTGACCAAAGTGACGAGAGGATAATGGAGATTTTGAATCTCTGCGCACACTTTTGGACACTGGACACTTGTGGATTGTGTGAGGCCCACTGATATCTGAGCGCTATGTGACAGGCTCGATGGCACAGCTGCCTGTGACCAAAGTGACGAGAGGATAATGGAGATTTTGAATCTCTGCGCACACTTTTGGACACTGGACACTTGTGGATTGTGTGAGGCCCACTGATATCTGAGCGCTATGTGACAGGCTCGATGGCACAGCTGCCTGTGACCAAAGTGACGAGAGGATAATGGAGATTTTGAATCTCTGCGCACACTTTTGGACACTGGACACTTGTGGATTGTGTGAGGCCCACTGATATCTGAGCGCTATGTGACAGGCTCGATGGCACAGCTGCCTGTGACCAAAGTGACTAGAGGATAATGGAGATTTTGAATCTCTGCGCACACTTTTGGACACTGGACACTTGTGGATTGTGTGAGGCCCACTGATATCTGAGCGCTATGTGACACGCTCGATGGCACAGCTGCCTGTGACCAAAGTGACGAGAGGATAATGGAGATTTTGAATCTCTGCGCACACTTTTGGACACTGGACACTTGTGGATTGTGTGAGGCCCACTGATATCTGAGCGCTATGTGACACGCTCGATGGCACAGCTGCCTGTGACCAAAGTGACGAGAGGATAATGGAGATTTTGAATCTCTGCGCACACTTTTGGACACTGGACACTTGTGGATTGTGTGAGGCCCACTGATATCTGAGCGCTATGTGACAGGCTCGATGGCACAGCTGTGACCAAAGTGACGAGAGGATAATGGAGATTTTGAATCTCTGCGCACACTTTTGGACACTGGACACTTGTGGATTGTGTGAGGCCCACTGATATCTGAGCGCTATGTGACACGCTCGATGGCACAGCTGCCTGTGACCAAAGTGACGAGAGGCTAATGGAGATTTTGAATCTCTGCGCACACATTTGGACACTGGACACTTGTGGATTGTGTGAGGCCCACTGATATCTGAGCGCTATGTGACACGCTCGATGGCACAGCTGCCTGTGACCAAAGTGACGAGAGGATAAGGGAGATTGGATTGCTTTTAAAAAAGCAGTTTGCGGAGCAGTGGGTAAACAGCAATGCCAGCGTGTCAGGAAGCCTTAAAAGGCAGCCCAACAACCAACACCACTGATACACCACAATATAGCCTCCCCTTGCACTGCACACACAGTGACTTGTGTGTTGTGCAGGCCAAATCGCTAGCAGCAGAAGCAGTTTTTTTGTCTTCTTCCCTGCCTAACGCTCTCCCTACAGAATCAGCAGCAACCTCTCCCTATACTAAGATCGGCAGAAGTAAGATGGCGGTCGGCGTGCACGCCCTTTTATACCCCCTGTGACGCCCACCAAAGCAAGCCAATCACTTGCATGCCCTTCTGAAAGATGGTGGTGACCCGTGCCTAGGTCATCACGTTGCCCACAGTGTCCGTGAATCCTGATTGGCTGAAAAAGAGCGCAAAACAAACTTTTGAAATGCGACTTTGGCGCGTAAGTCGCCGACCTCGTGGCCGACCTCATCCTAGGGTCGGGTTTCGTTTCATGAAACCCGACTTTGCCAAAAGTCGGCGACTTTTGAATTTTTTCGACCCGTTTCGCTCAACTCTAATATTAATATATAGTTATTTAACACCTTATTTTGGGGGTTTATTGAGCCCTTAAACTGAATCTGCTAACAAAAGTAAATATAAATCAGGTTGTATATTAATTGTACTGTTTTATACTTTTTCCCATATCACGATCTGCATAAAGAATAAAATATAACTCTTTCAATTTTAAAACAGAGTTGTTAGTTGCAAATGTAATACTGTATCTGTCTATTAAACCCCTCCTGACATTTGACGTACCATACCGTCCAAGTGTCAGCTGATTATCACAGCAGTCACGGACCGCTCCCGGCACATTAACACCCGGCACACTGCGGTCAAACATGATTGCAGTGTTCCGGGGTCATAGGGAATCATCGTGCACGGAGGGGTCTCCCTGCGTGCTTCCCTGAGACCCTCAGAACAACACAAGGGCCTCCTCCCTACAGACCACAGATTAAAGATGGCTGCGGGGTCCTTCCGGCTCCTGCAAGGAGGTGGCTTCTCAGTGCCTGCTGAGAGCAGGCGCTGAGAAGCCTCCTACACTGCCTGTCAGATTGCTGATCTGGCACACAGTGCTGTGCAAAGTGTCAGATCAGCAATCTGACACTATATTGTGATGTCCCACCCTGGGACAATGTAATAAAGTAAATTAAAAAAAAATTAACGTGTGAAAATAATTTTTTAAAAATTCCTAAATAAAGAAAAAAAAATTCCCCAATAAATTCATTTCTTTATGTAAATAAAAAAGCCAACAATAAAAGTACACATATTTAGTATTGCCGCGTCCGTAACAACCCGCCCTATAAAAATGTTTCACTAGTTAACCCCTTTAGTGAAACCGTTCACAAAGAAAAAAAAGGCAAAAAACAATGCTTTATCATCATACTGCCGAACAAAAAGTGCATTAACACGCGATCAAAAAGACAGATATAAATAAACATGGTACCGCTGAAAAAGTCATCTTGTCCCGCAAAAAACGAGCTGCCACACAGCGTCATCAGTGAAAAAATAAAAAAGTTATAGCCTGCAGTATAAAGCGATGCAAAAAATAATTATTTTTTATATAATAATTGTTTTTATTGTATAAAAGCGCCAAAACATAAAAAAAATATAAATGAGGTATCGCTGTAATCATACTGACCCGAAGAATAATATAGCTTTATCAATTTTACCATACGCGGAACGGAGTAAACGCCCCCGCAAAAGAAATTCATGAATTGCTGGATTTTGTTTATTCTGCGTCACAAAAATCGGAATAAAAAGCGATAAAAAAAGTCATGTGCCCAAAAATGGTACCAATAAAAACGTCAACTCATCCCTCAAAAAATAAGACCTCACATAACTCTGTGGGCCAAAATATGGAAAAATTATAGCTTTCAAAATGTGGTGATGCAAAAACTATTTTTTGCAATAAAAGCGTCTTTTAGCGTGTGACAACTGCCAAACATAAAAACCCGCCATAAATAGTAAATCATACCCCCCCGTTATCACCCCCTTAGATAGGGAAAAATAATAAACTAAAAAATGTATTTATTTCCATTTTCCCATTAGGGCTAGAGTTATGAGTGTATTGGGGTTAGGGTTGGAGTTAGAATTGGGGGTTTACACTGTTCAGGTACATCAGGGGCACTCCAAATGCGACATGGCATCTGATCTCAATTCCAGTCAATTCTGCATTGAAAATGTCAAACGGTGCTCCTTCCCTTCCAAGCTCTGCCATGCACCCAAACAGTGGTTTACCCCACATATGGGGTATCATCCTACTCAGGACAAATTGCACAACAACTTTTATGGTACAATTTCTCCTGTTACCTTTGGTAAAATAAAAAATTGGGGGCTAAAAGATCATTTTTTGTGAAAAAAATATGATTTTTTTATTTTTATGGCTCTACGTTATAAACTTCTTTGAAGCACTTGGGGGTTCAAAGTGCTCACCACACACCTAGATAAGTTTCTTGGTGGTTCTAGTTTCCAAAATGGGGTCACTTGTGGGGGGTTTCCACTGTTTAGGTACATCAGGGGTTCTCCAAACATGACATGACACCCGCAGACCATTCCATCAAAGTCTGAATTGCAAAAAGGCACTACTTCCCTTCCGAGCCCCGACGTGTGCCCATAGAGTAGTTTTCTCCCACATATGGGGTATCAGCTTACTCAGGACAAATTGGACAACTTTTGGGATCCAATTTCTGATGTTACCCTAGGGAAAATAAAAAATTGGGGACTAAAAGATCATGTTTGTGGAAAAAAATATGATTTTTTTTATTTTCACGCCCGGGCTTTATAAACTTCTGTGAAGCACTTGGGGGTTCAAAGTTCTCACCACACATCTAGATAAGTTCCTTGGGGGGGTCTAGTTTCCAAAATGGGGTCAATTGTGGAGGGTTTCCACTATTCAGGCACATCTGTGGCTCTCCAAACGCAACATGGCATCCGATCTCAATTCCAGCCAATTTTGCGTTGAAAAGGTCAAACGGCGCTCCTTCCCTTCCGCGCTCTGCCATGCGCCCAAACAGTGGTTTACCCCCACATATCGGGTATCAGCATACTCAGAACAAAACCCAAAATATCTTTTGGGGTTCAATTTCTCCTGCTACCCTTGGTAAAATAAAAAAATTGGACCTGAATAATTTTTTTGTGAAAAAAAGTTAAGTTTATTTTTTTTAAAACATTAAAAAAATTCCTGTGAAGCACCTGAAGGGTTAATAAACTTCTTGAATGTGGTTTTGAGCACCTTGAGGGGAGCAATTTTAGAATGTTGTCACTTTTGGGTATTTTCTATCATATAGACCCCTCAAAGTGACTTCAAATGTGATGTGGTCCCTAAAAATAAAATGGTGTTGTAAAAATGAGAAATCGCTGGTCAACTTTTAACCCTTATAGCTTCCTAACAAAAAAGAATTTTGGTTCCAAAAATTGTGCTGATGTAACGTAAACATGTGGGAAATGTTACTTATTAAATATTTTGTGTGCCATATCTCTGTGATTTAAGGGCATGAAAATTCAAAGTTGGAAAATTGCGAAATTTTCAAAATTTTTACCAAATTTCCGTTCTTTTCCACAAATAAACGCAAGTTATATCAAATAAATTTTACCACTGACATGAAGTACAATATGTCACTAGAAAACAATGTCAGAATCACCGGGATCCATGGAAGCATTCCAGAGTTATAACCTCATAAAGGGACAGTGGTCAGAATTGTAAAAATTGGCCTGGTCATTAATGTGCAAACCAACCTTGGGGGTTGAGGGGTTAAAAACGCTTCCTGAAGGACAGTATAAAAAAGCTTCAGTGGCCACTGTGAAAATTGCAAGATTACTATTTTCTTTTAATAGACATTGTGATGTGAAAAAATATACATTGCAAAAAGAAAAAAAAATACATGTAACATAAAGCCTGATTAAAACAATAGTTGATTTTCTGATAACTTAAACAAAAACTAATTTTAAAATGTAATACACTTTATTATTATAAAAGCACAAAATATAAATCAAAAAAGAAGAACCAAGCAACTTGGTGCTGATCAGAAAACTCCAAACAAATCAGTGTTTTGGAGGACAAGACAAGATAGGGGGATCAGTAGCCTATATATCCCTAATAGGCTCTATACTGGCCCCTACCTGACAGAGGAGGTTGGCACCCTCTTGAAACGCAAATGGCGCCCCCGCTCAACGGTGGCTGTCCCTACTCACCCTATTTTATTCTGTTCTTTAGGATGAGTGCAAAAGTGACCAGAACACACAGAAAAAGCTACCTGGTCAATTTTACACAGTCCAAAATATATGTACAATTCAAATAGACTTGAATCATCACAAACCACCAAAGCTTATGTGAAGAGGGTACAACCAGTAGCCGAAGAAAATCATTAATTTATGGGGAGAACCGGAGCAAGGAAATTTCTAACTGGATTCCCTATTTAACAGTCCCTACCTATCAGCGGAGCTTTTTCACCCTGATTTGTACTGGTGCACCCGCTCCACGTCGGCTGTCCCTTACTGACCCTACTATCTCCTTTTACAAACAGTTTGATCTCACAGGAAGGAGAATAACGGGTACTAAAATATAAGGGTTTAAATTGGACTGTAGACCAGTAACTCCTGAATCTCATAGGTAGCTATTCGAGAGCTATCATATACATTAAAGCTCTTAAACCTTAAGGAAAAGATCATATATTGCATAGCATTAAATCTCTTATCAAAACATTATCTCTCGGCAATAATCCCAATAGTTGCCAGGATTAATGCTCCTGGGGGTATCTGTTATAATGTCACATATTTGAAACCATATTAACCCCCATACACATGTATAAATGCTAGCACAATTATTGCCATATGCCCTCATATTGCACCATGCCCAATTTTTTTTGTTAGATCAGCCAATAAAGACACAAATTGAAACTTAGCTTAAAGCTGATTACGGCTTCATATCGCCTTGCCTCGACGCGTTTCCCTCCCGAAATGGGAGTTCCTCAGGAGGCACATGATAATTGCTTCATACTCTCTCAGAGCATCAGATGTGGCGCCTGGTTGCAGGTATCAATCGAGGGAAACGTGTCGAGGTGAGGCAATATGAAGCCGTAATCAGCATTAAGCTAAGTTTTAATTTGTGTCTATATTGGCTGATCTAAAAAAAAAAAAAAAATTGGGCATGGTGCAATATGAGGGCATATGGCAATAATTGTGCTAGCATTTATACATGTGTATGGGGGTTAATATGGTTTCAAATATGTGACATTATAACAGATACCCCCAGGAGTATTAATCTAGGTAATAGGTAGGGACTGTTCAATAAATAGGGAATCCAGTTAGAAATTTCCTTGCTCCGGTTCTCCCCATAAATTAATGATTTTCTTCGGCTACTGGTTGTACCCTCTTCACATAAGCTTTGGTGGTTTGTGATGATTCAAGTCTATTTGAATTGTACATATATTTTGGACTGTGTAAAATTGACCAGGTAGCTTTTTCTGTGTGTTCTGGTCACTTTTGTACTCATCCTAAAGAACAGTATATAATAGGGTGAGTAGGGACAGCCACCGTTGAGCGGGGGCGCCATTTGCGTTTCAAGAGGGTGCCAACCTCCGCTGTCAGGTAGGGGCCAGTATAGAGCCTATTAGGGATATATAGGCTACTGATCCCCCTATCTTGTCTTGTCCTCCAAAACACTGATTAGTTTGGAGTTTTTTGATCAGCACCAAGTTGCTTGGTTCTTCTTTTTTGATGTATATTTTTTGCTTTTATAATAATTAATAAAATGTATTACATTTTAAAATTAGTTTTTGTTTAGGAGCCGTAATACAACTAATTTTCTTCGAATCTTTTTGATGAGCCTTTCTGATAACTTACCTGTCATATCAGGTAATCTTATAAAATTGGCTATCATTTGTGTTGCATAAGTGTTACACACCTGTCCCGGGTATACCGGGCTCTGCTTCCTTCACTTCAGTCCGCTGCTCTCTGTTGCGCTACATGTCGGATTTTGCAGGTTGCTCGGTGTGGCTCATTGATGTCATCTCCTATTAATGGCCCTTTAGGATGCACACCTGTGTCTTAGCATTGAGATTCTAGACCTATGTTTGGTGTGCTCCACCATCTATTTATACTGTGCTTCAACTTGTTTCCATCCTTGCTGGATTCCGCTTCATCCGTCCTGCTGATACTGAGATTCCTGGGTGTGCCCACATAACTTCCAGCTGCATTTCTGCCCAGGGTCCGTGTGCCCACCTGGACCTGAGGCTTAGAGGAACCACCTCACCAGGTGAGCCTAAACAATAAGGAATAACTCTTTCTGGTCTTTATTTGACAATTGTTTTGCATTTTCTTAATTATGAGACTCTGCTTTGTCTTTTCAGTCCTCTCTAAGGTGGCGGTAAAGAGTATGCAGCAAAAGTGTGATAACAAGAACAAATATAGTGATTCCTAAAACAATATAGTGGTAGCAGCAATAGGTATAAGTATTACAAAAACATAACTTTCAATAGATACTTAAAACAACATAATAACCCTCAATACTATCTGTGTACTGGGGTAGATCGGCTCATTCGGCTGCACACAGAGGTAGACACGTGAAAGCTGTCTCTTTAAATCTTTCACTGGTTTATTAAATGTACTGCATAAACCAGTGCAGAGTTGGCAAAACAAACAATAAACACTGCCTTTCTGGCCTAATGGAAAAACAAAACATAACAAATGGCACAGTCCGTGTTGCTGAAGGGATCTGCCCGCTCAGGAAGTAAACACAACATAGTAACATAGTTATTAAGGTTGAAGGGAGACTTTAAGTCCATCTAGTTCAACCCATATCCTATCCTAACTTGCCCTAACATGTTGATCCAGAGGAAGGCAAAAAAAAACCCATGTGGCAAACAGTAGTTGTCAAAAACCTATTACCTTTGCTGGAACTGTAAGTTTCGGTTCCCCAATGTATTTCAGGGTAGTTGAAGTCCCCCATAATAATGACTTCTCCTTGAGTCGCAGCTTCATCTATTTGCTTTATGAGGATATTCTCTGTTGCTTCCATTATTTTTGGAGACTTATAACAAACCCCTATCAGTAATATATTATTTTCCCCCCCTCCCCTTATCTCTACCCACAGGGACTCTACATTTTCATTAGATTCATATATATTATCACGAAGGATGGGTTTTAACCCCTTCACGACCTTTGACGCCACGTAGGCATCATGAAAAGTCGTGCCAGAATGACCCATGACGCCTATGTGGCGTCATGACTTTAAAGCCCCCCCTGCGGGTCGGGTGACCTAGGTCACTGAAAGGTCACCCGACCCGCAGATACAGGGGGCTTTGTTCTTCACCACAGGGGGCGTGGCTTCGCCCCCACCTGGCTACGATCGCTCTGATTGGCTGTTAAAAGTGAAACAGCCAATCAGAGCGATAGTAATATTTCATCAATGAAAATTGATGAAATATTACAATCCAGCCATGGCCGATGCTGCAGTAGCATCGGACATGGCTGGAGACCGTGATCCGACCCCCCCCATGGCTCACGGGGCCGATCGGCCCCCGATACCGACAGACGGCGGCAATGTGCCACCGCCGTCATCATCGGCTCCCCTCCCCCTTCTCTGTGCTCCCCCCACCTTCCGATCCCCCGGTACCTCCGATGTCCCCCTCCGCCTCCCGGTGTCCCGCGGTCCCGGACCATGGGCGCCGCCATCTTGAAAATGGCGGGCGCATGCGCAGTCCGCCCGCCGGCTGCAATTTCCCTTCATTCTATTATGATCACTGTGAAAAACTCTCACAGTGATCAAAATAGAATGAAAAGTAAATAAACCCCCCGTTTATCACCCCCATAGGCAGGATCAACTAATAAAATAAAGAAATTATTTTTATTTTTATTTTTCCATTAGGGTTAGGGTTAGGGTTGGAAAGAGGGTTAGGGTTGGAAAAAGGGGTAGGGTTGGAAAGAGGGTTAGGGTTGGAAATAGGGTTAGGGTTGAAAATAGGGTTAGGGTTGGAAATAGGGTTAGGGATGGAATTAGGGTTAGAGTGGAATTAGGGTTAGGGTTGGAATTAGGGTTAGGGTTAGAACTAGGGTTAGGGTTGGAATTAGGGTTACGGATAGGGTTAGGGGTGTGTTGGGGTTAGGGTTATGGTTAGGGTTGCGATTAGGGTTAGGGATGTGTTGGGGTTAGGGTTGTGGTTAGGGGTGTGTTGGGGTTAGGGTTGGAGTTAGCATTATGGGGTTTCCTCTGTTTAGGCACATCAGGGAGTCTCTAAACGCGACATGGTGGAACCATTGATACCAGCCAATTTTGCGTTCAAAAAGTCAAACGGTGCTCCCTCCTTTCCAAGCCCCGACGTGTGCACAAACAGTGGTTTACCCCAACATATGGGGTATCAGCGCACTCAGGAAAAATTGCACAACAACTTTGATGGTCTAATTTCTCCTGTTACCCTTGGGAAAATAAAAATTTGGGCGCTAAAAAATTATTTTTTTTGGAAAAGAAATGATTTTTTTATTTTCACGTCTCTGCGTTATAAACGTCTGTGAAGCACTTGAGGGTTCCAAGTGCTCACCAGACATCTAGATAAGTTCCTTGGGGGGGCTAGTTTCCAAAATGGGGTCACTTGTGGGGGTTTCTACTGTTTAGGCACATCAGGGGCTCTGCAAACGTAACGACGACCGCAGACCTTTCCATCAAAGTCTGCATTTCAAAATGTCACTACTTCCATTCTCAGCCCTTACGTGCGCCCAAACAATGGTTCCTCCCCACATATGGGGTATCAGCGTACTCAGGACAAACTGGACAACAACTTTTGGGGTCCAATTTTTCCTGTTACCCTTGGGAAAATAAAAATTTGCGAGCTAAAAAATCATTTTTTGAGGAAAGAAATTATTTTTTATTTTCACAGCTTTGCGTTATAAACTTCTGTGAAGCACTTGGGGGTTCAAGGTCCTCGCCATACATCTAGATAAGTTCCTTGGGGGGTCTAGTTTCCAAAATGGGGTCACTTGTGGGGGGTTTCCACAGTTTAGGTACATCAGGGGCTCTGCAAATGTAACATGACACCCGCAGACCATTCCATCAAAGTCAGCATTTCATAATGCCACTACTTCCCTTCCGAGCCACGATGTGTGCCCAAACAGTGGTCCCCACCCACATATGGGGTATCAGCGTACTCAGGACAAACTGTACAACAACTTTTGGGGTCCAATTTATCCTGTTACCCTTGTGGAAAAAAAATTGCTGGCTAAAAATCTTTTTTTTTTAGCAAAAAAAATGATTTTTTGTTTTCACGGCTCTGCGTTATAAACTTCTGTGAAGCACTTGGGGGTTCAAAGTGCTCACCACACATCTAGATAAGTTCCTTGGGGGGTCTAGTTTCCAAAATGGGGTCATTTGTGGGGAGTTTCCACAGTTTAGGTACATCAGGGGCTCTGCAAATGTAACATGATGCCTGCAGACCATTCCATCAAAGTCTGCATTCCAAAACGTCACTACTTTCCTTCCAAGCCCTGACGTGTGCCCAAACAGTGGCCCCCACCCACATATGGGGTACCAGCGTACTCAGGACAAACTGGACAACAACTTTTGGGGTCCAGTTTCTCCTGGTACCCTTGTGAAAATAAAAAATTGTGCACTAAAAAATAATTTTTTGAGTTAAAAAAATATTTTTTATTTTCACGGCACTGCGTTATAAACTTTTGTGAAGCACTTGGGGGTTCTAAGTGCTCACTATGCATCTAGAAAAGTTCCTTAGGGGGTCTAGTTTCCAAAATGGGGTTATTTGTGGGGGAGCTCCAATGTTTAGGCACACAGGGGCTCTCCAAACACGACATGGTGTCCGCTAACGATTAGAGGTAATTTTAATTTCAAAAAGTCAAATGGCGCTCCTTCCCTTCTGAGCCCTGCCGTGCACCCAAACAGTGGTTCCCCCCCACATATGGGGTATCGGTGTACTCAGAACACATTGCACAACAACTTTTGTGGTCCAATTTCTCCTGTTACCCTTGTGAAAATTAAAAATAGCGTGCTAAAAAATCATTTTTGAGGAAAAAAAATGATTTTTTATTTTCACTGCTCTGAGTTATAAACTTCTGTGAAGCACCTGGAGGTTCAAAGTGCTCACTACACATCTAGGTAAGATCCATAAGGGGTCTAGTTTCCAAAATGGTGTCACTTGTGGGGGTTTTTCACTGTTTAGGCAGACAGGGGCTCTCCAAATGCGACATGGTGTCTGATAACGATTGGAGCTAATTTTCCATTCAAAAAGTCAAATAGCGCTCCTTCACTTACGGACCCTGTTGTGCGCCCAAACAGTGGTCTATGATGACATATGATGTATCTATGTATTCAGGAGAAATTGCTCAACAAATTTTAGGATCCATTTTATCCTGTTGCCCATGTGAAAATGAATAAACTGAGGCTAAAAGAAAATTTTTGTGAAAAAAAGTACTTTTTTTTTTTACCGATCAATTTGTGAAGCACCTGGGGGTTCAAAGTGATCACTATGCATGTAGATAAGTTCCTTTGGGGGTCTAGTTTCCAAAATGGGGTCACTTGTGGGGGAGCTCCAATGTTTAGGCACACAGGGGCTCTCCAAACGCGACATGGTGTCCGCTAAATATTCCAGCATGTTTTCCATTCAAAAGTCAAATGGCGCTCCTTCCCTTCTGAGCCCTGCCGTGCGCCCAAACAGTGGTTTATGACCACATATGAGGTATCGGTGTACTCAGGAGAAATTGCCCAACAAATTTTGGGATCCATTTTATCCTGTTGCCCATATGAAATTGAAAAAATTGTTGCTAAAAGAAAATTTTTGTTGTAAAAATTAAAATGTCCATTTTTTCTTTCCACGTTGCTTTAGTTCCTGCGAAACACCTGAAGGGTTAATAATCTTCTAGAATGTAGTTTTGAGTAGCTTGAGGGGTGCAGTTTTTAGAATGGTGTCACTTTTGGGTATTTTCTGCCATATAAACCCCTCAAAGTGACTTCAAATGTGAGGTGCTCCCTAAAAAAAATGGTTTTGTAAATTTTGTTGTAAAAATGAGAAATCGCTGGTCAACTTTTAACCCTTATAACTTCCTAACAAAAAAAAATTTGTTTCCAAAATTGTGCTGATGTAAAGTAGACATGTGGGAAATGTTATTTAGTAACTACTTTGTGTCACATAACTCTCTGGTTTAACAGAATAAAAATTAAAAATGTGAAAATTGCGAAATTTTCTAAATTTTTACCAAATTTCTGACTTTTTCACAAATAAACGCAAAAATTATCGACCTAAATTTACCACTAACATGAAGCCCAATATGTCACGAAAAAACAGTCTCAGAATCGCTAGGATCCGTTGAAGTGTTCCTGAGTTATTACCTCATAAAGGGACACTGGTCAGAATTGCAAAAAATGGCCAGGTCATTAAGGTCAAAATAGGCTGGGTCATGAAGGGGTTAAGGATGATTTTACATATAAACACATGCCTCCCCCTAGCTTATTTGTACAGTCATTTCTGAGCAGACTATAGCCCTGTAAATTAACCACCGTCCAGCCATGTCTCAGATATCCCCACCATGTCCCCACCAGCATTTTACTAGGTTAATATCACTGAAGCTAAGATCCTCTGTGATACATATCTCCCCTTCAGTACTTTGCCAGCTGTAATGTTGGGTGACAGTGTGATGACCTACTGCTAGCCAGCAAGAGCAGTGTGTTTTGTTCACACTTGGTGCTAGCCATCTCACTGCTGGATCAACATGTTAGGGCAAGATAGGATAGGATATGGGTTGAACTAGATGGACTTAAAGTCTTCCTTCAACCTTAATAACTATGTTACTATGTTACTATGTTACAATCTTGAGGACCCGGAATACTCTTCACCCGCCACCCAGTCCTGGTAATTGGGAACCATAACAGAGCCCTTCCCAGGCCATGAGTAGCATGGTGGCTGGTGACTGGACACACAAACCGCAGACAGGGCAAACACCAGAACCAAGAAACCATAGTGTGACTGCAGGAACTAAGGTGAACAATGATAAACCAAGAACAGGCACCTAGCATAAACCTCCTCAGAAGCCCAGCAACACTGACCTTAACAACCCACCAGAACTGAAATAATCAGCAACAAAAGGGGAAACTGGCAGGTTTAAAACTGCCTCCCAACAGTCAACTCACCAGGCTGGTGCAACGCCCAATCTCTACCCCCAGAACACAGAGACACCGGAGGAGGGAACAGAAAACTGTTGGGAACCTCCCACCATCTTACTTACCCAGCAGGTAAGGAATCCAGCACCAACTGGCAGTAGCTAACACCGGGAGACTCAGCTTTCCGGGGTCCCCACACAGCATAATGTCTGGAAGTATTGCATCCCGCTTCCCAGCGATGCTGAAAGTGTTTCTCCTAGAATGTGATATCCGGATTGAGCAAGCACACGTGCAAGTTACGCCCCCAGAGGTGACACCCCACCCCCCTATGGCCAGTGAAGGGCGATGGGTGACCTGCCAGAGAGTTAGAGCCCCTCCAGAAGCGCAACGGGCCCGCTCAGGTTTGGAACTACCATTCCTGACACAAGTAACTTTGTCACAGTGTATAAAGGCTAGATTTTCAAGTAGACATTTTGGACCATTGCATTTGCTTTTTCACAAATATTTCCTTTTACTTTGTGAAAACTAGCTTAGAAATATTTTTTCATCAAGTAAAGAAATGCAACAGTAGAATTTACACTTGTGTCTGCTATTTTCTACAAATTATAGTGATAAATAATATGGCGTAGTTTGGGAAACTGACACAGTTACAGGTGAGAGCAGACTGTTCTACTTAGAATCAAAATTCACGTGATGGTGACACTATTAATTCTTTCTAACTTACAAAGCACTGAATGAAAGAGCAGAAATAAAAACAGAAATAATACATCCCCATCTGTTTCATTAAATGACTGTTTAAGAGGGGTTGTCTCAAGTTTTAGTATGGTTACAATTGCTAAAGCAAATTTATTAGAATTCCTCTTCATTCTCAATTCTATGGTATGCAGCACACTGCGTATATTACTGGCAAGAGTACAGTCTCAGGGTGGTGAGGAGTGCATGATGCTACCAGAGGTTTAGCGCTTTCTCACTCTCCCTTGAAGCTTGTCATATCGCAGGATCTGACCAGCCTGAATCCCCCTACACTTCTCACATGTTGCAGGGACAAAGCTTCCTCTGCTTACAGCTTGTAAAAGCGCTCAGTTCAGACCAGTGGTACAACCATGCTACTGGTCCACACTGTCAATCTCCTGGATCACACCACCCACAGCAGCAAAGCAGGAAACTGAAGCAGGAGAGTGGTGGGTGCCTGAACATAAACAATTGAGACAACCTTTTCAAGAGCTGTCTGACAAAGGCTATAACAATCTCTTGCCCGCTCTTGCCACTTACACCTAAAGAACATCTCTAAATTCTTCCCTTTTCTCACCATGGAAACAACAAAAACCCTCATTGTCGCATTGATCCACTCCCGCCTGGATTACTGGAACGCTCTATTAATTGGCCTCCCCGTTACTCAAATATCCCCTCTCCAGTCCATACTTAATGCAGCAGCCAGGGTCATCTATCTGGCTAATCGGTACTCGGACACGTCCGCTCTTTGCCAGTCTTTACATTGGCTGCCCATTCATTATAGGATCCAATTCAAAGTTCTTGTTCTCACCCACAAAGCTCTCCACAGTGCAGCACCCCCCTACATCTCCTCCCTCATTTCTGTCTATCGGCCTAACCGACAGCTGCGCTCTGCAAACTTTCGACTAACCTCTGCACTAATCCGTACCTCCCACTCCCGACTTCAAGACTTCTCCCGTGCTGCGCCAATCCTCTGGAATGCTCTACCCCAAGAAATTAGAACTATCCACAACTTGCATAGTTTCAGGTGCTCCCACAAAACACATTTGTTCAGAGCGGCCTATCACGTTCACTAATCAAAGTCATTCTATGTGTAAGTGTGCATGTGTAGCCCATTCACTATCTCCATCCATCCCTCACTCCCTCAAGATGGCTGGACCATCATTGTAAATACACCATTGTAAATACACACCTGTACTTTGTATCTCCCCCACCTCATTGTAGATTGTAAGCTCTCACGAGCAGGGTCGTCTTATTTTGCTTTAATTATTGTATTGTTAACGTTGTTACTTATGATTTGTGTTTTGAAACTGTAAAGCACTGTGGAATATGTTGGCGCTATATAAATAAAGATAATTATTATTATTATAACAACTATTGGAAAAAATCTGGATGTTGTTACGCATTTGAAGTCCAGCATGGCCACCCTTCTATTAAAATGTACATAATGGTTGGACTCTTATCTGCCTGATAGGAGAGATTCCCAGAAAGGAAATCATCCTACTATACCCAGCAGACATTTATGACATCTCCATGAATGCATGACATAGGATTTCCTTTAAAAAACAGTTCCTGTGAGGCTGTAGGGCGTGTTTTGGGCTTACCCTTATTAATATCTGTTGGGGCCATTTACAATGTTCCTGCTATGTTTAATTGTTGCACATCTGCCTCGCCTCAGCATAGCTCCATCACTTTCTCCTATGGCCACAGCCCTCTACTGTGCTCTTAGCCGGGTTTTACAAGAGGCCATAATGCTCCCATGTGATCGTCTACCTAGGTCTATATAAGGCTCACATTACATAGGACTCTTAGGTCTGCTTGTTTGACTGTGTTCCACTACTTGCTTTCCTGTGTTCTGTCTGCCTGCGGTGGTAAGGGGTGTACCGGGATCATGTAATACGCCACTCCCTTCCTTAGTGTAAATATTCCCTATGCTTATATTTGTATAAATGTATATACACTTGTCTTGCTATGTATAATAGCTCTGATATAGGGAAAGTTCAGTACCCATGTCGTCCACAAGATGGAGTTCTGACAGTCTCTAGTTAGTTTACACGTTGTATATAGTTTAACTATAGGAGGGTCAGCTGCAGTTAAGGGAGGGAGGACTTCCTCTAAGGGTCAGTCAGGCCAGGGTGCCCACATAATGTTCTAAGTTGGAGCCCAGCCATCCAGGACAATGGGCCAGAACAGTAGCGGACTACAGGAGTGTTGGAACAGAGGCTAAAGACACAGCCAAGACAGTAAAGGGACGCAGGTGGCTTCATAATGTGGCAACTTATCGCATGGGCTGATGCCCTTATGTCTGGGGCAAAACAGACTAGGGAACGCCTAACTGTAGCAAAGCTGGACAAGGAGAACACTGAGGAACCGTATCATACGGTCCGACCCAGGTGCGTGCTGTATGACAAGGAAAGTAGTACTGGGAAAAAGGAAGAAATGTGCATGATGGACCCTGTTGTTAATTCTGTGTTGAACATGGATGTGCTGCTTAAGGAAACCAGCAAAGTTGTTAATTTGAAAGTTGAAATGGACTGTGCCTCAATTTGTGTGGATCCGTCTAGAGGGAGACATCAGAGACGCAGAGGAGACCCTGACGGAGCAGAAAGTGAAGCCACAGGTACGCTGAGTAATGGATACTGTTTTCGTGTGATGGGAGGTCAGGGCATGACTAAACAACTGGCCTCGGTCATGACTACAGCCCTGAGCCTCCCTCACACGGCCTCTAGGGCTTCAAGTCCTCGCTCCACATGTGCCTTCCTGCTGCTGCATCAATGCTCTAGAATCAGACCTGGGGCTTTGAGGATCGGCCTCACAAGGTAAACCCTATAACATTAATAATGCTGTATGTTTAACTTGTTTCTGTCTCTTTAGGAGATTGGTTAGGGCACACAAAATGCTCATAATATAGTCATCTAAAGACTCAATGTTAAGGTTTTTTCCTACGTGCACTTTAAAGTTTTGGGACCTCTTGATGTTCTTGCAGTAGCTGCAGCTCTGTGGACATCATCAATATGCTGCGTGTGATGTCTAACTATGTTTTGCTGGTATGTCGAGTCGGTGGCGGTCATGCTGTGAACAGTGAGTAACGACCCCATTGGTGGGATGACATCTCAACGATATTTTGCTGGAGGCAGTTGATGCAGAGTTCTTATCACTGTGAACCTTGCAGTGATGCAGGAGATACCATGTTTGTGCTGCAGCATAATCAGGGGTTTAGTGAACCAACGATAAAGACATGAGCCCTCTACAAGGGTGTATGGGCTTATGCCTGTGGTGTAGTGCCTTCAACAAAGGGAGAGACAAGATGGATCTAGTGACTTGTGTACAAGTTCCATTCAAGTAAAACAGACTGGACATATTAGGAGGCAACCAAGGGTCCAGCACAATAGTGAGGAGGCAAAAAAGAAGTCACCTGTTCTAGCAGAGAATCAATTACTCTGGCTATAGAGCATGCCAGAAGATGAGCTGCCGAAACACTGTCAACCAAACTCTAATGGAGTCAACTTGTGGACACCTTAAAGAAACTATGTCATCAGATTTTGCTATGCAATCTGACAGTAGTATGATGTTGGGGCAGATGCCCTGATTCCTGCAATGTATACCTTCATTTACTGGATGTAGCAGTTATGATAAATTATTTTTTTATCTGCTGTAGATCTAGCAGAGCTCTGAATGCTGAGCTGTGTATAACCCTGCCGACACCACTGATTGGCATCTTTTTGTGTACACTGTATATTGACAGAAAGCTGCTAATTAGTGATGGAGGCGGGTTTGGACTAGGAGGCACGAGACAGCTAGTCCAGTAGAGACAATCTCCTGCTGATAAAAGAGTGAGTTTATTGAAACAGCAAAACGCAGCCTTATAAGTGAGACATCACTGGAATCAGGGTCTCTACCCCTTGCATCTTGCTGCTCTCAGATTACATAGCAAAAACCTGCTGTCAAATTTTCTTTATTGTGTAGCCATGTGCATTATGGCGTGCACCACCATGGACCGACGTTCTGTAACTGGAGAGTTCTTGGACCTCCTGTCTCGGAGTCAGTAAAGTAATGGTAAATACCAGTATTCATTTTCTTGCCACACAATGCCTCTGCAGGTCAGTAATTATCCGGTATCTCATTGCCAATGACACCCCTTACTCGGCACGGTTACTATGGCACAGAGTTATTGGATTAGCCCTTACATGGCAGTCAATTCCACATTTACTAATGGCATTATTGATACATGTCAATATAGATCAGATCATGGTTGTACGCCGATCCATTCATTTACAATAGTTGTGTTTCCTATCATTAGAGAGCAGTATATTAGCTTCCTACACGCACAATAAAATCACATTAGAATACTTGGACTGTTTTAACAGCTTTGTTTATTAGACCTCAGAGACTTGTTTTAAATTAGTTTACTGTAAAAGACTTTCTTGGCACCCACCCAATGCAGAAGCTCTAGTGGCTGTTATCATTATGGAAAGGCTGTTATATGTCTGTGTGCAGTGCGGTACTATGTCACAGATGTATACAGTACAGTGTGTCCTGTATACTTACTGCAGACAATGGCTGAAAGGAACACAATAGTCTACCAGCTAAACCGCTACCGCAGATGATTCTTATCTGCTCTAGATTATTGTTATTTTCACCACTCAACCTAATACAAATCATAAAAAAAGAAAGGAAAAATATATTTAGATAGATAAATATATATAAATATGTATCTATGTAGATATATATAGTAACTTTTACTTAAGGTAAGCTCATAATTTTTTTTTACTTAAAAGCAAAATTGAACATAGATAATTCTGTTTTAATTACTTTTAAGTAATGTTATCATTTTTCAATTTAAAAGTAAAATATAAAAGAATATATAATTGTCTCAATTTACTTTTACTTATGATTGTAGATGTATGTATGTGTGTGTAAATATATTGTAAGATGTCCGCCGGACGAGTCCTGGAAGGGAGATATGTGTCATGGCAACTATTAGCTGCGGTGATGGGAGCTCGGAAGCATGCTCCAGCACATATAGTGCTGAGAGAGTTACAGGCTATTCCAGGGCCGGGTTTTACGAGCGGTCATAAGAGATGGGTGGGAATGACTGCTCAAATATCCCAACCCTAGGGGCATGGTTTGGATAATAAAATGGAGGCCAGATGTCTCTTTGAGACAGAAAAGGCTGTTCATTTGTTTTGCTATCCAGAGGAGTTTATACAGTTTCAATAAACTTGCTTGGACATTTCAGCAATACCTCTTCCTCCGCCTATCTCAACCACAGCCGAGTGAGTACAGAAGTTCAGATACCTACAATATATATATATATATATATATATATATATATATATATACTCACACACATATACACATACCTGAATGGTAGGTATGTGTCACCAAGGAGCCTGGCCTCGGTGATGCATGTCCCAGAAACGAGTGCTCCAGTAGCAATAAAGTACTGAGAGTATTTTTATTAGACCAGATTTTGGGTACAGAATTTAGGAGCGACCATAAGAGCTTGAATGGGGAAGGTTGCTCCCATACATTCCAGTCCAGGGTTTGCGGGACTTATATAAATCAGTTGGCTCGTCTCTGGTGTGGTTTGTAGTATTGTAGAGTAAAATGTTCCTAATGGAGGACGGACTGCCTGAGGATAAACACTGCTTGCACCACTCTGTGAGTGAGACCATGCTACATTATTGTGCCTACCCTGAGAAAGAACTGATTTTTGTTGTTGAACGTTTTGGCTGAAGAAAAGCTGATTACTTTATTTTGAAAGTGTATGTCAGAAAATAAACTTGACATGGAAACTCATGTGTGTGTGTGTGGTGCCCCCAGGAGTATGGTCGCCACACTGGCTTTGCCTTCCTCCAGGGGAGGGTAATGCCAGGCTTGGAAGCAGTGATGGGTCTCTCCAGCAGTTAACCTAATACATGCAACACAGTTCCACTCCGGGCCAGCAGGGGGAACTCTGAACCAGGATTCTGGAAAGGAGTGTCCTCTGAAGGCCAGGAGGGAATGAGATCAGATAGTCTGTGGAGGGTGAAGTGTGCAGACTGGAGGTGCGAAGCTGAGAGGTTGAGCTGCAGAAGGCAAGCTCCCTCAGCTTGAGAGCGCACAGAACTGGAGCCTGGTCTCCACGGTGGTACAGATACTTACAGTCCTACCACAGATACCAGAGGAACAGGAGGCTGTAAATGCCCTGCTCCCAGCAAAGACTTGGGACACAACAGCATTTGACTAGTGAGCCAGGACTCAGGAGAGGAGTCCCCTAGAGAGGCTACAGCTGTCTGTCATACAAGTAAAGTTCTAGGAACATCTGAAGAGAGGCATTTCAGAGTAACTAAGTACTGGAGTGCTTCACACTACAAAGCGCTAGGAAGGAGACTGCACAGCCCTTCTGCTGAGAGAGAATCCTGATCTGCTTCCAGGCTAACCTGCTCCAATACCATCTGTAATCAGGACTCTGGACTGCATATACTCAGTAAAGGTACAGAAACTACAACCGCTGTGTCTTGTCTGTTCCCTACGCTTTCGGCACTGCTACATCCCCGTGCCAGCTACATCTAAACTGCGCTGGGACTACAGCTCCACTTGTGGGGAGCTTTACCATCTAAGCTGCACATACCATCAGTCCCAGTGGATCTGTATGCAGCGTTGGCCTAACACCATATTTGCAAAACACCACGCGTGGCGTCACGAACTATCCTGCCCAGATTATGACAAACTCTTTGTGCTGTACACGGATGCCAGCAACGTGCGATTAGGAGCAGTACTGTCGCAGGTACAGAATGGAAAAGAGAGAGTGATCTCCTGCGCCAGCAGGAAGCTGCGTCCCACGGAGAGGAACCCTGATAATTACAGTTCTTTTAAGCTGGAGTTCCTTGCCATAGTCAGGGCTGTCACCGAAAGGTTCAGGCATTACCTAGCTTCGGCCAAATTTACAATCTTCACTGACAACAACCCGTTGACCCACTTGGACACTGCCAAGCTAGGAGCACTGGAGCAGCGATGGATGGCTCGGTTATCCAATTATGAGTTTACCATCAGGAACCGGGCTGGGCACAAGAATGCCAATGCTGATGCGCTATCCAGGATGCCTAATCTTCCAGATGCAGGAGAAGACCCTGAGGCTCTGGAAGAGGTAGAATTGCCTCCCTTCCACCAGCCACTGGCGGCCCAACGTGCTCAAGGAGTGAGAAACAGGCGGCCTGGCTTGAAGGAAGTCACTCTGAATCCGTTGATAATGACCCTGCAGTCCGCCTGGTGAAAGAGCTGCTGACACAAGGTGACTCACGCCCAGAGTTGAATGCTCCTGAAGAAACTCATCAGTTGTGGAAGGAAAGAGGTCGGCTGTTCATTTATGAAGGGAAGCTGTGTCGGAGGAGTATCAATGCCCGCACACATGAGCTGGTCTGGCAGGTGGTGGTCCCAAAGAGAGATGCATCAATGGTCCTAGGAGCATACCACAATGGAGCTGGACACTTTGGTTGGAAGAAGTTGGAAACACTGCTCCGAGAGAGGTTCTACTGGACTGGCATGCGGAAGGCCATTGAGAGGTGGTGCTGGGAGTGTGGACAGTGTAACCTGTGCAGAAAGAATCAAGACAGCCAGAGAGCTCCCTTACAGCCAATCATCACCAAACAGCCCCTGGAGTTGGTAGCCCTGGACCATGTGAAGCTGGTCCCAAGCCGGTCAGGCTACCTCTATGCCCTTACCATTGTGGACCACTATTCAAGATTCCTGGTGGTTGTGCCCGTCAAAGATCTAACGGCCAGGACAGCAGCCAGAGCCTTCCAACAGCACTTCTGTAGGCAACATGGGTATCCTGAAAGAGTACTCACAGATCAAGGTCCAGCTTTCGAGACAGAAGTGTTCCATGAGGTCTGCAACTTGTATGGTTGTAAGAAGATCCGGACAACACCTTATCACCCACAGACCAACGGCATGTGCGAGAAGATGAACCAAGTAGTGATTGATTTACTGAAGACATTGCCCTTGGAGGAGAGAAATCTGTGGCCAGAAAAGTTCTCAAGAGAAAAAGAAGACTGCATAAGCTGGATGATCAATGGGAAGAGGAGCCCTATACAATTCTGCCCTCGAACTTTGATAATGCCAAAGTATGCCTTATTAGCAAAGATGGAGGAGAGACCTCAGCAGCGGTATCCAGGGATCACTTGAAGTTATGCCCTGACCAGTTGAAAGAAAAAGAGGGAAGATCGGATAACATCCCACCTACCGAGGAAGAAAAGACAGTCAGTACCGTGCTGGGAGAGTTCCCTGCGAATTGGACTAGAGTTAATGATGCAATTGTGGTGCCGGTGTTGTCATTTCCCCAAGTAAAAGCACATGAGAATAGGACTCAAGAAGACCTTGAAGATCGAGAAAATCAGGCAACAGAGGCCACACCAGCAGTGGAGCCAGTGAACCCTCGCCCTGCCAGTGGTGAACCTGTTATGCCCATGGTGAGTCCAAGAGTTACTAGACAATCTAGAATTCCTGTGCCATGTGGAACACCCAGTAGTGTATCCAGTACATTACCCACTGCCCCAGTCTTACGCAGATCTACCCGCACCACACAAGGCATACTACCAGTTAGATATCGTATATATAGCAATGTAATTGTTGAAATTGTGTAAATATGTAACTGTTTTTCAAGTTTTGTACCTACAGGTGACCTGTAAGAGTTCTCTTTGGTTTGATTTATGGACACTGAACCACAGGACTTGTGTGTGGTCAAAAACTTTTACCATTTGCCCAGGGATGGACCATGGACATTGATGCTGGACTTATCATCATAGGACCATTTTTGAGCTCTTGGTTTTTGTACATTTTTCTCTTTTTCAAATCTTGTACAATTATTGTTGTTTAAATGTTTATATGTTGTTTTTCATGTTTTTGTTCAGCCCAGGAGTGCTGACTTTCACTAGGGGAGAATGTGGCACCCCCAGGGGTATGGTCGCCACACTGGCTTTGCCTTCCTCCAGGGGAGGGTAATGCCAGGCTTGGAAGCAGTGATGGGTCTCTCCAGCAGTTAACCTAATGCATGCAACACAGTTCCACTCCGGCCCAGCAGGGGGAACTCTAAACCAGGATTCTGGAAAGGGGTGTCCTCTGAGGGCCAGGAGGGAAAGAGATCAGATAGTCTGCGGAGGGTGAAGTGTGCGGACGGGAGGTGTGAAGCTGAGAGGTTGAGCTGCAGAAGGCGAGCTCCCTCAGCTTGAGAGCGCACAGAACTGGAGCCTGGTCTCCACGGTGGTACGGATACTGACGGTCCTACCACAGATACCAGAGGAGCAGGAGGCTGTAAATGCCCTGCTCCCAGCAAAGACTTGGGACACAACAGCATTTGACTAGTGAGCCAGGACTCAGGAGAGGAGTCCCGAGATAGGCTACAGCTGTCTGTCATACAAGTAAAGTTCTAGGAACATCTGAAGAGAGGCATTTCAGAGTAACTAAGTACTGGAGTGCTTCACATTACAAAGCGCTAGGAAGGAGACTGCACAGCCCTTCTGCTGAGAGAGAATCCTGATCTGCTTCCAGGCTAACCTGCTCCAATACCATCTGTAATCAGGACTCTGGACTGTATATACTCAGTAAAGGTACAGAAACTACAACCGCTGTGTCTTGTCTGTTCCCTACGCTTTTGGCACTGCTACATCCCCGTGCCAGCTACATCTAAACTGCCCTGGAACTACAGCTCCACCTGTGGGGAGCTTTACCATCTAAGCTGCACATACCATCAGTCCCAGCAGATCTGTATGCAGCGTTGGCCTAACATCATATTTGCCAAACACCACGGGTGGCGTCACAAACTATCCTACCATTAACTACATCTCCCCATTGCTTGGGCGCTCAGGGCCACGGACCGGGTCACCGCTGCTGTGACACATCCCCCTGACACCGGCCCGGAGCCGAGTACCCCACAGCCCTGGGAGGGTGACCCATGTGGATATCAGCAGCTACTAAAGAGTGTGAACCCCTACCAATACACAGTGCTCGGCATAAATTAGTTCACCCCAACAGATTTGTCAGAAAACCTTTCCTTTCAGAATCAACATATGTTTATGGTATACCATACTCCAAACTATTTTTCTTTTATTCCATCACTTCCAGTAAGATAAAAGCAATTACGTCATAGTCCAAAACATTAAAATCAAACGCGATTCAACGCAAAATTGTGTGTCTTAATCATTGACAAAGATCTAATGGCAGACTGAACATTTTAGATTAGTTCACAGTTCAGTCCCACCCACCAGATCCAACTACCTGATAGGGACAGCTGTGTAGAGAAACCTGATAGACAATTAACCCCTTACAGGCTGGGATCATATATAACATCAGAGGTATTTTTTTTTCTTCTTTTTCATTCATAGTGATAAATCAGATCCTGTCTAATATTGATGCCATGCGGGACCCTTATGTTTAGCTGATAAATCCACCATGTTTCCCGGCTTATCAGTTTTCTTTTAACATCGTCACCTCTGGCTGGAATTTTAACCCTTTCTATACCTGACATCCTTACCGAGTTTTGAGTCCTGGCTGCCCCTTTTCTCGGTCTGGTCATGTCAGGGGTTAACTTTGCCTTGCCTCATTTTGGTTTCAGGTTGGCTATTTCTCCCTGCTGAATCCTGCAGGCAATCTCAGTTATAGATTCTGTCTATGGCGTGAGTATCTGACTCTGGTGGTACCCTGATTTGTCCTGCTGCGCTTACTGACTTTTCCCGTGTCTGTTCTTTCCTCTCTGTCTTAGTGTTTCCCTTTGTTTTTGGTTTTCCTGTTGTTTGTCTCGTCTTTGACTCTGACCTGACTTTGTTTCTTGCTTCTGGTACTTCTGGTTTGGACTGGTATTGACCCTCTGGCGCTCCGCTAACTCTGTGCTTGTTTTTTCCCTTTGTACCGCGTGACGGTCTAGGTTTTGACTCAGCTTGTTCGACTACTCTGCTGCTGGCTGGTGTTAGTCTCACTGCAGCAATGCAGGTCTGCTCTTGCAGACGTGCTGTCCTCCTTCCACTCTATTGTCATCTAGTGGAGCTTGCAGCTACCTGCATAGCTGCAGCATGACACCAGGTGTCTTCTGATCTGAACCCAAATGAACACCTACGTGGAATTCAGAAGACAGAACTTGTCATCACTCTCCATCCACCATCCAGGCTCTAGAGCAGGGGTCTCAAACTCAATTTACCCGGGGGCCGCTGAAGGTAGAATCTGGGTGAGGCTGGGCCGCATCAGGTTTTCCACAAGAAAAGCTCTTACTAAAACATTCCAATGCTATCAAATGTCTTTATTTTTTCATCTTATTTTGTGTTAAAAAGTAAAAATAAATTAACAAAATCATAAGAAAAAAATAAATCAATCAGTAATAAACAAATAAAATGAAAATGATAATAATACAGCAGATATAGAAGACTGAAGAAACCACATATAGTTGCTGACTAGAGAAATGTAATTATTATTATTCAGATTCAGGTGTCTGTATTAACAGTATATCATCAAGAAAATATGAGAGTTTAAATTCCCTCCCAAAGAAAAAAAAAAAGTATCAGAAAAGTACTAATAATGCATTTTGTCGACTATACAAAAAGTTCACTTTATTAAATATAAAAATAGTTCATCAATTGACAAAACATACAATTACAAAAAATTATACAAATGTAAGAGGCAGATAATGATGCAACCGTGGTTGTGACATGGAGACATATGTAAACAAGGGACCAGAAACTCCCATGTAAAAAAATTTTTCTATTCATGTTTACATTAATATTTAATAGATGACACTTATTGTTGTTAGCATTATAAATATTGATTTTTACATGGGAGTTTCTGGTCCCTTGTTTACATATGTCTCCATGTCACAACCACGGTTGCATCATTATCTGCCTCTTACATTTGTATAATTTTTTGCAATTGTATGTTTTGTCAATTGATGAACTATTTTTATATTTAATAAAGTGAACTTTTTGTATAGACGACAAAATGCATTATTAGTACTTTTCTGATACTTTTTTTTTCTTTGGGAGGGAATTTAAACTCTCATATTTTCTTGATGATATGCTATTTGGACAGAGAGTGTCCCTAATTAAATTATGGTATTTTTGTATATCCACATTCCTGGCTATGTATTCATGGTCTGTATTAACAGTGCCTCTGGAGACCAATTCAGCACATCAGCGCCCTTCTTGGTCAGATCAGTCAGAGGTTTGGCAATACCAGAAAAATTAGCTATAAATTTACGATAAAAATTAGCAAAACCCAAAAACTTCTGGAGAGCCTTCAAAGAAGTGGGCTGAACCCAATCATAAATGGCCTGTACCTTGGCCGGGTCCATTTCAATAGTTGACGGAGACAAAATAAATCCCAAAAATTAAATCCTCTGTACACCAAAAAGGCATTTCGATCCCTTAACAAACAGGGAATTCTTCCTCAAAATCCGGAACACAGTCTGAACATGTTCCACATGAGAATCCCAATCACTGGAAAAGATCGGAATATCATCCAAATAGTTGATCAAAAACTTATCCACAAAGTCCCGGAAAATATCATTCATGAAGGATTGGAAGACCGAAGGGGCATTAGTGAGCCCAAAAGGCATCACCAGGTACTCAAAATGTCCCTCCGGAGTATTAAACGGCGTCTTCGATTCATCCCCATGCTTGATGCGAATAAGATTATACGCCCCCCTGAGGTCAAGCTTAGTAAACCAGCAGGCACCTTTAACTCTGGAGAATAAATCAGACATCAGGGGTAACGCATACTGATATTTAACTGTAATCTTGTTAAGGGAACGATAGTCAATACAAGGCCTTAAAGAACCATCTTTCTTCGCCACGAAAAAAAACCCAGCACCTAAGGGTGAAGAGAATGGTCTAATATGACCCTTCTCCAACGACTCCTTAATATAAGATCGCATAGCCTCGTGTTCAGGTACAGATAAGTTGATAAGCCGACCCTTGGGAAATTTACTCTCAGGCCTCAACTCAATTGCACCATCATAACTCCTATGAGGAGGCAGGGATGCAGACTTACTCTCACTAAATTCATCATAAAAATCAGCCAAATAGTCAGGAACATCATGAGACTGGGGAGAGGTGGAGAAAACAGGAGTGTCACCAAGAGCACACCGACAGCCCCAACTCACCACAGACACAGATTTCCAATCCAAAACTGGATTATGGATTTGCAACCAGGGAAAACCCAGAACAATAGTATCATGCAAATTATGCAGTACCAAAAATCTACAATTTTCTTGGTGGTCTGGGGCGACCCGCATTATCACCTGGGTCCAAAACTGAGGTTTATTCTCTGCCAAAGGAGTAGCATCAATACCCCTCAAAGGAATAGGTGTCCGCAGAGGTATCATGGGAAAACCACAACGTTTAGCAAAATCCAAATCCATCAGATTCAATGCTGCTCCTGAATCCACAAAAGCCTTGGCGGAAAATGTGGATAAGGAGCAGATCAGAGTAATTGCCAAAAGAAACTTAGGTTGTACGCCACCCACAGCAAATGTGTGTGCAAAACATTTCTCTCATTTAGGGCAGACAGAAATAATATGAGAGGCATCTCCACAGAAAAAACACAGCTTTTTACACCTTCTATACTCCTGACGTTGCACCCTAGACAAAACTCTATCACATTGCATAGGTTCAGACATTTGTTCAAAAGGTGGCAACACCTCTCGTGTAGTTTTACGTTCACGTAAATGCAGATCAACTTGAATGGCTAATGACATAGACTCATCAAGACCAGAGGGAACAGGAAATACCACCATAACATCTTTTACAGTTTCTGCCAAACCCTTCCGAAAGAGAGCTGCTAAGGCACCGTCATTCCATGTAGTAAGGAACGCCCACTTTTGGAATTTTTGACAGTATAACTCTGCAGAATCCTGACCCTGGTTCAATGCCAATAGGGCTTTCTCAGCTTGATCAATAGCATTAGGTTCATCATACAACAACCCCAAGGCCTGAAAAAATGCATCCACATTAGTCAGAATAGGATTTTCATGTGTCAAAGAAAACGCCCAATCCCAATCCTGGGGATCGCCGTGCATCAAGGAGATGATAATTTTAACCTGTTGCGCAGAGCTCCCCGATAAGTTAGGCTTCAAGGCAAGAAATAATTTACACTTATTTTTAAAATTCAAAAATTTAGACCGATTCCCAGAAAACACATCAGGAGTAGGGATTTTGGGTTCAACAGCATGTGATTGAGCGAGATAGGCGGAAATTCCCCGCACTTCAGCAGCGAGCTGCTCCACACGATCAGACAATTGCTTAATCTCCATTAAGAAAAAAATCCTCCTACGGCCCCAGAGAAAAAGAGGAAAAAATGCATATAAAAAAAAAAATTCTGATACTTTTTCTTTTTTTTTTTTTTTCTGCTCTTGAGTACCCTAGAATCTGCGGTATGGCTGGTGATTCTGTTATGAATGAGTCACCGAGGAGGAAAAACAAAAACAAGCTAAGCCACAGAAAACCAGACAGGTTGGTAACTAAGCGGATTGCAGACCCCTGATCCTATCCACACAACTAGCAGTAGCCGTGGAGCGTACCTACGATGATCCTAGATGCCTCATCACAGCCGGATAACTAAATAAACCTAAAGCAAGAAAAGGGGAAATCTAAACTGCCCCTGAGCAGACCCCAAAGCAATAGACAGCCCCCAAACATGTATTGTCGGTGAGACAAGATGAAAACACAAACACAGATAGAAAAATAGGCTGAGCAAATGATGGGGCCAACACTAACTAGAAAGGACAGGAAAGGAAAGATGCTGTCTGCAATCATGCACAAAACCCTGCCAAAAAATGTCCAACACTTTCTCATAACAAAAACCCTGAAGTCACTAGACTTCAATTCCCTATATCAGCACTCTGGTATATTCTGAAGACAGAGCAAAAAACCAATCTAATCAGGGACAAAAAGCAAACTGGCATAAACAGAGACATAAGAATAGAAATTCAGCACAGCCCTAGCAGGGGCTGGCTGACCACAAAAACTGAGTAAACGAGACCAAATCTCATGTGAAAAAATAGCAGAGCACACTTAGCTTGAGATGGCAGGAACAGAACTGGAAACCAGAACCTCAGAGCAGGAGAAAATCACCAGCACAAAATTAGGGAGTTGGAGACTCCTGATGTCCACTCACAGTCCTCCTCCTCAGGTGGCAGGTCTCTGCCATTTAGATCAGCTTCCTTACCTATTGTTACCACTAGAGGGAGCCCGGATGGAGAACTCACGACTCCTCTGTCAACACATCCAGCTCCACCACCCTCACCAGAACCCAGAGGTAAACCAGAAAATGAGTTCACAACAGTGGTCATTTCCGACCAAGACTGGTGAAGGAAGGAGAGAGAGAGTTCCTGGCAGCTCAGTCAGAGTCCTGGTGTGGAAGGAGTCAGAGAGGATTTCCTTGCAGCTCTGACAGGGCTTGGTGGCAGCTATTCAGGAGGAAAGCTGCATTCTGGTGGTGGAGTCTGTTGCTGGGAGCAAGAGCAACAGAGCAAAGCTAAGTGGTGTTTCCTTGTTTGCATTTTTCCTTGGTGTGTATTAGTACAGCGGTGGGGCCAACGCCTGCACCACCCAGCTCCCTAGCAAGGGAAAGGTGAAGGGTGTGCTAGGGTGACAGGTTCCGGCTCGGCGAAAGGAGAGGAGCCTGTTTAGGGAACGTTAGGAGTGTGTGGGACACTGACTCAGGGGAGTGCAGAAGGTCTCCACGTCCCCGTTCCCTATCGCAGGGCCCACCGTTGTAACTGTTTTCCCTTCCCCCGTGCCTTGTCATTTTAGTTACCGGCCTGCGGGTCGTGTCACACAGGACAGTTACACGTGCCTTGTCTTGTTGTTTCAGTTACCGACCTGCAGGTCGTGTCACACAAGACGGGTCCATGTGACAGCAGTGTTCTGGGAGACACAGCTCAGTTAGTAAGCATGGCCAATAACTGGAATAATTAACACATGGATATGTTGCACAGTCTCAGAATGGATAGTCGACCTGTCAATCAACACATTGACAGCTCAGCATGCCACTGTACCAGATTGGATGGCCAAGCTGTCAAAGTACTGAAAGCTTCAGCACACCCCTATACCAGACTGGACGTCAGATCTGTCAGTAATTGCATCCCAGACACACTGAGCGATGTAACTATGACAGAACCCCCTCTTGTGGGGGGCACCGGACCATCAGGCTTCCCAGGAAATTTTAGATGAAAGACCCCAACTAACCGATCGGCCTTCACATCTCGAGAAGGGACCCAGGATCTCTCCTCTGGTCCATATCCCCTCCAGTGAATGAGGTACTGGAGGGAATTACAGACCATCTGAGAATCTAGAACCTTCTGAACCTCATACTCCAGGCCACCGTCCACTGAAAGCTGAGTAGGCGGGGATGAGGAAGACAATGCAGAAGGGACATCTCCAGGATCTAGTATGGACCAATGAACTTTTGACCCAACTTCCCCAACAGCACTTTAAGTTTAATGTTTCTAGAAGACAACCAAACCTTATCCCCAATCTTAAAAACAGGACCAACTGAACATCTTATATCTGCCTTTCGTTTTTGGCGAATCTGGGCAGTCCCAATATTCTTTTGAACCTCTGTCCAGACACTTGCATGGTGACCTCCACCCCAGAGCGTTCAGAACTAATCCTGGAATATTCACCAAAATGTGGATGAAAACCATAATTACAAAAGAATGGTGATGTCCCGGTATATTGATTTACACGACTGTTAAAAGCAAACTCAGCGAGAAGTAAATACGAAGACTAGTCCTCCTGCCGAGCTGCCACAAAGCATCTTAAAATTTGTCCCAAAGACTGATTTGTCCTCTCAGTCTGACCATTGGTTTCAGGGTGATAAGCAGATGAAAAAGACAAGCCAATCCCTAGTTTACTGCAAAAAGCTCTCCAAAATATAGAGACAAATTGTACTCCCCTATCAGACACAATGTTCAGAGGGATCCCATGTAACCTTACAATATGAGAAATAAACAACCTGGAGAGTGTCTCGGCATTAGGTAATCCTGACAAAGGAACAAAATAAGCTTGTTTGCTGAATCGATCAACTACCATCAAGATAGCAGTCTTCCCATCAGGCAGAGGTAAATCTGTAATGAAATCCGTGGACAAATGAGACCATGGTCATTCAGGAATAGGCAATGGAGCCATTTCCCCAGCCCGCAGGCTGTAACTGACTTTGGCGCTTGCCTAGACGTCACAAGCAGATACAAAATCTTTATTATCATTATGCATGGATGTCCACTAAAAAAATATAGCAACGGCTTTCCTTGTGGCTGTAACCCCTGGATGACCATTTAAAATGGAATCATGAAATTCCTGTAACACCCGCAATCTTAGGTACACAGGCACAAATTCCATGCTGGGGAAGTGGAAGGAGACAACCACTGGACTTTACGAATCTCCTCTTCCAATTCCGAGGTTACCATATACACCACAATACCCTGAGGAATAATGGAAGAGAAATGGATTCTAGACTATGAGATAAAGTGTCAGCTTTCACATTCTTAGACCCTGGCCTGAAAGTAATAGAAAAATTAAACCGATAGAAAAACAAGGACCATCTGACCTGTCTAGGCGTTAACCTTTTAGCCGAATCAATGTAAGCTAAATTCTTGTGATCCATGATCACCGTAACTGGATGAATCGCCCCGTCCAAAAAATGCCTCCATTCCTAAAAGGCCAATTTGACAACAAGTAACTTCCGATTCCCAACATCATAATTTCTCTCCGCCGGTGAAAATTTTAGAACAAAAAACACATGGACACAGGATAGTCAGAGTTTTGGGACCCTGCGATAAGACTGCCCCCACTCTGATCTCCGAAACATCCACCTCCACAATGAACATGTCAGGAGACAGACAGTGTGTGCGGTGCATACACACTAGAGAGAGAGAGAACAGTACCGAAGAAGACTGTGTTTACCAAGCACACTATCCAGAGGGGCCGGGACTGAGAAAATAGCAGGCAGAAACGATGGTGTGCAGAGACACAGACAAGGACCTGGCAGGTCACATGACCAGAGCAGGAAGGTTCTAAAGGCTAGAAGGCCGGGTGCGGGGTCGGCCTAGCCAGAGCGTGCTGTAAGCGGTCAGACAGGCTCCTGCAGAATAACCCCTCGGGGCAGCATCATTCCAGGATACTTCAGCGGCCCAGTGTCTAAACTCTGAGCAGAACCATTCGACTGAGTGCCTCCTCTATGTCACGCTCATCACCTTATCCTCTGCCAGACGCACTCTATCAGGCTCTTCATATATGTGCCCCAAAGCCTCAAAGAACAGGTTCACCAACATACGTTCAGAAGCAGAGGGAGAGAGAGAAAGCCCATGCCTGTGGAGCCCCCCTTAATAAGGACATAACGATCCCCACCCTCTGCCTTTCATTACCAGAAGCTCGGGGATGTAACTCAAAAACAACTTACATCCCTCTTTAAAAACCCTAAACAATTTTTTATCCCCAGAAAAATTGTCAGGTAACTTTACCGGTGGTTCGGGGTCCACTAGGGACACATCAGTGGGGCCCACATCCTGAGTCCCCAACGGAACAGGACCCTGTAGAGCGCTCGCCACATCTCTCTGCACCTGTTGGTGCGAGTGAACCAGGGCTTGTTGCTCCATAGACAGCTTTTGCATCATCTGAGCAAGGATATTCACTTGCTCAGAGAGAGCATGCAGCGAATCCATGAACAGGAAAAAAAAGTGCAAATCCCATTTAAATGTTATGGTCAGTTAGAATGTCAGGAGACAGACAGTGTGTGCCGTGCATACACACTAGAGAGATTGAGAACAGTACCGAAGAAGACTGTGTTTACCAAGCACACTCTTCAGAGGGGGAGGGACGGAGAAAGTAGCAGGCAGAAACGATGGTGTGCAGAGACACAGGCAAGGACCAGAGCAGGAAGGTCCTAAAGGCTAGGGGTACCGTTACACATAGCGATGCACCAGAAATCCCGACAACGATATGGATCGCTGGTGCATCGCTAAGTGGTCGCTAGTGAGCTGCCACACAGGCAGATCTCACCAGCGACATCGCAGGGGACGGGGGTCACTACTTACCTGTCAGACGCGGCGATCCTGATGTCCTCCCGCCTGCGTCCACGCGTCGCTCGTCGGCGCCACAGGAAGCCCAGCAGGAGGCTGACGATGAGAAATGGTCCAGGACCTTCTCGCGCGATCAGCGATAACCAGCGGGGGAGCCGGTCGCAGGTAAGTATCACATGTAGCGATATCGCTAGCAATATCGCTGCTACGTCACAAAATCGGTGACTTTACAGCGATATTGCTACCGATATCGCTATGTGTAACAGGGGCTTAGAACTAGTACTCGTGCAAACTGAGGAGCACAAGGTGGAAAGAAAGAACCAGCAACTCTGGGAGCGGGGTTGGAGTAACCCAGGTCAGTAACAGGAGGACAGCACAGGACAAAAGGAGTGAGACAAAAACGTAGTCAGGAGACAAGCCGAAGTCAATTACCAAAAGAGCCGAACAACGAGGTACAGAATCAACAGGCAATAGCAAAGTGAGAGACAGACCGGATCAGAACCAGGGAACATACATGCAGTGCAGGCACTAGTTACAAACATACAAAATACCAGGGTCAACTTAACTCAGCCGAGGCAGGAGTATAACTGACAGAGAACCCTAGTCCAGTGTGGGTATAAATATCCCTCAGATCCAAAAGGAGGCCACAACAATTAACTCTGAGAGGGCAGGGCATTAACCCTGTCCAAGCCATGACAGAACGGTTCTTAGAGATCAGGTTTGATCAGAATGGGTGCGGACATAAAACACTATTTAATCTATCAAAAGCCCTGATAGCACCCAGCGACCAAACCTTGAGATTTGCCCCCTTACGTGTAAGGTCAGTAAGTGGTTTAGCAATCTGTGAAAACCCCTTGATAAATTTCTATAATAGTTGGCGAATCCTAGAATACGCTGCAAAGCCTTAAGATCACGAGGTTGAACCCAATCAATTATGGCCTGCACCTTCCCAGGGTCCATCTTAAACCCTTCTGCTGACAAAATAAACCCCAAGAACGAGATTTCCTGAACAGAAAAAACATATTTCTCTAATTTAGCAAACAGCGAGTTCTCCCTCAGTCTCTGTAACACAATACAGACATGTTCCTGGTGACTGTCCAAATTTAGCGAGAAAATTAGAATGAGGTACAGTTGGGAAAAAGTATTTAGTCAGCCACCAATTGTGCAAGTTCTCTCACTTAAAAAGATAAGCGAGGCCAATGATGTCAATTACAAATTGATGTCAATTACATGTCACAAATTACACAAATTACACAAATTACACATGTCACAATTTCAAATTGATGTCAAATATGATGTCAATTACAAATTGACATCATAGGTAGACCACAACAATGAGAGTCAAAATGAGAAAACAAATCTAGAAAATCACCCTGTCTGATTTGGCAAGATTTATTTTTCAAATTATGGTGGAAAATAAGTATTTGGTCACCTAAAACATGCAAGATTTCTGGCTCTCACAGATATGTAACTTCTTCTTTAAGAGGCTCCTCTGTCCTCCACTTATTACCTGTAGTAATGGCACCTGTTTGAACTTGTTATCAGTATAAAAATCACCTGTTCACAACCTCAAACAGTCACACTCCAAACTCCACTATGGTGAAGACCAAAGAGCTGTCGAAGGACACGAGAAGCAAAATTGTAGCCCTACACCAGGCTGGGAAGACGGAATCTGCAATAGTGAAGCAGCTTGGTGTGATGAAATCAACTGTGGGAGCAATAATAAGAAAATCGAAGACATACAAGACCACTGATAACCTCCCTCGATCTGGGGCTCCATTCAAGATCTCACCTTGTGGGGTCAAAATGATCACAAGAACAGTGAGCAAAAATTCCAGAACCACACAGGGGAACTAGTGAATGACCTGCATAGAGCTGGGACCACCGTAACAAAGGCTACCATCAGTAACATACTACGCCGCCAGGGACTCAGATCCTGCAGTGCCAGATGTGTCCCCCTGCTTAATCCAGTACATGTCCGTGCCCGTATGAAGATTGCTAGACAGCATTTAGATTATCCAGAAGAGTATTGACAGAATGTCATATGGTCTGATGAAACCAAAGTAGAAGTGTTTGGTAGAAACAAAACTCGTCGTGTTTGGAGGAGACAGAATGCTGAGTTGCATCCAAAGAACACCATACCTAGTTTGAAGCATGGGGTCGTGCTTTGAGGCTGTTTCTCTGCAAATGGACCAGGACAACTGATCCGAGTACATGAAAGAATGAATGGGGCCATGTATCATGAGATTTTGAGTGCAAACCTCCTTCCATCAGCAAGGTCATTGAAGGCTGAATGTACATCTGGCAGTGTTTTGGGAGACACAGTTCAGTTAAGAAGCATGTCCATTAACTGGAATAATGAACACATGGAGACAGCCGAAGCCTCACAGTCTCAGATTAGATAGTCGCGCTGTTAATCCACACATTGACTGCTCAGCACGCCCCTGTACAAGATTGGTTGCCTAAGCTGTCAATCAAAGTACTGACAGCTTCAGCACACCCCTATACCAGACTGGATGGCCAAACTGTCAGTAACTGCATCCCAGACACACTGAGGGATGGAACTGTGACACCTTCTACTACGAGCCCAGACAGCACAGTGCCATGATGTTAGCGATAGCAACAGGAATGGTGGGAAGTAAAAATAATTTGCAGTCCATGGATACAAGGTACTTCACGTCATGATGTAGGATGATTGGTATGCTTCTTTAACTTTGCTATTAGCAGGGACTGCAGTGTAGGACAGTAGATTATATACCAATCATATTTAAAGTGTAAAACACTATATACTGAATTTAATGTAAACTAGAAGAAATATTTCTTATGAAGACTGTATAGATAAAATCTGTTCTATATCCAGCGCTATTTATTGTGAAATAAGTTGTTACCTTGCTACTCAATGTTACGGATAGGAAAATGAACATCCAAGAACGTAAAGTTAAATGGAATAATTTTTTGTAGAGATGTGAGATTTGATTAACTGAACTCCGGTGCACCGTCCAGGTCAGTGACCGGTGGACAGGAGGCTCAGGACTCTCCTTATCTCTCAGCATTCTTGGTTCTTCTTTTGATCAGAAAAGTAATTAGAGATGGGATAATCGCTTCACAGGACTTGATAATCTGTGATTGCCGAAGGTGATCTCCCGGCTCTTCTTTTGATGAGCCAGGCTGGTCCGACATTATGTGTTCGTCACACCATTATGATGACATCTCAACATCCCGGGTCATCAAAAGAAGAACCAGGAATGTCGGGGCGGTCCCATCCAGCAATCACAGATTATCAAATTCTGAGAATGGACTATCTAATCAAAAGAAGAACCCGGAATACCGGGAGGTAAGGATATTCGCAGATCTCCCATCCAGTGGTCACAGACTACTGACATGGATGAGGGTCTTGAGTTGTGCAAATCAATTCTCCAGTCTCTAATGATGACTCTTCTAGGCTTTGTGAAGAAACCCACAGATTTAGAGACAAAGCATCCCACTTTTTCTGCAGATATAACCTAGTCTTGCTATGAAACACTATGACGCTACATTCCCATGATGAGCTTTTGGTGAGTTCTTGATGTTGCAGATTTTTTGCTCCATTTCTGCATCCATTAAGTAAAATAGGTCACTTGCATTTTTTCAAAAAATACTCACCAAAATCTCACAGTGAGAACGTAGCCTAAAAGTTTCTGCATTTTACCAACTATAATCAGTGCCTTCTTTCCCGACTATAACAAAATATATCAATCTTGCCATCTTTTACAGCATGTTTATGTGTTTTTGGCGTTATGTACCATCAGTGAAAATCTATAAATGAGTCGCTAATCAAGTTGAAAAATATTCTGAATTTCAAGAGGTTTATTCCATCCTAGGGCTCCTGGTCCAGATCCCCTGGAATGTGTTGTGGCTCAGAAAAGAGGCAAAAGGAGCAAAAAACATTAACTACTTGCCGGTCCATGTTAGCCATGTGCATTTGTGAATGCTCTAAAATGAATCATTCCAAGTAGTGCCGTGCCATGTCAGTAGTCTGTGACCATTTGACAAGAACCCTGCGGACCTCCTCAAACTTGCTATAATCCCTGGTGTCTCTTCTGATTTGCAGGCCTGGCGCAATGTAATGACGTCATTAATCATGAGGTTGCCTGAGATACCGGCATGTAAGAGGTGGATTTCAAGGCTCCCATTCGGTGGCCACAGACTACTGACATGGTTTCTGGACAAGGGTCCTGTGAAATTATTGCTTAGCTCTAATACCAAGGTCTGATTTTGTGGCGCCCCTGAGGCTCAGTCGCCACAGAGGTACTGCACCTTCTCCTAAGTTGTAGTGCCCCACCATCCTGGTAAGTTGGGAGCTCCTTTCCGCCCTCCAACACCTGCATCCCACACACAGGATAGTTCAGCACTGATCACATTGTGGCTCATGCTTAGAGGGTAGCAGAGCACCTCTGGTGATTGCTTGCTTCGTAGCACGAGATATGCTGGGATGTGGGTGGAGTTGAGATCCAAATAAAAGAGTGGGAAAGTTTAGAATTGGAGTTCAGTCCCTGAGAGGGGTCAATCCCCTACGGGTCAGTCTGACAGAAGGTCGGCGGAGAAGGAAGCCACTCAGTGAGGAGTGGGGGATCCCTGGAAGAAGGGATGGAGGAAGGAGTGCTGCAGCTGCCTCAGTGACCTGAACCAGCTGGCACGGGAAAGAGAAGAGAAGGAGAAACATGTAGAACTGCAACCTAAGCTTCCATAGAGAGAAAGACAAGTACGGAACGAAGGAGAGAGAACAGAGAGCTGCATCACACCATCAGTCCCAGTGGATCTGCAAGCAGCGTTGGCTTAACATCTTACTTGCCAAACACCACGAGTGGCGTCACGAACTATCCATATAAACTACATCACAAACATCACCCGCCATTGATATTGGGCGCCCAGGGCCACGGACCGGGTCACCACTGCTGTGACACATTCTCCCCCTGACACCGGCCCGGTACCGAGTACCGAGTACCCCACAGCCCTGGGACGGGGGCGACCCAATTTTAATTACATTTTTTTACAAAGGCAACTATAATGATGGTGGGATGTAATCTGTGTGCAGTCCAATGTAATAACATAAACCAGAAAAGAAGCATGTAAATAGGAGGGATCACCAGTAAAATATAATGTGATACAAGATAATAAACTTTTTATTAATCATCCAAAACAAACAACATGCAGTGCAAATATAAAAACAATTAAAACCGCACAATCGCGTTCATTTTACATAATAACCCCTGCACAAACCCTCATAATACTATTTATTACAAATATGCTAACAATACGCCTAGTGTAGGTATATATAGTCTAATCAACAAGTAATGAAAAAACCATGCACTCCACCTTCCACCTAATATGTTAATGGATACAAACTACCTGGTAAGTCTAACAAAATGTTAGAGCAAACAAACTGCTCAAAGTATCACAAAACCCCTAACAAATAAAAAATGATCATTCACAAATGAAAACATGGGGGTTGATAAGGTATAATGCTGCTGATGCAGTATAAACAGGCCAATAATCAAGAGTCCCAATTGCAAATGGCCCCCTCTATACAACCTGTTAAGAGCAAAATAATGCTGGCAGGTAAAACCCTGGTCCAGTAACCAGTGAAGGTAGGAGTGAGGAGTGGTGAGGCAGGGGCAGAGGAAACGCCCGACGCGTTACGCCAGAACAACTGGCTTCATGTACTTGCACAGATACAATGGAGAAGATGGAGAAACAAAGTTCTCCATTTTCTCTGCACCTGTCATATGATTCTCTCATGTGAGAAGATCGGATCACACTCAGATGACACTCAGATCTAACTCTGACAGAGTTTGAGATGAGTTTCATTAGCACAATTGGCCCTATTCTCTAGCATGAAAGAATATATGACAGTGTGAACAAAGCCTAAAGAAGGAAAGTGAACTGCTACTGGGCACTGTAACATGTTCTACAAAAAAAGTTATGTCCACACAATGCCTTATTTTGCCTCACTTCCAATAAAATTTAGGAGTAAGTTAAAATGTTTTTTTTTTCAAAATATACTCCTTATTGAATACCCTGCATTGTGTGCTTTCCTAATTTGCAGATATTTGGACCAATTCTAATTTTTCAGCACTCCTGATAAAATATCAAACAATGGGACCAATTCACAAAGATTGGTATTTACAACATCATTCTTAATGAAAATTGTGCTGGGGTAAGGCTGTGTTCTCACATTGTGGCTGAAACTGTAACAAAAATGTTCAAACATTTCAGCAAAAACATTGTGGTTTTATTGTGACTGCAGCAAAAAAATGCACTGTGGCCACGTGTGAACACACCCTAAGATTCACCAAATTTATTAAGAATTCGCGCTTCCTGTGTGCTACAACCTAAAATCTACACTGTCAATTTCTGCAATAATTTCCAATGAAAAGGAATTCGCACTCCCAGGGGAGATACAAAAACGTACACACAGAGAAGGCAAACAGGAAACAACACGGACAGTAAAAACGGACCATCTCATGCCTACATTTTTTAAGCGGACCTGTGAAGGAGGCCTATGGTGGATTATCTTTATGACTAAGTATGTGCGATACACTGGAAATGTGTCAAAGGGTTAACTTAACATGGAGCTGCACATGTGATTTTTGACAAAGATATCAATATTGAAAATCTTTTTGTTATACTTCTTCAGGCAGTACCAATTCCTTTCCCTTGAACTGTTTAGCCTGTGTAGCAGATCATTTTGGAAAATAGGTTATACACTAAAAATTGTAGTGGGGCCTGTGGGTGCATAAATAGCCATAACCACTGAATAGGAGATGGCAGCTCAGACCTAAACTGCCTGAACGGCCGTCGAGTTGCCTCACATTCCTCCTAAAGAACCGCAGGGCAGAGCAGAGTGTGACTGGACAAAAGAAAGATCCCAGAGTGAGTAAAGTAAATAGCAAATTACCAAACAAAGAATAAAACAATTTGTGTTAACAAATATACTGCCTAATTCCTAATGATAAACAGAAGATAGGTGCTAAGTAAGGCAAAGAAATTAAAAAGCAAAAACACTTAGTTGGAATCTCACAGACTGGCTCCAAACATCAATAGAATGTCTGAACATCCAAATGAATCTATCACCAGCAGGAAACGCCAATAGGGTCACAGAATATAAAGCTGCACCCAAAAGGTGATAGACAGGCAAATGAAAAAACCTGTGTTAAGCTAGACAGACTGCAGCCAGAAGATCAGAACTGAATCTTTCATAGATATTGCTTGTCTCTTGGGTTCAGCAGAAAGAGAAGCCGATCAGAGAACACAAGCTCAAGGCATCGAATCCAGGAGAATGACAGAACTTTCTTATCTATACTGCAGGCCAGCAGTGAAGTGGCTCCCACACAATATATGAGTGGAGAACATGCAAATGCATACAGTGAGACCAGTAAACTTTTTTTTATCACTTTCAGTTGTAAATTATAGTAAATCTATTGAGCCGTCAGTTTAGAAAATAAAGCCATTACTTATCAGCCTTGAGTAGAATTAGATGAAGCATGCAAAATTGTTGAAAAGACATTTGTGTGAAGCTACGCAGAGGAAATGTGCAAAATTTGGACTGACCATTGAGGCATGAATGACCCTTGGTCCTGAAAAGGATAATGTAAAAAAAAGTATATTTATTTCAAACTCAAAAGAAAAGAAAAAACAGAGTTCATTTGGTACAACATGTTTTATTCTGCTTCCAGAGTCCTGGCTAGTAGTCTTTACCTTTTTAAGGACCAGAAAAATTTTCATTTTTGTGCTTTCACTTTTTCCTTGCCTTCTTCAAAGAGCCATAACTTATTGCAATTCTCCATTAACATAGCCATGTGAGGACTTTGTTTTATGTGAAACGAGTTGTAATTTTAATTGACACCATTCATTTTAACATATAATGTGCTAGAACATAAGAAAAAATTCTAAGTGGGATGAAATGATGAAAAAAAGCAGGTCTGCCACGTTTTTTGGGGATTTTGTTTTTACGGTGTATATTTTGCTTTAAAACTGAACTGGAAACAATATTGTCCAGGTCAGTCTGATTATGGTAATACCAAATGTGCATCATTTGTTTTCTTTGGGATGAAAAAAATAAAGAATATTGTCAAAACATTGTTTTTTTCACTGTCACAATTTTCCAAGACATTTTTATTTTTCTATAGATGGGGCTGAGTGAGGACTTGTTTTTTTGCACAGTGAGCTGATTTTTTTTATTCATAACAATTTTGTATACATGCGTTGCTTTGAAAGCTTATATGTTTGATGAGTGTGACCAACCTGTTAATCACTTTCCAAGCGATGCTTCAAATCGCTTGTAAAGTGCTTGAATATTGCATGCGAAAATCGCGGCAAAATCGCGATCATAATCGCGGTGAAATAGCGCTGAAAAAAACGCGCAATTTCTGGGAAGGAATCCGGTTTTCAGTGTCCGGATTTAAACGCTACGTGGGCACATAGCCTTAATTTTTTTAAAAATTTTTCTACTTCATTGGTAGATCTGAAACTATGCTATATCCGGTGTTCAGGAGGATCGAGATGACAATGACAGGGATCTTCAGAAAATCCCCGGCTTTTGTAGTAGTCCATAAGGCTCTCTGCATTTGCATTGCGAGAAGCCAATAGGATCTGGTATGCCAATGTCATGAACTGATAGCAGCACTTAAAAGTTTAACAGCGACTGGCAGAAGTTGGCTTCAGCGGCAGTTGTCAGAGACAGATGCGTGCAATGTAATGTAGCGTAAGAAGATGAGCCAAGACAGCGTCAGCAGTTTCCGGTGCACTTTGGGGCCGGAACTATTGAGACTGTCATTACTGTTGCTGGGGGAAGATTCTTCTGGGAGGGAAGGACCTTCGCACTGGACAGCAGGGGACATGGGAGAGATAAAAGGGACTGAGCTCAGGAACGGGAGAGACTTGGCGGGAAAGCAACTGAAGAACAAGGAGAAGGTTGACTCCCTCCCGACTGCCCCGGCTGCTAACTCCACGCCATCCATTCCCCAGTGTTCTGACTTTCGAATTGACTGTATCACTACTGAGCTGTCTTCGGACCCTTCCTTGCTGAATGGCTCCTTCCCGCCTGCAGTTGCAGATAAGCTGATTTGCTCCATTTCTAGAGACTACTCCTGAGGACCGCATGCTGCCGCGGTCTGTGAGTGTGCCCACAAATCATGTTTGGTGCCATTCCAGAGGAAACTACATAAAGGACTGTTTCCACGTTCCAGCGCATCCAAGCCAAGTGAGACAGGATACATCGGCACCGTCAGGAGACGGTGTTTTTCATTCCTCCGTAACAGAGCCAGAGAGATTGTCCACAATCTGCGACACCATTTGGAGACATTCCAGCCTTTCCCCAACAAGAACTGCAAGCGATAAGTTACCTTTTTTTTGTATACCTTTTTCTCAAGCATTGTGTTTGTTTGAAATTCTTGTTGTTGCCGCTACTGATCTCATCTCCCTGTGTGGAGCATTCCTTTTGTTATAACCTGTTCTAGTAAATCCTGTTAACCCCTTCTCTGCCTCTGGCTCTTCACTGCATCCAACGAATCTCTCCCCTTTACACCTGCACCAGAGAGAGGTGGCACTAGAGAGCAGTTTTATCCCCTTCGGGGTAGAGCTATTTTGTAGACTTATTTAGCCGTCTGTTTTTCACAGCTAGAAGACGTACCCATTATACTGAAGACATGTCCAAATTTTATTGGAATCACAAATCACCCATAGACCTCTTTTACACTGAAGTACTTTGCATTAATATTTGTAAGCAAAAATCAGGACAAAAATATAATCAGAGAAAACTACAATGGTAAGGTTTGCAACTCCATATTGTGGACAAAATCTTGGCTTTGGCTTACAAATACTGACCAAAATCCTGTCGAGTTAAAGAGGCCATACAAGTCTACATTTTTTTCACATAGATAGAATCTCCATATAAAAAAAAATGCAACATGCACTAACCTCTTCCGTATTTTGGATGAGACTCGCCTTAACAATTTGCAGTCACAAGATGGCAAATCGGGACTGGAGCAGAACTGGGAAGAGCTGAAGACAGCAGCAGTTGAATATAATACTAGGGTCAGAGAGCTTATATTAATTACACCACTCCAGCACTGAAATGTAAAAAAAACACTCTGAAGTGGTGCTTTGAAGGGAATTTGTCACCAGGTTTTTGCTACCACATCTAAAACCAACATATTGTATCAATTACTTTCCTATTTGATGAAGTTGTAATTAAAAACTATTTTGTCTGCTGAGGATCTAGTAGTTCTCTTATGCTGAGCTCTACGTAACTCCGCCCACACCATGGATTGGCAGCTTTCTCTGTACACTGTGCATAGGCAGAAAGCTGTGAATTTATAAAAACTACAGCAATCAGCCCAGTAAGTGATATTTTGCTGGAATAAGGGTTTCTGCCTCTATATTATGCTGCTCTTAGATTAGGTAGCAAAAATCTGGTGACGGATTCCCTTTAAAAGGAATGGGCTTCACAGCAGAGATTTTCTAATGCTGCACTAATATTGTTGCTGAAATGAGTGACAGATTTTGCACATACAGGACTTTGTGTAGATAAGGTGGATAATCTACAACAGGAAATAAAACACTGAATTCCCTGTTAAAAAAAATTACAGTCATGCAGAAAAATGTGTGAGAATAACAGGTGGTTAAATAAGCAAACAACAGGTATTCCCCAACAAATGAATGCGAAATAATGTCACACCATTAAAGACATAACCTGTTAAGGCATACAGTTTTAATTGAAAGGTCTCATGTGTCTTTATAAAAGGGTTAACGTGGCATTCCTCCTCCTCCTTCTCCTCCTCTTCCTCCTCCTCCTATCAAAGTTTTTATCCTCTTAATATATTGCAGTCATCATATTATACAGCACTGTGTACTTACAATTGCTCATTTTGTATTTCTACCCAGCTGATTCTTCTCTTTTCCATTAGGTCTATGACATCACGTGATTAAACACTGATGAGCTCTGAATCCTTCTGAGCTCTACGTACAAACAGGAGGTCAATTTTCTCTGCACAAGTCATGCCTCACTGCAAAATCTGTGGCAGGGTGAAGAGGGAGCAGCTGGGTCAGGAGGTGAAGAGGGGAATGAGTCATATAGGGACAAGAGAATTCCTGTATCTACATAGAGCAAAGAAAAGAGAATTACTAAAGGAGTTGTTCACTACTAGGAAAATTCCTTCTTGATCTAAATGTGTGGCCGCAGTAAAATAAAAAACCTATACTCACCTCCCATGCTGGTGCCATTCCAGCGATGTCAGCACTCAGGGACCCGGGGCAATTGTGCGGTTGTTGTGACATGTGATGTTGGCGCCCAACCAGCGCTAGTGTCACTGTCCCCACCTAAGGACAAATTGAACAGGAAGAGGAAGTCAGGGCTGCAGCTGCTCTCTCACTTCCTCTTCATGCTCATTTGGACAGGATGTGGGGACAGTGACGCCAGCGCTGATTGGGCACCAGGGTCATGTATCACAACAACAGCATGGGAGCCCCGGGAAGATTATTTATTTATTTTATCGGGGCCATGCGTGTTGTATGAGAAGTGATTGTAAACTTTAACTGGTTAGAAAGGCAAAATGAGAAATTGTAAGTCCACAATTATTATGTATAGTTATACTATATTATGATCATTGCAATAAGATGACAAAATCTTTAATAGGAGGAGGAGGAAGGAGAGGATGAGGAGGGCTTCTTTAAATGATGACATTCTTCAAAAAATAAAGCATACGTCTGGTATGAAAAACATGTAAAATCATTAATGGTTATACATTACATTAGATTATATAGAATAACTGGTATTTTTTTGTTGATCTATTCAAACACAGACCCCACTGTTCATATTCAGTCATTTCCCATTACGTACATAATGCAATTTTCTCCAGCACTTTACGCAGTTTGCTGTATTCACTCATATCAGTCTCTCTTCACTTGAGATTATTATTGGCTTATTATTACAGCACTTATGTGAAATATCTTTTTTTTTAAGTTGAAGGAAAATAGAGTAAATATCTGACCAATATAGATACAGGAACAACTTTTTAAAGGAACCTGTCACTTGATTCATGCTGCCTCCCAAACTACAGGCAGCAGGAATCAGAGTCTGGCCGGCATCTTTACTACATGGGTTTGCCGCATCCTGAGAGTAAAAAATAACAAGCCAAAAAATGATGCTTTTTCATCATACTGTCGAACAAAAATTGGAATAAAACAGAATAAAAAAAACAAATGTAAATAAAAATATTATCCCTGAAAATGTCACCTTGTACTGCAAAAAATAAGCTGCTATAAAGCTCCAGAGGAAAAATGAAAAACATTAAAGCTCTGAGAGCACAGTGATGCAAAAACGTTTTTTTTCTATAAAATATTTTCTATAGTTTAAAAGCGGCAAAACATAAATAAATGATACAAATGTGGTATCGCTGTAATTGTACTGCTCCGAAGAATAAAGCTGCCTTAGCAATTTTACAACATGCGGAATAACATAAAAGTCTACCCCCCAAAACAATTTCCTGAATTGCTGATTTGTTCATTCTGCTTTCCAAACACCGGAAAAGAAAACGATCAAAAACGTTATGTCGTCGAATATGGTACCAATAAAAATGTCAATTCGCCCCTCAATAAAAGCCTCCGCATTACTTTTTTGGCAGAAATATAGAGCAATTATAGCTTTCAAAATATGCAAAATCTTGCTTTTTTTTTTTTTAAAAAAAAAGCATCTTTTAATTTGTGACAGCAGGAAAACATAAAAAAAAAATCTGGTATCGCTGTAATCACACCGACCCAAAGAATAAAGTCAGCTAATCAATTATACTGCACGAGGAACAGCATAAAAAATTAAGACAAAAACACTTTGTCACCGCTGTTGATTTGTTCATTCTGCCTCCATAAAATCGCAGTAAAACTCACTTCACATTTATCCTGCAATCTGCGCTGAGAGCTTACAGCGAGGTTTCCATGTCAATCTCTGAAATATGTGATTGAGATGCAACCCCAGGTGAAATATTTCCTATAATGAGGCAGATACAAGCACTTTGGATGTTGTCTGATTTATGATCCAGTGGTGTACATCTTTTTAGGCGTGCATCAAAGTGCAGTCCTCCAGTTTTGTGCAGTTATGAAATAAAGGACACCACTGAAAGAGTCCAGATGTTGTCCAGAGTAACTCTGCTGCCTCTATATAGCGAATGGCTCCCTCAGGGGTTTCAACTGAATCACATCACGTGGAGATTTAGATGGAAACCCAGATGTAAGTGCTCAGTGTAGAGCTCAGGATAAATGTGAGCCCAAACATTAGGTAAAATATTCCCAATAAAAGCTTCAACTCAATCCACAAAAAAAGTCCCCACTCAGGTACATCACCTGTCAGTGGAAATATAGGGGGGCGTCTATGTTACTGGTAGCACAAAGTGTCCGGAAAAGCACTATGGCTCCTCGCCCCACAAAAGAAATTTAGCAAATTTTGCACTCCCAAATCCAAATGCCCCCTCCTTTCTGAGCCCCACAGTGTGCCTTAATCACATTTAGAATTCACATGTTTAGCATTTTTGTAGCAAAGAGAGCTTGCCTAATTTACATGTGCATGTCTGCAGAAAAATGTGCTGGGCATTACAGCATACTGTATGGGCACTACAATGCAGATTTGCAATTTTCACTAAGCAACATCCACTACTGCTTATTTCTGGAAAACACCCATGGAGTCAAGTCATCACTACACCTGTAGAAAAATTCCCAAAGGGCTATAATTTCAAAAATAGAGTAAATTGAGGGAGATTCTGCTTTTCTACCTCTTGGGGCTCTGTATATGGAGTCCACAAGCTATCCTAGGAAAATCTGTACTCCAGGAGGCAAATAGCGCTTCGTCCCTCTCGAGTCTCGCTGTGTGGCTAAACAGTACTGTACATCCACATATAGGGTATTTCTACATTCAACAATAATTGTAAGACAAATTTCGGTGCAATTTTTACCTATTTTCTGTTGTGAAAATGTAAAACAAAATTTTTTTTCTTCACTGTCCAATGTTATTACATTCTATGACACATTGTGTTGTTAATATGATCACTGTACCCCTAGATGAATTCATTGAGATGTGTAGTTTGTAAAAAAGGCTCAATTATGGGGTTTATGCTGTTCTGGCAACTCGGGGGCTCTGCCAATATGACATGGCACCCACAAACCTTAACAGCAAAATCTGAACTGCAATATGGCTCTTCTAACCTTCTGAGCTTTGCATTGTACTTCAAAAGTAGTTTTTGACCACATATGGGGTATCGGCATTTCATTTCACAATATGTTTTAGGGTCCATTTGTAACTGTTATCCTTGGAAAATAAAAAAAATTGAGGCTAAAAGAACATGTTTTTGGGAAAAAATTGTTGTTTTTTTTAGTTTCTTAGATCTACATTATAAACCTCTGTGAAGTACCTGGGGGGGTTAAGGTGATCAGTCTCACCACACATCTATAAAATTCATTGAGAGGTCTAGTTTACAAAATGTGGTCATTTGTGAAGGGTTTCCACTGTTTAGGCACAGTAGTGACTCTGCAAACATGACATGGCATCAGCTCTGGATTCCAACCTTTTTTGCGTTCAAAAAGTCAAACTGTGCTCTCTCCTTTCTGAGCCCTGGCATGTGCCTAAACAGTAGTTTTCCCCCCAACAAGCTTTGATGTCCATTTTCTCCTTTTACCTTTGTGAAAATAAAAACTTTGGGGCTAAAAATATTTTTGTGGGAAAAATATATATCTTTTCATTTTCACAGTTCAACGTTGTAAAATTCTGTGAAATGCCTATGGGTTCAGGTTGCTCACCACATCTTGATAAATTTCTTGGGGATTAGAGTTTCTAAAATGGGGTCAGTTTTTAGGTTGGTGTCACTTTTGGTTATTTTCTGTCATATAGGCTCAAAGTCACTTCAAATGTGATGTGGTCCCTAAAGAAAATGGTTTTATAACTTTTGTTGGGAAAGTGAGAAATCACTGGTCAAATTTTAACCCCTATAACTTCTTAACTTCTTAAGAAAAACAACTAAAAAATTGTTAAATTTTCAAAATTGTGGCCAAATTTCTGCTATTTTTCCAAATAAACGCAAGTCACATAAAACAAATTTTACCAATATCATGAAGTACAATATGTCAAGAAAGAACATTCTCAGAATCACTGAGATCCATTGAAATGTTCCAGAATTATTACCTCAGAATGTGACACTGGTCTGAATTGAAAAATGTGGCATGGTCATGAAGGGGAAATCAGGTTAGGGGGTGAAGGGTTTAAGTGCACTCTCTGTAAGGTTTCCGCATGTTCCATGGAGCCTGTTTTACCCTCGTCCAAGATGGAGTCTGGTACTTCGCCCTGTCCTTGAACTTCCTGTCATTCCTGTTATTTAAGTCCGGGTCAGGAAAGACTCCTTGCCTAAGTATTTTGTTGCTGGTGGCTTCTGAGCTTCCTCCTGACTTGCTTCTGGAGTTCCTACTGCTGCTCATTTACTGTGTGGTCTGCCCCATTATTTCCAGCTGCCTTCAGTCCCCTGTGCTGCTTCCTGATTCTGACTGTGCTTACCTACTGACCAGACTTCTAAGCATGGAGTTACACATCTCTGGAACTGCTGTGGTCGTAAGACTTTTTGATATCGGTATGTTCTGAACATTAACTCCTGGACTGTGTCTGCGCGACTGCGGTGCTTGACTTTAGCGGACTTTTTCAGCTCTAATGGAAGTACACTGGCAAACCTCCTTCTCCTTGTGGTTCACCGTTTTTATATTACTCGACTTCTATGAACAGGGCCGCCATCAGGGCTTTACTGCCCTGACTGGCATATTGGGCCCGGTGGGTAGAGGGGGCCTGCATCGGGGCCCGTCTCATCTGCTCATCGGGCCCCTACCGGCAAGCTAAAATGGACCCTTAGCGGCGCTACAGCAGTTCAATGCTATTGAAGTGCGGACCCGTGCCGGCACATCAATAGTTAACAGCCGCCAGCCAATCGGAGGCTGGCAACTGATGTCAGCCGCAGCACGCACGTGGCCAGCGTCTGATGTCATTGTCAGTCACCAGTGAGTACGCGCTTCAGCTGCGTGAAGGGAGACACAGGTGGGGGCAGAATGTGAGACACAGGAGGAGGCAGGATGCGAGACACAGGGGGCAGGATGGGAGACACATGGTGCAGGATCATGGGACAGGATGGATATGATGTACACAGATGGGGCAGGATCGGGAGATCATATGAGGGCAGAATGTATACTCATGAGGGCAGGATGAGAGAAAATATGGCTGGAGCCAGGAATGAAACACAAGGGGGCCAGGAAGGGGGATATTATTACCATAGGGGCTAATTAAGGGATATTATTATTGCAGTGAAGTATTTATTTTATTTTTTTGAGAATACTGCTTTAAGTGGGGGAAGGTCCTGTTACTGTGCAGAGCGACACTATGTCACTTTTGTTCTTCATCTGGTGTATACTAGAAGTTGGGAAAAAATTAAGTAATGTGTTTTGCAAGTGGTGCTCTAGATAAAGATGTTATTTCCTGCAGAGACGAGCCCTGGCTAGAAGACGTGATGGCGGTCTGGGCTGGATGAAAGATGAAAAGTGAAGCTGAGGGACTTCACCTAGAGATATCACTGGTGAGCCAATGTGTTACCTGTACACTGACACTATACACTATATGCAGAGTTCCTGTATACAATGTCACCAGTAATCACTGTATTACCTGTACACTGGCAGTATATACAGAGGTCCTGTGCACAATGTCACCGGTGATCACTGTATTACCTGTACCCAGACACTGCATACTAAGTACTGATCTCCAGTGTACAGTATAATGGCACTTATGGTGATAGTATTATGTTTTTTTTATTAATGATCAGTATTGTAGTATTCAGTCACCATGTGGTGGTAATATGTGGTCTGGGTATGGTGCGGTGGTATTTGTCCCTTGTATGTGCTATTATTCTGTCACTGTGGTGGTATTATAGGTCACTATGTGGTGGTAGTATGTGGTCTGGACATGGTGCGGTGGTTTTTGTCCCTTTGGATGTGATATTATCGGTCATTTTAAAAATAGAAAAATACATTAAAAAATGCTGTATATACTCGAGTATAAGCCGATCCGAGCATAAGCCGACCACCCTAATTTTGCCACAAAAAACTGGGAAAACTTATTGATTCGAGTATAAGCCTAGGGTGGAAAATGCAGCAGCTACTGGTGAATTTAAAAAATAAAAATAGATACCAATAAAAGTAAAATTAATTGACACATTAGTAGGTTAAATGTTTTTCAATATCCATATTGAATCAGGAGCCCCACATAATGTTCCATACAGTTCATGATAGCCCCATAAGATGCTCCATACAAAATACACCCCATATAATGCTGCACAAAGGTTAACAATGGCCCCATAAGATGCTCCATAGAATAATATGCCCCATATGCTGATCCATAAAGGTTATGGCCCCATAAGATGTTCCATAGATTATGCCCCCATAAAATGCTCCATAAATTATGCCCCCATATGCTGCCCCATAAGATGATCCATAGATTACGTCCCCATATGCTGCCCCCATAAGATGCTTCATAGATTATTCCCCCATATGCTGCCCCATAAGATGCTCCATAGATTATTCCCCCATATGCTGCCCCCATAAGATGCTCCATAGATTATGCCCCTATATGCTGCCCCCATAAGATGCTCCATAGAGTATGCCCCCACATGCTGCTGCTGCATTTAAAAATTAAAAAAATGACATACTCAACTCTCCGTCGCTAGGGGCCAGGTGCCGGTGTCACTGCTGGCACCTGAGATATTCACCTGCCCTGCATCCATGGCTGCTTGCTGCTGTTTGGCACATCATCTGTCAGTGACGTTCAGATTGCAGGGGGTGCGGCGCGCACTAACCACGTCACTGCGCCCTCTGCTGTCTGAACGTCACTGACAGATGACGTGCCAGACAGCAGCAAGCAGCCATGGACGAAGGACAGGTGAGTATCGCCATACTTACCCGTCCTGGCGCTGTCTCTTCAGCTCCCAGCTTCACCGTGATCTCCCTTCCTGCCTTCAGCGGTCACATGGTACCGCTTATTAAAACTCATGAATATGCGCATATTCATGAGTTTAATGAGTGGTACCATGTGACCGCTGAAGGAAGGGAGATCGCGGAGAAGCTGGGGGCTGCAGAGACAGCGCCAGGATGGGTAAGCATGACCTGACACCCCCGCCCCCTTCCCCTCCGACCGCCTGGTGTATATGACTCGAATATAAGCCGAGCGGGGGACTTTCAGCCCCAAAAAATGGGCTGAAAATCTTGGCTTGTATTCAAGTATATACGGTATACATAAATTGTATTGGATATTTTAACAAATGTTTAGTAGGTTAGAGTAGAGTAGGGCCTGGCCACAAGAGTCTACCTTGTCGTGGTGGCAGATTTAAAATATCTTTTGGCCAAAACAAGAGCTGCTGGCTATGTGTGTGATCTGGAGATGGGAACTGTTAATATGTGATTGGTAGGGGAGTTTTTCCAAGAGAGAGCGGTGGGACTTGGGACAGTGGAGGGGTGGAGGGCGGGGCTGGGGTGGAGCCTGGGTGGAGTCTCAAGGGGTCCCTAAAAATTTTGCCAGTATGGGGCCCTGAAATTCCTAGTGACAGCCCTGCCGGGCTGTCATGAACATGACAGCTGTACAAACACCCAGTGTTTGGGGTCCAAACCCGAACAGTAACACAGACCTCCTCTTGAAGTCCATGTTCAGTGTCCATGTCGAATAGTAGGTGTTCAGTATGGACGCCGAACTTTACTATTCGAGTTCGCACATCTCTAATACTGCCCAAATACTAAACGTGTGAATGTGGCCTTAGACTATGTACACAAAAAAAATTATTTTTTATTGAAGATATTAAAAACGATGAGTTTTCAAGTGGAAACTGCTTCTAGAAATGCTCCATCTTTAGAGTTTTTGAAGAGTTTCTTAGTTTCCTGAATCAGTTTTGAAAAGTTTTTGAAGCATTTTAGAAGAGTTTATTTTTCCTGAAGCAATTGATTTGACATGAACTTTATTTCCACCAGGCAATTTTCAAAACATGGAGAGAAAAAACCCTGAACAGACCAAACATACAGTGGGTTTGGAAAGTATTTAGACCCCTTTAAATTTTTCACTCTTTGTTTCATTGCATCCATTTGGTAAATTCAAAAAATCTGCACCCCATATTGACTGAACAAAAAAACAAAAATGTAGAAATTTTTGCAAATTTATTAACAAAGAAAAACTGAAATATCACATTGTCATAAGTATTCAGACCCTTTGCTCAGTATTGAGTAGAAGCACCCTTTTGAGCTAGTACAGCCTTGAGTCTTCTTGGGAATGATGTGACAAGTTTTTCACACCTGGATTTGGGGATCCTCAGCCATTCTTCCTTGCAGATCTTCTCCAGTTCCGTCAGGTTGGATGATGAATGTTGGTGGACAGCCATTTTCATGTCTCTCCAGAGACTGTGCCTTGCCACAATTCTGTCTCTGTGCTCCTTGGCCAGTTCCTTTGACCTCATGATTCTCATTTGGTCTGACATGCACTGTGAGCTTTGAGGTCTTATATAAACAGGTGTGTGCCTTTACAAATCAAGTCCTATCAGTTTAATTAAACACAGCTGGACTCCAATGGAGTAGAACTATCTCAAGGAGGATCACAAGGGAATGGACAGCATGTGACTTAAATATGAGTGTCTGAGCAAAGGGTCTGAATACTTATGACCATATGATATTTCAGTTTTTCTTTTTTAATAAATTTGCTAAAATTTCTACATTTCTGTTTTTTTCAGTCAAGATGGGGTGCAGAGTGTACATTAATGAGAAAAAAATGAACTTTGTTGAATTTACCAAATGGATGCAATGAAACAAAGAGTGAAAAATGTAAAGGGGTCTGAATACTTTCAGAACCCACTGTATATAAACAGCAAAGTAGTTTTACAATAGAAATGAATAGGAAGAGCATGTCAACAGCGATTGTAATGATCTTTGAAGCGATTTTTCTGGTTCCCTGCCAAAATTGTTAACAGGGCTGCAGAGATGAAGTCCTGTCTACCTCGTGTTACCACTGCTACAATGACCGGGCTCAGTGGTCATGCTAACCTGGACAGCGTGAAGCTGTCATAGCTAGAGTTGAGCGACTTTTGGTTTTTTAGGGTCGAGTTTCGTTTCGTGAAACCCGACTTTTCCAAAAGTCAGGTCGAGCAAGATCGGCCGATTATAGGGAAAAGTCGGGGTCGTCCCGAAACACGAAACCCAATGTAAGTCAAAGGGGAATAAAAGTCGGCAGTGAGAGGAGGACAGGAAACACACCTACAGTGCCCATTTGAATGCCAAAAGCATCAATTCTTCTTACTTAAGCTTGTCAACCTTAATTAACTTCATAATACAAGTTACGCACTGAAAAATGGGGGTTATTTGGCTAAAGTTGTGGGGGGGTAGGGCTGGCTCCAGGTTTTCATGTGCCCTGGGCGAAAGAGCGCCCCTTTAACACATACCACAACTCATCATGCTCTGATACGGCAGAGAAATAGTGGTATAGTACAATGAAAAATACTTCACTTTTTACATATCATGACGAGGCCCATCTATTTCTCCATACAGAATCATTGGTCCCATATAATGTTTGAAACAGTATATGATGAGCTCCACATAATGCTACAGTATATGTTGGTCCCCATGGATGAAGCTCCACTGTCTTATGGGCCCAAATAATGCTCCAAACATAATGGGCCCCATTTCTAATGCTCTAGTGTATAATGGGCCCTGTAAATGCTGCTCCAGTGTCTGATGTCCACCTTTGGAATGTTCCAGTGTATGGTGGGCCCCATCTATCATTCTCCAGAGTATAGTGCTCCCCAAAAATTGCTGTCCCAACATTGAAAACAATCAAATAAGTCTCATCGCTAGGGAATCCCTGTACTAGCCTGGACTCCTCGTCGTCCCCATCTTCCATCTCACTGCGCAGTATTTCAACCTTGCAAGTGCTGTGATCCTGAGCAAGCAGGGGGGGCCCACTCATTGGCGACGGCACTGGCACAGGGCCCCTCATAGTACGGTGGTGTGTCTGATGGCGGGTGGGCCGAACCTGCACTTTCATCTGCAGCTTCCTCTTTGTCACCGTGTAAGATGGAACTGTATATGGGAAGGGTAACCTGAGTTTCATCAGGGTCAGATTCAGGCCGTGTAGCGTGCGAGGGGAATGTAGTGGTCTGGGTCAATGTACCAGCAGATTCATCGAGCAGTGGCTGGGCATCAGTGCACTTGTGTCGCCCCCAGGAGTACGGTCGCCACAGTGGCATTACCTTCCTCCTAGGGAGTGTGATGTCATGCTTGGGAGCAACGAAGGATCTCTCTAGCAGGTTAACTGATTGGGCGGCGTTATTCCCACGAGTCATGACCCTCCAAACAGTGTTCATGAAGGCAAAGTGTTTCTTTTACGTGGGCAGTATGGTTGCAAAGCTGAACCTTAAAGGAATGTCCAGAAGGGCACCACCAGGAGTGAAGCCTACGGTTAAATTCAACTCCACCTGGGAAACCTCAACCATGCCAGCTACAGAACAGATGCACACATTGCAAGCTTAATTCCGTTAACGAACGAGACTCCGTCATGCCCCGCGGTCCGAGTCCGGCTTACGAGAGGGACACGTGAGGCTCTGGCACATGAGATTGGCCAATAACTGGTGTGTCATGCCCTTACATGTCCGTGGCTGCATGTGCGCTACACTGAAAAGGCCAGCGTTTGTCGCTTACAGGTGCAGATAACCCGCTGAACAACGTTAGTGATGGGGATCACTGATTACAATTATTACCCGCGAACGATGATTTCCCAGTAAGTGCAGGTCAACCGCAGTTCCGGAATTAGGCCTAACCGTCATTCCTGAAAAAATGAAAAACTTACGTGTGCAAACCAAAGGTGCTGTAGCTTGCTTAACAGATCGCCAGCCGTTCTCACGCCAGTATGGATTACACATGATTGCACAAAGGTGAGAAAGGGTACCGTATCCCCGGATAACATGTATGGATAGCGTACACATTCAAAATATATGTCTATACATCAGGAGGCAGGCTCAGACGGTGTTAGGCCCAGTATGGCTTGCACGTGATTGCACAAAGGTGAGAAAGGGTACCGTATCCCCGGATAACATGTATGGATAGTGTACACATTCAAAATATATGTCTATACATCAGGAGGCAGGCTCAGACGGTGTTAGGCACAGTATGGCTTGCACGTGATTGCACAAAGGTGAGAAAGGGTACCGTATCCCCGGATAACATGTATGGATAGCGTACACATTCAAAATATATGTCTATACATCAGGAGGCAGGCTCAGACGGTGTTAGGCCCAGTATGGATTGCACGTGATTGCACAAAGGTGAGAAAGGGTACCGTATCCCCGGATAACATGTATGGATAGCGTACACATTCAAAATATATGTCTATACATCAGGAGGCAGGCTCAGACGGTGTTAGGCCCAGTATGGCTTGCACGTGATTGCACAAAGGTGAGAAAGGGTACCGTATCCCCGGATAACATGTATGGATAGCGTACACATTCAAAATATATGTCTATACATCAGGAGGCAGGCTCAGACGGTGTTAGGCCCAGTATGGCTTGCACGTAATTGCACAAAGGTGAGAAAGGGTACCGTATCCCCGGATAACATGTATGGATAGCGTACACATTCAAAATATGTCTATACATCAGGAGGCAGGCTCAGACGGTGTTAGGCCCAGTATGGATTGCACGTGATTGCACAAAGGTGAGAAAGGGTACCGTATCCCCGGATAACATGTATGGATAGCGTACACATTCAAAATATATGTCTATACATCAGGAGGCAGGCTCAGACGGTGTCAGGCACAGTATGGATTTGACGGCCCAGACTACACAGCGGAGGAGCAGGGAGAGGTAAAGATTGCAAATGCTGGGGCCCTGCCCAAGCAAGGGGGGCCCACTCGTGGGCGTCGGTACTGGCACTGGGCCCCTCATAGTACAGCGGTGTGTCTGACGGCGGGTGTGCACCACCACCGTCAGAGACACTTGATTGCACTATGAGGGACCCTGTGCCAGTGCCCGCGCCCAAGAGTCGGCCTACCCACCTGTCCAGGGCAACGGCACTCACACGGTGTCGTGCGCTAGGTGGTGACCCCGGCCATGGGGGGGGAGGCAGCACAGTTAGGGAGTTTTAGAAAGTGGCATATGTTGATGTTGGACATTCAGCTGATGCAAAAGGCGAAATAGGTCAAGTCCCAGGAAGAGGTGGATCAAAGCAAGCCATTTTTCTGTCACCCTATGTGTCATCAGGGGAAGGTGGGACAAAATCCTTGGAAACCCATGCGTGGTTCATTTTAATGAAGGTTAGATCATCCACATTTTGGGTTGACAGACGGGTCCTTTTTTCTGTCAGGATTGATCCAGCTGCACTGAAGACTCTTTCCGATAGCACACTTGCAGCTGGGCAAGCGAGCTCCTGTAAGGCATATTGTGCCAATTCAGGCCAGGTGTCCAGTTTAGCGGCCCAATAGTCAAAGGGGAATGACCTGTGTGGGAGAACATCGATATGGGAGGAAAAGTAGTTTGTAACCATAGTTGACAACTGCTGTCTCCTGTCACTTTCCATCGATGCAGTATTACCAGTTGTGTGAGCAGTACTTGAAAAATCAGTCCACAACATTGTCATGAAACCCCTGTCTCCAACGCCACTTCTGCTGTGTGCACCATGAACACCTCTGCCAAGCTGCCCCCGGCCCGTACGGCTCGTGTGAGAACCATCACCGCTGCTGTGTGATGGGAATGCCTCAAGCAACCGATTTACCAGAGTTGCTTGTTTATTAGCCAACATTAGGTCAAGGTTCTCCTGTGGCATGATGTTTTGTAATTTGCCTTTATAGCGTGGATCCAGGATGCTGGCCAACCAGTAGTCGTCATCGTTCATCATTTTGGCAATGCGGGGGTCCCTTTTTAGGATCTGCAAGGCATAATCTGACATGTGGGCCAATGTTCCCAGTGTCAATGATGCACTGCGAGTGCTGGTTGGAGGAGCACTTTCTGGCAAATCCACATCCCTCCAGTCACGCACAAACCCTGTACCAGACCTTGCCACGCTAACATTTTCACTTGCCCCATGAGATGCATTCTCCTCCCCTAAGTAATCATCCCCATCATCATCCTCCTCCTCCTCTTCTTCCTCCACCTCGTCCAGGAGAGGTCCCTGAGCAGACAATGGCTGAATGTCATCAAGGATTCCCTCCTCCTCTTCCTCCTCATCAACATTGGCTGCAGACGCCTGCTCCTTAAGGTGCGTCAAAGTTTGCATGTGCAGACGCATAAGTGGGATGCTCATGCTTAGGATGGCGTCGTCTGCGCTTACCAGCCGTGTGCATTCCTCAAAACACTGAAGGACTTTACAGAGGTCTTTCAGCTTCGACCACTGCACACCTGTCAACTCCATGTCTGCTCTCAAAGTGCCTGGCCGTGTATCCTCCCACAAATGCATTATGGCCTGCCTCTGCTCGCACAGCCGCTCCACCATGTGCAGGGAGGAGTTCCACCTTGTTGCAATGTCGATAATGAGGCGGTGGTTGGGAAGGTGGAGCAATCGCTGCAGCTTCTGCATACGAACGGAGTGTACAGGCGACCGGCGGATGTGCGCGCACAGTCTTCACACCTTCTGGAGCAGGGCTGTTAACTCCGGATAATTTTTGAGGAAGCACTGCACCACCAGGTTCAAGGTGTGAGCCAAGCAAGGTATGTGGCTGAGTTTTGAAAGGGCTATGGCTGCCACAAAATTACGGTCGTTATCACTAACTACCTTGCCTGCCTCAAGATGTACACTGCCCAGCCATGACTCAGTTTGTCGCTTCAAGTACTCGGCCAGCACCTCGGCGGTGTGTCTGTCGCCCAAACACATCATCTGCAACACAGCCTGCTGATGCTTTCCACTAGCTGCTCGATAGGGGGACACCTCGTGTGCAACAGTGGCAGCTGCAGATCGAGTGCTCGTACGACTGTGCTCTGTGGACGAGCTTTCGCTTCTGGAGGAGGAGGGCTAGGCAGCACTGTCCCACCACCGCTGTCCCCTGTGGACCCTGCATCCACCACATTAACCCAGTGCGCAGTGATGGACACGTAACGGCCCTGGCCATGCCGACTGGACCATGCATCAGTTGTGAGGTGCACCTTTCCACTCACTGACTGCCTGAGTGCATGGACAATGCAGTCTTTTACATGATGGTGGAGGGCTGGGATGGCTTTGCAAGAGAAGAAGTGGCGACTGGGTAGGTCATAGCGTGGTACTGCATAGGCCATGAGTTCGCGGAAAGCTGCGCTTTCCACCAACCGATAGGGCATCATCTCAAACGAGATTAGTTTGGCAATGTGGGCGTTCAAACCCAGTGTACGCGGATGAGAGACTGAGTACTTTCTTGACCTACTCATAGTGTCTGGGAGGGTGAGCTGGACTTGAAAGCTGCATATGGTTGAAGTAGCGGTGGACAGGGCGGACTGAGAGAGGGTTGATGATGGTGATGGAGTTGGTGTTCTTTCTGATGGCCTAGATTCAGTATTTCGTTGATATAACAACGACACCTCAACATTTGCTGCTGTGCTAACCGGTGGGCTTACAGTGGGGGAAACAATGTAGCGTTGTTGACTACCTTCTTTGTGATCAGTTGGACATGTGGCACTTGAGGTTTGGTGTTGTGTCCACGCTTGCAAGTGCATGCTGGTTAAATGTCTAAGCATGCAACTGGTATTCAAATTTTTCAGATTTTTCCCTCGGCTAAAGGTCTTTGCGCACTTCTTACAGATAACTTTGGCCTGATCATGAGGATTTTGTTCAAAAAAGTGCCACACTGCACTCTTCCTACTTTGGCAGACATTTTGCGGCCTAGCACGCTGTGATCTTTTGACCGTCTGGACAAGCTGTCCAGCAACTCTTTTGATTTTTGGAACCTGTCTTTGGAGTGCTCCGGGCCTGCCAGATAACAGCTGTTGTGATGTCGATGTCTGCTGTGGATGCTCCTCCTCATCTGAGCTATTGGAAGCAGCACCCTCTTCCCCCAATGGATGCCAATCTGGGTCAACAACTGGGTCATCCATCACCTCCTCTTCAATGTCATGTGCACCTTCCTCTGTGTCACCGTGTATGGTGGTATAGTGTGCGGGAAGGGACACCTGAGTCTCATCAGGGTCAGAATCTGGCTCTGTACACTGCGAGGACAATGTAGTGCTCTGAGTGAATGTACCAGCAGAATCATCTATCAGCGGCTGTGCATCAGTGCACTCCATGTCAGATTCATCTTGGCCTGGGTAATTCACCATTTCACTTGATAATCCAGACATGGTATGTGAAAACAGCTCCATGGAGTAATCAGTAGTATGGCCTGCGTCATCCTTCAATCTTGGTTGGGGTGAAGGACACAAGGAAAGGTGTGGTTCATGAACATGAGCCTCCAATGACGACTCAGTGCTTTTATTTTTTACAACTTCAGAAGAGGAGGCGATAGAGGAGGAGGCTGAGTCAGCAATGTAAGACAAAACTTTTTCCTGAAGCTCTGGCTTTAAAAGCGGTTTGCCAACTCCTAGAAAACTAAGCCTTCGAGGCATTGTGGAGCCAGACGATGACGCAGGCTCAACACCTCCTGCATTCGGTCCTATTTTGCTTTTGCCACTACCATCAGATCCACCACCAACACCATCATTACCAGCTGCCAACCCCCGCCCAATTCCACGGCCTCTTCCACCAGCCTTCCTCATTTTTGGTAGAAATGTAGACAAAATCCAACAAACTATATAGTAATGTAAAACAAGGTACAAGGTGTCTATAGGACAGGGGAGATTTTGAATTTCTGCAGACACTTGTGGACACTGGACACTTTTGGATTGTGTGAGGCCCACTGAATATCAGAGCGCTATGTCACAGGCTCGATGGCACAGGTGTGAAAAAAGTGACTACAGGATAAGGGAGATTTTGAATTTCTGCAGACACTTGTGGACACTGGACACTTTTGGATTGTGTGAGGCCCACTGAATATCAGAGCGCTATGTCACAGGCTCGATGGCACAGGTGTGAAAAAGTGACTACAGGATAAGGGAGATTTTGAATTTCTGCAGACACTAGTGGACACTGGACACTTTTGGATTGTGTGAGGCCCACTGAATATCAGAGCGCTATGTCACAGGCTCGATGGCACAGGTGTGAAAAAAGTGACTACAGGATAAGGGAGATTTTGATTTTCTGCAGACACTAGTGGACACTGGACACTTTTGGATTGTGTGAGGCCCACTGAATATCAGAGCGCTATGTCACAGGCTCGATGGCACAGGTGTGAAAAAAGTGACTACAGGATAAGGGAGATTTTGAATTTCTGCAGACACTTGTGGACACTGGACACTTTTGGATTGTGTGAGGCCCACTGAATATCAGAGCGCTATGTCACAGGCTCGATGGCACAGGTGTGAAAAAAGTGACTACAGGATAAGGGAGATTTTGAATTTCTGCAGACACTTGTGGACACTGGACACTTTTGGATTGTGTGAGGCCCACTGAATATCAGAGCGCTATGTCACAGGCTCGATGGCACAGGTGTGAAAAAAGTGACTACAGGATAAGGGAGATTTTGAATTTCTGCAGACACTAGTGGACACTGGACACTTTTGGATTGTGTGAGGCCCACTGGTGTGAAAAAATGCACGCTCAGTACCTCAGCAGGACAAAAAAAAAATTGGGATTGCTTTTAAAAAAGCAGTTTGCAGAGCAGTGGGTAAACAGCAATGCAGCTGTCAGGAAGCCTTAGAAGGCAGCCTAACAACCAACACCGCTGATCCACCACAATATAGCTTCCCCTTGCACTGCACACACAGTGACTGGTGTGTTGTACAGGCAAGATCGCTAGCAGCAGAAGCAGTTTTTTTTTCTTCTTCCCTGCCTAACGCTCTCCCTACAGAATCAGCAACCTCTCCCTATGCTAAGATCGGCAGAAGTAAGATGGCGGTCGGCGTGCATGCCCTTTTATAACCCCTGTGACGCCCACCAAAGCAAGCCAATCACTTGCATGCCCTTCTGAAAGATGGTGGTGACCCCTGTCTATGTCATCATGTTGCCTACAGTGTCCGTGGATCCTGATTGGCTGAAAAAGAGCGCAAAACAAACTTTTCAAACGCGACTTTGGCGCGTAAGTCGCCGACCTCGTGGCCGACCTCATCCTAGGGTGGGGTTTCGTTTCATGAAACCCGACTTTGCCAAAAGTCGGCGACTTTTGAAATTTTTCGACCCGTTTCGCTCAACTCTAGTCATAGCTTCTGCTATGTTTCCAAGACCAGCACAGAGAGGTGATGGTGGAGTAGTTGGGGCTTCAGAAGGTATATACCGTGCTCTTGGCATTGATATCCTAAAGCTCATCCAGCCTGTGTTCCATATTTCTAAGAAACAAGACAATCCCGTAAGTTAAAAAAGGGAAGATTCTTTGTCATCAATGAGCTCAAAATTTGTTGATTTTCTCTTTTTTTGTTTTTTTGATCACACAATTGAGCACCAATCTTCACTGTATGTGTTCCAAAGTTGACATTTTTGCAAAATAAGTTCTATGAAGAAAAAAATGGCAATTTCTTCATGAAATATAAACATTTTTTTAATAAAGGTGGTAAGTGGCCACAGACAGAGAAGATGCATAATTGACCATGTCAGCTTACACAAATATTGTTATGATTTTTTATACTTTATTTTCAGGCAGGTAGAGATTATGCCATTGTAGGGAGGAGGACCCCCATAGGTTGTCTGGGCCAGAACCAAGGGAACCGCCATCTGGGTTCCTAGGGAAACAGTACCCGGGGAACAAAGGAGGAGAGCAGATGACTGAGTGTGACTGGGCAGCAAGGGGAGGGGCGAGTATAAAAGGAGCAGGGGGCACGCAGGGGAGACAGTTGGTGGCACGCCAGACACTGAACAAGAGGCTGTGGGACTGTGAGAGAGCTAGAGCGGCCGACGGTGACCAGAGGGGAGAACGGCAGCAGAGAGGAGATTATCAGTGCCCGTCAGAGAGGATGTACCAAACTTACTGATCAGAGACTGTCACCCCCCGCCAAGTCGGGGACACGACCTGCCCACGGTCGTCCACAGCCGGTACCTCTGTGCTCCAGCCCGTTGCGGCCTGTCCCCTGTCTCCCGCGGCCGCCGCAGCTTCAATCCTGTCCACTGCTGCCCCACAACAGTCCGCAGTTGCGGCCTGTGCATCACCGCCCAGGGCTGCCATTACCCCGCTACAGTTGGCAGTTGGGGCCTGCTCCTCGCCTACGTAGAGACTCTTTGCACAGGCCCAGTCAGTGCACGTGGCCTACCAACCGCCACTCTTCCAGACTACGTCACTACCCTGCTTGGGGTGACTGGAGTCCCCGTGGACTCGCTAACGAACGGGACCCTGCTGTGGCTACAGGGGCTTACCGCAACGAAAGACTCCCTTAGGGCCTGTTGTGCCCCAACTTCTCCTGGGTGCTGGACACCTGAAGACTACGACAGTTCCTCAACAGCTGGGCCCAGCGGCTGCGATGTCAAAGCAGCCACATCAGCGACATCAAAGCAGCCACATCAGCGACACCAAAGCAGCCACACCAGCGACACCGAGTGACATCAGGAAGGATAAGTTGACTTTAGGAAATAAGGACCCGTAGTTGGCCGTTTTGTGGCCCCATTATAGCTGGCCTTGCTGGGTCAGTCACATTCTCGTTAAAGAAAAGTGTTGTTATTGTTGTTGAGTCCCTGCGAGGACAATTAGTGTTACCTCTTTTTGGCTGCTCAGTATAGCCCTAGCGGCTCCAGTTCATAAACATTATTTTCCAAAACAACACTCAGTCTCGTGTCTCGTCACTGCATCCTGCGAACCTGCTGTTACCTACATTTGGCGTAGTCGGCAGGATGCAGTCTCCGAGGGCGGACAATGGTGCCCCAGACCAGGGCAGGGCTGTGAACTCTACAGATAATGAGGGCCCCATTCCAGCATTTCTTTGGGGGCTATGCTGAACAATCTGCCTTGGTTTTCCAGCTCCAATACTATGCTATGGAGCTGGACAGAGCGGATGCGGGGGCTTTTTCGGATGCACCCAATGACTCCTGACCTGGAAGCCGAAGTAGCTCTCATGGCATTAGACGGGGAGGTTCCGAGGTAAGTGATGTTGAGGCCCCGGGACACCGCAACACCTTTGATAAAGTTTTGCAGCTAGTAGAACAGACCCATGGGGACCCAACTAATGTGGGAGAATTAAGAACCCGGTTGTTCAGTCGAATGCAGGGAGAGGGGGAGACTATCAGCCAGTATATTAATGTCCTCCAAGAATTGCATACGGCTATTGAAAGAAAGGACGGAGTAGGGGTAGGACCTATTGACATTACCCTAGGCGACCTACTGGTGATTGGACTGCGAGACCCGTTAATAAAACAGGCATTACGGGAACAGATCAGAATTAATCCCTGTATAGACTTTTCAGAGGTGGGAAGTCAAGCACGGGCTCGAGAGCAAGAGCAGGGGATGGCGGTTCCCGTGGGGAAGGTCCGGAGTGTGGAGGCTTCCGTGAACGCCGTCGAGGAGCCTCAATGGGTGGAAGAGATGAAACAAGAGTTGAAGAACATTAAGGGAGAGTTAGCCGAAGTGAAGAGAAGGACCGAGTGTGGGACTGGATGGCCTAGTTTTAATCCCGGCCCCTGGGGGTCCCACTCCCCGCGGGGTGGTTGGTCTGCGCAGGCCCGGTGTTATGAGTGCGGTGAACCAGGCCACTTTGTCCGAGAGTGTCCACGGCGTGGGAAATACCCACCCTGGCGGCCATTAATCTAGAGGGCTCCAGGCTGGGGGGATGCCGCTCGGAGCCAAAAACCACAACTAGGGGTGGTGGAAGTCCCGAAGATTTGGTCACAAAATGTCCGGTGGTTTGGGCAGAAGTGGAGGGCCGGGCCGTCTGGTGCCTGGTGGACACGAGGTCACAAGTGACAACTATGGCTGCAACTTATTTCCGGCAAAATTTCCCCGAGGCAGCGAGACCCCAGTGGGGACTCATGATCAGACTAGTAGCTGCCAAACAACTACCGGTCCTGTTGTCGCGGTGGTCTGGGTGCAGGTAACGTTATGCGGTAAATCCCTCGGTCGCAGAGGAGTGATACTGACGCAAGGAGAAACCGATAAGCAGCACCCAGTTATTCTGGGCATGAACATACAAGAGTTCGGCAATCTGCTCCTCATTGATCCCACGCATAAGATCATGAAGCAGTGGGGTTCCCGCACGGCCCAGGGACAGGTATTCCAGCAGTTGGTACGGGAGGCGCGAGTACATCAGGACTGCCGGGAAGGTGAGGTTCTGGGCAAAGTCATCACCCCAGCGGCTCCCCTGCTTGTACTGCCTCCTGGGCAGACGGTGATGGCCCTGCCAATTCAAGCCTCAATGCCCTAGGAGGGCGTAGACATGCAGGTGGAGCCATGCTACTCGGAGCACTTACCTCCTGGCATACTGGTTGCCCATTCCCTAACTACAGTGCAAAAAGGGACCGTCCTGGTGCGCTGCGTCAACCTCGAAGACCGAGACATCGTCCTGAAAGCTCGGACCTAACTGGCCAAACTAGTAAGGCCTTTAGAAGAAGTGCTGCCGACTCCTGGGGTTCAATTGAGAGTGCAATCCGAGGATCCTTGGGAAGTAACGATTCGGACTTTGCAGGCCACCGAAATCTCGGCTCAGGAGAAGGGTCGAAACATCCTTGAACAGATGCGGGCCGAGCTCTCCAGACTAACTCTAGCCCAGCTCTCCCAGATAAAAACACTGCTCGGACAGTACCATGAAGTATTTGCTAATCACGAGGAAGATTTGGATGTACCACCGCCATCACACATGAAATTCCCACGGCAGGGGCGGCCCCCATCCGAGAACAATATCGACAGATTCCTCCACAACTCTACCAAGAGGTGAAGACTCTATTGGCCCAAATATTGCGAAAGGGGATGATAGGGGAAAGCCAAAGCCCCTGGGCGACCCCCATTGTGTTGGTCCGTAAAAAGGATGGTACCTTATGATTCTGTGTGGATTATCAAAAGCTGAATGCTTGTACTATTAAAGACTCATACCCACTGCCTCGCATAGAAGAGTCCTTGTCCGCCCTGGGGAAGGCGATGTACTTTTCTACTTTGGACCTGGCCAGTGGGTACTGGCAGGTGCCCATGTCAGAAGAAGATAGGGCCAAGACAGCGTTCATACTGCCTATGGGACTATTTGAGTTCAATCGAATGCCGTTCGGACTGGCCAACACCACGGGGATGGAGCGGTGTCTGGGAGATCTCAATTTTGAGGCCACGTTGATATACCTGGACGATATCATCATCTATGCTGCCACATTCGAGGACCAGCTAAAGCGGTTGGGGCAGGTGCTCGGCCAGTTGCAAAAGTACGGGTTGAAGGTAAAACCCCAAAAATGCCACCTATTTCGCTCCCAGATTGAGTATCTGGGCCATGTCGTCTCGGCAGAGGGCGTGAGGCCGTCCCGGGAAAAGGTTGCTGTTATTCAGGGATGGCCTACCCCCGAGACGATAAAAGACGTGCGGGCCTTCCTGGGGTTGGCCGTATACTACCGTCGTTTCGTAAAAAATTTTGCATCTCATGCTCGAGCCCTGCATGACCTGCTGAAGGGGGCTCCCGCTGGGGCAAATGGACGGAAAATCCAGTGGCAACAACCTCAAGAAGAGGCCTTCCAAGACCTTAAGGCTGCGCTCTTGGATGCCCCGATGTTGGCGTATTCGGATTTCTCGCTACCGTTCATCCTACACACTGACGGGAGTCTTCATGGGCTGGGGGCTGTGTTGTCACAGGTTCAAGACGGCCGGGAGAGAGTGATCGCGTATGGAAGCCGCTCACTCCATGATTCCGAGCACAACCCTGACAATTACAGCTCCTTTAAGCATGAGCTCCACGCAGTGGTGTGGGCCATGACGGAGCAGTTCGCAGAGTACCTGGCGGGCTCCGAAGTAGTGGTGCGGACTGACAATAACCCGCTGGCTCATTTGGAAAATGCTAAACTGGGAGCTCTGGAACAAAGATGGGTGGCCCGGACGGCGAAATTCAACTATAAAATCATCTATAAAAGAGGGGCCGAGAATGTACATGCTGATGCCCTCTCCAGAATTCGACATACAACCCCAGGGAAGAGTTGAGATGACGAACTAGAAGGGGAAGAGATACCGTTCACCCTCACCGCTGCCGTGCTCACAGCTGCCACCCAGAAAGTATCTCCCTCGGAGACCCAAAGAGGCATGTTGGAACAATCCTGGGACGAGTGGATCCAGCAGCAAGAAGACGAAGAAATTAGACTTCTCCGGACAAGGGTCGCCGCTGGCAAATTTCCCACTGACCCCCAGAGACGAACTTTGACTCAGGACATGTCGCTAATGATACAACAATGGGAGAGGCTGGTAATCCGAAAAGGACTATTGTATCGTAAAAAGAAATCACGAACAACCTATATGACAATCTGGCAGGTAGTTATGCCCGGAGCCCTACTCCACAAATTGGCTCGAGAAGCCCACAAAAAAGGGGCTCATTTCGGGGCTCAAAAGACTTTGCAATGGTTACAACAGAAAATTTACCATCCACGCTTACAGGCTGTTCTGGACGAGACTTGCCGGACCCGTCGCCCATGTGAATTAGCTAAACCGCCCACACAGCGAACCTCAGTACAAACTAATGTGACCTCAGCGCCCCTCGAGCTTCTGATGGTGGATTACCTGACCATTGGTCTGGTCCCGCATTCCAGGGGTACGAACACTGCCTCGTCATGGTTAACCATTTCACTAAGTTCGAGGGGGTCACCCCCACTCGAGATCAGACCGCGGAGTCGGCCGCCTCCGCAATTTGCAGAAACTTCATACAAGTTTATGGCTGTCCGCAATGGATACATTCAGATCAAGGAGCATGCTTTTTGGGAAACGTTATGGAGGAACTACACCGTCTCTATGGTATTGACAAATCCCGGACCACGCCGTATCACCCCCAGGGAAACGGGGCCTGTGAACGATTTAATCAGATATTAATCCAAATGTTGCGAACTCTGGAGAGTGACAAGAAGGCCCGTTGGCCCGAATATGTCCCTGAATTAGTATGGGTCTATAACAACCGAGTACATCGAGTTACCGGCTACACCCCCTACTCTCTGCTGTTTGGACGAGAAGGCAAAGGGATCACAGAGGTAGAGTTGGACTCGGAGGAGCCCCAGCTGTGGACCGGAGTATCTTTATGGGTCCGAAATCATCGACACCGGCTGCAAACTCTTCATCGAATCGTACATACCAAACTCCAAGACTTAGAACATCCAGGAAGAATACAACTTCACCTCTCAACCTCCAAAGTGGAGACCGAGTACTCGTACTAGATCAACGCCCCCAGAACATATTAGAGCCACGCTGGGAAGAGGGTCCCTATCGGGTCCTATGCCGTATAAATCCTGAGGGACGTGTGTACGAAATACAACCCGAGAAAGATGGAACGCTGCCCACTCGCATTGTGCACCGTAATATGTTACGTCCATGTATCTCGATCGACCCAGAACAACCTGAACTTGCCCCTCCGGTCTCTGAATCGTTGCCTGTGTTCTGGGGCCCGGACGATGAAGAAGACTTTTCCCCAATAACCAGGGGCTCTCTACTCAATGACGAACCAACTGACACAATTAACCTGCCCGAACTAGTTAACTCGCCACCATCCAGCACCCCAGAAGACTCCACTCCAGTGGAATTAAGACGCTCCGAGCGGTCAACAGCCGTCAAACCCCCCGAACGATACAAACAAGACCAGTTCATATGGCAACAAAAACCGGCAACTCCGCAGATCAACTCAAGTACACTGAAGCCTTCGCCCGAGGACTGGTGAGCTTACAGGGTGGGGGGAGTGTAGGGAGGAGGACCCCCATAGGTTGTCTGGCCGGAACCAAGGGAACCGCCATCTGGGTTCCTAGGGAAACAGTACCTGGGAAACAAACGAGGAGAGCAGATGACTGAGCGTGACAGCAGCAAGGGAAGGGGCGAGTATAAAAGGAGCAGGGTGCAAAGCAGGGGAGACAGTTTGTGGCACGCCAGACACTGAACAAGAGGCTGTGGGACTGTGAGAGAGCTAGAGCGGTCGACGATGACCAGAGGGGAGAATGGCAGCAGAGCGGAGATTATCAGTGCCCGCCAGAGAGGAGGTACCGAACTTACCGACCAGAGACTGTCACCCCCCACCAAGTCGGGGACACGACTTGCCCACGGTCGTCCACAGCCGGTACCGCTGTGCTCCAGCCCATTGCGGCCGGTCTGCTGTCTCCCGTGGCTGCCACCGCTTCAATCCTGCCCGCAGTGGTGGCCTGCCCACTGCCGCCCCACTACAGTCCGCTGTTGCGGCCTGTGCATCACTGCCCAGGGCTGCCATTACCCCGCTACAGTTGGCAGTTGGGGCCTGCTCCTCGCCTACGGAGAGACTCTTTGCACAGGCCCAGTCCGTGAGCGTGGCCTACCAACTGTCACTCTTCCAGACTACGTCACTACCCTGCTTGTGGGGGACTGGAGTCCCCGTGGACTCGCTAACGAACGGGACCGTGCTGTGGCTAAAGGGGCTTACCGCAACGAAAGACTCCATTAGGGCCTGTTGTGCCCCAACTTCTCCTGGGTGCTGGACACCTGAAGACTACGACAGTTCCTCAACAGCTGGGCCCAGCGGCTGCAACGTAAAAGCAGCCACATCAGCGACACCAAAGCAGCCACACCAGCGACACCGAGGGACGTCAGGAAGGATAAGTTGACTTTAGGAAATAAGGACCCGTAGTTGGCCGTTTCGTGGCCCCATAATAGCTGGCCTTGCTGGGTCAGTCACGTTCTCGTTAAAGAAAAGTGTTGTTATTGTTGTTGAGTCCCTGCGACGACAATTAGTGTTACCCATTTTTGGCTGCTCAGTATAGCCCTAGCGGCTCCAGTTCATAAACGTTATTTTCCAAAACAACACTCAGTCTCGTGTCTCGTCACTGCATCCTGCGAACCTGCTGTTACCTACACCATCAAAGATAATTAGTGGTTATTATGATACTTTATTCAGGCATTGCTAATTTCTGATCACTGGGATGTGACAGCAATGCTGAGCTAATGGTGGCCTCAGATTTACAGTTGTGACCTTCCTTACCTTTACCCTTGGCTCAATGTATCTCTACGGAGGTGGCGTTAGATCACCAACTGTTAGCCCTATACTTACCAAGTTTTCTGCTGACGGGATCACGACTGCTGCAGCTCCCGTTCGGTCTCCTACTCCTCTCCTCCTCGCTCCTGCGGTCCGACGTGCAGCTGCGCGGGCACTTCGGTACGTCCTTCCTGTGCCGTCGGCCTTGCGCACGGCAGTATCACGCATGCGCCTTAGGCTCCGGCCACGCAAACTCCTGGGACCTTTAGCCGGCATGGTGACCTGAACCAGATGCACTGCCTTTCCAGTGGGGTACAGGCACAAGGTATTTCAGGCCGCCCTCCCTTAGTGGAGGTGTCTGATTATTGTGTATAATCTGTACCAGTTCTTGGGCCCCATTTTGCTATTGCTCTGGTGTACCTGTGCTGTGTCTTTGTTCTTACTGTGTGTCTCCCCTTGTCTTTTCAGTTCCTGTTCCAGCCCTCCATCCTGTTGGTTCTCCGTCCCTGCTCCGTCTCCAAGTATCCTCTGTCCCCGGAGCCACGCCTCACAGCATCCGTTTCTCCTCTTCTCTTAGTCCTCCTGCACCCGCTACTGCCTTATCCGTCCCTCCTCCCATCTTCTTCTGTCTTATCTTCATTGGTATTCTTCCCTATTGAGCTGGCCCCTGGCTCCGGCTGTCATGGTATCTGAGGCCCCTGAGTCTGCCCCTAATGATCCCTGTATAGGGGTTGGTCCCACCAGGTTTGCTCACTCAGGGGAGGTTCAGTGCCAGGGCCCAGAGGGTCCACTCTTGGTAGCTCGTCGTGTCAAAATGTCTATGCTATAGGTGTGAATGTGTGGCAAATCAGAGGTTGTGCTGCGAGTTGCTGCATTTCCATACCATGTCAGAATATTATTTTGAATTGGTTTCATGAGAAATTGGAGTCTTTAAAGGAATCTGTCACCAGGTTTTTGCTCCCCCAGGAGCATCAGAATGTCAGGGCAGAAATCCTGATTCCAAGGATGAATCACTTACTAGACTGCTTGCTGCATTTTTAATAAAATCTCTGTTTTCTCTACTTCAGATCTAGCAGTTCTCTGACTGCTGAGCTCTGTATAACCCCACCCACACCACTGATTGGCAGCCTTCTTTGCACACTGTGCATAGGCAGAAAACTGCCAATCAGAGATGGGGGCGGGGTTATACAGCTCTTATAAACACGGAGGACTACATGGCAGCAGGTTTACTAGTCCTTTAGTGATAATCTCCTGCTGATAAAAGTAAAGCAAGCATACCAGTAAGTGACACATCACTGGAATCAGGGTCTTTGACCCTATATCATGCTACACTTAGTTACCTGGTGACAGATTCCCCTTAAAAACCCCTTCGCGACCGGGCCAATTTTTTAAATTCTGACCAATGTCACTTTATGTGGTCATAACTCTGGAACACTTCAACAAATCCCAGTGATTTTGAGATTGTTTTTTCATGGCACATTATAATTTATGATAGTGGTAAATTTAGATTGATATATTTTGTGTTTATTTGTAAAAAAATATCAGAAACTTGACAAAAATGTAAAAAAAATTGCAATTTTCAAACTTTGAATGCTTATCCCCTTAATCCAGATAGTCATACTACAGAAAAACAGTAATAAATAACATTTCCCACATGTCTGCTTTACATCATTTCGAAAACGCTAATTTATTTTGTTAGCCTTTTAGGAGGTTTAAAAAATTATCAATAATTTTTCATTTTTTCAAGGAAATTTACAAAATTTATTTTTTTGAGGGACCTGTCCAGGTTTGAAGTGACTTTGGGGGTGCTATATATTGGAAAACCCCAAACATGATACCATTTTAAAAACGGCACCCCCTGACATATTGAAAACTGATGTCAGATAGTTTATTAACCCTTCAGATGATTTTCAGGAATTAATGCAAAGTGGTATAGCCGGAATGAAAAAGTGTTTGTTTACCACCTAAATGCCGCTAACTCTAAGGCCGCTATTTGGCCATGAACTGCTATGGCAAACATCAGGACTAGAGTTGAGCGAAACGGGTAGAAAAATTTCAAAAGTCGCCGACTTTTGGCAAAGTCGGGTTTCATGAAACGAAGCCCGACGCTAGGATGAGGTCCGCCACGAGGTCGGCGACTTACGCGCCAAAGTCGCATTTCAAAAGTTTGTTTTGCGCTCTTTTTCAGCCAATCAGGATCCACGGACACTGTGGGCAACGTGATGACATAGGCAGGGGTCACCACCATCTTTCAGAAGGGCATGCAAGTGATTGGCTTGCTTTGGTGGCCGTCACAGGGGGTATAAAAGGGCGTACACGCCGACCGCCATGTTACTCATGCTGATCTCAGAATAGGGAGAGCTGCTGCTGCTGCTGATTCTGTAGGGAGAGCGTTAGGCAGGGAAGAAGAAAAAAAACTGCTTCTGCTGCTAGCGATCTTGCCTGTACAACACACCAGTCACTGTGTGTGCAGTGCAAGGGGAGGCTATATTGTGGTGGATCAGCAGTGTTGGTTGTTAGGCTGCCTTCTAAGGCTTCCTGACAGCTGCATTGCTGTTTACCCACTCCTCTGCAAACTGCTTTTTTAAAAGCAATCCCAATTTTTTTTTTTGTCCTGCTGAGGTACTGAGCGTGCATTTTTTCACACCATACAGCGGTGTACGCTCCTCACACAGTACCGTGTAACGGAGGTTATCACAGCCACAGTGAAGCTATCTGTGTGTCACTGTGGAAGGATAAGTCGAGGACATGTTCCGTTCTTACAGACCTACACTCTAGGGAGATTCCTATTCTGCCAAATTCTACATACACCTTGTAGTTTGTGTTACACTAGCCAATTTCTGCCTGTGACATAGCGCTCTGATATTCAGTGGGCCTCACACAATCCAAAAGTGTCCAGTGTCCACTAGTGTGTGCAGAAATTCAAAATCTCCATTATCCTCTAGTGACATTTTTCACACCTGTGCCATCAAGCCTGTGACATAGCGCTCTGATATTCAGTGGGCCTCACACAATCCAAAAGTGTCCAGTGTCCACTAGTGTCTGCAGAAATTCAAAATCTCCCTTATCCTGTAGTCACTTTTTTCACACCTGTGCCATCGAGCCTGTGACATAGCGCTCGGATATTCAGTGGGCCTCACACAATCCAAAAGTGTCCAGTGTCCACTAATGTGTGCAGAAATTCAAAATCTCCGTTATCCTCTAGTGATATTTTTCAATTTTTCACACCTGTGCCATCGAGCCTGTGACATAGCGCTCTGATATTCAGTGGGCCTCACACAATCCAAAAGTGTCCACTAGTGTGTGCAGAAATTCAAAATCTCCCTTATCCTGTAGTCACTTTTTTCACACCTGTGCCATCGAGCCTGTGACATAGCGCTCTGATATTCAGTGGGCCTCACACAATCCAAAAGTGTCCAATGTCCACTAGTGTGTGCAGAAATTCAAAATCTCTGTTATCCTCTAGTGACATTTTTCACACCTGTGCCATCGAGCCTGTGACATAGCGCTCTGATATTCAGTGGGCCTCACACAATCCAAAAGTGTCCAGTGTCCACTAGTGTGTGCAGAAATTCAAAATCTCCCTTATCCTGTAGTCACTTTTTCACACCTGTGCCATCGAGCCTGTGACATAGCGCTCTGATATTCAGTGGGTCTCACACAATCCAAAAGTGTCCAGTGTCCACTAGTGTCTGCAGAAATTCAAAATCTCCCTTATCCTGTAGTCACTTTTTTCACACCTGTGCCATCGAGCCTGTGACATAGCGCTCTGATATTCAGTGGGCCTCACACAATCCAAAAATGTCCAGTGTCCAATAGTGTGTGCAGAAATTCAAAATCTCCATTATCCTTTAGTGACATTTTTCACACCTGTGCCATCGAGCCTGTGACATAGCGCTCTGATATTCAGTGGGCCTCACACAATCCAAAAGTGTCCAGTGTCCACTAGTGTGTGCAGAAATTCAAAATCTCCCTTATCCTGTAGTCACTTTTTTCACACCTGTGCCATCGAGCCTGTGACATAGCGCTCTGATATTCAGTGGGCCTCACACAATCCAAAAGTGTCCAGTGTCCACTAGTGTGTGCAGAAATTCAAAATCTCCGTTATCCTCTAGCGATATTTTTCAATTTTTCACACCTGTGCCATCGAGCCTGTGACATAGCGCTCTGATATTCAGTGGGCCTCACACAATCCAAAAGTGTCCAGTGTCCACTAGTGTGTGCAGAAATTCAAAATCTCCCTTATCCTGTAGTCACTTTTTTCACACCTGTGCCATCGAGCCTGTGACATAGCGCTCTGATATTCAGTGGGCCTCACACAATCCAAAAGTGTCCAGTGTCCAATAGTGTGTGCAGAAATTCAAAATCTCCCTTATCCTGTAGTCACTTTTTTCACACCTGTGCCATCGAGCCTGTGACATAGCGCTCTGATATTCAGTGGGCCTCACACAATCCAAAAGTGTCCAGTGTCCACTAGTGTGTGCAGAAATTCAAAATCTCTGTTATCCTCTAGTGACATTTTTCACACCTGTGCCATCGAGCCTGTGACATAGCGCTCTGATATTCAGTGGGCCTCACACAATCCAAAAGTGTCCAGTGTCCACTAGTGTGTGCAGAAATTCAAAATCTCCCTTATCCTGTAGTCACTTTTTCACACCTGTGCCATCGAGCCTGTGACATAGCGCTCTGATATTCAGTGGGCCTCACACAATCCAAAAGTGTCCAGTGTCCACTAGTGTGTGCAGAAATTCAAAATCTCCCTTATCCTGTAGTCACTTTTTTCACACCTGTGCCATCGAGCCTGTGACATAGCGCTCTGATATTCAGTGGGCCTCACACAATCCAAAAGTGTCCAGTGTCCAATAGTGTGTGCAGAAATTCAAAATCTCCATTATCCTCTAGTGACATTTTTCACACCTGTGCCATCGAGCCTGTGACATAGCGCTCTGATATTCAGTGGGCCTCACACAATCCAAAAGTGTCCAGTGTCCACTAGTGTGTGCAGAAATTCAAAATCTCCCTTATCCTGTAGTCACTTTTTTCACATCTGTGCCATCGAGCCTGTGACATAGCGCTCTGATATTCAGTGGGCCTCACACAATCCAAAAGTGTCCAGTGTCCACTAGTGTGTGCAGAAATTCAAAATCTCCCTTATCCTGTAGTCACTTTTTTCACACCTGTGCCATCGAGCCTGTGACATAGCGCTCTGATATTCAGTGGGCCTCACACAATCCAAAAGTGTCCAGTGTCCACAAGTGTCTGCAGAAATTCAAAATCTCCCCTGTCCTATAGACACCTTGTACCTTGTTTTACATTACTATATAGTTTGTTGGATTTTGTCTACATTTCTACCAAAAATGAGGAAGTCTGGTGGAAGAGGCCGTGGAATTGGGCGGGGGTTGGCAGCTGGTAATGATGGTGTTGGTGGTGGATCTGATGGTAGTGGCAAAAGCAAAATAGGACCGAATGCAGGAGGTGTTGAGCCTGCGTCATCGTCTGGCTCCACAAGGCCTCGAAGGCTTAGTTTTCTAGGAGTTGGCAAACCGCTTTTAAAGTCAGAGCTTAAGGAAAAAGTTTTGTCTTACATTGCTGACTCAGCCTCCAGCTCTATCGCCTCCTCTTCTTCAGTTGTAAAAAGTAAAAGCACTGAGTCGTCATTGGAGGCTCATGTTCATGAACCACACCTTTCCTTGTGTCCTTCACCCCAACCAAGATTGAAGGATGACGCAGGCCATACTACTGATTACTCCATGGAGCTGTTTTCACATACCATGCCTGGATTATCAAGTGAAATGGTGAATTACCCAGGCCAAGATGAATCTGACATGGAGTGCACTGATGCACAGCCGCTGATAGATGATTCTGCTGGTACATTCACTCAGAGCACTACATTGTCCTCGCAGTGTACAGAGCCAGACTCTGACCCTGATGAGACTCAGGTGCCCCTTCCCGCACACTATACCACCATACACGGTGACACAGAGGAAGGTGCACATGACATTGAAGAGGAGGTGATGGATGACCCAGTTGTTGACCCAGATTGGCATCCATTGGGGGAAGAGGGTGCTGCTTCCAATAGCTCAGATGAGGAGGAGCATCCACAGCAGACATCGACATCGCAACAGCTGTTATCTGGCAGGCCCGGAGAACTCCAAAGACAGGTTCCAAAAATCAAAAGAGTTGCTGGACAGCTTGTCCAGACGGTCAAAAGATCACAGCGTGCTAGGCCGCAAAATGTCTGCCAACGTAGGAAGAGTGCAGTGTGGCACTTTTTTGAACAAAATCCTCATGATCAGGCCAAGGTTATCTGTAAGAAGTGCGCAAAGACCTTTAGCCGAGGGAAAAATATGAAAAATTTGAATACCAGTTGCATGCTTAGACATTTAACCGGCATGCACTTGCAAGCGTGGACACAACACCAAACCTCAAGTGCCACATGTGCAACTGATCACAAAGATGGTAGTCAGCAACGCTACATTGTTTCCCCCACTGTAAGCCCACCGGTTAGCACAGCAGCAAATGTTGAGGTGTCGTTGCAAGGCCACAGCAGTCAGGGAATCCCACTGTTATATCAACGAAATACTGAATCTAGGCCATCAGAAAGAACACCAACTCCATCACCATCATCAACCCTCTCTCAGTCCGCCCTGTCCACCGCTACTTCCACCATATGCAGCTCTCAAGTCCAGCTCACCCTCCCAGACACTATGAGTAGGTCAAGAAAGTACTCAGTCTCTCATCCGCGTACACTGGGTTTGAACGCCCACATTGCCAAACTAATCTCGTTTGAGATGATGCCCTATCGGTTGGTGGAAAGCGCAGCTTTCCGCGAACTCATGGCCTATGCAGTGCCACGCTATGACCTACCCAGTCGCCACTTCTTCTCTCGCAAAGCCATCCCAGCCCTCCACCATCATGTAAAAGACCGCATTGTCCATGCACTCAAGCAGTCAGTGAGTGGAAAGGTGCACCTCACAACTGATGCATGGTCCAGTCGGCATGGCCAGGGCCGTTACGTGTCCATCACTGTGCACTGGGTTAATGTGGTGGATGCAGGGTCTACAGGGGACAGCGGTGGTGGGACAGTGCTGTCTAGCCCACGGTATAGGAAACAGTTGGCTGTAGGCATTCGACCCTCCTCCTCCTCCTCCTCCTCCAGAGGCGAAAGCTCGTCCACAGAGCGCAGTCGTACGAGCACTCCATCTGCAGCTGCCACTGTTGCACACGAGGTGTCCCCCTATCGAGCAGCTAGTGGAAAGCGTCAGCAGGCTGTGTTGCAGATGATGTGTTTGGGCGACAGACACACCGCCGAGGTGCTGGCCGAGTACTTGAAGCGACAAACTGAGTCATGGCTGGGCAGTGTACATCTTGAGGCAGGCAAGGTAGTTAGTGATAACGGCCATAATTTTGTGGCAGCCATAGCCCTTTCAAAACTCAGCCACATACCTTGCTTGGCTCACACCTTGAACCTGGTGGTGCAGTGCTTCCTCAAAAATTATCCGGAGTTAACAGCCCTGCTCCAGAAGGTGCGAAGACTGTGCGCGCACATCCGCCGGTCGCCTGTACACTGCGTTCGTATGCAGAAGCTGCAGCGATTGCTCCACCTTCCCAACCACCGCCTCATTATCGACATTGCAACAAGGTGGAACTCCACCCTGCACATGGTGGAGCGGCTGTGCGAGCAGAGGCAGGCCATAATGCATTTGTGGGAGGATACACGGCCAGGCACTTTGAGAGCAGACATGGAGTTGACAGGTGTGCAGTGGTCGAAGCTGAAAGACCTCCGTAAAGTCCTTCAGTGTTTTGAGGAATGCACACGGCTGGTAAGCGCAGACGACGCCATCCTAAGCATGAGCATCCCATTTATGCGTCTGCTCATGCAAGCTTTGACGCACCTTAAGGAGCAGGCGTCTGCAGCCAATGTTGATGAGGAGGAAGAGGAGGAGGGAATCCTTGATGACATTCAGCCATTGTCTGCTCAGGGACCTCTCCTGGACGAGGTGGAGGAAGAAGAGGAGGAGGAGGATGATGATGGGGATGATTACTTAGGGGAGGAGGATGCATCTCGTGGGGCAAGTGAAAATGTTGGCGTGGCAAGGTCTGGTACAGGGTTTGTGCGTGACTGGAGGGATGTGGATTTGCCAGAAAGTGCTCCTCCAACCAGCACTCGCAGTGCATCATTGACACCGGGAACATTGGCCCACATGTCAGATTATGCCTTGCAGATCCTAAAAAGGGACCCCCGCATTGCCAAAATGATGAACGATGATGACTACTTGTTGGCCAGCATCCTGGATCCACGCTATAAAGGCAAATTACAAAACATCATGCCACAGGAGAACCTTGACCTAATATTGGCTAATAAACAAGCAACTCTGGTAAATCGGTTGCTTGAGGCATTCCCAGCACACAGCAGCAGTGATGGTTCTCACACGAGCCGTACGGGCCGGGGGCAGCTTGGCAGAGGTGTTCATGGTGCACACAGCAGAAGTGGCGTTGGAGACAGGGGTTTCATGACAATGTTGTGGACTGATTTTTCAAGTACCGCTCACACAATTGGTAATACTGCATCGATGGAAAGTGACAGGAGACTGCAGTTGTCAACTATGGTTACAAACTACTTTTCCTCCCATATCAATGTTCTCCCACACAGGTCATTCCCATTTGACCATTGGGCCGCTAAACTGGACACCTGGCCTGAATTGGCACAATATGCCTTACAGGAGCTCGCTTGCCCAGCTGCAAGTGTGCTATCGGAAAGAGTCTTCAGTGCAGCTGGATCAATCCTGACAGAAAAAAGGACCCGTCTGTCAACCCAAAATGTGGATGATCTAACCTTCATTAAAATGAACCATGCATGGGTTTCCAAGGATTTTGTCCCACCTTCCCCTGATGACACATAGGGTGACAGAAAAATGGCTTGCTTTGGTCCACCTCTTCCTGGGACTTGACCTATTTCTCCTTTTGCATCAGCTGAATGTCCAACATCAACATATGCCACTTTCTAAAACTCCCTAACTGTGCTGCCTCCCCCCCATGGCCGGGGTCACCACCTAGCGCACGACACAGTGCGAGTGCCGTTGCCCTGGACAGGTGGGTAGGTCGACTCTTGGGCGTGGGCACTGGCACAGGGTCCCTCATAGTGCAATCAAGTGTCTCTGACGGTGGTGGTGCACACCCGCCATCAGACACACCGCCGTACTATGAGGGGCCCAGTGCCAGTACCGACGCCCACGAGTGGGCCCCCCTTGCTTGGGCAGGGCCCCAGCATTTGCAATCTTTACCTCTCCCTGCTCCTCCACTGTGTAGTCTGGGCCGTCAAATCCATACTGTGCCTGACACCGTCTGAGCCTGCCTCCTGATGTATAGACATATATTTTGAATGTGTACGCTATCCATACATGTTATCCGGGGATACGGTACCCTTTCTCACCTTTGTGCAATCACGTGCAAGCCATACTGGGCCTAACACCGTCTGAGCCTGCCTCCTGATGTATAGACATATATTTTGAATGTGTACGCTATCCACACATGTTATCCGGGGATACGGTACCCTTTCTCACCTTTGTGCAATCACGTGCAAGCCATACTGAGCCTGACACCGTCTGAGCCTGCCTCCTGATGTATAGACATATATTTTGAATGTGTACGTTATCCATACATGTTATCCGGGGATACGGTACCCTTTCTCACCTTTGTGCAATCACGTGCAATCCATACTGGGCCTAACACCGTCTGAGCCTGCCTCCTGATGTATAGACATATATTTTGAATGTGTAGGCTATCCATACATGTTATCCGGGGATACGGTACCCTTTCTCACCTTTGTGCAATCACGTGCAAGCCATACTGGGCCTAACACCATCTGAGCCTGCCTCCTGATGTATAGACATATATTTTGAATGTGTACGCTATCCATACATGTTATCCGGGGATACGGTACCCTTTCTCACCTTTGTGCAATCACGTGCAAGCCATACTGGGCCTAACACCGTCTGAGCCTGCCTCCTGATGTATAGACATATATTTTGAATGTGTACGCTATCCTTACATGTTATCCAGGGATACGGTACCCTTTCTCATCTTTGTGCAATCACGTGCAAGCCATACTGGGCCTAACACCGTCTGAGCCTGCCCCCGGATGCATAGACATATATTTTGAATGTGTACGCTATCCATACATGTTATCCTTGGATACGGTACCCTTTCTCACCTTTGTGCAATCACGTGCAAGCCATACTGTGCCTGACACCGTCTGAGCCTGCCTCCTGATGTATAGACATATATTTTGAATGTGTACGCTATCCATACATGTTATCCGGGGATACGGTACCCTTTGTCACCTTTGTGCAATCACGTGTAATCCATACTGGGCGTGAGAACGGCTGGCGAGCTGTTAAGCAAGCTACAGCACCTGTGGTTTGCACACGTAAGTTTTTCATTTTTTCAGGAATAACGGTTAGGCCTAATTCCAGAACTGCGGTTGACCTGCACTTACTGGGAAATCATCGTTCGCGGGTAATAATTGTAATCAGTGATCCCCATCACTAACGTTGTTTAGCGGGTTATCTGCACCTGTAAGTGACAAACGCTGGCCTGTTCAGTGTAGCGCACATGCAGCCACGGACATGTAAGGGCCTGACACACCAGTTATTGGCCAATCTCATGTGCCAGAGCCTCACGTGTCCCTCTAGTAAGCCGGACTCGGACCACGGTGCATGACGGAGTCTCGTTCGTTAACGGAATTAAGCTTGCAATGTGTGCATCTGTTCTGTAGCTGGCATGGTTGAGGTTTCCCAGGTGGAGTCGAATTTAACCGTACGCTCCACTCCTGGTGGTGCCCTTCTGGACATTCCTTTAAGGTTCAGCTTTGCAACCATACTGCCCACGTAAAACAAACACTTTGCCTTCATGAACGCTGTTTGGAGGGTCATGACTCATGGGAATAACGCCGCCCAATCAGTTAACCTGCTAGAGAGATCCTTCGTTGCTCCCAAGCATGACATCACACTCCCTAGGAGGAAGGTAATGCCACTGTGGCGACCGTACTCCTGGGGGCGACACAAGTGCACTGATGCCCAGCCACTGCTCGATGAATCTGCTGGTACATTGACCCAGACCACTAAATTCCCCTCGCATGCTACACGGCCTGAATCTGACCCTGATGAAACTCAGGTTACCCTTCCCATATACAGTTCCATCTTACACGGTGACAAAGAGGAAGCTGCAGATGAAAGTGCAGGTTCGGCCCACCCACCATCAGACACACCACCGTACTATCAGGGGCCCTGTGCCAGTGCCATCGCCAACGAGTGGGCCCCCCCCTGCTTGCTCAGGATCACAGCACTTGCAAGGTTGAAATACTGTGCAGTGAGATGGAAGATGGGGACGACGAGGAGTCCAGACTAGTACAGGGATTCCCTAGCGAGGAGACTTATTTGATTGTTTTCAATGTTGGGACAGCAATTTTTGGGGAGCACTATACTCTGGAGAATGATAGATGGGGCCCACCATACACTGGAACATTCCAAAGGTGGACATCAGACACTGGAGCAGAATTTACAGGGCCCATTATACACTAGAGCATTAGAAATGGGGCCCATTATGTTTGGAGCATTATTTGGGCCCATAAGACAGTGGAGCTTCATCCATGGGGACCAACATATACTGTAGCATTATGTGGAGCTCATCATATACTGTTTCAAACATTATATGGGACCAATGATTCTGTATGGAGAAATAGATGGGCCTCGTCATGAGATGTAAAAAGTGAAGTATTTTTCATTGTACTATACCACTATTTCTCTGCCGTATCGGAGCATGATGAGTTGTGGTATGTGTTAAAGGGGCGCTCTTTTGCCCAGGGCACATGAAAACCTGGAGCCAGCCCTACCCCCCCACAACTTTAGCCAAATAACCCCCATTTTTCAGTGCGTAACTTGTATTATAAAGTTAATTAAGGTTGACAAGCTTAAGTAAGAAGAATTGATGCTTTTGGCATTCAAATGAGCACTGTAGGTGTGTTTCCTGTCCTCCTCTCACTGCCGACTTTTATTCCCCATTGACTTACATTGGGTTTCGTGTTTCGGGACGACCCCGACTTTTCCCTATAATCGGCCGATCTTGCTCGACCCGACTTTTGGAAAAGTCGAAACTCGACCCTAAAAAACCAAAAGTCGCTCAACTCTAATCAGGACCACACAATCATGATCTCGGTGTGTCAGTTAGGTTAAAGTGCAAGCCCCCACAATCTATTAACCATTTATTTGATGTAGTCACTTTTGACAGCAGCAACTAAGGAGTTAAACAGATATGGACGGCGCCAACACTGATCATTTGTGATACAGCAAGTTGTCAGATATAGTGGACAGCCGACAGCTGCTGGATTGTCACATGTATGGTGATGATATTCCCATATATCTCAGGTCAGTGAATATACATATTGGCTGTCACAAAGGGGTTAATTAAATTCAAGCTGAGGTTAGGCACATTTGTTTATACAGCTAAAAAAAACAGAAATGTAAAATATAGAGGAAGAACACAAAATCAGCCTAAGGATTGCCCGTTTCCCTAAGTCATTCAGAATAAACTGGCTGACAGGCGCCCAGAGAACAAGCAAAACGCTCGTTTGTTGGTTGAAATCATTGTTCTAGACAGGACATCGCTCCATGTAAACAGGACATGTGCTGTTGAGAATAACAGTGCTCAGTGTGAGCAGAACAATCATCTTAAACAATCATTCTGAGCACTTAAAGGGAACCTGTCAGGAGGTTTTTGCAATGTAACTGAAGGCAGCATGATGCAGTGGAAGAGAGATCCTGATTATTGCAGTGTGTCACTTACTGAACTGTGTTTTGCTGTTTGTAACAGCAGTGCCGATTCCTGCTTCTCCTATGGCTGCTGGGCAGCGATGTGTCTTTATTACATGCAGGGAGTGACAGTCGTATTATTTCTCTGGGACTTTTGTTGCTGCCTAATAAGGTCATTACGGGGTTATTTTGGTCTACGTTTGGATCATTCCTTCCTGAGAACCCTGGGTGGGGCAGTCGGCTATTTAAACCTCTGAAGCTCTGATTCCCACTGCCAGTCAAAAGCTTTTCTGTCCTATTATTTACCTCTGTGTTCCTGTTGTTTAGTTTTTATTCAGCTTGTTCTCGACTTGATATTTAACTATACCCTTGTTTTACGTCTTTGACCCTGATGTAAACACTTTGACACTTCCTGCCTTTGGCTCACTCTTACGGATGGCAGCCCTTCCATGGAAGCAATCAAGGCGACCCTGCTGTAAGATCAGATTCCTGTACAGGGCTTAAAGGATGAAGGTCTGAGTTTGTCTGGAATCTGTCAGAGTGGCTTGTGACAAGTCTGTCCAAGGTAGAGTTCTCCAGCATTGGTGTCTGACAGATGTGATACAGTTTCATTGCAATCAGTGTTTTATCAGCAGGAGAATATTACTACAGGACTAGGTGTCTTGTGCCTCCTAGTCCAATCACGCCCCCAACACTGATTAGCAGCTCTCTTTCACTATGCAGTGTAAACAGAAGGCTGCCAATCAATGGAGTGGGTGGGGTTTTATACTGCTCATCAGCAGATAAAACTGCGATTGTATCTCAACAGCTGCACCCGGTAAACAAAGTAATACATAGCTGGAATCAGGGTCTCTGTCAGCAGGTTATTGCTATGTAATCTGGCAGCAGCGTGATGTAGGAACAGATTCCCTTTAATGGTATGGTTTACATATCTAAACAGTCTATTAAATGACCACCGATCAACTTTCATGTTGTCTATCAGCTGGCATTTAAAAGCCATTTAATGGACAGTGTAAATGCACTCTTAGCTTGTGATGGGACTGAAAGTAGACGTCCACTCAATGGATTAGTAGATTACATGCTGTCAAAGCTCATGAGAACAACTAATAAGTAGCCAACGTAGAAGAAATAAAGACCACAACTAAGCTTCCACTAAAAACAATGCCTTTTTTAACACACAAAAATTAGATATTCATGAGAACATAGATTAAATGATTCATTCAGCTGTTTTATTCCAAGTAGCATTCATTAAAGAAACATTCCACCTCTTCTCATCCTCCTTAAATAAAGGTTTTTATTCTTTTAATATAGTGCAGTCACCATATTATACAGCACTGTGTACTTACAATTGCTCATTTTGCCTTTCTACACAGCTAATTTTTCTCTTTCTCTATGTAGAAACAGGAAGTCTCTTGTCCCTGTGGAAATCATCCCCTCTTCAACTCCTGACCCAGCTGTTCTGCTCCTCCCTCTGATAAGGACTTTACAGTGATGACTTGTGCAGAAAAATGACCTCCTGTTTCTACATAAAGTTTAGAAGGATTCAGTTAGTCTGTTTTTAATCACGTGATGTCATAGACCTAATGGAAAAAGAGAAGAATTAGCTGGGTAGAAAGGAAAAATGTGCAATTGTAAGTACACAGTGCTGTATAATATGATGATTGCAATACATTAAGAGAATAAAAACTTAGATGAGAGGAGGAGGAAGAGGAGGGGAGGAAGACGGAGAGGAGGAGGAAGAGAAGGAAGAGAAGTAGGAGGAAGATGAGGAGGAGTCGTAAGAGGAATATGAGGAGGAGTAGGAGGAAGAGGAGGAGGAGTGCTGCTTTAAAGCTTTGAATGCAGCTTTGGATGTTAGTGGAGGAAACAGTAAAATGCAGTATCACTAGAAAATCAGGAGACAATGATTAGAGAAAAGTATCTGCAAAACTGCTTCATATAATTTCTGAAAAACTAAGCTAACTGAAGATATACTCAGAGTGGAGATGTGCAGATGAACAAATGATAGACTGACAGGATAGATAGAATATTATTCAATTAAGGTGGAAATACCTTTTCATCCAGTGTTGTCTATAATTTTGTAGCCATGCATGAAAATCAATTATGATGACCAAGGGAAAGCCTCCTTGGGGATGCAATTACTACACTTATGGTAAAGCTGTCCATACCGGCGACCCAGCACTCACATTCGGTGCTTAAAATAGCAACTGGGTTAATCGTTTTATCAATACATTGATATCATTTTGCATTGATTTTTAACTTTGGCAGATTTTTAGCACAGATATGGTCTATAGACTGCTCATAATTAGTATAAATGTTGCTGTCAATTTCTAAAATCGGGATAAACTCTGCTAAATATTAGTTTTGGTATAAATTATCCACATTTCAATTAAAACTTGCAAAGTATTTGCAAAAATATACAAATCTATAATTCATTTTGACTAGTAGAGACATCTTGAGTGCCCGCCAGGGCAGTGGGGATACTCAGTACCGGGACGCTTCTTAAAGGGGCAGTGTCACAGCGGCGGTGACCAGACCCTTGGCCCTGGGCGTCCTATAAAAGGGGTATATTTACAAGGGTTGAAAATAAAGAGTTTTTAGTAAAGTGTTCGTGACACTGACGTGCCCCAGAGGCCGTGAGATACTCGATACCGGGCCCGTTAACTTCAATGGGAAATGTCACAGTGGCAGTGACCCAGTCCGTGGCCTCAGGCGGTCATGTAAAAGGGGTTGAATTGAATGGGGATAAAGTTTATGTATTGATTCGTGATGCCAGTTGGAGTGTTCGACTGTAGTATAGCCGGCACTGCAGATGATCCCTGGGGAGTAGATGGTGTCGACAGTGCAGATGTTAAACCCTCTCCAACCAGGGCTAGCCCCCAGAGATTGTGATGGAAGTAGAAGGCACGGAATAATCAGGCAGGAGACAAGGAAAGTAACTTTATCATTTACTGTAGTTCAGGTGGAGTTCAAAGGAGATATTACAACTCTCACCAGGTTACAGTCTGTTCTGCAGAATGGGAGTTATCCTTTCTCTTTGCTGCTATGACTCAGTATATGTTTCTTGCTATTCTAATCCCTTCTGGGACCAAGGCTTCCCAGAGTCTAAAACTTCCAGTATAGCCTCTACTCACTGTGTATTTCTCCTTTGGCAACTTGCAGCATTGATCCTGTGTGTGAGCAGCTCAAGTTCCCACTTGCACTATCCTTCACTGATCCTAGTTCGCTGCAGCTTTCCCGGGGAAAACACGATGCTGTTGGTTATATAAATCCACACAGTCTCTCAGCTTACCACCCTGCTCTGGAAGCATGGATGGTCTAGGGGGTGGCACCCTGATGCTTCTTAGCTCTCACTCCTGGATCCAGCACATGTCTAATCATGACTTCCACCAGCATTTATCTTCTCCTCTTTCTTCACTGAAAACAACAAGTCTCCTCCTCTCCCTCCCAGTTAGGGTATGTCTGCAAAGCTCTAAGCTTCAGACAAGTAAGGGAGGGAGGTGAATTGTGGGTGTGTGTTGTGGTCTCTAGCAGAGAAAGCATAACTCCCATTGCTCACAAAACACATACAAAACAGTACATATTTAACCCTTTTGTGGCGGTAAAGTCAAAGGGTGCCACATTCCCCCCTAGTTAAAGGTAGCACATCCTTGGGCTACACAAGGAACATAAGCATATAACAAAATGACATAATATTTAACCTGGGTATGGGTGAACAGTCACATTAACTGAGTTGAGTCGTGGATTACAGCCCAAAACCACTTCTGATTGTTTGGATTGTCCCTCAGTGCAGCTGCAGGTCACACAGACCATAATAGAAAATTCACTGCACTGGCTGTTTAAGATGGCTTCCTGCCAAGATACAATGAACTGTTTTTCTTCTCAAGATTAAGAGTCTTTACAAGAGTTCTTTTAGTAGAAAAAAGGCATAATAACTACTGAAATCTCACATTAGTCCATGTGGGCACAACTTCTTTAACATTTTTAGTAACGTTACCTAAGAAAAAATTCAATGTAAGTACAACTCAAAACTTAAATTATTAATCTTAGACTATTTTACAAATCATTTCTATAGCGAGAAGGGGTTTGGCCATGTGTGCTACCCTGTGATCTGCACAAGATAGGAATGCTAGACGACTTCTTACGACTCTTTGAACTTACCATGGGTACAACAGGTTCACTGCTGACTGTGGGCAAGTTTTCTGTTTCTTCCTCATGTACAGTGTTAGTGGTTGGCATTAGCGACTCATTGCTTCCAGAACAATTTGGTGTCTCTGATAAAGACCTTTGTGGGAACACCATAACTGGAACTACCACTGCGTTGTCAAAGTGTAGCCAAGAACTAGGGAATTCACCTATAACAGTGTGAATCTTGATATCAGTCTTTTCTTTTAGCTGAGAATCTTCCTTAGTCTCAACTCTTTCACGCAATTGTGCTGGACATACATTCAGATTGTCTCTGGATACGTTAGTGCACGTTTTTCTGCCGTCTTTGGAGATGGTACACAATTTGCTGTTGTCATTGCTAGATGGTCGAATAGTGTAAGGCTGAGCCTCCCATTGGTCATCTAACTTGTGGTGGTTTCTTCTCTTTTTCTTCAGCACCTGTTCACCTGTTGGTAAGGGGTTGCCATAGCATGTCTGTTAAAGTTCCTTTCCTGTTTTTGCCTAGCTTGAGCAAGACTTTCTTCTCCACGTTGCTGAACTTTTTGATACAGCAGTTGTTTTTCCATATTCCAATCCGTGTCCAATTGGCTGGATATGGTTTCAGGAGTTAGGACTCCCATTTCCATGTCGATGGGGAGTTTACCTGGATGTGCACGCATCAAGTAAGCTGGGGCATATCTTGTTGCGCTGGTTGGGATATGATTGTACATTTCAATCAAATCAGGCAATTTCTCAGGCCACTGGTTCTTTTCTTCTAGTGGTAGGATCTGCAATAAATTGATCACCCGATGATTCAGTTTTTCGCAAAGACCATTGCCTTGTGGATGGTATGGTGTAGTTCTCATCTTTTTACATCCCTAGAGGGAGCAAAATTCTTGGAAGGCTTCTGCTTTGAAGACTGGACCTCTGTCTGTCAGCACTTGATCTGGGTAGCCATGGGGTCTGCAGAAATATTCCTGGAATGCCTTTGCAGCTGTTCTTGCTGTTTGGTCTTTCACTGGAACGACGACTAGGAAACGGGAATAGTGATTCACTATTGTTAAGGCATAGGTATACCCTGATCGGCTCGGGGGTTAGTTGCACGTGGTCTAGGGCCACCAGTTCCAAAGGTTGTTTAGTGATGATGTGCTTTAAGGGGGCCCTTTGATTGGCAGAATTCTTTCTTCTGAGATTACATGGGCCGCATTCCCTACACCACTGTTCAAATGACCGTCTCATACCTGTCAGAAGAAGCGGTCGCGGATGACTACTTCCAGCTTTTTCCAACCAAAGTGTCCCGCTTGATTGTGGTAAGCTTCCAAGACCATGGGCACGTCCTATTTGGGGACCACGATCTGCCATACCAGTTCATGCGTACGTTAATAGCTCTTCGGATCAACTTGCATTCAAAAAGGAACAGCTTCTTTCTCTCTTTCCACAACTGTTGGACCTCTGCAGGCGCATCAGAAGCTGGAGACGAATCTGCTTCTCCAAAGAGTTCTTTGATCATACATATAGCTGGGTCACTGCTCTGCATCTCTACCCAACCATGGTGAGGTAGTGGAATAAGGGAAACTTCTTGAATGGCAAGACTTCTCCCTGTCACGTGGTTAGAGTCTTGTCAGGCACCGTGGCAGTGGAATGGCGGCATCTCTATTTCTTCCAGGTCTTCTAGATCTTCTGCTGGATCAGGAGCATTTGGCATACGGGACAAAGCATCAGCATTGGCGTTTTTAGTGCCAGCTCGGTATTTAATGACAAACTCAAAATTGGACAACCGAGCCATCCATCTTTGTTCCAAGGCGCCAAGCCTGGTGGTCTCCAGATGGGTTAGCGGATTGTTGTCCGTATAGATGGTAAATGTGGATGAGGCCAAATAGTGCTTGAACCTCTCGGTCACTGCCTGCCATGATCCATGCGGGATCATGTCAGATAAGAGCACTGGTAACCTTTTTTTTTTCCTCTCTCTAAGCTTTGTGCTTAGATATAGTTTTGCCCCGGTGGCCAGTATGGTCATTGCACGGGTGTTTTTAGAGATAGTTTTGCCCCGGTGGCCAGCATGATCATTGCACTGGTGTGTTTAGAGATAGTTTTCCACCGGTGGTGGTTAGTGTAATTGCACAGGAATCACTAACAGGTGTGTTTACTCAATAAAGGTGTGTCAGTTGTTCTGACGCATGTTGGTGATATTGTTGGGCTTTTCCAACCATGCTGGGTGAAGGAAGGAGCTGAGGAGAGTCCAGGACAGTTCAGTCAGAGTCCTGGAGTGGCAACTATGGTGTCAGCAAGGAGTTCGTCTAAAGCATGGTGGAGTGGCAGCTATGGTGTCAGTGAAGAATTCTTGCAAAGCTGGGTGGAGTGGCAGCTATGGTGTAGAGCTGCACTCAGTTGCTGGACTCTGTTGCTGGAAGCTGCACTCATGTGCTGGACTCCATTGCTGGACAGCTGCACTCAGGTGCTGGACTCCGTTGCTGGACAGCTGCACCCAGGTGTTGGACACGGTGGGAGGAAGATGCACTCAGGTGTTGGACTCTGTTGCCTGAAGCAAGTGCATCAGAGCAAAGCTAAGTGTTTCCCTGTTTGTCACTTTTCCTCATGTTGGTGTTAGTACAGCGGTGGGGCCAGTGCCTGCACCACCCAGCTCCCTCGTAAGGAATAGGTGTAGGGTGTGCTAGGGTGACAGGTTCGTGATCGATGCCCGGTGCAGAACCGGCATAGGGAACGTTAGGAGCATTAGGGACACTGACTCAGGGATGTGCAGGAGGTCTCCACATCCCCCGTTCCCTATCGCAGGGCCCACCATTGTAAAAGTTTCCCTATCCCATGTCTGGTTGTATTAGTTACCGGCCTGCGGGCCGCGTCACACTGGACAATTACACGTGACACTGCCCAGATGATAGCCAAGAATTCTAGCTTGAAGGAGCTATAGTTGGTAGGATTCCTCTCAGTAGGATGAAGCTTCCGACTGGCATAAGCAATGACTTTCTCCTTACCCTGCTGCACTTGAGATAGGACAGCTCCTAACCCAACATTGCTGACATCAGTGTGCAGGATAAATGGCCAATCATAGTCTGGATATGCCAAGATCTCTTCTCCAGTAAGTGCTTGCTTAAGGCTGTTGAATGACTCATCCAACCTAGCATTCCACTCGATCAGGGGACTCTTGCCACTGGCCTTTTTGGATTGGCCAACTAGGAGATCTTGAAGAGGGGCTGCCAATTTAGTAAAGTCTTTGAAAAAGTGTCTGTAGTATCCCACTATGCCAAGGAATTGTCTGACCTCTTGGATGTTGGTGGGTACTTGCCAGTCTCTGATGACAGTCACTTTGTCTGGGTCGGGTGCTACTCCTTCTGAACTCACGACATGACCTAAATACTGCACTTTGGGATTTAGGAGATGACACTTAGATGGTTTTACCTTTAAGCCGAATTTGGACAACGCCTCCAAGACCTCTGCCAGGTGTTGCAGATGTTCCTCATAGGTCCTGGAATATACAATCACATCATCCAAGTATAATAGCACAGTCTCAAAGTTCATATGCCCCAGGCAACATTCCATAATTCTCTGAAAGGTCCCAGGAGCACTTCTCAATCCGAACAGCATGTATTTAAATTCACATAGCCCCATAGGAGTAGTGAACGCAGTTTTTTCTTTGTCTGCCTCAGTAACAGGAACCTGCCAGTACCTGCTGGTTAAGTCCAAAGTGGAGAAGTACCTAGCTGATTTTAATGTTGATAGAGACTCCTCTATGCGCGGTAAGGGGTATGCATCTTGGTGAGTAATTTTGTTAAGTTGTCTGTAATCTACACACATGCGCATTGTACCATCTTTCTTTTTGACTAACACCAGGGGAGCTGCCTAATGACTGTAGCTATCCCAGATTACCCCTGCTTGTTTCATTTCTTTTAGCATACCTTTTGCTCACTGATAATGAGCTGGAGGTTCAGGACGATACCTTTCTTTGATAGGTGGGTGATCTCCTGTGGGTAGGATATTATGTTGAAACCTTTTTACCTGCCCAAAATCCAAAGGATGCCTACTGAAAACCCTCTCATATTCTTGTACCACCCGCTGCACTCCATTTTTCTGATGTACAGGAGTGGATTCGGTGCCAATATGTATCTTTTGGAACCATTCCTCCGTCTGAACAGAAAAGCCATTGCCATCCGTCGCTTCTGACAGATCCAAGGGTCCTACAGCCTGAATATCATTGTTGCTGACTGTGAATAGTTTGGCTACGGTTGCATAACGGGGCAAGCAAGCTTACTCCTCTCCACAGTTCAGAACACGTACCGGGACCCTGCCCCTTTTAACATCAACAATTATCCTAGCTGTCAGCACAGTAGGTCTGCAATCTGAATATGACACGATCCCACCGCTGACACTGGTATGTCACGGACGTGGGATGCAACGCACTGCCAGCACACGGCTATCTCAGACACAGTGGGGGCTTATCTTAGTTATCCCACCACTGGCACCATATGACAAAAACACAGCAAGCTAGTCTTGCCCTAACAATTTATCGCAGGGGGGTTATTTTGGATGCCCCACCACTGCTAACAACCTTCCAAGAACTGCGGGGATTTATGGATATCCCAATTTCTCAGTTCCACTTTGGAACTCGCAGCTCTCCGGCGCCCCCTTATCCTCAGGTCAGTCAGGGAACTACACCTATGATAATTGGTCACCGGCCAGCTGCTTCAATGAGGTCTGGCCACCCGGCACAATGCAGTGAGGGAAATATCAATGCTCTGGCCGCAGCCATCCAATTAGCTTATCAAATCCCTTTCCGTCACAACCAGCAGTACCCGGGGCCCAAATCACATTTCGCCGCCACTAGCTACAATTTACTTAATTAATGAGTTAATTAAGAGAGTCCATAGCCAACCCCCAAATTAGTAGCGATTATATAAAGGCACGTGTTCGTTTCTTAGAGCATGAAGGCAGACTGATAAATTTACGATTTATTCCCCAAAAGAGGGCAGTGATTACATAGATAAAAAGTTGTTACAAAGTTGAGACATCAGATATGTACATTGCAAATATAAAATAACAGGGATGAAAAGCAGAAATGAAACTTACAGTTGTTTAATGTTCCTTAGGCAAGCCATGTGGCAGGGGGGATGGGCAGCAGCCATACATCCCCAGACATCTGGTAGGTCCTTTCAGCATGGACTCTGCAGCTTGAACTACCCCTGGTCAGGGAGCTTCAAACAAGCCATGGAGACCCTGAAAGACAAGGCCTGCAAAACCTTCTATGCCATCCGAAGGAAACTCTACCATCTGAAGCCACCAGTGAGGGTCTGGTTAAAAATCTTCGACTGTATCATCGCCCCAATCCTCCTGTATGGCAGCAAAGTCTGGGGTCCTCACACCTACCCAGACTGGTCAAGGTGGGATTCCATTCCAACAGAAATATTCCATCAGGAATTCTGCAAGCACCTTCTCCAAGTCCATCGGAGCATCTCCAACAGTGCTTGCCGGGCCGAGCTAGGCAGATTCCGTCTACACCTAACGGTTCTAAAGAGGGCACTGTCATTCCGGGCTCACCTACATAGGAGCAATCCAAGCTCCCATCACCATAAAGCCCTGACACATGTAGGTGAAACAGAATAACCAGGACCCTCGGAACAGCCCACCCAAAACCAACCTGACCAGAACACCAATCACAACAACCTGACAAAAGCCAGAATCAGGACGATGGTAGACGAAGGCCAGGAGAGGTATGTCAGTGACTGGAAGAACGACATCATCAGCTCACAGAAACTGACCATGTACCGGAGTCTACAGAGAGACTACAGACTGGCCCCATATCTGGATAAACTCCCAGATCCCAGAGACCACAAGATCCTGAGCCGATATAGACTCAGTGCCCAGTCTGGCCATCGAATCCGGGTGACACAGGCAGAGCTACAAGCCCAGGGAGGAAAGACTGTGCCAACACTGTGACTAGGAGGCCATGGAGGACGAAACCCACTTCCTGCTACACTGCTCCAAATACTCAGCAGGGACACTCACTTCAGGAGACTCTCACAACTCTTCCCGGATTTCATCACCATGAAGGAGAAAGAGAAAACATATATTCTGCTGGGTGAAGAAGAGAGAACAGTGGAGATAGCAGCGCAGTATGTGAGCGAATGTCATAGACTGTGAGAAAGAGAACTATGATATGCCATGGACTTCTATGGCCCCACCCTGGATCTGCCCCATCCCCCCATCCACCTTCCCTATGCCATGGACTTCTATAGCCCCATCCTGGATCTGCCCCCATCCCCACATCCACCTTCCCTATGCCATGGACTTCTATAGCCCCATCCTGGATTTGCCCCATCCACCTTTTCTACAGTCCCTATCCCTGTTCCCTTTTGTACACTTGCTTTGGCAAAACTAATGTGTATTTAGTCCTGCCAATAAAGCTTCTTTGAATTTGAATTTGACTGGTTCAAGGAGAGCTTGGTAGTCCCGTCCTCTGATGCCTATGGCTGCTCTGCACCAGATGAGGGTCTCACTCCTAGGGGGAGCATAATGGAGTAGGGATCACTCACCCTTACACTACTAATCTCTCCACCAGTTAACACCACTTGCTGTTGCTGCACAAGGGCCTTGATATCTCTATTGAGAAAATAGAGACTTGAGGGCACTACAAATGGTCTGTAGGGGACTGCAGTCCACACACTTGGAAAAAGAGTGCAAAAATGGGAAAGGAAGTGTGCAAAATGGATGCGATCAACCCAAAATCAATACAAAATATTTACTATAATAAATTATCAGTTTTTATTGTTAGCAATTAGAAGAAACACACAAGTGACAAACAGTACAATTAAAAAGGCCAAGAACAATTTGGCCATAAGTAACACTCCAAGAAAACAGGTTCTTAGGTAGGAACCTGATGTGTACCCCCTCCAGTAAATTGGGCAAGGACTTATAAGGTTACACTGCATACACAAGTGCATGCAATCATGAAATGAAGACCTATGTCAACCTTATAATAAATGTAATGAAGGGCATAAAAACACACCAATCAAATGCAGTATATACCTCCATTTCCCCTGAGGAAGCCACGCTAGAGGTGGCGATACGCGAGGGGAAACATCCCCCCTCCAGCTCTTCACATCTTGCGGGCATTTGATTTTATTTTTAGACCTTTATTTTTATTTTTTTCCCCTTTGGGTTTGCACCTTTCAGGCACTCAGTGCATTGGCATTTCTCTTATTATAGAGATTTCATAGCTCCTTATTGTGGTTATAAGGCTGGTTTCACATTTGCGTTTTTTAGCGCTGGAAAAAAACGCATACCTGCGCATGCGTTTTTCCCCTATATTTAACATGGGTGCGCATACCTGCGCGCTGGTAAGCGCATGTATGCGATTTTCATGCGCTGCGTTTTTTTGGGGTGTGCGTTGGTATTTTCCAGACGCAGCATGTTGCATTTTTTGGCCCTGCAAAAAAGCGCATGCGCACATATGCGCACGTTTTGCGCTAAAAATGGCCATTATAGCCTATGGATGCGCATATGTGCGCACTGGCATGCTCATGTATGCGTTTTTTTGCATATGCGTTTTTTTTTTTAACCATGGAATTTAGGGGTTTGGGTTAGAGTTAGGGTTAGTTAAGGGGGTTTAGGGTTAGGGTTATGGTCAGGGTCAGGGTTAGGGTTGGGGTTTGGGTCAGGGTTAGGGTTAAGTATGGTTTGGTTAAGGGTTAGGGTCAGGGTTAGGGTCAGGATTAGGGTTAAGTATGGTTTTGTTAAGGGTTAGGGTCAGGGTTAGGGTTAGGGTTAGGGTCAGGGTTAGGGTTAGGGTCAGGGTTAGGGTTAGGGTCAGGGTTAGGGTTAAGTATGGTTTTGTTAAGGATTAGGGTCAGGGTTAGGGTCAGGATTAGGGTTAAGTATGGTTTTGTTAAGGGTTAGGGTCAGGGTTAGGGTTAGGGTTAGGGTCAGGGTTAGGGTTAGGGTTAGGGTCAGGGTTAGGGTTAGGGTCAGGGTTAGGGTTAAGTATGGTTTTGTTAAGGATTAGGGTCAGGGTTAGGGTCAGGATTAGGGTTAAGTATGGTTTTGTTAAGGGTTAGGGTCAGGGTTAGGGTTAGGGTTAGGGTCAGGGTTAGGGTCAGGATTAGGGTTAAGTATGGTTTTGTTAAGGATTAGGGTCAGGGTTAGGGTCAGGATTAGGGTTAAGTATGGTTTTGTTAAGGGTTAGGGTCAGGGTTAGGGTTAGGGTTAGGGTTAGGGTCAGGGTTAGGGTTAGGGTCATGGTTAGGGTTAGGGTTAGGGTTAGGGTTAGGGTCAGGGTTAGGGTCAGGGTTAGGGTCAGGGTTAGGGTTAGGGTTAGTTAGGGTTTAGGGTTTGGGTTAGGGTTAAGTATGATTTGGTTAAGGGTTAGGGTCAGGGTTAGGGTTAGGGTTAGGGTCAGGGTTAGGGTTAGTAAAGTCATGGTTTGGGTAGTGTGAGGTGCTACCTAAAAATGTTGGAAAAAAACGCAAACGCGGTAAAAACGCACTAAAAACGCATACAAACGCATAAAAACGCTGCGTTTTTTTCATGCATGCTCATAAAAATGCTTGAAAAAAACGCAGCAGTTGTATGCTTATGTATGCGTTTTTTCAATGCGTTTTTTTGCGGGAAAAACGCGCTGCAAAAAAAAGCAAGTGTGAAACTAGCCTAATGCTTCATTGTGTGAGGTATTTTCTCACGTTTTACATGGTCATGCATATCAGGGGATTTTCTTTGTTTCCTCAGTGACTATACATGTTTATGGACTACCAACATGGCATATTCTGTGAACTTGTAACCTTATACATTGGGATTTCCCCTCATGCCCTAAGTATTATTTTCTTCTATTGCATCTTCTCTTTAAGTATTTTTTGGATAGTTTATTTTTGGGAATTGTCATTTATATACTGTGTTTATATTTTTTGAGCGGTCATGTACTATGGTCATTCATTATTATTATTTGCTTTTTTTCTACAATATATTTACCGTATCTTTTGCACTACATGTTCCAGGTATTTTCTGTAGGTAGACCACTAAGAAATTGTGTTTATATTCCTTAATAGTAACACCTTATGGTTATTTGTGGATTCATTTACCAAGTCACTCGTTATATAAACCGTATTTCATATGTGGCTCAAATATTTTCTGGATAAATTTTTCTGGGAACTGCAAACCATGTATTGGGTTCACACCTCTAGCAAGTTTACAATTAGGGTCCCTTTTATTTATGGTCATCATTTTTGATCTTTTGATTATCTGATATTAGGGTCTTTTTGGTCTTACTTGCTATTAAAGACAAGTTACCATCAGGAAGTTGGGTGAAATCAGTCTCAGTCCAATGTCTTTGGTACAGTTTGTGAGGCATTGTGGTTACCTGTCATCCAGTGTCCACGAGGGCTGTGAAGGGAATACCATCCACTACCACAGGTATAAGTGGACATCATCCAACATACCTGTTTCTCCAGTTAGTTGGACCAGATTGTCTTACTCCTGGGGTTGGTCTTTGCCCATTTAAAGGACATTCAATTTCAATATGATCAACCTTATGGCACCGTCTGCATATGGGTCTCCCAGAATAGTCAAATTGGTCTGTTGTTCTCCTGCCGGTGCGAGTCAGTCGTCGCTGATGTTGTGGCATCCTCTTTGGCCGTCGCCATGGGAGATCATCCGGGCTTGATGCTAGTTGGATCCTCTTTGTGGGGGAACAAGTCTGGAGAGTCTGAACAGTTTTACATAGACCAGCGATATTTTTAGTCAGTTCCTGTACTTGCAGCTGTAAATCTGCAATAGAATCATCAACCGGAGTCTGCACATGCTCTACTGCAGGCACCTGGGGTGAGGATACTGCCCCCTGGTGGTATGTAACTGCTGGATGTTTAACTGGCTCAGTGCAGACATAGGTAGATTCTCTTAAGATACGGATGGATCTGTCCTTAAACTGAACAAAGTCCATATCAGGGTTCTGCAATGACATCATGCACAGTTGTGCCTTACTGGAATCAGACAGAAGACCTTCAATGAACTTCTCTTTCAGCATTTTGTTCTCATCTCTCACACTGTCTGGATCAATTTGTTTATTGGCTTGCAGCGCCTCCTGCAGGTTTAAGGCATAGTCTTCAATAGTGTCCTGTGATTTCTGTCTGCAGCTGAAAAATCGCATCTTTATTTCTGAAGCAGTACGGTTGACAAAAGTATCCCTTAATTTAGCAAAAATGTCTTTTACAGTCTTTTATCAGTTGCTGGCAAAGACTTAGCTTCTCTCTGAGCAGCACCACTGAGCTGATGTGGCGCCCCTGAGGCTTCAGTCGCCACAGAGGTACTGCACCTTCTCCTAAGGTGTGGTACCCCACCATCCAGGAAGGGTGGGAACTCCCTTTCACATTCCAACACCTGCACCCCACACACAGGATAGCTCAGCAGGGATCCATCCATGCTTTATGCTGGAAAGGTCATGGGATGCCTTTTGTGGTCCCTGGCTTCGTAACACGGGAGGTGCTGGGGAGGTGGGTGGAGTTAGATATAAAAGAGAGGGAAGGTGTAGGATTTCAGGTCTGGTCAGTCTGACAGAGGGTGAGAGAGAAAGGAAGTCACGCAGACAGGAGTGAGGATCCCTGGAAGAGGGATGGAGGAAGGAGTGCTGCAGCTGCCTCAGTGACCTGAGCCAGCTGACACGGGAAAGGAAGAGAAGGAGAAAGAGACGTAGACTGGAGACTACAGATTCCATAAGAGAGATAGAACAGATCGGAACGAAGGAGAATAGAAGGACGGTGGGAAGCAGGTTGAGAACGAGAGAGAACCCTTCCAGTCCAGAGCTCAAAGGCCGGGGCCCGGTCCCCGAGGTTGATTGGATCTTTATGTCCGGCAACAGACACCGGAGGAGTAGTGAGCCACTAACGCCTTACCCCCATCATAGACTTGGGACACAACAGCACTTGGAGAGTGAGCCGGGACGCAGAGAGGAGTCCCCGAAGCAGGCTACAGCTGTCTGTCATACAAGTAGAGACTAGGAACACCTAGAGAGAGGCATTCCAGGGTAACTAAGTACTGGAGTGCTTCGCACCTAAAGGCGCATTGGGGGAGTCGTTCAGTAAGGTACATATTGGTGGAGTGTGGAGGGAAGAATCCTATCCTGCTTGGAGGTTGGCTGGGGCCCTGACCTGAAGAACACAGTGCGGAGGCAGGCAGTTGTGTGAACTGCAAACAGTGAGTAAAGCTTTGGAACCGCATACTCTGGTGTCCTCCAGTTATTCCAGCACCGCTATACCTGGGTACCAGCACCTATACCATTCTGCGCCCCTCCTTATCCATTGCACCTAAACTGCCCTCGGACTACAGCTCCACCTGTGGGGAGCTACAGTCATGGCCAAAAGTTTAGAGAATGACACAAATATTATATTTTCACATGATCTGCTGCCCTCTGGTTTTTATGTGTGTTTGTCAGATGTTTTTATCACATACAGAAATATAATTGCAATCATATTATGAGTAACAAAAGGTTATATTGACAGTTAGAATGAGTTAATGCAGCAAGTCAATATTTGCAGTGTTGACCCTTCTTCTTCAGGACCTCAGCAATTCTCCCTGGCATGCTCTCAATCAACTTCTGGATCAAATCCTGACTGATAGCAGTCCATTCTTGCAAAATCAATGCTTTTATTTTGTCTGAATTTGAAGGTTTTTGTTTGTCCACCTGTCTCTTGATGATTGACCACAAGTTCTCAATGGGATTAAGATCTGGGGAGTTTCCAGGCCATGGTCCCAAAATCTCTATGTTTTGTTGCCTGAGCCATTTAGTTATCACCTTTGCTTTATGGCAAGGTGCTCCATCATGTTGAAAAAGGCATTGTTGATCGCCAAACTGCTCTTGAACGGTTGGGAGAAGTTGCTCTTGGAGGACATTCTGGTACCATTCTTTATTCATGGCTGTGTTTTTAGGCAAGACTGAGAGAGAGCCCATTCCCTTGGCTGGGAAGCCACCCCACATATGAATGGTTTCAGGATGCTTGACAGTTGGCATGAGACAAGACTGATGGTAGCGCTCACCTGGTCTTCTCCGAATAAGCCGTTTTCCAGATGTCCCAAACAGTCGAAAAGGGGATTCATCAGAGAAAATGACTTTACCCCACACCTCAGCAGTCCACTCCCTGTACCTCTTGCAGAATATCAGTCTGTCCATGATGTTTTTTCTGGAGAGAAGTGGCTTCTTTGCTGCCCTCCTTGAGGCCAGGCCTTGCTCCAAGAGACTCCGCCTCACAGTGCGTGCAGATGCACTCACACCTGCCTGCTGCCATTCCTGAGCAAGCTCTGCACTGCTGGTAGCCCGATCCCGCAGCTGAAACACTTTTAAGAGACGGTCCTGGCGCTTGCTGGTCTTTCTTTGGGGCCCTGGAGCCTTTTTGGCAACAAGGGAACCTCTCTCCTTGAAGTTCTTGATGATGCGATAGATTGTTGACTGAGGTGCAATCTTTCTAGCTGCGATACTCTTCCCTGTTAGGTCATTTTTGTGCAGTGCAATGATGACTGCACGTGTTTCTTTAGAGATAACCATGGTTAACAGAAGAGAAACAATGATGCCAAGCACCAGCCTCCTTTTAAAGTGTCCAGTGGTGTCATTCTTACTTAATCATGACAGATTGATCTCCAGCCCTGTCCTCATCAACACCCACACCTGTGTTAATGGAGCAATCACTGAAATGATGTTAGCTGGTCCTTTTAAGGCAGGGCTGCAATGATGTTGAAATGTGTTTTGGGGGATAAAGTTAATTTTCTAGGCAAATATTGACTTTGCAAGTAATTGCTGTTAAGCTGATCACTCTTTATAACATTCTGGAGTATATGCAAATTGCCATTAGAAAAAATGAAGCAGTAGACTTTGTAAAAATTAATATTTGTGTCATTCTCTAAACTTTTGGCCATGACTGTACATCTTTGCTGTACCACACCATCAGTCCCAGTGGATCTGCATGCAGCGTTGACTCAACATCTTACTTGCCAAACACCACGAGTGGCGTCACGAACTATCCAAATAAACTATTACACCATTAACATCACCGCCATTGATATTGGGCACCCAGGGCCACGGACCGGGTCACCGCTGCTGTGACACACATTCCCCTTGACACCGGCCCGGTACCGAGTACCCCAATGCCCTGGGTGTGAGGGCGACCCACTGACTTATAATCATACTGACTTTCTGCTCCTCTGACATAGGGTAAATTTCAAACATGCTGCGCAGCTTCCCTTTAAAGTCACTTAAGGTGTGCGATTCACTATTGTACTGTGGCAGGCATGTTGAACCCGGTATATAAGGCATGGTGAGAGGCAATATGGGAGCTGCAGCTGCTGTACCCTGAGTGTCGCCTGGATTAGACATCTTCCCCCCTAGTTAACCCTTGCAGGGATGCGACTCACCGATTCAGTTGCTGCAGGTCATTACTCCTGTAGGAATTTAGGCGCGCACGGTAATCCTGTTCGTGACGCCAAAAATGATGTGCCCCAGAGGCAGTGGGATACTCGGCACCGGACCCATTAACTTCAATGGGAAATGTCACAGTGGCAGTGACCCGGTTCGTGGCCTCAGGCGGTCATGTAAAAGGGGTTGAATTGGATGGGGATAAAGTTTATGTATTGATTCGTGACACCAGTTGGAGTGTTTGACTGTAGTATAGCCGGCACTGCAGATGATCCCTGGGGGAGTAGATGGTGTCGGCTGTGCAGATGTTAAACCCTCTCCAACCAGGGCTAACCCCCGGAGATTGTGATGGAAGTAGAAGGCACGGAATAATCAGGCAGGAGACAAGGAAAGTAACTTTATCATTTACTGTAGTTCAGGTGGAGTTCAAAGGAGATATTACAACTCTCACCAGGTTACAGTCTGTTCTGCAGAATGGGAGTTATCCTTTCTCTCTGCTGCTGTGACTCAGTGTATGCTTCCTGCTATTCTAATCCTTTCTGGGACCAAGGCTTCCCAGAGTCTAAAACTTCCAGCATAGCCTCTACTCACTGTGTATTTCTCCTTTGGAAACTTGCAGCATGAATCCTGTGTGTGAGCAGCTCCAGTTCCCACTTGCACTATCCTTCACTGATCCTAGTTCGCTGCAGCTTTCCCAGGGAAAACATGATGCTGTTGGTTGCATAAATCCACACAGTCTCTCAGCTTACCACCCTGCTCTGGAAGCATGGATGGTCTAGGGCAGGGGTGGGGAACCTTTATCCAGTTGGGGGCCATTTGGAAATTTCTAAAATCATTCGGGCGCCACACAAAATTGATCACCTTGAAAATTATTTTGGTATATTTAGTCAAATAATTAATTACGGTAACTCACCCTTAGTGTGACAGCTGGAGCTGCTTCTCTTTGGTGCAGCTGTGATGTTAGGTGATACTAATCATGTTGCTCCTCACAGCTGCTTCTCCAGGTTTGTGTCGGACAGGAGAGCAGTCAACTTTTTGTCATAATAAGTTTTGTAAATCATATACATCACATAGGAGACACTGGGACTACTATATATACATCACATAGGAGATGCTGAGACAGCTTTATATACATCACATAGGAGACGCTGGGACTGCTGTATATACATCACACAGGAGATGCTGGGACTGCTGTGTATACATCACGTGGGAGACGCTGGGACTGCTGTATATACATCACATGGGAGACGCTGGGACTGCTGTATATACATCACACGGGAGACGCTGGGATTGCTACATACATAACATAGGAAACATTGAGACTGCTGTACAGACATAACGTAGGAAACATTGAGACTGTTTCATATGCATCACAGAAGACTCTGGGGTCATATAAATTACAGGAGGGGCTGGGGGCAGAGACATCACAGGAGATGCTGGGACATATTCATCACCGGGGAGGCTGGGGGGAATAGACATATCTGAAGGACTATATACATGACTAGGAAGCTCAGACAGCACTGGAGTATATATGTCCCTTGGGGAATAGACATCACTGGTGGGGTCACATACATCATTGGGGGCTACATATATCAAAGGTGGAGGATATACAGTACTCGGGTGGATATACAGCACTTTTGGGGTTAATGCAGCACTGGGGAATATACACATCACTTGGGGGCAGATACAGCCATAGGAGGGAAATATGTAGCACTGGGGGGACAGGCATCACCGGGGAGGCACATAGATCACCTGGGTGACACAAATATCACAGGGGTGGGGCACAGAGATCACAGGGGTTCACATAGGTGGGGGGCACAGAGATCATGGAGAGGCACATAGCTGGATGGGACAGATCACAGGGGGCACAAAAATCACATGGGAGCACAAATATCACAGGATGAACATAGCAGGGAGGCACAAGGATAACAGGGGGCACATAGATCACAGGGGGCACAAAGCTGGGAGCCACAGATATCACAGGGGTGCGCATAGAGATCACAGGGGAACATATAGCTAGGGGGCACAGATCATGGGGGAAAAAAATCACATAGATCAAAGGGGGGCACAGATCACAGGGAGCATACAGCTGGAGGGCACAGATCACAGGGGGCATAAAGCTGGAGGGCACAGATCACAGGGGGCATATAGCTGGAGGGCACAGATCACAGGGGGCATACAGCTGGAGGGCACAGATCACAGGGGGCATACAGATGGAGGGCACAGACCACAAGGGGCATATAGCTGGAGGGCACAGATCACAGGGTGCATATAGCTGAAGGGCACAGATCACAGGGCACAGATCACAGTGGGCATACAGTTGGAGGGCACAGATCACAGGGGGCATATAGCTGGAGGGCACAGATCACAGGGGGCATACAGCTGGAGGGCACAGATCACAGGGGGCATATAGCTGAAGGGCACAGATCACAGGGGGCATATAACTAGAGGGCACAGATCACAGGGGGCACATAGCTGGAGGGCACAGATCACAGGGGGCACATAGCAGGAGGGCACAGATCACAGGGTCATATAACTGGAGGGCACAGATCACAGTGGGCATACAGCTGGAGGGCACAGATCACAGGGGGCATACACCTGGAGGGCACAGATCACAAGGGGCATATAGCTGGAGGGCACAGATCACAGCGGGCATATAACTGGAGGGCACAGATCACGGGGGGCATACAGCTGGAGGGCACAGATCACAGGGCACAGATCACAGGGGGCATACAGCTGGAGGGCACAGATCACAGGGGGCATATAGCTGGAGGGCACAGGTCACAGGGGGCATACAGCTGGATGGTACAGATCACAGGGGGCATACAGCTGGAGGGCACAGATCACAGCGGGCATATAACTGGAGGGCACAGATCACAGGGGGGGCATACAGCTGGAGGGCACAGATCACAGGGGGCATATAGCTGGAGGGCACAGATCACAGAAGGCATATAACTGGAGGGCACAGATCACAGGGGGCATACAGCTGGAGGACACAGATCACAGGGGGCATATGACTGGAGGGCACAGATCACAGGGGGCATATAGCTGGAGGGCACAGATCACAGGGCACAGATCACAGGGGGCATACAACTGGAGGGCACCGATCACAGGGGGCATATAGCTGGAGGGCACAGGTCACAGGGGGCATACAGCTGGATGGTACAGATCACAGGGGGAATATAGCTGGAGGGCACAGATCACAGCGGGCATATAACTGGAGGGCACAGATCACAGGGGGGGCATACAGCTGGAGGGCACAGATCACAGGGGGCATATAGCTGGAGGGCACAGATCACAGAAGGCATATAACTGGAGGGCACAGATCACAGGGGGCACACAGCTGGAGGACACAGATCACAGGGGGCATATGACTGGAGGGCACAGATCACAGGGGGCATATAGCTGGAGGGCACAGATCACAGGGAGCATATAATTGGAGGGCACAGATCACAGGGGGCATATAACTGGAGGGCACAGATCACAGGGGACATACAGCAGGAGGGCACAGATCACAGGGGGCACATAGCTGGAGGGCACATAGCTGGAGGGCACAGATCACAGGGGGCACATAGCTGGAGGGCACAGATCACAGGGGGCATAAAACTGGAGGGCACAGATCACAGGGGGCATACAGCCAGAGGGCACAGATCACAGGGGGCATATAGCTGGAGGGCACAGATCACAGGACACAGATCACAGAGGGCATACAGCTGGAGGGCACAGATCACAGGGGCATATAGCTGAAGGGCACAGATCACAGGGGGCATATAAATGGAGAGCACAGATCACAGGGGGCATACAGCTGGAATGCACAGATCACAGGGGGTACATAGCTGGGGGGCACAGATCACAGGGGGCATACAGCTGGACAGCACAGATCACGGGGCATACAGCTGGAGGGCGCAGATCACAGAGAGCATATATCTGGAGGGCACAGATCACAGGGGCATATAGCTGGAGGACACAGATCACAGGGGGGCATATGACTGGAGGGCACAGATCACAGGGGACATATCACTGGAGGGCACAGATCACAGGGGGCATATATCTGGAGGGCACAGACCACAGGAGGCATATAACTGGAGGGCACAGATCACAGGGGGCATACAGCTGGAGGCCACAGATCACAGGGGGGCATATGACTGGAGGGCACAGATCACAGGGGACATATCACTGGAGGGCACAGATCACAGGGGGCATATAATTGGAGGGCACAGATCACAGGAGGCATATAACTGGAGGGCACAGATCACAGGGGGCATACAGCTGGAGGGTACAGATCACAGGGGGCATAAAACTGGAGGGCACAGATCACAGGGGGCATACAGCTGGAGGGCACAGATGACAGGGGGCATAAAGCTGTAGGGCACAGATCACAGGGGGAATGTAGCTGGAGGGTACAGATCACAGGGGGCATATAGCTGGAGGGCACAGATCACAGGGGGCATAGAGCTGGAGGGCACAGATCACAGGGGGCATATAGCTGGAAGGCACAGATCACAGGGGGCATACAGCTAGAGGGCACAGATCACAGGGGGCATATAGCTGGAGGGCTCAGATCACAGGGGGCATATAATTGGAGGGCAGAGATCACAGGGGGCATATAAATGGAGAGCACAGATCACAGGGGGCATACAACTGGAATGCACAGATCACAGGGGGCACATAGCTGGAGGGCACAGATCACAGGGGGCATATAATTGGAGGGCACAGATCACAGGGGGCATATAAATGGAGAGCACAGATCACAGGGGGCATACAACTGGAATGCACAGATCACAGGGGGTCCATAGCTGGAGGGCACAGATCACAGGGAGCACATAGCTGGAGGGCACAGATCACAGGGGGCATATAACTGGACGGCACAAATTACAGGGGGCATATAGCTGGAGGGCACAGATCACAGGGGGCACATAGCTGGAGGGCACAGATCACAGGCGGCATATAACTGGACGGCACAAATTACAGGGGGCATACAGCTGGACGGCACAGATCACAGGGGGCATACAGCTGGAGGGCACAGGTCACGGGGCATATAACTGGAGGGCACAGATCACAGGGGGCATACAGCTGGAGGGCTCAGATCACAGGGGGCATATAGCTGGAGGGCACAGATCACAGGAGGCATATAGCTGGAGGGCACAGATCACAGGGGGCATACAGCTGGAGGGCTCAGATCACAGGGGGCATATAGCTGGAGGGCACAAATCACAGGAGGCATATAGCTGGAGGGCACAGATCACAGGGGGCATACAGCTGGAGAGCACAGATCACAGGGGGCATATAACTGGAGGGCACAAATCACAGGGGGCATACAGCTGGAGGGCTCAGATCACAGGGGGCATACAGCTGGAGGGCTCAGATCACAGGGGGCATATAGCTGGAGGGCACAGATCACAGGAGGCATATAGCTGGAGGGCACAGATCACAGGGGGCATACAGCTGGAGAGCACAGATCACAGGGGGCATATAACTGGAGGGCACAGATCACAGGGGGCATATAACTGGAGGGCACAGATCACAGGGGGCATACAGCTGGAGGGCTCAGATCACAGGGGGCATATGACTGGAGGGCACAGATCACAGAGGAAATATAGCTGGAGGGCACAGATCACAGGGGGCATATAGCTGGAGGGCACAGATCACAGGGGGCATACAGCTGGAGAGCACAGATCACAGGGGGCATATAACTGGAGGGCACAGATCACAGGGGGCATACAGCTGGAGGGCTCAGATCACAGGGGGCATATAGCTGGAGGGCACAGATCACAGGGGTCATACAGCTGGAGAGCACAGATCACAGGGGGCATATAACTGGAGGGCACAGATCACAGGGGGCATACAGCTGGAGGGCTCAGATCACAGGGGGCATATGACTGGAGGGCACAGATCACAGAGGAAATATAGCTGGAGGGCACAGATCACAGGGGGCATATAGCTGCATAGCTAGGGGGCACATAGATCACAGGTGGTACCTAGCTGAGGGGCACAGATCACCAGTAGGAAAGTACACTGCCGTATCAGAGATCGCCCTGGACTCTGGCAGCATATCCTCTTCCAGGACAGGAGGACTGGAGAGCATTGGGTGCTAACCCTGCCCACCCCAGTGCTAACCCCGCCCACACATTCACAGAGGCGTATCTAGGCTTTCTGGCACCCGGGGCAAGAATTTGGTTTGGCGCCCCCCCCAAGTACATATGCGACTTGCACACTTAGCCATGTACCCACGAGCCGCTCTCTCCCTAATGCTCCCAATGTTCAGTAAAAAACTGAAAGCAGGATGAGAAGCTCGTTGTCACAAGACCATAACTGTGAAAATCGCATATGAGTGAAGTGTACATGTGATGACTACTGGAACCTGCAGAGCTGAATCCTGACATTGCAGCTTCTGAATTCTCACAACGAATGCACTGCACACTTTTAGGATTCTCCCTTGCCGATGTACAGTCATGTCAGCACAAGTATGTGATTTGTATACTTCTGGCCACATTCCGACTAGACGTGCCCGGCCTCGCTCAGTTCATTTTCATTGAGTGAGGTCACACATGTCTAGTCAGCATGTGACCGTATGTATGTAAATTACCGGCGCGAGAGAATCCTGACAGTGTTCAGTGAGCACTGTGAGAATTCAGAAGTTTGCAGTCACATAGAATGACTGCAGACTCAGCACAAACCTGGACAACCCCTTTAATGCTCCTAACAAATAAAAACATGAGAACAAGTCAGTGTCACAAATAATATTTACATCCAGGTACCTTATAGATGACGTTGTCTCTGAAGTTGTTCTCCTTTTCTTCTTCTTGTACAGACCCCATGATGAGTTTTCTCATCCACAGCCGTCTCTGCAGACTTCCATCTTCTCCGGTCTTCTGCAGCAAATCTCCACACGATGCAATTAAAGATAGAAGTGTCATTATAATGCTCCTAAATAAAAATGTCTGCAATATACTGTCTCCTCACACTATTCCCCTCCCTCCTCATACTGTCCCCTCTAACATCCCCTCTGTTCACCATACTGTCTCCTCATATATTTACCCCTCACTCTCTATACTGTCTGCTCACACATACCCCCAACTCCCCATACTGTGTCTGCACACATCCCATCACCCTCACTCCCCATACTGTGTCCACATACATTAACCCGTTCGCTCCCCATACTGTCTGCACCCATCCCCCATACTGTTTCCTCATACATGTCCTCATACATACATACATACATACTCTTCATTTTGTGTCCTCAAATCTCCCCACACACATTAAATACCATCCCCACTCCAAATCCCCCCATCCCCAATCCCCCACACACATTAAGTACCCCCATCCCTACTCCAAATCCTCCACACATTAAGTATCCCCCATCCCCACTCAATAACCCCTCGTCCCTACTCCCAAATCCCCCCACACATTATGTACCCCCACTCCAAATCCCCCCACACATTAACCCCCATCCCCACTCATTAACGCCTCCACTCATTAACCCCCATCCCCACTCATTAACCCCATCCCCACTCATTAACCCCATCTCCACTCATTAACCCCCCACACATAAACCCCATCCCCACTCATTAACCCCCCACATATTAACCCCCATCCCCACTCATTAACCCCCACACATAAACCCCCATCCCCACTCATTAACCCCCATCTCCACTCTTTAACCCCCCACATAAACCCCCATCCCTACTCATTAACCCCACACACATTAACCCCCATCCCCACTCATTAACCCCCATCTTCACTCATTAACGCCCCACTTATTAACCCCCATCTCCACTCATTAATCCTCCATACATTAACCCCCTACACATAAACCCCCATTACCACTCATTAACCCCCATCTCCACTCATTAACCCCCCACTTATTAACTCCCATCCCCACATTAACCCCCACACTCATTAACCCCCATCTCCACACATTAACCCCCATCCCCACACATTAACCCCCCACACATTAACACCCCACTCATTAACCCCCATCCCCACTCATTAACCCCTCCACTCATTAACCCCCATCCCCACATTAACCCCCATCCCCACACATTAATCCCCCACACATCAACCCCCATCCCCACATTAACCCCATCCCCACATTAACCCCCATCCCCACTCATTATCCCCCACACATAAACCCCCATCCCCACTCATTAACCCCCCTCCCCACACATTAATCCCCCACACATTAACCCCATCCCCACTCATTAACCCCCATCTCCACTCATTAACCCCCACCTCCACTCATTAACCCCCATCCCCACTCATTAACCCCCCACTCATTAACCCCCATCCCCACATTAACCCCCACACATTAACCCCCATCCCACTCATTAACCCCCCACTTATTAACCCCCATCCCCACATTAACCCCCACACATTAACCCCCATCTCCACTCATTAACCCCCACACATTAACCCCCATCTCCACTCATTAACCCCCATCCCCACTCATTAACCCCCCACTCATTAACCCCCATCCCCACATTAACCCCCATCTCCACTCATTAACCACAACTCATTAACCCCCATCCCCACATTAACCCCCACACATTAACCCCCATCTCCACTCATTAACCCCCACACATTAACCCCCCACTCATTAACCCCCATCCCCACATTAGCCCCATCTCCACTCATTAACCCCCCCACTCATTAACACCCCCCCATCTTCCATCTTCGGTGTCTTCAGCTCCACAGAGGAGCACACTTACCATCAGCGTTTGCTCTTGGCGCCGGGGAGTGACGTCAGCAGTGTGATCACCCGGCGGTCAGAGCTTCAATTGTACTGGCGTCTGTATAGATGCCAGTACAATTGCTGCCTGGGAGCCGGCGTGGCTTCCTTCTCTGCACCGGCTGTCAGCTTGACAGCCGTCACAGAGAACAGCCGACTCACAGGATGGGGAGTGGCAGAATGCAGCCACCGGGGAAGACACTGCGGACCGCTGCATTAGGCGGCCCGACTGCACCCCCCCTGCTGCCTGCGCCTGGGGCAACTGCCCCAGCTGCCCCCACCTTGATACGCCTCTGCACATTCAACATCATCATTCATTTGCAGGGCATGGCAGGCAGCGTTATGTAGTGAATGCTGCATGCGCTGCACTTGGGGGTTAAAGGGCCAGCAGCCGATATGATGGGGCCAGCAGCCGATATGATACGGCAGCTGCCCGGGCATTGCGGCCCGCGGGCCGGAGGTTCCCCACCCCTGGTCTAGGGGCTGGCACCCTGATGCTTCTTAGCTCTCACTACTGGATCAAGCACATGTCTAATCATGGCTTCCACCAGCGTTTATCTTCTCCTCCTTCTTCACTGAAAACAACAAGTCTCCTCCTCCCCCTCCCAGTTAGGGTGTGTCTGCCAAGCTCTAAGCTTCAGACAAGTAAGGGAGGGAGGTGAATTGTGGGTGTGTGTTGTGGTCTCTAGCATACAAAACAGTACATTTTTAACCCTTTTGTGGCGGTAGAGTCGCAGGGCGCCACAACGCCACCTGTGGTATCTGATCTGAAGTGACCAGCGCTGCAATGCAGATCCGCTGGGACTGATGGTGTGATGCAGCACAGTTGGTATAGCTCTCCACAGGCCGAGCTGTTGTCTCAGGGCAGATGTAAGATGTTGAGGATTGCATACTTCTGGCCATTTTCCAACTAGACGTGTCCAGCCTCGCTCAATGCTCTTAAATTGAGCAAGGCTGTGCAAGTCTGGTCGGCATGTGACCGCTTGTATGCAAATAGCATACGTTCAGGTCACACGTCCGTTCACACTTAGGAGAAACCTAACAGCTTACACTTTGCACGCCGTGAGGATTATCAAATCTGCAGTCACAAAACGTGACTGTAGACTTGAACCTCAAGCCTGGACAACCCTTTTAAGAACACTGTTTTTTTGCAAACTATCGATAGCAAGAGTTTGATTATCAAGCAAAATCCCCCCCATAATCGTGAAAAATTGGATCTGCAAGTAAAACATTCTGAAAAGATGCTATGTAAAGAATGAGCAGTTCAAAATATGGAAAGCTATCCAGAGAGAATTGTAATATAGTCAAGGTTCTATTTTTATGTCCTTTTTTTTATTTTATTTTTTTATGAACCGAGAGGTTAAATGAATGTAATAAATGACTGAGAATTTTTTTTATGCATAAAATTTATTACAGTTAATAAATTTTATTTTGAAAAATGAATCATTAATGCACGGATAATAGTTTGTATGAAAAAGGTATTTCCTGTAGATATGAAACTACATGTTTTCAAGTAGTGTGATCTTGAGTAGTCCAAAAAATGAAATGAAAACTAGAAGTAGCTCATCATCCATAATGAAATAACATCAGGGAGGTGTCTGAACAGTCACCAACATCATTCCTCAACAGTGAAGTCACCACAACCACATGGCCAAGGTCATCAAGAAGGACTCAAAGCGAAGGAAATCTGAGACAAACGGAAAGCCCTCCACCATCGGGAACTACCTGCTGAAACAGAAGCAGATGAGACAGCCAGACTCCAGAATAATTCAGATAACCATGAATAAAATGCAGATTTTTTTTTTTTTTTGTAAATTCTTTATTTAAGCTTTATACCGAATAAAAGAAAACAGGGAAAAACAATAAACGTACACTTTAGACTCTTGTCCTAACCTGCCAATATCGATGGGTTTGGCCCACAATCTCATATTTTTGATAGCTGCAGACAATTTATTACCAGGGAAAATATCCATCTGACATATCTGATTTTGGTCATGTCTGACAACTGCTCTCTCATGGAGAACACAAGAGCAAATGAATGCTCCTGTCTATGGAAAAGCTGTCCGAGATTGACTGGACCAACGTCCGAGGTAGTCCAGTGCTTCCCATGATGTTTCTTATATCCGATCCTGGTGACTGTGTATAGCAGTAATGCAATTCACAGTCACCATGTCTTGCTGATTACAGCGTGAGCCGGGACTCTAAGTTGTGACGTCAGTACCTGACAATTCTGAATAGCGGTGATGTCAGTACCTGGTGACTGTGAAGAGCGGGGACATCAGTACCTGGTGACTGTGAAGAACGGTGATGTCAGTACCCGGCAACTCTGAAGAGCGGTGATGTCAGTATCCGGCGACTGTGAAGAGTGGTGATGTAAGTACCCGGTGACTGTGAAGAGCGGTGTCGTCAGAACCCGGCGACTGTGAAGAGCGGTGTCGTCAGAACCCGGCGACTGTGAGGAGCGGTGACGTTAGTACCCGACAACTGTGAAGAGCGTTGATGTCAGTACCCGATGACTTGAAGAGCGGTGATGTCAGTACTCGGTGACTGTGAAGAGCAGTGATGTCAGTACCTGGTGACTGTAAAGTGTGGTGATGTCAGTACCCGATGACTATGAAGAGCGGTGATGACAGTATCCGGTGACGGTGAAGCACGGTGATGTCAGTAACGTTACTGCTATTTACAGTCGCTGGTGCCAGATTCGGGGAATGTCGTGGGAATTGTTGAACTACTTCGGACCTGCTTGGGACTTTTGCTGTTCTAATAAATTGGTGAATGAGGGACAGTGTCTTGTTTTTACTTCTCTCTTTTTATGTTTTTTAGGTATCCATTCATGGACTATGTCGGATTCCCTGGACTACGTCGGACTTGCATGTTTTTTTTTATAAATTGGCGAACCAGGGAAAGTGTATATTCAAATAAAGTTTTTTTTTTGTGTATTTTATTTTTGATTACCGAATTACTAATAGGGGTGTCTATTGGAGATGAGCGACTTTGCCTTTTTTCAGGTCGAGTCGGGTTTCATGAAACCCGTCTTTCGCAAAAGTCGGGTCGAATGAAATCTGCCGATTATCGTGAAAAGTCGAAGGCCGACTGACACACGAAACCCAATGCAAGTCAATGGGGAAGAAAAGTTGGCAGTGAGTGGAGGACAGGAAACACACCTACAGAGCTCATTTTAATGCCAAAAACATCAATTCTTCTTACTTAAGCTTGTCAACCTTAATTTACTTAATAATAATAGTTAGGCATTGAAAACTGGGGGTTATTTGGCTAAAGTTGTGGGGGGGTAGGGCACATGCCACAATTCATGATCCTCTGAAACGGCAGAGAATTAGCGGTATAGTACAATGAAAAATACTTCACTTCTTACATCACATGACTGATATCCATTTAAAATTCTCCAATAGCTCCAAAAACGGACAGTATATTACTCCATACAGTATTATGGCCACCGCATAGTGCGCTATACAGAGTAATGAGGCCCATACATTTCTCCATACAGAATCATTGGTCCCATATAATGTTCCATACAGTATATGATGAGCTCCACATAATGCTACAGTATATGTTGGTCCCCATGGATGAAGCTCCACTGTCTTATGGGCCCAAATAATGCTCCATATATAATGGGCCCCATTTCTAATGCTCCAGTGTATAATGGGCCCTGTAAATGCTGCTCCAGTGTCTGATGTCCACCTTTGGAATGCTCCAGTGTATGGTGGGCCCCATATATCATTCTCCAGAGTATAGTGCTCCCCAAAAATTGCTCCCAACCTTTAAAACAATTAAATAAGTCTCCTCGCTAGGGAATCCCTGTACTAGTCTGGACTCCTCATCATCCCCATATTCCATCTCTCTGCACTTGGACTGTTTAGGCATAGGCCGTACAGACGTGATGTCATCGCGCTCTCTGACCAGAATGTCACTGTCAGGAAATGCGGAAGACGTCACGGCGGTGGAGCAGGGAGAGGTATTTCAACTTTGCAAATGCTGTGATCTGAGCAAGCAGGGGGGCCCACTCGTTGGCGACGGCTCGGGCACAGGGCCCCTCATAGTATGGCGGTGTGTCTGACGGTGGTTGGGCCCTCCCACCGGCAGAGACTCTTTTGCGTACTATGAGGGCCCTGTGCCAGTGCCATCGCCCATGAGTATTCCCCCCCACCTGCTCAAGGAACCTGCACTTTCATCTGCATCTTCCTCTTTGTCACCGTGTAAGGTGGTATAGTATGCGGGAAGGGGAACCTGACTTTCATCAGGGTCAGATTCTGGCTGTGTAGAGTGCGAGGGGAATGTAGTGGTCTGTGTCAATGTACCAGCAGAATCATCTAGCAGTGGCTGGGCATCAGTGCACTTGTGGCGCCCCCAGGAGTACGGTCGCCACAGTGGTATTACCTTCCTCCTAGGGAGTGTGATGTCATGCTTGGGAGCAATAAAGGATCTCTCTAGCAGTTAAACCAACACACAACACAGGTCCCACTCCAGGCCAGCAGGGAGAGCTCTGAACCTGACTGCTGAGGAGCTGCTCTCTGTGGTTGGGAGGAGGGAAGTTAGGGCAGTCTGTAAAGGGAAGGGGTAGTGTGTGGATGTGAGAAGGGGAGCTGGAGGATGAGCAGAGTTAAGGCTCACGCCTAGCTGGAGCGCATGGTCCGGATTCTGGTCTCCGAGTTTGTAGGGACACTCACGGTCCTGCAGCAGAAACTGGAGGAAGTAGCAGCTGTAAATGCACTGTTCCCAACTAAGGCTCGGAGGCCCCAGCAGCGACTTGTGTGAGCCAGAAGGAAAAGGCTACGGCTGCCTGCCATACGAGAAAGTTTCAAAAGAGAGTCAACAGGGGGAACTTCAGTGAACTCAGTACTGCGAGTACCTCAGATAAGCGCTAGAACGGAGGCCACTCTACCTATCTGCAGAGACAGAATTCATAATTTGCTTCCAGGCTGACCAACTCCTTCTCCATCTGTACTCTGGGTCCTGTATGGCACTTACCAAGAACAGGTAAAGGAACTGCACGACTATGTCTGTCATCTTTCTCCTGCGCCTGGTGCACGGCTCTGCTACATCCTGCACTGCACACCATCTACCAACTCTTTCATCTGCCCTGCGACTACAGCCCTACCTGTGCAGGGCTTCTACATCTTAGCTGCACCACAACATCTGTCCCAGAGAAGCGACACTGCAGTGCTGGTCAATCTGATCAGAAACCACAGGTGGCGTCATGTATCATTCACCTATAAATGTTATTCACCCCTTTGCATGGACGCCCATGCCCACTGACTGGGTCACCACCACCGTGACACATCCCTCTGAGACACCAGCCCAGTACCGATTAACCCCACTGCCCTGGCTGGCCACCCACTCTTGATGTCAGATTCATCTTGGACTGGGGAATTCACGATTTGACTTGATAACCCAGGCATGGTATGTGGGAAAGAGCTACATGGACTAATGTGAAGTGTGGCCTGCTGCATCATTCACTTTTGGAGGGGGTGAAGGACACAAGGAAAGGGGTTCTTCCTGACCAGGAGCCAGCACTTGACGACTCCGTGCATTTATTTTTTGAAACTTCAGAAGAGGAGGCGATAGAGCTGGTGGCTGTGTCTGCAATGTAAGCCAAAACTTGTTCCTGAAGCTCCGGCTTTAAAAGCGGTTTACCTACTTCCAGAAAAGGGAGCCTTCGAGGCCTTGTGGAGCCAGACGATGACGCAGGCTCAACAACTCATGCCTTAGGTGCTATTGTGCTTTTGCCACTACCAGCAGATGCACCACCACCACCATAAGTACCAGCTGGCAACCCCAGCCCACTTCCACGGCCTCTTCCACCATACTTCCTCATTTTTGGAAAAATGTACCCAAAATACCACCAGCTATATGGTACTGTAAAACAAGGTACAAGGTGTATATAGTATTGTGGAGAATTGGAAGCTCCCTAGAGATTTTAGGAGGCTGAACTATTATCTCAGGCCCACTATAGATTACACCTCAATTTAACAGGCTGAAATAGGCAGGTGTATGACCAGGCACAAGGTGTGTATATAGTATTGGGGAGAATTGGAAGCTCCCTAGAGATTTTAGAAGGCTGAACTATTATCTCAGGCGCACTATAGATTACACCTCAATTTAACAGGCTGAAATTCGCTGGTGTATGACAAGGTACAAGGTGTATATATGTAGGGAAGGTGACCTGACGGACGGACGGACTAGTCAGAGTGAAGAAAGATAGGTTTGCACAGTGTAGGTAGGAGACAGTGATTACAGTGGGGAAACAACTAGAAAAGTGTAGTGGACGTGCAGTACCTTGGGATGACCATTAGATGGCAGGGTGGAGTGTGAGTAAAGGACTTTACAGCAGCTTAGGGCTTTAGAAACCGTTGGTCATGGGGGGCGTGGTGACAGTTAGTGACAGTTTCAAGGAACCGGGGAAGTTATAAATTCTGAGGGAGGGTTCCAGAAGGTTCCAGTCCCCAGGGGGAGCCCAGGTGACAGGAGGACTTCGCCAGTCTGTGTGCCCTGAGGAGAATCCGACCAGGGGGACTGAGGAGAGGAAACGTCAGGGGGGTGGTCCTGACAGGGAAGGACCGCAGCAGAGACAAGGCTCTGGGTGGAAGACACCGTATGTGTAACGACGAGACTGATTAGTAAAGTGCTGTTGGTGTACGGGCCTAAGGCGGCCACAGTAACCGAGCTGTCAGGATTGTCACAGTGTGAGACGGGACGTGACGTGTAAGTACATCCCTTGTGTAACATACGGTGTTGAAGCGGCCCTGAACACGGAGGGCAGAGAGAGATATCGCGGTGTACCGCGAGGACCGTCAGTCGGACGGTGTGAAATAAACTTGGACCTGTTGCACCCAGAATCTGCCTCATCGTGTCTCTGTATCATCTCTGCGCGGTAAGAAGTGGGATCACCCCCTATCACCCCCCCCAGCTCGGCACCCCACCACCGACACTACATTTGGCGTAGTCGGCAGGATCGCCGCCGCTAATACGCTATCTTCTGCGGCAGGCCTGCAACTGAAGGACTGAGGAAAACTTGGACTGCTCTATTTCGGATTATAAACACCTGTGGACTAAAAATTACTGACCTGTGGATTACAAATTGGGACGCTGTGTCGGATCTGTGTTGCTTGCAGAGGATCCAAGGCAGTAGCTGATTCTGCCCAAGATGGCGGTATTACTTCAGCGCAGAGGAGAGGTCCGGGTGTTTGCAGTTGTTCAGAATGGACTGGGACCCCCTCCAACGTACCCCAAAAGGAAGCAGTATATGCCCGGAGACCGACGTTTCCATATATTGGACCCTGGCAGATGGATGGAAAGGTCTGCCAACGCCCCACCCAGCAGGAGGAGTGGCACAGAAGAAAAACTTGGCTGCGGCTGTCTGACGCCATTCGAGTGCTGCCCAACGGACGGTATGAGATGCTGCGGGTGTCGGGGCATCGGCCGCCTAGAGTGGCAATGGCGGCGAGAGATAGAGCTGCACCAGAAGTCATCTTCAGATTTACGGGCAGGCAGCGGGATGCTGAGCCGGGGAGCGGAGCCTGAGGGGAGTCAGCGAGAACGGCTGCCACCAATACCAGCAGAGGACTTCTCAGCGGAGCCCCCGAGTCCGGAGGGAAGGCCCGCAGGACAGTGGAGTAAGGAACGGAGGCTGCGGGGGAAACTGCGTGATGATGGAACGGAGGCCGCAGCGCCAGGGAAGGTGAGAGTACCCCCGGCCCTACCAGTGCCTCCGCAAGCGGCCCCCACCATTCTGCTGCAGCACGCGGCCCCCTGCGCACCGGAAGGCCTAGTTACCACGGGCCCCGTGGTGTATGCAGAGCTGAGCGAGGTCCCCGCTCATGTCCCCGAACTACCCCGCCCGGAGTCACCAGTGCAGAGCTCACCCAAAGAAGATGCTGCTGCGCTTTCCCTGCTAATAGCAGCTGCATTGTTGAAATCGGCCGTTACTCCGACTCCGTTGGAAGTAGTGGATGCGGCCTGTCCTGAGGCCGCGGTTATGCCGCTGCTGGAGTCGGCTGCGACCGATTTAGCGGGCCCTGTGATTCCAGCCCCCGAGGACCCGGTTCTCCCCATTTGCCACCTGACCCCAGCGGCTGCTGGGCCGCAGAAATCTTCGGCCGTTTCTGTCTTGCGGTCTTTTTCAGCGGAGTCCCGCCCACCGGACTCCAGGGCCCGTGCTGTTCCCTCCGTGTGGGAAGCGGAGGTGATCAGGAAGAAAAAGGCCCGGGAGCAGGAAGTGTGGAACCTGCTCCACACTCAAGGAGAGGCCGTCATGGAAAAGAAGAGGACTTGAATGGACACCCTCAGTATCCCCGTGGAGCCCTCACCTCTGTCCATTGAGAGTGGTATAGACTGTCAGGAGTTCGATGCACCGTTGTGCAGATTATAAGGACAGTTGCATTTAGAAAAAAGTTTTGTTGTTGTTTAACTGATGCAACTATTTTCTCTCTCTTTCTTTCTTCTTTCTATGTTCTTTATATACGAAAATATGTTTACCTGACAGAACGGGGATACGGAAAAGTGGAGGAGTGTCCAGGTCCAAGGAAGGGGGGGAGGAAGAAAGAGGAAATGCAATGTTATGTTATATTTTGGTTTTAAAAGTAAGAAAAAAAAAAAAAAATTATAAAAAAATGGGTACTTGTGCTATTATAAAGTTGTATGATGTATAATATGCAAAGTAAAATGCAACAGGTCCGGGTTAAGGGAAGGTCTGCGGGACCAAAGGAAAGTGTGAGATCCGGTAGGGATCTAAGAGTTGAGGTCTGGGAGACCGGGACGCCGACCATGACATGTAATTGAAAGAAGGAAAATGAATGGGAAGATGTGAGAAAGACAGCCGTCCTAGGTCAGGTCCCCGACACCACGGACACCCCTGAAGAAGGAAAGGCGGGCGCCGGCAATGATCTGGTAGGTGAGTGGCCTCGATCATGGCGTACCGGATAGTGAAAGGTAACAGTAGGGGAGAGTAGGGGAAAGATACACGCCGTAGAGAGAATACGGGTGTACCTTGCCCAATTTGAAAGACGTTGTCATGTGGCGTGCGCGCTGGTGAGTAGCAGTAGGCTGCTCAGAGCATAGTGCTCCCAGTATGGTTCGGCCCCCGCAGATAGTGGGTTTGGCTCAACTTCTGGTCCGACAACAGAATGTAGGTGTAGATTCAGAACGACGAAGGCAGGGATGACGATTGTCGAGGACGACAATGGACAAAGGAAGGGGGAGTGTAGGGAAGGTGACCTGACGGACGGACGGACTAGTCAGAGTGAAGAAAGATAGGTTTGCACAGTGTAGGTAGGAGACAGTGATTACAGTGGGGAAACAACTAGAAAAGTGTAGTGGACGTGCAGTACCTTGGGATGACCATTAGATGGCAGGGTGGAGTGTGAGTAAAGGACTTTACAGCAGCTTAGGGCTTTAGAAACCGTTGGTCATGGGGGGCGTGGTGACAGTTAGTGACAGTTTCAAGGAACCGGGGAAGTTATAAATTCTGAGGGAGGGTTCCAGAAGGTTCCAGTCCCCAGGGGGAGCCCAGGTGACAGGAGGACTTCGCCAGTCTGTGTGCCCTGAGGAGAATCCGACCAGGGGGACTGAGGAGAGGAAACGTCAGGGGGGTGGTCCTGACAGGGAAGGACCGCAGCAGAGACAAGGCTCTGGGTGGAAGACACCGTATGTGTAACGACGAGACTGATTAGTAAAGTGCTGTTGGTGTACGGGCCTAAGGCGGCCACAGTAACCGAGCTGTCAGGATTGTCACAGTGTGAGACGGGACGTGACGTGTAAGTACGTCCCTTGTGTAACATACGGTGTTGAAGCGGCCCTGAACACGGAGGGCAGAGAGAGATATCGCGGTGTACCGCGAGGACCGTCAGTCGGACGGTGTGAAATAAACTTGGACCTGTTGCACCCAGAATCTGCCTCATCGTGTCTCTGTATCATCTCTGCGCGGTAAGAAGTGGGATCACCCCCTATCACCCCCCCCCAGCTCGGCACCCCACCACCGACACTACATATAGTATTGGGGAGAATTGGAAGCTCCCTAGAGATTTTAGGAGGCTGACAATGATGCTCTCGGTCCAAGTATGGCAGCAGGCAGCCTAATAAGCAGGACGGCTGCACTCAAAAGTGTGGAAAAATGAACGCTTGGTAACTGTGCAGAAAAGAGGAAGAAAAGTATTTTTGCCTTTAAAAAAGCAGTTTGCACAGCAGTATACAAACAGCAATGCAGCTATCAGGGAGCCTTATAAGGCAGCCTAATAACCAACAGAGCTGATGCCCAAAAAATATAGCCTCCCCTGTCACTGCACACAAAGTGTTGTGTTGTACAGTGAAAATCGCTACCAGCAGAAGCAGTTTTCTGGTTCTTTTTCCCTGCCTAACGCTCTCCCTTATTCAGAATCAGCAACAGCAACCTCTCCCTAATGCTAATATCGGCAGAAGTAAGATGGTGGTTGGCATTCACGCCCTTTTATAGCCCCTGTGACATCACACAAAGCCAGCCAATCACTTGCATGCCCTTCTCAAAGATGGTGGTGACCGATGCCTATGTCACCGCGTTGCCCACAGTGTGCGTCCTCCATCATTGGCTGAAAAAGGGCGCTGGAAGCATCATTTGAAGCGCGACTTTGGTGCTCTGGTCGCCAACCTCGTGGACGACCTCACGCTATGGTCGGGTTTCGTTTCATGAAACCCGACTTCAGCGAAAGTCGCAACTTATGAATTTGAGTGACCCGTTTCGCTCAACTCTAGTGTCTATGACTAACCCCAGGGCTTGATGTCTGATAGACCCCTGTACATAGCTAACCAGTATCTATTATCCATCTATCTATTATCTATCTATCTATCTATCTATCTATCTATCTATCTATCAATCTATCATCTATCTATTATCTCTATCTATTATCTATCTATCGATTTTTTATTTATCTATTATCTATCTATCTATCTATCTATCATCTATCTATTATCTATGTATAAGAATATCTATCTATTATCTATTTATCATGTGTCTATTATCTATCTATCTATCTATCTATCTATCTATCATCTATCTACAGTATCTATCTATTATCTAGCTATCTACACTGCTCAAAAAATAATGGGAACACTTAAACAACAGAACATAACTCCAAGTAAATCAAACTTCTGTGAAATCAAACTGTCCACTTAGGAAGCAACACTGATTGATAATCAATTTCACATGCTGTTGTGCAAATGGAATAGACAACACATGGAAATTATTGGCAATTAACAAGACACCCTCAATAAAGGAGTGGTTCTACAGGTGGGGACCACAGATCACATCTCAGTACCAATACCTTCTGGCTGATGTTTTGGTCACTTTTGAATGTTAGTTGTGCCCTCCATGTGCTCACCAGAGGTAGCCTGACTGCCATTAGGTACCGAGATGAGATCCTCAGACCCCTTGTGAGACCATATGCTGGTGCGGTTGGCCTTGAGTTTCTCCTAATGCAGGACAATGCCAGACCTCATGTGGCTGGAGTGTGTCAGCAGTTCCTGCAAGATGACGGAAATGAAGCTATGGACTGGCCCACCCGTTCCCCAGACCTGAATCTGATTGAACACATCTGGGACATCATGTCTTGCGCCATCCACCAACGTCACATTGCACCACAGACTGTTCAGGAGTTGGCGGTCTGGGAGGAGATCCCTCATGACAAAATCCACCCACACATCAGGAACATGCCCAGGTGTCGTAGGGAGGTCAAACAGGCACGTGGAGGCCACACACACTGCTGAGCATGATTTCCTTGTCTTGAGGCATTTCCACTGAAGTTGGATCAGCCTGTAATTTGATTTTTCACTTTGATTTTGAGTATCCTTCCAAATCCAGACCTCCATGGGATATTAATTTTGATTTACATTGATCATTTTTATGTTTTCTTGTTCTCAACGCATGCCACTATGTAATGAATAAAGATTTGCAGCTGCGATATTCCATTCACTAATATCTACGAAGGGTATCTTATTGTTCCTTTTTTTTTCAGCAGTGTATTATCTCTATCTATCATCTATCTATTATCTGTCTATCTATTATCTATCTAACTATCTATCTATTTATTATCTAGCTATCATCTATATATTATCTATCTATCTATCTTTCTATATATTATCTATCTATCTATCTAGCTATCTATTTATTATCAATCTACAATCTACCTATCTATCATCTATCTATTATCTATCATCTATCTATCTATCTATCCATCTATTTATCTATGTATTATCTATCTATCTACCTACCTAAAAAAGGTTAAAGAACAACACAGTTAAAAAAAGAGTGCAAAGCCTCACAAGCACATACTAGTCCTTGTATATAAGATTAAAAAGAGTTGAGGCAGCACACGATGCTATCTATCTATCTATCTATCTATCTATCTATCTATCTATCTATCTCATATCTATCTATTATCTATGTATCAGAATATCTATCTATTATCTATCTATTTATCATCTATCTATCTATCTATCTATTTATCTATTATCTATCAATCTATTTATTATCTATCATCTCTCTATCTATCTATTGTGGTGTAGTGACCACTGTGGCCGCTAGGGGGCGCTGTATGGATGTCCCAGGAGAAGGGATTAATGGCAGAATAATGAATGACCGTTATGTATCTCAAGGTGGGTGGCCTTGAGATGGAGACTTATGTGTGTGTTGATCAGCAGTGATACTGCTGAGGTGCTGTTTCAATGTGTCAGGGAGAAGTCTCCAGGTAGCTGGTGAGTTGGGCAGAACCAGTTACCTACAAATCTACCCAGGGGTGTGGTTAAGAACGCTATTGTAAAGTGTGTGTGAATGGTTCAAGGACCTGTGATGAGGTCATAGCTATGTGACCCGGTGGGCGTAGCTACGGACCATATAAGGTGGCCAGGGTAGGTCACATGAGGTGAATGCTGGGACCTGGTTGGTCCGTATGAAAGGTCTTGTCTGGGCTGACATGAGACCGACTGAAGGAAGATGGGTCTGCCTTCCTGTACACGTGAGTCGTGTGTGTGAGAGTTTACTGGAGGGAATGAATGTCTGCACTGAGAAGCAGCCATGAGGTAAACCCTGACGGGGTGAGATATCTGTGAGGCTGAAGAGCCTGAGTACTGGACATTGCGTAACCTGTGTGACCACAGGCTTAACAGAGGGAAGCTCTGTCATGAATGCTATGCTGATTATATGAACTTTATGTTGCTGCTGTGGTTTATGATGCCTGAATAAACCACATGGATTGTTATTGTTTTATGGAAAACCCATGCTGGACGTGATTATTTGACTGCCAAGCGAGTGTCCCCAACCTTGAATGACGGCGCTACCTTACAATTGGTGGAGAATGCTATGGGCAATGTTGTAGCCTTGTTGCTAAGAGCAACAGAAGAGGACTGCAAAATTTGGTTCCTAAGGGCAACGGTTTCCAAAAAGCGCATGTTGCAGTGCTGGCAACGCTGAGCCAGGAGGGCTGATGGTTGTGAAAGCCGTGTGATATACTGACCGCAGGTCAGTGGAAGAGACTTATAGGACACCTCTGCGGTAGAGGGGTCCGAGAACCTGCGCAGCCAGCAGGTGACGGTTGTGAAAGCCGTGTTGTACTGACCGGGGTCAGAGAAAGAGACTGTGGATTGTTATAGCGTGCCTGTTATGAATGAGTCAACGAAGGAGGAAAAAACAAAAATACAAGCTAAGTCCAGAAAACCGGAGGGGTTGGTAGCAATCGGATTGCAGACCCCTGATCCTATCCACAACAACTAACAGTAGCCGTGGGGGTTCCTACGATGCCCTAGACCCCTCGAACACAGCCGGAGAACTAAATAGCTCCTAAAGAAAGAAAGGGGAAATCTAAACTGCCCCAGAGCAGACCCCAAAGCAATAGGCAGCCCCCAACATATAATGACGGTGAAGCAAGATGAAAACACTAACACAGATAGAAAGATAGGTTGAGCAAACGATGGGGCCCAAGCTAACTAAATAGGACAGGATAGAAAAGCTGCTGTCTGCAATCCGTAAAAAACCCTACCAAAAAATGTCCCAACCGTCTGATAGGAAAAACAGGCCCTGAAGTCGCTAGGACTTCAAAAAGACTATATCAGCACTCAGGTAAATTCTGAAGACAGAGCAAAGAGACAAACTGATCAGAGACAAAAATGGAACTCAGCACACCCCTGACCGGGGATGGCTGAACTCCAAAAAACAAGGTAAACAAAACAAAACTAATAAGTTCAATAGCAGAGCAAAAACTTATCTTTGTGAAGCAGGAAACAGACTGGTCTCCAAGAATCCAGCAGAGAAATCACCAGCGACTCAGAAGGGCGTCGGCTGCCTTATATCCTCTCAGAATTTCCTGTTACCCAGTCATCATCTACCAGATCAGGTGTTTGGTATTCAGCCTCACTACCTTCCTTCACCAGAAGAGGGAGTTCATCAGACATCGACGGTGAAGGGGAAAATGAACTCACAATAGTACCTCCCCCTTGAGGAGGGGTCACCGAACCCTCATCCACACCACCAGGGCGATCAGGATGGGCCCGATGAAAGGCACGAACCAATCTTTCGGCATGAATATCGGATGCAGGGATCCAAGAATTATCCTCCTGGCCATAACCCTTCCATTTAACCAAATACTGGAGTCTCCGTCTAGTCAGGCGAGAATCCAGTATCTTCTCAACCTCATATTCCACATTACCTTCAACCAATACAGGGTCAGGAGGTGCCAACACAGGAACTATTGGCTCAACAAACCTCTTTAACAGAGACTTATGAAACACGTTATGGATCTTAAATGTAACAGGAAGAGCCAATCGAAAATAGACTGGATTAAGAATCTCCAAAATCTTGTAAGGTCCAATAAATCTAGGTTTAAACTTCGGAGAAGCCACCATCATAGCGATATTCTTTGATGACAACCAAACCATATCACCCACCTTAAACTGGGGACCAATGGTCCTATGCTGGTTGAAAAACCGCTGGGCCTTTTCCTGGGAGAGAGACAACTTATCCACCACTTGGTCCCAGATCTGGTGGTACATTCTCTCCACCACAGTGTCAACACCTGGGCAGGCAGAAGGCTCCACCTACCCTGAAGAGAATCGAGGATGAAACCCAAAGTTACAAAAAAAAGGTGACATCAAAGTGGCAGAACTAGCTCTATTATTTAAAGCAAATTCGGCCAAGGGCAAAAATGAAACCCAATCATCCTGATCAGCAGAAATAAAACATCTCAAATACGACTCCAAAGTCTGGTTTGTTCTCTCCGTCTGCCAATTGGTCTGAGGGTGAAACGCAGAGGAGAAGGACAACTGAATTCCCAGCTTGGAACAGAACGTCCTCCAAAATCTAGACACAAACTGAACTCCTCTGTCAGATACAATGTTCTCAGGAATCCCGTGCAAGCGAACCACCTGTTGCAAAAACAAGGGCACCAACTCTAAGGAAGATGGCAACATAGGGAGTGGTACAAGATGGACCATCTTAGAGAATCTATCACAAATCACCCAAATAACAGTCATTCTCTGAGAGACAGGCATATCAGAGATAACATCCATTGAAATATGGGTCCATGGCCTCCTGGGCACCAGCAAAGGCATCAACAACCCACTAGAGCGAGAACAAGGTTTACACCGAGAGCAAGTCCCACAGGACTGCACAAAATTCCTGACATCACGAGACAAGGCGGGCCACCAAAAAGACCGACTCACCAAATCTCTTGTACCAAAAATACCTGGATGACCAGCCAATGCAGAGCAATGAACTTCAGACATCACTCTCTTCCTCCACTGGTCAGGAACATACAATTTTCCAATGGGACAATGCTCAGGTTTGTCCTCCTGAAATTCTTCCAGAGCACGTCTAAAATCGGTCGAGATGGCAGAAAGAACTACCCCCTCACCTAAGATGGTAGCAGGCTTGGTCACAACAGGAGAATCAGCAAAGAAACTCCTAGAGAGGGCGTCTGCCTTGACATTCTTAGTGCCCGGAAGAAAAGAGACCACAAAATCAAAACGTGTGAAAAACAAGGCCCACCTAGCCTGTCAAGGATTCAAGCGTTTGGCCGACTCCAGGTAAATCAAATTCTTGTGGTCTGTAAGGACCACGACTTGATGTTTAGCTCCCTCCAACCAATGTCTCCACTCCTCAAATGACCATTTCATGGTTAACAGTTCCCGATTCCCCACATCATAGTTACGTTCGGATGGGGAGAACTTTCGGGAAAAGAAAGCACAGGGATTCATTTTAGATGTTACGGGATCTTTTTGGGACAAAACAGCTCCTGCACCAATCTCAGAAGCGTCCACCTCTACCTGAAACGGGAGTGAGACATCAGGTTGCCGCAAAACCGGAGCAGAAGTGAACCTTCGCTTCAGCTCCTGAAAGGAACAAACAGCCTCCGGAGACCAATTCAGCACATCAGCACCCTTCTTAGTCAAATCAGTCAATGGTTTGGCAATAGCAGAAAAATTAGCTATAAATTTACGATAAAAATTAGCAAAACCCAAAAATTTCTGGAGGGCCTTTAAAGAAGTGGGCTGAACCCAATCATAAATGGCTTGTACCTTGGCCGGGTCCATTTCAATAGTTGACGGAGACAAAATAAATCCCAAAAATGAAATCCTCTGTACACCAAAAAGGCATTTCGATCCCTTGACATACAGGGAATTCTCCCTCAAAATCCGGAACACAGTCCGAACATGTTCCACATGAGAATCCCAATCCTTGGAAAAGATCAAAATATCATCCAGATAGATGATCAAAAATGTATCCAAGTCTCGGAAAATATCATTCATGAAGCACTGGAAGACAGAAGGGGCGTTCGTGAGCCCAAAAGGCATCACCAGGTACTCAAAATGTCCCTCCGGAGTATTAAACACCGTCTTCCATTCATCCCCATGCTTAATGCGAATAAGATTATACGCCCCCTGAGGTCAAGCTTTGTAAACCAGCAAGCACCTTTAACTCTAGAGAATAGATCAGAAATCAGGGGTAACGGATACTGATATTTAACAGTAATTTTGCTGAGGGAACGATAGTCAATACAAGGCCTTAATGACCCATCTTTCTTAGCCACGAAAAAAAACCCAGCACCTAAGGGTGAAGAGGATGGTCTAATATGACCCTTCTCCAACGACTCCTTAATATAGGATCGCATAGCCTCGTGTTCGGGTACAGATAAATTGAAAAGTCGACCCTTGGGAAATTTACACCCAGGGCTCAGTTCAATTGCACAGTCATAACTCCTATGAGGAGGCAAAGACGCAGACTCATTCTCACTAAATACATCATAATAGTCAGCCAAATAGTCAGGAACATCATGCGACTGGGGAGAGGTGGAGAAAACAGGAGCATCACTAAGGGCACACCAACAACCCCAGCTCACTACAGACACAGATTTCCAATCCAAAACTAGATTATGGATTTGCAACCAGGGAAACCCCAGAATAATGGTATCATGCAAATTATGCAACACCAAAAATCTGCAATTCTCTTGATGGTCTGGGGCGACCTGCATTACCACCTGGGTCCAAAACTGAGGTTTATTCTTCGCCAAAGGAGTAGCATCAATACCCCTCAAAGGGATAGGCGTCCGCAGAGGTGTCATAGGAAATCCACAACGTTTAGCAAAATCCAAGTCCATCAGGTTCAGAGCTGCTCCCGAATCCACAAAAGCCTTAGCGGAAAATGTGGACAGGGAGCAGATCAGAGTAATTGCCAGAAGAAACTTAGGTTGAACACCACCCACAGCAAATGTGTGTGCAAAACGTTTCTCTCGTTTAGGGCAGACAGAAATAATATGTGAGGCATCACCACAGAAGAAACACAGCTTATTATGCCTTCTGAACTCCTGACGTTGTGCCCTAGACAAAACTCTATCACATTGCATAGGTTCAGACATTTGTTCTACAGGTGGCAACACCTCTCGTGCGGTTTTGCGTTCACGCAAACGCCGATCAACCTGAATGGCTAATGACATAGAATCGTCAAGACCAGAGGGAACAGGAAATCCCACCATAGTATCTTTTACGGTTTCTGACAAACCCTTCCGAAAGAGAGCTGCCAAGGCACCATCATGCCAGGTAGTAAGGACCGCCCACTTTCCGAAATTTTGACAGTACAACTCTGCAGAATCCCGACCCTGGCTCAATGCCAACAGGGCCTTTTCAGCCTGATCAATAGCATTAGGTTCATCATACAACAACCCCAAGGCTTGAAAAAATGCGTTCACATTAGTAAGAATAGGATCATCAGGTTTCAAAAAAGCGCCCAATTCTGGGGATCGCCGGGCAGCAAAGAGATGACAATTTTAACCTGCTGCGCAGAGCTCCCCCACAAGTTAGGCTTCAAGGCAAAAAATAATTTACAATTATTCTTAAAATTCAAAAATTTAGACCGATCCCCAAAAAACACATCAGGAGTAGGGATCTTTGGTTCAGCAGCATGTGAATGAGCAAGATAGGCGGAAATTAACCGCACTTCAGCAGTGAGCTGCTCCACACGATCAGACAATTGCTTCATCTCCATTGAGAAAAATTTCTGGGATGCTCTTCTAAGGGAAAGTGCAGGGCATGTGCAATATAGGGTGAGCTGTGGACTGCCCTTGTAAGGGCAGGAGTCTGGGGATCAGATGATGGTTAGTTTTTGAGGGATTTGACAGGGTATTGTCTTCCTATCGCTACCTCCCTGTGTGTACACAGAGTATCCCTGGAGACTCCTGGCCATCTGCAAAAACCGGTGAGATCGTTCCTATTTTATATATCTCACCTTCTAGTATTTTGTGGCTATAAACCTCTTTTGGTTTAGCCAAACACAATAGACATATATGCAATTGGTTATGGCATTGTGTGCTAACTGTTAAATGCTGTATCCTGTTTATAAATTGTTGCCTGATATGATACATTAGCAACGTTTTATATCCTGATTGATGCGTTTGGGTGTTCCCATCTCTTCCTAGGGATTACCCATTTATTGGCATCCTTTTAATCACTATTGGTGACATTATTGTTTTGGAGCTTTTAAGTTACATATTAAAAGTTATTTTTTAACCTCACTTACTGCTGTATAGACTTACTCTAGATTCCCCTATTTTGTCGGAGTTGTTGAAATTGGCACAAAAACACCAAAAGTCATAAACTACGATTTGATTTGTGCCTAAATTTTGCAACTTTTCAAAGCTTTTACAAGAAATTTCTGGCATGAAAGCCTTTAATACATTGGACCCAGTATCTTTAAAAGATGAAAGTAGACATAGCAACTGTAATCCAGTCTGCAGCAGGTCCTGGCAGCATGAAAACACAAGTGCTACACAGACCTGGGCAAATTGAAGGGGTTTCCAGTTTCGGAAAACCGCTGTGTTGTGGCTGCAATTTGTTTTAAAAACAGCAACATTTTTTTTCTCACCCTCCCAAGGTCTAGCTGTAAGTTTCCTCCATCGCTTCCAGAATCTGTTATTGACTGCAGTGCTGACATCACACTGACAGCGCTGCAACCAATAATTGAGCTCAGCGGTTCTACCCAAGTTGATTGCATGAGCAGTAGAGTGTTACGGAAGTGGTTTGTGGAACCACTGTGCCACAGAGAGCCTGGAGGGGTGTGACAAAGCGAGCACTGGACTATTCAGTAGAGCATCTGATGGTGAGGTTAGACTTGGCTCCCGATGACCGCCAGGTGCCACTCCAGGACAGCGCAACGGTCGCGCAGCAGCTGGACCTAGAGGGACAGACTGAGTGCAGTAGGCAGAGTTCGCATCAGAGTGCAGCAGGCAGAATCTGCACCAGAGTGCAGCAGGCAGGATTTGCACCAGAGTGCAGCAGGCAGGATTTGCACCAGGTTGCAGCAGGCAGGATCTGCACTAGAGTGCAGCAGGCAAGATATGTACTAGGGTGCAGCAGGCAGGATCTGCACCGGAGTGCAGCATGCAGGATCTGCACCAGACTGCAGCAGGCAGGATCTGCACCGGAGTGCAGCAGGCAGAATCTGCACCAGAGTGCACCAGGCAGGATCTACACCAGAGTGCAGCAGGCAGGATCAGCACCAGATTGCAGCAGGGACTGGTATGCAACCTTACACAACATAGACATGAAAACAGGAAGGTTGCTCAGGCAACTCCCCAGTGGGGAGGAAACAATATATACATAATGCCTCTCAGTCAATGGCTTGGAGGAAATAGCAAGTGCACGCACTAACCCTTTAAGAGGGTGGGAGCGCGTGCATGCATGCCCTAAGGACATGGCTGGAAACGCATCTGGGAGCATGCATAGCTTGGAGAAGGGAAGAACCGACCGCAGCAGGTGAGTGAAGTGACACGCTGAAGATCCTGCCTGTCAGAGCAGGACTCCGGCATGATGATAACATAGAGCTCACTGATTTGCTGCAGTTCTGTTGGTGTGACATCAGTACTGCAGACCATAACAGAGACAGAGATCACCCAGGTGGGTGACACATGGATAGTACAACAGAGAGGGGCCAGGAGACCGTAGTGTTTGGCTTCACAAACTCCTGCACTGGTTAGAAATACTTCACCATCTTATTAAACAATGCAGGTTTTTTCCTTGCTATCAGTGCAGTTAAGTCAATTTATTGCAGCTTTCCTACCTGGATTGTCTCAGATGTTCGGTGTTGGTCACTCCCCTATGCTATATACTTGAGACTTGCCAATGATAATTTTTAATGCCAGGTTTTGGACTTGAAGGTGAAGTTCATGGTTGGAGCTACGGTTTGAAATTTGGAGATTGTTCAGGAGATTGTTGCTTGGAGTTTTGTCTGTGTGCACATCCTCATCCTCACCTATTTTGTTTTTGTTTCTCCTTCCTTTTACTCCCCTGTGTTCAACTCTGTTGTTTGGTGAGTGTATTTTGTGTGATTGTTATCATTTATCCCTATCCATCTTTCCTTGCTAGTCTGGTTATTGTGTTCCTACACACTTCAGCTTCCCACTACTCTAGGTGGGGGAGGGAACAGATCAGGGTTTATAAAGGAGCATTGCAAGGCACGGTGTCTCCACCTTCAGGAGTAATCCGGGGGACAGGGATAGATAGGGCGCCCCTAGTTTTTGAGACCTGGTTAGAGCCCATAACCCCAACACCATCATGACAGTGAGCTACTAAAGTGCAATTTTTATTATATTTTTTATAACTAGAAAGCCCCTGTAATGACCAGAAAAACTACATTTTTCTGAGCTTATTGGTATTGAGTGTCAAGTATCTAAACACATGTAAGATATTTCTGTGGTTTTCTAAGGCTTCAACAACACTTGAAGACTTTTGAGCATCATATTTTCTTGTTTTGAAAAAGGAGAGACCATGACATGTAGCTTTGTCTACGGTATTAGTGCCCAATCATCACGGCACTGCTGAAAACATGGCAGAAGTATCTGGTCCGTTGCAGAATGTCAGGCAGCTGGGGGAATCTCACAGCACTTAAGCAGTACTTCATCTGACTCCTACTGAGATTGTTGAAGTTGTGATATTAAATAAAGCCGAGGAATACGTTGGGTATATTGGCATCTTCCTGTTTACGTATGAAAGTGCTCTACCCCACTGTCGGCTTATATTACTGACTTGATCTGTAAATTTCTTGAATTCTGTCTAAAAACACATTGAAATCTGAAGGTAAAATTGCTTGACGTAATTCGGTTTTATTTTTGCACAGTGAATGATAAAGGATAGGGGTTAGGAGAAAGGTGACAGATACTGATGGAAGATGAATAACAAGCTGTTTACAGCAAAAAAAAAAACAGGTTACTGGAGAGGGAGGGAGTGCGAAGTATTAGTGGAAGAGTGGTGCAGAAGGAACGTCCTAACATGGGCACCATATACGCAAATCCACCTGGGGGCGCCCTTACTGGTGCTTGGAATGAGACGCCTTAGTTCTGAGATAAGCCAGTTCTTACTGCAGCAACCAGGTAGGAGAATATCCGCTTTAGGACCCAGCGACATCCTTGTGTCCCTGATCTCTGGAGGGAAGGCAGCGCATCTATCCAGACTAATCTTCAAATGACACTTGCAGCTCAGAGAGAGCAGCGCCTGTGACCGTAAATTAATTCATTGTGTTGGCATGCAAAGTGCTACCCATACTTTATTATTATTATTATTATTATTATTATTAATAATTAAAAAAATCACATCCCCCACCATTTCAAGTGACCATCACGCCTCGCCTCTCCTACCTCTGCGCTGAAGCCATGTTTTCTCCTCAATGCTGCATCTACAACATCCAGCAATAATGCCTTTTGCTCCGGAGTGACAGCCTCGCATCGCTGCGCTAGACGAGGCAAATATGGTGTCGCTAGACGCTGGCGCCTCGCATCGCTCCTATTTTATGACACACCAGAATAATTTTGGATTGGGGGCTCAGTTTATCTTTATTCTGTCCCACCTCAATTCCTGAATTTTATAGGATGCACAGCTCGGGATCAGATCTGTGCAGCCGGCTCCTCCCAGCGCTTTCCTCATTCATTACATCCCAACTCCCATCCCCCTCCACAATCCCTCTCCCTCTCTCTCTCCCTCTCTCTCTTTTTCCTGCTCCAGTCATCATCTTGTCTGCATAAGTACAAGGAGGAAAATAGCCAGCACGTTCAATAACCACTGCCTTTTTTTAATGCTTGGGATCTTTAGAAAGGAAGGTTGTTTTGTGTCTGAGCATGACAAGGACTGCTGACAATCCAAGATTACAGTACAGCCAGCAGCATCAGCAGCAGCATCAGCAGCATGTTAGCAGCACCCAGAGGTACCTACCTCGGATAATAACCGCTTGTGGATACCTATTCCCTGCCGGAGAGGGACACTGACAGAAGGCAAGTAATTGCACACTTGCATTATTTACTATTTATCCTGTAATTGACACAACACTGCCATAAAACAAAGCCGCAATCATAGAAACAATATAAAACAAATCTATACAAATACAGAAAAAGATACAAAAGCAGAGAGAGCAACATAAGAAAGAGAGATAGCTTCTGCAGATTCCTCAACTACACGTCTAACACACGCATGTACCTACGTGCGCAAACAGCACAAGGCTCCACCGCACAGACACCTGCAGGTAAATGGTTAATACCTGGGGGAAGATGCACACAGTCACATTCATACGCGGCGGTTACGTCGGCTGCTTTACAGTCATGTACAAGCGCGACTGGAAGTAGACTTTTTTAGTCACCGGGTGTTCTATTAAACGCCGCTGTCTGATTACATACGGCTCACGTAAGCGCCAGCTTGATTATATATTCAGACGCGTGCACACGTGTGCACACATTAAAACCATCTCTTTCGGAATTCAAAAGGAATGAACCCAAAAGGATGAACGTGCGGACAGGCGAGAAATCGAAACGTGCCCACACCGCCACCAGAAGACAAGCGACCCATTAGAGCAGGACACGCTTATGTTTTATTCACTTCATATCGATTACCTGTTCGTTAGGTAGAGCCAACCTATTCCATAATGATGCACGGAGATAGCGCTTGACCTTACAAAGGGCTCACACTCTCGTCTTCCACATCCAGCACTCATACAAGGCCACTGTCTTAAGAAGCCAATTAACCTAAGCATGTTTTTTTTTTGGAGGGGAGTGTGGGAGGAAACCATGAATAAACCGACCGCCAACCAGGGGCGAACATGTAAACTCTATGCAGATGTTGCTCTGGTTCAATTTAAGAACATGAGCCCCCCCAGTATTTGATTTGAGCACATGAGACCCCCCCAGTGTGGTAAGGCAGTAGCACATGCTTCTGGATAGATTTTTTTTCGGTGGGGGGAGGAATAAAAAAGCAACTCATTTTTTGTGTATGTGCTCGGAATCTTTTGGAGGCAACGGATATAAAGATCTGTAGATGTTGCAGCCTGAATGTTTTCTCCTGGAGCTGTCTCAGGTTCTGCAACACTGCTTTCTGGGCTCTAGTGAGAAAACGTGCTCTCAGCTGTTATGGAAATTCAGTGAAGACTGGGCGCATTTATATTAGTCGCGGGGCGGATTTTCCTCGTTGGCTAGTGAGGTGGGCCTGGACCTTCTGTCTATAATATGGGACGTGACCTCTGCAGACAACTAGCAGCCCTACTTTTGCTTTTTCTACATGCTTGAGGATATTCATTCTAGGGTGGTTTGCCTTAATAAGGGAAAGGATTAAATCTGAAAAATAAAACATAAATATTTATAGCTATAATATAAATTATTATTTATATCACCCTACATCACGTTATCGATCGCTTCTTCCTTTTGCAGAAAAATCACACTTGTGAAAATGCATGAATTAGGAAAAGGTAAAAAAAATACATGAATATTAGAGTTTGGGTGAAATGAAGTAACGCATGCATTATCCCTACTCCCCCATTGGCTCCTGCATTGACTCTAATGGTTCGGGCAGGAGATCATTTCCTTTTTCTAAGAAACTCCTCCTATGTAAGTTTACCCGGGTCTGCAAACATTTTCATTTGTTTGACTGCACATTATGTTGTTGTCAGGGGTATTATTATAGTGATTAGTAAGCAAATGCATGAACGCAATACGCATGCTATGGGCATGTTCACACGTGTTGGATTTGCATGAGGTTTCTATCCCGTATCCTCTGTGGCTGTGCACCAAGTCCAAGTGACGATCAAATGCATTGAGGAAGAAGCACAATGCTTTTCTGTGTTGACTGTGCAGAAATAAAAGTAGCATGGTTGCATATCCGACACTGATTATTTTTTAATCTGTAGTGCAGATAAAAATACAGTAGGGGGCAGTGTCCTATGGCAACAAAACCCATTCACGTGAATGCTATATGGATGGTCTATTGGGTGCAGAATCTGACCCATGTGAATTCACACTTCTAGCATACAGTATATTAAACCATGTAATTAAAGTAGAAGATATAATTGTTTTTTTTTTAAATATCAATTAGGTTATACTTTATACTATATGTGGCACATCATATATTATTAGTTGGAGTGGATATTATATGACAAAATCCATATATATCACTTATGGGGATAAACAATTTTCAATGTCCCAATGTTAGTTTTTTGTGGGGGGGTCTTCTCTGACCTTCAGATTTAATCATAACTTATGTGCTCTGTGTAATATCTTTATATATATATTTATATATTCCTTTATATATTGTATTTATGGCATCAATTATTGTGTTCCTCCTGGTGCCCCAGACACTTAGTATCAATGTCTTTACTTCCCTTTGTTTTTGGCACCGAGGTGGATGTAGATGCAAGGAGTGCTGAAGTCATCTCCACGGCTAAAAATTATTAATTGCGGAACGTCCTGGATATCATTTAACGAGACTGCCGACTGAAAACAACAAAGCAATCACTCCAAATGAATTGATAGTCAACTTGGCATAGCAAATGTTACTGGGTGTATTGACCCGTGTATGAAATATATATATCGATAAAAACAAGGTCAAAGTGAAGGATCAGTATAACGAATATATATGTCCTCTGGCCGACCGGCCAACATCAATCTCTGCTAAAATTCTCCATCCAGGGCACAGTTGGGCATGAGACTGTGGCTTTATACATTTGAATTATTTGCATGTCCTTTTATCCTTTCTTTTCCCTTACCAGCGGCATATACTGCCTCCTTGTGAGCAGTGGGTTGAGGAACTTGTGTTTCCTTAGAATAGATTTTTTAATAACTCCTCTCCGAATTTCAGAATATGCTTAAATGATGTGCGTTTGCCTCCTCGTTGCCTTCTGCTTCCTTTCTGTCCTTGTTGTTATTTTCCGCACAAAGGTTTTTGTCGGAGGAGTCTTTTGTTCACTTGAACATTCCGTATTGTATCAGCAGTTTTTGTTTTTTCAGGATGGGTTTTACTCCGGAAAATTGCATGTTTAGTCTTTTGTGTCTTCTTCAAAGAGGACATCATTATCATCGAGAATCTATAGCTGATAGGAAAAACAAATGCCGTCTCCGCCTGCTTGCGTGATTTAGGTTTCTTTACACGACTTTGTTTTTTTATTTTTACTCTTAATGTTGCGAACATGGTATCATTTATTATTATTATAATTCATAAGTCCAATTTAGAATTGCAGATTTACCATTTTGCCAAAATTGCTGTATCATTAACCCCTTCTTTTTCCTTCCATCAATCGCCTATACTGAGTAATATTTCTCAATATCGCATCAAATAGTTAAATTGCAAGCTATAAAGTTCTTTTTTGCAGGAAAATGTGGGACTAAATTGTTTTTTTTTAACTGTAAAATTAGTAGGACTACATATTTTAGATTTTTATATATGGTATAAATCAGATGACTGGAATGGATAAAGTCATCACTATATAACTAAAACTATGTACGCTTTTACATACCACTAGAGCCCAACCTAGATGACTCAAGAATGGATAATCACCACTTGACCTTTTTTTTTAGTATTTGAACCATGATAATTCACTATGCTGCAATGTTAATTCCTTTCGAATGTGGATCTTCTTCCTGTTCATTGAAGTAAGTAATGTACAAGGCATGGGGAAAAAAATCCCATAAAGAATAGAGGAGACTGAAGGTCATGATCTATGGGAGGCATCGTTCTTATGACCACTGCTTCACGTATGTCTACGTAGTAATCTTGGAGTGTGTATATTTTGGACCTGATAAGTCAGCGGAAATATTCCAAATGCATCTGTTCTACTACATAAAGTCATAGAGTAACATCTGCAGTAAACAAATGCTTACAGGCCGTAGCCGAAACTGTCATTTTTTATTGATTTTTAGGTGTGATTTCTATGCACCAACTTGACATGGTCTTTTTTTTCACAAGGAATGTCACTTTGAACTCCAAACAATTTCAAGATGCACACAAGAATATATTTAGAGCGAAAAAGCTGAGTGGTCACGTAATTCCTTGATGTTCCTAGCTCTGTACCTTTGCCCTGTTCTTGGTTATATATCTGTTCTCCTTCTGGTTGCAGACTTATGATACACACACTTTGGCTATACACATGACTCTCTCATCCATTCTCTGGTACTGATCCCATGTGACCTTTGGTTTGACCTCTGGCTTGGTATTGTCCTCACTTTAATCTGCTGATTCCTATATTGTCATTACTTAGACAAACCTCTGGACCTTGGCATTGAATGGATTACTTGCGTGCAATATTGTCTTTTGAGAACCAGTAGAGCTTAATCTTACCACAAGACAAAGGGCTTATAAAACTTAGTCCATAGTGTTTCTGTATTTTTAAACCAAAAGCCTGGAGAAGAATGAAATTTTTATCTGTGCTCCTTCTGGTTGATGATTTCTGATAGTCACACTTTGACTATACACATGACTCTCTCGTCTGTTCTGTCATATTGTGGTCATCTAACCCTTGGTTTGACCTCTGGTTTGGTATCGATCTCACTTTCATCTGCTGGTTACTGTAGTTTCATTACTTAGGTTGGAGAACCTGGGCACTGAATGAAATGGATTACTTACATTATTGTCTTTTAAGATCCAATAGAACTTACCTTAAATGATCCAAGCCTCAAGGCGAATGTATCTTGAAATTTCTAAAATCATGTCGAGGCTGAAGAAGATGGGAGGGATAATAAAACCCTATAGAACAAGAGGTTTCTACTTTAAAACCATAGCTCCTGCCTTATGATCTTCTCTTTCAAGGGTCACAATCTACCAAAAAAATGAAGCATTTTGATAACCATATTTAACATTTTTTCATTAAAATACAAATAATTAAAGGGTTATTTCCAAAAAAACAAGTTATTCCCTGTCCATAGAGGATAAAATGCTTATTGCTGTGGTTTCTACCACTGTGACACCCATTGATCCCGAGATCGGTATTGAAGCAGAGGTGAATGTTTGACTCCCACTACATTCATTGTCTATGGTACCACTGGAAAAAGTTGAGCTCTGTACTCAGCCTTCACCGGCATGTCCCATTGACAACGAATATAGCAGAGGATGAGCATGCACACTTCCTCTCCATTTAGGATGGGACTCCAGAGCCACAATCTCAGGATTACAAGGGCCCCCAGCATTCGGATCCCCAGTGATCAGCCAGTTATCCTGTATCATATGAATCCTACAGATAAGGGCTCAAAAGTATTTTTGGAAATAACCCTTTAATAGATTTTTTTAAAGTGGACATAAATGAGATACATATAGTACATTGAAAAAACTGGATAACGTTTCCCAAAATTATATCAACATTTTCCAAATGATTACTTGTTGGATTATGGATTTGTTACAAGGGTCTGTCAGTAGTTATCCGGCATCTCTAAAATGACTACCATAGACAGGTTTAGTGCAAGCCACTCTATTTACCAGATCCCAGGGATTGTTCTGGCTTTTTCTTTTTTTACCTCTGTACAGGAAACTGGACTTACTCTGGTGCCCACAGAATCAGCTGCTGACCTACACTTTTAACGCCTGTACAGAAATTTGGTCATACACTGGTGCCCCTGGGTTGGGCCATGGAGTCAGCTGCTGGCCTTCACCTTTTAATCTCTGTATAGAGATTTAGACTTACACAGAGATCTGGGATTATACGAAATCCCTGGGTTAGGTCATGCAGTCAGCTGCTGACCTTCACATTTTAACCCCTGTACAGAGATTGGGTCTTACACTGGTGCCCCTGGGTTAGGGCCATGGAGTAAGCTGCTGGTCTTCACCTTTTAGCCCCTGTACAGAGATTTCGACTTACACAGGGTCCCTGGGTTGGGGTCAAGGAGTCAGCTGATGGCCTTCACGTTTTAGCCTCTGTACAGAGATTTAGACTTACATGGGGCCCTGGGTTGGGTCCACGGAATCATTTGGCAGGGGTAGTCAATATTCAGTCTGGCAAGACTAGTCAGGTAGCCAGGTAAGAACCAAGAAGGCTGTAAAGGTACAAAATCAGATGGTAAAAGAATGGTCAGGAAACAAGTTGCAGTAGGACAACAGAAATATTATAAGCAAGCGCAGATTGCACAGGGACAGAATTTGAGTAAATTAACTGTGTCTGGCAACTCACTGCACAAGGATGGGAGTATCTGTAGGGTTTGGTGCCATGCCATTCACCAAAGCAAGGAGCTGAATACTTCAGCTGTACAATTCACAAACCCATATGGCCTGACTGGACGACACACAGCAGGTCCCAGTCTAGGTGGTTGGATAAAGCCTGTGCCACCAAGAACTTCTAGTTACAACATCTCCACCATCACCAGCACTGCCTGCACCATGAATATGGTGGCACCTGGTGACAGAAGCAGACGTCACAGGAGCGGTCCCGGAGGAGATGTGACAGGTTTACAGTACTCCATCTTAATCTAGTGTTAACAGTGTTGATTTCAATTTCCAATAGGTTTTTAATATTTTTCTTCAAGTCTTGTATAGAATTGAGAATTCCTTATGATATAGATTTTTGTCATGGCTGGTATGCTTTCTGGAGTATTGGCAGCACTCTTATGAAATTGGATTGAAAACCTGTGATAACACTTGTGATTTGCTTTAATGAAATGATTTCAGGTTTGATGAGAAACACAGCTTGGATACTGTTATTGGCATCTACATGTAGAGGAAGTGAGAGGTCACAAAAGGAAAGGTTCCCGTGGCCTTCAGAAGCTTGGCAAACCGGTTCCTTAGTATGTACTGAAGGATCCAAGGTCATATGGTCAAATTAAGATTTTATTTCAAAGTCAGGAAGAGGACATCACAGGGTCCTAATTACTGGGACGCTAAAAGCTATTATTAAGATCAGAATAGAAGGAACTGTATAGGTGGTAATGAAGGAAAGGTTAAAGAGGTTTTTTCTGTTTCAATAAAAAAATGGGGACTGCTGATGCTTTGGTAAAGGAAAAAAAATACATATATGTATGTATAAAAGCAGCACTTATTTGCACCCCGCTGGCCTCTGTTGACAGGGTGTCTACAAGTCATGACCACTGAACCCATTCACTGGGCTTAGAAGTGATGTCGAAGTAGACAGCATGATGAGACTCTGAAACAGTGATGGCTTCAGCAGATAATTACTACTTATTCCGGTATTTTATAGCATAAGCAGTTTCAGCCCTGTTTTTAATGAACCAGTTGGTTGTTGCTATGTTATTATTTTTTTTTCTTTTTAGAATAGTCTCCAAATCATGTTGGCAAGGTGACAGGTGGCTCAGTGGTTAGCATTGTTTCTTTGCAGTTCTAGGGTCCTTGATTAGAATCCAGGACCACAAATTAGAATTTGGCCAAGGGCAACATATTCTTCAAGCTAGTATGTTGCTTCTCCTTTTGTTTGCATGGCTTTCCTGACACACTCCAACAATATTCTAAGTGGTTACTTGGCATCCTATGAAACTGACCTTTGTGTGTTTTTGTCCCTAAAAAATATATATATTTTGTGAATCCCTTTAGGGACAGTGATTGATGAGAATGGTGACAATCTCTGTAGAGCGCTGTGGAATATTGTAATAAGCTAATTTAATGGTCACTTCACTACACTCTCTTGATTTGCTGGTCAGTGTTGATGCGAAGATGGATGGAGTGAAATGTTGGGCGATCCTGGAGGAAAACCTGTTAGGGTGTGTGCACATGTAGGGCCGGTGGTGGGGTGCCGAGCTGGGGGGGGTGATAGGGGGTGATCCCACTTCTTACCGCGCAGAGATGATACAGAGACACGATGAGGCAGATTCTGGGTGCAACAGGTCCAAGTTTATTTCACACCGTCCGACTGACGGTCCTCGCGGTACACCGCGATATCTCTCTCTGCCCTCCGTGTTCAGGGCCGCTTCAACACCGTATGTTACACAAGGGACGTACTTACACGTCACGTCCCGTCTCACACTGTGACAATCCTGACAGCTCGGTTACTGTGGCCGCCTTAGGCCCGTACACCAACAGCACTTTACTAATCAGTCTCGTCGTTAAACATACGGTGTCTTCCACCCAGAGCCTTGTCTCTGCTGCGGTCCTTCCCTGTCAGGACCACCCCCCTGACGTTTCCTCTCCTCAGTCCCCTTGGTCGGATTCTCCTCAGGGCACACAGACTGGCGAAGTCCTCCTGTCACCTGGGCTCCCCCTGGGGACTGGAACGTTCTGGAACCCTCCCTCAGTATTTATAACTTCCCCGGTTCCTTGAAACTGTCACTAACTGTCACCACGCCCCCCATGACCAACGGTTTCTAAAGCCCTAAGCTGCTGTAAAGTCCTTTGCTCACACTCCACCCTGCCATCTAATGGTCATCCCAAGGTACTGCACGTCCACTACACTTTTCTAGTTGTTTCCCCACTGTAATCACTGTCTCCTACCTACACTGTGCAAACCTATCTTTCTTCACTCTGACTAGTCCGTCCGTCCGTCAGGTCACCTTCCCTACACACATGCTGCGGATTCTGCTGCGGATTGATCCGCGCGGATTTTGCAAAATCCACAGGTCAAAAGATCTGCGATTTATCTGCGGTTTTGCCCTGCGGTTTATCACCTCTACAAAGGAGGAGATGGTAAACCGCAGTGGAATCCGCAGAAAAAATTGACATGTCAATTCTTTCTGCAGATTAGAAACCGCAGCAAATCCGCGCGGAAAAATCCGCACCGTCTACACTGCGGTTTTCATTTCCCATAGGATATTATGGTACTGTACACCGCAGTAGGAACTGCTGTGGATCCGCGGGCCAAAACCGCTGCAGATCCGCAGGAAAATCCGCAGCATGTGCACACAGCCTTAGCGGCTGCAAAGTCTTGAGACTGAAGCGTAGGTTCCCCTTCCTGCAGGATTACGACCCTAAACATCCTGCTAGAGCTACAATGGAGGGGGTATAGATCAGAGCATATTCATGTGTGTGAACGGCCCAGTCACAATCCAGTCTCAAATCCCACTGAAAATCTGTGACAAGACAGGAAAATTACTGATCACAAACGTCACCATCCAATGTCACTGAGCGAGAGCGAGTGTGCAAAGAGGAAGGGGAAAAATGTCACCTCGAGATGTGCAAAGCTGAAAGAGACAGACCCTAAAAGACTGCAGAGAAATGGGTCGCCCTACCAGGGCTGTGGGGTACTCGGTACCGGGCCCGATGAGCTTCAATGGGAGATGTCACGGCAGCAGGGCAGAGTAGGTGAAGTGACACTTAGATGATGTAGTGTCGGGCGCAGGGGATGTAGCAGTGCTAGGCAGGTTGACGCAGGAATAAGTAGAGGACACCGGGGCATGTAGTTCCAAAGCTTTACTCACAGTCTGTTGTGGCACAAGAGCCGCATCCGTGCCGTGTCCTCCGGGTCAGGAGCTCAGCCAACTTCCAGGCAAGATGAAGTACTTCTTTCCAACACTCCGCCAACATATGTGCCTTTTCTGAACGTCTCCCTCTTAGCGCCTTTAGTGAAGTACTCACAGTACTGAGTTGCACTGGAGTTCCTCCTGTCAGATGTTTCTATGAACTCTACTTGTACGGCAGACAGCTGTAACCTGCTTCGGGGACTCCTTACTACCTAGTCCCAGCTCACTGACATTGCTGTTGTGCCCCCAAGTCTTGTTTGGGAATAAAGTGGTGACAACTTCTATTCCTCCGGTGTCTGCTTCAGGACCATTAGTATCCATACAACCTCAGGGACCGGACCCCGGCCTTGCGCTTAGAACTTGGGAAGGGTTCTCCTCTAACCCTAATCCTTGGTTCTCTTCTCCTCACGTTCTGTACTAATCTTTCCCTTCTTATGGAGAGTCAGACTTTCTATTAATGTTCCTTTCCTGTGCCAGCAGACCCAGGTCACTGAGGTTGGCTGCAGCACTTCCTTCCTCCATCCCACTCCGGGGATCTCCTTTCACAGACTGACCTCGTCAGACTCCTGTGACAAACTGACCAATTCCTACACTCTTCCCGCTCTTTTGAGTGCAAAACTAAACTCCACCCGCCTCCCAGCATGCTTCATGTTCCAAGCAGGGAGCCACCAAAGGATGCTTTGCTACACTACTATGTTGTATGGGATGCAGGTGTTGGAGTGTGGTCAGGTGTCTCCACCTTACCTGGATGGTGGGGTACCACACCTCAGGAGGAGGTGCAGTACCTCTGTGGCGACTGAACCCTCAGGGGCACCACATACCCCCCGTTAAACACAGCACATCCGCGGGCTGCAAGAAAAACAAAGGTTGACAAATACAGGAACATACAAAATTTTTTGTAATGCTTAGTAAGCAATTCTTATCTAATCTTCTCAATATGAGAGGTACTGTTTCTTGAACGTTGCAAAACAACTTTAACTATCTATGTTTTAATACAGTACCTAATTCAAAAGTGCTATTGGCAGTAACTCACTACCACTTCAAGTACTCTTCATCAACACATTTCTTCTTCATCTCTTCTTTCACATTTCCTACTTCCTATTATTAACCTTAAGTGACAACTGCTGTTGCCGGGTTCGTCACCTGCAAGTTTTCAAATCTTTATTCAAAAATCAAAGCATTGGTCTAAATTATATAAAAAAAACATTTACTATTTACTTTTTCTATCAAAAATGCTAGACATTATTAATAAGTGCAACATAGACATTGATCCAGCCAAGATATCTTGAAATGTCCTTATTCTTAGTGAGGTAGTCGTTATTCTTAAAAGACTTATGTAAAACCAAGAAAGGGCACCTAAAGAGGTGCAACTATATACAATAAAGTTTGTGATTCACTCCAAGTTCATGATCACTGCAGTTCAATACGAAAAATGCTGCCAATAAAACTGGGCAACAAAACTGGAATCAACAGGGAAAACATCATGATAACCAAAAATAGAAAAAATAGAAAAACAAGCACAATGGTGCTAATACCCTCTTGGTTAACATAGTTAGTTATTTTCTCCTTTAGTGTTAGTGTTCCCCTCCTGGGGTACTGGACTTGGGCTGCTGCTTCCAGGGGAGAACTTCTGGACATCCTTTTCCTGTTGACTGGTTACCATAGGACGAGGTGGTGGCAGCTGGGTGGATTGCTGCCCGAAGTACAGCTGGTGTAAAAACCTGTACCATGGGGTGGGCGACAGGGGTAGATGTTGCCTGCCTGGCGTTGGTAGGTGTGATCAGTACAGTGGGTGGTACTCCTGCTGGGGGAACATAAGCATGTTCCTTCTTATAGGCCGCAATGAAATCTTCAGGAATGCGGCACATTTTCATCGCGTACCATCCACGCAGTCCCTCATGCTGGGTAAAGGTTACATATTCCCCCGGTTGCAGATCCCTAGCAGGGTGTCCCTTCCTCAGGTGTGACTCCACATCTCTCCTGCTGAAGAACAGGTCACTGATCCTCTTGGGGTCTGCAATGAACCTAAACCCCCGCTCATGATTGACATTGAGGACCTGTCCCCATCCAGCCGAAGTCCTGGGGACCATAGTGACCGGCACGGACCTTTTGCTTCAGGTCCAGATCTGGGCCTAACACAGCCAACCTCCTCTGTTCCCTTTCTCTTTGCTCGGCTGCCAGGTGACAAATGGTTTCTTGGCAACGAGCCCGTGTCTCATCTTCCTCTTTCCGGGGCCTGCTACTACCCACAGTGGACAAGGGTACTACCGCTAGGGGTTCAGGTGTTTCCCCCAGGGCTCAGAGTCCCGGTCCCAGACGAGGTCCAGCACCACTTGTCCGGACGCTGCAGCAGCTACACACCCGGAGGCCTTCCCAGGGACAGGGGCACTAGACGTACCTGGGGCCTCCTGGCGGTGTCCTGGCTCCTGTGCAGACTTGAGACGGCAGGCAGCAGCAGGAACATCCTCAGGGATAGTTCATTTGGATGTCGCCAGCGGTGTAGCAGATGGCGGCTCTGGGTTCGCAGGGGTCTCTGGTGGGACCTGCGTAGCCGCGTCAGGTCCAGGCGGGGACTCAACTTCTTCCTCCACTTCAGCTCCAAGGCCCTCGGACGACTCCTCCTGGCAGGCCTCACGCAGCGGTGAAGACAGCAGGGAGATGGTGATAGACGGCTGCCGGTGGTATTGCAGCGGCCGCAGGCTCCACAGGGTCTGCCTGGGGGAGGTCCGGTGCAGCAGTGGCGGGTACCGGTGACTGTGGTACCACTGATGGAGGCCCCTCCTGGGCATGCTGCCAGTTCATCCTCCATAACACCTCCTGCCTCAGTCGCAGACAGGTGGTCAGCTGGGCTATCTCATCCTCCAGCTGCTGATGGTTCATGCCGTAAGCCAGATCGGTGCCTTCAGCCATTACGCCGGGGAGATTCAGTTCAACCTCCCTTCGCTCTTCAGGCCTCCTCTCTCCTTCCATCATGGTGTTCTCTCCTTCTTCTTCCTGTCTGGACACTTTTCCCGCCACCGGCTCTCGCTCCTCCTTCTGGGGGCGGCGTCTTCTTCCTACTCCTCCATACTAGGCCAGTATACAAACCGCTCGGGGGGCGGGCCATGTTGTGGTTGCATAGAAGTTCAGGCAGGGGAGTCCCAGGACAGTTTGCAGTCTTTTCTTAGGACCACCCATGTTGTCACGCCCTTCTTCTCCGTGCCGGTGGCCATTTTTAGCGTTCATTTTACATTCTATCAAATTGGGTCTTTTGCACATTTCCACAAATTTTTAAGTCCAATAAATCGTAGGCACACAGAACCCGGTGGCACCGGGCTTCGTCATCCTGTTCGTGACGCCAAGTTGGGTCGCCCTCCCAGGGCTGTGGGGTACTCGGTACCGGGCCCAATGAGCTTCAATGGGAGATGTCACGGCAGCTGGGACCCGGCCCGTGGCCCTTGGGACCCAATGTAAAAGGGGGAATGTTCAGTGTGCTTATGATGATTAGAGTTTATGAATGAATGAGTCGTGACGCCACCTGTGGTGTTCGGCAATGAAGATGTTGAGCCGACGCTGCAGACAGATCCTCTGGGACAGATGGTGTGGTGCAGCAATGATGTTGTAGCCCTCCACAGGCAGGGCTGTAGTCCCAGGGCAGAGTAGGTGAAGTGACACTTAGATGATGTAGTGTCGGACGCAGGGGATGTAGCAGTGCTGGGCAGGTTGACGCAGGAATAAGTGGAGGACACCGGGGCATGTAGTTCCAAAGCTTTACTCACAGTCTGTTGTGGCACAAGAGCCCGCATCCGTGCCATGTCCTCCGGGTCAGGAGCTCAGCCAACTTCCAAGCAAGATGAAGTACTCCTTTCCAACACTCCGCCAACATATGTGCCTTTTCTGAATATCTCCCTCTTAGCGCCCTTAGTGAAGTACTCACAGTACTGAGTTACACTGGAGTTCCTCCTGTCAGATGTTTCTATGAACTCTACTTGTACGGCAGACAGCTGTAGCCTGCTTCGGGGTCTCCTTACTACCTAGTCCCGGCTCACTGACGTTGCTGTTGTGCCCCCAAGTCTTGTTTGGGAATAAAGTGGTGACAACTTCTATTCCTCCGGTGTCTGCTTCAGGACCATTAGTATCCATACAACCGAAGGGTTCTCCTCTAACCCTAATCCTTGGTTCTCTTCTTCTCCTCATGTTCTGTACTAATCTTTCCCTTCTTATGGAGAATCAGGCTTTCTATTAATGTTCCTTTACTGTGCCAGCGGACCCAGGTCACTGAGGTCGGCTGCAGCACTTCCTTCCTCCATCACACTCCGGGGATCTCCTTTCACAGACTGACCTCGTCAGACTCCTTTGACAAACTGACCAATTCCTACACTCTTCCCGCTCTTTTGAGTGCAAAACTAAACTCCACCCGCCTCTCAGCACGCTTCGTGTTCCAAGCAGGGAGCCACCAAAGGATGCTTTGCTACACTACTATGTTGTGTGGGATGCAGGTGTTGGAGTGTGGTCAGGTGTCTCCACCTTACCTGAATGGTGGGGTACCACATCTCAGGAGGAGGTGCAGTACCTCTGTTGCGACTGAACCCTCAGAGGCGCCACAGAAAGCTAGTAAAGAAAGACCCAAAAGACTGCAGAGAAAGCCAGTAAAGAAAGATCCAAAAGACTGCAGAGAATTCTGGCAGAGACAGACCCCAAAAGACTGCAGAGAAAGCTGGTAGAGACAGATCCCAAAAGACTGCAAAGAAAGCCGGTAGAGACAGACCCCAAAAGACTGCAGAGAAAGACTATAGAGACAGACCTCAAAAGACTGCAGAGAAAGCCGGTAGAAACAGTCCCCAAAAGTCTGCAAAGAAAGCAGGTAGAGACAGATTCCAAAAGACTGTAGAGAAAGTCGGTAGAGACAGACCCTAAAAGCCTGCAAAGAAAGCAGGTAGAGACAGAACCCAAAAGACTGCAGAGAAAGCCGGTAGAGACAGACCCCAAAAGACTGCAGAGAAACGTGGGAGAGACAGACCCCAAAAGACTGTAGAGAAAGCAGACAGACCCCAAAAGCCTGCAAAGAAAGCAGGTAGAGACAGACCCCAAAAGACTGCAGAGAAAGCCAGTAGAGAAAGACCCCAAAAGCCTGCAAAGAAAGCAGGTAGAGACAGACCCCAAAAGACTGCAGAGAAAGCCAGTAGAGACAGACCCCAAAAGACTGCAGAGAAAGGCGGTAGAGACAGACCCCAAAAGACTGCAGAGAAACGTGGGAGAGACAGACCCCAAAAGACTGCAGAGAAAGCAGGTAGAGAGAGACTCCAAAAGACTGCAGAGAAAGCCAGTAGAGACAGACCCCAAAAGCCTGCAAAGAAAGCAGGTAGAGAGAGACTCCAAAAGACTGCAGAGAAAGCCAGTAGAGACAGACCCCAAAAGCCTGCAAAGAAAGCAGGTAGAGACAGACCCCAAAAGACTGCAGAGAAAGCCAGTAGAGACAGACCCCAAAAGACTGCAGAGAAAGGCGGTAGAGACAGACCCCAAAAGACTGCAGAGAAACGTGGGAGAGACAGACCCCAAAAGACAGCAGAGAAATGTGGGAGAGACAGACCCCAAAAGCCTACAGAGAAAGCCGGTAGAGACAGACCCCAAAAGCCTGCAAAGAAAGCAGGTAGAGACAGACCCCAAAAGACTGCAGAGAAACGTGGGAGAGACACCCCAAAAGACTGCAGAGAAAGCCGGTAGAGACAGACCCCAAAAAAAAGCAGAGAAACGTGGGAGAGACGGACCCCAAAAGACTGCAGAGAAAGCCGGTAGAGACAGACCCCAAAAGACTGCAGAGAAAGCCGGTAGAGACAGACCCCAAAAGACTGCAGAGAAACGTGGGAGAGACAGACCCCAAAAGACTGCAGAGAAAGCCGGTAGAGACAGACCCCAGTAGACTGCAGAGAAACGTGGGAGAGACAGACCCCAAAAGACTGCAGAGAAAGCTGGTAGAGACAGGCCCCAGTAGACTGCAGAGAAAGGTGGGAGAGACTGACCCCAAAAGACTGCAGGGAATGCTGGTAGCAACAGACCCCAAAAGACTGCACAGAAAGCTGGTAGCGACAGATCCCAAAAGACTGCTGAGAAATCTGGTAGAGACGGACCCCAAAAGACAGCAGAAAAAGGTGGGAGAGACAGACCCCAAAAGACTGCAGAGAAAGCTGGTAGAGACAGACCCCAAAAGCCTAGAGAAAGCCAGTAGAGACAGACCCCAAAAGACTGCTGAAAAATCTGGTAGAGACAGACCCCAAAAGCCTGCAGAGAAAGCTGGTAGAGGCAGACCCCAAAAGACAGCAGAGAAAGGTGGGAGAGACAGACCCCAAAAGACTGCAGAGAAAGCTGGTAGAGACAGACCCCAAAAGACTACAGAGAAAGCCGGTAGAGAAAGACCCCAAAAGACTGCAGAGAAAGCTGGTAGAGACAGACCCCAAACGACTACAGAGAAAGCCGGTAGAAACAGACCCCAAAAGACTGCTGAGAAGTCTGGTAGAGACAGCCCCCAAAAGACTACAGAGAAAGCTGGTAGAGACAGACCCCAAAAGACTGCAGAGAAAGCTGGTAGAGACAGACCCCAAAAGACTGCAGAGAAAGCCGGTAGAGACAGACCCCAAAACACTACAGAGAAAGCAGGTAGAAACAGACCCCAAACTACTGCTGAGAAGTCTGGTAGAGACAGACCCCAAAAGACTACAGAGAAAGCTGGTAGAGACAGACCCCAAAAGACTGCAGAGAAAGCTGGTAGAGACAGACCCCAAACGACTACAGAGAAAGCCGGTAGAGACAGACCCCAAAAGACTGCAGAGAAATCTGGTAGAGACAGACCCCAAAAGACTGCAGAGAAAGCCGGTAGATACAGACCCCAAAACACTACAGAGAAAGCCGGTAGAAACAGACCCCAAAAGACTGCTGAGAAGTCTGGTAGAGACAGTCCCCAAAAGACTACAGAGAAAGCTGGTAGAGACAGACCACAAAAGACTGCAGAGAAAGCTAGTAGAGACAGACCCCAAAAGACTGCAGAGAAAGCCGGTAGAGACAGACCCCAAAACACTACAGAGAAAGCCGGTAGAAACAGACCCTAAAAGACTGCTGAGAAGTCTGGTAGAGACAGCCCCCAAAAGACTACAGAGAAAGCTGGTAGAGACAGACCACAAAAGACTGCAGAGAAAGCTAGTAGAGACAGACCCCAAAAGACTGCAGAGAAAGCCGGTAGAGACAGACCCCAAAACACTACAGAGAAAGCCGGTAGAAACAGACCCCAAAAGACTGCTGAGAAGTCTGGTAGAGACAGCCCCCAAAAGACTACAGAGAAAGTTGGTAGAGACAGACCCCAAAAGACTGCAGAGAAAGCTGGTAGAGACAGACCCCAAAAGACTGCAGAGAAAGCCGGTAGAGACAGACCTCAAAACACTACAGAGAAAGCAGGTAGAAACAGACCCCAAAAGACTGCTGAGAAGTCTGGTAGAGACAGACCCCAAAAGACTGCAGAGAAAGCTGGTAGAGACAGACCCCAAACGACTACAGAGAACGCCGGTAGAGACAGACCCCAAAAGACTGCTGAGAAATCTGGTAGAGACAGACCCCAAAAGACTGCAGAGAATTCCGGTAGATACAGACCCCAAAACACTACAGAGAAAGCCGGTAGAAACAGACCCCAAAAGACTGTAGAGAAAGCTGGTAGAGACAGACCCCAAAAGACTGCAGAGAAAGCTGGTAGAGACAGACCCCAAAAGACTGCAGAGAAAGCCGGTAGAGACAGACCCCAAAACACTACAGAGAAAGCCGGTAGAAACAGACCCCAAAAGACTGCTGAGAAGTCTGGTAGAGACAGACCCCAAAAGACTGCAGAGAAAGCTGGTAGAGACAGACCCCAAAAGACTGCTGAGAAACCCGGTAGAGACAGACCCCAAAAGCCTGCAAAGAAAGCTGGTAGAGACAGACCCCAAAAGACAGCAGCAGTAACTGCAGAGAAAGGTGGTCCTACAAAGTACTGACCCAGGGACTGAATACAAATGCACAGCACAATATTTAGATTTATATTTTTAAAATATTTTGAAGATCTCGTATCATTTCCTTTACACTTCACAAATACTTTCTATTGGTGTTGATAGATCACATAAAATCTCAATAAAATACATTTACGTTTGTAGGCGTAACATGAAAAAAGTTAATGGGGGCATGAATACTTTTTCAAGGCACTGTATATGTGTATATATGCTTAGTGAGGATTGTAAATACTATATTTGCTTTGTTCCTCACTGACAATTTTCATTAAAATATTATTATTAGGAAGCAAAGAAAAACATGTTGGATATGTTTTTCATGTAACTGTATTAACCCTAAGGACCTTTCTAATGACCAAAATACCAAGCAGTGTCTTAGATTTCAGATGGGTAATTAAAACTTTTACAAATGCTGATTAAAGTGGCTGTCTCCAGATTTGCTGCTAGTGAACCAGAATCGTATTAATTTGAGAGCCAGATGCTTAAACCTGCAGGTTGGATTAGCAGGAAAAGTTCTTCCATGCATCAATAAGATTGTACTGATATATTGTGCCTGAATATTCACCCATGCATTTCGGGAGCGGCGCTCTCCATATGGCTCCAGATTCTGTACTATGCACAATGCTGATCTATGCTAAACATACAATTCTTGTGTTTGAAAGTGAATCATATAAATAAATTACTGGCCTAAAGGTATGATTCATATATATATTTAAAACAGTCCTTTGTTAAACTGCCTATTGAGTATTGCTGAAAAATAAAATTAGCAAACAGCAGGGAGAAAGTAAATGACCTTAGAAAATGAAATTTGCTACACAGCCAATTTTTTAATTTTTTTTTTATCTCTTTGAATCCTGTAGATAATGAAATAGACCCCAGTGAAAACTACCGTATTTTGTGGATTTTAAGACGTACCCAAAAATTTGGGGAGGAAATAGGAATATTTTTTTTTAATAAAATGGTGTGTATTATTTGCTGTTGCGGTAGCTTACTTGGGAGGCAGCAGTGGTGGAGCGGGGTCCCAGGTGGCAGCGTCACTGCTGATGGAGGCAGGAGATACTGCAGGCTTCATAGGATGGGGTGTTCCGTGGCGGTAAGCTGTTGGGCCATGGCTGCGGGCTCTAGGCTGGTACGACGAAGTGTTCGGCGGTGTGGGGATATTTTGTGAAAGCCTGGAGCCCCGCACCTTCCATACTTTCTAATGCGGCAGACTCTGGTAAAATGGCCATCAGAAGCGGCGCATGCGTAATTGAGATCTTGTGAGCCAAGATCTCATCTTGTCATCCTTGGGCCTGCAGCCATCGCCTGACTCCTGTCTCAGCTGTCTCCAGAGGCTTACGGCAGCAGCAACCCAGGTACCCAAGTAAGCTCCACCGCAGCTACAATTTGGGTTATAAGACACACCCCCATGTCCCCTCCAAATTTTGGGGGAAAACAGTGCGTCTTATAATCCAAAAAATCCAAATTGTTTGCTGGTACCCAATTTCATGGGATTTCTCTAAAGGGGGGATATAAAAATGCTGGCTGTATTTGGACCTCTCATAGCACAAAAAAATGGAAAAAGCTGGCACATGCTCCACCAACTCTCCACTCCCTGGTGGTCAAATCCTGGCAGGGAATGCCCCATTCTTGAGATAGATGTTTGTGCCAGTGGTGGGATCAGCGGCTATACGATATTTAGAGCATATCCATGTCTTTTGTAATTCAACTGCTATGAAAACATAGACAAAGCTGCTTCATATTCTAAGAGAATACTTTGCATTTCCACTTTCTTGTTTCACTCTTGCATAGAACGTATTTATGGTCAAGTCTATATTCATTTTTTAGCAGTTCAGACAAGTAAATAATTGTCGAGAGATAATGAGAAAAAAAAATAACTCCGGCATTCTGTCTCCTGTGTTATACTGATACACTAGGCCAAGGACTTTGTGTCCTTTCCACAACATTAGACCTAGCAAAGTCTTAACTGTTTATCCTTTGCACAAATGAAAGCTGAAGGATTTGGGAATTGGAATAAAAACAGGTTTTTGTTTTTTTTATGTTTAAAATTATAATTTTATACCTCTGAATTCCACTTGGGTCTACATTAGCCATTTTATATGTATTTATCAGAAAGACTAATAACTTAACAATGCTCTAGGATTACGGCAGTAAAGCAGAATATTAGGAGATAACATACACAGTGTCGGATTTGGGGTGCCAAGGGCCCTCCAGTAACATTGACTTTGGGGGCCCACTTTTTACCTGCATACAGATATTACATGACCCTGGTTCAAAATTTACCTATATCTCTAAATAATAATAAACTGGGTAGTTTGGTTAATAAATGAGATGCTGCTTTTTTCTGTTCAGAGAGAATCAAGTGAATTATGACAAGTACTGCCCATACAGTAAGGTTGGGGGCCTAGATTCCCCTGTTCCCTGTGGGCCAGTCCGAGCCTGAACATACACACAGACAAGATTATCACCACGTCTTGAATTTATTCATTCTGGGATTTGATATGATATTCCCGGTACATATTTATTAGTTGTGCTCATCAATCAGCTGCTACAATCTAGGCTGGGGTAATATTGGTTGTGAGCCTTGGGCAGAGCATTGGATGGGGTCCTTCCAACTTTTGTTAAAGAAAAAGAAACATAATAGATGTATACGAGAACTCCTAGTCATTTTATAATAAAAAATAATTTTCTTTTACACTTGTGCCATTCAAAGTAACATACGATATGACTATTTTGTGACAGAGCAAAAAAAAATACTAGTACGGATAAAGGTCGTGCTGGTAAGGCCTTGTCTTATCAAATATAGTGAATGGTCAAGCTTGAATTGTCTGAGCTGTCTGGAAAATCATTTACTTGATTGATGGAGGTGGCCTCTTCAAGCCATAAAGACCTTTGAATTCTTGTCACACCCAATCCCCTACTTTTTGCCCCTGTTTTTGTCTTTATGGAAGAGTTCAGAGAGTTAAGGGGAACTTGATTACGATATTAGAAGGAAGGAGACCTCTAAACTCATTGAAGAGATGTGTTTTCTCCAACCATGTTTTTTTTAAAAGTAGGCTTAAAAATTGGCTAGCTCAGCAACGTAAAGACCTGTCAATGATATCCATATGTACGTGACAGCTTCTACTGCTATGAGAGCCAATACTGTTTCCTGCTAACTAATCTACAGGAGCTGTCTGACATTATAGAAGGGTCACATTGCCGAAATTTTCATCTAAGATTAGGAAGGGTTATAGGGAGTGACAAAGCATCAATTGTCTAAGCTGCCCGAAAACCTTATATGTTCATTTGTTTGAGTTACGGAGGCGGCCCACTCAAGCCAGCAGGGCCATTGGCTGTTTGTCCCTCTCCTACTTTTTGCCCCCTGTTTTTGCTTTTATGGAGTTCAGAAGGATAAGGGGAACTGGAAACTGATACTGGGAGGAAGGAAACCTCTAAGTTCATTGAAGGGAGGTGTTTTTTCCAACCATGTTTTATTAAAAGTAGGCTTAAAAATGGCAAGCTTAGCAGCGCAAAGACCTGGCAACGATATCCATGTGTAGGTGCCAGCTTCTACTGCTGTGAGAGACAATACTGTTTCTGGATAGCCAATCTACAGAAGCTGTCATTTAGACATTATACAAGGGTCACATTGCCAAAAACTTCACCTAAGATTAAGGCTGAGTTCACCCGTGGCTTTTTTTTGCATTTCCGCGGCGGTTTTAACCGCACGATTTTGCCGCGAAAATGCAAAAAATAAGCATCCCATGCATTAGTATAGGATTCCACAATGCTGTGCTAATGCTGCGGTTTTTACCGCGGCGGAATCGCTTCACGGTAAAAAACGCAGCATGCTCATTAATTTCACGGAATCGCGGCGATCCAGCACCCATAGGAATGCATTGTTCTGCTTACTTTCCGCATGTGGCTGTGCACACCATGCGAAAAGTAAGCAGAATAATTGCGGATGGTACCCACGGTCCGGAGGAGAGGAGACTGTCCTCCGGGCTTTGGGTACCATATCCCTGTAAAAAATAGAATTTAAAATAAAAAATATTGTTATTCTCACCTTCCGACGTCCTGCGTAGCCTTCCCGCCTCTCTCCACGCTCCCAGTAATCCTTTGCGAAAATGCCCGCGATGGCGTCCGTTCTCGCAGGATCGCGAAGTCTCGCTGTCATCGCGAATTACCGTGAGACGTTGTGATCCCGCGAGAACGGACGTCATCACAGGCATTTTCGCAAAGGATTACTGGGAACGGGAGCATGGAGAGAGGCGGGAAGGCTGCGTGGGTTTTCGGAAGGTAAGAATAACACCATTTTTTATTTTTTTTATTATTTTTTACATTTTATCTTTTACTACTGATGCTGCATAGGCGGCCTCAGTAGTAAAAAGTTGGTCACACTTGTCAAACACTATGTTTGACGAGTGTGACCAACCTGTCAATCAGTTCTCCAAGCGATGCTACAGATTGCTTGGAAAACGCTAGCATTTTGCAAGCTAATTACGCTTGCAAAATGCTAGTTTTTCCGCAGGAAAATCGCGGGAATTTAAAATGCGATTTTCCCGCGGAATGGAATTCCGGAACTCTCGCGGTAATTTCCGCAAGAGTCCCGCTACGTGTGAACCCAGCCTTAGAAGGGTTATAGGTAGTGTTGAGCATTCCGATACCGCAAGTATCGGGTATCGGCCGATATTTGCTGTATCGGAATTCCGATACCGACTTCCGATATTTTTTCAATATCGGAATTCGGCATCGGAATCGGAAGTTCAGTTGATTGACGGCCTGACGTCATCATGATGCGCGGTGTGTGCGCATCATGATGCGCCGTCATTTCGGGCCTTCCGGGGGTCTCTGCCGGCCTGCCGGGGGGCTGTGCCGGCCTGCCGGGGGGCTGTGTGGACTGCCCGGGGTCTCTGCCGGCCTGCCGGGGGGCTGTGCCGGCCTGCCGGGGGGCTGTGCACCCTGTGGGGGTCTGTACCGGCCTGCCGGGGGGCTGTGCCGGCCTGCCGGGGGGCTGTGCTGATGTCCGGGGGTCTGTGCAAGCATCGTCCGATGGGACTACAAGTCCCATCGGGCGATGCCTGCTACCATGACAGTGATTGACACATTAGCCAATGATGGGACAGTAGTAGTCCCATCATCCGGCTAATGTGTTAAATGTTAAAAAAAAAAAAAAAAAAAAAAATACTACATACATACTACATATATACTACATACATACTACATACATGCTACATACATACTACATGCTACATACATACTACATACATACTACATACATACTACATACATACTACATGCATGCTACATACATACTACATGCTACATACATACTACATGCATGCTACATACATACTACATACATACTACATACATACTACATGCATGCTACATACATACTACATGCTACATACATACTACATGCATGCTACATACATACTACATACATACTACATACATACTACATGCATGCTACATACATACTACATGCTACATACATACTACATGCATGCTACATACATACTACATACATACTACATATATACTACATACATACTACATACATGCTACATACATACTGCATGCTACATACATACTACATACATACTACATACATACTACATGCATGCTACATACATACTACATGCTACATACATACCACATACATACTACATGCATGCTACATACATACTACATGCTACATACATACCACATACATACTACATACATGCTACATATATACTACATGCATGCTACATACATACTACATATATACTACATGCATGCTACATACATACTACATACATACCACATATATACTACATACATACTACATACATACTACATGCTACATACATACCACATATATACTACATACATACAATACATTCATACAATACATACATAGACATACAGTACATATAACATAGAGTAACATACTTACCAATACTTGTCACATTGTTCCCCGAAGCCATTGTCTTTCCGGAATAAATATTAACATAACAAACCACAAAAATACTCACCCACGATCCGAAGCAGTCCACGAGTGTGTCCCACGACGATCTTGGGTAGAGAACTGCAGCATCAGATGATGCTGCCGTTCTCTACGGGCTGCAGGAATCCAATGACGGAAGGTAGGTATCCTTCCGCACTGTATTCCTCCGCCACTTAAAAAAAAAAAAGTCCCTAGTCTCACTTTATGCCATTGCTGCGTGGGAATTTCCCACACAGCAATGGCATAAAGTGAGACTAGGGACTTTTTTTTTTTTTAAGTGGCGGAGGAATACAGTGCGGAAGGATACCTACCTTCCGTCATTGGATTCCTGCAGCCAGTAGAGAACGGCAGCAACAGCTGATGCTGCAGTTCTCTACCCAAGATCGTCGTGGGACACACTCGTGGACTGCTTCGGATCGTGGGTGAGTATTTTTGTGGTTTGTTATGTTAATATTTATTCCGGAAAGACAATGGCTTCGGGGAACAATGTGACAAGTATTGGTAAGTATGTTACTCTATGTTATATGTACTGTATGTCTATGTATGTATTGTATGAATGTATTGTATGTATGTAGTATATATGTGGTATGTATGTAGCATGCATGTAGTATATATGTAGTATGTATGTAGCATGCATGTAGTATATATGTAGTATGTATGTAGCATGTAGTATGTATGTAGCATGCATGTAGTATATATGTAGTATGTATGTAGCATGTAGTATGTATGTAGCATGCATGTAGTATGTATGTAGCATGCATGTAGTATGTATATGGTATGTATGTAGCATGTATGTAGTATGCATGTAGTATGTATGTAGCATGTAATTTTTTTTTTTTTTTTTTTACATTTAACACATTAGCCGGATGATGGGACTACTACTGTCCCATCATTGCCTAATGTGTCAATCACTGTCATGGTAGCAGGCATCGCCAGATGGGACTTGTAGTCCCATCGGACGATGCCTGCACAGACCCCCGGAGCCTGCACAGCCCCCCGGCAGGCCGGCACAGCCCCCCGGCAGGCCGGCACAGACCCCCGGAGCCTGCACAGCCCCCCGGCAGGCCGGCACAGCCCCCCGGCAGGCCGGCACAGCCCCCCGGAGCCGGCACAGCCCCCCGGCAGGCCGGCACAGCCCCCCGGCAGGCCGGCACAGCCCCCCGGAGCCTGCACAGACCACCGGCAGGCCGGCACAGACCACCGGAGCCTGCACAGACCCCCTGGCAGGCCGGCACAGCCCCCCGAAAGGCCCGTACAGACCCCAGAGAGGCTGTACAAGGGCAGGAAAGGGTTTTTCTTATTCCGATACCGGAAGTCCCATAGACTTGAATGGGACTTCCGGTATCGGAATCGGCGATACCGATACTTTTTTTAAAGATCGGCCGATACCATCCGATACGATACTTTGAAGTATCGGACGGTATCGCTCAACTCTAGTTATAGGGAGTGGCAAAGCATAAATTGTCTAAGCAGCCCGAAAACATTATATGTTCATTTTTTGAAGGGAGGAGGTGGCCTTCTCAAGCTAGCAGGACCATTGTCTGCTTGCTCTCCCTACATGTCGACCTCTGATTTTGTCTTTATGGAAGGGTTTAGAGAGTTAAAAAGAGCTGGAACCTGAAAATGGAAGAAAGAAAACATCTAAGTTCATTGAAAGGATGTGTTATCTCCATCCATGTTTTATTAAAAGTAGGCTAAAAAAACTGCCAAGTCAGCAGCTCAAAAACTTGTCAACAATATCCATATGCAGGTGACAGCTTCTACTCTATGAAAGCCAATAGCTAATAAATACAAACTGTTTCTTGCTAACCTATCTACAGGAGCTGTCACTTTGACATTACGGAAGTGTCACCGTGCAGAAAACTTCATCACATGAACAAAGAATAGGAAAGGTTAAGTGTCTTTATAGTTTAGTTCATACCCTTTTGTAAGATTTACTAACAGGGACATACAGTATAATGTACATAACATTGGAATTTATTTTTAATTTTATTGATGTTTTCTAAATGTCTTCAAATCATGATCCATCAGAGCACAAGTAAACCAAATTTATCTTTAATAACCTTGCCTAGATTCAGGAAGGATTATGCTCATAACTTGCTTTTACTTGTATGAAAGATTGAAAATCATGTGACTTGTCAAAAAACGTGAATTGACAGGCGTGGTAGTTACCTAATCTGTCACACTACTGATGGTGGGAGACACTGCAGAAGCAGAGTGGGCAAACCATGTATAGTAGCTTTACTTTACAAAAGTAAAACTATACTATTTGTCCAAAAGTATAACTATAAGTATACTAGATGGTGGCCCGATTCTATCGCATCGGGTATTCTAGAGTCTCTGTTAAAATAAAAAATAGTGATATACTCACCTCCCGACGGCCCCCGGACTCTTTCTTTCCTCTCACCACGCTCCCGGCATCTTCTGGTCCCAGTAATGCTTAGCACAAAACACGGCTGATGATGTCGCGCTCTCGCGAGAGTGACGTCATCTCCGGCCCTTCTCGCTAAGCATTACTGGGACTGGAAGATGCGGGGAGCGTGGTGAGAGGAGGGACAGAGATCGGGGGTCGTCGGAAGGTGAGTATATAACTATTTTTTATTTTAACAGAGACTCTAGAATACCCGATGCGATAGAATCGGGCCACCATCTAGTGTATTATACCCCTGTTACACCCGGAGCTGCTGTCACTGTTCTGCTGTTACCTAATGTATTGTACTCCAGTTACACCCAGAGCTGCTGTCACTGTTCTGCTGTTATCTAATATATTGTACGCCAGTTAATCCCAGAGCTGCAGTCACTGTTCTCCTTTTACCTAATGTATTGTAGTCCAGTTACACCCGAGCTGCAGTCACCGTTCTGCTCTTACCTAATGTATTATACTCCTGTTACAGCCAGAGCTGCAGTCACTGTTCAGATCTTACCAAATGTATTGTAATCAAGTTACACCCAGAGTTGCAGTCACTGTTCTGCTGTTACCTAATGTATTGTACTCCAGTTACACCCAGATCTGCAGTCACTGTTCTGCTGTTACACCCAAAGCTGCAGTCACTGTTCTGCTGTTACCTAATGTAGTGTACTCCAGTTACACTCAGATTTGCAGTCACTGTTCTGCTGTTATCTAATGTATTGTACTCCAGTTACTCCCAGAGCTGCAGTCACTGTTCTGCTTTTACCTAATGTATTGTAGTCCAGTTACACCCAGAGCTGCAGTCACCGTTCTGCTGTTACCTAATGTATTGTACTCCAGTTACACCCAGATCTGCAGTCACTGCTCTGCTGTTACCTAATGTAGTGTACTCCAGTTACACCCAGATCTGCAGTCACTGTTCTGCTGTAACCTAATGTAGTGTACTCCAGTTACACCCAGAGCTGCTGTCACCATTCTGCTGTTACCAAATGTAGTGTACTCCAGTTACACCCAGATCTGCAGTCACTGTTCTGCTGTTATCTAATGTGTTGTACTCCAGTGACACCCAGAGCTGCAGTCACTGTTCTGATGTTACCTAATGTACTGTACTCCAGTTACACCCAGAGCTGCTGTCACTGTTCTGCTGTTTTCTAATGTATTGAACTCCAGTTAATCCCAGAGCTGCAGTCACTGTTCTGCTTTTACCTAATGTATTGTAGTCCAGTTACACCCAGAGCTGCTGTCACTGTTCTGCTGTTACCTAATGTATTGTACTCCATTTACACCCAGATCTGCAGTCACTGTTCTGCTGTTACCTAATGTACTCCTGTTACACCCAGAGCTGCAGTAACTGTTCTGCTGTTACCTAATGTATTGTACTCCAGTTACACCCAGATCTGCAGTCACTGTTCTGCTGTTACTTAATGTACTCCTGTTACACCCAGAGCTGCAGTTACTGTTCTGCTGTTACCTAATGTAGAGTACTCCAGTTACACCCAGATCTGCAGTCACTGTTCTGCTGTTATCTAATGTATTGTACTTCAGTTACTCCCAGAGCTGCAGTCACTGTTCTGCTTTTACCTAATGTATTGTAGTCCAGTTACACTCAGAGCTGCAGTCACCGTTCTGCTGTTACCTAATGTATTGTACTCCAGTTACACTCAGATCTGCAGTCCCTGTCCTGCTGTTATCTAATGTATTGTACTTCAGTTACTCCCAGAGCTGCAGTCACTGTTCTGCTTTTACCTAATGTATTGTAGTCCAGTTACACCCAGATGTGCAGTCACTGTTCTGCTCTTACCTAATGTATTATACTCCTGTTACAGCCAGAGCTGCAGTCACTGTTCAGATCTTACCTAATGTATTGTACTCCAGTTATACCCAGAGCTGCATTCACTTTTCTGCTGTCACCTAATGTATTGTACGCAAGTTACACCCAGAGCTGCAGTCACTGTTACCTAATTACTTAATGTATTGTACTCCAGAATATGTACAGGACCTTGCCCGTGTAATGAGCAATGCAGCAGTGATGCTTTTAATGGCTATAATGTGCCTGTACAATAAGCAATGCGGCCGTGTTGCCACGACGACTAAGCAACTGTCGCTGATTGGTCGCGGCCTAACTGCCGCGACCAATCAGTGAGGTGGAATTTCCATTACAGACAGACAGACAGACAGACAGAATTAGACAATTATATAGTAGATACTTCTCTATTTAGTGCTCTCCATCCTCAGGCTGTCAGTTTAGTTGGAAAGCCGTGTCTTGGAAGGTTTGCAGTTGTGCCATGCTCCTTCCATTTTTGGATGATGGATTGAACAGTTCTCTGTGAGATGTTCAGAGCTGGGATTATTTTTTTTTATAATCTAATCTTGCTTTCCTCTTCTCCACAACTTTATCCTTGACCTGTCTGGTGTGTTCCTTGGTTTTCATGATGCTGTTTGATCCCTAACATTCTCTAACAATCCTCTGAGGCTTTCACAGAACAGCTGTAGTTATACTGAGAAGAAATTGCACACAATTTACACTCAATTTACTAATTATGTGGCTTCTGGAGGTAATTGGGCACTCAGGATTTTATTTAGGAGTGTCAGACTACAGGGGGCTGACTGCAAATTTCAGATTTATATTTTCAAAATAATTAGAAAGCCTTGTATTATTCCCTTTACATTTCACAAATACTTGCTACTTTGTGTTGATATATAACATAAAATCCCAATAAAGTACATTTGAGCGTATAAAAATGTGGAGACGTTCATGTGGTATGAATACTTTTTCAAGGCACTGTAAAGGTTGTGGATTTTGTTTATTTTGGGAAAACCTAGTGATAGGTTCCCTCTAATAAGTAAGGTAGTGGTCTACATATTTTATCCACTATAGTTTATCTAGTTTTCACTCCATATTGACTTTACTGTATACTTTGAAGTTTTGCTTTTGGAGATTAGATGATAATAAATTTCTTTCATTATTTGACATTTAAGAAAACTTGATTAGACTGAAGCATGGTCTCTTGCAGATACATTTTAAAGGCTTTTTTAGATTCAATTTTGGCAGAATCCTGGATCTGCGCCAGTTGTATCTTCTCTTGATCTCACGAGTCCGTCACTGCTTGCCAAGGACTGAATGAAAAATGTAATATGTATATAATGACATGCATATAAATAACATTTCTATCAAAAGCACAATTTCAGTTTTAATTTGATAACGTCTTACACTGTAATTTGCGTTAAACTTATTGAAACCAATGAACAGAGCTGGCAGGTTTGTATAATGAGCTGTTTTGCTTTCCCCCCTATGTTTGGTGATAAACAGGTAAATTTGTGACATGAGATAAGAGACTTGTAACAAACGTTGCTCCATACATATATAAAGCCAAAGATGAGGAATACAATTTATTTCCAGTTATTCCATGATAAAGTTAGTATTTGTTTGATAAAAGCCTAACAATATCTTTAGTTTGGAAATTGTATCAATATTATACTATTTTCTTTGGTAAAAGAAAGAGGAATAACTTGTCAGTTGGGCACTAAAGTCACCATGTTACAAAATGTGCAATTATATTTTTGCATGAAAAATACATTTTATGATCAAGGCTACCTTTGGGATTAGTCCCTGATCTTAGGCTACTTTCACACATCAGTTTTTTGCCGTCAGGCGGTATCCGGCTATTTTTAGAAAAAACGGATCCGGCGTAAATTTTGGAGAACTGTAGAAACGGATCCGTTTTTCTGCCGGATCCGTCTAGCAGGTTATATCTGTTTCCTGGGGGCTGGCCAATTAGATCTGAGCATGCGCAGACTTCAAAAAACGGATCCGGTGGCTGGATCCGTCTTTTTCTGGATCCGGCGCATTCCGGCGCCCATAGACTTTCATTGTGGCAAAAAGCCGGAAGCGTCGGATCTGGCGCTTCCGGCTTTTTCGCCGGAGACAAAAAACGTTACAGTAGTCGTTTTTTCCAGACGCCGGATTGAGCCAAATAGCTGGATCCGGCAAAAAACGGATGAACCGCAATGCCATCCGGCGCGATCCGGCGCTAATACAAGTCAATGGGGAAAAACTGGATCCGGCATTGCATTTTGCCGGATCCGGTTTTGCAAAAAAAAGCCGGATCTCGCCTGACGTCGCAAAACGGATGTGTGAAAGAGGCCTTTGGGTACTTTCACATTGCATTCAGACACGTGTTTGTTGGTGCCATTGGGGGATATGTCATGACCCACCGCCAAATTGGATTTGGGCATATGCACCAATGGGGTTGTAGACAATAATGGTGCCTTACAGAGTGAATGTGAGCTCTGACATGCATCTTTTCGGGCGTATATGCCTAATGGAAGTGGACACTGAGTTGTAGAATCTGAGTGTCCCACCTCCATTAGGCGTACACTCCCCAAAAATGATCCACAACAGAGCACACATTTGATCTATTAGCACCATTATAGTCTATGGCCCCGTCAGCCCATGTGCCCAAATCCCATTTTACAGGGATCCAGTCGTATGTCCCGACGAGACCAATGAGTGCATGCCTGAATGCAATGTGAAAGAACCCTTATACAAATATTCAGTGTATTTTTCCGAAATCTCCCTTCCTTCCACATCTATTGCACTTTTTCTTTAACTTGTTGCCAGGAGTAGGTGACTTCTAAGGAGAGTAATCTTAAGATACCATTATAAAGATGCAAAGGTTAAAGGGAAACAATCATTTAGGTTTTTGTGCTACATCTATTTTTTTTTAAACGTTGGCCATGCTTTTTTTCATAACATGGTCTTTATCAAAAAAGAAAAAAAAACTGTTATATTTCTATTTTCACACTAACGCTGGGGATTATTTTGGACTCTTACTTCCTGTCGCTACAGAAAAAGTTTACTGGAGTTTCTTATCATCAGAGGCAGGATTAAAATGAAATGTAATGCCTCTATACACAGCTGGTAACATATAATTCACCAATAACAATAGGTGATGTCACAGATGACCTCCTCCTCCCTTCACAATGACCCTTGCATATGCTTATTAGATACTCCAACTCAAAAGATAGGGTCAGGGTCTGACCATTGTGACTATATACATGGGTTGTTTCCTGAAACAAAAAGAAGTTAGACTAAGTTCACATGCTCAGTAATCATCAGTCTTAACGGATCCAGCAGAGATCCATTGACAAAAAAGTTGTGCAGACTCAACATTTTTGTCCAAAACCCAATATAAAAACATAAAAAGCAAATATCCTGCAGTAAATCAATAAACAGCAACAGTGCATGAAAATAATACAGTCTATTTAACATAATTTTTATTAAAAAAAAATTAAAAAGCCATTCCACCACATCACGTTGACCCTATTTGGGATGGTCCTAAGCTCTAATCTATTCTATTATTTCTAAACACTGTTTTTTGGTGAATCCTTTGTATCCCGGATCATACTGCACCCACACAAACAAATGCTACACCATTTGAAAGGTAAACTTGCCCCTTCAGCAAGAAAATAGCCAAACAAACCACACATCCACAATTTGATCACAAAATACAGTTTAAACATTAATTTTCATAAACCTGCAGTAATGAAAAATGACCTGCAGGTGGCACCACAGTACCACAAAGCACACTATCAATACATTTGTGTACATGCATTGCTTTTTCGGACCATTCCAAATATGGTCACCGTGATGTGGTGGGATGGCTTTTTCCCTTTTTTATCAATATTATGTTAACTAAGCACCCTATGCACTATTGCTGCTTATTTGTTTACTGCAGGGTATTTGGTTTTTTATGTCTTTATCTTGGATTTTGCTTGTTTGGTGTCCAGTGTGAACATGTGCTTCCATGCTGTATGCACACTAACTTATATTCCAGTTCATCTCTTACGGTGTTCACAACTTTTTTGTCCACCTGAAGAAAACTGATTTCAACTCGTTCTGTTTTTTAACATTGAAGTCAATGGAAAACGGATCTGTTAAATTGCTATACATTTTTCTCTCATTTAAAAAGGATTTGTTTTTTGCTTTCTGTAGGTGGAAACATGAAGATTTAACATCCTATGGTGTTCTAATGCAACAGTTTAAATGTCCAGGTTCTTTTTAAGACCAAAAGATCAGATCTGGTTTCCTAATTGGCAGGACTGAAAGATCTAGTGGGTGTTTTTCCTCTCCAAGATTTTCCATGACCTTGGCCCTTTTACATGCCGTCAGGATTCCTCTTGTACTACTGCAAATTGACCACTAGTGGTTGCTCTTATTCACTTTGCTAAACTGTACTGCATTTCCAATCCTTACAAGTGGAGGCTGATACTGTGTTCTGCTATCGCCCTTTTCTAAGATCACCGGTGTTAAACTTGTGGCAGCCATCTTGTATCCTGTTTGGACTGATTTAACCCCTTTGCCCCAATCCTATTTTCACCTTCATGACCAGGCCAAATTTCACAATTCTGACCAGAGTCACTTATGAGGTAATAACTCTGGAACGCTTCCATGGATCCTGGTGATTCTGAGACTGTTTTCTTGTGACATATTGTACTTCATGTTAGTAGTAAAATTTGCTTGATATAACTTACATTTATTTGTGAAAAGACCTGAAATTTAGCAAAAATTTGGACATTTTCAAAGTTTTAATTTTTATGTCCTTAAACCAGAAAGTTATGTCACACAAAATAGTTAATAAATAAAATTTCCCACATGTCTACTTTACATCAGTACTATTTTGGAAACATAATTTTTTTTGTTAGGAAGTTAGAAGGGTTAAAATTTTCCAGTAAAATTTCCAAAACCATTTTTTAGAGACCACATCACATTTGAAGTGATTTTGAGGGGCCTATGTGACAGAAAATACCTAAAAGTGACATCATTCTAAAAACTGCACCCCTCAAGGTGCTTAAAATCACATTCAATAAGTTTATTAACCCTTCAGGTGCTTCACAGGAACAGAAGCAATATGGAAGGAAAAAATGAACATTTAATTTTTATTCACAAATATTTACTTTAGAACCAATTTTTTTCATTTTCACAACGATAACAGGAGAAAATGGACCCCTAACTTTGTTGTGCAATTTCTCCTGAGTGCGCTGATACTCCATATGTAGGGAAAAAACACTGTTTGGATGCTCGGCATGGCTATTAAGGAAAGGAGCACATTTTGACTTTTCTAAAGCAAAATTGGCTGGAATCGAGAGTGGATGCCATATCACGTTTGGAGAGCCCCTGATGTGTGTAAAAAATATATATAAAAAAACACAACTGACCCCATTATAGAAAAAAGATCACTAAAGGAATGTATTTAGATGTACGAGGAGCACCATGAAATCCCAAGTGATTCACAAAAGTTTAAAAATTATTTTTCTCCCAAAAAGTTGTTTGATCCCCAATTTTTTCCACAAGGATAGAGAGGAAAATGAACCCCAACATTTGTTGTGCTATTTCTCCTGTGTACACCGATGCCCCACATGTGGTCAAAAACTACTTTTGAGGCACAGTGCAAAGTTCAGAAGGGAAGAAGCGCCATATTGGAGTTCAGATTTTGCTGGTGGAGCGCCCCTAGGGCCGTGGGATACTCGGTACCGGGTCAGTACTTAAAGGGGAAGTGTCACAGTAGCGGGGACCCGGTCCGTGGAGCTAATGTCCAGTGAAATAAGGTTTTATGAGAAATAATGTTTATGTGGGGATAAGTTTGTGATGCCACCTGTGGTGTTCGGCAATTTAAGTGTAGGCCGATGCTGCAGTTCTAACCTCTGGGGATGATGGCAATGCAGCAGAGTTGGTTCAGCTCCCCACAGGTGGAGCTAGTCCCCAGGCCAGTTGTTAGATGAAGGATGGGAATAGTGGAGGCGCAGGACTGTGTATAGGGTCAATAACTGCAGACACACGGATTGCTGTTTCCTTTACCTTTACTGAAGGCTTGTGGTGCAGACCGGAGCACCGGCACAGATGGAATTGGAGTTCCGGCAGCCTGAAAGCAGATCAGAGTCCCCTGAGCCAAGTGGTTTTGGAGGCCTCCTTCCTGCTCTAGTTTCTGAGGTCTCTTCAGCTTGAAGCTATGCTCAGTCCTCTGTTCTCTATAGTCCTTAGTACTTGCCCGCATGGCAGGCAGCTTGAGCCTTTTACAGGTGTCACTTCTCTGTGGTGGCTCCAGGCTCTCATATGCTACTGTGCCTTCGGGGTTTTAGTGGGACCAGGAGGCCTGCAATCTCCTGCCCTCCGGATTCGGCTACTGGGCCTGTCATTCCCAGACAGCTACAGACTCTGGTGTCCAGTATCAAGCTCTTAGACCTGGGGTGAGCTTCCTTACAGCTCCACTGCCCCAGGTTTTCCTCAACTCTTTCTCCTTTCCTCTCTCTATTTTAGTCTGGGGAGCAGCTCCTTCATTCTTCCTGCTCCTTCTCACTCCCAGACTCAACTAACTAACCCCTCTCCCAGCCCAGAACTTGCTGGAAGCTCCCCTAAAACAGGGTTCAGAGCTCTCCCTTCTGGTCTGGAGTAGGAAAAGTGTTGTGTGTAGTGGTTACATGATCAGGGAACTCCTCTCTGCTTCCAGGCATGCCATCACCCCCCTGGGAGGGAGGCAATACCACCGTGGCAACCGGACTCCTGGGGTGCCACACTGGAATGGTTTGAGGGTGCCATGTCACATTGGCAGAGCCCCTGAGGTGCCAGAACAACAGAAAGCCCCCATATGTGAACTCATTTTCCAAACTACACCCTTAATGAATTCATCAAGGGGTGCAGTGATTATATTGATACCACATGTACCTCACAGAGTTTTATACCGCTGAGTGGTGAAGAAAGAATAAATTACATTTTTAACACTAAAATGTTGTTTTAGCCCCAAGTTTTTAAATTTTTCTAAGGGCTACTAGGAAAAAATGGACCTAAAGTTGTTAAAAATTATCCTGAGTGCACAAATGCCCTACATATAATTCGAAAATACTTGTCAGGCACTGTGCAATTCTCAGAAGATAAAGAGCACCATATTATATTGTAGATTTTACTGTTATGTTTGCGGGTGCCATGACGAACTGGGAGAGCCTCTGAATTTCCAAAACAGTAGGACCTCCCCATAAGAGACCCCATTTCCCAAACTACACCTCTACATGAATTCAGGTGCAGTGATTATATTGACAACGCAAATGTGTCACAAAATTTTATACCATTGGGCAGTGAAAAAAAAATTATTACATTTTTACCACCAAAATTTTGTTTTAGCCCCAGATTTTACTTTTTCTCTCTGGCAAATGGGCAAAAATGGCACCAAAATTTATCCCACAATTTCTACTGAACATAGAAATGCCCCATGTAAGGCTGTACATTACTACAGACATACGGGGAGACTCGGGAGGGATGGAGGGCTATTTACCTCCTGGAGCTCAGATTTTCCTAGAATAGTGTTTGAACTCAATATACAGAGCCCTTAGTTGCTAGAAGAGCAGAATACCCCTCAAGTGACCCCATTTTAGAAATGATACCCCTTTAGGAATTTATCTACAGGTGTAGTGATGATTTTGACTCCATGGGTGTATTCCAGAAACAGGCAGCAGTGGATGTTGCTGAGTGAAAATTGCAAACTGCCATTGTAGTGACCAGTACATTACGCCCAGCCCGTGCTTCTGGAGACACGCAGCTGTAAATTAGGCGAGGTCTTATCGATACAGAAATGCCAAAAATGGAGACATTGTCTACATCTGCCTCATTACAGTTGTGGCAAAAAGTATTGACACCCCTGCAATTCTGTCAGATAATACTCAGTTTCTTCCTGAAAATGTTTGCAAACACAAATTCTTTGGTATTATTATCTTAATTTAATTTGTCTTAAATGTAAAAACACAAAAGAGAATGAAGCAAAAAAGCAAAACATTGATCATTTCACACAAAACTCCAAAAATGGGCCAGACAAAAGTATTGGCACCCTCAGCCTAATACTTGGTTGCACAACCTTTAGCCAAAATAACTGCGACCAACCACTTCCGGTAACCATCAATGAGTTTCTTACAAAACTCTGCTGGAATTTTAGACCGTTCTTCTTTGGCAAACTGCTCCAGGTCCCTGATATTAGAAGGGTGCCTTCTCCAAACTGCCATTTTTAGATCTCTCCACAGGTGTTCTATGGGATTCAGGTCTGGACTTAGAAGTCTCCAGTGCTTTCTCTCAAACCATTTTCTAGTGCTTTTTGAAGTGTGTTTTGGGTCATTGTCCTGCTGGAAGACCCATGACCTCTGAGGAAGACCCAGCTTTCTCACACTGGGCCCTACATTATGCTGCAAAATTTGTTGGTAGTCTTCAGACTTCATAAGCCATGCACACGGTCAAGCAGTCCAGTGCCAGAGGCAGCAAAGCAACCCCAAAACATCAGGGAACCTCCGCCATGTTTGACTGTAGGGACCGTGTTCTTTTCTTTGAATGCCTCTTTTTTCTCCTGTAAATTCTATGTTGATGTCTTTGCCCAAAAAGCTCTACTTTTGTCTCATCTGACCAGAGAACATTCTTCCTAAACGTTTTAGGCTTTTTCAGGTAAGTTTTGGCAAACTCCAGCCTGGCTTTTTTTTGGGTCGGGGTAAGAAGTGGGCTCTTCCTGGGTCTCCTACCATACAGTCCCTTTTCATTCAGACGCCAACGGATAGTACGGGTTGACACTGTTGTACCCTCGGACGGCAGGGCAGCTTGAACTTGTTTGGATGTTAGTCGAGGTTCTTTATCCAACATCCGCACAATCTTGCGTTGAAATCTCTTGTCAATTTTTCTTTTCCGTCCACATCTAGGGAGGTTAGCCACAGTGCCATGGGCTTTAAACTTCTTGATGACACTGCGCACGGTAGACACAGGAACATTCAGGTCTTTGGAGATGGACTTGTAGCCTTGAGATTGCTCATGCTTCCTCACAATTTGGTTTCTCAAGTCCTCAGACAGTTCTTTGGTCTTCTTTCTTTTCTCCATGCTCAATGTGGTACACACAAGGACACAGGACAGAGGTTGAGTCAACTTTAATCCATATCAACTGGCTGCAAGTGTGATTTAGTTATTGCCAACACCTGTTAGGTGCCACAGGTAAGTTACAGGTGCTGTTAATTACACAAATTAGAGAAGCATCACATGATTTTTAGAACAGTGCCAATACTTTTGTCCACCTTTTTTATGTTTGGTGTGGAATTATATCCAATTTGGCTTTAGGACAATTCTTTTTGTGTTTTTTCTTTCAAGACAAATTAAATGAAGATAATAATACCAAAGAATTTGTGTTTGCAATCATTTTCAGGAAGAAACTGAGTACTATCTGACAGAATTGCAGGCGTGTCAATACTTTTGCCCACAACTGTATAGGGAATCTTCTGCCAGAGTTTCCATCTGAATCAGGTATTTCAGAGATTTACATGGAAACCCAGGTGTAAGCATTCAGTGCAGAGCACAGGATAAATGTGTGCCGAGCTTTACTGCGATCTTTGGGAGGTTGAAATAATCAACAGCAGGTGAAGAATTGGTTTTATTTTTAACTCCGTTCCTCGTGTGGTATAAGTGATTAGACATCTTTATTCTTCTGGTCGATGTGATTACAGCGATACCAGATTTATATTGGGTTTTTATGTTTGGCTGCTGTCACACACTAAAAGACGTTCCTATTGGATCACCATATTTTGAGAGCTAGAATTTTTCCATATTTTGGCCCACAGAGCTATTTGAGGGCTTGTTTTTTGCGGATTTTTGAATTTTTGAAAGGCAGAATGCACAAGCACTAGCAATTCAGGAATTTTTTACATTTTTTTATGCTCTTTCGCGTGTGGTAAAATTGATAAGGCAGTTTTATTTTTCGGGTCAATACGATTACAGCGATACCACATTTATATCATTTTTTATATTTTGGCGCTTTTTTCATAATAAAACTATTGTAGAAAAAATAATTATTTTTGCATCACTTTATTCTGAGAGCTATTACTTTTTTATTTTTTTTTACTGATGGCAGCTCGTTTATTGCAGGACAATAAGATGTTTTCAGGAATAGCATTTTTATTTATATTTGTCTTTTTGGTAGCATTTTATTCCACCTTTTATTCGGTGACATGATGATAAAGCATTGTTTTTTGCCACTTTTTTTTCTACTGTGTTCACTGAAGGGGTTAACTAGCGTGACAGTTTTATAGGTCTGGTCGTTCTGTAAGAGGCGATACCAAATGTATACTTTTTTAATTTTTTTATCTAAAAAAACACACTTATGGATACAATATATATATTTTTATTTACCTTGTGATTACAAAATATATATTTCACAATTTTTTCCTTTTTTTTCTTACTTTTTTATTTAGTCCCTTTAAAGCATTCCTAGGCACCAGCATTGGATTAGGTTCTCAAAATACAGAGGTTCTGGCCTCCACTGACCCCAAGAACAGCCGATTGGCAGGGTGCTGGATGTCGCATCCCCCCCACATCAGACATTGATGACCTAGTCTAAGGATAAACCATAGTTGTTAGAGTAGTGGACAACCTCTTTAATGTCCTTTTTTGTCCTATGATTGCTCAGTCTTTGGCAGTCTTTGCAAATCCTGCTCCTCACAGTCACTAACACATTTTTAAGAAAATTGTGAAACCCAAAATCTCAGTTGTGGCTCAGACATTTTGAATGTTGTAACTGGAGCTTCTATAGTGACTGGAAACTTATGGTCATAAAGGAACTTGTAGCGCTGACATGGTTATAATGTAAAAGGTATATGGATCATAGAGATACCAATAGTCTGCTATGATTTTTTTACATTGGCTTTATTCTCTCTTTAAAACGGTGACATTTTGTTCAGTACGACCACCTAATTGGTTAAAATGACAGAGATATATTTCAGATTTTAGCATAAGCTTTCATAATAATAATGGATGGGCTTTCATCAGACGTATTTCTGTTGTGACTTTCATAGATTCTATCCTCTCGGGAGGTAATGGGGAGCCACTTGAGAGAGCCTTTTCCCTACAGATCTGAATTTTTGATTGATGAGACAGAAAAGCTTAGTGGACACAGGAGTAAAAAAGAAGCGTTTTCTGTTTCTTTGTCTATAATACTCTGTCTTTTCCTATTGATTCTATAATGAAAAGATATGCAGGATTCTAATTAACTTTATAGCTCAATTCTTCAAAGTTTTCCAATCTATGTTTCCTGTTTGTGCGGATTATCGAACCCTGGATGAGATCATTCACAGACATATTGCTTCTCACAGCTGATATATTGTTACAATTGTATCCTGCCTTGGAGATATTACTTGAGCAAAAGCACCAGCAACAGGAATGATCTGTCTCCTGGTTAGCTTGCAAAAAATGCCTTTGGGTGGGTAAAATTCCACATTCTGGATTATGGCTTAGAAATATTACCACTTTATCTAACTCTTCAGATTTTTGGAAGCCAAGAAGGATTATTTTATTTAGAGCATATAAGAAGCATACAATTATTAAATCACATCTCCAACATTGGCGATCCTTTCATTTTTAAGTTTTAAGGGAGCCTGTCACCCCCAAAAATGACATTTATATTGCCTAAACATTTATATAGGGGACCCAGCCCCAATTTAAGTCATATTAAGCAAGTACATCTTAACTTTAGAGTTAATTAATAATAAACTTTTATTGTATATGCATATGAGGGTGCCCTTGGCGTTGCCCATATCTTGGTGCACTGCCATGCCCTCCTATTTGCATAATAAAGTCATACCTCCCTTTGATTGACTTGTCTCCAAGGCCCATAGAAAACACTGTGTCTCTTGTCTGCATCTGCGCTCTGACGCTGGATGATCGCAACGGCACGCTCATAGGGTCATGCTGGTTTGCACACAATGGCTGCAGGCATGCTCAGGAATCTGGCTCATACTTGTCTATGGCCGCCACTTGGCTAGATCTGCTAAACAGCGTCCAAAATGCTAAGAATGAAAGGAGTTTCAGGTTCTGTAGCAACATGCTTCTTAGCCACTCAAAGGGTTGCAGAGGTAACATTGACCTATTGTCTTTATAGAATATAAAAGGGTTATCCATGACTTTTATATTATTTTCATATGAGGCTAAGAACTTAGTTACTAACTGTGTGCCTGTTCTATCCAGCATCAGTCACAGACCGCTCCAGCCGACAGTTCTTTTGGGTCATTTGACCTCATGTCAACAGAGTAGCTTTTTCTTTTCCAGGCTGCTCTGTCAATGAGTCGTCATTGCTGACGTCATGCTGATTGACAGTTGGCTTCATGCAGTTGTATAGATGGAAGGCGGCTGTCAATCAGCATGACATTCAATGGACATAGCAGACAGAGTGAAAGACAAGAAGCTGCCCTGTTGACATTGCATCACCAAAAGCATTGCCGGAAAGAGCGTTTAATGACTGCCCCCAACGGGCAGAGATTGTCTATGGGCAGAACAGGCAGATAGTTCTCAACTACCTTCCTTTAAGTCCTTAGCACCGTCATTAAAAAAAAGTCCAGGATAATACTTTTAAAACATTTCTTAAAAATATCCAAAATTTTTAGTAGCTACAAAATAGAAAGAATTTAAAGTAAATATGAAGAAAACCGTCCACAGGAACAAACTCGCAAAATTAATTGGATGCAACTTTGGATTGTCCCAACTGGCTTCTATTTTCAGCGTAACCTATACCAATTTTTTGGCTTAAATTACAGTGAATTTGGCACACATTAATTAGCCATAATCCCACCGACCAAGTTTGCCTCGTTTTAATAAATGTGTCTCAGTAAAACTGAGCTCTAGCTGTTCTAAAGACATAAAAGAAATTAATCAGCACAGACATTTGGACCTGTGAATTTCAAAATTTAAAGGTGACCATGCACTTTAATGTGTGAAACAGAATGTTATTGAATCGAATAGCATCGAAGGTTAGTAATTACTTGCCATGTCAAATCCCCAAGGGAAAGGGAAGCGTTCAGCGCAACAAAATTGCTACATGCGATATCTTCAAATACGATTTTCTGGTAATAAAATGATTGGTTTGTTTGAGAGAATTGAGCAAAAAAGAGGCTTTGTTGGCATTAGACGACCAGGTCCCTTAGCCCTCTTGGAATGGACATTTCTGGAACTTACACAGCTTCTTAAGAGCCCAACGACACACAATACACACCAATAGAATAACGTTTTACTATTTCTTAAAAAATGTTTAATGGGTTGCACAATTTAAAATAGAGGAAGGTATAGAATAGCATAAGAATCAAGTCCAATTTCTGTGGCATCTGTTATAATTTCAGTCTGATCCTGAAACCTAACCATCTGTCAGGACCACCTACGAAATACTGCCGGACAGTCATACTGTCAAGAATGGCTTTTATCTGGGAGTTGCTCCACTGCCAATTCCTTGAAGTAATCTTTAACCCCTTCATGACCGGAGGTATTTTTGGTTTTGCGTTTACGGTTTTTTGCTCCTCTTCTTCCCAGAGCCATAGCTTTTTTTTTCCGTCAATATGACCATGTGAGGGCTTGTTTTTTGTGGGACGAGTTGTAGTTTTGAACGACACCATTGGTTTTAGCATGTCATGTACTAGAAAACTGGAAAAAAATTCCAAGTGCTGTGAAATTGCAAAAAAAAAAATGCAATCCCACACTTGTTTTTGCTTGGCTTTTTTGCTTGGGTCACTAAATGCTAAAACTGACCTGCCATTATGATTCTCCAGGTCATTACCAGTACATAGACACCAAACATGTCTAGGTTCTTTTTTATCTAAGTGGTGAAAAAATTCTAAACTTTGCTAAAAAAGAAAAAAAAAAATTGTGCCATTTTCCGTGACCCGTAGCGTCCCCATTTTAAGTGATCTCGGGTTGGGTGAGGGCTAATTTTTTGCCTGCTGAGCTGACGTATTTAATGATACTATTTTGGTGCAGATACGTTTGATCGCCCACCATTGCATTTTAATGCAATGTCGTGTCGACCAAAAAAACTTAATTCTGGTGTTTTGGCATTTTTCTCGCTATGCCGTTTAGCGATCGGGTTAATCCTTTTTTTATTGATAGATCGGGCGATTCTGAAGGCGGCGATACCTAATATGTGTATGTGTGATTTTTTTTTATTGCTTTATTTTGAATGGGGCAAAAGGGGGGTGATTTAAATTTTAGATTTTTTTTAATATTTTTAAACACTTTTTTTTTTTTGCTTTTGCCATGCTTCAACAGTCTTCTTAGGAGATTTGAAGCTGGTAAAACTCGATCGGCTCTGCTACATAGAGGTGATGAGCAGATCGCCTCTATGTAGCAGAATTACTGACTTGCTATGAGTGCTGACCACTGGCAATTCGGCACTGACAATCATAGAGGACTCCAGGAGACCTCGGGTTGTAATGCTGATGCACCGGTGACCCACGATCACGTGACAGGGTCACCGGTGTGCAGATTTAAATGCAGCTATCAGCGTTTGACAGTGGCATTTAACTAGTTAAATGATAAAACCAGCTGACATGTCCTGGAAAAGATGTGGGCTCACCGCCAGAGCCCACATCAAAGGGAGGGATACCAACATCGGTGTACTACTACGCCTGATGTCGGTAAAGGGTTAATAGCAGATATTGGTGCAGAAGAGAGATCTATGGGGCAGATTCATCAAAGTGTTTACGCTAGAAGAAAACACTTTAAAAAATTCACAAAATTTTACCAATGTGAAGTTACACAAAAATTTGGTGACTTTTGGTGTTGTCATGTCAGTTCCAGCTAAAATAGGTAGAGCATTGACTGAACGGGGCATGGGGGCACCTGCCTATAGAATTCATAATAAGTTAGATCACTTTAGTGGCGTCACTTATGCCAAGAATACAGTATTACTGCAGCTCCTGACTGGAGTATCATTTGTGGCTAGGCACACAGAGGCGACCACCATAAAGAAGATGCTCCAAATTTGGTAGGTGGTATTCGCTTCTTAATGAATTCAGCCCTTTTCACTCCACCATACCCCTTCTTTATGACTGCCATTTACAATACCAATTTTAATGAATAAGGTCCATTATACACTACTCACAAAAAGTCAGGGATATTTGGCTTTAGGAATAAATTCATGGAAAACGTAAAAAGTTCATGCTACAGTGATATTTTATCATGAAAGTAGGGTATTGAAACAGAAGCCAACAACAGTAGTGGATATACTCCCCCCAAAAATGTCAATGTCTCAATAATTGTCCTGTGGCCTTGAGCATCAATTACAGCTTCACGGCAACATCTCATGTTGATCACAAATCGAGTTGTTGTCTGCTGAGGCATCCCACTGTTCCTGAAGGGTGGCTCTCAGGTCACTGAGTTATGAGCCTCGGCGACTCAGCTGATACCATAGGTTTTCTATGGGATTTAGGTCTGGAGAAAGTGCAGGCCGCTGCTTTTGATACACCTCAGTCTCTAGCAGCCATTCCCTAATGATGTGACCTCGAAGAGCTGGAACATTGTCATCCATGAAGATGAAATTAGGCCTATGTTGTTCGTGCAGAGGCACAATGACTGGAATAATGATGTTATTCCAGTAGTAGTGGCTTGTCCCTGTAACAAAGTTTAGGGCAATTCTGTATTGACTAGACACACATGTCCACACTAACACCATCACCACCAAAGGCTCATCTGGTGACAAAAGTTGCCAATGCATAGCACTGTCCTTGACATTCAATCATTGGCGGCCATCATTTCTGCACAGTGTGAACTGACTTTCATCAATGAACAGAATTGATGCCCACTGTTCCATCGTCCAGCATAGATGCTCCCTGGCCTCATGCAAGATGATCACACTTGTGCCTGGTGGTGAGGTCAGGTACCCTTGCAGGTCATCCAGCATACAGACAACGCTGATGTGAACGGTTTTGAATGGTCTGACGTGACACTTGGGTGCCTGTCACCTCCCTTACATGGGCCTTAAGTTGTGTGGCATTCATCATCCAATTCTGAGGGGCATTGTTTACAACAAAGTGGTCATCAGTGTGAGATTTTTCCAAAGGATGTCTACTTCTCCACCTTTTTCTGCCTTACAGTATAATGTGGTGGACTATTTAATGCTAATACTAATTGTAGGGTCATCCTGATATTTTACCCCAAATCCAAATACCAATAACTTTTTGTGCATGGTGTATGTTATTATTGTGAGGTTTTCTGAGGCTTTGCGCACAACAGCCGCACTACTGTCAACAAATTGACAAAATACAAGAGCATGGAGCCAGCAATCACACTACTGGACATATTCCATTCATTCCAGAGACTTGTGACTAATGTTTTGCTATACTGTAGTAGTTTGGGATTCAGTGTTTACCCATGAGGTCACTAGGGCATTGATGACTAATCAATAACTCTGTGTATCAATATATCTGTACTTACTTTGCAGAGATATTGTCATTTGTTTTTTCTGGAGAGCTCTATGTGACATCTCTTCTTGTAGTGCGACCAGGCGTTTATTCAGAGTTTTCTCTTTGGACTTGTGCTTTACCTCCTCCCAGTTGTAGCTGATCTAGGAATCTCAGAAGCTGCTGAGCTGTGATTTGAAACATCAAGGAAGCAGAGGGAAAGTGCTGTCCCCAGAAAAGACTCTTAACGTTTGAGCCCATGACCAGTAATTGCTGCGGGTTTGACGCTCCATATTTATGCAAACCCATAGCGGCCAGCTGTGACAGCATAGTGGATGGAATTTCTAGAAATCCTATGTCCACTATGCATCCACAGACACCTGTGGATCACCCGGGAAACTGATTTGCGACACTTCTTTCAAGGCTGCAGCTTGATAATTTCTCTTCTGGACGCTAGTGAAATTCCACCAATATTGGATGTGGTAAATTTGCAAGGTTCAGTGAACACATACGAATTTACCTGTGTTCAATAGAAGGCAGCACTTTAAGAATGTCCCAGTTGTATGACAAGCAGAGATGTCACATACTGCGCTTCAAAAGAAACAAATGTGTACTGTATATCATTGCAACAGGTAGGATGCAGCTCAAAATGGAAATGATCAGCTCAGAGGAGTTCTGGCATTTTTACAAAGTATTTAGATGATTTTTTTTAATCAATTGACCAGTATTCTGTAAGCAATTTACAAATCATGCTCTTTTAACCCCTTTCTGACAGCTTACGTACTATACCGTCTATGTGCCCCGCCACAATTTGACCATGGATGGTATAGTATGTCATAGCGATCGGCCGTGCACACAATTGTGGCTGGGTGTCAACTGATTCTCACAGCTGACATCCGGCACTAAGTGCCAGGAGCAGTCACGGACAGCTCCCTGCACTTTGAGCCCCGAAACGGTATAACGGCGACCTCTAAAAAAAAGTCAGATTTTCCATTTAATTTCTCTCTCCTCTGATGTGATCGCACATCAGAGGAGAGAGAAATAGGGTCCCCCGGTCCCTCGATCACCCCCCGGTATCTCCATTGTCCCTGCAGGCCCCTATGAAGTCTCTTGGGCCGCTGGCTTCTTCCGGGAGAAAATGGCAGGTGCATGCGCAGTACGCCGGCTGAGATCTTCTGGCTGGCACCCAGCAACAATAAGGGATTTTTTTAGACCCTATCACAGTGCTCAAAATAAAAAAATATTAAATCAAACCCCCTTTATCACCCCGTTAGTTAGGGAAAAATAAAATAAAAAAATGTATTTATTCCATTTTCCCATTAGGGCTAGAGTTGGGTTAAAGTGAGTTGGGCTTAAGTTAGGTTTAGGGTTGGGGCTAAAGTTAGGGTTAGGGTTGGGGCTACAGTTGGGGTTAGGTTTGGATTACGGTTACGGTTGGGGTTAGGGTTAGGATTAGGGTTAGGGTTGGGATTTGGGTGAGGGTAGTGTTAGGGTTAGGTTTGTGGTTAGGGTTATGCATAGGGTTGGGATTAGGGTTAGGAGTGTGTTGGAGTTAGGGTTAGAGTTAAAATTGGGGGGTTTTTACTGTTTAGGCACATCAGGGGCTCTCCAAACACGACATGGCGTCCGATCTCAATTCCAGCCAATTCTGCGTTGAAAAAGTCAAATGGTGTTCCTTCCCTTCCGAGCTCTGCTGTGAGCCCAAACAGTGATTTACCCTCACATATAGGGTATCGGTGTACTCAGGACAAATTGGACAACAATGTTTGGGATCCAATTGCTCCTGTTACCCTTGTGAAAATAAAAAATTGGCGAAAATTCATTTTTGTGAAAAAAAATATGATTTTTCATTTTTACGGCTCTATGTTATAAACTTCTGTGAAGCACTTGATGGTTCAAAGTGCTTACAACTCATCTAGATAAGTTCCTTAGGGGGTCTAGTTTTCAAAGTGGTGTCACTTGTGGGGGTTTCCACTGTTTATGCTCATCAGGGGCTCGTCACACGTGACATGGCGTCCAATCTTAATTCCAGCCAATTTTGCGCTGAAAAAGTAAAACAGCGCTCCTTCCCTTCCAAGCTCTGCCATGTGCCCAGACAGTGGTTTACCCCCACATGTGCTGTATCAGCATATCAGGACAAATTGCACAACCACTTTTGGGTTCCAATTTCTCCTGTTACCCTTGGGAAAAAAGCATTGTGGGCGAAAAGATCATTTTTGTGAAAAAAAATATAATTTTTTTATTTTTATGGCTCTACGTTATAAACTTCTGTGAAGCACTTGGGGGTTCAAAGTGCTTACCACACATCAAGACAAGTTCCTTAGGTGGTTTAGTTTCCAAATTAGTGTCACTTGTGGAGGGTTTCCACTGTTTTTGCTCATCAGGGGCTTATCACACATGACATGGTGTCCAATCTTAATTCCAGCCAATTTTGCATTGAAAAAGTAAAACGGCGCTCCTTCCCTTCCAAGCTCTGCCATGCGCCCAGACAGTGGTTTACCCCCACATATGTAGTATCAGCATACTCAGGACAAATTGCATAACAACTTTTGGGGTCTAATTTCTCCTTTTACCATTGACAAAATAAAAAATTGGGAGTGAAAAATCATTTTTGTGAAAAAAATATAATTTTTTATTTTTACAGCTCTACGTTATAAACTTCTGTGAAGCACTTGGGGGTTCAAAATGCTCACCACACATCTAGATAAGTTCCTTAGGGGATCTACTTTCCAAAATGGGGTCACTTGTGTGGGGTTTCCGCTGTTTAGGCACATCAGGGGCTCTCCAAACGCAACATGGCGTCCAATCTCAATTCCAGCCAACTTTGCATTGAAAAGTCAAACAGTACTCCTTCCCTTCCGAAATTGTTCAACAACTTTTGGGGTCCAATTTCTCCTGTTACCCTTGATAAAATAAAAAAATTGGATCTGAAGTAAATTTTTTGTGAAAAAAGTTAAGTGTTCTTTTTTTTTAAACATTCCAAAAATTTCTGTGAAGCACCTGAAGGGTTAATAAACTTCTTGAATGTAGTTTTGAACACCTTGAGGGGTGCAGTTTTTAGAATGGTGTCACTTTTGGATATTTTTTATCATATAGACCTTTCAAAGTGACTTCAAATGTGATGTGGTCCCTAAACAAATGGTGTTGTAAAAATGAGAAATCGCTGTTTAACTTTTAACCCTTATAACTTCCTAACAAAAAAAATTGCTTCCAAAATTGTGCTGATGTAAAGTAAAAATGTGGGAAATGTGAGTTATTAAGTATTTTATGTGACATATCTCTTTGATTTAAGGGCATGAAAATTCAAAGTTGGAAAATAGCGAAATTTTCAAAATTTTTGCCAAATTTCCATTTTTTTCACAAATAAACGCAAGTGATATCAAAGAAATGTTACCACTATGATGAAGTACAATATGTCATGAGAAAACAGTGTCAGAATCACCAGGATCAATGGAAGCGTTCCAGAGTTATTATCTCATAAAGGGACAGTGGTCAGAATTGTAAAAATTGGCCTGGTTATTAACATGCAAACCACCCTCGAGGGTAAAGGGGTTAATATGAGGCCTGGAATTTGGAAAACACTGCAATAGACTATTCATTTTAAGTATTATAAAGTAGCAACAAACGAGTATAAAACTGTGCAGTTTGATAATAATAATTCTTGTTTTTTGTTTCTATTCTCGGAAAAGCAATATAAAGAATAATAAGAATGAACGTAACCTTCCCTTTCAGTTATGTATCCAGGCAGGGCAAGGATAAGTCAAGACAGTTAGAAGAAAGATGGAAGCATCTCTAAAGTTCATGGTTAACCCCCTCATCCCCAAGGGTGGTTTGCACGTTCATGACCGGGCCAATTTTTACAATTCTGACCACTGTACCTTTATGAGGTCATAACTCTGGAACGCTTCCATGGATCCCGGTGATTCTGACATTGTTTTCTCGTGACATATTGTACTTCATGTTAGTGGTAAAATTTCATTCAAATAACTTGCGTTTATTTGTGAGAAAAATGGAAATTTGGCGAAAATTTTGAAAATTTCGCAATTTTCCAACTTTGAATTTTTATGCCCTTAAATCACAGAGATACGGCACACAAAAAACTTGATAACTAACATTTCCCACATGTTTACTTTACATCAGCACACTTTTGGAACCAAAATTTTTTTTTGTTAGGAAGTTATAAGGGTTAAAAGTTGACCAGCGATTTCTCATTTTTACAACACCATTTTATTTTTAGGACCACATCACATTTGAAGCCACTTTGAGGGGTCTATATGATAGAAAATACCCAAAAGTGACACCATTCTAAAAACTGCACCCCTTAAAGTGCTCAAAACCACATTCAAGAAGTTTATTAACCCTTTAGGTGCGTCACAGGAATTTTTTTGAATATTTAAAAAAAAATGAACATCTAACTTTTTTTCATAAAAAAATACTTCAGGTTCAATTATTTTTATTTTACCAAGGGTAACAGGAGAAATTGGACTGCAAAAGTTATTGTGCAATTTGTCCTGAGTACGCTGATACCTGATATGTGGGGGGGAACCACTGTTTCGGTGCATGGCAGAGCTCAGAATGGAAGGAGCGCCGTTTGACTTTTTCAATGCAAAATTGGCTGGAATTCAGATTGGACGCCATGTCACGTTTGGAGAGTCCCTGATGTACCTAAACAGTGGAAACCCCCTACAAGTGACCCCATTTTGGAAACTAGACCCCCAAGGAACTTATCTAGATATGTGGTGAGAACTTTGAACCCACAAGGGCTTTACAGAAGTTTATAACGTACAGCGGTACAATTAAAAAATCATATTTTTTCCACAAAAATGATCTTTTCACCCCAATTTTTATTTTCCCAAGGGTAACAGGACCATAAAAGTTATTGTGCAATTTGTCCTGAGTACGCTGATACACCACATGTGGGGGTAAACCACTATTTGGGCGCATGGCAGAGCTCGGAAGGGAAGCAGCGCCATTTGACGTTTTTGGCTGGAATTGAGATCGGACACCATGTCGCGTTTGGAAAACCCCTGATGTACCAAAACAGTGGAAACCCCCCACAAATGACACCATTTTGGAAACTAGACCCCCTAAGGAACTTATCTAGATGTGTGGTGAGAACTTTGAACCCCCATGGGCTTCACAGAAGTTTATAACATAAAGCCATACAATTAAAAAATCATATTTTTTCCACAAAAATGATCTTTTCACCCTCAATTCTTATTTTTCCAAGGTTAACAGGACCCTAAAAGTTATTGTGCAATTTGTCCTGAGTACGCTGATACCCGACATGTGGGGGTAAACCACTGTTTGGGCGCATGGCAGAGCTCGGAAGGGAAGCAGCGCCATTTGACGTTTTTGGCTGGAATTGAGATCGGACACCATGTCGCGTTTGGAAAACCCCTGATGTACCAAAACAGTGGAAACCCCCCACATATGACACCATTTTGGAAACTAGACCCCCTAAGGAACTTATCTAGATGTGTGGTGAGAACTTTGAACCCCCATGGGCTTCACAGAAGTTTATAACATAAAGCCATACAATTAAAAAATTTGTATTTTTTCCACAAAAATGATCTTTTCACCCTCAATTCTTATTTTTCCAAGGGTAACAGGACCGTAAAAGTTATTGTGCAATTTGTCCTGAGTACGCTGATACCCCACATGTGGGGGTAAACCACTATTTGGGCGCATGGCAGAGCTCGGAAGGGAAGCAGCGCCATTTGACGTTTTTGGCTGGAATTGAGATCGGACACCATGTCGCGTTTGGAAAACTCCTGATGTACCAAAACAGTGGAAACCCCCCACAAATGACACCATTTTGGAAACTAGACCCCCTAAGGAACTTATATAGATGTGTGGTGAGCACTTTGAACCCCCCAGTGCTTCACAGAAGTTTATAATGCCCGGGCGTGAAAATAAAAAATTTGTATTTTTTCCACAAACAAGATCTTTTAGTCACCATTTTTTTATTTTCCCAAGGGTACCAGGAGAAATTGGACCCCAAAAGTTGTTGTCCAATTTGTCCTGAGTATGCTGATACCCCATATGTGGGAGAAAACTACTGTATGGGCACACGTCGGGGCTCGGAAGGGAAGTAGTGACGTTTTGGATTGCAGACTTTGATGTAATGGTCTGCGGGTGTCATGTTGCCTTTGGAGAGCCCCTAATGTACCTAAACAGTGGAAACCCCCCACAAATGACACCATTTTGTAAACTAGACCCCCCAAGGAACTTATGTAGATGTGTGGTGAGCACTTTGAACCCCCCAGTGCTTCACAGAAGTTTATAACGCCCAGGCGTGAAAATAAAAAATTCGTATTTTTTCCACAAACATGATCTTTTAGTCACCATTTTTTTATTTTCCCAAGGGTACCAGGAGAAATTGGACCCCAAAAGTTGTTGTCCAATTTGTCCTGAGTATGCTGATACCCCATATGTGGGAGAAAACTACTGTATGGGCACACGTCGGGGCTTGGAAGGGAAGTAGTGACGTTTTGGAATGCAGACTTTGATGGAATTGTCTGCGGGTGTCATGTTGCCTTTGGAGAGCCCCTAATGTACCTAAACAGTGGAAACCCCCCACAAATGACCCCATTTTGAAAACTAGACCCACTAAGGAACTTATCTAGATGTGTGGTGAGCACTTTGAACCCCCAAGGGCTTCACAGAAGTTTATAATGCGAGGGCATGAAAATAAAAAAATCGTATTTTTTCCAGAAACATGATCAATTAGTCCCCAATTTTTTCATTTTCCCAAGGGTAACAGGAGAAATTGGACCCCCAAAAGTTGTTGTCCAATTTGGCCTGAGTACGCTGACACCCCATATGTGGGAGAAAACTACTGTATGGACACACGTCGGGGCTCGGAAGGGAAGCAGTGACGTTTTGGAATGCAGACTTTGATGGAATGGTCTGCGGGTGTCATGTGCGTTTGGAGAGCCCCTGATGTACCTAAACTATTGAAACTCCCCACAAGTGACCCCATTTTGGACACTAGACCCCCCACGGAACTTATCTAGATGTGTGGTGAGCACTTTGAACCCCCAAGTGCTTCACAGAAGTTTATAACACTCGGACGTGAAAATAAAAAAATCATTTTTTTCCACAAAAATGATATTTTTGCCCCCAATTTTTTATTTTCCTAAGGGTAACAGGAGAAATTGGACCCCAAAAATTGTTTTGCAATTTGTCCTGAGTAGGCTGATACCCCATATGTGGGGGTAAAACACTGTTTGGGCGCATGGCAGAGCTTGGAAGGGAAGGAGCACCATTTGACTTTTTCAACTCAGAATTGGCTGGAATTGAGATCAGACGCCATGTTGCATTTGGAGAGCCCCTGATGTGCCCAAACAGTGGAAACCCCCCAATTATAACTCCAACCCTAACCCCAACACACCCCTAACCCTAATCTGAGCCCTAACCCTAGCCCTAGCCCTAACCCTAGCCCTAACCCTAGCCCTAACCCTAACCCTAGCCCTAACCCTAGCCCTAACCCTAGCCCTAACCCTAACCCTAACCCTAATGGGAAAATGGAGATAAATACTTTTTTTTTAATTTTATTATTTTTCCCTAACTAAGGGGGTGATATCGGGGGGTTTGATTTACTGTTTATGGCGGTTTTTATGTTTGGCGGCTGTCGCACGCTAAAAGACGCTTTTTATTGTAAAAATAGTTTTTGCATCACCACATATTGAGAGCTATAATTTTTCCGTATTTTGACCCACCGAGTCATGTGAGGTCTTAATTTTTGCGGGACGAGTTGTCATTTTTATTGGTTCCATTTTCGGGCACGTGACATTTTTTGATCGCTTTTTATTCCTATTTTTGGGACGCAGAATGAACAAAAACCAGCGTTTCATGAATTTCTTTTGGGGGGGTGCGTTTACACCGTTCCACGTGCGGTAAAATTGATAAAGCGGTTTTATTCTTCGGGTCAGTACGGTTACAGCGATACCTCATTTAGGTCTTTTATGTTTTTGTCGGTTTTATGCAATGAAAACTATTTTATATAAAAAATAATTATTTTTGCATCGCTTTATTCTGCGAGCTATAACTTTTTTATTTTTTCGCTGATGATGCTGTGTGGCAGCTCATTTTTTGCGGGACAAGATGACGTTTTCAGCGGTACCATGGATATTTATATGCGTCTTTTTGATCGCGCGTTATTACACTTTTTGTTTGGCGGTATGATAATAAATCATTATTTTTTGCTTCGTTTTTTATTTTTATTTTTTAAGGGGTTCACTAAAGGGGTTAACTAATGGGACAGTTTTATAGGGCGGATCATTACGGACGCGGCGATACCTAATATGTGTACTTTTATTGTTTTTTTTTATTATTATTTCCAAAAAATGGACTTATTGGAGGAATATTTTTTTTTTTTTCTCTAATTTATTTGGAGATTTTTTTAAATTATTTTAACACTTTTTTTTATTTTTTTTTTTACTTTATTAAATAGTCCCAGGTGGGACATCACTGTCCTGTGACAGATCGCTGATCTGTCACATCACAGATCACTGTGACAGATCAGCGATCTGACACAGGCACTGCAGAAGGCTTCCTCATGCCTGCGCTTTGCAGGCACTGAGGAAGCCAGCTTCCTCAGGCCCCCGAAGGCCCCCGTCGTCATCTTGGATTCGGGGGCCTGGAGGAAAGGAGCCCCCCGCAGCAGCGCTGCACATTGCGCTGCCGTGGGGGGCTCAGGGAAGCACGGAGGGAGCCCCCTCCCTGCCGATGCTTCCCTTTAACCCCCGGTACACCGCAATCATGTTTGATCGCGGTGTGCAAGGGGTTAACGTGTCGGGGGCGGTCCGTGACCGCCCCTGACACATTGTGCCGGGTGTCAGCTGTGATAATCAGCTGACACCCGGCCGCGATCAGCGGCGCTCACCACGTGGGCGCCGCTGATCGCGCCGACGTACTATCCCGTCCATGGGCATAGGGGCCCAGGGCACATGGACGGGATAGTACGTCGGATGGCAGAAAGGGGTTAAAGTACATAAGGCGATCGGCAGTGGTATAAAACACTAAGCAAATATAGAACTTGTTCACTTGCTAAAAAAATAGCTCTATATGGTAGCAAGAAGTACAGTGGATACCTCAACCCATAAAAATAAAAAAATAGTATTATAGACCAGGATAGGAGTACAAATTGTGACAGCCAGTCTTTAGAAATCACAAAAGAAAGAAACTAGATATAATAATATGTGTAACCTAATCTCTTGGTCAATTTAATTCCACAGGTTGAATTTATAGGGAATCTGTCACCTATTTTTTCGACTATCAGCTGCCGGGACCGCCATCAGGGGCTTATCTACAGCATTCTGTAGATACTGTAAGCCCCCAATGTAACCAGAAATATAAGAAAAATGAGTTAGATTATACTCACCCAGGGGCGGTCCGGGTCCTGTTTTGGTCCGATGGGTGTCGCGGTCCGGTCCGGCGCCTCCCATCTTCTAACGATGACGTCCTCTTCTTTGATTCCCATCGCGGTGCCTGCGCACTGCAGTACTCTGCTCTGCCTTCAACAGGGCAGACCAGTGCGCCTGCGCCAGAGCCGCAACGGGAAGCAAAGAAGAGGACGTCACCGCTAGAAGATGAGTGGTGCCGGACCGCGACACCTATCGGACCAAAATCGGACCTGGACCGCCCCAGGGTGAGTATAATATAACTCGTTTTTCTTCTCTTTCAGGTTACATCGGGGACTTATCTACAGCATTACAGAATGCTGTAGATAAGCTCCTGATGGCGGTGCCGGCAGCTGATAGTCGAAAAAATAGGTGACAGATTCCCTTTAACAGAAAAAAACCTAAACTCTAAATCCTTACCCATGTCCAAGCACTAACTAAACAAAAGAAATCAATGATTATGTGGGCAAGACTGTACTAGTCCCAGTCCAGTCAGACAAAGCAACAGTTTTATAGAGACTCTTATTAGATATTTGCAATCAAAATTATTCCACCACCTTTACAAATTAGGTTTATTACCAAAATTTGCGTACTTTTTGCTATTTGCAATAAACCAATGAAACAAGAGCAATTAAAATGACTCATGACTAGAGAAGGGCGAACCCGCCGGACCTGAACATCCAGGGGTCGGCCCTTCTCTACTCTAGACAACTAATATAACAAGCGGTTTCTCCAAATTCAACACAAAATGCAACTTTTACTGACTACTGCAGTCTCAGAATTATTCACTCCCATCATGATGAGGGTCTTCAGTGCTTAGTACCGTCTTGCCTGTTATGACCTGCTACAAGCATATTGCACAGCTGGACACCAGCTTGTGGTGGCATATTTGAGAGACCTTAGCCCATTCCTCATGGGCAATGATTGCCAGTTCACCAATATTCGTGGTTTGTCAAGAGAGTGGCCTTTAAGCCCTCTAAATTGAAAGGTGGGGACTAGAGTTGAGCGACTTTGGTCGGATCGGGTTTCATGAAACAAAATTTGTTTCAGATGAAACTGGTCCAACTAGGGCAAAAAAAGTCGGAGGTTCGTCCGAAACCCGACCCCAATGCAAGTCAATGGGAAATAAAAGTCGGCATTGGGCGGATGACATTCATCTAATCAATGCTGACTTTTATTCCCCATTGTCTTGCATTGGGGTTGGGTTTCGGATGAAACTCCGACTTTTTGGCCCTAGTCGGACCAGTTTCATCTGAAACAAATTTTGTTTCATGAAACCCGATCCGACCAAAGTCGCTCAACTCTAGTGGGGACTCCATGTATGAAGTTTATTTTTCCCACATGTCCCATAGATGTTTGATGAAGTTGAGCACTGTGGACTTGGAGGCCATGTGAAGTCCTTGAAGATTTTCTCAAGTTACTCACACCTTTCCTGAACAATGTCTGTAGTGTAGCAGGGCGCATCTATCTGAAAGAGACCACCACTGTGTACTTATAGCCTGCCATTGCCATGAAGGCATGTAATTGGTCTATAACAGTATATAGATTGGTGGTGAGTGTAAAACTAACCTATCATAGCCAGAACCCAAAATTTCCAGCAAAATAGTGCTTAAAACATCCATACAATTTCTTCAAACACATGTAGTTAAAGAACCAGTACATGCCTTAACTGGTGCCACTGTTACTGTCAGGTTTTTGCTATTTATTCTGGGAGCAGCATAATTTTGAGGCAGAGAGCCTGATTCCAGGGCTGTAGTTTCAATTCAGTCAGTGTTTTAGCTGCAGGAAATTATCACTGCAGGACAAGGTATTGCGTGCCTGGCAGACCAGCTAATTTATGTAACCCCGCATATACCACTGTAATTTTCTGCCTATGTGCATTGTACACAGAACACTGCAAATAAGAGGTGAGGACGGAGTTATACAGAGCTCAGCATTCAGAGAACTGCTAGATCTGCATCAGAGATACGGGAATTTTATAAAAACTACAGCAAGCAGCCCAGTTAGTGATATATTACTGGAATTAGGGTCTCTTCCCCTACATCATACTGTTCTCAGATTCAATAGCAAAAACCTACTGACAGAGACCCTTTAATTTTATTCATGTCCCCTCTTAGCGTTTTTAATGTTATGGCTGATCTTTGTATAGCCAGGAATTATAAGCTTATAAAGTCATGATTATTCATTTTTTTAATCAATTTAGTACATGTATGTTGAGTTTAAATGGATTTTGCAGGAAAAAAAGGTAATCAATGTGTAATTGGTAATTGTCCGACCTCTGAGACACCGACAATCAGCAGTCATAAAAGCAGCCATGCGTCAGGGGGTTTCTTCATAGATTATCCAGGTATTCGTAGCTCATCTATATTTGAGGTTGGGCCTGACACAAAACCTTTTCCAGTTGATTTGAATTTTTTCAATAACACCTTTATTGCTTACCCCAATAATAGACTATGCATATATACTCCTGGAAAACCCCTTTAGTATTGTTGTGCAATGCAAGCTGTTCTTGGTGTATTTGAGTGATATGCTTGAAATTCTTTCAGATAAGTCCAAAATGTGATATCACATGCATTAATGGCAGTTGCCATCCAGACTGTGCCAGAATCGGGGCTCAAGGCATCTACAAAGAACCATTTAGGCATGAAACATTGGCAGAAGGACATGAAATTTGAATCATGGCAACTGGCGGGTAAATCGCGTGTTTGCTTTTTATGCAATTTTGGAAACTTAGAATATTTAAATTATATGGAAGGGCTAGATGAGCATTTGGTATTCTTTTGGAGCACCATCTTACATCTTTATTATACAAAGCATGGAAATTGAAGTTTTGCAATACTAAAGTCTAAAAAAAATCTTGGGATCTACAGTATTTATCAGACAACATGCCTAGCCCATTACTAGTTATAACAATGTTTCCTAACCGTTGTTTCTTGGAAATGTTATGAGACAACACCATTAAGAATTGTTACATTCAAAGTAAAGTTGGACACATTTTATCTTCCTCATAGATATTTGGTAAAGAAGTCACCAAATCTGGACAAAAATACCACTGCTGAGAATTATAGAAAGTATTACCTGCTAAAGAGCAAGTTTCTTTGAGTTAGGAATAAATGCAGTAGGTTCATAAAGGATGGAAATATTTTTAAGAGTTCCCCAAAGATTATAGGGTTTTGAACTAAAGACTAGATTTGAACGAAATTTTCAAAATTCGATTCCGATTATGATGAGAGGCGAATATTGTTTTTGCAATATTTGATGAACACAGCTGAACGTCTTTGGAGTGAATGGGAGTACAAGTGAATGAATATGTTCGGAACCGATCATCAAACATAAATTTGGCACGATTAAGGTACCAATATAGCACAAATATGGCAAATTCAGATTCGGCAATCGATACTGAACATACCATAGAATTCAGACTATAAGACGCATCGGACCATAAAACGCACCCCAAATTTTCAGAAGAAAAATTGTGAAAAAACATTAATGCCTCAAATGAGGGTCCATCTTACAGTCCGAATTATTCAGCTTACTGGGGTAGTAGGGTGTGATTTGGATCGCTCATGGAGGGGGGTCACAGGAGGTGTTCAGTGGTTTTGCGATGATCTGACTCATCGCAGGCTGATGTGGCAGGTTTGGTGGTGCGGGGACTCCACCATTTTGTGAAAGCCCCCACACATCCATCCCAGGCTGGTGCACGTCAGTTTTAGAGATGCTCGGTGGTGCGGGGCTCCGCCAACATTTTGTGAAAGCCCAAAGCCCCTACACTTCCATTGCTGCAATGCTGTGGTCTCCAGGAAGATGACCACTGGAGGCGGCGCATGCGCAGAATGAGATCTTGGGAGATGAGGTTTTGATACCAACATGTCATCTCCCAGGATCTTAATCTACACATGCGCCGCCTCTGGCGGCCATTTTCCTGGAAATCAACGCATTACAGCAATGGAAGTGTGAGGGCTCCGGAATTTCACAAAATGTTGGCGGAGCCCCCACACTACCGAGCATCTGCGAAACTGCTGTGAATCAGCCTGGGATGAGACTCCTGGTAAGTACATCTGGACTATAAGACGCACCCCAATTTTCCTCCAAAATTTTTTGGGAAAAAAGGTCGTCTTATAGTCCAAAAAGTACGGTATTCACTCAACTCTACTAAAGACATAAGGTACAAACACACACCTTAGACATCTCTTCGCTGAACGCTAATTAGACTTGTCACCAGACAAAAGTGGCCAGTTTTTTGTCTTATTATATTCCTGCTGTTTCCCTGAGTATTCAGGAATAGAGATTAGCGAGCATCGTTGGCTCCCTCCTTATTTAGTAAGCTATTGCACTTACCAAAGAAGCTGCATCGGGAACCCGGATAACTGGAGTGCTCCCGATAATCATTTGTTCCGTGTCGCAGCTGCATATGTCGCGGCTGTGGGACAGTCACAACACACAGGCTCTCCATACATGTGTTGTGACTGTCACACAGCTGCGACACATGCAGCTCCAGCTCAGAACAGTTGAATATCCAGAAAGCTCCTTTTAGCCGAGTTCCCGATGCAGCTTCTTCAGTAAGCAGTATAGCGTGATGAATAAGGATGGAGCCAAAGATGTTCGCTCATCTGAATTCAGGAATAGCTCGGATGTGTCTTTATTTATGCATTTATTGTCCTGTGAACAACAGTAGTAAAGGATAGATTGACCTGCGGAACTTTGGACCATCGGCCAAATCAATAGATTCTGGATGCTGGATGGGATGCTTGCCCACCTCTTACCTTCAGGGATCCAGGCCATGGTTTTGATTAGATTGGGTAGTGTGACATCAACATTGTGACTCTCAGATGAGGTTGTGGAAACCCTGGATAACCAAAAGCCATGCCTGAAGGTAAGAGATTTGCAAACCTCCCGTCCAGGGTTCAGAGACCACTGACTTGGCTGATGGTCTGGAGTTTTGTAATCAATTTGCCCATCCCTGGTAAAGACCATAAAAAGTAGCATTAAATATCTTTATGCACCTGGGTGTGACCTCGTAGATGAGAAGGTTGGCCAAATTGGGCGGATTCAGCCAACTTTAATTTGGACATGGTTCTTTAGCTGCTGACAACATGGCCATACCATTTTTTTTTTTTTACTAAGTGAATACTCAAGACTTGGCATTGATTGCTCTAGTCAAGTAATTGCAAATCATTGGGTTGCCTTTTTTGACCTCGTTGCATTGGACATGTTGTCTCTTAAGACCTTGTGCCTGTTACTTGATATAATAATGTGCCCAATATGCAGAGACACGTGCGGTAAGAGTAGAAAAATAGAAGAGCGTAAATTTGCGTAAACAAAAATATATTAATGTGTTTAGGCAAAAAGTGAAAAAAAGAAATCGAGGTTTTTATTAGATCGTGCAGAGAGGTGGTTTATTTTAAAGCAAATTGGCTTTAACCCAAGTGGCATATAGCCAAGTCACACAGTTATGGAAAAATGCCGATACCCATTTTTATTTTATAAATATTCAGGGCAGTGAAACCACATTATCAGTTGTCAGCCAGCTTATCAAATGTCACTAAGTGCTGTGTCAGTATAATGTGTGCCAGGTATTATAGAAATATCTATAGCATTAGCAATGGTGTGTAAATCATATTTCTCATATTTAAGATTATAGTTTAATTAAATGATATTTACATATCTATGGTAATCAGTGGCATATCTAGAGTCCAATGGGACCTAGTGCAAAATTTTGACTTGCCCCCCCCCCCCCCGCATGTTGGACAGATGTATGGGCCTTTGAAGTGTTCTAAATCCTATAAAGACATATGTATTGCCCCTTCATTATGTAGTAATGTACTGGGCCAATTCCAGGTATATATGTCCCTCAATCCTGGTATATATGTCCCCCATCCTGGGCCTCTTAGTGGTATATACATCTCCCATCCTGGTATATATTTTCCCTATCCTTGTATATATGTCCCCCAATCTGGTATATTTGTCTCCCATCCTTCATCCCTTCTTGGTACACATGTCCCCTATCCTGGTATATATGTCTCCCATCCTGAACCCCTCCCTGGTAAACCTGCCCCCATCCTGGTATATATGTCTCATATCCTGGACCCCTTCCTTGTAAACATGTCCCCCATACTGGTATATATGGCTGTCATCCTGGACCCCTTCCTGGTAAACATGTCCCACCATCCTGGTATATATGTCTCTCATCCTGGACCCCTTCCTTGTAAACATGTCCCCCATACTGTATATATGTCTCTCATCCTGGACCCCTTGCTGGTAAACATGTCCCCCATCCTGGGATATATGTCTCTCATCCTGGACCCCTTCCTGGTAAACATGTCCCACCATCCTGGTATATATCTCCCATCCTGGACCCCTTCCTTGTAAACATGTCCCACATCCTGGTATATATGTCTTTCATCCTGGACCCCTTCCTGCTAAACATGTCCCCCCATCCTGGTATATATGTTTCTCATCCTGAATCCCTTCCTTGTACAGTATATATGTCCCCCTTCCTGGTATACAGTATATGGCCACCTTCTTGAAATATATGTCTCTCATGCTGGTATATACGTCTACCATCCTGGACCCTTTCCTGAACACATGTCCCCTCATCCTGGTATGTATGTCTCACATCCTGGGCCACTTCCTGGTATGTAAGTCTTCCATTGTGCCTCTGTATAAATTACCTTCCTTCTCTCCCACGATGTGTGGGGTTCTCACGGCATCACTGCCACAGGCCGATCGTGACATCGTGACTCGCATGTTAACGTCAGCTGCTGCCTTCTGATTATCCAGCGGTGAAAATTGCGGTGCAGGGAATATATATATATATGTCAGCTGAATGTGCAACCGAGGAAGCACATCCAGTTGTAGTAAGTGCTGGTGTCGACAGGCCCCTATCCAGCACGGGCTTGGTCGCACTCTCTGCAACTGCGATTGTCACGCCCCTGATGGTAATCATGAGGAAATAATAACCAAATTATTGCTTTTAGTAGACGAGAGAATTACATGTGTTAAGTCCGAAGGTACAGAGGAATATTCACATTTTTATGTTAAAGCTTGTTAATGGGAAAATGTTACCTCTTCTGCAGCAGCTTATTTTCAGCAAAGGTCAGAATTTAGGATTTGTTTATATTCTTAGTTGTCGTTGATTTGTTATTGCTTCCAGATAATTCTGCGAGTAGCAAAAGCTTTCTTCTAAAACGTTAGGGCGGATATTGAACATATGAACAATCTTGCGCTCATAGATGAAAATGAAGAAGGAGCCGTGACCCTTATTAAGAAGGTTCACGAAGTGAAAAGATGGGACTTCAGAGGCAGTAAAGATAAAGAAATCAAAACCACTGAAAGAAACCTCTACTTCTGAGTTTGTAGGAAGACAAACAAGTAGCAGACAGCTTATACCTACTTAGATCAATCATGAAGAACAAGGGTCTAGTAGTCAGGAAACAACCACAGACCAGGACTTATTATCACAGGGGAGACATAGGTGTAGGTAGGGTAATTGACAAGGGGGTGGTCCGTTACTGGTCGCAGACAGACTCGAGACAGAGACAGGAACGTGTTCAACAGGTCTTCTATATTGATCGTCTTTCCACGACCCACAGCACGCATACAACTATGGGACCGATGGAGCCATACATATAATGACGGGACAGGGGGAGCCACTCATAGCATGACAGCAACGGGGGAAGCCAATCATACCAGGACAGGGATGAGGGGACAATGCATACCCGGCTTATACTGGAGTCAATAAGCTAAATTAGGTGCCTCGGCTTCCATTCGAGCATATACGGTACATTTTTTTTAGAAAGCTGTCTATTTTATGTCCAAATTGACTGTCCTGTAAGTCACCCTGAAGTGAACCTACAAAAGAGAACTAAGATATCGACTAACTTACTGAGATACTCATTTGTTGCCAGGCCTGTTTTGTCTCAGCACTGATCAGGATATTATTTTAGCTATTCAACTGCCTCCTTAGGGAGAATCAGCAGCAATGTAGGAGCATGTAACCCATCCCCCACCCCCGAAAAAACCCTAAAATATTTGCATTTCATTAAAATATTTTTTTTTTCTGAATTGCACACATTCCATTTTTGTGCACTTTTATACCCCAAAATCTTGTCTTTGATATTAGGATTAGAGTTGAGCGACTTTTGGTTTTTTAGGGTCGCGTTTCCTTTCGTGAAACCCGACTTTTCCAAAAGTCGGGTCGAGCAAGATCGTCTGATTATAGGGAAAAGTCGGGGTCGTCCCGAAACACGAAACCCAATGTAAGTCAATGGGGAATAAAAGTCGGCAGTGAGAGGAGGACAGGAAACACACCAACAGTGCCCATTTGAATGCCAAAAGCATCAATTCTTCTTACTTAAGCTTGTCAACCTTAATTAACTTCATAATACAAGTTACGCACTGAAAAATGGGGGTTATTTGGCTACAGACTGTGGGGGGGGAGGGCTGGCTCCAGGTTTTCATGTGCCCTGGGCAAAAGAGCGCCCCTTTAACACATACCACAACTCATCATGCTCCGATACGGCAGATAAATAGCGGTATAGTACAATGAAAAATACCTCACTTTTTACATCTCATGACGAGGCCCATCTATTTCTCCATACAGAATCATTGGTCCCATATAATGTTTGAAACAGTATAAGATGAGCTCCACATAATGCTACAGTATATGTTGGTCCCCATGGATGAAGCTCCACTGTCTTATGGGCCCAAATAATGCTCCAAACATAATGGGCCCCATTTCTAATGCTCTAGTGTATAATGGGCCCTGTAAATGCTGCTCCAGTGTCTGATGTCCACCTTTGGAATGTTCCAGTGTATGGTGGGCCCCATCTATCATTCTCCAGAGTATAGTGCTCCCCAAAAATTGCTGTCCCAACATTGAAAACAATCAAATAAGTCTCCTCGCTAGGGAATCCCTGTACTTGTCTGGACAGGTGCTGTAGCTTGCTTAACAGCTCGCCAGCCGTTCTCACGCCCAGTATGGATTACACGTGATTGCACAAAGGTGAGAAAGGGTACCGTATCCCCAGATAACATGTATGGATAGCGTACACATTCAAAATATATGTCTCAGGAGGCAGGCTCAGACGGTGTTAGGCCCAGTATGGATTGCACGTGATTGCACAAAGGTTAGAAAGGGTACCGTATCCCCGGATAACATGTATGTATAGCGTACACATTCAAAATATATGTCTATACAGCATGAGGCAGGCTCAGACGGTGTTAGGCCCAGTATGGATTGCACGTGATTGCACAAAGGTTAGAAAGGGTACCGTATCCCTGGATAACATGTATGGATAGCGTACACATTCAAAATATATGTCTATACAGCATGAGGCAGGCTCAGACGGTGTTAGGCCCAGTATGGATTGCACGTGATTGCACAAAGGTTAGAAAGGGTACCGTATCCCTGGATAACATGTATGGATAGCGTACACATTCAAAATATATGTCTCAGGAGGCAGGCTCAGACGGTGTTAGGCTCAGTATGGATTGCACGTGATTGCACAAAGGTTAGAAAGGGTACCGTATCCCCGGATAACATGTATGGATAGCGTACACATTCAAAATATATGTCTATACAGCATGAGGCAGGCTCAGACGGTGTTAGGCCCAGTATGGATTGCACGTGATTGCACAAAGGTTAGAAAGGGTACCGTATCCCTGGATAACATGTATGGATAGCGTACACATTCAAAATATATGTCTCAGGAGGCAGGCTCAGACGGTGTCAGGCACAGTATGGATTTGACGGCCCAGATTACACAGCGGCGGAGCAGGGAGAGGTAAAGATTGCAAATGCTGGGGCCCTGCCCAAGCAAGGGGGGCCCACTCGTGGGCGTCGGTACTGGCACTGGGCCTCTCATAGTACAGCGGTATGTCTGACGGCGGGTGTGCACCACCACCGTCAGAGACACTTGATTGCACTATGAGGGACCCTGTGCCAGTGCCCGCGCCCAAGAGTCGGCCTACCCACCTGTCCAGGGCAACGGCACTCGCACGGTGTCGTGCGGTAGGTGGTGACCCCGGCCATGGGGGGGGAGGCAGCACAGTTAGGGAGTTTTAGAAAGTGGCAGATGTTGATGTTGGACATTCAGCTGATGCAAAAGGCGAAATAGGTGAAGTACCAGGAAGAGGTGGACCAAAGCAAGCCATTTTTCTGTCACCCTATGTGTCATCAGGGGAAGGTGGGACAAAATCCTTGGAAACCCATGCGTGGTTCATTTTAATGAAGGTTAGATCATCCACATTTTGGGTTGACAGACGGGTCCTTTTTTCTGTCAGGATTGATCCAGCTGCACTGAAGACTCTTTCTGATAGCACACTTGCAGCTGGGCAAGCGAGCTCCTGTAAGGCATATTGGGCCAATTCAGGCCAGGTGTCCAGTTTAGCGGCCCAATAGTCAAAGGGGAATGACCTGTGTGGGACAACATCGATATGGGAGGAAAAGTAGTTTGTTACCATAGTTGACAACTGCTGTCTCCTGTCACTTTCCATCGATTCAGTATTACCAGTTGTGTGAGCGGTATTTGAAAAATCAGTCCACAACATTGTCATGAAACCCCTGTCTCCAACGCCACTTCTGCTGTGTGCACCACGAACACCTCTGCCAAGCTGCACCCGGCCCGTACGGCTCATGTGAGAACCATCACCGCTGCTGTGTGCTGGGAATGCCTCAAGCAACCGATTTACCAGAGTTGCTTGTTTATTAGCCAATATTAGGTCAAGGTTCTCCTGTGGCATGATGTTTTGTAATTTGCCTTTATAGCGTGGATCCAGGATGCTGGCCAACCAGTAGTCGTCATCGTTCATCATTTTGGCAATGCGGGGGTCCCTTTTTAGGATCCGCAAGGCATGATCTGACATGTGGGCCAATGTTCCCGGTGTCAATGATGCACTGCGAGTGCTGGGTGGAGGAGCACTTTCTGGCAAATCCACATCCCTCCAGTCACACACAAACCTTGTACCAGACCTTGCCACGCCAACATTTTCACTTGCCCCACGAGATGCATCCTCCTCCCCTAAGTAATCATCCCCATCATCCTCCTCCTCCTCCTCTTCTTCCTCCACCTTGTCCAGGAGAGGTCCCTGAGCAGACAATGGCTGAATGTCATCAAGGATTCCCTCCTCCTCTTCCTCCTCATCAACATTGGCTGCAGACGCCTGCTCCTTAAGGTGCGTCAAAGTTTGCATGAGCAGACGCATAAGTGGGATGCTCATGCTTAGGATGGCGTCGTCTGCGCTTACCAGCCGTGTGCATTCCTCAAAACACTGAAGGACTTTACAAAGGTCTTTCAGCTTCGACCACTGCACGCCTGTCAACTCCATGTCTGCTCTCAAAGTGCCTGGCCGTGTATCCTCCCACAAATGCATTATGGCGTGCCTCTGCTCGCACAGCCGCTCCACCATGTGCAGGGTGGAGTTCCACCTTGTTGCAATGTCGATAATGAGGCGGTGGTTGGGAAGGTGGAGCAATCGCTGCAGCTTCTGCATACGAACGGAGTGTACAGGTGACCGGTGGATGTGCGCGCACAGTCTTCGCACCTTCTGGAGCAGGGCTGTTAACTCCGGATAATTTTTGAGGAAGCACTGCACCACCAGGTTCAAGGTGTGAGCCAAGCAAGGTATGTGGCTGAGTTTTGAAAGGGCTATGGCTGCCACAAAATTACGGCCGTTATCACTAACTACCTTGCCTGCCTCAAGATGTACACTGCCCAGCCATGACTCAGTTTGTCGCTTCAAGTACTCGGCCAGCACCTCGGCGGTGTGTCTGTCGCCCAAACACATCATCTGCAACACAGCCTGCTGACGCTTTCCACTAGCTGCTCGATAGGGGGACACATCGTGTGCAACAGTGGCAGCTGCAGATGGAGTGCTCGTACGACTGCGCTCTGTGGACGAGCTTTCGCTTCTGGAGGAGGTGGAGGAGGAGGAGGGTGGAACGCCTACAGCCAACTGTTTCCTATACTGTGGGCTAGGCAGCACTGTCCCACCACCGCTGTCCCCTGTGGACCCTGCATCCACCACATTAACCCAGTGCGCAGTGATGGACACGTAACGGCCCTGGCCATGCCGACTGGACCATGCATCAGTTGTGAGGTGCACCTTTCCGCTCACTGACTGCTTGAGTGCATGGACAATGCGGTCTTTCACATGATGGTGGAGGGCTGGGATGGCTTTGCGAGAGAAGAAGTGGCGACTGGGTAGGTCATAGCGTGGTACTGCATAGGCCATGAGTTCGCGGAAAGCTGTGCTTTCCACCAACCGAAAGGGCATCATCTCAAACGAGATTAGTTTGGCAATGTGGGCGTTCAAACCCAGTGTACGCGGATGAGAGACTGAGTACTTTCTTGACCTACTCATAGTGTCTGGGAGGGTGAGCTGGACTTGAGAGCTGCATATGGTGGAAGTAGCGGTGGACAGGGCGGACTGAGAGAGGGTTGATGATGGTGATGATGGTGGCCTGCGTCATCCTTCAATCTTGGTTGGGGTGAAGGACACAAGGAAAGGTGTGGTTCATGAACATGAGCCTCCAATGACGACTCAGTGCTTTTACTTTTTACAACTGAAGAAGAGGAGGCGATAGAGCTGGAGGCTGAGTCAGCAATGTAAGACAAAACTTTTTCCTGATGCTCTGGCTTTAAAAGCGGTTTGCCAACTCCTAGAAAACTAAGCGTTCGAGGCCTTATGTAGCCAGACGATGACGCAGGGTCAGCACCTCCTGCATTCGGTCCTATTTTGCTCTTGCCACTACCATCAGATCCACCACCATCATTACCAGCTGCCAACCCCCGCCCAATTCCACGGCCTCTTCCACCAGCCTTCCTCATTTTTGGTAGAAATGTAGACAAAATCCAACAAACTATATAGTAATGTAAAACAAGGTACAAGGTGTCTATAGGGCAGGGAAGATTTTGAATTTCTGCACACACTTGTGGACAGTGGACACTTTTGGATTGTGTGAGGCCCACTGATATCTGAGCGCTATGTGACAGGCTTGATGGCACTGCTGTGACAAAAGTGACTAGAGGATAAGGGAGATTTTGAATATCTGCACACACTTTTGGACACTGGACACTTTTGGATTGTGTGAGGCCCACTGATATCTGAGCGCTATGTGACAGGCTCGATGGCACTGCTGTGACAAAAGTGACTAGAGGATAAGGGAGATTTTGAATTTCTGCACACACTTTTGGACACTGGACACTTTTGGATTGTGTGAGGCCCACTGATATCTGAGCGCTATGTGACAGGCTCGATGGCACTGCTGTGACAAAAGTGACTAGAGGATAAGGGAGATTTTGAATATCTGCACACACTTTTGGACACTGGACACTTTTGGATTGTGTGAGGCCCACTGATATCTGAGCGCTATGTGACAGGCTCGATGGCACTGCTGTGACAAAAGTGACTAGAGGATAAGGGAGATTTTGAATATCTGCACACACTTTTGGACACTGGACACTTTTGGATTGTGTGAGGCCCACTGATATCTGAGCGCTATGTGACAGGCTCGATGGCACAGCTGTGACAAAAGTGACTAGAGGATAAGGGAGATTTTGAATTTCTGCACACACTTGTGGACAGTGGACACTTTTGGATTGTGTGAGGCCCACTGATATCTGAGCGCTATGTGACAGGCTCGATGGCACTGCTGTGACAAAAGTGACTAGAGGATAAGGGAGATTTTGAATATCTGCACACACTTTTGGACACTGGACACTTTTGGATTGTGTGAGGCCCACTGATATCTGAGCGCTATGTGACAGGCTCGATGGCACTGCTGTGACAAAAGTGACTAGAGGATAAGGGAGATTTTGAATATCTGCACACACTTTTGGACACTGGACACTTTTGGATTGTGTGAGGCCCACTGATATCTGAGCGCTATGTGACAGGCTCGATGGCACTGCTGTGACAAAAGTGACTAGAGGATAAGGGAGATTTTGAATATCTGCACACACTTTTGGACACTGGACACTTTTGGATTGTGTGAGGCCCACTGATATCTGAGCGCTATGTGACAGGCTCGATGGCACAGCTGTGACAAAAGTGACTAGAGGATAAGGGAGATTTTGAATTTCTGCACACACTTGTGGACAGTGGACACTTTTGGATTGTGTGAGGCCCACTGATATCTGAGCGCTATGTGACAGGCTCGATGGCACTGCTGTGACAAAAGTGACTAGAGGATAAGGGAGATTTTGAATTTCTGCACACACTTTTGGACACTGGACACTTTTGGATTGTGTGAGGCCCACTGATATCTGAGCGCTATGTGACAGGCTCGATGGCACTGCTGTGACAAAAGTGACTAGAGGATAAGGGAGATTTTGAATATCTGCACACACTTTTGGACACTGGACACTTTTGGATTGTGTGAGGCCCACTGATATCTGAGCGCTATGTGACAGGCTCGATGGCACAGCTGTGACAAAAGTGACTAGAGGATAAGGGAGATTTTGAATTTCTGCACACACTTGTGGACAGTGGACACTTTTGGATTGTGTGAGGCCCACTGATATCTGAGCGCTATGTGACAGGCTCGATGGCACTGCTGTGACAAAAGTGACTAGAGGATAAGGGAGATTTTGAATATCTGCACACACTTTTGGACACTGGACACTTTTGGATTGTGTGAGGCCCACTGATATCTGAGCGCTATGTGACAGGCTCGATGGCACTGCTGTGACAAAAGTGACTAGAGGATAAGGGAGATTTTGAATATCTGCACACACTTTTGGACACTGGACACTTTTGGATTGTGTGAGGCCCACTGATATCTGAGCGCTATGTGACAGGCTCGATGGCACTGCTGTGACAAAAGTGACTAGAGGATAAGGGAGATTTTGAATATCTGCACACACTTTTGGACACTGGACACTTTTGGATTGTGTGAGGCCCACTGATATCTGAGCGCTATGTGACAGGCTTGATGGCACAGCTGTGACAAAAGTGACTAGAGGATAAGGGAGATTTTGAATTTCTGCACACACTTGTGGACAGTGGACACTTTTGGATTGTGTGAGGCCCACTGATATCTGAGCGCTATGTGACAGGCTCGATGGCACTGCTGTGACAAAAGTGACTAGAGGATAAGGGATATTTTGAATATCTGCACACACTTTTGGACACTGGACACTTTTGGATTGTGTGAGGCCCACTGATATCTGAGCGCTATGTGACAGGCTCGATGGCACTGCTGTGACAAAAGTGACTAGAGGATAAGGGAGATTTTGAATCTCTGCACACACTTTTGGACACTGAACACTTTTGGATTGTGTGAGGCCCAATGAATATCTGAGCGCTATGTGACAAGCTCGATGGCACAGCTGTGACAAAAGTGTCTAGAGGATAAGGGAGATTGGATTGCTTTTAAAAAAGCAGTTTGCGGAGCAGTGGGTAAACAGCAATGCCAGCCTGTCAGGAAGCCTTAGAAGGCAGCCCAACAACCAACACCACTGATACACCACTATATAGCCTCCCCTTGCACTGCACACACAGTGACTGGTGTGTTTTGCAGGCCAAATTGCTAGCAGCAGAAGCAGTTTTTTTTTCTTCTCAGCAGGACAAAAAAAAAAAAATTGGGATTGCTTTTAAAAAAGCAGTTTGCGGAGCAGTGGGTAAACAGCAATGCCAGCCTGTCAGGAAGCCTTAAAAGGCAGCCCAACAACCAACACCACTGATACACCACTATATAGCCTCCCCTTGCACTGCACACACAGTGACTGGTGTGTTGTGCAGGCCAAATCGCTTGCAGCAGAAGCAGTTTTTTTGTCTTCTTCCCTGCCTAACGCTCTCCCTACAGAATCAGCAGCAACCTCTCCCTATACTAAGATCGGCAGAAGTAAGATGGCGGTCGGCGTGCACGCCCTTTTATACCCCCTGTGATGCCCACCAAAGCAAGCCAATCACTTGCATGCCCTTCTGAAAGATGGTGGTGACCCGTGCCTATGTCATCACGTTGCCCACAGTGTCCGTGGATCCTGATTGGCTGAAAAAGAGCGCAAAACAAACTTTTGAAACGCGACTTTGGCGCGTAAGTCGCCGACCTCGTGGCCGACCTCATCCTAGGGTCGGGTTTCGTTTCATGAAACCAGACTTTGCCAAAAGTTGGCGACTTTTGAATTTTTTCGACCCGTTTCGCTCAACTCTAATTAGGATTTATCTTTTCCTTTTATTTGTTTTTCTCTATGTAACACATAAACTGTAACAGAATAAGATAAGCACTAATTTAGAAAGTAAAAAAATCAATAATCCAGTTTACTTTATGATATCGCCTCGACCATTGAACAAAGCCCTTTTGTATTAAAAACAATCAATATTCATTTAAACCCCAGGATTTGTTGAAGCTGCGTGCGCGCAAACACATCCTGTGCAGGGTATGCAGATGACATGATGAGGTCCACGGTGTGGTCATCAGTTCTTCTTCCGCTGGAATATAGTTTATGCAAATTATTGATCTATTGATTCTCTAACTGCACAAATATTTTATATTTATTTGTAATATTGGACTAATGATATATTTTATAGACTTGTAATTTGTGAAATGAATAGTTTATGCTGGGGGTTAATGAGACTTAGTTTAAAAGTTCATCCTTGGCTGCTTTCTATAAGACACTTTTTGCTGACATTGAATGTATATCACATACAGGGGTTTGTTTTAGGATGAATTTGTACAAAAACCCATTTAACCCCTTTCCTGTAATATTCTGTCCATGTGACCTGGGACCTAAGTCCCAATGACGGAATATTACGTCACAAGCGATCGGCGGCGCTCACGGGGGGAGCGCAGCTGATCGCGGCCGGGTGTCAGCTGATTATCACAGCTGACACCCGGCACTATGTGTCAGGGGTGGTCACGGACCGCCCCCGGCACATTAACCCCTGGCACACTGTGATCAAACATGATCGCAGTGTACCGGGGCATAGGAGAGAAGCGCACAGGGAGGGGGCTCCCTCAGTGCTTCCCTGCGACCCCCGCAGCGACGCGATATGCTGCATCGCTCCGAGAGTCCTCCTCCCTGCAGGCCATCGGATCCAATATGGCCTTGGGGGCCTTTGAGGAAACCTGCAGCAGCGCCTGTCAGATCGCCGATCTGACACAGCGCTGTTCTAAGTGTCAGATGGGCGATCTGACAAAAGATAGTGATGTCTCCCCCTGGGACAATATAATAAAGTAAAAATAAAAACATGTGTAAAAATAATTTTAAAAAATCGCAAAATAAATAAAAAAAAAATATTCCCTAATAAATTCTTTTTTTTCTAAATAAAAAAAAAACAATAAAGCTACACATATTTAGTATTGCCGCATCCATAATGCTTTATTATCATACTGCCAAACAAAACGTGCAATAATGCGTGATCAAAAAGACAAATATGAATAAACATGGTACCGCTGAAAATGTCATCTTGTCCTGCAAAAAACAAGCCGCCACACAGCGTCATCAGTGAAAAAATAAAAGTTATAGCTCGCAGAATAAAACAATGCAAAAATAATTATTTTTTATATAAAATAGTTTTTATTGCATAAAAGCGACAAAATGTAAAAAAACGACATAAATGAGGTATCGCTGCAAACGTACTGACCCGAAGAATAAAACCGCTTTATCAATTTTACCACATGCAGAATGGTGTAAACGCACCCCCCCAAAAGAAATTCATGAACCGCTGGTTTTTGTTCATTCTGCGTCCCAAAAATCGGAATAAAAAGCGATCAAAAAATGTTACGTGCCCGAAAATGATATCAATAAAAATGTCAACTCGTCTCGGAAAAAATAAGACCTAAATGGGTCAAAATATGGAAAAATTATAGCTCTCAAAATGTGATGCAAAAACTATTTTTACAATAAAAAGCGTCTTTTAGCATGTGACAGCTGCCAAAACATAAAAACCCACCATATATAGTAAATCAAACCCCCCGTTATCACCCCCTTAGTTAGGGAAAAATAATAAAATTAAAAAAATGCATTTATTTCCATTTTCCCATTAGGGTTAGGGTTAGGGCTAGGGTTAGGGTTAGGACTAGAGTTAGGGCTAGGCTTAGGGTTAGGGCTAGGGCTGAGGTTAGGGTTAGAGGTGTGTTGGGGTTAGGATTGGAGTTAGAATTGGGGGTTTCCACTGTTTGGGCACATCAGGGGCTCTCCAAACACAACATGGCATTTGATCTCAATTCCAGCCAAAAAAAGTCAAATGGCGCTGCTTCCATTCTGAGCTCTGCTAGGCGTCCAAATAGTGGTTTACCTCCACATAAGGGGTATCAGCGTACTCAGGACAAATTGCACAATAACTTTTGCAGTCCAATTTCTCCTGTTACCCTTGGTAAAATAAAAAAAAATGAACCTGAAGTATTTGTTTTGTGAAAAAAAGTTAAATGCTCATTTTTTTTAAACATTCAAAAAATTCCTGTGAAGCACCTGAAGGGTTAATAAACTTCTTGAATGTGGTTTTGAGCACCTTGAGGGGTGCAGTTTTTAGAATGGTGTCACATTTGGGTATTTTCTATCATATAGACCCATCAAAGTGACTTCAAATGTGATGTGGTCCCTAAAAATAAAATGGTGTTGTAAAAAGGAGAAATCGCTGGTCAACTTTCAACCCTTATAACTTCCTACCCCAAAAAAATTTTGGTTCCAAAATTGTGCTGATGTAAAGTAAACATGTAGGAAATGTTATTTACTAAGTATTTTGTGTGCCATATCTCTGTGATTTAAGGGAACAAAAAATTCAAAGTTGGAAAATTGCAACATTTTCAAAATTTTTGCCAAATTTCCCTTTTTTTCAAAAATAAATGCAAGTTATATCAATGAAATTTTACCATTGCTTGCGTTGAGAAACATGTGATGTTGTCTCCGCGGCTTGTGTTTTGCATGTTTTTACATATTTCCCATAAGGGATGGAGGCTTTGCTCTAGAATCACTGCGTTGAGAAACATGTGATGGTGTCTCCGCAGTGTTGGATGTTGATCTCCATGAGGTCATTCATCCTCATTTTTCACAGTCTTCTACTAGGCATTGCTCCTACTAGCCAGTTTCCTACTCCACACTGATGAGGGGCAATACCCCGAAACAGCTGTCTGTGGATGGATACCATGTTTTGGCATAGGTGGTTTCCTTCATTGGAGACTGCCCTTCCCGTGGTTGTTCCTTCCCGGTGAAAGACCTGGCTAGTCATTGCTTGCGCTGAGAAACATGTGATGGTGTCTCCGTGGCTTGTGTTTTGCATGTTTTTACATATGTCGCATAAGGGATGGGGGCATTGCTCTAGAATCACTGCATTGAGAAACATGTGATGGTGTCTCCGAGGTGTTGGATGTTGATCTCCATGAGGTCATTCATCCTCATTTTTCACAGTCTTCTACTAGGCATTGCTCCTACTAGCCAGTTTCCTACTCCACACTGATGAGGGGCAATACCCCGAAACAGCTGTCTGTGGATGGATACCATGTTTTGGCATAGGTGGTTTCCTTCATTGGAGACTGCCCTTCCCGTGGTTGTTCCTTCCCGGTGAAAGACCTGGCTAGTCATTGCTTGCGCTGAGAAACATGTGATGGTGTCTCCGTGGCTTGTGTTTTGCATGTTTTTACATATGTCGCATAAGGGATGGGGGCATTGCTCTAGAATCACTGCGTTGAGAAACATGTGATGGTGTCTCCGAGGTGTTGGATGTTGATCTCCATGAGGTCATTCATCCTCATTTTTCACAGTCTTCTACTAGGCATTGCTCCTACTAGCCAGTTTCCTACTCCACACTGATGAGGGGCAATACCCCGAAACAGCTGTCTGTGGATGGATACCATGTTTTGGCATAGGTGGTTTCCTTCATTGGAGACTGCCTTTCCTGTGGTTGTTCCTTCGCGGGGAAAGACCTGGCTAGTCATTGCTTGCGTTGAGAAACATGTGATGGTGTCTCCGCGGCTTGTGTTTTGCATGTTTTTACATATGTCCCATAAGGGATGGGGGCATTGCTCTAGAATCACTGCGTTGAGAAACATGTGATGGTGTCTCCGCAGTGTTGGATGTTGATCTCCATGAGTTCATTCATCCTCATTTTTCACTGAAATTTGACCACTGACATGAAGTACAATATGTCATGAGAAAACAATGTCAGAATCACCGGGATCCATGGAAGCTTTCCAGAGTTATTACCTCATAAAGGGACAGTGGTCAGAATTGTAAAAATTGGCCTGGGCATTAATGTGAAAACCACCCTTGGGAGTAAAGGGGTTAAAGGGAATATATCACCAGGTATTTATAATATGGTGCAGGGGCAGAGACCCTGAGATGCTGAGCTGTGTATAACCCCATCCACACAACTGATTGGCAGCGCTATGTATACTGTACTTGGGCAGAAAGCTGTCAATCAGATGTGTGGGCAGGGATATAGAGAGCTTAGCATTCAGAGATCTGCTAGATCTGCAGCAGAAAAAAATATTTTTAATCAAAACTGCAGCAGTAAAGAAAGTGTCACAATGTGACATGACCCAACGGGGGGTCGGTCAGCGGATGACACAACACACAACGGGATGGAAATGGGGAGAGGAAGGTCTTACTGATAGGGAAATGAGGGATGGTCACACCTAAGCTCAAACCTGAGCCTGTCCCTGCACTCCCCTACCACCCTAAGTGGGTCCTTCCCCCCACTGCCGTCAGGAACCTTGTCCCTTGCTGTCACCTCACACTGCCCTGGCAAGTGCACTGGCCAGCAAGGGGCGCTAGCCTCACCACTGCAGATAGTACCATACAGGGTACAGTGACAAACATGAAAGGGACGAGGAAAAAACACCACACTTAGCTTCCAGACACCGCTGCCAAGCTCCACACCGCAGATGACACAGAAGCCAGACTCCAAACTCCAGAAACAGCAGACATCAGAGAGCTGCCACTGCAAGGTTGGTCTCCATAGATGAACTCTAGCACCAACAGTCAGCTGATGCATCAGGTGACCATTTAAAGGATGGTGGGAGTGGTCACCACACATCAGCTGACCAGCAACTCTGCAGATACAACAGATTACCAGCAGGAGAAACTCACATTAACTGTTATGAAAGAGTCACCGTAGGAGGCAAAAACAGAAATGCTAGCTAAGTCCAGAAAACCAGAGAGGTTGGCAGCTATCGGATTGCAGACCCCTGATCCTATCCACAACAACTAACAGTAGCCGTGGGGGGTTCCTACGATGCCCTAGACCCCTCGATCACAGCCGGAGAATTAAATAGGCCTAAAGAAAGAAAGGGGAAATCTAAACTGCCCCAGAGCAGACCCCAAAGCAATAGGCAGCCCCCAACATATAATGACGGTGAAGCAAGATGAAAACACTAACACAGACAGAAAGATAGACTGAGCAAAGACGGGGCCCAAGCTAACTAGATAGGAAAGGACAGGAAGGCTGCTGTCTGCAATCCATGAAAAACCCTATGAAAATAAGAGCCAACAGACTGACAGTGAAAAAGACCCTGAAGACGCTAGGCTTCAAAAAAGCTATGTCAGTACTCAGGAATATTCTGAAGACAGAGCAACAGGCAAAAGGAGATTCAGCTCACCCCAGCAGGGAATGGCAGAATCCAGAAAAGCAAGGAAAACAAAAACAAAACACAAATGCTAACAGGCAAAGCAGAAAACTTAGCTTTAGAGGAGCAGGAATCAGACTGGTGTCCTAGAAGTCCACAGAGAAATCACCAGCAGGGCAGAAGGGCGTCGGCAGCCTTATATCCAGTCCGTGACTCCACTCAGCCAGTCATCCTCATTAGGCTCAGGTGCCTGATAATCAGGCTCATTACCTTCCCTTACCAGAATAGGGAGTTCACCAGACCTCAGTGACGAAGGGGAAAATTAACTCACAACAGTACCTCCCCCTTGAGGAGGGGTCACCGAACCCTCAATCACGCCACCAGGGCGATCAGGGTGAGCCCGATGAAAGGCACGCACCAATCTTTTGGCATGAATATCAGAGGCAGAGACCCAGGAATTATCCTCCTGGCTATAACCCTTCCACTTATCCAAATACTGGAGTCTCCGTCTAGCCAAACGGGAATCCAGTATTTTCTCTACCTCATATTCCATGTTACCTTCAACCAATACAGGGTCTGGAGGTGCCACCCCAGGAACAACTGGTTCAACAAACCTCTTCAACAAGGACTTATGGAACACATTATGGATTTTAAATGTGACAGGAAGAGCCAAACGAAAAGAGACAGGATTAATAATCTCCAAAATCTTGTAAGGTCAAATAAATCTAGGCTTAAACTTAGGAGAAGCCACCTTCATAGCAATATTTTTTGATGATAACCACACCATATCACCAATCTTAAACTGGGGACCAATGGTCCTATGTCGATTGGAAAACCGCTGGGCCTTTTCCTGGGAGAGAGATAACTTATCCACCACTTGGTCCCAGATCTGGTGCATTCTCTCCACCACAGTGTCAAGACCTTGGCAGGCAGAAGGCTCCACCTGCCCTGAAGAAAATCGAGGATGAAACCCAAAGTTACAAAAAAAAGGTGACATCAAAGTGGCAGAACTAGCTCTATTATTTAAAGCAAATTCGGCCAAGGGCAAAAATGAAACCCAATCATCCTGATCAGCGGAAATAAAACATCTCAAATACGACTCCAAGGTCTGGTTTGTTCTCTCTGTCTGCCCATTGGTCTGAGGGTGAAAAGCAGAGGAGAAGGACAACTGAATTCCCAGCTTGGAACAGAAAGTCCTACAAAATCTAGACACAAACTGAACTCCTCTGTCAGATACAATGTTCTCAGAAATCCCGTGTAAGCGAACCACCTGTTGCAAAAACAGGGGCACCAACTCAGAGGAAGATGGCAACTTAGGGAGTGGTACAATATGAACCATCTTAGAGAACCTATCACAAATCACCCAAATAACAGTCATTCTTTGAGAGACCGGCATATCAGAGATGAAATCCATTGAAATATGGGTCCATGGCCTCCTGGGGACCGGCAAAGGCATCAACAACCCACTAGAACGAGAACAAGATTTAGACCGGGAGCAAGTCCCATAGGACTGCACAAAATTCCTGACATCATGAGACAAGGTGGGCCACCAAAAAGAGCGACTCACCAGATCTCTAGTACCAAAAATACCTGGATGACCAGCCAATGCAGAGCAATGAACTTCAGACATCACTCTCTTCTTCCACTGGTCAGGAACATACAACTTTCCACTGGGACAACGCTCAGGTTTGTCCTCCTGGAACTCTTGCAGAACAAGTCTCAAATAGGGCGAGATGGCAGAAAGAACTACCCCTTCGCCTAAGATGGTAGCAGGCTTGGTCACCACAGGAGAATCAGCAAAGAAACTCCTAGAGAGGGCGTCTGCCTTGACATTCTTAGTTCCAGGAAGAAAAGAGACCACAAAATCAAAATGTGTAAAAAACAAGGCCCACCTAGCCTGTCTAGGGTTCAAGCGTTTAGCCGACTCTAGGTAAATCAAATTCTAGTGATCAGTGAGGACCACAACTTGATGTTTAGCTCCCTCCAACCAATGTCTCCACTCCTCAAATGCCCATTTCATGGCCAACAGTTCCCGATTCCCCACATCATAGTTACGTTCAGATGGAGAGAACTTTCGGGAAAAGAAAGCACAGGGGTTCATTTTAGATGTTACAGGATCCTTTTGGGACAAAACAGCTCCTGCACCAATCTCAGAAGCATCCACCTCTACCTGGAACGGGAGTGAGACATCAGGTTGCCGCAAAACCGGGGCTGAGGTAAATCTTCGCTTCAGCTCCTGAAAGGAATCAACAGCCTCCGGAGACCAATTCAACACATCAGCACTAGTGTTGAGCATTCCGATACCGCAAGTATCGGGTATCGGCCGATACTTGCTGTATCGGAATTCCGATACCGACTTCCGATATTTTTTCAATATCGGAATTCGGCATCGGAATCGGAAGTTCAAAGTTGATTGACAGACTGACGTCATCATGATGCGCGGTGTGTGCGCATCATGATGCGCCGTCATTTCGGGCCTTCCGGGGGTCTCTGCCGGCCTGCCGGGGGGCTGTGCCGGCCTGCCGGGGGGCTGTGTGGACTGCCCGGGGTCTGTACCGGCCTGCCGGGGGGCTGTGCCGGCCTGCCGGTGGTCTGTGCACCCTGTGAGGGTCTGTACCGGCCTGCCGGGGGGCTGTGCCGGCCTGCCAGTGGTCTGTGCACCCTGTGGGGGTCTGTACCGGCCTGCCGGGGGGCTGTGCCGGCCTGCCGGTGGTCTGTGCACCCTGTGGGGGTCTGTACCGGCCTGCCGGGGGGCTGTGCCGGCCTGCCGGTGGTCTGTGCACCCTGTGGGGGTCTGTACCGGCCTGCCGGGGGGCTGTGCCGGCCTGCCGGGGGGCTGTGCTGATGTCCGGGGGTCTGTGCAAGCATCGTCCGATGGGACTACAAGTCCCATCTGGCGATGCCTGCTACCATGACAGTGATTGACACATTAGCCAATGATGGGACAGTAGTAGTCCCATCATCCGGCTAATGTGTTAAATGTAAAAAAAAAAAAAAAAAAAAAATAAAAAATACTACATACATACTACATGCATGCTACATACATACTACATGCTACATACATACTACATATATACTACATGCATGCTACATACATACTACATGCTACATACATACTACATACATACTACATGCATGCTACATACATACTACATGCATGCTACATGCATGCTACATACATACTACATGCTACATACATACTACATACATACTACATACTACATATATACTACATGCATGCTACATACATACTACATGCTACATACATACCACATGCTACATACATGCTACATACTACATACATACTACATACATACTACATACATACTACATGCATGCTACATACATACTACATGCATGCTACATACATACTACATGCATGCTACATGCATGCTACATACATACTACATGCTACATACATACCACATACATACTACATACATACTACATACTACATATATACTACATGCATGCTACATACATACTACATGCTACATACATACCACATACATACTACATACATGCTACATACTACATACATACTACATACATACTACATACATACTACATGCATGCTACATACATACTACATACATACTACATGCATGCTACATACATACTACATGCATGCTACATACATACTACATGCTACATACATACCACATACATACTACATACATACTACATGCTACATACATACTACATATATACTACATGCATGCTACATACATACTACATGCTACATACATACTACATATATACTACATACATGCTACATACTACATACATACTACATACATACTACATACATACTACATGCATGCTACATACATACTACATACATGCTACATACATACTACATGCATGCTACATACATACTACATGCTACATACATACCACATACATACTACATACATACTACATACATACCACATATATACTACATACTACATACAATACATTCATACAATACATACATAGACATACAGTACATATAACATAGAGTAACATACTTACCAATACTTGTCACATTGTTCCCCGAAGCCATTGTCTTTTCCGGAATAAATATTAACATAACAAACCACAAAAATACTCACCCACGATCCGAAGCAGTCCACGAGTGTGTCCCACGACGATCTTGGGTAGAGAACTGCAGCATCAGATGATGCTGCCGTTCTCTACGGGCTGCAGGAATCCAATGACGGAAGGTAGGTATCCTTCCGCACTGTATTCCTCCGCCACTTAAAAAAAAAAAGTCCCTAGTCTCACTTTATGCCATTGCTGCGTGGGAAATTCCCACACAGCAATGGCATAAAGTGAGACTAGGGACTTTTTTTTTTTTTTTAAGTGGCGGAGGAATACAGTGCGGAAGGATACCTACCTTCCGTCATTGGATTCCTGCAGCCCGTAGAGAACGGCAGCATCATCTGATGCTGCAGTTCTCTACTCAAGATCGTCGTGGGACACACTCGTGGACTGCTTCGGATCGTGGGTGAGTATTTTTGTGGTTTGTTATGTTAATATTTATTCCGGAAAAGACAATGGCTTCAGGGAACAATGTGACAAGTATTGGTAAGTATGTTACTCTATGTTATATGTACTGTATGTCTATGTATGTATTGTATGAATGTATTGTATGTATGTAGTATATATGTGGTATGTATGTAGCATGTAGTATGTATGTAGTATGTATGTGGTATGTATGTAGCATGTAGTATGTATGTAGCATGTAGTATGTATGTAGCATGCATGTAGTATGTATGTAGCATGTATGTAGTATGTATGTAGCATGCATGTAGTATGTATGTAGTATGTATGCATGTAGTATGTATGTAGTATGTATGTAGTATGTAGCATGTATGTAGTATGTATGTAGCATGCATGTAGTATGTATGTAGTATGTAGCATGTATGTAGTATATATGTAGTATGTATGTAGCATGTAGTATGTATGTAGCATGCATGTAGTATATATGTAGTATGTATGTAGCATGTAGTATGTATGTAGTATGTATGTGGTATGTATGTAGCATGTAGTATGTATGTAGCATGTAGTATGTATGTAGCATGCATGTAGTATGTATGTAGCATGTATGTAGTATGTATGTAGCATGCATGTAGTATGTATGTAGTATGTATGCATGTAGTATGTATGTAGTATGTATGTAGTATGTAGCATGTATGTAGTATGTATGTAGCATGCATGTAGTATGTATGTAGTATGTAGCATGTATGTAGTATATATGTAGTATGTATGTAGCATGTAGTATGTATGTAGCATGCATGTAGTATATATGTAGTATGTATGTAGCATGTAGTATGTATGTAGTATGTATGTGGTATGTATGTAGCATGTAGTATGTATGTAGCATGCATGTAGTATGTATGTAGCATGCATGTAGTATGTATGTAGTATGTATGTAGTATGTAGCATGTATGTAGTATGTATGTGGTATGTAGAATCATAGAATCAGAATCGTAGAGTTGGAAGGGACCTCCTGGGCCATCTGGTCCAACCCCCTGCTCAAAGCAGGATTCGCTAAATCATCCCAGTCAGATGTCTGTCCAGCCTCTGTTTGAAGACTTCCATTGAAGGAGAACTCACCACTTCTCGTGGCAGCCTGTTCCACTCATTGATCACTCTAACTGTCAAAAAGTTTTTTCTAATATCTAATCTGTGTCTCCTCCCATTCAGTTTCATCCCATTGCTTCTAGTCTTTCCTTGTGCAAATGAGAATAAAGTTGATCCTTCTACAATGTGACAGCCCTTTAGATATTTGTAGACAGCTATTAAGTCTCCTCTCAGTCTTCTCTTTTGCAAACTAAACATTCCCAAATCCTGCAACCTTTCCTCATAAGACAGGGTTTGCAGACCGGTCACCATTCTGGTCGCTCTTTTCTGAACTTGCTCCAGTTTGTTGATGTCTTTTTTAAAATGTGGTGCCCAAAACTGGACACAATATTCCAGATGAGGTCTGACCAAAGATGAGTAGAGGGAAATAATGACTTCACGTGATCTAGACTGTATGCTTCTGTTAATACATCCTAGAATTGCATTTGCCTTTTTTGCTGCTGCATCACACTGTTGACTCATATTCAGTCTGTGATCTATTAGTATACCCAAGTCTTTTTCACATGTGCTGTCACTTAGCCCTATTCCTCCCATTCTATATATGCTTTTTCCATTTTTATTGCCCAGATGTAGTACTTTGCATTTCTCCCTGTTAAAAACCATTCTGTTAGTTGCTGCCCACTTCTCCAGTTTATTTAAATCTTTTTGAATCCTCTCTCTCTCTTCTCTAGTATTAGCTATCCCTCCTAGCTTTGTGTCATCAGCAAATTTAATCAGTTTACCCTCAATTCCTTCATCTAAATCGTTGATAAAGATGTTGAACAATACAGGGCCCAGGACAGAGCCCTGTGGTACCCCACTTGAGACATTCTTCCAACTGGATGTGCAGCCATTTACGACCACTCTTTGGGTCCGATCACTAAGCCAGTTATGAATCCACCTAACAGTTGCCTTGTCCATTCCATACTTAATCATTTTTTCAATAAGGATTGTATGAGAGACTTTGTCAAATGCTTTGCTGAAGTCAAGATATACTATATCTACAGCATTTCCTTGATCCACCCAATCAGTGATACCGTCATAGAAGGAAATTAAGTTAGTCTGACATGACTTATTAGTTACAAACCCATGCTGACTCTGTTTAATCACTTCATTCTTATCCAGGTATTGACATACATGTTGTTTAATAATTTGTTCAAAGATCTTTCCTGGTATAGAAGTCAGACTCACCGGCCTATAGTTACCTGGGTCCACCTTCTTCCCCTTTTTGAAGATAGGAACAACATTTGCTCTTCTCCAGTCTTCTGGCACTTCTCCTGTTCTCCAAGAATTTTCAAAGATTATAGAAAGGGGTTCAAAAATTTCTTCTGCTATCTCCTTCAGTACTCTGGGGTGTAATTCATCTGGACCTGGAGACTTGAATTCATTTAGGCTAGCTAAGTGTTTCCTCACTATCTTTCTGTTTATAGATATCCTGGATTCTTCTATTCCCTTAATAGGACAGTGAATAACAGTTGATGTTACATTTCCTTTCTGAGAGAAAACAGATGCAAAATAGGAATTTAAAAGTTCAGCCTTCTCAACATCCTGTCTTACCATTTCATCATTTTCATCCTGTAAAAATCCTATGGCATCTTTGACTTTTCTTTTACTTTTGACATATCCCCAAAATCCTTTATTATTGCTTTTGACATATCTTGCAAGCCTCAATTCATTTTCAGCTTTAGATAATCTGATTTGTGCCCTGCAGGTTCTGCAGACAGCATTATATTCTTCTTTAGATATGCCTCCCTCTTTCCATTTTATAAACATTTTTTTCTTCCTTTTTAGCATGTGCTTAAGTTCTGTGTTCATCCATCCTGGTTTCCTTAACTGCTTCCTATTCTTCCCTCTTTTCGGAATTGTTAACAACTGTGCTTTGAGAATTTCATTTTTCAAGATTTCCCATCCTTCCTGGACATTTTTGTCTTTAAGGATATCCAGCCATTGGATCCCTCCAATTCTCTTTCTGAATCCCTTAAAATCTGCCTTTCTGAAATCTAACCTTGACGTCTGAGTCTTCACAGGTCTTCCGCCTCTAGTTATCCAAAATTCTAAAATAGCATGGTCGCTACCTCCTAGGGTCCCAGCCACTTTTACCTCCTCAACCATTTCCTCCCTGTTTATAAGGATTAGATCCAAAGTAGCAGTTCCCCTTGTTTTCTCCCTTACCTTTTGGAAGATAAAGTTGTCAGCAAGAGAGGATAAGAATTTCCTTGACCTGTTAGTTTTACCTGAGAGAGATTCCCAACAAATGTCTGGATAGTTGAAATCTCCCATGACAACTATGTCATATTTTTTGGAGAACTTGGCCATTTGATGCATAAAGAGTTCATCCATAGCTTCAGCTTGCACAGGCGGCCTGTAGTAAATGCCTACAATGGTGTCCTTTCCATTGTTCTGTCCTTGTATTCTTACCCAAACAGTTTCCACAGAACTCCCAGTCTCTGAAGCTTCAATCTCTGTGCAGATATACGCGTTTCTACATACAATGCGACACCCCCTCCTCGTTTATCAAGTCTGTTTCTTGCAAATAAGTTGTATCCTTCTAGTCTTGTATTCCAGTCATGTGTATTGTCCCACCAAGTTTCAGTGATTCCAATGACATCATATTTCTTTTCCTGTGTTAGTAGTTCCAATTCTCCTTGTTTGTTGCCCATGCTTTGTGCATTAGTATAGAAACATTTTAGTTTGTGATTGGTTTCTCTTTCTCCAATATTTTTATTAATATTGGAGAAAGAGAATATTTAATGTATGTAGCATGTAGTATGTATGTAGCATGCATGTAGTATATATGTAGTATGTATGTGGTATGTATGTAGCATGTAGTATGTATGTAGCATGCATGTAGTATATATGTAGTATGTATGTAGTATTTATGTAGTATGAATGTAGCATGTATGTAGTATGTAGTATGAATGTAGCATGTATGTAGTATGTAGTATGAATGTAGCATGTATGTAGTATGTAGTATGAATGTAGCATGTATGTAGTATGCATGTTGTATGTATGTAGCATGTAATTTTTTTTTTTTTTTTTACATTTAACACATTAGCCGGATGATGGGACTACTACTGTCCCATCATTGGCTAATGTGTCAATCACTGTCATGGTAGCAGGCATCGCCCGATGGGACTTGTAGTCACATCGGACGATGCCTGCACAGACCCCCGAAGCCTGCACAGACCACCGGCAGGCCGGCACAGCCCCCCGGCAGGCTGGCACAGCCCCCCAGCAGGCCGGTACAGACCCCCGGAGCCTGCACAGACCACCGGCAGGTCGGCACAGCCCCCCGGCAGGCCGGCACAGCCCCCCGGAGCCTGCACAGCCCCCCGGCAGGCCGGCACAGCCCCCCGGCAGGCCGGCACAGCCCACCGGAGCCTGCACAGACCACCGGCAGGCCGGCACAGCCCCCCGGCAGGCCGGCACAGACCACCGGAGCCTGCACAGACCCCCTGGCAGGCCGGCACAGCCCCCCGAAAGGCCCGTACAGACCCCAGAGAGGCTGTACAAGGGCAGGAAAGGGTTTTTCTTATTCCGATACCGGAAGTCCCATAGACTTGAATGGGACTTCCGGTATCGGAATCGGCGATACCGATACTTTTTTTAAAGATCGGCCGATACCATCCGATACGATACTTTGAAGTATCGGACGGTATCGCTCAACTCTAATCAGCACCCTTCTTAGTCAGATCAGACAATGGCTTGGCAATACTAGAAAATTTTGCTATAAATTTCCGATAAAAATTAGCAAAACCCAAAAACTTCTGGAGGGCCTTCAAAGAAGTGGGCTGAACCCAATCATAAATGGCCTGTACCTTGGCTGGGTCCATTTCAATAGTTGACGGAGACAAAATAAACCCCAAAAATGAAATCCTCTGTACTCCAAACAGGCATTTCGATCCTTTGACATACAGGGAATTCTCCCTCAAGATCCGTAACACAGTCCGAATATGTTCCACATGAGAATCCCAATCCTTGGAGAAGATCAAAATATCATCCAGATAGATAATCAAAAATTTATCGACAAAGTCTCGGAAAATATCGTTCATGAAGCACTGGAAGACAGAAGGGGCATTAGTGAGCCCAAAAGGCATCACCAGGTACTCAAAATGTCTCTTCGGAGTATTATACGCCGTCTTCCATTCATCCCCCTGCTTAATGCGGATAAGATTATACGCCCCCCTGAGGTCACGCTTGGTAAACCAGCAAGCACCTTTAACTCTAGAGAATAGATCTGAAATCAGGGGTAACGGATACTGATATTTAATAGTAATTTTATTGAGGGCACGATAATCAATACAAGGCCTTAAAGAACCATCCTTTTTGGCCACAAAAAAAAAAACGGCACCTAAGGGTGAAGAGGATGGTCTAATATGACCCTTCTCCAATGGCTCCTTAATATAGGACTACATAGCCTCGTGATCGGGTACAGATAAATTGAAGAGCCGACCCTTGGGAAATTTACACCCCGGGCTTAGTTCGATTGCACAGTCATAACTCCTATGAGGAGGCAAGGACGCAGACTCATTCCACTAAATACATCATAAAAGTCCGCCAAATAGTCAGGAACATCATGCGACTGAGGAGAGGTGGAAAAAACCGGAGCCTCACTAAAGGCACACCGACAACCCCAACTCACCACAGACACAGATTTCCAATCCAAAACTGGATTATGAATTTGCAACCAGGGAAACCCCAGAACAACGGCATCATGCAGACCATGCAACACCAAAAATCTGCAATTTTCTTGATGGTCTGGGGCGACCCGCATGACCACCTGGGTCCAAAACTGAGGTTTATTTTTAGCCAAAGGAGTAGCATCAATCCCCCTCAAAGGGATAGGCATCTGCAGAGGTGTCATCGGAAATCCACAACGTTTAGCAAAATCCAAGTCCATTAGGTTTAGAGCTACTCCCGAATCCACAAAAGCCTTGGCGGAAAATGTGGACGGGGAGCAGATCAGAGTAATTGCCAGAAGAAACTTAGGTTGAACACCACCAACAGAAAACGTGTGTGCAAAGCGTTTCTCTCATTAAGGACAAATAGAAATAATACGCGAGGCATCTCCACAGAAAAAGCACAGCTTATTACGCCTTCTGAACTCCTGACGTTGCGCCTTAGACAAAACTCTATCACATTGCATAGGTTCAGACGTCTGTTCAACCGGTGGCAACACCTCTCGTGCAATCCTGCGTTCACGTAAACGCCGATCAACCTGAATGACTAATGACATAGAATTGTCCAGACCAGAGGGAACAGGAAATCCCACCATAGTATCTTTTACGGCTTCTGACAAACCCTTCCGAAAGAGAGCAGCCAAGGCATTATCATTCTAGGTAGTAAGGACCGCCCACTTTCGGAACTTTTGACAGTACAACTCTGCAGAATCTCGACCCTGGTTCAATGCCAACAGCGTCTTTTCAGCCTGATCAATAGCATTAGGTTCGTCATCCAACAACCCCAAAGCTTGAAAGAATGCGTTCACATTAGTCAGAATAGGATCATCTGGTATCAAAGAAAATGCCCAATCCTGGGGATCGCCACGCAGCAAAGAGATGACAATTTTAACCTGCTGCGCGGAGCTCCCTGACGAGTTAGGCTTCAAGGCAAAAAATAATTTACAATTATTTTTGAAACTCAAAAATTTAGGTCGATCCCCAAAAAATACATCAGGTGTAGGGATCTTTGGTTCAACAGCATGCGAACGAGCAAGGTAGGTGGAAATTCTCCGCACTTCCGCAGCGAGCTGCTCCACACGATCAAACAATTGCTTTATCTCCATTGAGAGAAAAAAAAAAAATTCCCCCTACGGCCTCAGAGATATAGAGGAAAGAATATACACACACTTTTTTTTTTTTTTAAACACAATTCTTTCCTGCTATTGAGTACCCTAGGATCTGCGGTATGGCGGGTGATTCTGTTATGAATGAGTCACCGTAGGAGGCAAAAACAGAAATGCTAGCTAAGTCCAGAAAACCAGAGAGGTTGGCAGCTATCGGATTGCAGACCCCTGATCCTATCCACAACAACTAACAGTAGCCGTGGGGGGTTCCTACGATGCCCTAGACCCCTCGATCACAGCCGGAGAATTAAGTAGGCCTAAAGAAAGAAAGGGGAAATCTAAACTGCCCCAGAGCAGACCCCAAAGCAATAGGCAGCCCCCAACATATAATGACGGTGAAGCAAGATGAAAACACTAACACAGACAGAAAGATAGACTGAGCAAAGACGGGGCCCAAGCTAACTAGATAGGAAAGGACAGGAAGGCTGCTGTCTGCAATCCGTGAAAAACCCTATGAAAATAAGAGCCAACAGACTGACAGTGAAAAAGGCCCTGAAGACGCTAGGCTTCAAAAAAGCTATGTCAGTACTCAGGAATATTCTGAAGACAGAGCAACAGGCAAAAGGAGATTCAGCTCACCCCAGCAGGGAATGGCAGAATCCAGAAAAACAAGGAAATCAAAAACAAAACACAAATGCTAACAGGCAAAGCAGAAAACTTAGCTTTAGAGGAGCAGGAATCAGACTGGTGTCCTAGAAGTCCACAGAGAAATCACCCGCAGGGCAGAAGGGCGTCGGCAGCCTTATATCCAGTCCGTGACTCCACTCAGCCAGTCATCCTCATTAGGCTCAGGTGCCTGATAATCAGGCTCATTACCTTCCCTTACCAGAATAGGGAGTTCACCAGACCTCAGTGATGAAGGGGAAAATGAACTCACAACAATTAACCCATCGCTGCCCTGAACGGAAAAAAGCTACATTTAAAACATAGTGGAACCAGAGCTGCCACAAATCCAAAAATGGATCGTGACAGTAAGTCACACATTGCTGGAATCAGGGTCTAAGCCCCTGCATCATTCTTCTCTCAGATGGTTAGAAAAATCTGATGACAGATTCCCTTTAAGTAATCAGCTGGTCCAGTGCTCCAGCTCTCCTTGGCACCTGCACTTTTTCTCTCATTTCACACTTAATGAGTCTATTGCCACACTGTAGGATCTCTGTCACCCCAAATGGCTACATTTAAAGGGCCTCTCCTCGCCATTGCTAAAGCTCTAAGGCAGAACAGGGTTCAAAAGTATCAGCGACTTAAAGGACTATTCCCATATCCAATGTCCTATACGTAGTAGATGTAATAATAATAATAATAATAATAATAATAATAATGGCAAATACCTCCAATTGGAAATATTGTGTAGTTCTATGTCACTTACTTCATGTGCAAGGCATTGTAGTAGCTTAGTGGTGATGACCACTAACAACTAACTGGTTGAAACCATGGATACCTAAGCTGCTGCTATTTCCTGCACATGATGTATGGAAAATAGCTAATCAGAAGAACTAAACTACATTTCTAATTGGAGGTGCAGTATTTGCTATTATTATTATTACACCATCTACATATTGGGATAGGGTCTTGGAGATAGGAATGCAGCTTTAAGTTACAAGGGAGTTAATTGAGGAAGGGGAGACGGGAGACAGAGTGGCTGAGATTTGAAGGTGAAGGGCTCACAAGTCAATAGACATGATGGAGGAAGGCAGGGCAGCAATAGGTTACCTGCAGAAGGATATTGCAAGTGTAAACCTGCTGTTACATATTGCTTGCTCTGTGATTAGATGATTTGTGTGCTCCTCATGGGCGTGGCATCTATTGAGCTGGTTAATACATTTTTGAGCATCTAAAGGAACTTTTAATATAAAGATTGCAGCAGTTGAGCTGTATAGTAGGTAAGCCCCTCATATGCATTCAGTGCTCTACAGTATATTCGGATTAATAATGATAGCGCCAGTCTCTCTCGCATACTGGTTAGATTTTACTTCCATCATCCTGCACCTACAGTGCTATGCTAATAACGCACTATGCTAATTTGCAGCTAATATTTACATGTCTACATGTGTTTTCCCCTCTGATCTCCTTAGTCTTCCTACAATCCCTAAAGCAAATCAAATTGATCAGTGTAGGGATTTCACATTTACATATTAATTGCCTGCTGGTTATGAAATGCTTGTTCTCCAGATTCTCCTTAAGACATACCATACAAATATTGAAATACAGGATAAATCAATTATTTCTTTCCGTATATGTAGGAAAAGTATGCTTACCTAGGCAGGCGCCGTCTCTTTCTGTTAATTAACTGTTAGTCGCAAGGCTTTCATTTCTATGTAAGGGAATAGCCAGAAAGAACTCTTCAAGGTATACAATAATTGCAGCAGCTCATAAGCCGGAGGGCATATTACTTGTCTCGATCTTTATAGCGGAATGTATCAAGATATAAGAGGAAGAAACTCCGGCCCGGACACACTGCAGGCAGCAATATATGTGGCTTCTTCTAGGGTGTTAGAGATTATCAGATAATGAATAAATTGTCCAAAAGTGGCACAAGGGGCAAACAGCAGCAAAAAAGAAAAAATAATAATAATGGTCTGTATTCATCAAAGTGTTTGTGCCTTTGGCGTTAAATACTTGAAAAAGTTGAAACATTTTGACTTTTGGCCAACTCTGCCAAATTGGACAAGGTGGGAAGAGGCATGGCAACACCCGCCCGAAAAGCTCATCATGGGTAGCAGCGGACATTATGCCAGAACTGTTACTCTAATTTATGACTGGAGTAATGTAGGTAGGGTAACCGACTGGGGGTGGTCCACTCCTTGCTGCAAACAGACTTGAGACAGAGACAGAATCGTGTCCAACAGGTCTTCTTTATTAGCCGTCATCACGACGACCACAGCAACACACCACAGCAGTTCACACTCTCTGCACACAGGCACGGGTACCTCCGCTTTCTCCTTACTTCCGTGTGACGACCCTCGCGGCTCTTTCGCTGCAGCTGCCCTAGGCCTATCTACTACAGCGCTTCACCAGCCGAGTCCGTCCACCTTGTAGTACCCCCAGGCTGTCTCCGTCTGTGGCTTCTGTTGTTTGGGCCACCCGTCTCAGCTGTCAGTCCCCTCCGGAGCTTCTTTCCTGTCTTTCTTCCTCAGCAGATCTTCCTGTCTCCTGCGCTCCCCTCACTGACTGACTCTTCCAGAACCTTCTCTCCCTCTTTTATAGCCTTCTCGTTCTGGTAACCCCACCCCCCCATGACTTGGTAGTTTCTTCAGCCAATGGCTGCTGTTTAGTCCTGTTCTCACTACTCTCCACTGCCCTCTAGTGATCAAACTCCAATATTACACTCTTCATCTTTATCTCCAGCTGTTTCCCATCTCTCACTATAACAGTCCACCTACAATACACTACACCCTTGCCCTCCTACTGCAGACAGGTCCGTACGTCAGTCCACTTCACCTACAGTACAGTGCCATTTCTGGAGGCGCAAACCACTGTCAAATTCGTTAATTTATTCCTGCACACCCTTTAAGACTGGCGGACTAAATGTCAGTCTTAATGAATTTGGTCTTATGTATATATAGAGAAATAAAGAATAAACTGTACCAGGGCTCATGCCCCTGAACATAATAATGGGATCAGTGCCTCCCGTCATTTTCACAGACAGCACTCATCACAAAAGTTATGCTATGGGGCTGTGCACATGTCCAGCTTTTTACTCTGACTGCAATAATCCTGAGTTGTCTCCTATATCAGATGGCACTAATCCATTTATGTATACGTTGTTAGGGCTGGCGGAACGCACCAAATAATAAAATAATAGTAAGTTGCGTTCGCAGCCCGGGGTCCACCGTGCAGGGGTGGTAAACTGCTGCTTAGTAATGGTGGAAGTATACAGCGGTATACAAAAGGTCACACGTGGGTTAAGATCACCCAGTGTGAACAGGGCAAACTCTGTTACCTCACACACAGAGCCGCGCTACCGCAGAACATAAATGCCGGAGCCTGTTTAGCTCATAGAGCTTGGCAACGGAGCGCACAGAATGCGGTCACAGAACTCTGCCCCAAGGACACGGGGTTAGAGTCCATCTAGACCTTCTGAGCGCGCGATGTCGCACCTGCGGACGCCACTATAGACGCTGACTATGGTGGAGTGTCGAGCACGTGCACCGTGGCGGGCAGAGCCACCGGTGGACACTGATGCCAGTCTCAGACTCTGCCTCTACCTACACACAAACAGAGAGCACAGAATGACACTTGTGCAGAAATATCCTGCAGTAAAACATATAACAGTAGTCAGGTCTACCTACACCTATGCCTGGGCGCTTAACAGGCTAGGCTGCACAACACATGCGTACCCAGGGTAGAGGTTTCTTAATGAGTCATTCGCCAGAGACATTCATACATGCATACAACACTCACTCATCATAGTCTGGTAATGCAGTCTATACTAGCGCATGGCGGCCATGCGAACCTTTTATAGCAGCGTCCTTCCAGGACCTTCCTGACCTTCCTGATGGTCCAATCCGAGCTGGAGAAGGACCTGAGCATGTGACCACCGATCTCCAATGAGAGATCGTCCCATGGGCATGCTCAGTGGACCGAAAGTAGGACTTAGTCCCTGGAGTAACTCGCTGCTGACCAGCATGCATTGCTATAGCTGGACCAGAGGTGGCAGCAGCAACCAAACCCACAGAGCTGGTCTGAGCAGAGCACCGGGGGATCGACGAGTCTGCTGAGCTGCCTCCTCTGCAGCCGGAGAGGAATGGGAGACTGCTGAATGCAAGGCTCGGGATTCCTGCTGTGCAGCGACAGGAACCCGACGCCTAACATACGAGTCCGCTAAATGCAATCACACTTGGATGATATCAGAGTGCGGGCCAATTTTCACAGGCTGATGGGATGTTGGTAATGTGGTTGATGAGATTTTTCTGGACTTTGCCAAGGAGTCTGATACTGTACCACATAACAGCCTTATATTGAAGGCTACAGAATAAAGAACTGGGGGAAAATATTTTCAAATGGATAAGGAGTTGGTTAAATAAAAGGAAACAAAGTCGTTGTAAATGGTACGTTCTCAAAATGGGATATGGTCAGCAGTGAGGACCACAGGGATCTGTACTGGGAGCAGTGGTGACCGTAGGGATCTGTGCTAGGGGCAGTGGGGACCACAGGGATCTGTACTGGAAGCAGTGGGGACCAGAGGGATCTGTACTAGAAGCAGTGGGGACCGGAGGGATCTGTACTGGAAGCAGTGGGGACCGCAGGAATCTGTACTGGGAGCAGTGGGTACTGCAGGAATCTGTGCTAGGGACGATTCTTTTGAACCTCTTTATTAATGACCTTGTGGATGGATTGAGAGTAAAGTCTCAGTCTGATTCATATTCTTTGCTGACGACACCAAGCTAGGTAGGATATTAAAATCTGACCTTGGCATTACAATATTACAGAACGATCTGGATGAGACGGCTAATGAGCAAACACTCAACAAATGAGATTAATGTAGATAAATGTAGAGAAGGACGGAGTAATCTTATAGCTGCATATACATTAGATGAGAGAATACTCGGTACCACAGAACAGGAGAAGGACGGGGGATACTGGTTAAAAGTAGAGTTGAGCGAATTTGTTCGGATTCGGTCACCGAATCTGAGTTTGACATATTCGTGCCATATTGGTACTCTATTCGTGCCAAATATATGTTTGTTGATCGGTTCCCAACCTATTCGGTCATTTCTATTCCCATTAATTCTAATGATGTTCGGCTGTGTTCGACGAATATTGCAAAAACAATTTTCGCTGCCGATCGTATTCGGAACCGAATCCGAACAAATTTGCTCAACTCTACTTACAAGTAAGCTGAGCAGCAGTGTCAGGCCGCAGCTGCAAAAGCAAACAAGATTTTAGAGTGTATAAAAACAGAGATAAAATCCCTCGATTCCAACATATTATTACCTCTTTATAAATCACTGGTGAGGCCACATCTAGAATATGGGATCCTGTTTTGGGCTGCACTTTTTAAAAAGGATATTCAGAAGTTACAGTCAGTTCACAGGTGGCAACTAGATTACTACACGGAATGGAGACCTCTCATATATTTCAAGGTATGGAGGCCTCTCATATATTACACGGGATGGAGGCCTATCCTATATTACACAGGATGGAGGTCTCTCATATATTACACGAGATGGAGGCCTTTCATATATTATAAGGGATGGAGGCCTCTCATATATTACACTGAATGGAGGCCTCTCATATGATGATGAGAGGTTGGAAAAGTTGGGCTTGTTTAATTTAGAAAAAAGTTTAGAAAAAAGAGGCCCTGAAGGAGATCTCATTTACATATCTAAATATATGTGTGGTCAGTACAGAGGATGACACAGGACTTATTCCTTCCAAAGACCATTCTAAGGACAAGGGGGAACTCATTATGAGTGGAAGAAAGGCAATTCCGGCAGTCGTCAAGAAGACCTTAATCAATTTTTCAACCATATCGACAGTTTAACCTTTTGCAACAACGTATTGGGGTTGTTTGGTGCTCTTGGATGTGAACATGACCTGAAGAAATGGCGACTCTTCTTTGACTCATCAGTTTTAAGTCTGAAGGCTGTTTTACTACACAATGGAAATATCTATACTTCTATACCTATTGGACGGCATGTACACATGACCATGAAAGAAACGTATGAGAATATGGAGTCACTGTTGACCCACATTAATTATAGAAATTATAACTGGAACATATGTGGTGACCTAAAAGTTGTTGCACTTCTTCTTGGACTGCAGCTTGGATATACCAAGTATTGTTGTTTTATTTGTGAATGGGACAGTTGTGCATGAGAAATGCACTATTTCAGAAAGGACTGGCTACTCTGCGAAAACCTGGTTGCTGGACAGAAGAATGTTAAACGTAATCCTCTTGTTGATCCAGCAAAGATATTTCTCCCTCCTTTGCATATTAAACTTGGGCTTATGAAGAATTTTGTCAAAGCAATGAGAAAAGAATTGGAATCCTTTTCTTACTTGCGACAGAAATTTCCAAGAATAAGTGATGCAAAGATTAAAAAAGGTATTTTTATTGGCCCACAGATCAGAGATAAAATGAATGACAGTAGCTTTGATGGTCTTTTGCAAGATGCTGAAAAAGTGGCATGGAGAGCCTTTAAAGATGTGACCTTCATCTTCTTTGGCAACAGCAGGGCACCGAACTTTGAACAACTCGTGGACAACATGCTCACAGCATATCATTTGATGAAATGCAATATGTCACTAAAAATGCATTTTCTACAATCTCACTTGGACTTTTTTCCAACCAATCTTGGTGCCATTAGCGATGAACATGGTGATAGATTTCACCAAGACATTGTGCTGATGGAGAAAAGGTACCAGGGAAAGTAGAGTATGTCAATACTGGCTGACTATTGCTGGAATCTTATTCGAGAAGCATCTGACGCAGATTATAAATGAAAGTCGTCTGCAAAACACTTTTGAACAATTGCTTTTGCTACTGACATCGATGCACATGTATGTAGTGTCTTGAATGTCATAATGTAGACTATAAACTGATGTTTCTTAAAAACCTTATGTGATACAGACTTTTGGAGCACATATTTGTGTTCAGCATATCAACATCTATAAGATACAATAAAATTTTCTCAGGAGACAAGAACTTTCCTGAAATTTGTTGCGCAGTGTAACCAGCCAGGCAAAACTCACAGCTGGGAGCTGTGACCCTCAGCTGTCAGGTTCTATTCTGGTTATCAAGAATGGAAGGGTCCCCACACCACATTTTTGAATTATTTAAATAAATAATTTAAAAAATGTTGTGGGGTCCCCCATTTTTGACAATCAGCCTTGCTAAAGCAGACAGCTGTTGACTGGTGTTCTCAGGCTGGTAAGGTGCCATGGATATTGGCCCCCCAGGCTAAAAATAGCAGCCCGCAGCTGGCCAGAAAAGGCACATCTAATAAATGCATCAGTTCTGGCACTTTGCCCAGCTTTTCCCACTTGACCTGTAGTGGTGGCAAGTGGGGTTCATATTTGTGGGGTTGATGTCACCTTTATATTGTTTGGAGACATGAAGCCCACAGATTACTAATGGAGAGGCATCTATAAGACACCTATCCATTACTAATCCTATAGTTCTATGGTACTTACCAGCCTGAGAATACTAGCTGTCTGCTTTAGCTTGGCTGGTTGTCAAAAATGAGGGGGACCCCACACCGTTTTTTAAATTATTTATTTAAATCATTTAAAAATACGGCATTGGGACCCCGGTGTCTTTCATAACCAGCCTTGCTCAAGCTGACTGCTGAGGGTTGCAGCCCCACCTGTGAGTTTTGCCTGGCTGGTTATCAAAAATATGTTGGAACCGAAGCTGCTTTTTTTCCAATTATTTCTTTAAAGCACAAGAGCCAGCTGATGAATACTCTCATCAGCCGCTCACTGTTATTAGTGGCAGAAGGCATCAGCTGATGGGAGCAGTAGTCCCATCAGCTGACACCACTGACCGGAGGTAAACTCTATACCTTTGATCATAGCTATGGGCTCACGCTGTCATTTGAAGGTTGAGAACCCTGGCTGTCTGACCGCCGGTGATGATTTTAACAGCCAATCAGAAGCTGTGTTTGCCATCCTGTGCATGACCGCGCGACAAACACCCGGTTTTCGGGGGGCCAAACCAGAACAGTAACACAGACTTCATGGTGAAGTCTGTGTTCGATGTCCATGCCCAAACAGTAGGTGTTCGGTACAGAAGCCGAACTTTACTTTTCGGGCTCGCCCATCTCTCGTAGTAATGACAGACACTATATCAGCTTTTATACAAGAGATGGATGATTTCTTCAATGCACAGAAGATTGTGCATTATAGCTAAATTAGAGACAAAATGTGTAATTGGGGGAGAAAGGTTGAACTTGATGGACCAAGGACTTTTTTCAACTGATATAACTATGTAACTGAATGAAGAAGTTTTTTTTCTCCATATCCAAGAAGATCTGATCACACTCTGATCTCTCTCGGATCTCTCTCGGATCACACTCTGATCTCTCTCGGATTTCTCTCGGATCAAACTCTGATCTTGCTCTGATCACTCTCTGATCTCTCTCCGCTCTGTCTGATCAGGTTGTGATTAGCATAATCAGACCAATTTTCTCGGATGTGATTCACGTGGTGTGATTCAAGCCTTTGGAGAAGTGATCTAATGCTGTGTGGCTGCCAGAGGGAGGAGAACATTATGATACAGTCTCTTTGACTCAGCTTCTTGGAGGCTCATACTGTAAAAAAAGGGAAAATGGAGAATTAGGAGAAACATCCGAAAGCTCTGACATCATACCATGAAGAGCCAGTCACGCTCAGCGGGCATTGAAGGAGAAAATGAGCATTTTCAGAAAACAGAACAGGGGTGAAAAAAAATATCCCAAATCTACAGATTACACCATTTTTTGGCTGTGCTACATACAGTACATATCTAAAGCTGGAGACTGAAGTGATTCTTTTTTTTACCCATAGATTGTTGTAAGGTCGGGATGGTGTGACGAGCGTGAAGACGTATACATATCAATTCTGTGAATTCTTTCTTGTTTCAACATTAATTATTAATGCACTGAATTTTCATAGGCAAATGTTACTAAAAGAGGCGATGATCAAATTGCCGCCAGACGTGTTTAACGGTATAAATGATTCACATGTAGCCAGTGAATTAATAATAATAATCATAATAAAAAATCATCATTAAACCGATGGAAATTATATCTCAGCTCAGATTACATTTCTTAACATCGCATTTAACAACTTGTATTATAAAATGTTTACAATCAGATCTGCCCATTGAAATATATTCCGCAAGTTCCATTTGGGCATTTATTAGTTATACATTTATTCAGAACTGTTTATTAGTGTTTCTAAGAAGTGCTACTCCATAGGCAATGGTTCTTCAAGAAGATCATAAGCGCATCTACACATTTGCAATAATGACTCCTTCAGTCGTCCGATGCTCTTGTGCAGGTGCTTGGTGCATTTTACACGGATAGTACTTACGGGTAAACCTGTGATAGTCTACGGGGCCATTCACATCTCCATAATATTCCGTGGACTGAGTGGTCCATTCAAAATTGTGGAGACATGTTTGGCTTTGATCTGAGTGTCGGATCAGAATCAACAGTGCAAGTCAATGGGTCCAGGAAACTATCAGACCGCACTTGAATGACATAGGAGAAGATAGAATGGAGAAAATTTTTTCTTTTCTCTACATATGTGAAAAAATGGTGACACTTTTCTGTAATTCCCATTCCTTTCTCTGTGAGTTATGTAACACCATTGCGGCATTTTGCATTTTCGTGAACTCGCCTGGTGCCCGAGATCTAGGAGCAGTTAATCCCATCCCAGCCATGGAGGAAGGAGACGGAAATAACACTGTAAATGTTCCAATATATCCCAACTGTGTTATATTTGCGGTATGAAAGGACCCAGACATGTCAGCTTCATGTGAATAAAGGGAAGTGTATGGTGTACATGTTATTAGAATCTGAACAAGCTAGGGATCTGTTAGCAAAACAATATTACTATTTACTATGCAAAGACTTTGCAAAAAAAAATCCTTTCTGTCTGGACTCAACTAAACATGAGTGCAAGTTACCTTGTCTATGCATAAAAAACTGTAATCCTGTGGTCAGACTTCATACATCAGTTCATATGGTTTTCTTCGGTCTCTGACCCTTTTTTGTATGCTTTCCACAGACACTCGATGCGAAGATTGAGTCAACTTTTCTCTTTTCTATCTTGCTTCAGGTGTGATTTTCATATTGCCCACACCTGTTACTTGCCACAGGTGAGTCTGAACGAGCATCATATGCTTGAAAACAAAGTTTTTACCCACAATTTTGGAAAGTTGCCAATAATTTTGTCCTGCCATTTGTGGTTTTTTTTGTGAAGTTATGTCCAATTTGCCTTTTTTAATTTGTTTATTTGTGTTGTTCCAATACACACAAAATAAATTAAACATGTGTATAACAAAACGTGTAATTACAATATTTTTCTGGGAAAAATTCTTAATTTTCTGGAACAATTTCAAGAGCAGCAACATTTTCGGCCATGACTGTATATTGATGCAGCAACTTCTTTAAGAACTGTAATTTAGGAATCCAGCTCCAGCTGGACTCATAAAATAGTTACAATATACAGTAGATATTAATGTATGTGGTTTGTATAGTGAAATCCAGTGTCAAACCTACTTTAAAAAGGTATTTTAATCTGCTGATAAAGTATTTTCTTCCGCAGATATTATGATAGAGGTGAAGTGCAGAAGTGCGGAGATTGCTCCCAAAAACTTTTTGTGTTTAACTATTCATCCATAACTGTAAACTTGCTGATGTGAAGTATGTTATGTTTGGCTATAATTCATAGGGAACTTGAGACTTCAGCCCTCCATTATGTTCATGAAGACATCCCTTATTAATAATTCATTAAAGAGATTGCAGTTTCCAATGATACTACTGACATGTTTCTGCCGCCTCCTGTGCGTTTAGTCACAGCATGTTCCATTACACTATGTAAAATCCCTCTCATCTTTCATCATTTATAGGATGTGTAAAGGTCGGTGTTATCACGGTGTCTTTGTTAATACAGCAAGTAAAACACAATTAATAGGACAGTCAATCAGGACAGTCAGTGTATAATGAGACTGTATCCCCTGAAGAAAGGCATTAGTAAGCGAAACCAGGTGAAGTGGACATGCTCTACAAATTTTTTTTACGTAAGATCAAACTAGCAGTATATATTAGTGTTCATGAACACTGCACAAATAAATGAGAAAGAATACACAGTTACATACTTACATAGGTTCGAAAGAACTCAGGTCCATCAAGTCCATCCTTTCTCCACCAGTTCTACATTCTCTACCGTTAGATTTGTAATCAGCTTTTCTAACCTCTCACTCCAGGAGAGACCTCTGTCTCATATAATAATCCATTTGCTGCCTTTGAACTGATTGTAACTTCCTTTTTAAAATAAGGAGCCCAAAACTGGATCCCATATTCTAATTTGTTCCTCTGCTGTTTGTTTCACAAGATGTAGGACACAGCGGTGCGGCTTCCAGAAATATAATGAGCAGGTGATTTGCCATTCATTGACATTAACAATGCAATGATCCTATGCCGTTATTGATGTAGATGAATCCGTAGTGTCCTTAGAGAAGTGAATGAAAATTTAATTTCTTTTCAATGGTTTTTCATCTGATTAAAAATGTAAAAAATCGGCAAACATTGTTCTGAGTTGTGTTGGATGTTTCTTTGAGAACTATGTATCAAATTAAAGATAAAAGTGATCTTCGCTGTAAGGATTCAGTGATGTCATCCTTCCAGAATTTGTTTGGCGTAACACCAATGTCAGCATCCCTGCATGACCTCTCTCCCTCCTTCTGCCAGGGGTGCTGTCATACTCACTGCACTGGCCGCTCTCTGGCATCTCAGTCCTCTGCCTCAGTTTTCTGCTCCCAGGGGCTGCGCACACTGCACAGGTCTCCCGGCAGTGCGTTTTGAGTTCGTGAGTGCTCCCCTTTTCATAAAGGGGTAGTGCATACACTCCGGATGTGTCCCCAGCCAATAACTGGGAGACACCTAGTATTTTAAGCACTTTCCCATGTTGAGCGGCGCTTGAGCAACATTAGTCCATTTTAGGCTGCAAACTTAAAGTCCGTTGTCAGGTCCCTGTTTCTGTACCAGTCCGGTGCTCAGAACCTGAATCAGTTCTACCTTCCTGAACCTGCCTATTTTAAACCAGAACCTGAACCTGTTACTCTTCTGTCTGGTAATCCAGAATATCACTGTCTGAACCAGCACTAGTGTCCATCCTGTCTTTGATTCACAATCTGCACTGTCTGAACCAGCACCAGTGTAAGATCCGTCTGAACATCCGGTTTTGTCTGAACCTGATCTCACTCCATCTGAACAGGCTCCGACATCTGTTCAACCAGTATTCCTAAATCCTGTCCTATCAGTGACTCCAAGTCCGTGTCTACAACCCTGGGGTCAGCAGATCCTGGGATCCTTGAGGTCACATTTTGCAGTCCCGGGGACTGCCCTGTAGTTGTACCTGGCGGCCACCTGCAGCTCAAGGATGACTCCACCATCAGGAGCTCTAGTGAAAACATGGTAACCTCTTAGCCATGCCCCTCCATAGTAAGCCCTGTCCATGGCACAGTGGGTCCACGATCCACCAGCATGACACTTAGATTGGTACCGTCTAGCTTAGGTCATGGAGTCTAGGGGAGTTTTTTGGAAATCACACTGAGCCCATGCAGGATTAGCGTTTGCTAAAGCAGAACCTACAAGGATAGTAAACCTTGGCACCCATTACCAATGCGTGCATGCTTGTTTCTCTTGTAATTTGAGTTTTCGTAATTCAATATGTAAGAGTTATGACTTCAATATTGAGTGTTGACACTAGATATATCTGTTGTAGCAAAACCCAGAAGGACGTATAACGCACTGCTAGCAGTAAGAAAGTCGCCTCTGGATAGGTGAAGATGATTTTTAGATTGTTCTAGCTCCTACCATTGGGAATTGATTACTTATTTCGCCCCTGGCCCCATAACGGTGTCAACTCAAAATATATTTGCATTTTGTGTAGGAAATGTTGCTCTTTCAGCTTGTGACTTTTCATACTGATTCAAACTGATTGATCATGCTAATGGAATAGTTTCAATATGAAGTTTGACAGACAGAAATATAATATAGATATATTAATAGATACATTTGTAAAGGGGCAAGTATGGGACACTTGCAGTTCATTCCTTCTTACTAATGTAGCTATAAATAAATCTTTATTATATTTCCTTATATAATTCTTAGTCTGTCAAGTTTCATGTTGTAACTATTCCATTAGCAGGATCAATAATATGAAAAGCCACAGACTGACCTCAGCCCAGTGGAAAGAGCAACATTTCCTACACAAAATACTCATTTATCTTGAGTTGACACTATTGTTTATTAATTCATTTGTTAATGAAATTATTCTTATTTATTGCATCTTTTATATAATATGCTATGCTATAATAATATGTACACATTGATGTATAATGAAGAACTACGGTGTATGAACAATTCTTAAAACAGTGTAAAAGCATAGTAACAATGGCCATTTGTATGATGCTGAAAACAAACAAAAATAAATAAGAAAAGAGAATGGCAAAATTGATTGATATCCAATAACCCAGCATGTACATACAACACTAGCATACCAGCCCTGGTTGACTGCTAAGGGTCTTTCCGAGAAAAGAGGGCCAGCCCGGTTGTGCTATCCTCATTCCTACTTTTTCAAGGCTTTTTAAGCTTAAAAGATCCATATTATAGAGAAAACATAATCTTACGTAGGAAGGAAGGATCATCCCTGCGCTGCTGCAAGAAGAATTCCAAAAATTGTAGAAGTTTCAACATGGTTTATTCTACGCGTTTCAACGTTCAGGTGACCCCTTCATCAGGACTTACCACAAATATTGTAATATATGTCTTTCCTTCTCTCTCACCAGGTGAGTAGTTCTCTTGGTGGGCAACTCTGTGTAACGTTTGATAAGACCCTATTTGCGCTTTTCTGTCTCCTTCTTTTCTCTGACTAGAGAAAACATAACGAGAGAAATTGACCCAATTGAATTATGGAGGGTAAAGTTTCTCCTTGAGGATAGCGTTGACCTCTTGTACATCTTGCTTAGAAAAAGGTTTGCAATTAACCTCTCCCAAGGGGAATATTTCTGTCTCCAGTGCCACTTATTGGAGGTAGCCACCCTTCTAGTTAATGTTGAACCTTTAATGATCCTTGCCACTTGACCTTGACCAAATCTAAACAACTGCCTGCAAAAAGAGATCTTTTCTATCTGAAGAAGGTTCTGTTTTGGCTGAGTCATGTCGCAATGCTCCTTATAGAGTCAACATCGATTTAAAGAGTGGTTACATCTGAAAGTTGGCAAGAGAGACCTAACTTTCTTCCCATTGAAGGAAGAGAATATTTACGTAAATGGCCCACTATCATGGAAAAACATGGAGTGTGAAATAAATACAAGACTCTGTCCTCTGTACAAATTTAATTCCCCTTTCAAAGAAGATCTCCAAGAATGGGATAAAATGGAGTCCCTGATATAATTCAAACTGCAGCCTGTCCTAGTCAAGTGTCAGTGTGGGCTACAAACTGATGACATACAGCTCCCAAGATCCCTAACTTTAACCCCTTCACTACCAAGGGTGGTTTGCACGTTAACTACCGGGCCAATTTTTACAATTCTGACCACTGTACCTTTATGAGGTCATAACTCTGGAACGCTTTCATGGATCCTGGTGATTCTGACATTGTTTTCTCGTGACATATTGTACTTCATGTTCGTGGTAAAATTGCATTCAAATAACTTGCGTTTATTTGTGAAAAAAACGGAAATTTGGCGAAAATTTTGAAAATTTCGCAATTTTCCAACTTTGAATTTTTATGCCCTTAAATCACAGCGATACGGCACACAAAAAACTTAATACATAACATTTCCCACATGTTTACTTTACATCAGCACAATTTTGCAACCAAAATTTTTTTTTGCTAGGAAGTTATAAGGGTTAAAATTTGACCAGCGATTTCTCATTTTTGCAACACCATTTTATTTTTAGGGACCACTTCACATTTGAAGCCACTTTGAGGGGTCTATATGATAGAAAATACCCAAAAGTGACACCATTCTAAAAACTGCACCCCTCAAGGTGCTTAAAACCACATTCAAGAAGTTTATTAACCCTTTAGGTGCGTCACAGGAATTTTTTGAATATTAAAAAAAAATGAACATTTAACTTTTTTTCACAAAAAAAATACTTCAGGTTCAATTTTCTTTATTTTACCAAGGGTAACAGGAGAAATTGGACTGCAAAAGTTATTGTGCAATTTGTCCTGACTACGCTGATACCTGATATGTGGGGGGGAACCACTGTTTCGGCGCATGGCAGAGCTCAGAATGGAAGGAGCGCCGTTTGACTTTTTCAATGCAAAATTGGCTGGAATTCAGATCGGACGCCATGTCACGTTTGGCGAGCCCCTGATGTACCTAAACAGTGGAAACCCCCCCAAGTGACCCCATTTTGGAAACTAGACCCCCCAAGGAACTTATCTAGATATGTGGTGAGAACTTTGAACCCACAAGGGCTTCACAGAAGTTTATAACGTACAGCGGTACAATTAAAAAATCATATTTTTTCCACAAAAATGATCTTTTCACCCACAATTTTTATTTTTCCAAGGGTAACAGGACCCTAAAAGTTTTTGTGCAATTTGTCCTGAGTACGCTGATACCCCATATGTGGGTGTAAATGACTATTTGGGCGCATAGCAGAGCTCGGAAGGGAAGCAGCGCCATTTGACGTTTTTGGCTAGAATTGAGATCGGACACCATGTCGCGATTGGAAAACCCCTGATGTACCAAAACAGTGGAAACCCCCCACAAATGACACCATTTTGGAATCTAGACCCCCCAAGGAACTTATCTAGATGTGTGGTGAGAACTTTGAACCCCCAAGGGCTTCACAGAAGTTTATAACGTACAGCAGTACAATTAAAAAATCATATTTTTTCCACAAAAATGATCTTTTCACCCTCAATTCTTATTTTTCCAAAAGTAACAGGACCCTAAAAGATATTGTGCAATTTATCCTGAGTACGCAGATACCCCACATGTGGGTGTAAACCACTATTTGGGCGTATGGCAGAGCTCGGAAGGGAAGCAGCGCCATTTGACGTTTTTGGCTGGAATTGAGATCGGACACCATGTCGCATTAGGAAAGCCCCTGATGTACCAAAACAGTAGAAACCCCCCACAAATGACACCATTTTGGAAACTAGACCCCCCAAGGAACTTATCTAGATGTGTGGTGAGCACTTTGAACCCCCCAGTGCTTCACTGAAGTTTATAACGTCCGGGCGTGAAAATAAAAAAATCGTATTTTTTCCACAAACATGATCTTTTAGTCCCCATTTTTTTATTTTCCCAAGGGTAACAGGAGAAATTGGACCCCAAAAGTTGTTGTCCAATTTGTCCTGAGTACGCTGATACCTCATATGTGAGAGAAAACTACTGTATGGGCACACGTCGGGGCTCGGAAGGGAAGTAGTGACGTTTTGGAATGCAGACTTTGATGGAATGGTCTGCGGGTGTCATGTTGCGTTTGGAGAGCCCCTGATGTACCTAAACAGTGGAAACCCCCCACAAGTGACCCCATTTTGGAAACTAGACCCCCTAATGAACTTATCTAGATGTGTGGTGAGCACTTTGAACCCCCCAGTGCTTCACAGAAGTTTATAACGACCGGGCGTGAAAATAAAAATATCGTATTTTTTCAACAAACATCATCTTTTAGTCCCCATTTTTTTTATTTTCCCAAGGGTAACAGGAGAAATTGGACCCCAAAAGTTGTTGTCCAATTTGTCCTGAGTACGCTGATATCTCATATGTGGGAGAAAACTACTGTATGGGCACACGTCGGGGCTCGGAAGGGAAGTAGTGACGTTTTGGAATGCAGACTTTGATGGATTGGTATGCGGGTGTCATGTGCGTTTGGAGAGCCCCTGATGTACCTAAACTATTGAAACTCCCCACAAGTGACCCCATTTTGGAAACTAGACCCCCCACGGAGCTTATCTAGATGTGTGGAGAGCACTTTGAACCCCCAAGTGCTTCACAGAAGTTTATAACGCCTGGGCGTGAAAATAAAAAAAACATTTTTTTCCGCAAAATTATATTTTTGCCCCCAGTTTTTTATTTTCCTAAGGGTAACAGGAGAAATTGGACCCCAAAAGTTGTTTTGTAATTTGTCCTGAGTAGGCTGATACCCTACATGTGGGGGTAAAACACTGTTTGGGCACATGGCAGAGCTTGGAAGGGAAGGAGCACCATATGACTTTTTCAACGCAGAATTGGCTGGAATTGAGATCAGACGCCATGTTGCCTTTGGAGAGCACCTGATGTGCCCAAACAGTGGAAACCCCCAATTATAACTCCAACCCTAACCTCAACACACCCCTAACCCTAATCTGAGCCCTAGCCCTAACCCTATCCCTAACCCTAACCCTAGCCCTAACCCTAGCCCTAACCCTAACCCTAGCCCTAACCCTAACCCTAGCCTTAACCCTAGCCCTAGCCCTAACCCTAGCCCTAACCCTAGCCCTAACCCTACCCTAACCCTAACCCTAGCGGGAAAATGGAAATGAATACATTTTCTTTTAGTTTTACTATTTTTCTCTAACTAAGGGGGTGATAACGGGGGGTTTGATTTACGATTTATGGCGGTTTTTATGTTTGGCGGCTGTCGCACGCTAAAAGACGCTTTTTATTGTAAAAATAGTTTTTGTATCACCACATATTGTGAGCTATAATTTTTCCATATTTTGACCCACCGAGTCATGTGAGGTCTTATTTTTTGCGGGACGAGTTGACGTTTTTATTGGTACCATTTTCGGGCACGTGACATTTTTTGATCGCTTTTTATTCCGATTTTTGGGATGCAGAATGAACAAAAACCAGCTTTTCATGAATTTCTTTTGGGGGGTGCGTTTACACCGTTCCACGTGCGGTAAAATTGATAACGCGTTTTTATTCTTCGGGTCAGTACGGTTACAGCGATACCTCATTTAGGTCGTTTTTTTATGTTTTGTCGTTTTTTTGCAATGAAAACAATTTTATATAAAAAATAATTATTTTTGTATCGCTTTATTCTGCGAGCTATAACTTTTTTATTTTTTTGCGGATGATGCTGTATGGTGGCTCGTTTTTTGCGGGACAAGATGACGTTTTCAGCGGTACCATGGATATTTATATGCGTCTTTTTGATCGCGCGTTATTACACTTTTTGTTCGGTGGTATGATAATAAATCATTATTTTTTGCTTCGTTTTTTATTTTTATTTTTTAAGGGGTTCGCTAAAGGGGTTAACTAATGGGACAGTTTTATAGGGCAGGTCATTACGGACGCGGCGATACCAAATATGTGTACTTTTATTGTTTTGTTTTTTTTTTATTTTCAAAAAATGGATTTATTGGGGAATATTTTTTTTTTTTTAACTAATTTATTTAGCGATTTTTTTTAAATTATTTTTAACACTTTTTTTTTTTTTTTTTACTTTATTACCTTGTCCCAGGTGGGACATCACTGTCCTGTGACAGATCGCTGATCTGTCACATCACAGATCACTGTGACAGATCAGCGATCTGTCACAGGCACTGCTGCAGACTTCCTCATGCCTGCGCTTTGCAGGCACTGAGGAAGCCAGCTTCCTCAGGCCCCCGAAGGCCCCCGTCGCCATCTTGGATTCGGGGGCCTGGAGGAAGGGAGTCCCCCGCAGCAGCGCTGCACATTGCGCTGCCGTGGGGGGCTCAGGGAAGCACGGAGGGAGCCCCCTCCCTGCCGATGCTTCCCTTTAACCCCCGGTACACCGCGATCGCGTTTGATCGCGGTGTGCAAGGGGTTAACGTGTCGGGGGCGGTCCGTGACCGCCCCTGACACATTGTGCCGGGTGTCAGCTATGATAATTAGCTGACACTCGGCCGCGATCAGCGGCGCTCACCACGTGGGCGCCGCTGATCGCGATGACGTAATATTCCGTCCATGGTAATTAGGTCCATGGTCACATGGACGGAATATTACGTCAATTGTAGGTAAGGGGTTAACCTAACGAGTGCTGTATCACCCATACTTCAGTCAATGGCCTCAAACATGGCTGTGATATATATTTTAACCCAATTTGTGCACAGCAAGGAAATCTCCAGCTTAATACTCCTCTGTGAGTCTGACAACTTTCTAATGGTGCACAAAGACTGACAGCACCAAACTGAAAAACAAGTATACATGAACCCCTTAATGACCACCAATACATCTTTTTACTGACCTGAGATATGAGAGAATAGCCTCCCCTTACAGGTGACAATCCAGCAGCTCTCTGCTGCCCACTATAGCTGACAACTTGCTACATTAGCCACGATCAGTGTTGGCACTGTCCATATCTGTTAAACCCCTTAGATGCTGCTGTCAAAATTGACTACATCATATAAATGGTTAACAAAGTGTGGGGGCTTCCGCTTTAACCTCATCCGCACCCAGAGATCATGATTGTGTTGTCCTGATGTTTGCCATGGCAATTCATGACCAAATAATGCCCTTAGAGCCTCCTGGCTATAGCGGTCAGTTCAGAAGTCAGCGACATTTAGATGGTAAAAATATTTTCTGTTTCTGTTTTCCCACTTTGAATTAATTTCTGAACAGTACCTGAAGGGTTAATAAACTGCTTGACAGCAGTTTTAAATATGTCGAGGGGTGCAGTTTTTAAAATGGTATCACTTTTGGAGGTTTTCCAATATATACGACCCCCAAAGTCACTTCAAACCTGGAGAGGTCCCTAAAAAATAAATTTAGTAAATTTCCTTGAAAAAATGAAAAATTGCCGTTACATTTTTAAACCTTCTAAAATGCTAACAAAATAAAAGAATATTTTACAAATGGTGCTGATGAAAAGCAGACATGAGGGAAAAGTTATTTATTCATGCTTTTCTGTGGTTTGACTATCTGGATTAAAGGGATAATCATTCAAAGTTTGAAAACTGCCTTTTTTTTACATTTTTGTCAATTTTTTTTAATAAATAAACACTAAACATATCAACCTAAATTTACCATTATCATACATCATAATGTGCCATGAAGAAACATTCTCAAAATATCTGGGTTACATTGAAGCGTTCCAGAGTTATTACCACATTGTGACGCTGGTCACATTTCAAAAATTTGACCTGGTCACTAAGGACGATGAAGCTGGAGATAACCCCAGCAGCAGTTTGAATTATATCAGGGATGTCATTTTATACCCCTTTAAGTATGCCAATAGCAGTAAATGTAGTGTCATTAGAAAAATAAATTAAAAAATAAATAATGAATTAAAAACAAATGAATATGGAGTCCTCCTCAATAGACTCTGAATATGACCATTGAATATGCATGTTCCCTGAACAATTATGTGTGCAGTGCATGTGACAAGGAACATTGTCTACCCAAATGTGTCTAGAGTTAGATAACTTGCATGTTTCATAGATGCTAAATAGTTACATATAGAGTTGAGCGAAACAGGTCGGTCAGATTCAAAAGTCGACGACTTTCAACCGACCACAGTGTGAAGTTGGCCATGCGGTCGGCGACCCAAGCGCCAAAGTCGGGTTTCGCCGAATGCTTGCACGTGACTTTTTTCAGCCAATGAGAGAAGCGGAGCGTAGCATAGCTGGAGTGGGAGTGGGAGAGAGAGAGGGAGAGAGAGAAGAGAGAGAGAAGAGAGAGAGAAGAGAGAGAGAGATTTCGCCGCCTCTAGGGTTAAAATTCATGCCAGGTGTGTTTACAGTCCTCCACTCACTGCCGACTTTTCTCCCCATTGACTTGCATTGGGTTTCGTGTTTCACGACTTTTCCCAACTTTTCCCTATAGTCGGCCGATTTCGTTCGACTTGACTTTTGAGAAAGTCGGGTTTCCTGAAACCCGACTCGACCCTTAAAAAGGCAAAATTGCTCATCTCTAGTTGCATAGTTAGTATGGTTTAAATTAGACATGTGTCCATCTAGTTCAAGAAAGGGATGGGAAATGACATGCAATTCTCCAATGCTAGTGCCGCGAGTAAAGGGCCTGTCACACTAAGCGATGTCGCTAGCAATATCACTGTAACGTCACTGGTTTTTGTGACGTTATAGCGATATTGCTAGCGATATCGCTGTGTGTGATACTTACCTCCGACCGCACCCCCCGCTGGTTATTGCTGATCGCACGAGAACGTCCTGGACTGTTTCTCGTCATCAGCTTCCTGCTGGTGCTTCCTGCTGTGACGACAAGCGACGTGTGGACGCGGGCGGGAGGACGTCTTCATCGCCTCGTCTGACACGTAAGTAGCGACCCCCGACCCTGCAATGTCGCTGGTGAGATCTGCCTGTGTGGCAGCTCACTAGTGACCACTTAGCGGTGTACCAGCGATCCTGACCGCGTCATATCGCTGGTCGGGATCGTTGGTACATCGCTAAGTGTGACAGTACCTTAAGTGGGCGCAGGACCACTGCTGGACATGACTAGTCAGCATGTGGTAGAAAGTATTGCAAATCGCATACTTGCAATCACATGACTTCTCGGTCTTGGCATCAGCTCTGGAGAAATGGGAGGATTCACATGTCTGCAGTTCCATAGCATGACTGCAGACTTGAAACCTAAGCCAGGACAACCAGTTTAAACAACAATTCTATACGTTTACAAAAATGTTTGTGATTTTGCTTTAAGAAATTGTCTGAACCTTTTTTTTTAAAGTCATCAATCATCAGATGTTCCCACTGTGGCCAGCTTCTAACATAGCTTATTCCACAGGTTCACAGCCCTTATGATAAAGATCGTTTGTAGCCCCTGGAAATGAAACCTTTTTTTTCCAGATGAAGACAGTGCCTCTTTGTCTTTTGAGAGGATAATACATGAAACAGATTTTCACCATATATTTATTCAAGCCATTTTTAACGTTTACAAGTTAGTATTTCCATGGACCATACTAAACTACATCGCTTGGCGTCATCTACAAACAAATAGAAACAGTTCTACTAGTCCAATGCAAAGTACTGTATCAATGTTCAGTAAGAAATATATTGAATAATAGTAGACACAGCCAGTCTTGGACTGAGGTGCCAAGGGCCCACCAGTAACCAACTCCAGGGCCCCACTTTTGAACTACATGCAAATATGACATTATCCTCAATCACAAATTTATACAATGATAGCCTGGATAGATTGTTACATGAATAAGATGCCGCCTTTTTCTGTACATAATGATTTGTGTATATTGTGCAAAGTACTGCTCATATAAGAGGGTGGTGGCCTACCGGAAGATTCTCCTGTTCTCCTGTAGGCCAGTCCAGGCCTGGACACAGCACTGAACAATAGGGCACTCCACTTATTACTGGGTGAATCATTGACCACAGAGAAGGAATCATTGAGTACAACTGTTGAACCAGATTTTAATTAAACTACAAACTGTACTTTTTAAGCCAACGAACCTTATTTTATCCATTAAGCATTAACAAAACAAAAAAATTGAACCAGAGCATATGTTGGTACAGTATAAGTGCAATGCATAGGTGTGCAGTCACTCTGTGGCCATTTTACAAACAGAACCTAGGATTAAAAGGAAATCAGCAAACACCCTGTAATAAGTACATAAGTAGTAATGGTACATGTAAATAACATAGGGTACTCAATTAATTAACACTCTGGTGATAAAAAAATCCCACTGCAACCCCACTGCAACAAAGTATACCCCAATCATCACAGTACCTAGGGTTCTTGTAGTTCCCACACCTCAGTAATACAATAAGGAAGCAAATATAGATGTCAGATATCAAGGAAACATGAAAAACATTATATATATAAAATTGAATGTATGTACAGTATGTGTGTATCACCAACCAATAACGAAGCATCTTTCATTTCGCCAGAGCTGTTCAAAAGAAGCTGAGCTGTGATTGGTTGCTATGAACAACAGTTTTCCTTGCAACCAATCACTAAGCATCTCTCATTTCACCAGAGCTGATTAAAAGAAGCTGAGCTGTGATTGGTTACTAAGAGCAAGTTTTCCCAATTGACAGCACCTTAGCAGACACTGACATGGTGGGAGAAATCTAGCATCACTGGGAACATAAGCTCCCAGCCATTGTCTGCCCCCTGAAAGGAGCAGAGAGCACATGACAGAAATGAATCCCCCCCCTCCCTGCCCATATCCCCATCACACATCCTTCATCCCATAGGCACATCTTCCCTCTTAAAGGGATCATTGGTATGGAAGTCAGAGAAAATCCATCCAGTGCTTTGGTTTTGACCCCAGGCCTCTCTTAAAGGGATCCCCTGTATGGAAGTTAAAACCGTTCCACTCAGCTCTGTGGTTCTGACCCCAGAGTCTCTTAAAGGGATTATTGGTATTGAAGTTAGGGCAAATCCACTCTATGCTTTGGTACTGACCCCAGGCCTTTCTTTAAGGTATCTCCAGTATGGAAGTCAGGGCAAATCCATGCAGCACTTTGGTTCTGATGCCAGACTTCTCTTAAAGGGATCCCCGGTATGGAAGTCAGGGCAATTGCCTTCAAATGCTCTGATAGTGACCCCAGGCTCTCTTAAAGGGATCTCCTGTATGCAAGTCAGGGCAAATCCACTCAGCGCTCTGGTTCTGATCCCAGGCTCTCTTAAAGGGATCCCCGGTATGGAAGTCAGGGCAAATACACTCTGCACTCTGGTACTGACCCCAGGCCTCTCTTAAAGGGATCTCCGGAATGGAAGTTAGGACCGTTCCACTCAGCGCTCTGGTTCTGACATGGAAAAAGGTTGTCCAGCTCCACAATTTAGTGAAAACAAATTTCTTTTATTCACTTCAATCAATACCGGGTAGAGGTTAAAATGCCAGCACAGAAGATATAGATGCTTGCATTCTCAATGCATTTCTGGTGTCTTAGTTACTATGCCCGGGCAGCGCCGGGCTCTTCAGCTAGTATCTAATAAAGCTAAAGTTCAAGGTAAAATAAAGCAATAGCAATCCTCCAGTTCCTGGTGTTAGTGGCCAAGGTATACAAAATGAGTGCAACAAGAGAACTGCTGTGCATCACTTATATGTAACAAAGAGGATATAGCTGAGATAGACATAGAATCCAAGAATGTTAGAGTTGGAAGTGACCTCCAGGGTCATCGTGTCAAACCCTATGGTCAATGCAGGATGCACTAAACGATCTCAGACAGATGTCTGTCCAGAGTCTGTTTGAAGATTAATGTCTAATCTGTATCTTCTCACTTTCAGTTTCATTCCATTGATTTTCGCAGTTCCATGTGCAAATGAGAATAATGATGATCCCTCTACACTATGACAGCTGTTATGAATGGGTCACCGAGGAGAAAAAAGACAAAACAAGCTAAGTCACAGAAAACCAGAGAGGTTGGTAACTATGCAGATTGCAGATCCCTGATCTTACCACACAACTAGCAGTAGCCGTGGAGCGTGCCTACGATGCTCCTAGACGCCTCGTCATGGCCGGAGGACTAAATAAGCCTAAAGCAAGAAAAGGGAAAACTAACTGCCCCAGAGCAGACCCCAAAGGAATAGATAGCCCCCACACATGTATTGACGGTGAAACAAGATGAAGGCACAAACACAGGCAGGAAAATAGGCTGAGCAAATGATGGGGCCCAAACCAACCAGACAGGAAACGAAAGACACTGTCTTCAACCTGCAAAAAACCCTACAAAAATAATGTCCAACACTTCTGATAGCAAAATTAACCCTGAAGTCACTAGACTTCTCCCACTATATCAGCACTCTGAAATATTCTGAGACTGAGCAAAAAGAGACCAAACTAGTAAGGGACAAAAAGCCAATTGGCAAAATACTGATAAATAAGAGTGGAAATTCAGCACAGCCCCCAACCGGGGCTGGCTGATCACACAAAAAACTGAATAGACCAACAAAATCAAGTGTGAACATTAGCAGAAAAACTTAGCTTTAGATGACTGGAACAGAGCTGAAAACCAGGAGCTGACAAGCCAGAAGGAATCACCAGTAACTGAATAGGGCGTCGGCTGTCTTAAATCCAATCTGAGAATCCCGAGGTCCAATCGTCATCCTCATTCCCAGGTGGCAGATCTCCACTGATCAAATCAGCCCCACTACCTCCCGTCACCACCAGAGGGAGTCCGGAAGGGGAACTCACAACTGGTGAACCAGAGAATAAGCTCACAACAGTACCCCCCCTTGAGGAGGTGTCACCGAACCCTCATCAACGCCAACAGGCCAATCAGGATGGGCCCGGTGAAAAGCACGAACCAATCTATTGGCATGAATATTGGAGGCAGAGATCCAAGAATTATCCTCCTGACCATAACCCTTCCATTTGACCAAATGCTGGAGTCTCCATCTAACCAAACGAGAATTCAATATTTTTTCTACCTCATATTCCACATTGCCTTCGACCAACACAGGGTCAGGAGGTGCTGCCATAGGAACCACTGGCTCAACAAACCTCTTCAACAGAGATTTGTGAAATACGTTATGGATCTTGAACACAACTGGAAGTGCCAATCGAAACGAAACAGGATTAAGAATTTCCAAAATCTTATAAGGACCAATAAATCTTGGCTTAAATTTAGGAGATGCAACCTTCATAGGAATATTCTTAGACGACAACCAAACCATATCACCCACTTTAAACCGGGGACCAATGGTCCTATGCCGCTTGGAAAATCGCTGGGCCTTTTCCTGAGAGAGTGACAACTTATCCACCACTTGGTCCCATATTTGCTGCATTCTCTTAACCACAGTGTCCACACCTGGGCAGGACGAAGATTCCACTTGCCCTGAAGAGAATCGAGGATGAAACCCAAAATTACAGAAAAAGGGTGACATCAAAGTGGCAGAACTAGCTCTATTGTTCAGTGCGAATTCGGCCAAGGGCAAAAATGAGACCCAATCATGCTGATCAGCAGATATAAAACATCTCAAATAAGACTCCAAGGTCTGGTTTTTTCTCTCAGTCTGTCCATTGGTCTGGGGATGAAACGCGGAGGAGAAGGATAACTGAATTCCCAGATTGGAACAAAAGGCTTTCCAGAATCTGGAAACAAACTGGACTCCTCTGTCGGACACAATGTTCTCAGGAATCCCATGTAACCGAACCACCTGTTGTAAAAACAAGGGCACCAACTCAGTGGAAGATGGCAACTTTGGGAGTGGTACAAGATGGACCATCTTCGAAAATCTATCACAAATCACCCAGATAACAGTCATTCTCTGAGAGACAGGAAGATCAGAAATAAAATCCATTGAGATGTAGGTCCATGGCCTCTGGGGCACCGGCAAGGGCATCAGCAACTCACTAGAACGAGAACAGGGTTTAGACCGAGATCAAGTCCCACTGGACAGTACAAAATTCCTGACGTCACGAGATAAGGCAGGCCACCAAAGGGACCCACTCACCAAATCTCTGGTACCAAAAATACCTGGATGACCAGCCAATGTGAAGCAATGAATTTCAGACATCACTCTCTTTCTCCACTGGTCAGGAACATACAATTTTCCCATAGGGCAACGCTCAGGTTTATCCTCCTGAAATTGCTCCAGGGCGCATCTCAAATCGGGCGAAATGGCAGAAAGAACTACCCCCTCACCTAGGATGGCAGTTGGCTCGGTCACACTAGGACAATCGGCAAAGAAACTCCTAGAAAGGGCGTCTGCCTTAACATTCTTAGTGCCCGGAAGAAAAGAGACCACAAAATTAAAACGTGTGAAAAACAAGGCCCATCTAGCCTGTCTAGGATTCAAGCGTTTGGCCGACTCCAGATAAATCAAATTCTTGTGATCGGTGTGTACCACAACTTGATGTCTAGCTCCCTCCAACCAATGTCTCCACTCCTCAAAAGCCCACTTCATGGCCAACAATTCCCGATTCCCCATGTCATAGTTGCGTTCAGATGGGGAGAACTTTCGAGAAAAGAAGGCACAGGGATTCATCTTAGAAGTCACAGGGTCTTTTTGGGACAAAACAGCTCCTGCATCAATCTCAGAAGCATCTACCTCCACCTGAAATGGAAGTGAGACATCAGGTTGCTGTAAAACTGGAGCTGAAGTAAATCTATGCTTAAGCTCCTGAAATGCTGAGATAGCCTCAGGAGACCAATTCAGCACATCAGCGCCCTTCTTGGTCAAATCAGTCAGTGGTTTGACAATACCAGAAAAATTACCTATAAATTTACGATAGAAATTAGCCAAACACAAAAACTTCTGGAGGGCTTTCAAAGAAGTAGGCTGAACCCAATCATAAATGGCCTGTACCTTGGCCGGGTTCATTTCAATAGTCGATGGAGATAAGATAAATCCCAAAAATGAAATCCTCTGTACACCAAAGAGGCATTTCGATCCCTTAACAAACAGGGAATTCTCCCTTAAAATCTGGAACACAGTCCGGACATGTTCCACATGAGAATCCCAATCACTAGAAAAGATCAAAATATCATCCAGATAGATGATCAAAAACTTATCCACAAAGTCACGGAAAATATCATTCATAAAGGACTGGAAGACAGAAGGGGCATTAGTGAGCCCAAAAGGCATCACCAGGTACTCAAAATGTCCCTCCGAAGTATTAAACGCCGTCTTCCATTCATCCCCGTGCTTGATGCGAATAAGATTATACGCCCCCCTGAGGTCAAGCTTAGTAAACCAGCAGGCACTCTTAACTCTGGAGAATAAATCAGACATCAAAGGTAACGGGTACTGATATTTAACCGTCATCTTGTTAAGGGAGCGATAATCAATACACGGTCTTAATGAACCATCTTTCTTGGCCACAAAAAAAACCCAGCACCTAAAGGTGACGAGGATGGTCTAATATGACCCTTCTCCAATGAGTCCTTAATATAGGATTGCATAGCATCATGTTCGGGTACTGATAAGTTGAAAAGCCGACCCTTGGGAAATTTATACCCAGGCATCAACTTAATTGCACAGTCATAGCTCCTATGAGGAGGCAAAGATGCAGACTTGCTCTCACTAAATACATCAGAAAAATCGGCTAGATTATCAGGAATATCATGAGACTGAGGAGAGGTGGAGAAAACAGGAGCGTCCCTAAGAACACACTGACAACCCCAACTCACCACAGACCCAGATTTCCAATCCAAAACTGGATTATGAGTTTGCAACCAAGGAAAACCCAGAACAATATTATCATGCAAATTACGCAGCACCAAAAATTTACAATTTCCTTGGTGGTCTGGGGCAACTCGCATTGTCACCTGGGTCCAAAACTGAGGTTTATTCTCCACGAAAGGAGTAGCATCAATACCCCTCAAAGGAATAGGCGTCCGCAGAGGCGTCATGGAAAAACCACAATGTTTAGCAAAGTCCAAATCCATCAGATTCAACGCTGCTCCTGAATCCACAAAAGCGTTCGTGGAAAATGTGGATAAGGAACAGATCAGAGTAATTGCCAAAAGAAACTTAGGTTGTATACTGCCCACAGCAAATGTGTGTGCAAAACGTTTCTCTCGTTTTGGGCAGACAGAAATAGTATGAGAGACGTCTCCACAGAAAAAACACAGCTTATTAAGCCTTCGAAACTCCTGACGTTGCACTCTAGACAAAACTCCATCACATTGCATAGGTTTAGACGTTTGCTCAAAAGGTGGCAGCGCTTGCCGTGTAGTTTTACGTTCACGTAAACGCCGATCAACTTGAATGGCTAATGACATAGAATCATCCAGACCAGAGGGAACAGGAAATCCCACCATAACATCTTTCACGGTCTCCGATAAACCCCTCCGAAAGAGAGCTGCCAATGCACAATCATTCCATGTAGTAAGGACCGCCCACTTTCGGAATTTTTGACAGTATAACTCTGCAGAATCCTGACCCTGGTTTAATGCCAACAGGGTTCTCTCAGCTTGATCAACAGCATTAGGGTCATCATACAACAACCCCAAGGCTTGAAAAAATGCATCCACATTAGTCAGAATAGGATTTTCAGGTGTCAGAGAAAAAGCCCTATCCTGGGGATCACCGCGCAGCAAGGAGATGACATTTTAACCTGCTGCACAGAGCTCCCCGATGAACTAGGCTTCAAGGCCAGAAATAATTTACAATTCTTCTTAAAATTCAAAAATTTAGACCGATCCCCAGAAAGCAAATCAGGAGTAAGGATCTTAGGTTCAGCAGCATGTGACTGAATGAGGTAGGTGGAAATTCCCTGCACTTCAGCAGCCAGCTGCTCCACACAATCAGACAATTGCTTAATCTCCATTAGAAAAAAGAAAAAAAAATCCTCCTACGGCCCCAGAGAAAAAAGAGGAAAGAATATAAAAAAAAAATTCTGACACTTTTTTTTTCCTTTAACAACTTTCTCCTGATTTTGAGTACCCTAGAATCTGCGGTATGGCTGGTGATTCTGTTATGAATGGGTCACCGAGGAGAAAAAAGCCAAACCAAGCTAGGTCACAGAAAACCAGAGAGGTTGGTAACTATCCAGATTGCAGATCCCTGATCTTACCACACAACTAGCAGTAGCCGTGGAGCATGCCTACGATGTTCCTAGATGCCTCATCACGGCTGGAGGACTAAATTAGCCTAAAGCAAGAAAAGGGAAAACTAACTGCCCCAGAGCAGACCCCAAAGGAATAGATAGCCCCCACACATGTATTGACGGTGAAACAAGATGAAGACACAAACACAGGCAGTAAAATAGGCTGAGCAAATGATGGGGCCCAAACCAACCAGACAGGAAAGGAAAGACACTGTCTGCAACATGCAAAAAACCCTACAAAAATAATGTCCAACACTTCTGATAGCAAAATTAACCCTGAAGTTACTAGGCTTCTCCCACTATTTCAGCACTCTGAAATATTCTGAGACAGAGCAAAAAGAGACCAAACTAGTAAGGGACAAAAAGCCAATTGGCAAAATACTGATAAATAAGAGTGGAAATTCAGCACAGCCCCCAGCCGGGGCTGGCTGATCACACAAAAAACTGAATAGACCAAGAAAATCAAGTGTGAACATTAGCAGAAAAACTTAGGTTTAGATGACTGGAACAGAGCTGAAAACCAAGAGCTGACAAGCCAGAAGGAATCACTTGCAACTGAATAGGGCGTCGGCTGTCTTAAATCCAATCTGATAATCCCAAGGTCCAATCGTCATCCTCATTCCCAGGTAGCAGATCTCCACAGATCAAATCAGCCCCACTACCTCCCGTCACCACCAGAGGGAGTCCGGAAGGGGAACTCACAACAGGTGAACCAGAGAATAAACTCACAACAGACAGCCCTTGAGATATTCGTAGACAGCTATTAAGTTTCCTCTTAGCCTTCTTTCTTTAAAGCCAAACATTCCCAGTTCCTTTAACTGTGGTGGCTCTTCTCTGAACTTGCTCCAGTTTTTCAATGTCTTTTTTAAAATGTGGCGTCCAGAACTGGACATAGTACTCCAGATGTGGCCTGACCAAGGAGGAGTAGAAGGGGATAATTATTTCATGTGATCTTGACACTATGCTTCTCTTAATACATCCTAGAACTGTGTTTGCCATTTTTTGCTGCTGCATTACACTGTTGACTCATCTGTAGACTGTGATCTATTAGTATAGCCAAGTGTTTTTCACACATGCTGTTGCTTAGTTCTATTCCTTCCATTCTGTAGATGTAATTTTCAATTTTCTATCCCAGATATAAAATCTTGCATTCATCCCTGTTAAATACCATTATATTAGTCGCTGCCCATTGTTCAAGCTTATCTAGATCCTTTTGAATCCTTTATCTCTAGTGTTAGCTATCCCTCCTAGCTTTGCATCATCTGCAGATTTGATTAGTTTACCTTCACTTCCCTTATCTAGATCATTTATAAAAATGTTGAACAACACTGGGGCCAGGACAGAGCCTTGTGGTACCCCACATGAAACACTCTTCCAATTGCATGTGCAACCATTTATTACCACTCTTTGAGTATGAACACTGAGCCAGTTATGAATCTACCTAACCGCAGACTTGTCTTTCCCATACTTGGTCATTTTTTCAATAAGAATAGTATGAGATGCTTTATCAAATGCTTTGCTGAAGTCTAGATATACTATATCTACCGCATTTCCCTGATCCACCCAGAAAGTGATTACATCACAGATGAATATTAGATTAGTCTGGCATGACTTGTTTGCTACATACCCATGCTGGCTCTGGTTAATTACTGTATTCTTATCCAAGTACTTACATACAGGCTGTTTAATAATTTGTTCAAAGATCTTTCCTGGTACATAAGTAATGCTCACTGGCCTGTAATTTCCTGGCTCAATCTTCTTTCCTTTTTAAAGATAGGGTCAACATTTACCTTTCTCCAATCTTCTGGGACTTCCCCTGTTCTCCAGGATTTTTCAAAGTTTCTGGCTAGTGGTTATGCAATTTTCTCTGCTAACTCTGTCAGTACCCTAAGATGTAATTCATCTGGGCTAGGAGATTTAAATTCATGTAAATTAGCTAAGTGTTCCCTGACGATCTCTTCGTTTATAGAAAGTATGTATTCTTTTATTCTTTAGATAGCACCGTGAAGATCAATTGATGTTACAGTTGCTTTCTTAGAGAACACAGATGCAAAATAGGAATTTAAACATTTGGTTTTCTCAACATCATCCTTTACCACTTCACCCTTTTCATCCTGTAAAAATCCTACAGCATGTTTGACTTTTTTTGCTTTTGACATATCCCCCAAATCCTTATTTCATTTGATGTAAATAGTTCATCCATATCTTCAGTCTGTCCAGGTGACCATTAGTAAACACCTACAATAGCATCTTTTCTGTTCTTCTCTCCTTGTATTCTTACCGAAACAGCTTCTGCAGAGCTACCATTCTCTGAAGCTTGGATCTCAGTGGAGATACTGTATATGTTTTCCTAACATACAATGCAACACCTCCTCCCCTCTAGATAATTGTGTTTCTAATAAATAAGTTGTAGACTTCAAGTTTTGTATTACAACCATGCGTATCATCACCAGGAAGTTTCAGTGATGCCTATGACATCATATCTCTCTTCCTGTGTTAGCAGCTCCAATTCTCCTGTTCGTTTTCCATGCTCTGTGCATTTGTATAGACACATTTCAGTTTGTATAGACATTATTTCAGTTTGCTCCTCTATTTTCATTCAGAATTTGCTATTTTTGCTCTTTATTTCCACTTCTAATAGCAGGGTTCTCAAAAGAATTCATTAGCTGCATATTTTTTATGGCCATATATTTCCCATCCCATATTGCTCAGGTTTAAAGCTCTCCTGGCTCTAGTTTAAAGCTCTCCATTATAGAAGCAGAGTAAGAATCAAAAGCAATTGTAATAGATTATTGTAAGAAACCAGTACGTAGGGTCCCGGATGTTACGTACAGGTCACCGAGGCAGCTGACCTCATTAATGTAAGTCCCAGGAAGTCTGTACCAGTAACATTAGGATACTGAGAGGGATTTTATTAGACTGGGTTTTAAGTGTGGGATTTAAGAGCAACCATAAGAACCTGGGTGGGAAAGGTCGCTGTCGTACTCCAGTGCGAGTCTTACAGGTCTAATAACACCCACCTGGTTTATCTCAGCTGTGTGTGTGTTGTGTTGGAGTTGGAGAAAGATCATTAAAGATGGAAGTTTATGCTAGAGATGAGAAGTACCTATAATACCAAGTGGATTAGACCATTTTGATTTACTTTGCCTTACCCAATAAAATGACTGTTATGTTGTTAATTTGTGTTGAAGAAATATGGTTTTCATTTGTGAGCCGTAAAGATTATGATGGACAATAATCTTTATTCTGTTTTGATATTAAAACCCTGTGCCTGTGCGTATCCAAGTAGCTACCAGAGAGCTGAACCCCCTACAATATCTATAAGATATGCTGTTGTGAATTCTCTTACTTCTGAGTCGGGGCTCCCTCTGGTGGTTACTGTGGGTAGTGGAGCTGGCCGGACTGAAAGAAGTCTGCCACCTGATGACGATGATTGGATATCTGGGGATACTGACTGGGAGTATTTAAGTGAGCAGGCTTCCCTCAGTTGCTGCTGGTGATTGTTTCTTCCTGTGCATTTTGAGGTCTGCTGTCTCCTGCCTGATCCTGCATTTTTCAGTTAAGTGGTTCTTTTGCTAATCCTTTGCATCTGATCTGGTTTTTCCTTTTTCTGCTTTCTGCTTTGCTGTGAGGGCTCAGCGTGCTCTCTGCTGGGGCTGTGCTGGACCCCGCTCCATATGTTACAGCTTGTGTCAGTTTGTTCAGTCCCCTGTTATATTAGTCTCTTTTACTTTGCTGCCAGTTCACACCAATGCTGATATAGTGGGGGAGAGGTTATGAGACCTCAGTGTTTTTTGTACATCAGTCGTGTTTGATTTTTTAGGTTTTTTGTGTGATTGCAGACAGTGTCTTTCCTGTCCTATCCTGTCTAGACAGTTTGGGCCCCATCTTTTGCTCAGTCTATTTTCTACCTGTGTTTGTGCCTCATCTTGTCTTACCAACTATATATGTTTGTGGGCTATCTATTCCTTTGGGGTTCTACTCCGGGGCAGTTTAGATTTCACCTTTCTTGCTTTAGGCTTAGTTAGCCCTCCGGCTGTGCCGAGGCGTCTAGGGCATCGTAGGTACGCCCCACGGCTACTACTAATTGTGTTGTTAGGATTAGGGGTCTGCAATCTGCTAAGTTACCAACCTTTCTGGTTTCCTGGTGGCCTAGTCTATTCCTGCTATCCTCCTCAGTGACCAGTTCATAACCATATGCATTGTAGAACCACAATATGGAACCATAGAAAAAATGAATGCACAAGCATATTAGACATACATAGCTTAACCAGTAAAAATATAGGGTCTGATTAATCAAGACAGGCATTGTTCACGCCAGTCTTGGTGAGGGGGCGTGCTGGAGTCAGATGCTCTTGACTCATGAAGGGGTGCCTTTTCATAAATCTGGAGCATCTGACAAGTGGCATGTGCCTCAATGAGCTATTCTAGAAATCATACTCCAGTCAGGTACTGGAGAGATTTCTTGGGTAGGGAATGCCACTGTTTATCATAAATTAGACAAGCTGTGATGTCACGCCCCCCTCCACGCCCCCATTCTGCCTAACCTTCTCTCATTTTGGCAGAGCTCGGGGAAGACACCAAATGTTGAAAGAGTTATGCACACCATGGAGATGCGCCTAAATTTTGTGACTTTGCAAAGCTTTTACCTAAGAATTCTTGTATGAAAGCTTTGTTGAATTGGACCCAATGCGTGTAATGTAAATATACCTTTCCAGACTGCTGGGAAAATATGAGTATGATGTAGGAGATGAGCACTAAGTGTAAGGTGGAGATCCTACTAAGGAAGCAGCATTAGTGAAGTATCTCAGTCTAGGATGAGGTGTTGACAAAATGCCAGCAAGATAAACGAGTGAGTAATTCCAGTCGAACGGCGCATATTAAGCATGGCATCAGCAGTGCTGTAATATGGAGGTCATGATATAAACTAAGATAGTATCCCAGAGAAAAAGAAAGCATTCAAGAGGATTGTAGGTAAGTAAAAGAGAGAGATGCTATTTGGCTCACAGTCTTTGGTGGCAGGTGGCAGGAGTCTATCCAACAAAAAGCTTCAAGTCAAATGTGATTCTTCAAGAAACAAATGAAATAGTGTCACATAACATCAAGGAAGACATAGTATATGGAGTTGTTGTTATCAGTCATCAGCTCACACAGGAACCACACTACTGATTAAATATATTATCACAAATAAACATTTACAGTACATTCAGGTATCTTATAGGTGGCATCTTGTTTGATGGGGAGTCATTCTATTTTCTTCTTCATCTTGTTCAGATGCCATGGTGATTTTTCATATCTACTGCTCATCTCTGTAGACTTCGATCTTCTATGGTCTTCTGTTGCACATCTTGACCTGGTGACCTTACAAATAGCATCAAGATTATAATGCTTCTGAATAAAAAAATATCTGCCCTACACTATGCCCCTGAATAAATAATTGCCCCTCACGGTGTTCCCTGCACAAAATATGATGCCATATTGTCCCTTTTATGGTACATACCATCAGCACTGCCCTCTTCTTTCCACTGAATCATTATGAAGTTTTTGCAAGCCCTATCTGCTACTAATTAATTTAAAATTTCCAGAGCATAGTGTATTGCCTGTTAGCCTCATACAGAATAATTATAGTTGATTATATTATTATAATTATTTATTATTATAGTGCCATTTATTCCATGTCGCTTTATATGTGAAAAGGGGTATGCATAATAGAAACAGATACAGTAATCTTAAACAATACAAGTCACAACTGGTACAGGAGGAGAGAGGACCCTGCCCGTGAGGACTCACAGTCTACAAGGGCTGGATGAGGATACAGTAGATGAGGGTAGAGCTGGTCGTGCAGCGGTTTGGTCGATCGGTAGTTGCTGCAGGTTGTAGGCTTGTCAGAAGAGGTAGGTCTTCAGGTTCCTTCTGAAGGTTTCCATAGTAGGTGAGAGTCTGATATGTTGTGGTAGAGAGTTCCAGGGTAGGGGAAATGCACGGGAGAAATCTTGAATGCGATTGTGGAAAGAGGAGTCAAGAGGGGAGTAGAGAAGGAGATCTTGTGAGGATCAGAGGTTGCGTTCAGGTAAGTATTGATAGATTAGGTCACAGATGTTTGGAGAAGACAGGTTGTGGATGGCTTTTTATATCATGGTTAGAATTTTGAACTGGACTGGGAAGAGAAAGCAGCCATTTACTTTAATGGACAGGTCTGTTAGAGGTGTCTAGTGAGATGGGGAAAGATGATGAGCTCTGTTTTGTCCATATTAAGTTTTAGAAATCTAGCGGAGAAGGAGGAATAAATAGCGGACAGACATTGTGGGATTTTGGTTAGTAGGGAGGTGATATCTGGTCCAGAGAGGTAGATCTGTGTGTCATCAGCATAGAGGTGATGCTGCAATCTGTGAGATTCTATGAGATGTCCCAGGCTGAAGGTATAAATGGAGAAGAGCAGGGGTCCTAGAACTGAACCTTGGGGGACACCGACAGATTGGGGACAAGGTGAGGAGATGGCGTGTGAGTTGGAAATGCTGAATGTCCGGTCTGTTAGATATGGCAAGATCCAAGATAGGGCCAAGTCTGTGATGCCAAAAGATGAGAGGGTCTGTAGTAATAGGGAATGGTTCACTGTGTCAAAGGCAGGAGGACAGAGTAGTGTCGCTTGGCTTTGGCGGTTAGTAGGTCATTGGTGAGTATATGCACAGCTGCTCTTTTCTAACAGAGGGGGATAAAAGTTTCCCACTCTGCAGATCAATTGTACTCCACGGGTGGATAGGTGATACGATAGGTAACTTGTTTTTCATTGGACAACTCCTTTAATTTCTCCATAACTGTGGTGGGAGTAAGCTGTGTATCAATGTTATCTAACTTCTCTTTCGATGCTCTAATAGTTTACTGTAGATGGTTATTAACAGTATGTGTCAACAAACACCTATTTCAACTTTTATCAAAAGTTTTGCCATATTCTGAATCATCTTTTAATATAATCATAATCAGAAGGAATTTACTGTGTTTTCATTTTATGTTTCCATATTACAGAAGATTTTACAATGCATATCTTAGGTATATCAATTTTCTGATTACAACTGCTTATGATTTTTACTCTGCTTTTATGTCTGTCTCAGCTATATCCTGTGTGTTACATATAAGTGATATACAGCAGTTCCCCAGGCCACATTGCTACCATCCATTGATATGCCTTGATACATTACTTCTATCATATCATTTAGAATTTTATGTGACGTGACATTAACTCTATTACTAGTTCAACTTATGCTCTTACCAGTTCTGGAGTCAAATGTGGTGTTTCTAGTACAGATTTATTCTGTATCACATCTATTTACTTTGATATGACTATCGATTACTGTGGAGTACTTAGCTATACTTGCTTGAAGTCCATATTGTAGTTTAGTTCCAGATGTTTTTCCATTAGTAGTGATACATTTTTGTTTACAGGTATTATATATAGCATGATGTTTCTAACATGACATATAATATTTTCTTTCTTATATTTCACAGTCATTTTTTGGATATATGATTTGTTTTTTTGAATGGTTCTCATTTTATTTTTTTCACACAGTGTATGTGATGAAGGTCAAATTTATGACTGAAAAGTAATATTTGAGTGCAGATTCCATCAATTGAATAATGAACATTGTCTAATCAGAGAGGAAGAGGGCTAAATCTCTAATATCTGTTGTATTTAGAAATCCAAAAAGTCAATATTTACCCATTAATGAGCCTTGCCATATGACTTGGTTAAAAGCCAAACTAGACTCTAAATTTGCAGAAATGTGTTTCAGAGTGTTGCCCCTCCTCAGTGCAAAGCAAGAGGTCAGATTTGGTTATCAGTTGAATAAAGAATTCTATTTTGCACCTTCGAGTGCCAAGTTCTTGCTATAAGTTTTCGTAAGGGATAGGACCCTACCTGAGCACCTTCTTTCCAGGGGTGCCTTCTTCTATCTACACACTTTAACATCATACATTCCATCAGACATAAAAGGGGTTTTACTTCCACTGTCTAAAAATATCTATCAATTCTAACTTATTTGTGGTCATGTGGTTGAGGAAGACAATTGGATTTGATACATAAAACTGCTAGTAGAATAAGTTACAAATGGGACATTTATTATAACAGTTTATGTCATCATTGATTTACGTTACGGGTGGTGTCTGCAGTTTCCTTGATCTAGTATCTCAATAAAACACTTTCTGCTCCCATCTTCTGGCACATAAGTGTTATCGTATGATCAAAATCAACCTTTACATCTATGTCCATATACTTCTACACGTGAATAACATCAATTTAGATGTGGAATCTAAATGGTCCTTTCAGAAGATTAAGTAGAGATGTAGCCCCCTACACATCCCCTCATTGCTGCTGAATTTCACTTCCACACCTTTAAGGGGTTTTTCAAACCAATTATTTAAAGGTGTTCAAAGGGAACAAATCAAGCAAACACATCACTCAAAGCAAGGATCACCAAAAGCAAAGATCAACAAGCTACAACTTGTCTACTTTGGACACATCAGACAAAAAGAACAATCAAAGGAGAAGGACATCATGGTCAGAAGAAAAGAAGGAACAAGATGAAAAGGAAAGCCAGAAATACGATGGCTTGATACTATGAAGATAATGACAGAGATGACCATGGTGGACAAATCTAGGCATGCACAAGAGCAAAGTGGGGCCCTAGGCAAAGTTTAAAATGGGGCCCCAAATGCTAACATATTGCACATCACACAGAAGCATTTTGGTTGTATTTACATGCACTGAGTTCAGGACTCTAAATGAATGTGATCGACAATATTGAAATCATTCAACGCTTGCTTCCCGGCCTCTTTCCACCATCTGAGAAAGAATGATGGAGACAGAACAATCTATAATAGATGAATCTGTCCCCATACAGTATCATGTTATCAGCAGCATATCTACAGTTTACATCAGGCGATGTGCTGGTGAAAACAATGATTTTTGTTCCGGTATAAACAACCCAATCACTCGATGAATATGCAGCATTTTGCTTGTTTAGTATAATACACCCCATAGTCCTCCATATATTATAATGTGCACCACAGTCCTCCATATTGTAAAATGCACACCCCATAGTCCTCCATATAGTAGAATACACTCCCTATAGTTTTCCATATAGTATAATACATTCCCCATAGTCCTCCATATAGTAATACACTCCGTATAGTCTTCCATATATTAAAATGCACTGCTCAGTCCTCCACATAGTATAATAGATTCCTCATAGTGCTCCATATAGTATAATGCACCGCCATAGTCATCCATGTAGTACAATTCACTTCCCATAGTATAATGCACCCCATAGTTCTTCATATAGTATAATGTATTCCCCATAGTACTCGATACAGTATAATACAACCCAAATATAGTATAATGATGCCACCCCATAGAGCATAATGCAGCCACCCCACAGAGTTTAATGCAGCCACCCCACAGAGTGTAATGCAGCCCCATCATACAATGTAATGTAAACCCCATAAAGTATAATACAGCCACCCCACAGAATACAATGCAACCACCCCACAGAGTATAATGCAACCACCCCACAGAGTTTAATGTAACCCCCATAGAATATAATGCACCCCTCTCATATAGTATAATGTAGTCCCCTCATAGAGTATGATGCAATCACTCCTCATAGAATATAATAAATATAATACAGCCCCCCATAGAATATAATGTAGCCCCGAATAGAATACAGCCCACCTCCCCATAGAATATAATGTAGCCCCATCAAAGAGTATGATGCAATCCTCCCTCATAAAATCTAATACAGCCCCCCATAGAATCTAATACAGCCCACCTCCCCATAGAATATAATGTAGCCCCATCAAAGAGTATGATGCAATCCTCCCTCATAAAATCTAATACAGTCCCCCATAGAATCTAATACAGTCCACCTCCCCATAGAATATAATGTAGCTCCCCATAGAATATAATGTACCCCCCATAGTATACAACACAGCCTCCCCCATAGAATATAATGTACCCCCCAATAGTATATAACACAGCCACATAGTCTATAACACAGCCTCCCCATAGAATATAATATACCCCCATAGTATATAACACAGCCTCCCCCCATAGAATATAATATACCCCATAGTACATAACACAGCCTCCCCATAGAATTTAATGTACCCCCCAATAGTATATAACGCAGCCAGATACAATATAACACAACCCACATAGTATATAACACAGTCCACATAGTATATAACACAGCCCACATCTACCCTTCCCCTCCCCCCTGAAAATGGCCCCACAGTCCAGTACTCACTGTTATATTAAAGAAAAAACAAAATCCTCACCTGTCCTCGTGCTTGCGCTGCTCCCGTCTCAGCAGCTGCACTGCCTGGCACACAGTGAGTGCGCAATGATGTCATCGTGCACCCACAGTGTCAGAGGCAGAGGGGAATCATGAGAGAGGGAGCATCAGCTGAAGCTTTCGCCTCCATCATTGCTTTGAACTGTACCGGCAGATGGTAGAAATTTCTTTCTATTTTCGTGTTTGTTTGACCTGGGGCAATGAATAAGAGGGGACCTGGTGTTACACAAAGTGAAGGAACTGGAGGCACTCTCAGCCATCCAATCTCAAATCAACCACAGGCAGGGTGGCAGAGTACACATGTGTAATGGAGATCCAGGGTTTTATTCCAGAGAGGCAACCTGATAAACATGTACCACATCCAAGGAAGGCAGCAGTCAAGCAAATTAACCACTTCTCAACTGAGTGAGCAGCTGATATTGCAATACGGAATAGCCTTCCATGATGAATTAGAGGCAGTGTAATTCGAATTAGTGGTTACATCTTTAAATAAGGATTAGGACCAGCCACATAGGTAGACTAAAATAATTTTTTAGGCACATTACTCATACAGACACAGCTGTAGAGTACACAGAGGCTTTTGGGCAAAGTACTGCCATGGAGTCTAATAACCAATTTCATACACACAGCATGTTTCCACATTAATCTCACAGAAGCTGATAACAAATTTCACCAACAGATCATTGGGGACAGTACCCCCCATAGCTCCAAAATGTTTGTTCCAGTAGCGGACAGTACAATCGCCGCCAATGAAAAGCTTGTAATATGATCTTTGATCCAGCTAGCAATCCGCAGCAAGGCCTGGTACGGGCAGTTCAGTTAAAAATTTCTCCCACAGAGCATGGTTACACATTTCCCTGAGAAAGATGACTTAAAATTTCACATCTAGACAATAAAGCACAGTACACCCACAGGCAGGGTTACAGAATACACACAGCGGCTGAAAGGCACAGTATTCCCACAGATATGGGTTAAACAATACAAGCAGTGGCTTCAGGCACAGAACTATCACAGATGTTTGCCTAAGAGTAGAAAAATATGATAGAGGAATTAGATTGTGAGCCTCATCGGGCACAGGGTTTCTAATGTCTGTAAAGCGCTATGTAAATAATGGTGCTCTATAACGGAGTAAAATAAGTAAATTAATTAGTCAAGGAGTAATCCAACACTGTTTTGTCTTGTATCTTTTTCATGTTTTTTCATTTTTTAAATGTAACTCACTTAAAACAACCTAGAATTTACAAAGCTAAAACTAGCTATCAAGAACCACTAGGCGAAGGTCCAAGTAGCGGAAGATGTGGATGTTTTGGTATGGATTGAAGAGGCAAGGGAGGACTAATTCAACACTCACTGATTTTTTCTTTTATTTATTTTATTTTTTTCATGTTTTTTTTTCTTTTATTTATTTTTAAATCTAACGCACTTAAAACAACCTAGAATTTACCAAACTAAAATAAATCCATAAAATAAATAGTCAAAGGAGAAGTAATCCAGCAGTTTTTTTTGTATTTTCTGTCATGATTTTTTTTTACATTTTTTAAATATAACTCACTTTAAACAACCTAGAATTTAGAGAAAACTAGCTATCTATAACCATGAGGTGTAGGTTCAAGTGGAGGAAGAGGTGGATGTGTCAGTATTAGGGATGGGCGAATCTACTCGTTAGGACTCGTTACTCTGCGAGTAGTAGGGGACTCGCAGGAGTCGGTACTCTGCGAGTTTCCAAGCGATTACTCGCACAGTAACGAGTCCAATGCAAGTAAGGCTAAGTGCACACGTACCGGAACTCTCGCGGAAATTACCGCGAGAATTCCAGAATTCCATTCCGCGGGAAAATCGTATTTTAAATTCCCGCGATTTTCCCGCGGAAAACTAGCATTTTGCAAGCGTAATTAGCTTGCAAAATGCTAGCGTTTTCCAAGCGATCTGTAGCATCGCTTGGAGAACTGATTGACAGGTTGGTCACACTCGTCAAACATAGTGTTTGACAAGTGTGACCAACTTTTTACTACTGAGGCTGCCTATGCGGCATCAGTAGTTAAAGATAAAATGTAAAAAAAAATAAAAAATGGTGTTATTCTTACCCTGCGACGTCCCGTGCAGCCTTCCCGCCTCTCCACGCATCCGTTCCCAGTAATCCTTTGCGAAAATGCCCGCGATGACGTCCGTTCTCGCGGGATCGCGATGTCTCGCGGTTATTCGCGATGACGTCGCGCGAATGACCGCGAGACTTCGCGATCCCGCGAGAACGGACGCCATCGCGGGCATTTTCGCAAAGGACTACTGGGAACGGATGCGTGGAGAGGCGGGAAGGCTGCGCGGGACGCCGGAGGGTGAGAATAACAATATTTTTTATTTTTAAATTCTATTTTTTACAGGGATATGGTACCCAAAGCCCGGAGGACAGTCTCCTCCTCTCCTCCGGACCGTGGGTACCATCCGCAATTGTTCTGCTTACTTTCCGCATGGTGTGCACAGCCACATGCGGGAAGTAAGCGGAACAATGCATTCCTAAAGAGTAAAAAAAATGGCAGCACAGGAATCGCTGCAATACTCGCATCCCCATTCATTAACATTGGACTCGCTAGACTCGCAACGAATAGCGAGTTTCCGAGTCGGACTCGTTAGAGTCTAGCGATTCCGAGTATTTCAGGATTCGCCCATCCCTAGTCAGTATGGGTGGAAGAGGTAAGGGAGAAATAATCCAACACTTTTTTGTTTTAGGGAAATGACTTCAAAGAACATAGAATGACAATAACAAGCGACAAACAGGGGGCAGGGTCCAACTTGAGGAAGAAGTGGACATGGCAGTGTAGATGGAAGAGGACGAGGTAGCTAACACAGTATTTGTTTTTTTTCTATTTGGGGAGGAGGCCCCAAATGAAACGTATGAGTTAAAGACTGGCTGGGTGCGGCTGGTATAGTAGTCTAGTCATCCAAATGTATGGACAAGTACTGTGGTATACATGCCTGTTTCATTTTAAGCAGTGTTAGCCCCCCACTGTGAATGCAGACAGTTGAATGCAGACAGGTGATCACACCTCCTGCCATGCTAAACACACGCTCCGACAGTACACTTGTGGCATGGCAGGTCAGCACCTCCAAGGCATCAAGGGAAAGCTCAGGCCATGTGTCCAATTTGGAGACCTGGAAGTTAAATGGGGCTGACTCATCTGTTAGTACGTGGAGACGCACTCTTCCGTCATAGTGTTGTAATGCTAGCTTTTGCCAATATAGACCCTAATATATGATGATGCCGGATGTTGTGACATAAAGTTTTGCCATATTTCAATGATGCTAACCCTGCGTTCTGAGGTGCTGGCGGAGCCCCAGCTGCAGTGGGGACTTCCTCCTCTGCCTCTGTCTTATTGTTCCTCTGAACTCCCTATGTCAGTTGGGAAAGCCATTAGTAGTTTTCTACCAGTGTGTGCTTGTATTAACGCATTTTACGATACCTCTCCAGTGACTGAAGTAATGATGGTACAGTGTCCTTGCAGTGGAGATCCATCAAGGTGGCCACCCAGTAATCTGCACTGGTAACAATCCGGGCAACTCGGCGATCATTCCGCAGGCACTGCAGCATGTATCGAGTTAAGTGTGCACAGAGACAGCAACAAGCTGTCGTCGGTGGGAGGTGTAGTGACTGGGTACTCTATATCCCCCCATCCATGCTCCAGTGATGCTCGTGAATTGATCTGTGTTCACAGCCTGATAATGGTGTGAATTGACTCTGCTCCTCTGCCTGCTCCTCTTCCTCCCATGCCACTATCTCATCCATCATGGTGTTGGATGGAGAGTCCCCGCTGTGTTAACAGGCCGGAACCAAGGGGACTGTCACCAAGGTTCCTAGGGAGACTGTTTCCTGGGGACATAATTAGAGGACAGACCGGAAAGAGTTCTAGAAGGAATGGGGCGGAGCCAATATAAAAGGAACTGAGGACGCTAGCAGGGGACACTTGACAGAGCAGGAGAGAAAGAGCAGGAAGACTGGAGGGCGCCAGAGAGCCAGAGCTAGAAAGAGTGAGCGACGACTAGAGGGACTGGAGAGAGACTCACCATGGACAGGAAGGAGACAGCACCAAGCCGACCAGCAGAGGGACCCCGACTGCATGACCACACTTCCCGCGGCCGTCACTGCCCAACTCCAGCCCGCAGCTGCGGCCTGCCCGCTGCCACCCGCGGCCGCCACAGCCCGACTACAGCCCGTGGCTGTGGCCTGCCCACTGCGACCCGTGGCCGCCACTGCCCAAATCCAGCCCAGGGCTGCAGCTTGCCCATCGCCACTCGTGGCTGCCACCACCCGTCTCCAGCCTGCGGTTGCGGCCTGCCCGCTGCCACCCGCAGCCCCTGCTGCCTAAATCCAGCCCGAGGTGGCGGCCTGCCCATCGCCACCCGCGGCCACCACCGCCCGTCTCCAGCCCGCAGTTGTGGCCTGCTCGCCGCCGCCCGTGACCACTCGTGTCCGACTCCAGTCTCTAGTCATAATCGTGTTACCTGTGTATTACATTATTGTGCTGATCCCTGCGAGGATAACTGTTGTTAGCTTGTCAGTTACTCAAGATAACCCTTATAGCTACAAATATATATATAAAAGTTACATTCTAAGTTCACTCTGACTCCCGTCTCAACACTGCATCCCGCGTACCTGCGATACCTACAATGGCATGAATTTTTTTCCAGCAGGTGTAAAACTGGTATAGTAACACTGATGATGGTCTCATGAACACTGGCCATATTGCTGGAATATTCAAAGCAGCGCAACACAGCATACACGTCTTGCATTGAGGCCTGATCATTGGTGGTGAAGTGGTGTTGCTCTGCAGAGCAACTCAGCCATGTGTGCTGCAGCTGAATCTCCCCTATTTTTAAGACTGCCTGTCTCCATCAGACAGAATGGCAGCATTTCAAAGGCCAGTAATTGGAAATGCTGTCGTTCAGGACCCTGCCTTGTGGGTGGCTAGAGGGGTATCCCCTCTTTCTCTCGAAGATGTGGTTCCATGGGGTAGTGTGGAGATGACCGGTGACACTAGTGGTAGTGATGCTGTCACATCCTCTCTCTGCTTGGAGGAAGGTAGCCCTGTTGATCGTGAATGGGAGTAAGAGGCCGAGATGTCAGCAGAAGAGGGAGCAGGAGGAGGCTCATATCTCATGCTCCTCAACCCTGCCAACCTTGCTAGTCTGCACATTGCAGAAAGGCGCTGTAGTTGGCAATCGAGTTTTGTTATAATATGACATATGCTGCTGTGGTGTACTGACTCCCACATACTCATCCTACCACCTAACAAGTGGTTGGGCATCAGTGAACTCAGTCTCTTCCACTCCTGGGCCAGGGGCAGGTAGATGGGCCACGGAACCCCAGCCAGAAAAGTCATAAAAAAAGCAGAAGAGACTGGTGCATGACTTGAGGCTCAGACTGCTTGGCTGATTTGCAAGGGGATGAGATGGAAGCTGGATGTCCATGGTCCTCAGTTGCCAACTGTGCACTTTCTGTACTGGACCAGGTAGAAGAACTGGAGCCACTCTCAGCCATGCAATTTAATACTTTTTCAAAATCTTGTGGCTTCACCATTCGTGCAGCAGTGTTCGGGCCTACGAAAGGATGCATAGCGTCCTGTTACCTGCGTACACCAGGTGAAGGTTTTGTATTTGGGCACATAGCAGGTACAGAACAACCACGTCCTCTGACTGCATTAGCTTCACCACCATCACCATCAGCAGCTAAACCAGCACCACTAAAGCCACGTCCTTTTCCCTTATTTGATGCTCTTCTCATTTTTGAAGTTGATTTTCTAAACACTACTCACAAAGAGATTGTGGAAGAATAGATTTATTTTTTTTTCAACAGTACTAGAAAAAATACAGCAATACTGAAAAATTATTTCTTTGGCCTAGAAATTGCATCTATACTTGATTTGGTATCAATACTTAGCATGGCTGTGATGGCGCCGCAAGTGCCCACAGTCTACAAGTTTGTTGATTGGCTGCGCTGCAGACTTTCAACAAGCTTTATTAGACTGGCGAACCCGAAAAGTGAGCCAACCACACAGTAAAAAGTCCGTGTTCGTAGTATGGTTACGGCCACAAGTTGTGGGGTACGAACCCACAAGTTTCCAGTTCGGGTTTGCTCATCTCTGCTGATAGCCAAGTGAAAATTTGTTCTTCAGACAAAAAGTCTGCATTCTAGATCATTGTTATTTAAACATTCTACTCGATTTAATCGAGAAATGTGCAATGCAGTATAGATATGTATACTAAAAAAATACAGAGTAGTTTATTAATGAAAGGAGTCGTCCACTTCTCTGACAACTAGTGTTGAGCGATACCGTTCGATACGAAAAAAATATTGGGTATCGCCGATTCCGATACCGGAAGTCCCATTCAAGTCAATGGGACTTCCGGTATCGGAATTAAAAAAAGGCCTTTATTTCCTTGTTGGCTAATTCTACATAATTGAAAACAAATAAGAATCATGTAGAATGTATTGTGGGAGGTGGAGGAGACATTAAAAGCATAGTGGTTTATTCAAATCACATGGCATAGCATTAATTCCAATTTTTTTTTCAAGACGTTCGGAGTTAAAAAGATATTGACTATGTTAACTTTTTTATATTTAGTCAGATATGTATGTTTCGCAACTTCCATGCTCTTCACCTTCTTTTGTACTTCTCCCACACTTTCTCCTTCATGATCCGCAGCAGTAGCATTTTTTTCATCAACTTTTTCTTCACCTTATTCATCTTCTTCTTCTTCTTCACCTTCTTCCCATTAATTTTTTTTTTCCATTCTTCATATTCTTCTTATTCAGCTATTATTAATTTTCATATGTTATTTCTTCATCTTCTTCCTATTCTTCTTTTTCTTCATTTTCTTATGGTAACAGGCATTCCTGTAGTACTTATCTATAAAAGTTATAAGATTACACCTTACGTTCTGCCTGTCACAAAAGATTTACAACAGGATTTGTCCGCGTTCAGTTTGGCCTGCAGCAGCAGGCATTTTCCAGGGGCACCACGAGGAGGAACGGACTCACCCCCATTTACTGCTTAGTCTTCTTCTGCTTATAATTTTGATTTCTTCTATGCTGATTTTTTGTCTTATGCTTAATGTTCTTCTGCTTTCTGTTCTTCTGCTTTTGCTTCTTCTGCTTCTTGTTCTTCTGTCTTTTGTTCTGTATCTTGGTGGTTGTCTTCATGTTCTTTGTCCTCTTGGTCTTATTATTTAGGGTCATATTTCTGGTCTTCTTTGGTGTGGTCTTCAGGGTCGTCATCATCAGGGTCATTGTCATGGAGATCAATAAGGATTACCAAAGACAATTTCAAAAAGCTTGATCTTGGAAATGTAGCAGAAGGTACAAGAAGGCTGAGAAACTGGCGAGAACCAGCAGACAGTGCTGGCACCCGGATGGGTAGCAGAAGGAACAAGAGCCAATGGCACTACCGAGGACCAACTGACGGTGCTGGACCACGGTTACTAAGCAGCAGGTACCTGTGCTAAAAAGCACTACCAAGGACCAGCTGACGGTGCTGGACCTCGGATACCGAGATGGAGGCACCTAGGCCAAAGGCTGTGGCGAGAACCAGCAGACAGTGCTGGCACCCGGATGGGTAGCAGAAGGAACAAGAGCCAATTGCACTACCGAGGACCAACTGACGGTGCTGGACCACGGTTACTAAGCAGAAGGTACCTGTGCTAAAAAGCACTACCAAGGACCAGCTGACGGTGCTGGACCTCGGATACCGAGATGGAGGCACCTAGGCCAAAGGCTGTGGCGAGAACCAGCAGACAGTGCTGGCACCCGGATGGGTAGCAGAAGGAACAAGAGCCAATGGCACTACCGAGGACCAACTGACGGTGCTGGACCACGGTTACTAAGCAGAAGGTACCTGTGCTAAAAAGCACTACCAAGGACCAGCTGAGGGTGCTGGACTTCGGATACCGAGATGGAGGCACCTAGGCCAAAGGCTCTGGCGAGAACCAGCAGACAGTGCTGGAACCCGGGTGGGTAGCAGAAGGTACCCATTGAAAGCAAAGTAGCCAGGCCGCAAGCCGGCCGCAGTTACCGAAACCCACAGTCCTACAGGGGGTCCATGTCCCATTGGCACTACGGATCCAGCCTTCAGTGCCAGTTCCCGCAGCCCACATAGGAGTCACCTAAACTGCAGGCACCGTAGAGTCGGCTAACCCGGCCGCAAGACGACAGGACAACGGATTGGTGGCATAGTGACCTTGACACTACCCGGAAACAGCAGGCATGCTGGAACCAGGCTGGGCAACAGGGAGTCCCCGTGCCAAAGACACTGCCGAGCACCAACTGGCGTTGTTGGAGCCCAGGGACAATCATGGTGTAGGCCGAGGCCTACTTGGTGGTAGTTTTAGATTGTTTGTAGGCTACAACAGACTGTCAACGTGCTCCAATTAGGCATCTGTCTCCACTCTGTTTCCAGGATTTCACGTGACCACCAACACTGCCAGTTTATGCGTACAGCAGCCGTCTGCCCAATCCACATGTGTTGCTGTGTTACTGGGATTCTGTAATGTCAGCAGATCCCCTGATGTGTGTCTGCCACTGTCTCCTGCTCTGTCCACTTTCCCACCGCTTGCAGTGGGAAGGTGGACAGCGCAGGAGACAGTGGCGGACACATATTGGGGGATCTGCTGACGTTACAGAACCCCAGTAACACAGGAACACGTGTGGAATGCGTGGACGGCAGCTGTGAGCAGGAACTGGCGGTGTTGGAGGTCAGGGGAAATACTAGAGACAGAGTGGAGACCGAGGCCAAATCAGAGAATGTTTAAATCTGAAGTAGTTACAATTTGGAGGCAGCAGCAGTTTGCCCTCCACACAGCAGGGGATCAGCTGACGTTACTGAACCCCACTTTCACATGAACGAGTGTGTTTTTCTGTGTGGACAGCACTTCCGAGCACCAACTGGTGGTGTTGGAGCCCAGGGACAATCATGGTGCAGGCCGAGGCCTACTAGGAGCCAGGTGTAAAGCTGAGGTATTTTGACTTTGGAGGGAGCAGGACACTTTGCCCTCCACACAGCAGGGGATCAGCTGACGTTACCGAACCCCACTTTCACATGAACGAGTGTGTTTTTCTGTGTGGACAGCACTTCTGAGCACCAACTAGCGTTGTTGGAGCCCAGGGAGAACCAGGGTGCAGGCCGAGGCCTACTTGGTGGCAGTTTTAGATTGTTTGTAGGCTACAACAGACTGTCAACGTGCTCCAATTAGGCATCTGTCTCCACTCTGTTTCCAGGATTTCACGTGACCAACAACACCGCCAGTTTTTGCGTACATCAGCCGTCTGCCCAATCCACACGTGTTGCTGTGTTACTGGGATTCTGTAATGTCAGCAGATCCCCTGATGTGTGTCTGCCACTGTCTCCTGCTCTGTCCACCTTCCCACCGCTTGCAGTGGGAAGGTGGACAGCACAGGAGACAGTGGCGGACACATATTGGGGGATCTGCTGACGTTGCAGAACCCCAGTAACACAGGAACACGTGTGGAATGCGTGGATGGCAACTGTGAGCAGGAACTGGCGGTGTTGGAGGTCAGGGGAAATACTAGAAACAGAGTGGAGACAGAGGCCAAATCAGAGAATGTTTACATCTGAAGTAGTTACAATTTGGAGGCAGCAGCAGTTTGCCCTCCACACAGCAGGGGATCAGCTGACGTTACTGAACCCCACTTTCACATGAACGAGTGTGTTTTTCTGTGTGGACAGCACTTCCGAGCACCAACTGGTGGTGTTGGAGCCCAGGGACAATCATGGTGCAGGCCGAGGCCTACTAGGAGCCAGGTGTAAATCTGAGGTTGTTTGACTGTGGAGGGAGCAGGACACTTTGCCATACACACAGCAGGGGATCAGCTGACGTTACCGAACCCCACTTACACATGAGCGAGTGTTTTGTCTGTGCGGACAGCACTTCTGAGCACCAACTGGCGGTGTCGGAGCCCAGGGAAAATCAGGTAGTAGGCCGAGGCCTACTTGGTGGCAGTTTGCGATTGTTTCTAGACTACTACTAACTGTCAACGTACTCCAATTAGGCCTCTGTCTTCACTCTGTTTCGAGTATTTCCACTGACTTCCAACCACGCCAGTTGCTGCTCTGAAATGCCGCCTGCACAACCCACACTTGTTCCTGTGTTACTGGGGTTCTGTAACAGCAGCTTCTCCCTAGAGGTGAGTCAGGCAATGTCTCCTGCTCTGTCCACATTTCCACTACAAGTAGTGGGAATGTAGACAAAGCAGGAGACATTGCCGTGCTCAACTCTGGAGATGAGCAGATGTTACAGGACCCAGGTACCACAGGAACAAGTGTGGATTGTGCAGACGGCACTTGAGAGCAGAAACAGGAGGTGTTGTAGGCCGGAGGAAATACTCAAAACAGAGTGGAGACAGAGGGCAAATCAGAGAACATATTAAATCAGAGGTAGTCAGAAGTTGTAGGCAGCAGGAGAGTTTGCCGTACACACAGCAGGGGATCAACTGACGTTACCGAACCCCACTTACACATGAGCGAGTGTTTAGTCTGTGCGGACAGCACTTCCGAGCACCAACTGGCGTTGGCGGAGCCCAGGGAAAATGAGGTAGTAGGCCGAGGCCTACTTGGAGCCAGGTGTAAATCTGAGGTTGTTTGACTGTGGAGGGAGCAGGACACTTTGCCGTACACACAGCAGGGGATCAGCTGATGTTACCGAACCCCACTTACACATGAGCGAGTGTTTTGTCTGTGCGGACAGCACTTCCGAGCACCAACTGGCATTGTCGGAGCCCAGGGAAAATGAGGTAGTAGGCCAAGGCCTACTTGGAGCCAGGTGTAAATCTGAGGTTGTTTGACTGTGGAGGGAGCAGGACACTTTGCCATACACACAGCAGGGGATCAGCTGACGTTACCGAACCCCACTTACACATGAGCGAGTGTTTTGTCTGTGCGGACAGCACTTCTGAGCACCAACTGGCGGTGTCGGAGCCCAGGGAAAATCAGGTAGTAGGCCGAGGCCTACTTGGTGGCAGTTTGCGATTGTTTCTAGACTACTACTAACTGTCAATGTACTCCAATTAGGCCTCTGTCTTCACTCTGTTTCGAGTATTTCCTCTGGCTTCCAACCACGCCAGTTGCTGCTCTGAAATGCCGTCTGCACAACCCACACTTGTTCCTGTGTTACTGGGGTTCTGTAACAGCAGCTTCTCCCTAGAGGTGAGTCAGGCAATGTCTTCTGCTCTGTCCACATTTCCACTACAAGTAGTGGGAATGTAGACAAAGCAGGAGACATTGCCGTGCTCAACTCTGGAGATGAGCAGATGTTACAGTACCCAGGTACCACAGGAACAAGTGTGGATTGTGCAGACGGCACTTGACAGCAGAAACAGGCGGTGTTGTAGGCCGGAGGAAATACTCAAAACAGAGTGGAGACAGAGGGCAAATCAGAGAACATATTAAATCAGAGGTAGTCAGAAGTTGTAGGCAGCAGGAGAGTTTGCCGTACACACAGCAGGGGATCAGCTGACGTTGTAGAAGGATCAACTTTATTCTCATTTGCACAAGGAAAGACTAGAAGCAATGGGATGAAACTGAATGGGAGGAGACACAGATTAGATATTAGAAAAAACTTTTTGACAGTTAGAGTGATCAATGAGTGGAACAGGCTGCCACGAGAAGTGGTGAGTTCTCCTTCAATGGAAGTCTTCAAACAGAGGCTGGACAGACATCTGACTGGGATGATTTAGCGAATCCTGCTTTGAGCAGGGGGTTGGACCAGATGGCCCAGGAGGTCCCTTCCAACTCTACGATTCTATGATTCTATGATTCTACCGAACCCCACTTACACATGAGCGAGTGTTTTGTCTGTGCGGACAGCACTTCTGAGCAACAACGGGCGTTGCTGTAGCCCAGGAAATAAAGTTCAGGTCATAGAAACATGAACACAACAGGAGACCTGGATCCTGTTGCCAGCCAATTATTTATTCTGGAAGAGGACTGGCAAATTCAGGTGAGATCCAGGCCTTGTTCATTTTCACAAAAGTAAGCCGGTCAACATTATCGGCGGATAGTCGCGTGCGACGGTCTGTTACCACACCACCTGCAGCACTAAAGACACGTTCCGATAATACACTGGCAGCAGGGCAAGCCAGCACCTCCAATGCATACTGGCTAAGCTCTGGCCATGTATCCAGCTTAGAGACCCAATACTTGAACGGGGAAGAGCCATCTGGGAGAACACTAACAGGGCACGACAAGTAGTCTGTCACCATCTGACGGAAACGTTGCCTCCTGCTGACTGGAGCCGTCTGTGATGGTGTAGCCGTTTGTGGCGGTCCCACAAAACTTTTCCACATTTGGGCCATACTGGCCTTGCCTTGTCCTGCGGCACTGCCTCTGCTACCTCTTTGTGCAGAGCTTCCTCCACTGCCTCTACCCACATGGCTGGTTTGAAAAGCACTACCAGCAACACTTGTGGGGGGAATGGAGAACATGATGGCCTGCACAAGTGTTTCTTGGTACTCCCGCATTTTTCGCTCCCGGTTCAACTGTGGTATGAGGCTTTGTAAGTTGTCCCGGTAGCGAGGATCTAGGAGGGTGTACACCCAATAATCAGCCGTGTGGAGAATGTTGGCGATGCGGCGGTCATTTAACAAGCACTGCAGCATGAAATCAACCATGTGCTGCAGACTGCCAACTGGACCGGAAACGCTGTCCCCAGCTTGAGGCAGCATCTCTGCCTGCTCAGCATCACCCCACCCTCGCTGTACACACTGACTACTAGAGCCTTGTGTACCTCCCTCCTCTGGAGAGATGTGTTCCTCCTCCTCCATTGACTCCTCGTCATCCTCCTCACTAAGTGTCCCCTGCCTGGGCCTTTGTGTGGAAGCACGTTGAGCAGACTTGCCAGAAGCAGATGGCATTTCTGACTGCTCATCCTCGACCTCTTCAAAAACCTCCTCACTTAGTGCTTGTAAGGTTTTTTGAAGCAGAAAGATGAGGGGGACAGTCATGCTGATTAGTGCATCATCTGCATTGGCCATCCGCGTGGAGTCATCGAAGGCACGCAAAACTTGGCAGATGTCCCTCATAGTGGCCCACTCAGTGGTGGTGAAGTGTGTCCAGCGCACAGTGCGACTTGTTTGCGCCTGATGCAGCTGGTACTCCATTACTGCTGCCTGCTGCTCACACAACCGCTCCAACATATGTAACATTGAATTCCACCTGGTGGGGAGGTCACATATGATGCGATGTTCTGGCAGGCGGAATCGGCGTTGCAGAGATGCAATGCGCGATCTTGCCATGCTGGAACGCCGCAAGTGAGCACACTCTAGGCGAACCTTGTGCAGCAGTGCATCAAGATCCGGATAGTCCTTCAGAAAGCTCTGCACGACCAAATTGAGCACGTGTGCCAGACATGGTATGTGAGTGAGGTTGCCTAGGCCCAGAGCTGCCACTAGATTTCGGCCATTGTCACTCACTACCAAACCTGGCTGGAGATTCGCTGGCACAAACCACACATCGCTCTCCTGCTTGATGGCATTCCAGAGCTCCTGTGCTGTGTGGCTCCGATTCCCCAAAGAAATTAATTTAAGGACGGCCTGTTGACGTTTGGCCACACCTGTGCTCATATCTGGCCTAACAGGCTCACGCAGTGCTGATTCCGAGGAACTAGAGTAGGAGGAGGACTCAATATGTACAGACTGCATTCCTGCAATCCTTGGAGTTGGCAGAATACGTACAGAGCCACTCTCCAGATCTGTACCCGGCTCCACAACATTGACCCAATGGGCAGTGAGGGAAAGGTATCGTCCCTGTCCATGGCAACTGGTCCACGCATCGGTGGTCAGGTGGACCTTGCTACTGACGGCATTTAGTAGCGCATTTTTAATTTTTCCCTCCACATGCTTTTGCAGGGCAGGGACAGCTTGCCTGCTGAAATAAAAGCGGCTGGGCACATTGTATTGTGGAACTGCCAATGACATAAAGTTCCGGAAAGTATCAGTCTCCACCAGCCTGAATGACAGCATCTCAAGGGCCAGTAGTTTGGCAATGCCGGCATTCAGAGCCAGTGCTCGGGGATGGTTTGCCGAGTATGGCCGCTTTTTCTCCCATGCCTGTGCTACCGATTGCTGGTGAGTGGCCTGGGAGTGTGCTGATGACTGCGAACGTGGTTCAGTGTGTGGAATTTCACTGGGTCTCTGGACAACAGTGGCAGTGGTTCTTCCATGGTGTTCCAGTGAGGAAGCCGAACCAGCTGTGTGTGAGCTGGAGGAAGAGGCCCCAACACGAGCTGAAGAGGTGGTAGGTGCTGCTGAAGGTTGGCCTACATCTTCAGTGTGTCTGTGTAACTCCACCTCGTGCTTGGTACGCACATGTTTCCACATATTTGTGGTATTGAGGTTGGTCACATTTTTCCCTCGTTTCACTTTCTGATGACACAGCTTGCATTTGACAAAGCAAATGTCATCTGCAACTGTGTCAAAAAAAGACCACGCACTGCAAGTCCTGGGAGCGCCCGTTTTGTGTTTTGGAAGAGGATTGCTCCTCACGGGTGCCAAAGTGGAGGCTACAGGCAACCAAGTCTGCCCCCGCCCTCTCCCTCCTCTTTTGGCCGTTCGGGGAATCTCTTCCTCAGAGCTGCTCCCACCACCTTCCTGTGGCTGACGCCATGATGGGTCAAGGACCTCATCATCTCCACTCCCCTCTTCAAGCACTGGCTGGTCCTGGGTTGTCTCGCCAGCACCGTACGCACCAGAAATTGGCAACTGAGTCTCATCATCATCTGATGCATACTGAGGTATGCTGACCATAGGCACTGGCCCACCCGCCTCTTCAGATTCAGAGGGACAAAGCAGTTGCGCATCACTGCATACTCCCTCTTCACGCTCTAGAATGCTGCTTGGCTGGCCACCTCTTTCCAAGCCAACAGATTCTGAGAACAGAAGTAAAGATTGAGATGGCTCCTGTCCAGGGCTCTCAGACTGCCTGGGCAATTTGGCAGGTGGTGAAGAGACAGATGGTTGCTCTTCAGTGCTCTGGCCTTGGGAGGATGCGGAAGTCATTGAAGTGGATGCGTTAGCTGCCATCCATCCGACAACGGCTTCAATTTGTTCGTCACGCAGCAGTGGGGTACGGCGAGGTCCTACAAAGCTGCGCATGAAGGACTGTTGCCTGGTAAAAGTGGGGGATGCCGGGTCACTGGTGGCCGCAGCAGATACCGAATCCCCACGTCCTCTCCCTGCTGAATCCCCCCATCCTCTCCCTGCTGAAACTCCACGGCTACGACCACATGCCTTACTCCCTGCCTTCTTCATCTTGGTAGACTGATAAAGATAGGCAGAAAAGTAAAAAAGGGGTGGCTTAGTGTTCTTATTCCTGAACACCTGCTAACCAGTATAAGAAACACTAATTTGGCTAAGAGTGTGTGTACTACACTTTAATATGATCTAATGTGGCCTAGACAACTGTAAAGTGGAGTGTTTGGTGAACTTTATTTCCTTTTTTTTGGGTGGGGGGAAAGGAAAGGATGTGACCAAAGTTTGAAAGCTATAGTATCACAAACTTTTTGGAGCGATTACAATGCAGGAAGCTAACCTACAATGCAATTGATGAGGCTCCAAAAAATAGGGTGATACTAGCCTGGCTGGCCCTGAAGGGCACAAGCCAGCAAAAAGGCTCCTCTATCTAATCCTATATAGTGTTTGCAACCAACCAATGACAATGGATGCGGTTGGAAGCACACTAATATAGGAGAAAAATCTGTCTAAATTAGCTGCAAAAAAAGGACTATGTATGAGGCAGTGACGCACGCTGAGCGGACTACAGCTAGCGGTGGCTGTAGAACACACTGCAACGTGAGCTGCACTCACACACAGAGAGACCTATCAGACAGCCAAAAACAGTGCAGAGAAATGGGCTATAGCACTGAAAGGCGGCTGAAAGGCTCCGTTGTCCACTCCTTTAGTGTTTGCAACCAACGTATATGGATACGTATGGAAGCACACTATACAGGAGAAAAAAAAGCTGCAATAAAAGAAAAATGTGTATGAGGCAGAGACACACGCTGGCCGGCCTACAAGCAGACGTGCCTGCAGGACACACTACACAGCGTGGGTCTGCACTCACACAGCCCTTGCAGACAGCTGTGAAAACAGCGCTGCAAGGGAAAAGCAAGCTACAGTGGTGGTTTATGTAGCCTGGGTTAAGCACTATATGTTTTGTGGAATCGTTATTTCTAACTGTCCCTCACAGTCTTCAACAGCAGCCAGTCCCTAACTGAATTCAAAGCAGAGTGACCAGAAATGGCGGCTGCAGCGCTTTTTATAGTGCATCATGACATCATTTCAGCAGCCAATCACAGCCATGCCAGTAGTTAACATGCCTACATGCCTAACAGGATATGCCCACACTTCTGAGGATCCCCATTGGCTGAATCAAATCGAGCGGGCTCCTAGCATTATGGGAACTTCCGATTCCGGTATTCGATATGAAAAAAGTATCGGAACTAAGTATCGGAATTCCGATACAGCTAATATCGGCCGATACCCGATACTTGCGGTATCGGAATGCTCAACACTACTGACAACACCTTTTCAATTCCTATGTTTCCTCCTTGTATAATAAAACTTATACTCCATTTCAAAAGAGCAACAATTGATTGGGAGTGCACACACCTGGTAAGTGTGAGTTACAAGTGGAGCAAGAGTGGAATCCCAAATAATAGTAGAGAAAATATCCACTGAACACTCAATTAATGCAAATTAACAGATTATTGAAGAAAATGGACAGCAATAATAAATTCATTATTGCTCCTTAGATATGACCATCGTGATGTTTCAATTTAGAAAACGTGTACAGCGCTCTATAAGATTTATCCATGTCCACAGTACCCTCAATCCAGCGACAGTTTGAAAAAGTTTTTCTAAATCAAAGCGTCGAGATGATCGCATTTAAGAGCTCTATTGCATTTATTATTGTTATGCATTTTCTTCAATAAACTGTTAATTTGTGTCAAAAGAGAATGTCAGACATGGTGGTGCTCAACTGTGCAGTAATACAGTCTTCAAAAATTATGAGAGTAGAACAAAAATGAGTGCACTCACCTCTGACACATTATCTTCTGCTTTTTTAATCCAAGGTCAAAATACAGAGTGAAGACACACAGACTGGACTACAGCTGTTTCGCATCTAATTAGACTTCATCTGGTCCTAAATGACCAATGAGTCAGATGGACCATAATTAGACACGAAATAACTGTAGCTCAATCTGGGTGCCTTCACCCTGTATTCCCACATGACGTTGGAATAAAAAAGCACAAAATAATGTGCCAGTGGTGACTGCCACTCATTTTTCTTCTATTCCTGTATTTAGTAATACTTATGCTTAAATCTAGAGCTGGTGCCGCTTCAGTGGTGTCAGCACTTGTTCCCCCAGTGATTGCATGACAATGTTGTCATGCTATCACTGTGTCCTCACTTCCTCCGGATATATGTGATAGGTCCGAAGGTGGAGAGAGTGAAGCCAGCTCTGATTGGCTCAGGGATTGCATGATATAACAATGCTGTGACGGCCGTCTGCAAATCTGGGCTGCAGTAGGAACAGCACCCCGAGTAACCCCGAGACCCTTAATCCCTATACAGGGATCTGGAATCGTAGCAAGGCCCAGGGGGTAGCTGTCTGGAGGAGCAGTGGACCAGAGCTGGACGGCCGCCAAGGGGTTAAAACTAAAATCCGTAATCATGGTCAGGAGGCAGGAGTCCGAGGCTGGAGGGCAACAGAGGTGCAAAATCAGCAGGCAGAAAAAGTGTCAAAAGTCCGGGCCAAGGTCAGTAAAACCAGAAGGGCAGCAAAGGTACAGAATCAGCAGGCAGCAGAAGGGTCAGGGATCCAAGCAAAGGTCAGCGTGAAAAATTTGGAAGAGAGGCAGAGGTACAAACACGGCAGGCAAAAGAATGGTCAGAAATCCAGGCTGAGGTCAGAGTTAACTATAGCAATTCACACAGTAGCACACAGGGGAACCAAGAATATATCCAGCGGCTTGAAAGACCAGTCCCAAGGTATTTGAGGGATCAGGTCATCCCTCACAGGTTCCCAGACAGATGATGTAATTAGGACCGCCCCCAGGACCAGGCCAGATGGTGATTCAGTAAGCCCTACATGACTGACAGAGAGGCGGAGCCTGTGCCCACCAGATGCCTGCACAGGAGCCTCTTCTCTGTCACCACCCTCATCCAGGGGCGAACCACGGCGCCTCCCAGTGGCCGAGGCAGGAATAGCCGTCCCCGAGTCCGACGGCGATGCGATGGTTCGGCGCCTCCTAGTGGCCGAGACCGGAACAGCAGGCCCCCAGTCTGGTGGCGACGTGTCAGTTCGGCGCCTCCTAGTGGCCGAGACCGGAACAGCAGGCCCCGAGTCTGGCGGCGACGTGTCAGTCCGGCGCCTCCTAGTGGCCGAAGCCGGAACAGCAGGCCCTGAGTCTGACAGCCACGTGACAAATGCCACAGGATCCCTGGAGAGCCAGTGCCAACACCACACAGAACTAGAGGTGAGTAAGATGTTATTATTTTACAAGGGGGAAACATAGGGATTCAGAAGGGGTTGTCCGAGTACTGAACAACTCCTTTAAGCTAACTAATATTAGCAACTTATAGATTACAATTGCAATGACGATTCTGATTATTTTCTCTATTATTTTCACAGGCACATATGGCTATATCATTTATGTACTGCAGTATCCTTTTTACTTTTAATTAAAACACCCTGGAAATAATTGAATTGATTGATCAGATTGTTCTACATGGAAATTTGGACTTTTGAGTCAAGGAAACTCTAAATATATATATACATATAAATATACAGTACATAAGTATATATTTTCTAGAAAATCACGTTGAGACAGTAAACCTGTGCGATCACAGTGTTCCCGGGACTTTTCCAGCATCACGCTGTCAGCATTTAAAATTCTGCCTTCTTATTGTATATCATATTGCAGAGATAATTTTGCAGACACCAGAGCTGTAATTCTGTCTTTGCAGATGTAAGCATTTTTTTTATAATTGTATTTTTGCAGTGTTTGACAAAACCAAACAAATAAAATGCTATATTCACACACAGTTTTGTCTGATGGAAATAACAGCACACTCCTCCATTTGGGTCATGTATAACCCAAAAAGTTAAAGCTTTGTTATGGGAGAAATAGATACATTCATTACAAGTCTACAAGATCAATAATCGTAACTCAATCTCCTGAAGATAATCAGCAAGCAACTTTGTGGGTTCCAGAGGCTTAGCGAGGGGGTTTCATAGTACTGAGGTTGAAAGAAGACATAAGTCCATCAAGTATAACCTACAACTTTACATATTGATCCAGAGGAAAGCAGAAACCCTTTGACACAGATGCTAATTACCCCATATTAGGTGAAAAATTAATTCCTGACTTCAAATGTGGCAATCAGACAAGTTTCCTTTATCAGTCCCATTGCAGAATCTAGTGCTGATGATCTGTAATATAGTTTTCAATAATGGATTCCAGGCATCCATGTACTCTTGTAGTGAATCAACCATTACATCATCATATGGCAGAGAGTTTCATAATCTTAATGCTTTTACTGTAAGGAATCTCTACCTGTGATGATGATTAAACCTCTCCTCTAGACGTAGAGGATGCCCCCTTGTCCCTATCACAGGACTTGGTGTACAAAGATCTTTAAAAAGATTTTTGTCCTATCTCGTCATATATTTTTACATTGTAATAAGATCGCCCCTAATCCTTTGTTTTTCCAAATTGAATAAGCCCAAGTGTGATAATCCTTCTGCAATTCACTCATTTGCTTAATAACCTTAGTCGCTCTTCTCAGCAAACTCTTTACTTCAGTGATGTCCTTCTTATACACTGGAGCCCAAAATTGTTCCCAGTATTCTAAGTGTGGCCGCACTAGTGACTTGTATAGAAGGAAAACTAGCATATATACTTGTGTATAAGCCGACCCGAGTATAAGCCAACCCTCCTAATTTTGCCACAAAAAAACTGGGAAAACTTATTGAATCGCGTATAAGCCTAAGGTGGAAAATGCAGCAGATACTGGTAAATTTCAAAAATAAAAATAGATAACAATAAAAGTAAAATTAATTGAGATATCAGTAGGTTAAATGTTTTTGAATATCCATATTGAATCAGGAGCCCCATATAATGCTCCAAACAGTTCATGATGGCCCCATAAGATGCTCCATATAAAATACACCCCATATAATGCTGCACAAAGGTTTATAATGGCCACATAAGATGCTCCATAGATTATGCCCCCATAAGATGATCCATAGATTATGCCCCCATAAGATGCTCCATAGATTATGCCCCCATAAGATGCTGCATAGACTATGCCCCCATAATTTGTCCATAAGATGCTCCATAGATTATGCCCGCATAAGATGCTCCATAGATTATGCCCCCATATGATGCTCCATAGATTATGCCCCCATTAAATGCTCCATAGATTATGCCCCATAAGATGTTCCATAGATTATGCCCACAAAAGATGCTCCATATATTATGCCCCCATAAACTGCCCCATAAGATGCTCCATAGATTATGCCCCCATATGCTGCCCCCATGAGATGCTCCATAGAATAGCTCCCATATGCTGCCCCATAAGATGCTCCATAGAATAGCCCCCATATGCTGCCCCATAAGATGTTCCATAGAATATGCCCCATATGCTGCTGCTGCAAATAAAAAAATGACATACTCACCTCTTGTCCCTGGGGGCCAGGTGCCGGGTCCTGAGCAGGCGGAGACACCGGCGCGCTATGGGGGCCAGGTGCCTGTGTTGCCGCTGGCTCAGGACCCGGCATTTGCGATATTCACCTGTCCCAGGTCTTGTAATGTATCCCATAATTGTATTTACCTTGGCAGCAGCTGCCTGGCACTGGTCACTAAAATTTAGTTTGGCATTTACCCCTACACCCAAGTCTTTTTCAGTGACAGTTTTATCCAGTGTTTTATCATTAAGTACATAATTATTAGTGATAAACAAGCGTGCTTGGATAGGGTCTTATCCAAGCACACTTATGTCCTAATAGAGTATCTTTAGCGTGCTCAAATATTATGCCCGAGTTGCCATGGCTGTTCAACAGCTACTACACATGTACACGTGGAATGTATGTGTGAGTGTAGGTCAGGGCAGTAGGGCGGTAGTCATGACTGAAAATATTTTCTTTAGCACACCTTGGCCTCCCAACACATATAAAGACAGTCCATCACTCTGCATACCTGTGGCTCCATCACTAAGTTGCTGGAATCTCCTTCTGTCCAGTTTCGCACAAAATGAGACACAAACTTTCAAATAAACAACTTTACTGATCTTCTCACACTGCACATCCATGTTTGGTACAGCATCAACATCAGAATCCACACAAGGCAACTCTTCCTCTTTCCCTGTCCTTCTCGCTCTGTCACTTAGCACGTTCCCAGGTCGGACTGTATCTTTTGGTTCCTCAGCATCCTCCCTGTCAAGAATTACTTAGTTCGGGAGTTCCTTCAGCCATTTTGCCCCAGTTCTGAGGGCATCAGCCCATGCAATAAGCTGGTACGTGATGAGCGACCTTCCAGCAATGTTGTGAATTCCCTTGTAGCTAAAGTTTCCTTACTGCTGCACTGCTACCACTGCTGTCACTGCTGTTTTTACACTTTCCCTAATAACAGGTACACCAAATAGCAAATATATACATTACATTAATTACAACAGTATCAACACAAAGGAAGAGAGTGGGGTACTACACGGTCCCAGTACACCCTTTATATATGTATTGCATGTTTGCTAGGCAATCCCTTCATATGTTGTGGCTGTTGAAAAGCCGCAAGACATGAAGACACGGCAACTCGAGCATAGTATTTGAGCACCCTGAAGTTAGTCTATTAGGACATGAGCATGCTCGGATAAGCACGCTCGTTCATCCCCAATAATTATACTTTTTTTTTCTCTGCCCAAGTGCATAACCTTACATTTATCTAAGTTAAACTTAATTTGCCATTTCTCAGCCCAATCCTCCAGTTTCCAAAAACTAATTGTAATCTTAATTATCTTCCTTTGTGCTGATTATTTTGAAGAGCTAAGTATCATTTGGAAATATTGAAATTCTACACCATATGCCCCCTAAAGGGTCATTAATAAATATGTTAAAAAGATAAAAAGAAGGGGGCCCAATACTGACCCCTGGTGAACCCCACTGTTTACTGTCAACCAATCAGAATATGTTCCATTAATAACCACCCTCTGTTTTTTATCACTGAGCCAGTTTTTCACTTATTTACACATTTTCCCCTAGTCCTGTTGCTCTCATTTTATGTATCAACTTTTAATATGGCACCCTGTTGATTTAGAAAATTCAAATATACAACATTCAAATACATATACTGGTTTAAGGTGGAACACACTTCCTCATGGATGCTTATCAAATTAGCGAAGAAGAAAGCATTAATTACATTGGCTTTTCCCTCATCCTTTTCCACCATTTCCACCATTTCTCTCATAATATATTTGAGTAGGCCAACATTATATTTTGAAATTGGTCAGCATGTTTCAGTTTTTCGTTTTTAATAAATTTGCAAACATTTCTACATTTCTGTTTTTTTTCAGTCAAGATGGGGTGCAGAGTGTACATGAAAGAGAAAAAAAAATGAACTTTTTTCAATTTATCAAATGGCTGCAATGAAACAAAGAAAGAAAAATTTAAAGGGGTCTGAATACTTTCCGTATCCACTGTAGATTGGACTGTTTTTGGAGCACTCAGCAAAGTGGTCACTATTTCTTCTCTCACCATGCTAATTCCAGAGATATTTTCTACTGTTTGCAGCTCCCATCTTTTTCTGTTTCTGTGCAAATCCATTTATAAAAAAATTGGTTCTTAAGAGAGATTTCTGGAAATAACACAGTTTTTTCAGACTGAACATCCCAGACGGCAATAGAAAAGAGCAATTAGAAGAACCGCCTGATTGCGAATGCAAAATAGTTGTATCCTTGTCTGAGGATGTCTTGGGTCATCTGTCTTTTCTTACTTTTTTATTTACTTTCCTGTTTAACTGGTAATCTTTACCTCTCTTCTCCAGAGGGCAGTGCATGAAACACTTTTCATCAGTATAGTTGTTTTTTTAACTCTAAAAGCAATGTCTTTCCCATGTTGCTTTTACAAATACCAAAAACTGCCCTCAAAGTTATCCAACCATGGAGAACGTATGTAGGTAACAGCAGGTTCGCAGGATGCAGTGATGAGACGCGAGACTGGTTGAACTTTGAAAAGCAAACTTTTATAATTTGAAGCCGCTAGGGCTATACTAAGCAACCAAAAAGGGATAACAACAGTTGTCCTCGCAGGGACTCAGGACAATCAAACACTATTTGAAAAGAACACAACTAACACGGCCGAGGCCGGTTACTATGGGGCCACGGTATGGCCGTCTACGGGTCCTTATACTCTATAATGTCACTTATCCGTCCTGACGTCCCTTGGCATCTCTGTGGAAGCTGCGTTGCTGGGGAAGCTGCTTTGGCATCTTTGAGGAGGCTGCTGTGGCGTCTTTGATGAGGCTGCTGTGGCGTCTTTGATGAGGCTGCCTTGGCATCGCAGTCGCTGGGCCCAGCTGCTGAAGATTTGGAGTAGTCTTCGGGCGTTCCAGCGCCCAGGAGGAGTTGGGGAACAACAGGCCCTAGTGGAGTCCTGAGATGAAGTAACCCCCTGTTGTAACAGCGGGGTTGCGCTTGTTAGCGAGTTCAATGGGACTCCTGTCTCAAAGCAGGGTTGTGTCGCAGGGCTCAAGAGTGGCGGTTTACTGGCCATGCGCACAGCCTGGGGCTGTGTGCAGAGTGTCTCTGTTGACGAGGAACAGGCCCCAACTGCCGACTGCAGCGGGGTGAAGGCGGCTGTGAGCGGTGATAGACAGGCCGCAACCACTGGCTGAAGTGAAACGGCAGCGTCCCTGGGTGGCAGCAGGCAGGCCGCAACCACGGGCTGAAGGGGGATGGCAGCAGCTGGGAGAGGGAGCCGACAGGCTGCGGAGGGCTCGAGCTCTGCGGTAGCGGCCGAGGATGACCAGGGGCAGATCGTAACCCGGGATTGGGATGAAAAGGCAGTCCCCTGTTGGTAAGCTCGGTGCCTCCTTCCTAAGGGCCACTGCGTATCTACCCTCTGCTGCTGGTCTCTTCTCTGAACTGTCAGTGTCCTTCCCGTTCTCTCACACCCCCTTCCGTCTCCTGCTCCGTGTCTGACGTATCACCGACTGACTCTTCTGCACGCTCCCTGTTTCTTTTATACTCGCCCCTCCCCTTGCTGTCCTGTCACTCTCAACAGTCCACTCTCCTCCTCTGTTGCGCGGGTACTGTTTCCTTAGGAACTCAGATAGTGGTCCCCTTGGTTCCAGCCCGGACACTCTGTGTGGGTCCTCCTCCCTACACGTATGCATAGGATTTCTATGTTGACTCTGTTTTTTGTAGTTGTAGTCTGGTTTCCATCCATATCTCAAATATATACTGATGGCCCTTTGAGACAGGCATTGTACAGCTCGGTGGCATATGTTGGTGCTATGTAAATCAATAAAGAACAATATATAGCCGATATTTTTTCACTGGAAGAACAAATTTTATCCACTTTCTGGGAATCTTGTAGGCAAAATTTTAACAAAATTTAGCTAGGGTAGCTTCACAATTGTGAAAACATTGAAATTAAAGTATACTGCTTTTGATATGATGAACAACAAGCGTTAGTCATTGATACCTTCAGTTTTAGCTTGATGCTTTCCCTAGTCCTGCAAATCAAGGAACGCCTGGAAAACCAAATTTTGGTTAAATGGAAAATTGGCTTGTGATGACATATTACGGACAAACCAAACACATTCTTGATAAAAAATAACATATGATTTATTGAACTAGGATTACAATTTGTTTTTTTAGTAGGAAACATCCAACTTCCATATGCGGTAATTTTTTTATTGTCTGCCAATGCTAATGACTAAGAAGAGTCTCATCTGGCATATAGTAACAGTGGTTCAAGCCAAATATTATTGGATTCTGATCAAACAGGCTGAGTTTTGATTCCATACTCAAACCTCAAGATGTCCTTAAAATTAAGCACGCAAGAAAAACAACTATTTATAGTCTCTTGGTTAGAGCAGCCATTATAATTAATGCTATCCCGTGCTATAAAGTGATCGGCTTGTGTTTGTAGATCTACTGCGTAAACGCATAAAAAAATGTGAAAAGTATAAAATATCAAAGATGAGAGAATGTGCAATGATTAGAAAATGTAGCGGTAATGACAATTCCTACATTTCTCTCCTTTCTTCTAACAGGACTCCAGAAAATGGAGCAAGAATGAGAGGGGAGAAGCAGAGGGAGAAGCATGAGCTGGCGTCTAGTCAAGTTGCTCTCCTTCCTGTTTATTTGGGAGCAGATCGCTGTGCAGGAATCATTCCAATCCCAAGAACATGTCTCCAAAGAGTTTGCCTGGCTCATCTCTGATCGGGGTCCATTTCACCATTCTAAGAGTTACCTGTCCTTTGTGGAGAGGCATCGACAGGGCTACTCAACGAGATACAAGATTTACAGGTTAAAATCTGTCTATGTAATACCATGCCATACATCATTCTATACATCTGATTATATGTAAAGTGTACTATCCTACCTTTTGCATAGACACACTAATTCTGTAGAGTAAATTTAAGATGACATATTTTTAATTTTGTTGGTAAATTGGTAATACTTTAAGGTTTTATCTCAGAATTGCTTTTTTTAATAACTATGAGCTTTAAAAGTAACAGGAAGGTAGTTGATAACCATCTGCCTGTTCTATCTGGCGCCGCCTCAGACAGGTCATTGACCACTCCTGCCAACAATTCAGCTTCTCAACGTTAACAGATCAGTTCTTTTTCTTTGGGACTGCTCTTTCGATGGTGTGTGACTGCCAACATCATACTGATCGACAGCCGGCTCCCCGCAATTATGCAGCAGGGAGTCAGCTATCAATCAGGAAGATGTTGGCAGTGGCATGTTGTCTACTGACCAGAGCAGAAAAGAATCTACTGCTTTGTTGATGTGACTTCAGCAGAAGCCGCTGAATCGACGGCAGGAGCCGTCTGTGACCTCTGTGGCAGCAGAGATCAGTTCCGAACAGTTGCCTGTTAGTTTTTAGGCCCACATTGTAAAAAAAAAAGGTCTTGGATTAATCTTTTACGAGTATCGCATCTTAACTGCTCATACCTTTTGATATACTTCATATGAAGGCAAACTGTTAGGAAATTCGCACATGCTAATGATTGTTTGGATAGTGCAGTCAGTCTGTGTGGGTTAATAAATACCTTGTCAATAAAATGGGCCACTGATGAAAGAAAACAAGGTATGAAGTGATACTTCTAATCAACACAGGGGTCAGATAGTATCTTTACATTTTCATATGAGTCTGGGAGGCCTTATTATGACTGACAAATAAATAGTAATTAGAGATGGGAGAAATGATTCTCAGGACTTCGGTCCATCAGCCAGTACAGTAATCTGTGACTGCCGGATGGGAGACCTGCGAATCTCCTTACCTCCTGGCATTCCCAGCTCTTGTTTTGGTTAGCTGGAATGGTGTGATGTCATCATTGTGGCATCATACCAGCCCAGCTAATTATTTTATACCTTGAGAAAGACTCCAAACTGGTTCTGAAACGCGTTATTTGATAAAAATGTTCATTTCATACCATTAAATAAGTGTAGCCCAGGTACTATGATCTATCCACTAAAGTGACCAGACTAGTCCTGGTTCATTTGTGGAGTTCCATAAACCAATAAAATTTTTATTGAACTGAGTAAAGCTCTGAAAGGTCAAAGGAGCAGCTTAAAAACATCACAGTACCTGTCAGGTTCCCTTAATATCAAATGTAAAAAAGGATGTGAACAGCTGTAAATTAGTAGAGTTAATTTGGCATACTAAACCACAATGATATTGGCAGAATAAGTCCCTTATGCCATCCAGGAATGTTCCCAAAATTGACAAAAATGCATATAACGTCAGCCCCAATTTGATTTAGGACAGCCTCAAATTTTTCCAGGATTGTTTCCTAATAACTGGGACAATACCACTAACTACAGTACTGTTACCAACTATTATATGAACTGTATTGTATGGGAAGAAGGCAGTGGGAAAAGATGATTTCACTATTGTTTTTTATTTTCGCCCCGTATAATGCATCAATAAATGCCCTAAAATGGTGACACCCCCCAATTTGAAATATAAATATATAGAGAAATGCTCAAATAATAAAATAAGAGAATCCTCTTGTAAAAGTAAGTTCCGATGGTAACATGCTGTCAGTAAAGGCCTCCATACATATTATATAGCTGTCAGTCAAATTACTGTCTCACTTAAAGCTGTCTTTCTCAACTCTCCCATACACAGGAACAGTAGGCTCAAGTGAGCGCTCCTTTGTTCCCTGTGTGAGGGCTGCTGCCAGATTTCCTCATCTTACTTGAGTAATATAGGATCAAATGATGAAATTCATCACTCCGGATCTTTCTCTCCCCAACATCACCTGTCAGGGAAGGGTCAGTAGGTCATTATACACAAAAAAATTGTGGACTCTCCTGCCAATATCTTATGTACATAGGGGTCTTAAAAGGAACCTGTCACCAGGTTTTCCCCATATAAAGTAGGATCACCACCATTAGGTCAATTTTTACAGCATACTGGAATAGCTTTTATTATACTCAGACAGGGAGGTCCAGTCCAATGGGCATCTCTGGTCTTGATCAGGCGCCTCCTCTCCTCTTGCGATAGCTGTCCTTTCACTCTTCATGTGGATGACGCATCCTACATCATCCACACAGTGTCCTCCATCGCGCTCCCACACAGGTGCACTTCTCTCTGCCCTGCCGAGGGCAGAGCAAAGTATTGTAGTGCGCATGCTCCGGCTTTACTTCCGGGTCATCAGTGCTCTTGGCCTTTTAACAGTGTTATGCGCCCTATAGTACTTTGCCCTGCAGAGAAAAGTGCGCCTGCACAGGAGCACGATGGGAACACTTTGTGGATGATGTAGGACGTGTCATCCATATGAAGCAGGGAAGGAGGATGGTAAACGCAAAAATAGAGGATGCGCTGGATCCAAACCAGAGATGCCCATCATACCGTATCAAACTGTGGGTGAGTTTAATATAAGCTATTTTTTGGGGATCTCCAGACTGAATTGGGGACTTTTTTTTGCACCATTCCAGTATGCTGTAAAAAAAGTTCCTAATGTGATGGCTCTACTTTATATGAGAAAACTCTGGTGGCAGGTTTTAAGACTTAATTTGCTGAGGAGATAGGAAGTAATTTCAATAATTAATTAAGTTTTCATTTTAGGATGTTAATTATTATTATATTATAAACTGTTCAAGAATGCGATTTACTGAGCAATGATTTAGAGTCAGCGATGACAAGTCCCATTACTCCTGGCAATAGGTGGAGAGTCACATGTGGTAATATCGTTTATTGATATGCAACCGGTTAATCGTAATCATAGAAGATCCGTAAAGAAAGCCACTAAGAGATGTAGTTGGGATGTAATCAGAACTGTGCGGCCTTTCTGTCTGACAGTGCAGCTGTTATAGGAAAGCATAGAGGTATAATTAAATATCTGCAGGAAAACACAGAAATTGAAAAACTCATGGAGCTGGATAGGCTCATCATGTTGCTCACTTGACTGTAAAAGATAAAGCTAAAGTTGTGTCGTTTGGTTCAAAAGATTTTGTAATAGACACAGACGAGGATTTTCAGAAACTTGCCAAGCAGAAAGTATTATGCATCCTTTACATTAGAACAATTCTTTTTCATATGGATGAACTTAAATATTTTTCATTATGATGCAAACAAAGTTTCACAACAGCAAAAGTAGAAAAACATATATCTTGTAGGCCTTATTTTTCACATGACATTCTTCCATGAGCTGTCACTTCTGATGTTCTCTTCCATGAAGATGATGTGACTCGTAAGCTGCATCCAGCTATAATGCAACTGATAAAACTATGACTGGTTTGCATGTTCAAAGCAGATCTGTCACACTGAACATGTCTCCCGAAGTGTAGGACGAGCAGCAGGAGCTAAACAGATGTACAGGATACATTCAGTAGAGTTGTCACCAAAGGATCTACTGCAAAATCATTTTCTACCAATTTTTAGATGTCAAACTATGAGGTTTATTGCATTATCTGTTAAGAAAGGAATATTTTTCATACAAAGATTGTCCTTTGAAAGAATTTTGATTCAGGAAATCCATCTTCAAATATCATAATGGGGGATAATGGTCTCTTGCTTGGGACTTTCATCAATTAGGAGAATCAGCAAGCAGCTGCAAAGCTCCAGAAAAATAGACTCATTGCGTGCATTACATTGATACATTTCACAAATTTCATTGGCATCTGTACAAATTGTCTCTTCAGGGAGGAAGAGGATTTGAACTCTAGAGCCATCTATTAAAAGTAGCAATCCTAAAAGTCAATATTGACTCTTTAATGAGCCTTGCCACATAGCTTTAAAAGCCAAATCAAAATCTCAATTTGCAGATACGTGTTTTGGGGTATTTGCCCCTCTTCAGTTCAAAGCAAGAGATCTGATATGGCTGTATGAGAGGCCTCTGACTGCGGTCTCATGAGTACAATTTCTTCTAGTTGAGAATTACATTTCTGACATTCTAGGGTAAGGAGGCTTATAAGACATGAAATGATCTTCTGGGAAATTAAATATGCAAATAATTTTTTCAGAGAAGAATGGGACTAAAACTCTAGTGTCACCTATTAAAAGTAGAAATTCTAACAATCAATAATGAACCTTTAATGAGCCTTGCCACATGACTTTAAATGCCAAATCAAAATCTCAATTTGCAGACACGTGTTTTGGGGTATTTGCCCCTCTTGAATGCAAAGCAAGAAATATGAATTGGCTGTATGAGAGGCCTCTGACTGTGGTCTAAGGGGTAACATTTCTCCTTATTGAGAATTACATTCCTGACATTCCAGGGTAAGGAGGCTTATAAGCCATGCAATGCTCTTCTGATAAATTAAATATGCAAATAATCTCTTCAGAGAGAAAGGGGATTAAAACTCTAGTGTCACCTATTAAAGTAGAAATCCTAACAGTCAATATCAAACATTTAATGAGCCTTGCAACATGGCTTTAAAAGGAAAAGCAAAATCTCAATTAGCTGACATGTGTTTTGGGGTATTTGCCCCTCTTCAGTGCAAAGCAAGAGGTCTGATTTGGCTGTATGAGAGGCCCCTGACTGGGACCAAAGGGCTAACATTTCTCCTTGTTGATAATAACATTCCTGATATGCCAGGGTAAGGAGGGTTATAAGCCATGTAATGCTCTTCTGGGAAATTAAATATGCAAATAATCTCTTCAGAGGGAAAGGGAACTAAAAAACTAGTGTCACCTATTCAAAGTAGAAATCCCAACAGTCAATATTGACTCTTTAATGAGCCTCGTCACAAGGCTACGCAAGATTTGGACAAAAGCCACGCAATAATCTCAATTTGAAGACACGTGTTTTCAAGCATTTGACTTTTAGGATTGCAATTTTCAGTAGAAGACACTAGAGTTCAAGTCTTCTTATTCTCTGAAGAGGTAATTTGCATATTTAGTTTCCCAGACGAGCATTACGGGGCCTAAAAGTCTCCTTACCCTAGCATGTCAGGCATGTCACTCTTCACAAAGAGAAATGATACCCCTTAGGTTGGGATCTGTGTAATTGCTCCTTAGACACTGGCTCCTGGGTCCCCTCGAAAGTCACACCTGAATGCAGGAGGTCACTGTAGCTGGAACCCTCCAAGCAAAAAGTGATTATAAAAAAGTTGACAGCCCATTTAAATTATGTAATAAATTGGGAATTTTTTATGAGGACACATAAGAGCTTATGAAGGTAATGTCCCTTTTAAGATAAATAATGATTAAAGTGCCAGTTTAGGTAACTTTTCAGAATAAGCTGTCATCTATGTGCTTGGATAATAAGACTATATGCTACTTGTATCTGGCATTTCCCACCAATTTGCCTTTTGCAGGCTCTGTTTACAATTCCCAGTTCTCTCTGAACTTGTGGGTGGAGATTAGCTGCTATTGTGTCTGATGTACAAAGCACACAGAGAGATGGATTCTAGTGCACAGACAGAAGCAACAGCTGCATGGAGGGCATTATGAAGCTGTACTGAGCAGTGCAACTGTGAATTCAGCACTGATTAAACTACTTGCTACAGAGGTTGAAGCAGGAAATTATTTCTCTGTATCAGTGCCTCTCCCTACTCTTCACTCATTCTCCCCACTCCAGAGAGTTTAAGAGGCTCTGAAACCTTACACCTCACTGTTTTTGCAGTCCATTTTGCTTTGACCAAGTCAGATATGAACTGTTTTTTTAGAGTAAATGGTCAGTTCAAGAGGTAGGGTATGTGAAATATAACTGGCTCATAAGTGGAGAAAAAAGCATATTTCGTGGATAACATATATTGCAAAATATCTTAAGGCTGTGTGCTCACGTTGCTTTTTTTATGCATTTCCGCCGCGTTTTTGCCGCAGCGGAAACGCTTAAAAAACGCCCTGTAAAAAATAGAATTAAAATAAAAAATAGTGATATACTCACCCTCTGATGGCCCCCGGAATCCTCCCGCCTCTCAGCCACGCTGCCAGCATCTTCCATTCCCAGGGATGCATTGCGCAAATCACCTGAGATGACGTCGCTGTCTTGCGAGCATGAGGTCACAAATGTCCTTCGTGCAAAGCATCCCTGGGAACGGAAGATACCGGGAGCGCCGCTAAGGACATAGGGGGCCGTCAGAAGGTGAGAATAACAATATATATATATATTTTTACATTCTATCTTTTACTATCGATACCGCATAGGCAGCATCAATAGTAAAAAGATGGTCACACCTGTCAAGCGCTATGCTTGAGAAGTGTGACCAACCTGTCAATCACTTTTCCAAGCGATGCTTCAAATTGCTTGGAAAGCGCAAGCATTCTTCAAGCTAAAAAATGCTTGCAAAACGCTTGTGTTTTGCGGGAAAATGCATGCGAATTTCGCATGCGTTATACCCGCCGCAGGGAGTTGCGGAAATGCTGCGGACATTTCCTGCAGCATTTCTGCAATGTGGGCACTTAGCCTAAATTTGCTTGCTCTGTTGATTTATGCAAACTTTGTTGAAACAACAGTATTTGTGCCCTGATCTGCTGAGTTTGTGTGATCAGGTAGTTCAGAGGTTAATCTGTGAAAGTTCGTGTTGGTCCAAAGTTTGGTTCGGGTACCAGAACTATACCCAAACTCGAACTTCAAGTCAAACCCCATTTAAATCAATTGGGACCCGAACTTCCTGTACTTCTACCTCTCTAATACTTACACCATTAAGGATTTTTTAATTAATAGGAAAGATTTTTTTGCCTATTTTCAGTTGTGCAAAATTTGGGCGTGTTAGATTATCTGAAAACACAGCGCATAATAAAATAAGATTTTCTACTCGAGTGCGTCTTTAATTTCTTTTAAACTTTTTCCAAGTCTAGTTGAAATTGCTGGGTACAGAAATTCCTTGTTTGCTTTTCTCCATATAGCAAGTCATCATTTTGATTTTCAACACTTTCCAGCACTTTGAAACTGAAAATAATTACCAGCCCACCTTCCTCTCCGGAAAGTAGGCCACCTTCTGATAAAAAAACACTTCCTCCTTAGAAGCTGGACCTACTGAGTGGCCTTTTTTAAGTTCTGCTCTTAAACAGATTAGCTTTTCAATTGTTGAACATAAATTTCAATTTATTCTCTCATAGACATTACTTTTTGAGGTCGCGATAGTACCTACATTGTTCTAATTCCAACGTGTTCATTTAAGCTTCGGCTGAGAAACGATCTATGGCGGACGTTATCAAAAAGCTTTTTGATTTGGAATTTTTTTTATCAAGCTGGATATACTTTTGTAAAAAGCATTTCTGTGTCAAATGAGGAGAGCACATTTCATAGTTTTGAAAGCAATTTAAACTAGGATTGCTAAATCACTGGTTATATAATCCATGAACTATAATTTCATAAAATATGAATTCTGTTCCAGTGAGAGACAAAATTGGCCATACCAGGTCACAACCATTGTGAGTTCTTCAATTTATTCAAATTTGACCAATGAATGTTCTAAATGCAAAAAACTGTCAGAACCCGATTTTTTTGTTTTCTAATAGACAAATATATCGAAAACACAAGTACAATTTGTAGTGAAAAGTACAATTTGTCCTCGCCACCACCAAAAAAAAGACAAACCCTAATTTGGCCAGGTTGTTGGGCACAAATTAAAAAAAGAAATATGGCTCTTTGAACGCAGTGAATAAAAAACAAACAAATTAAATACAAAGTTGTGTCCTAAAGGATTTTAACCAAATTATCAGGATCCTGTCAGCGCCGGCGGACTGCCGCGGCTGAACAGGGTAACTCACCCAGACTACGGGAGGACCCGGGGTCTGATACTGCAGGGAAAGTTCAGACAACAGGACCTGCGACAATGAAAGTAGTTAGCAGTACAAGGACCTATGATCATGTGACCACAGGGGGCGTGGCTTAGCATCCTACTGCAGGAGAGGGCTGTAGGGTTCAATTACAGGAATCCTGGAGTAAACGCTAGGGAAACTCAGGTCAGACAAACGGGGGTCATACACAGAGAGGGCGGCGTGGTACCAGAGGGACAAGCAGAGAATAGTCAAAACGTAAGCAATGAATCATACACAGAGATAGCAACACAGTACAAGGGAGGCAGTCATAGAGTAGTCAGGTCCAAGGAGTATAGTCATACATGGAGATAGTTGAGCAGTACTAAAGGAACAGGCAGAACTCGTAACCGGGACAGAACCGGATCAAAACTAAGCAAGCATAAAGTATCACAGTCACAAAGCACACTAGGGTCACACACTCGGCCAAGGGTCTGAGTATAAGTGACAAGGAGTGAACCCACAATGAGGCTATAAAAAGCCTCCCAGAATCTCAGAGTGAGGCTGTCCAGGTTCGCTCATCTTTACAAATAAATAATCTCTCTTAGAATTCATGAAACCATGACCAATAATTTAAGATTTAAAAAAATGACAATTTTGAGACTTTTTCTATGTGATTATGGATCACTGCAGTAGCAATTTATAGCAAAATGCCTACCAGACTTTTCTTGCTATAAGTGCAACTTAAAGAAGCACTCCCAACAAAGTTTTATTCTCTTAATATACTGCAGTCATCATATTATATGGCATTGTGTACTTACAATTGTTCATTTAGCCCTTATACCCAGTAAACTCTTCTCTTTGCTCTATGCAAAAACAGGAAGTCTCTTGTCCCTGCATTTATCATTCCCCTCTTCAACTCCAGACCCAGCTGCTCCCTTCTCCTCTGCCAGGGGCTTTAGCAGTGATGACTCATGTAGGGAAAAGAGACCTTCTGTTTCTACATAGAGCTTAGAAGGATTAAGCTAGTCAGTTTGTAATCACATAATCTCATAGACCTAATGGAAAAGAGAAGAATTAACTGAGTAGAAAGGCAAAATGAGCAATTGTAAGTCCACAGTGCCATATAATATTTTGATTGCAATATATTCAGAGGATAAAATGCTTGATGGGACTGCTTTCTGAAACATTTAGTGACAGAGCCAATTTTAACCAAGCCAAATTTTACGGTATGTGCACAAAATGCGGTTTTTGGTGTGTTTTCGCAGCATTTTTGGACGCGCGGATTTGCAGCATTTTATTTTCTGCAGCATGTCAACTCTTTGTGCGAATCTGCAGCGTTTCTGCACCCATTAACTTGCATTGAGTCGGGCACTTCCGCAGCAAAACCGCAGGTCTAAAAAAGATCTGTGGTTTTGCTGTGGATGAAACGCTGCAGATCGGGAGGGGGAAGTGTGTAGGCGGAGTGTGGGCAGTGACTGTGAGCATGTATGGTGTGTGCGGACTATGGCTGTGTGCGTGTGTGTGTGGATCTGCGGGGCTGTGTGGGGGGTCTGTGGGCTGTGTGGGGGTCTGCTGGGGCTGTGCGGGAGGTCTGCAAGTCTGTGTGGGGGTCTGTGGGGCTGTGTGGGGGTCTGCTAGGGCTGTGCAGGGGGTGTCTGCGGGGCTGTCCGGGGGTCTGAGGGCTGTCCGGTGGTCTGCGGGGCTGTGTGGGGGTCTGCCGGGGCTGTGTGGTGGTCTGCAGGGCTGTGCGGGGGTCTGCCAGGACTGTGCAGGGGTCTGCATGGCTGTGCGGGGGTCTGCAGGGCTCTGTGGGGGTCTGCAGGGTGATGCGGGGGTCTGCTGAGGCTGTGTGGGGGTCTGCAGGGCAGTCTGGGGGTCTGTAGGCTGTCTGAGGGTCTGCGGTGCTGTGTGGGGGTCTGCGGGGTCATGTAGGGAAAAGAGACCTTCTGTTTCTACATAGAGCTTAGACGGATTAAGCTAGTCAGTTTGTAATCACATAATCTCATAGACCTAATGGAAAAGAGAAGAATTAACTGAGTAGAAAGGCAAAATGAGCAATTGTAAGTGCACAGTGCCATATAATATTTTGATTGCAATATATTCAGAGGATAAAACGCTTGATGGGACTGCTTTCTGAAACATTTAGTGACAGAGCCAATTTTAACCAAGCCAAATTTTACGGCATGTGCACAAAATGCAGTTTTTGGTGCGTTTTCGCAGCATTTTTGGTCTGCCGGGGCTGTGCGGTGGTCTACAGGGCTGTGTGGGGGTCTGCCGGGGCTGTGCAGGGGTCTGCACGGCTGTGCGGGGGTCTGCAGGGCTCAGCGGGGGTCTGCAGGGCTCAGCGGGGGTCTGCAGGGTTGTGTGGGGGTCTGCTAAGGCTGTGTGGGGTCTGCAGGGCAGTCTGGGGGTCTGTAGGCTGTCTTGGCATCTGCAGGGCTGTGTGGGGGTCTGCGGGGCTGTGCGGTGCTGTGCAGGGGTCTACTGGGGCTGTGCGGGGGTCTGCTGGGGCTGTGCGGGGGTGTGCGGGACTGTGTGTGTGTATGCAGGCATCTTCCGATAGGACTACTGGTCCCATCTGGCTATGCCTGTTACCGTGACAGTGATTGACACTTTAGCCAATGATGGGACAGTAGTAGTCCCATCATCCGGCTAATGTGCTGAATTAAAAAAAAACACATGCACACACATATAGTTCATACTCACCATCTACACCTAATCCCCGAAGCCATCGCTTCACCTGAAAAAAAATTAAAATAATAAACAAACAATATACTCCATGTGTCCGACATAATCTAATTAATAACGATTGTCCCACGACGATCTCCCGTGGTGAGATGTCACATCAGCAGATGCGACCACTCTCCAGGGCCTCCGATGATACAATGATGGAGATAATCCTCCGCATTGTATCACTCCACTGCCGACAGGTCACCTGAGTGCACCTGTCACTTTGCGGCACTACAGCGTGAGAATTTTCTTATGCTGTAGTGCCGTAAAGCGAGAGGCTTATCTCCGATGACACACTGCGGGAGGGTTATCTCAGGTCAGTGTGTCATCGGAGGCCTATAGAGTGGTCACATCTGCTCTTGTGACAGCTCTATGGGGAGATCCTCGTGGGACAATAGTTATTAATGGGATTACGTCAGACAGGGAGTATATTGTTGGTTTGTTTTTTTAATTTTTTAATTTTTTTGCAGGTGATCGACGGCTTCAAGTGGATTTAGGCGTACAATAAAAATTATGAAAAACTGTGTCGTGTTTTATTTCATTAAAATACTTTATTCTTATGTGTGTGGTTTTTTAACCCTTTCTTACTATAAGATTAATAATGGATAGGAGTATTATTTGTAGCCAGGGGGGGCCATATCCATGGCCCCTTCCTAGGCTATGAATATCAGCCCGCAGCTGTCTGCATAGCCTTTCTGGCTATAAAATATAGGGGGACCCCATGTCATTTATTTTTGGGGTCCCCCTATTTTAATAGCCAGTAAAGGCTATGCAGACAGCTGCGGGCTGATATTCATTGCCTGGGAAGAGCCATGGGTATTACCCCCTTCCCAGGCTACAAATATTGGCCCCGGCCGTCGGCTTTCTCTCTCTGGCACAGAAAATTGATCATTAATAAATATCGGCCTTGCTATTATCTATCTATCTATCTATCTATCTATCTATCTATCTATCTATATCTATCCATAGATATATCACAAGATAGATATATCTATGGATATATCTATAGATATATCTATCTATCTATTTATCTATAGATCTGTCTATCTATCTATTTATTATCTATCTATCTGTCTATCTCTGTGTATAATGGAGTGTGTGTTGGACAAATGTAAAAGAGGAGGTTGGACCATAATTGATATCACAAATCTTTTTTTTTGTTAAATAACATATCTTTATTTGTCTTACAAAAAAGCATACAATCCACATGAAAAAAAACGCATGAAAATCCGCATCAAAAACACATCAAAAACGCATGAAAATGCATCAAAAACGTGCAGATTTTTACCTGCCTTTTCTGCCAAGAGGTGCATATTCTGTGCAGAAAATTGTGCAGGCAAATCTGCAACGTGTGCACATACCCTTAAAATTCTAACCAGTGTCACTTTATGTGTAATATCTCTAGAATGCTTCAATGTATCCTACTGATTCTGAGATTGTTTGTTTTTTTTTTCATGACATTTTGTACTTAATGATAGTGATAAATATTTTGGTTGATATGATTTGTGTATATTTATGAAAACATCGAAATTTTGAAAAAAAAAATTGAAAATTTTGCAATTTTCAAACTTTACATTTTTATGCCCTTAAATCAGATAGTTATACCACACAAAATAATGAATAAATAGCATTTCCCATATGTCTACATCTGCATCATTTTCTAAGCATAATTTTTTTTTCTTAGGATGTTAGAGGGGTTAAAGCTTGAGCATCAATTTCTCATTTTTCAACAAATGTATAAAACATGTCTCTTTAGGGACCTATTCAGATATAAACTGACTTTGAGGTGCTTATATATTGTATACGTCCCAAAAGTGAAGCAATTTTAAAACTACACCCCTCAAATACTGCAAAACTGTTGTCGGGATTTTTTTTAACCCTTTACGTGGTATACAGGTATTAATGAAAGTGGAATAAAAAATAAATACATTTTACCTCTAAAATCTTTCTTTAGCCCCAATATTTTCCATTTTGCAAGAGGTAACACTAAAAGTTGAACCATACAGTTTGCAACTGATTTTCTTACGAGCACGGCGATGCCCCACATGTAGTCAAAAAGTTCTGCTTGTACAAATAGCAGGGCTCGGAACAGAAGTTTGAATTTTGGAACAAAAATTTGCCTAAAAGAGATGGCAATCCCCATGTTGCGTTTGGAGATCTGCTTAGGTGACTAAACAGCAGAACCCCCACAACTGACCCCATTTTGGAAACTACAACCCTCAAGGATTTTATCCAGGGGTATAATGAGCATTTTAAACCCACAGGTGCAACACAGAATTTGATGCCATGATGTCGTCATATTAAAAAAGTTCTTTTTTTTTTTTTTTTTTAAAAAGCTTGCTTTAGCTCCAAATTACTTATGTTTGCAAGAGGTAACACCAAAAGTCAGGCCCCACAATTTGATACCCAATTTCTTACGAGCACAGCGATAAAAAGTCCTGTTTGGACAAATAGCAGGGCTTGAAACGGAAAGAGCAATCTTTTAATTTTGGAACTCAAATTTGGCTCTATTTGTAATAGAGTCATAGATTTTGCAGAGCCTGTGTGGTTTAGGAGCAACAGAAAACCCCCATAAATGTATTTTTTTTGTAAATTTTACCCTCTGATATATTTATCTAGAGAGGTAGTAAGTAGTTTGATATCACAATTTTTTATGCAGTTGATGCAACACAAGTTGGAAAAAAAATCACAATTTCCATTTTTTGCAGTCACTTTCATGAATCTTTTTATACGTTCTGAGGAACACACCTCAAATTTTATAGCACTAGTTTTTATAGTAATTGTCTGTCTATGTGTGGTATCCATGGTGAAGAAATGGCGTAATTAGGAATTACGGTACTTAGCAATTCTCTGGGGGCAGTTTGGTGTGTTTATTTCGCAGTTCCTATGACGCGCATCGGGGGCCGTGGGATACTCGGTACCGGGTCCGTTAACTTCAATGGGAAATGTCACAGTGGCCATGACCCGGTCCGTGACCCCGGGTGGTCATGTAAATTTGGTGTGTAATTAAATGAGAATAAAGTTATACAGCATGTGATTCGTGACACCACCTGTGGTATTCTGGTCAGAGGCGACCAGCGCTGCAATGCCGTTCCCCTGGGACCGTTGGTATGACGCAGCTAAGGTGAAAATGGCTCTCCACAGGTAGAGCAGTAGTCCCAGGGCCGTTGAGAGTACTTTTAGAGGCGTTGATGTAATGTGGAGTGAAAATGGAAGCAGTGTCGGGTTGATGACACAGGAAGGAAACAGATGACGCAGTTGACTGTACTTCCAAGACTTTACTCACAGTTCTGTTCTGCAGTACAGATGCCTGCCTCAGTGCTGTGTTCTTTAGGTGAGGGATCCAGTCAACTCCGAGGCAAATGTGTACACCCTTCCAAAACTCCCTGTCAGTATGTACCTTCCCAGGCTGTCTCCACAATGCTGCCATGGATCCTATCAGATAACATGACTCAGACGTTTCTTTGATCCTATGTGGCTGCCTTTCTGGCGAAGATAACTGTGGTAATTTGCTGTGGCCCATAAAGTAGCCACAGCTGTCAGCTTGCTAGTTAAGTCACGATGTACACTCCACTAGGCTAGGGGCTGAGATCCTTCTGTGACCTGGATTCTTCCCCCACCTGATGGCTATCAGCGTGGGACGAGCCCCACGGGGAGCACTCTCCACCCATGCCTCTAGAAGAACCACTCTTTCCTTCAGGGAGGTTTCTTTCAAAACCAAGCCGTCCAGCAGCTCCTCCTGACAGGAGCTGCTGCCAACACATCCTTTCACTTCCCCTCCCTCTGAGGGAACCCTCCAACTGACTACAAATATCCCGCTCTTTTCCTAAGCTCCGCCCACCTCCCAACACTCTTTATGAACCAAGCAGGGGCCACAGAAGGTGTTCTGCTGTTCAAAGTGTGTGTGGGATGCAGGTGTGGAGTTTGGTCAGGTGTCCCCATCTTACCTGGTCGAATAAACTAGAGGAACAAAAAGCACAATAGGGTCTTATCCGGGTTATTGTTAGAAGAATAAATTAGAATTTACTCACCCTTTTCAGGAGAGGTTCAGGCATATAAGATCCGTAGTCAGCTTGCTGCACGTCCAAAGGTCAGCTCTGTGACCGCTAAAACTTCAGATTTTAAGGGAATAAATTCATGGACTTCAGTGCGCTCCTATACAATATGTCATCCCCTGAGGAAGAAGTGGTATACACTTTGAAATGCGTTGGAAAATAAACAGTTAATCTTTCTCATAATCTGGATTCGTGAAATTTGTCAAGCAGCGCACTGAAGTCCATGAATTTATTCCCTTAAAATCTGACATCTTACCTGGTCGTCAGATACCACACCTCTGGGTGAGGTGCAGTACCTCTGTGGCGACTGAACCCTCTGGGGCACCACACCTACATTATATGTTAGAAAGGTTCTCTGATGTGCTCTTGCACATTTTGTACAATTTTACACCATATTGGAATACTTAAAGAATACAAAGTGGCAGAAAGACAGATGGCCCTTCAAACTCATGAGAGAATCATTGACTGCAACATGTTGCTCCGAGGAATAGTAATTTAGAAGTGAATCTTTGAGGAGAGAAATTAGGGGTTTCAATTTGTTTAGGTGATCTCAGTTGGGTGATTTCTTTGTTTCTTGAGTGGGGCTTGGGAATTATCACTAAAATGACAGAATCTCATTAGGGTTTCATAACAGGCTCGGACATGACAGCTGCAATTACAGGGGTACTGTGGACAGTTTCTGTTGTCCAGTAGGAGTGGAGAGAGGAATTTTTTACTAAATCCATATTGAGGGTAAGGCTCTCAATTTTTTTCATTTCAGGGACATTTGTGAGGATCCATGAATGGGACTAGCAGTGGGTTTTTGGGAAATATATTGTTGGCATATAAAGTGATTTGGTGGGCAATTAATTGTAGAACTATTGGGGTAACAAAAATTTTTTTAAAAATTCAATGGGAGTAAAATTGGTGACATCTAATTTTATTCCAAGGGCTGCTAAAAAGGAGGAATTTGAGGGGAAAATGCTTTGTCGGGATACGACAATGGAGGGGGACTGCAGAACCTGGTCTTTCCTCTGAAGATTCAGCAGTGACAACTGATTCCACTACCATTGGGCTGTGTTATCCCATAGTGGAAGAGTCGTCATCACTGATTGAAAACTGTTCTGCTTCAGAAGCAGATCTGGTTGCATTTCCGGAACTGCCGGAGCAAAGCAGGGTGTACAGTAAGCGTTCCGCGGGCCATTTTTTAAATTTTATATGAATGCCTAACAACAACAAAAAACTAGCCTAATCTAACACTAGTAAGCCTAACATAATATAACATTAGTAAGCTTAACCTAATCTAACACTAATAGACATAGCATAACAGTAGTAATTTTTTTATTTTATTTATTTATTTATTTTTTTTAACTTTTGACTGAACACTAACCCTAAAGCCTAACCAAAAAACCTAACCCTAAAGCCTAACTGTAAAGCCCAGCCCTAAGGTCCAACACTAAACCCAACTCCAACCATAACCATAAGCCCAAATCTAACCCTACGCCCAACCCTACCCTGCTCTGTGTAGCAGAAATGCTCACTTGCTATGAGCATCAACCGCTGGGCGGCGCTCATAGCTATCTGGCAATGGCAACCACAGGAGTCTCCTGCAGACCCTGCGTTGTCATGCCAAACCATCGGCAACCCGCGGTCATGTGACTTGGGCACCGATGGGTGGGATTAGTGATGCGATTCCAGCACAAGCATGTTCAATTAAATGCCGTTGTCAGAGATTCAAAGCGGTATTTAACATGTTTATAGCCGCGGGTGGATCTTGATTCCATTTGCGGCTGTTAGGGTCCCATGTCAGAAAAAGTTGTGGGCTCATCCCTGGAGCCAGCAGCAAACAGGGGAAGGCAACCTTAGACGTACCGATACATCTAAGATTGGATAGGGGTTAAAATTAGAGCCTGCTAATGTGAAAAGGATAGCTAACATCACCATAATGCCTATATTTAGTATATTTTGTCCTGCACACAAGTAGATTAATGGTACAAAATTAATGGCACTAGTAAAATAAATATGTAAAAAAAACCCTCTTTCATTATGCAGTATTAAATGCTAACTATCCTCTTTTGGCCAGGTTATTGCTTTTACTGCCTGGAGTTAGCCTGTGGCTAGTACTTAAACTGCTTTTTTACAATGCAAATATAAAATTTACTGAATTTTCATGTGTCTTGGTCTCCTGTGGATATCTTTTCACTCACTCTGTATTATATATTCTGTGAATGAAGTTCCAAGAGAGACAGCATTCGCATTTATTGTGAAAGTTGTATACAGCTTTCGAAGGACAATAGCCTCAGTCCCCCCTTCTATTCCCTTAGGGATAATGCAGCAAGTGTATTGATGTGTATTCAGTAAGTGCATACAATTACACACTAATGGGTTTAAAGGCCTCTTTAATATGAATAACTTTTAACTTTTTAGACCACATAGGCTTTGTTTCTACCTACTTTTGGCGATTTGATTGTTCTGCCTCTTCATAGAAGCCGAACAGTAGAATTAATGTCACTGCGAACATTATGGCCACAAGCGTTATTTTATGGAGCCCTTTGAATATTTGTGGTTTATCGTTATGAAGTCTACTCTTTTATTAGACAAAATAGTGACTCATTCTGCACATACAGCGTGCTTTTACTTGCATATGCTCTACTATATTTCTATATTTTGCATGCTCATATGTATTTTTTAAGAATGTCCTAGCTTAGTAGTTTCCTAGTTGAAAGTCAGCACAAATCCATCAAGTTTGACCAATCATCTAACATGTTGTTTCAGAGGAAGACAAAAATCCTATTAGGCAGATGCTATTTGCCCCAAATTCCTTCCAGATTCCAAGCACACGGCCGTTAGACCAGTTCCAGGGATTAATATCCCATTTGCGTAATCTAGCAACTACAATATTATGTTTCTTAAGAAATTCATACAAGTCTTCCTTGAACTTGTTTAGTAAATTGACCATTACGGCTATTTTGGCTGAGCATTCAAAAATCTCATTGCTCTTACAGTAAAGAATCACTGACTTTGATGAGGATTAAACCTTCTGTACTCTAGGCATTGAGGATGCCCCCTTGTTATTGCTTCAGGCAAAAAGGCGTGAAAAGATCATTAGAAAGATTTTTGCACCATCCATTCATACGTATATTTTTGTACATTGTAAAAAGAACGTCAGTTGTTTTTCCAAACTGAATAAACCCAAGTTTCATAACCTGTCTTGTTATAGCAGTGCACTCTTTTTCCTAATATCATTGGTCACCCTTCTAGGCACCGGTACCCACTTTAGTTCAGCTATGTCTTTCTAAAACACTGAAACCCAAACTTGTACACAGTATTTGAAGAATGAGTATCTGTCTAATTTTTAATGCATCCCATGATATAAATTGCCTTGGCAGCAGCAGTCTAGTACTGTTCACTGGTCACAAAACTTGAGTTTGTTGTCTCCCAATAGGCCCAAATATTCTCCTTTGTGTTCATTACTTTGCAGAGTTTACAAATATTAATATTTTACTCTGTATGTCCTCGACAAATTTATTGATAAATATATTAAAAAGAAGAGGACCCAATGCTGACCCTTATGATACCCTCACTATTAAACTTTGGCCCAAGCAGAGAGAGATCCTCTAATAACCACCTTCCTAACTTAACTGCATATTATATTTTCTCCTAGTCCCATCGTTCTCTTTTTATGTACCAATCTTTTAAACAGCAACATATAAAATAACTTTGAAAAGTCCAGATATACAACATCCACAGCCTTACCCTGGTCCAATTTGGAATTTACCTCATTGTGAACCTAAGCTGATTTGGGGTTATAGGATTATTTTTATTGTGAAACTCCAGGATAGCATCTCTAATAAAAACCTTAAAGAGTTTAATGATAATTGAGGTTAAACTTACTGGCTAATAGTTTTGGGGCTCAGAGGTTAACTCCTTTTTGAACATTGGCACCACATTAGCTATGCACCACTCCTCTGAAACAGACCTTGTAACTATGGATTAATGAAAAGTTGGAAATTAAGGATTGTCTATTATGGTCGTTAACTCCTGCAGAACTTGGGAGTTAATGTTTTTCCGAAATATTGATTTATCTATTTTTCTGACATTGAGGTGGTGCTGAACTTCCTGCTGTGTAAAAGGGTGACATTTAATGTGGCATTTTTTGTATCCCTGATCATGTCTTCTGTTATTGGATTTTCACGTGTACCGTAAATACTGCCGAGATGAAGATGTGTGTTACACCTCCCAAATCTCACCTAGGGACCTCCTCCTCCTGGCGCGCTCCCTGTCCACCCTCACGCCATCCCTTGCCTGGCTTTGCAGGGTCACGGCGCTTCGGAGGTCTGTGCAGGCGCGCTCACGCTTCCCCGGCCGCCAGGCATCCTGGGACCTCGTGACCCGGTGGCTCCGCCCCATCATGGCGGCGCCCACCGGGTATTTCTACTCGGCGTCTCGACAGGTAAGACGCCTGTCTGTCATCTCCTGTGGTGCTAAGCTCTCTATGTGCAGCGTCACCCCCTGACTCTCAGGTCTCTTCGCTCCCTCTGTGCCCCTGCCAGCCTTGCTCGGCCTCCTGCCTGGCCTCCTCATCCAGTGTCTCCCTGCTCTCGGTTCCTCCTCTGTCCTCCCGTCCTACCTTCCTCTCCTGTACCGCTGCCCCTGTAGTTGTCGATTCCCTGTGCTTTGTGCCTCTCCCCCCTCACCTTGTTTGCTGGCAGTTCCCCTCACCTTGTATGCTGGCAGTCGTTTCCCATTCCAGTGTCTTCTAGTCTCCCTGTGTCCTCCGTCTATTTCAGCTATAGGTTTCCGCTCATCCTGATCCACTCCAGTCTTCCCTGCCTGTCTCCACCTGCCTCGGGACCTTACCCTCCCTCGTATACTCTCCTGCTCTATGACCTTCTCTCCTGTATACTCCCCGGGTCGTCCCTTTGGTTCCGGCTGTCGTGGTTCCATCTCCCTTGGGCCTGCCCCTAACGCTCCCTGTATAGGGGGTGGTCATCACCTGGTCCACTCGCCCTTGGGGGCTCTGGGGCCACGACCCAGAGGGTCCACTCTCGGGTTCCTACCTAGAACCCTAACAATGTGTAATAGATTGGCCTTTTCCACATCATCTTCCATATTTCACCCAAATTATTTTTGAGGTGGTCAACACTGTCATTTTCTTACTTAAAGAATATTTTTCGATTGTTTGCTTTCTTTGGCAATGAGCCTTTCTGTCTCAATCTTTGCTACCTTGATTTGTTTTTTATACAATTTATTTTTTCTCTATAATTGTTTAATTCCTCGACACTATCGTCTTGCTTTAGCTTTCTAAATGCTTTTTGTCATTTATTGTGCCCCTTACAGCTCTGTTTAACCATTGTGTTTTCCTATTTCTAACATATTTCCATAGGATATAAATTTTGCACTTTGCCTATACATCTCATTAAAGGATACATGAAAACATATTATTTTGTGATCACTAGTGTTGATCGAGCACTGAAATACTCGAGTACTCGGTACCCCAATCGAACATGTCGGATGGTTGGACATGCTCAACTCGAGTAGTGAACATAATGAAACTGAATGGCAAACTCAAGCATTTTTCAGGACAGAAAAGTCCTCTTTCTCTCATCACTAGTGATCACTATTACCCAATTAACTCCCAACTTGTTCATTTGATACTTCTTCTGGCCTATTGGTTATAATTAGTGATGAGCAAGTATATTCATTACTCGAGATTTCCTGAGCATTGCTTGCTTGTTAGGAAATCCCCACATGTATTGAGGCTGTCTACCATCTGCAAATCATGCAGCTACGGTGACAGAAACTAAATCTCCGAGCACATTCAAATACTCAGAGATCACTCGAGCATGCTTGGGAAATCTCGAGTAATGAGTATACTCGCTCATCACTAGTTATTATTATTATTATTTATTATTATAGTGCCGTTTATTCCATGGCGCTTTACATGTGAGGAGGGGTATGCATAATACATACAAGTACAGTAATCTTAAACAATACAAGTCACAACTGGTACAGGATGAGAGATGACCCTGCCCGCGAGGGCTAACAATCTACAATGGAATAGGTGAGGATACAGTAGGCGAGGGTAGAGCTGGTCGTGCAGTGGTTTGGTGGATCGGTGGTTACTGCAAGTTGTAGGCTTGTCGGAAGAGGTAGGTCTTCAAGTTCTTTTTGAAGATTTCCATGGTAGGCGAGAGTCTGATATGTTGTGGTAGAGAGTTCCAGAGTAGAGGGGATGCGTGGGAGAAATCTTGTATGCGATTGTGGGAAGAGGAGATAAGAGGGGAGTACAGAAGGAGATCTTGTGAGGATCGAAGGTTTCGTGCGGGTAAGTACCGGGAGACTAGGTCACAGATGTACGGAGGACTCAGGTTGTAGATGGCTTTGTATGTCATGGTTAGGGTTTTGAACTGGAGTCTTTGGGTAATGGGGAGCCAGTGCAGGGATTGACAGAGGGGAGAGGCCGGTGAATAGCGGGGGGACAGGTGGATTAGTTGGGCAGCAGAGTTAAGAATAGATTGGAGGGGTGCGAGAGTGTTAGAGGGGAGGCCACAGAGCAGGAGGTTGCAGTAGTCAAGGCAGGAGATGATGAGGGCATGGGCTAGGGTTTTTGCAGATTCTTGGTTGAGGAATGTACGGATCCGTGAAATATTTTTGAGTTGAAGTCGGCAGGAAGCGGAAAGGGCTTGGATATGTTGTTTGAAAGAGAGATCAGTGTCAAGGATAACCCCAAGGCAGCGAGCTTGTGGAACTGGAGAGAGTGGGCAGTCGTTTACTTTAATGGATAGGTCCGTTGGGGGGTCCCGTGAGATGGGCGAAAGATGATTAATTCTGTTTTGTCCATATAAAGTTTTAGAAATCTAGCAGAGAAGAAGGATGAAATAGCAGACAGACATTGAGGGATTCTGTTTTGTAGGGAGGTGATATCTGGTCCAGAGATGTAGATCTATGTGTCATCAGCATAGAGATGATACTGAAAGCCATGAGATTTTATGAGCTGTCCGAGGCCGAAGGTGTAAACGGAGAAGAGCAGGGGCCCTAGGACTGAACCTTGCTGGACTCCGACGGATAGGGGGCGCGGTGAGGAGGTGGTGTGTGAATGGGAAATGCTGAATGTCTGGTCTGCTAGGTATGACACAATCCAGGATAGGGCCAAGTCTATGATACCAAGAGATGAGAGGGTCTGTAGTAATAGGGAATGGTCCACTGTGTCAAAGGCAGAGGACAGGTCCAGGAGGAGGAGGACAGAGTAGTGTCGCTTGGCCTTGGCGGCTAGTAGGTCATTGGTGACCTTAGTTAGGGCAGTTTCAGTGGAGTGGTGTGGCCGGAAACCAGATTGCAAGTGGTCAAGGAGGGAGCAAGAAGAGAGGTGGGAGGATAGTTCAAGATGGACGTGTTGTTCCAGTAGTTTTGAGACATAGGGGAGAAGTGATATAGAGCGATAGTTAGATACAGAGGATGGGTGAAGAGAGGGCTTTTTGAGGATAGGTGTGATTGAGGCATGTTTAAGGCTTGAGGGAAAAACACCAGTTGTTAGTGATAGGTTGAAGAGATGGGTTAGGGTTGGGATGAAGACTGTGGTGAGGTTTGGGATGAAGTGGGATGGGATCCGGTCCAGTGCACAGGTAGTGAGATGTGATCTTGAGAGTAGAGTGGAGAGTCGATCTTCTGTATTGGTGGAGAAGTTGGTTTTAGGGGAGGAGGGCAGGGCAGGTAGGAGGAAGGGCACTGGGGGTTGTTGACCAAAACTGTCTCTGATGTTATCAATCTTCTCCTTGAAAAATGAGGCAAAGTCTTCAGCTGAGATGAGTGGAGAGGGAGGAGGTGCTGGGGGGCGGAGGAGAGAATTGAAGGTGTTGATTAACTGTTTAGGGTTGTGAGACAGGGAGGATATGAGAGATGAGAAGTAGGTTTGTTTTGCTGCAGCGAATGTGGCCTTGAAAGTAGTGAGGGACTGTTTGAATGTGATGAAGTCCTCATTGGAGTGGGATTTTTTCCATCTCCGCTCAGCACCCTGGAAGCCCACCTCAGTTCTTTGGTCAGACTGGTGTGCCAGGGCTGTCTGTTGATTTTGTGAGCTTTGGTATGTTTGAGAGGGGCAACTGATTCCAAAGCTACAGCTATTGTGTTGTTATATAGAGCGGCAGCGGCATCCGCATTGTGTAGGGAACTTATGTCTGTAAGGAGGGATTTAGACAGTGAGTGTAGATCGAGGTGTTGAAGATTTCTGCGAGGGTGTGCGAGTTTTTGAGGTGGGGATTGTGGACCTGAGGAGGAGAGGGAAGAGAATGTAAGTAGGTTGTGGTCAGAGAGAGGAAGAGGTGAGTTAGAGAGGCTAGATAGGGAGCAGAGGCGGGTGAATATGAGGTCTAGTGTGTGGCCATCTTTGTGAGTGGCTGCAGAAGACCATTGAGTGAGGCCGAAGGAGGAAGTGAGAGATAGAAGTTTAGTGGCAGCTGAGAGGGAAGTGTCAATGGGGATGTTGAAGTCGCTCAAGATGATAGTGGGGATATCAGTGTAAAGGAAGTGAAGTAGCCAGGTGTTGAAGTGGTCAAAGAAGGTGGTGGCTGACCCTGGAGGGCGGTATATGACAGCTAGTTGGAGGTTGGAGGGGAAGTAGATGCGCACAGAGTGCACCTCAAAGGAAGGGAGGGTAACAGAGGGCGGCAGTGGGATTGGGGTGTAGGAGCAGTTATCTGACAGGAGAAAACCAACTCCTCCACCATGCTTGCAGCTGGGGCGGGGGGTGTGGGAAAGGTGGAATCCACTATATGAGAGTGCAGCAGGAGAGGCTGTGTCAGAGAAGGTGAGCCAGGTTTCGGTGATGGCGAGGAAGGAAAGTTTGTTAGTAATAAAAAGATCATGGAGGAAAGAAAGTTTGTTGCAGACAGAGCGAGCGTTCCACAGAGCTCCTGTTAGTGGGACTGGGGAAGCTGGGGCTGGGCGAATGTGTATAAGGTTGGAATGGTTATGGAAAGTTGTGATTGGGTGTGGATGGGAGGTAGAAATGACTGTGGGAATGTGGTGAGAAGGACCAGGATTTGTAGAGATATCGCCGGCAGTGAGGAGGAGCAGAGAGAGTGTTAGCAGGTGGGAGCAGGAGAGGGCATGAGGAGGCTGTCTCTGTTTGGAGACAGAGGATTGTCTGTTGAGGAACAGATCTGAGGAAGAGGCGAGATGGATTGGAAGGATTGAAGAAAGAGATGAACAGTTCCTTGCTTGGTGTAGGGATTAGTGGGGTTATCAGAAAGTGAAGGATTATAGGGGTTAGAGTGGAAACAAACAAAAACATTGTTTACAGTGACTCTTTCCAGTTACCTTCTCTTCCCTTCTGGTTCAATTCTGGATTATTTCATATTTTCATAACATCTCACACTTTTAAGATACACACTTCTAGGATACACACTGCAGACTAAAGTCTTGGCAGACTTGTGCTATGCAATATATGTGCTACAAAGTGCATTCAGGTGTGAAGCTGAGAGGAGTGGTCTGTGCTCCTCTTGGTCAGATAATTAAGAGTGGACCAGATGCATATGATCAAGCCAAAGTAAACAAGGTCATAAATAATACTGGGGTAAAGCAGGGGTTAGTTGAGAGACATACCAAGTGAATGCTATGTGCAGATGTAAGAAGTCTCTGTGGAAAGCTGAGTGACGTACCAAGTGAATGCCATGTGCAGAGGTAAAAAGTCTCTGTGGAAAGCTGAGTGATGTACCAAGTGAATGCTATGTGCAGAGGTAAGAAGTCTCTGTGGAAAGCTGAGTGACGTACCTGTAGGGAGAATAGATAGATATGCTGGTTAGAGTGCGATGGTGGCAGATGAGGGGGCACAGTCTGTATGCATAATTCTGGATTAATTCCTATTTTCATATCATCTCACACTTTTAAGATACACACTTCTAGGATACACACTGCAGACTAGTTATAATTATATCTCAAAATGCTCCCCCTCTTGTTGGATCCAGCATCAGATGTGAAATTGTTCTTCTTGTGGTCAAAAACCTGTTTCCTTTGTTGGACCTGCAGATTTCTGTTCTTCAATGTATATCTGGGGAATTGAGGTCTCTTTAATAATCATCTCTACCAGATTTGCTGCCTCATTTATTTGTTTTATGAGGATATTTTCTGCTGTTTCCATTGTACTCGAACTTGCCTATCCATTGCCTATCCACATTTTATCATTTTTTATCCCATATCTAAACTTCTAACAAATCTACAATTTCATTTGCATCACATATATTGTCTGGAAATATGTGCTCTTGGTAACATTTTACAGTAACAATCAAAAGTTGGACACACCTGTTCATGCAATGTTTTTTCTTGTTGTTATTGGACAATGGATGCTAAAGATTCAAAATGAAGAAATAAATTCATAAAGGAATACATTCAGAAACAGGGAATAAAGAAATGTGTGTGAAGCAAACCGGAATATGTGTTAAGGGCCTGTCACACTAAGAGATATCGCTAGCAATATCGCTATAACTAGTGACGTTATAGCGATATTGCTAGCGATATCGCTGTGTCTGATACTTACCTACGACCGGCTCCCCCGCTGGTTATCGCTGATCGCGCGAGAACGTTCAGGACTGTTTCTCGTCGTCAGCTTCCTGCGGCGCTTCCTGCTGTGAAGACGAGCGACGCGTGGAGCCGGGCGGGAGGACGCAGGATCGCCTGGTGTGACAGGTAAGTAGCGATCCCCGTCCCCAGCAATGTCGCTGGTGAGATCTGCATGTGTGGCAGCTCACTAGCGACCACTTAGCGATGTACCAGCGATCCTGACCGCGTCATATCGCTGGTCGGGATCGCTGGTACATCGCTAAGTGTGACAGGGCCTATAAATCTTAGATTCCTCAAAGTATCTTTCTTTTGTCTGATGACAACTTTACACTCCCTTGGCAATCTCTCAAGCAGCTTAATCAGATAGTTGCTTGCATCTGCTTCTAATAAAGGTATGCCTCATCAAGGGTTCATTTCTGGAATCACTATCTGTCTAAGCAAGAATATGGTAATAACTACTCAGCTAAGAAAAATGACAGTCCATCATAACTTTTAGACATGAAGGTCAGTTAATCGCAAAAATTGCTAGAATCTTGAAGCATTCCTCAAGTGTCGTTATAAAAAAAATCTGTGATGAAATTGCCTTTCCTGAAGTCCACCCCAGGAAACGAAGACAAGGGATTATGTTCTGCTGCAGAGGATAAGTTCATCAGAGTTATCAACCCCAGAAGCCACAAATTCACAACACTTCAGGTAAGGCTCCTCATAAATGATGCACATACATCAAGTAGCAGACACATCTCACATCAATTTTCCGGAGCAGACTGTGAGAAGCAGGTGTTTATGGTCAAATTGATGCAAAAAATCCAAGAAGAAGAGACTTGTTTCGGTCGAGCAACACAATTGCTGGACATTAGATCAGAGGAAATTTGTGCTGTGGTCTGATGAGTCAAAATTTCAGGTATTTTGGTACCAACCACTATGTCTTTCTGAAAAAAATAAAGGAATAGTTTCTACATCTGTGGTGTCCAGCGTGATGCATAGAGGGACAGAAGGTCATGGTGTGTAAATGCTTTGCTCATGACACCAATTTACTTCATGTTCAAAATGCATTTACCCGACATGTCTGCCTTTCTGCAGCAACATGCCATCCACAATGATTTGAGCTTCGTGCAAGAGAAACGCCCCCAATTTTTTGTGTTTGTTCTTATGATATACTGGCATTATGTGGTATCATGTGTTAAGAAAAGAAATACACCGCGCTATACTGGGAAATGAAAAAATAATATAACTGAGTACTCACTTGCTGATGTGTGAAAAAATCATGTGGTGGTGGATGTATAGCAGTATGTATATTGCCTTTCATTTGGATGCCAAAACTGCTGAGTAGATAATATAGGGTTAAATGGGGATGAGCCCGTTAGTGTGTTTCAGAGGAAAAAAAAAATGAACTAATCTTGATTTACTCACTTGAGTATGTCAGAACCATATAAAATATATGCTGTAAATGTAGCCATTGCTAGGTATTAAGATTGGAATGTTGCAGTCTGTTTCTGATGTAAAAAAAATATAATAGTTGAAAAATAAAATAAAACACCAAAAAAGAGGGGGATAAATAGATGTTTGGGATGATAACTGAATGCTGACCTTACTGCATGCCAATTTCAACAGGCGAGGTCAGAATGATTAATCCTGTGCAAAACAAATGATGGCACAGGTCCTGCAAAGTGAATGAGTGTTAGTGACAGCTTGTGCCCACTAGTGGAACGGTGTGCTTGATTCTGGTGCACTTACTTGCAGGGCCAGTGCTCAGTAAGGCAGGCTTGGGTGCTCAGCGTGGTGGCTGCAGCTGCTGCTGCTAATCCATATGGAAGTGGAGACTGCCGCTGCCTCGCGCGCTCTGGCCGAGAGCAACGCTGAGGGAGTCGGCGTGTGATGGGGGCGGGGCTAGCGTGACGTCACACTGGGGGTAAGACGGTGACTCAAAGGCGGCACAATACCGACATGTTTTGAGAGATAGCTACTCTCTTCATCAGGGTTGTGCCTCTTAGTATGCAGACCGTCAATTTATAGCAGACTGAGCCTGAATTAAGTAATCACCTGACCCAAATGCTTGATTGAGTGACTTAATTAGATGTAGTACAAAGTACTGGTGTGTCTACATGTAACTAAATGATTGCGGGACCCTATCATTACCAATGTGCTACAGAGATGGGTTAAATTTTAACCCTATTTGGTCCAAAAATTCCTTATGAGAATTAAAAAGTGAAAAAAATGAAAAATAAAAATGAAAATAAAAATAAAACATAACCTTTATTTACATAAATGTATAAAAAAAGTGTTATTAAAAAATGTGTCTAAAAAATCAGTTTAAAAAATAGCAATGAAAATGTGCCAAAGCCCAATATCTGCCGATGAGGTGCCTCTTTAGATGTTTGTTTCATTATACTCGAAGGGTTCATAGGCTTACATGGCGGCCAAATAAATGCATGGTACTGGGGTCTTATTCAGCATAATGGCATTATTATGATTAGTACCATATCCTCCTACCAAATTGATTCCAATAAATGAGATATACTTAGGTGTTAATACAAAAACAAAAAAAGAAAGGAAAAAATCCCTGATACAACAAAAACAGAAATTAAAACTTTTTTTTTTTTCCTCTGAAACACACTAAGGGTATGTGCACACGCTGCGGATTCCGCTGCGGATTCCGCTGCGGTTTTGGCCGCTGCGGACCCGCAGCAGTTTTAGCTGCGGTGTACAGTACCATTCAAATGAATGTTAAAAAAAAAACGCTGAGTAGACGTTGCGGAAAAATCCGCACAGATTTGCTGCGGTTTTGAAACCGCAGAAAGAAGTGACGTGTCAATTCTTTCTGCGGAATCCGCAGCGGGTTCCTATCTCCACCATTGTGGAGATGGTGAATCCGCAGGACCAAACCGCAGGCAAAACCGCAGATAATCCGCGGGTCTTTTGACCTGCGGTTTATCTGCGTTTTTTGTAAAATCCGTGCGTATTAATCCGCAGCAGATTCCGCAGCGTCTGCACACACCCTAACGGGCTCACCCCCATTTAACCCTAAAATATCTACTCAGCAGTTTTGGCATCCAAATGCAAGGCATTATACATCTATGACAAGGTGAATAGTCTCAGGATACTGCTATACATCCACCACCACGTGATTTTTTCACACATCAGCAAGTGAGTACTCAGTTATATTATTTTTTCATTTCCCAGTATAGCGCGGTGTATTTCTTTTCTTATCAGCTTTAGCTCTTTTAAACAGGCACCAGCACAGAGCCTGTTATTCACCAGCTGCATCTGGGAATAGTGGACCTTCCTTCTCTGTCCAAGTGGACTGGTGCCAGTGTGTTAATCTTAAACTATGGTATCATGTGTTATTACTCCATAAATCTGTGTTTTCTTGTATTTTTATTATGTAGACAGTATATACATATATATATATATATATATTGTATATAAAATATATATATATATATATAATACTTTTGACATATATCTTGGATTATATTACAATGTGTCATATCTTCACAGATAATTACTAGTTGCATTGTCTTCTAGGCACAACTTTTACTAACCTATCCGTGTTTTCCATTTAAGATAGACATAGCAGCTGTTTTTAATTTGTAATTGGTACTCATGCTTCTATTAATAAATGTTCATGTTTCATTTTCTTTATGTTGTGAACAAGAGCTGTGTTCAGCTAGAAACACATTGGAGTTTTTCCATACATGCTTTCATGTTGCTAATTTGTGTAACTTTTTATGGAGATGTGAAAAAAGTTTTGGAAGAATTTAATCCCAAGTGCTGGACTTTACATCCTTTGCATACATGCAGCCTTGGACTGGTTAACTCCGTGCACTTGGTGATAGACAATGGAGCCTTACCATAAGCCTAAAACACAGTAGGCACCCACACCCATACCTGATAAAATTTGCATGATCTAATGACTTAACCTAATCACATTTAATCAGATTTTATTCTCATTATGTATAATTTGTTATATACTGTAACTCTTCTCTTGACGTTGCCCTACCTAAAAATACAAATAATACTAAGCTGCAACTCATATAGGCAAGGCATCGGTCTAGTTATTCAGTGTTTTACTTATATAGTTAGCCACAAACCCATGTAGCTTTCATGATGCTTATTGGTCCATGTTAGGTGATAGGGTGGATCATTATCAGGGCAGCGGGAATCCCCTCCCATACACATTATTCACTATGCTTATATTGGAATGCATGTTATGCTCTGCACCCAAGGTTAAGTGACACATTATCAATTACATGTCCAATCTCTTTGTAGCACACACTCTGAATTATGTCCCTTTGTCAGCACCATGATGGCCAATGTCTATCTGTCCAACAAATAACAATACCAGTGCCCCAACTTAGAGCATGCATCATCATTTGTGTGCTATCATATACCATAGGTATGAAGATTCTGTGGAACAAAGGGGTATGTTTTAACCAAAATGTTCACACCCCCTCCTGACATGAGCTCCCAATTAATTCCACCTCCATAATTTACTATAGACTCCTTCATCTTGTAGCATTAAAGAAGTTGTTCCATTTTAAATATAATTTGCCCCTTTCTGCATTTTATTTAAAAAAGAGCTAAATTCACCATGCCAAAGTCCATTGGCGAGTTTACACCACCGCTCCCGGTACGTAGCATTGGCTGCGACACCTAGATTTCACGGCAGCCAATCAGTGAGCTCAGTGACTGTCATTGGGGCATTCCACTGTAAACAGAACTCCCATCTTTGAGCTCATAGCCACTGAGCTCTCTAATTAGCCGCAGCCCTGTTGGCATGTTATTATCACCGTAACCGATGGCAGGCACCAGGAACAGTGTTGGAGACTCGCCGGAGGACCCGAGGAGGCTTAGAGAGAATTTTTCTGTTTCTGGAAAAATACTCAAGTTTGCCATTCACTTCCATTAGCTCCTTAGCATTTCAGTACTCGACCAACACTAGCATTTATGCCCTAATCACTATTGTGGAAAATAAGTCTATGAAATATAAACTAAGAAATAGCTCTTATTACTCTGCTCTGACTTACATGGAAAGAAACTCTTCTCATTCCATTTGGTGAATTAAGAGAACAATTCAGATTCATTGCAAATCCCGGACAAGACAATTGATTTTGCTCACTTATGGAAATGACTATTCATTCAAAACAATAGAATTAATGCTGTTTAATTTTTGTATGTCAAAAGATTTATGTTTTGGGTCATAAACAGGGGGTCATGAATGGTGCTCCAATATGGAAAATGCAAAGGAGTTTTCATTATTTTAATTGATTAAATTAAAGGATTTTTTTTTAAAAAAAACCTTATAGCGTTTGTATTCCTCAGTATCCACAATCAAGAATTATAAATGCAACTAGATGAAAGCTAGATTAGTTTTTCAACATAATTTACTATGCTGTGTGCACTCGTGCAATTAATTATGGTAATAAAACACTTAATCAAATTTGTCATATAATAAACTTATAACTTTAAACTTTATAGATAAGTCCCATATAATAATAATAAATTCTCTTGATCTCCAGAACAATTTAGAAAGTAATTTAGCAATGTCATGCTTTGTAATAAACTGCGACATTTTCTTTATTAAAGAGTCTTGTATTGAAGATTTCAATGAAAGTTTTAAAAATAGTTTTTCAAATTTGAATGAAAAAATTCAATGTAATAATATTTAGTCTACACAGTATTAGAACCTACCAGGTGTGTTTTGGAACTGTTGTTCTTTCTCTAACCGTAGGCAGCAAATTGCTAAGTGACGACTAACTTGGGCTGTAATTATAGCAGACATGGAGTGGAGCTAAGTCGCAGACACTGCACAGAGGAGACGCTGCTTTCTTTCTGGGCCAGTTCATCACTTTGCGTTACTACTGGGAGGAGTTGCCACTGTCCATGTTCCTAATCCCACACTTGGTGCCCAAACCCATGAGAAGGAAGCTTGATGCTCTAGTTTCAAGATTGGGCTTTATTGTTGGGGGAACAGGCATGGTATTGTTATTAGTACACTGAATTATTCAATTATTTTAGCAAATAGAGACGGGCATACAGTATATAGTAGAGTGGACTTGAATTCTAGCCTAATTTTACAAATATTTGCCAAAATGAGACATTTTTGTATTTAGCTTCAGCTGGCCGTTATTTTTTCTAAACTGTAAATGGCCATCAAAAGATAAAAAAATAAATCCTTCTTTATACTGGATCTTGCTACAAACCACTCCAGCTCCTCTGTTCTTTACCATCACCATTTGGGTTCTTGCTGCATCATTTTATCACCGCGACTTGTGCTGAAGTCCCTAGACCTTTCACACTAGGATGAGACTTCTTGCTCTGAAGAGGTATGGGAAGACTCTGCGCCATAGCTTGTAAGGTCATGTTGTAACTGCATGACATCGTGACCTTTGGGCCAGAGTCACACTAGCGATTAAATCGGACGAATGCAATGCGATAAAAAATAGCATTGCATTCGTCCCAATGTTATTCTATGGTGCTGCTCCCATCATCGGTTTTTTTATCGGATCCGTTCCTCAGACCGAGACAATCGCAGCATGCTGCGATTGTCACCGATTTTCGGATCAGATTCGCCAATTCATGTCTATGGATGCGATTAAAAATCGCATTGAAAACGGACCACACGTGTGACTTGCGATTAAATCGCAAGACTTCTCCAGGTCAACAGGAAAGAGCCTCAGGCATTGGCATTGGATGTCAATTTGATGCTTAGATGCGAATAAAATCGGTTCATCGCCGGAAATTCGGATGACAGATGGATCCCTGGACAAGAAATCTTTGTGTGATTTCGTACCGTTAAAATCGGACCGATTTTTTAATCGTTTCGTGTGACTCCGGCCTTAGTGTGTTTGCGTCAATTTCAGAACAAGCATCGGTGAAAAGAAGATGCAGCGATGACTGAATGGGTTATGGTGAGGAACAGAGGGACAGTAGATATGAGCAGTGTGAAAAATAAGGATTTTTATTTTTTATATCTATCATTTATTATGCTCTGGGGTCTAGAGAGACTCCAAAACATAATGATAACTTCTCTGCAATTCAAATTTCCTAGGAAAGTCTGGGCAAAGAGGTAAATTCCAATTTTGCCTGATCTGCTTCACGGAAGAACACCTTTCAGTCTGAGCCTGCATATTCCCCTTGCCGCTCCTCTCATAGTTTTTAGAAATCCCCTTTCCTCTCACTTTTTTAGTGTTGTGCATGCAACTCTCTTAGTTTTTGGTATAGTTCCGGCTGCAGTTTGTTAAAACTAGAGTTGAGCGAATATGTTTGGAAATGATCACCAAATCCGAATTTGCCATATTTGTGACATATTGGGTAGCTAGTAGGGTACCTATTTGAGCCGAATTTATGCTTGACGATCGTTTTCAAACATATTTGCTCATTTCTACTCCCATTGAATACAATGAAGTTTGCCTATGTTTTTCGAATATTGCAAAAAATATATTCGCTGGCTCTGAACCGAATACTGAAAAATTCTCTCAACTCTAGTTAAAACATACCAAGCCATGCTATATCCACCCTCTTTGGGTCTAATGTTGTGTCTCCATCACTGCTTTCAGTGTCTGACATTGACTATGTCACTACCATCACATCAACAAAGTGGCGGTCAATCAGTGAGCACACCAACATTACCCATGTAGACACGAAACCCACATCAGAGCCGCTGAATTCACTGATTGTCTGTGGACATGACATTAGTGCCACAGCCAATGCCAGCAGGCCAAGATTGGTAATATAACCAACCGGGCATTTTCCCGCTGGGCCGCTGTCATGAGGGCTGCGGGCGGCAGCACCTGATCATCTGGCCTCTTGCCAGCCGATGTGGCCATTGGCCTGGCTGTTGCTCCTGCTGCTGGCCCTCTGTGGGCACGGCGGTTATAGCTTCCAACCATCCCGCACTGCAGGGAGATAAGCCGCCACGCCCACCCACCCCCACGCACCCCATCCTTGCCGTGACATGAGACCTCCCCCCCCGCAGCCACTCACAGTGTCGCTTGCCTGCTCTCTTCTCTGGTCACAGGACCTGTGATAAGGTCACAGGAGGGGAGGAGTCAGGGGTCACATGATCAGGAGCCTTTGTCCAGACCCCTGATCATGTGACTCCGCCCCTCCTGTGACCTCATCACAGGTTTTGTGCGCTCAGCCTTGCCTCTTGGTGTCTGCAAGACTCTGCTGTGCTGTTGTCATGATGCTGAATGAGGTAAGTATGTGTGGGGTCAGGAGGGGTTTACAGGGTAGATGTAGCAGAGCTGTGTGTATGAGGTGTACGGAGTGGAGCCGTGTGTGTACGAGGTGTACGGAGCGGAGCCGTGTGTGTACGAGGTGTATGGAAAGGAGTCGTGTCTGTATGAGGTGTATGGAACGGAGTCGCGTGTACAAGGTGTATGGAGAGGAGCCGTGTGTGTATTAGGTGTACGGAACGGAGCCGCGTGTACGAGGTGTACGGAGCGGAGCCGTGTGTGTATGAGGTGTACGGAGTGGAGCCGTGTGTGTACGAGGTGTATGGAGCAGAGCCGTGTGTACGAGGTGTATGGAGAGGAGCTGCGTGTGTACGAGGTGTATGGAGCAGAGCCGTGTGTAAGAGGTGTATGGAGAGGAGCCGTGTGTGTATGAGGTGTATGGAGCAAAGCTGCGTGTATGAGGTGTACGGAGCGGAGCCGTGTGTGTACGAGGTGTATGGAGAGGAGCCGTGTGTGTACGAGGTGTACAGAGCGGAGCCACGTGTACGGAGCGGAGCCGCGTGTACGAGCTGTACGGAGCGGAGCCGTGTGTGTACGAGGTGTACGGAGCGGAGCCGCATGAGTACGAGGTGTATGGAGAGGAGCTGCGTGTGTACGAGGTGTACGGAGCGGAGCCGCGCGTATATTAGGTGTACGGAGAGGAGCCGTGTGTGTATGAGGTGTACGGAGAGGAGCCGTGTGTGTATGAGGTGTACGGAACAGAGCCGCGTGTACGAGGTGTGCGGAGCCGCACGTGTTCGAGGTGTACGGAGTGGAGCCGTGTGTGTACTTGGTGTACGGAGCGGAGCCGCGTGTGTATGGGGTATACGGAGCCGAGCCGTGTGTGTACGGAGAGGAGCCATATGTGTACAGGATGTGCGGAGCAGAGCCAAGTGTGTACGAAGCATACAAAGCGGGCTTTTCCCACGGACACAGGAGTACATGGCAGAGCCCCGAGGAGCATTTTAAAACACACACATGACGTTCCACCTGAAGTGATGTGCTGGAAGCTGACTGGAAATGAGATAATTTCTTGAGGAGATTGTGACGGAACCAGGAATGCTTCAGATCCATCACTGTGTCATCCTCCGACAGTGCAGACAGCAGGATCGCCTTGGAATCGGGGATGCCAGCCATGTGAGTGGATCATGATATGTCCTTCCCCGGGCGGCTCAGGTGGGCACTACAACGGGAGCCGGGCTGCTATAGTATCTTTATAGAATCTTTCTTTATTTCTTTCTCTCTTTTTCTTTCTTTCTCTGTTCTTTCTTTCTCATTCTCTGTTCTGTCTTTCCCTCATTTTCTTTCTCTCTCTCTGTTCTTTCTTTCTCTCTCTAATCTTTCTTTTTTCTTTCTCTCTCTCTCTGTTCTTTCTTTCCCCTCTTTCTTTCTTTTTCTTTCCTCTCTTTCTTTCTCTCTGTTCTTTCTTTCTCTTCTTTACTTCTTTCTTTCTCTCTCTGTTCTTTCTCTGTCTCTCTCTGTTCTTTCTTTCCCCTCTTTCTTTCTCTCTCTGTTCTTTCTTTCTCTCTTGCTCTCCTTTCTTTCTCTCTCTTTTCTCTTTTTTCTCTCTCTCTGTTTTCTCTCTTCCTTAGTGCCAGTCAGTGTGCCCATAATGCCAGCCACTGTGCCTTCAGTACCAGTCAGTGTGATCAGCAGTGCTAAATGGATTCGATTAGGCATGGACATGGGTGTGACTAGTTGTGAAATGGGTGTGGCCTAAAATTTGCAGCGGCGTGCTGCGCACGCCGCAGTCTTTGTCCCTCTTTCCCTTCTTCAAAAGTTGGGAGGTATGATAGGGGCAGCTATGACCAGGGGTTTTAGTTGCCCAATGGATATCAGTTCTGCCAGGAATTCTGTCACCATGCGTACAAAAGGGGACAGAGCTTTGGGAGGAGTACTGTACCTAAAAGCAATAAATAGGACTGAGCTGAAATACTGGGCACAGCTCTGACTACATGTTATATAGTCGTGTTAATCTCCTCTCACTCCTTGTAACCTACAAGTGTACAAAGATATTATATAGCCACCATGTGACTAGTGGGCCTGCGTAACTTCAAATGCCAGGGCTGAATTTTAGTCCCAGTCCGGCCCTGAATGACAGACACCGCGAGTGGCAGCAGAGACACAACGGTGGAACCGGGGATGGTGAGAACAGCATGGTTTGTTATGTTTTAACATGCTACAGCCTGGACCGAACATTACAACAGTAACAACCCATTTAAAGGATTTCTATTTATTTCAGTAGAGGAAGCAGTCATAGCAGGAGAGAAAATAATTTTACATACAACGAAGACCACAGGAAGGTTTCCTGAAATGTATTATATATGTAATCAAGTTACTTTATGAATTTATTACATTTATTTTTTAAGGGAATTTATGAAACTGATGGAAAGAAACGTGTCTAGTCTATTTTTCGCCTGCTCTCATTCAGGCACTTGTCTAAGCAGTTAGTCAAGAAATCAAATCCCTGCTGGTAAAAAAGACTCATCCTGCTTACGAACACATTTTCAGACTTATTTTTTCACTCTGTCATCAGATTAGAAGCATTAGCCTTTGGGATTTTTCTTAAGGTTTGGAACAAAATAAGAATCAACGTAGCCAAATGCAACAAAATGCCCCAAAATGAATTTTTTCACGATAATTTGTCCAAAAATTTACTTATTGGACTTTCCATTGGAGGATTGTATGAACAAAATCCCTGTGCAGTTATTTTGGCATCTGTCTGTCAATTTCTTGGCATCCCACCTGCTACAACACTAAATAATAACAATGTCTCATATAATACAGTAGGAACGATTAAATCTCTGTTCCAGGTATTTTAAGAGACATAACAATATGCCTACTTATTTCTTGAACACGATCATCTGGATCAGGAGATTCAAGGGCAGCACGGTGGTTTAGTGGTTACCACTGCAGCCTTGCAGCGCTGGAGTCCTGGGTTCGAATCCCACCAAGGACAACATCTGCAATGTATGTTCTCCACGTGTTTGCATAGGTTTCCTCCAGTTTCCTCCCACATTCCAAAGGCATTCTGATAGGGAATTTAGATTGTGATCCCCATTGGGGACAGTGATGATAATGCGTGCAAACTGTGAAGTGCTGCGGAATATGTTAGTGCTACATAAAAATAAAGATTACAAAAAGCCTCACCTTACTTACTTTACTTGACATTGATATTGTCCTATTCATGGTGCCACCATTTTTCCTATTTCCAATTGTTTGATCACCATATTTTGACTGACTGTATTACTTGACCCCTTGCACCTCAACTTTATTCTTCTACATAATTTTTCTCATTACATATAACTTTGCAACTTTTTGCTTGAAATCAATTTACTATCAGATTGTCAAACACAAATTTACAATTTTCTGAAACAGAATGCAAGCTAAGTAATAGTATGTAATATATTGCATGCAGAGCACACCATGCAGCCCCTGATGCCCATACACCATGCGACCATCATACCCCATGCTACTCTAACATTCCTGTATCCTCAAATAGGCCAAAATAGAAACCATACCAGGCTGTGATAAATGAATAACAATGTTATAAAAGGATAGGAAGGGGAAATCACATGTCCAAAGCTATATCCAAACTTAATACTCATGAATACACTAGGAAGATGGACTCAGGAAGTGGTGGGCACGGGGGCAGTGTTTGGTCTTGTTCCTTGTGAGATGGTGGAGCTTACTATCTTTGTTTTACAGTCGTTTATCGCATGTCCTTTTTTGACACATCTCTTGCAGATATGAGGCATATCCATATACTAGGTGAGTCCATATGAATTGCCCAAAGTAAACGTCTGAATAGGTACTGGAGTCCATCTTCTGCGGTTTCATCCTTCTTGAGTCTGAACACAGTTGGCCGTTTGTCAGTGAAGATTCCAGAAATGTTCAGGATGTGAGTGGTTTCCTTCACCACTGTACACAACCTCCTCAGGGATATGGAACTGTTTTTGCTTTGTGTATGAACATTTTACATTGAGAACATCACCTAACTCTCCTCTCTTGGATTGGGCAGCTGTACACAAAGTAAAAAATATTTTCTATCTGACTTTTGCAACAATCAACATCTGTAGAAGATCCTGGTAACGAATGTGTGCATACTAAGGGTTGCGGACTTGGAGAAGGCTTGGTCCATCAATTTTTGCTTGCAGAACATTTTGTGAGAAGCATCCAACTCACTTCCATCCACTTCTTTGAGCTTAAAGGCGACATGGTTATATAAAAAGATCTGGCTTAAGACAGTTGAAGGGTCCTTGGATATAGAAATGATTGATGTTTTTGCCTACCTGCTAGCACCTAGATCATTTTGTTGAAATTTCTTGGCAGATTGGCTGGCCAGAGTAGCGGCTTATTCCTGACTTCCTGGCAGAGATATACTTTGTAAGATTTTTTTTGGTGGAATTGAAGCTAAAAAATCTTTCCTGGTCTTGTTGAGTAAATTTTCTTGGAGGAAGATCCTCAAAGGAGGTCAACTTCCTCTTCAGCTAAGTTCCTTAACACTAGAAGTCCCAGAGAGGGGTCATTTAACATTTCTACCTTTGGAACCCAGAGATCAGTGGAATGACCTGAAGGATTTTATCTAACATCCTATAATCACCGTCTTTTGTTATGTAATTAAGGCCACTACTGTAGCACCACAGGAGGTTGTTTTCCACTGAGTTTAACCATTTAGTTTCTAGTTAGTTCTATTCAGTTTATTGTATTTGATAATATAAAGACTATACATATTGTATTTAGTTTAGTTTTATTTGAGCAAAAAAGCACTGAAACAATGAATCATTTTTTATATATTAGAGAATTAGAAATTTTAGAGCAAGGTACAGCTGTGAGTAATGACCAGAATCATTTGTGTCTAAGTCAAGAGGACTGAAATTTCAGTGTGAAAAATATACAAAAGAATAACTGTTATTTGCCTCCATGTTTTTTATTTTCACAGAGCTATGAGGGGCCTGTACTGCCATATAGTGCACAGTCAAAGAGCAATAAGGGGCCTGTAGGCCTGTACCGCCATATAGTGCACAGTCACAGAGCTATGAGGGGCCTGTGCCGCCATATAGTGCACAGTTACACTGCTATGAGGGGCCTGTAGCACCATATAGCGCACAGTCACAGAGCTATGAGGGGCCAGTACCGTCATATAGTGCACAGTCACAGAGCTATGAGGGGCCTGTACCGCCATATAGTGCACAGTCACACTGCTATGAGGGGCCTGTAGCACCATATAGTGCACAGTCACAGAGCTATGAGGGGCCTGTACCGCCATATAGTGCACAGTCACAGAGCTATGAGGAGCCTGTACCACCATATAGTGCACAGTCACACTGCTATGAGGGGCCTGTAGCACCATATGATGCACAGTCACACAGCTATGAGGGGCCTGTACCGCCAAATAGTGCACAGTCACACAGCTATTAGTTTAGTTTTATTTGAGCAAAAAAGCACTGAAACAATGAATCATCTTTTATATATTTTAAATAGAGAATTAGAAATTTTATAGCAAGGTACAACTGTGAGTAATGACCAGAAGCATTTGTGTCTAAGTCAAGAGGACTGAAATTTCAGTGTGAAAAATATACAAAAGAACAACTGTTATTTGTCTCCTTGCTTTTTATTTTTGATATAAAAATAATAAAAAAAATACAAGGAATAAAACTATTCCACACATATTTACAATAGGCTACAGTGGCGGGGCTGCATGTGTGTGTGTGAGTGGCATGTCCTTCTTGTGTGACTAGCATTTCAGCACTCACCGAGCAGTCTGTCTGCACTGTCGGAAGATACCTGGCACTGCCTGGGTATGTCCCTGGTACATTTGCCACACGTGTATTTGTAGCAGTCAACACATCTCTCAGTTGCACAATTGTTCGTGCATCGATGGTTGACCTGACACTTCGCCTTTTGCCAGGGCTGGGTATGGAAGGTTGTTGCCGAAGGAGTTTTTCCTTGCGTGCCTTCTTTTCACTCACATGAGAGCCACCTAACTCTTTTGCAAGCTCAACCAGGAAGTCCACCCGTCTCTCCTGCACCCCAGTGCATGCCTGATAAAGAACATTACTGTGCCGAGGAAAGTGGTTTTCCGGCTAAGCAGTCGCTGTGCAAATGACAATGATGTAAAGAAATTGTCCGTGGTTACAGTTCTGCCCTTGTCCATGAATGGTTTCCATCAGCCTCATCACTACAGTTTCGGACAGTCTCTCCCTGCTGGGATGACTGGGGTCCTTGCCAAGATATGGGAGGACATTACAGATGTACTTTGATTTCAAGTCGCAAGCCACCCAAAACTTGAGGCCGAACTTGTCTGGTTTTGTTGCAATGTATTGCAGAAAACAGCAGCGAGTCTTTGACGGGAAAAGCTGTTCATCAATAGTGATGTGTCGACCAACCCTGTAGGATGCAATGCAGTTGGTGACAAACGATCTCCACACATCGGAGATTGCAGCAAACTTATCGGTCTCCGCCCGCTCACTGCGTGTGAACATGTCATCAAAGCGTAGGTGTTGCATGATGTCTTGGAAGCGGTTTCGGGCCATAGTTGCAATGATCCTTGGGTTTGCCAGGTTTGCTGACCAGCTGTCACGTATTGATGGAACCTTGGTCACCCCCCGCAAGATAATGACTGAAATAAATGCCATTAGTTCTGGGAGACCCATGAACCAATCCACCTGCTCCGTGTGACGTGCATGTTGAGTAGTCCATTCTTGAATGCTACAAAGCATGTCAAGAGTGATAAAACAGAGGAAGCTCTGAAGGCGACTCCGGACACTTTGTCTGGCCTTAGCATTTGGCTCTCCATCTGTAGGGTATGGTTCTATTGGGGTGAAATGGAGACATTTCCCCACTTGTACTTCACGCCACACTGTGCCATCTTTTGCGGTCTCTGTCGGCTCACTCGCCAACCGAGCTCTCTTTTTTTGGTAGAGGAGGAGTCTCATCATCTGCAAGATAAATAATTTCAAATTAACATTTTGTTTTGGTTCTACTGAGACAGCCCTGACCAAAATCACTAATGATCTACTTACAGCCACAGCAAACGGACAATATTCTATACTCCTGCTTCTAGACCTGTCCTCTGCTGTCGACACAGTTGACCACTGCCTCCTACTACAGATCCACTCCTCCTTTGGCATCAAAGACCTAGCCCTGTCCTGGATCTCCTCATACCTTTCAAACTGCACATTCAGCGTCTCCCACTCCCACACTACCTTCTCATCCCACCCTCTCTCTGTTGGAGTCCCCCAAGGCTCTGCTCCTCACCCAACCGCCTCCAAGACTTCTCCCGAATAGCCCCCATCCTTTGGAATTCCCTGCCCCAACACGTCCGGCTATCAACCACACTCGGATCCTTCAGACGGAACCTGAAAACCCACCTCTTCAGGAAAACCTACAGTCTGCAGTGATCCCCGCTGCCTCCTCACCACTACTGGAGCTACCGCCTCACCATCACTGGAACTTCTGTAACCCCCCAACCTACTGTCTCCTTCCCCACCATCCTGTAGCATGTAAGCCCGAAAGGGCAGGGTCCTCTCTCCCCTCTGTATCAGTCTGTGATTGTTAGCTTGTTTGCTGTAAGTGATATCTGTAATCTGTATGTAACCCCTTCTCATGTACAGCACCATGGAACCAATGGTGCTATATAAATAAATAATAATAATAAATAAAAAAGATAGTCAGGAAATAAAAATAGGTAATTTGAAAAATCTAACCTGAAGACAGCTCAGAGTCCGAATCCAGTTGAAGGACTGTGTCATCTACATATGAGTCACAAGGGTTGTTGTTGCTCAGGATCAGTTCCAATGTCAGTTGAGTGGTGAGCCTTCTCTGCATTTTGTTTCTGGTGAAGAAAATAGGTGAAGCAGTCACCTATTTATCCCCCACAGCACAAAAGGCTGCATGCAAATTTGCTAAGGTGTTAGCATCATTATGCATATCCCAGCACAACAATGCAGCTGGGGGTGGGCAGACACTCAGGAGCAGCTTACATTCTTTTCAGCTCTGCTCCCCCTTGCAGATTCCTCAGACAATGGCCACATTTACAAATGAAAGGATGCTAATTGGAGCCATCAGAGTCATCAGTTCAGACTAAAGCCCCTGTTACACACTGTGATATCGCTAGCAATATCGCTGTAATGTCACCGATTTTGTGACGTTGCAGCGATATTGCTAGCGATATCGCTGCATGTGATACTTACCTCCAACCGGCTCCCCCGCTGGTTATCGCTGATTGCGCGAGAAGCTCCTGGACCATTCCTCATCGTCAGCTTCCTGCGGCGCTTCCTGCTGTGACGACGAGTGACGCGTGGAGCCGGGCGGGAGGACGAAGGGTCGCCTCATCTGACAGGTAAGTAGCGATCCCCGACCACCGCTATGTCGCTGGTGAGATCTGCCTGTGTGGCAGCTCACTAGCGACCACCTAGCGATGCACCAGCAATCCTGACCACGTCATATCGCTAGTCGGGATCGTTGGTGCATCGCTAGGTGTAACGGTACCCTAAGGGTCATTTTCGGGACTTCAGGGGGGAGCTCAAAATTTCTGGGACTTCTAGTGTTAAAGACCAGGTTCTTGTAAAAGGCTTAATTTCAAAGTCTTCGTCAATGAATGCTAGTAAAGGAAGTTCTTCCTGAAGATATTTTTCAGCTATTGGATTACATAATTTAGAACTGAACCCCAATCTACACAAGATATTTGAGTTGCAGGCCAAGTGCCACCAAAGGCTGGGGTCTCTCTCATTACCAAGGAAATTGCTGTGCACCTTATAGGAGCAATGGATTTGAGCCGAACTGAATCAATGACATCCAAATGCCAAATACACGGGATGTGCTCAGAGAGACCTAGCCAAGGTAGACTGATGCAAACAAATACTATACTTGAACTTAGAGAATCATGCACTTCATTTGCGTTTTGACTGTCTCCTTGCTTGACCTAACTTACCTAATCTTATTAGCATTCTTTTTTACCTTTTTTCTATTGTAACTGTCTGCTTCCAGGACCAATTTGCTCCTTATCTTTACTTCATTGGTTCCTATATATGTCCAGAGAATCCGTTACTGGACAATGTACAACCAACACTCCCTAAAATGTGGGGACCAACAAAATAATAAGATACTAATAAACAGAGATGGGCTAACCATTACTAGTAAAGTTTGGGGTCCAATGCAAACACCTAGTGTTAGAGCATAGACCCGGAACACGGATATCTCCAGGAAGTCCATGTTACTGTTCAGGCCAAGCACCCCGAACATCAGGTGTTTCCCACTCTGTCCCATGCTGTCAGATGACAATGTGAGCATGTGAGCCAGTACTGTGACCAGCAGTAAAGAGGTTACCTCCTGTCACACGCGTCGACTGATGAGTTAGTACTACTCCCATCAGCCTAGGCATACTGCCACTGATAACAGAGAGAGAAGGAGCCACTGATTGGAGTATTCATCAGCCAACGCCTGTGCTTAAAATAAATAAATAAATAAATATTAATAAACAAAATTACCTGAGGTCTCTTCTATTTTTTATAACTAGTGCAGGTAAAACTGACAGCTGTTGGCTGCAACCCTCAACTGTCAGCTTTATCATGGCTGGCTATAAATAATAAAGGGATCCCCACATCATTTTTTTCACAATAATAAAATACATTTTTAAAAAAGGCATGGGTTCCCCTGATTTTTGATGATCCAAGCTAAAGCAAACAGCTGGGGGCTGGTATTCTCAGACTTGTATGGGCCCCCCAGGCTAAAAATACCCCACGGCCACCCCAGAAAAGGCTCATCTGTTAGTTGCACCAATTGTGGCACTTTGCCCGGCTCTTTTCACTTGCTTTGGTGTGGTGGCAATTGGGGTAATGTTTGTGGGGTTGATGGCCGCCTACATCAAACCAACGGGTTAGTAATGGAGAAGGGTCTATAAGACACCATTATTACTAACCTCCTAGTTAGTTTGTAAAAATGACACAACCAGAATAAAGTCATTTAAATGAAAAAAGGACACAGACTCTTCTATTGGAAATAAAAGTAAAAAAGCAGTTAGTCAGCCTAATTCAACGTCATAGTTCAACAGTAATATTACATCATAGCAACTGTTTCTCTTGCTTTGCAAGTACCAGTTCTGAATTGGGCCCAGGTTCCAGTTCAGGTACCATTCTGGTACTCAAACCAAACTTTTTTTTAGATGTTCAGCCAAACCTGCTGGACCCAAACATCCATGGATTCACCCATCACTACAAAGAAATAATAGGAAAATTGTTGGAATAATTATTGTATATATTGTATCAACTACCATTTACTACTGTTTAACAGTGCATGAGTTTCTGTCTCCAGCAATAGTGTTATATTGCCAGTAAAGCACTGCTAAAAAAAGAACCAGGGAAGTTCCTGTTCACTGTGTATGCAGCTGGAGCACATTATTTACTTTCACTTTGCAAGATGCTAAGATCCTAAGCTAAAACAAAATAGGGAGAAAGTAATGCAAATAGAGTCTTATCTGACATACAATTGGAGTTATTTATCAGATCGTACTAACCTGATTTATGACTTAAAAGACATTTTTAAATCATTGTACAACTGCTGCGGATCCACAGATTGCAAAAAATCAACGAGCATGAAGATACGAATAATTTGTGGATACTCCTTGCGCTATGGAAGACATCAAGTCTCAGAGATTTATTCAAACATGTGTTTTTTATTCAAACCATTTCAAAGTATCAAGCACTTCTTCAGGAATTACCCCATAGTAAATAGTAATGGTATGTGGTCATCTCCTGAAGAAGTGTTTGACACATTTAAATGTGAATAAAAGCCACATTTGAATAAATCCATGAGGATTGATGTCTTTCATAGACAGCAGCACAGGAGATATCCACAAATTATTCCTATCTTCAAGATCCAAAGCTATAAGAAATACCAGTTGTAAGCTGTGTTATCTTTGTCCCTGAATAAATATATTCACTATTGAACAGCTGGACAGTACAGAGATTAAAGGTACTGTCACACTTAGCGATGTACCAGCGATCCCGACCAGCGATATGACGCAGTCAGGATCGCTGGTACATCGCTAAGTGGTCGCTAGTGAGCTGCCACATAGGCAGATCTCACTAGCGACATCGCTGGGGACGGGGATCGCTACTTACCTGTCACACCAGGCGATCCTGCGTCCTCCCGCCCGGCTCCACGCGTCGCTCGTCTTCACAGCAGGAAGCGCCGCAGGAAGCTGACGACGAGAAACAGTCCAGGACGTTCTCGCGCGATCAGCGATAACCAGCGGGGGAGCCAGTCATAGGTAAGTATCAGACACAGAGATATCGCTAACAATATCGCTATAACGTCACTAGTTATAGCGATATTGCTAGCGATATCTCTTAGTGTGACATGCCCTTAAACCACTGCCATAAAAATAAAGTACCTTTGATGAAATGAGCAGCCCAGTTTATCTCTTTATAAATCAGAATCAACTTTATTCCACCATCACTAAGTTCAAACGATCATCATTTAGCATGTTTCGCTATGCTGGACCATATTCTTAAAGAGAAAAATTAACTTTCCTCTCTGCTATGGTTCTGCTTGAATATTTTCCATGATACCATGATTACTTTGGCTTTGTAGAGGTGGCAGGGTCCAATTACTTTGCACGTCCTCATTTTTTTAATCTTGTCTACGTGTATCCTACAAAATGAAGCTTCAGCCTGTTTACTCTGCCTCCTGCTTGTAATAGCTTCCTCCTTATACTCAGGTGGCGCATCATTATAATATGAAACTAAATCTCATAGAAATACACTGATTCTGTACATAGAACTTATATAAACACTGATTCTGTACATAGAACTTATATAAACAGTAATTGCGAGTATGCTTGGAAGGTCATACCAAGGAAGAAGACAGTATGTCTGAGAGCAATAAGGATAATTTGACAGGTGATGCTCTCATCCTGTTTATAGGTAGTCAGAAACTGAAAAAGTCAAAAGATTTCAATGTTTAATCAAACAATGAAGAATTAAATTCAAGAAAGAAGTTCAACTTCACTGAATGTTTTGATACAATCCATTTTTTACTCTGCATCTCAATTTTCATCAAATGAGTGCAAATAGTAGTTACAGTGCAAATATTTAATTTTGGACTTTTATATACTATGCAATAATCAAATTTGAAAAAATGTATAATGCCCATTAAGTGCAAAAGTCTAAAACAATAAATGCAGCTGTTACTTACCCTTTACTGGTCCAGTGCTGCTCTCCGCAGCTACTCAGGCTTTGTTGCTCCTGTCTTTGTTAATGAGGTCTAAAACCATAAACTCAGCTGTTAGGGGATTAAAAGGAGATGGACGTTTCTGTTTGACCACGCTGCAGCTGTAACAGTAGTTATTCCACTCTGTGATAGTATTTCTTTATTACGCTTTCCAAACACTTTTTAAAAAATTAGACTACATACAGAGATCAATACAACAAAGTTTGGTAGAAATAGATCTTCAAACTTCTTCCAATCCAGCCGTTTTTCATCCTTGCCAGGAACAGCACTGCTTCTTCCCTGATACTCCGGTCTATGTGGATTAACTGCTTTGGTGACATTACATCTTCAATGCTGATTACAGCTGCAGACAATTTCTGGGCTCAGCTGCCTGGGAGGTCTTTATTGGTGGAGCCACTGATTAGTTGCAGTGATTAAAAGCACTGCAGAAATGAAACCAAGGCTAAAGCTTATCAACAAAGACAAGAGCAGAAGTGCAGAGATAATGCTGGACCAGATGAGAACGAATACCTGTTGAGTTTGTTATTTTAGACCTCAGCAACCTTTATGGTACAATAACATTTATGCAGTGACAAATCTTTAAAGATTAGAGTTATGAATAATGGAATAGACATTTAAATTACTTTAATGAAACATCCAGTGGTTGAGAAATTCTTTTTATCTTGACTAATTGCTTTCTGAACACACTAGACAGTAAAATTATTTTAATCCACAAAACAATAGCACACACCTCCAGGTTTTCCCAAAAAGAAACTCAATTTTGAGCTATTCTCATTTAACCATTTCCTGTCTGAGCCAATTTCCGTTGCTTTATTTTTAAATTGAGGCATTTGTTATGTGTTTTTTACCTTTTAATATTTTTAAAACATTTTTTAATTACTTTTCACGTGTTTAGTCATTCTCTCAAGGAGATTTGCACTTGACTGAATTTGGTATTGCAGAATATAGGAAAAAGAATGATCTCCTAGGAAGCTTAGCTTTTGGCTTGCCTTCATCTGTAAATCAACATAGCTCTACATGGACTTTCAGTATGCCCCTAACTGACATGGCAACTTATCTTCATCCTGCGATCTCTGTAACAGGCCCCTCACTCAAATTGCAACTCTTAAGGGCATGTCACACTAAGCGATATCGCTAGCAATATCGCTATAACTTGTGACGTTATAGCGATATTGCTAGCGATATTGCTGTGTGAGATACTTACCTACAACCCGCTCCCCCGCTGGTTATCGCTGATCGTGCGAGAACAGGCTGGACTGTTTCTCGTCGTCAGCTTCCTGCGGCGCTTCCTGCTGTGACGACGAGCGACGCGTGGAGCCGGGCGGGAGGACACATGATCGCCTGGTGTGACAGGTAAGTAGCGACCCCCGTCCCCAGCGATGTCGCTGGTGAGATCTGCCTGTGTGGCAGCTCACTAGCAACCACATAGCGATGCACCAGCGATCCTGACTGCGTCATATCGCTGGTCGGGATCGCTGGTACATCGCTAAGTGTGACAGTACCTTTAAATGCTACTGGTCCCTTCGGGCATAGATAGGCAATGTGTGTATTGAGCACGAATAAAGTAACAAACAATTTCTATATTATTAAATTATATTCCAAACACAAATGTCATATTATAACCCATGCAAATATTCATATGATGGCTCTAATTGTGAGGATTGTATTATTTCTTAGCTGAGTGCCCCCATACACATTAGACTAAGATCTTCTGAACCCATGGATACTGAAGGAATCATCCTGCAGTCTAACGTGTTTGTCTCTTGACTCTCCCCTGACAGATGATGTTTGGGTAGATAAGGATCCAGGCTTATGATTTTCAACATCCGATCCTTTCCGGAGATAAGCTTCTGTCAGAGGAATCTGGCAGCTGCTATTTCGTAGAGAACACAAGATCGCTCAATTAAACCAAGTGTTCCTATTCATGGGGGAGATGGGAGAGATATCAGAGGATACAATATGCCTCATTTTTTTTGCCATGCAAATCAAATGTATAAATTCTTGATTGTTGAGGCTACAACCACTGGGACCCTCACCGATCTCGAGAACCAGGAATCTGAAAAGTCCAACGTGAAATTGAGTGGTGGTTGATCAAGCGTACTGCCGATCCATTCATTCTTCTGGGAGCGCCAAAGACCAGCCAACTACAGTGCTTGGCTATCCCTGACAGTCCCGTTATAAATGAATGGAGCGATAGTGCCCATGATCAACCACCTCTCCATTCACATGGAACTCTTCAGAGCTCCAATTTTCTGGATTGATGGTGCTCCTAACAGTTGGGCCCCCAGTGTTTGGGAAGTTATTCTCCATCCCATGGAAAGGGGATAACTTTCAAACTTGAAAATACCTCTTTAACATTGGATTTTATTAACCCCTTAATGACGACCACCGATAAGTCTTTTTACTGACCTGAGATATAAGAGAATAGCATCCCTATACAGGTGACAATCCAGCAGCTGTCTGCTGTACACTATAGCTGGCAACTTGCTGCATCATCCATGATCAATGTTGGCACACACCATAGCTATGTAACCCCTTAGATGCTGCTGTCAATTTTAACTACAGCACCTAAATGGTTAACAGAGTGTGGGAACTCCCATCAGTACCCTGAAATTATGATTTTGTGGTCCTGGTGTATGCTATGACAATTCATGGTGAAATGAAGACCTTGGACTCTGCCAGATATAGTGACCTGTTCAGAAGTTAGCAACTTTTAGGTGATAAAAATATTTTTTTTCATTCCTGTCATTCTATTTTGCATTAATTCTTGGAAAGCACCTGAAGGGTTAATAAACTAGCTGACAGCAGTTTTGAATATGTTGACTGATGCTGTTCTAAAATGGTATCATGTTTGGGTTTTTTCCAATATATAGGACCCCTCAAAATCACTTCAAAACTAAATAGTGACCTAAAAAAAATATATTTTCTAAATTTCCTTGGAGAAATGAAAAATTATTGCAACATTTTAAACCTCTAAATTGCTAGCAAAATAAAATAACATTTTACAAATGGTGCTTATATAAGGCAGACATGAGGGAAATGTTATTTATGAATGCTTTTGTGTGGTATGACTATCTGGATTAGGCTAGAGTCACACTAGACTATAAAAAATCGGTCCGTTTTTCACGGACGAGAATTACACAAATGTTTCATGAACAGTGATCCGTATTTCATCCGTGTGCAATCCGAGGATGCAATTTCCTCGCGACAAAGTATCCGTGTGACATCCGTATGGCATCCATATTCCATCCGTAAGGCGAAATTTTCTTGCCTGCTTGCAAAATGGACATATAATGGGTCCATAGCCTCAAATATTCGTGAAAACATATATACAGTATATATATATATATATATATATTTAAATATATATAAGTATATAAATTTATATTTCATCTTTTAAACAGCTCTGGAACAGCGTGGCGAGTTTTGAGTGGCAAATTTTTTTGTTTCGACTTTTATGTGGCGAGGTTGGTGTATGTGTGGTGAAATGTGTGCAGAGGGTGGTATATGTGTTGAAACACGTGGTAGTGTGTGGCGTATTTTGTGTGTGTGTTCATATCCCCGTGTGTGGTGAGTATCCCATGTCAGGGCCCCACCTTAGCAACTGTACGGTATATACTCTTTGGCGCCATCGCTCTCTTTCTTTAAGTCCCCCTTGATCACATCTGGCAGCTGTCAATTTGCCTCCAACACTTTTCCTTTCACTGTTTCCCCATTATGTAGATAGGGGCAAAATTGTTTGGTGAATTGGAAAGTGCGGGGTTAAAATTTCGCCTCACAACATAGCGTATGACGCTCTCGGGGTCCAGACGTGTGACTGTGCAAAATTTTGTGGCTGTAGCTACGACGGTGCAGCTGCCAATACATACACTTTTTCCCCATTATGTAGATAGGGGCAAAATTGTTTGGTGAATTGGAACGCGCAGGGTTAAAATTTCACCTCACAACATAGCCTATGACGCTCTCGGGGTCCAGACGTGTGACTGTGCCAAATTTTGTGGCTGTAGCTGCAACGGTGCGGATGCCAATCCCGGACATACATACTTACACACTCACATTGAGCTTTATATATTAGGTATATGTCAGTGAGATACACATATTTATATCTCATACAGAGGTAGATAGCAGAACAGAATAGCTGATAATTCAATTGCCAGCTTCTGTAAAATCATTACCGAACCCGACAGGATATGAGACATGGTTTACATACAGTAAACCATTGCATATCTAATAGAGTTGAGCGACTTTTGGTTTTTTAGGGTCGCGTTTCGTTTCGTGAAACCCGACTTTTCCAAAAGTCGGGTCGAGCAAGATCGTCCGATTATAGGGAAAAGTCGGGGTCATCCTGAAACACGAAACCCAATGTAAGTCAATGGGGAATAAAAGTCGGCAGTGAGAGGAGGACAGGAAACACACCTACAGTGCCCATTTGAATGCCAAAAGCATCAATTCTTCTTACTTAAGCTTGTCAACCTTAATTAACTTCATAATACAAGTTACGCACTGAAAAATGGGGGTTATTTGGCTAAAGTTGTGGGGGGGAGGGCTGGCTGCAGGTTTTCATGTGCCCTGGGCGAAAGAGCGCCCCTTTAACACATACCACAACTCATCATGCTCCGATACGGCAGAGAAATAGCGGTATAGTACAATGAAAAATACCTCACTTTTTACATCTCATGACGAGGCCCATCTATTTCTCCATACAGAATCATTGGTCCCATATAATGTTTGAAACAGTATATGATGAGCTCCACATAATGCTACAGTATATGCTGGTCCCCATGGATGAAGCTCCACTGTCTTATGGGCCCAAATAATGCTCCAAACATAATGGGCCCCATTTCTAATGCTCTAGTGTATAATGGGCCCTGTAAATGCTGCTCCAGTGTCTGATGTCCACCTTTGGAATGTTCCAGTGTATGGTGGGCCCCATCTATCATTCTCCAGAGTATAGTGCTCCCCAAAAATTGCTGTCCCAACATTGAAAACAATCAAATAAGTCTCCTCGCTAGGGAATCCCTGTACTTGTCTGGATTCCTCGTCGTCCCCATCTTCCATCTCACTGCACAGTATTTCAACTTTGCAAGTGCTGTGATCCTGGGCAAGCAGGGGGGGCCCACTCGTTGGCGACGGCACTGGCACAGGGCCCATGATAGTACGGTGGTGTGTCTGATGGCGGGTGGGCCGAACCTGCACTTTCATCTGCAGCTTCCTCTTTGTCACCGTGTAAGATGGAACTGTATATGGGAAGGGTAACCTGAGTTTCATCAGGGTCAGATTCAGGTCGTGTAGCGTGCGAGGGGAATGTAGTGGTCTGGGTCAATGTACCAGCAGATTCATCGAGCAGTGGCTGGGCATCAGTGCACTTGTGTCGCCCCCAGGAGTACGGTCGCCACAGTGGCATTACCTTCTTCCTAGGGAGTGTGATATCATGCTTGGGAGCAACGAAGGATCTCTCTAGCAGGTTAACTGATTGGGCGGCGTTATTCCCACGAGTCAAGACCCTCAAAACAGCGTTCATGAAGGCAAAGTGTTTGTTTTACGTGGGCAGTATGGTTGCAAAGCTGAACCTTAAAGGAATGTCCAGAAGGGCACCACCAGGAGTGGAGCCTACTGCGTAATTTGACTCAACACGGGCAACCTCAACCATGCCAGCTACAGAACAGATGCACACATTGCAAGCTTAATTCCGTTAACGAACGAGACTCCGTCATACCCCGCGGTCAGAGTCCGGCTTACTAGAGGGACACGTGAGGCTCTGGCACATGAGATTGGCCAATAACTGGTGTGTCATGCCCTTACATGTCCTTGGCTGCATGTGCGCTACACTGAAAAGGCCAGCGTTTGTCGCTTACAGGTGCAGATAACCCGCTGAACAACGTTAGTGATGGGGATCACTGATTACAATTATTACCCGCGATCAATGATTTCCCAGTAAGTGCAGGTCAACCGCAGTTCCGGAATTAGGCCTAACCGTCATTCCTGAAAAAATGAAAAACTTACGTGTGCAAACCACAGGTGCTGTAGCTTGCTTAACAGCTCGCCAGCCGTTCTCACGCCCAGTATGGATTACACGTGATTGCACAAAGGTTAGAAAGGGTACCGTTTCCCCGGATAACATGTATGGATATTGTACACATTCAAAATATATGTCTCAGGAGGCAGGCTCAGACGGTGTTAGGCCCAGTATGGATTGCACGTGATTGCACAAAGGTTAGAAAGGGTACCGTATCCCCAGATAACATGTATGGATAGCGTACACATTCAAAATATATGTCTATACAGCAGGAGGCAGGCTCAGACGGTGTTAGGCCCAGTATGGATTGCACGTGATTGCACAAAGGTTAGAAAGGGTACCGTATCCCCAGATAACATGTATGGATAGCGTACACATTCAAAATATATGTCTATACAGCAGGAGGCAGGCTCAGACGGTGTTAGGCCCAGTATGGATTGCACTTGATTGCACAAAGGTTTGAAAGGGTACCGTTTCCCCGGATAACATGTATGGATAGCGTACACATTCAAAATATATGTCTCAGGAGGCAGGCTCAGACGGTGTTAGGCCCAGTATGGATTGCACGTGATTGCACAAAGGTTTGAAAGGGTACCGTTTCCCCGGATAGCATGTATGGATAGCGTACACATTCAAAATATATGTCTCTGGAGGCAGGCTCAGACGGTGTTAGGCCCAGTATGGATTGCACGTGATTGCACAAAGGTTTGAAAGGGTACCGTTTCCCCGGATAACATGTATGGATAGCGTACACATTCAAAATATATGTCTCTGGAGGCAGGCTCAGACGGTGTTAGGCCCAGTATGGATTGCACGTGATTGCACAAAAGTTTGAAAGGGTACCGTTTCCCCGGATAACATGTATGGATAGCGTACACATTCAAAATATATGTCTCTGGAGGCAGGCTCAGACGGTGTTAGGCCCAGTATGGATTGCACGTGATTGCACAAAGGTTTGAAAGGGTACCGTTTCCCCGGATAACATGTATGGATAGCGTATACATTCAAAATATATGTCTCTGGAGGCAGGCTCAGACGGTGTTAGGCCCAGTATGGATTGCACGTGATTGCACAAAGGTTTGAAAGGGTACCGTTTCCCCGGATAACATGTATGGATAGCGTACACATTCAAAATATATGTCTCAGGAGGCAGACTCAGACGGTGTTAGGCCCAGTATGGATTGCACGTGATTGCACAAAGGTTTGAAAGGGTACCGTTTCCCCGGATAACATGTATGGATAGCGTACACATTCAAAATATATGTCTCTGGAGGCAGGCTCAGACGGTGTTAGGCCCAGTATGGATTGCACGTGATTGCACAAAGGTTTGAAAGGGTACCGTTTCCCCGGATAACATGTATGGATAGCGTACACATTCAAAATATATGTCTCAGGAGGCAGGCTCAGACGGTGTTAGGCCCAGTATGGATTGCACGTGATTGCACAAAGGTTAGAAAGGGTACCGTATCCCCAGATAACATGTATGGATAGCGTACACATTCAAAATATATGTCTCAGGAGGCAGGCTCAGACGGTGTCAGGCACAGTATGGATTTGACGGCCCAGATTACACAGCGGAGGAGCAGGGAGAGGTAAAGATTGCAAATGCTGGGGCCCTGCCCAAGCAAGGGGGGCCCACTCGTGGGCGTCGGTACTGGCACTGGGCCCCTCATAGTACAGCGGTGTGTCTGACGGCGGGTGTGCACCACCACCGTCAGAGACACTTGATTGCACTATGAGGGACCCTGTGCCAGTGCCCGCGCCCAAGAGTCGGCCTACCCACCTGTCCAGGGCAACGGCACTCGCACGGTGTCGTGCGCTAGGTGGTGACCCCGGCCATGGGGGGGGAGGCAGCACAGTTAGGGAGTTTTAGAAAGTGGCATATGTTGATGTTGGACATTCAGCTGATGCAAAAGGCGAAATAGGTGAAGTCCCAGGAAGAGGTGGACCAAAGCAAGCCATTTTTCTGTCACCCTATGTGTCATCAGGGGAAGGTGGGACAAAATCCTTGGAAACCCATGCATGGTTCATTTTAATGAAGGTTAGATCTTCCACATTTTGGATTGACAGACGGGTCCTTTTTTCTGTCAGGATTGATCCAGCTGCACTGAAGACTCTTTCCGATAGCACACTTGCAGCTGGGCAAGCGAGCTCCTGTAAGGCATATTGGGCCAATTCAGGCCAGGTGTCCAGTTTAGCGGCCCAATAGTCAAAGGGGAATGACCTGTGTGGGAGAACATCGATATGGGAGGAAAAGTAGTTTGTAACCATAGTTGACAACTGCTGTCTCCTGTTACTTTCCATTGATGCAGTATTACCAGTTGTGTGAGCGGTATTTGAAAAATCAGTCCACAACATTGTCATGAAACCCCTGTCTCCAACGCCACTTCTGCTGTGTGCACCACGAACACCTCTGCCAAGCTGCCCCCGGCCCGTACGGCTCGTGTGAGAACCATCACCGCTGCTGTGTGCTGGGAATGCCTCAAGCAACCGATTTACCAGAGTTGCTTGTTTATTGGCCAATATTAGGTCAAGGTTCTCCTGTGGCATGATGTTTTGTAATTTGCCTTTATAGCGTGGATCCAGGATGCTGGCCAACCAGTAGTCGTCATCGTTCATCATTTTGGCAATGCGGGGGTCCCTTTTTAGGATCTGCAAGGCATAATCTGACATGTGGGCCAATGTTCCCGGTGTCAATGATGCACTGCGAGTGCTGGGTGGAGGAGCACTTTCTGGAAAATCCACATCCCTCCAGTCACGCACAAACCCTGTACCAGACCTTGCCACGCCAACATTTTCACTTGCCCCACGAGATGCATCCTCCTCCCCTAAGTAATCATCTCCATCATCATCCTCCTCCTCCTCTTCTTCCTCCACCTCGTCCAGGAGAGGTCCCTGAGCAGACAATGGCTGAATGTCATCAAGGATTCCCTCCTCCTCTTCCTCCTCATCAACATTGGCTGCAGACGCCTGCTCCTTAAGGTGCGTCAAAGTTTGCATGAGCAGACGCATAAGTGGGATGCTCATGCTTAGGATGGCGTCGTCTGCGCTTACCAGCCGTGTGCATTCCTCAAAACACTGAAGGACTTTACAGAGGTCTTTCAGCTTCGACCACTGCACACCTGTCAACTCCATATCTGCTCTCAAAGTGCCTGGCCGTGTATCCTCCCACAAATGCATTATGGCCTGCCTCTGCTCGCACAGCCGCTCCACCATGTGCAGGGTGGAGTTCCACCTTGTTGCAATGTCGATAATGAGGCGGTGGTTGGGAAGGTGGAGCAATCGCTGCAGCTTCTGCATACGAACGGAGTGTACAGGCGACCGGCGGATGTGCGCGCACAGTCTTCGCACCTTCTGGAGCAGGGGTGTTAACTCCGGATAATTTTTGAGGAAGCACTGCACCACCAGGTTCAAGGTGTGAGCCAAGCAAGGTATGTGGCTGAGTTTTGAAAGGGCTATGGCTGCCACAAAATTACGGCCGTTATCACTAACTACCTTGCCTGCCTCAAGATGTACACTGCCCAGCCAAAACTCAGTTTGTCGCTTCAAGTACTCGGCCAGCACCTCGGCGGTGTGTCTGTTGCCCAAACACATCATCTGCAACACAGCCTGCTGACGCTTTCCACTAGCTGCTCGATAGGGGGACACATCGTGTGCAACAGTGGCAGCTGCAGATGGAGTGCTCGTACGACTGCGCTCTGTGGACGAGCTTTCGCTTCTGGAGGAGGAGGAGGAGGAGGGTCGAACGCCTACAGCCAACTGTTTCCTATACCGTGGGCTAGGCAGCACTGTCCCACCACCGCTGTCCCCTGTGGACCCTGCATCCACCACATTAACCCAGTGCGCAGTGATGGACACGTAACGGCCCTAGCCATGCCGACTGGACCATGCATCAGTTGTGAGGTGCACCTTTCCGCTCACTGACTGCTTGAGTGCATGGACAATGCGGTCTTTCACATGATGGTGGAGGGCTGCGATGGCTTTGCGAGAGAAGAAGTGGCGACTGGGTAGGTCATAGCGTGGTACTGCATTGGCCATGAGTTCGCGGAAAGCTGTGCTTTCCACCAACCGAAAGGGCATCATCTCAAACGAGATTAGTTTGGCAATGTGGGCGTTCAAACCCAGTGTACGCGGATGAGAGACTGAGTACTTTCTTGACCTACTCATAGTGTCTGGGAGGGTGAGCTGGACTTGAGAGCTGCATATGGTGGAAGTAGCGGTGGACAGGGCGGACTGAGAGAGGGTTGATGATGGTGATAGAGTTGGTGTTCTTTCTGATGGCCTAGAATCAGTCTTTCGTTGATATAACAGTGGGATTCCCTGACTGCTGTGGCCTTGCAACGACACCTCAACATTTGCTGCTGTGCTAACCGGTGGGCTTACAGTGGGGGAAACAATGTAGCGTTGCTGACTACCTTCGTTGTGATCAGTTGCACATGTGGCACTTGAGGTTTGGTGTTGTGTCCACGCTTGCAATTGCATGCTGGTTAAATGTCTAAGCATGCAACTGGTATTCAAATTTTTCAGATTTTTCCCTCGGCTAAAGGTCTTTGCGCACTTCTTACAGATAACCTTGGCCTGATCATGAGGATTTTGTTCAAAAAAGTGCCACACTGCACTCTTCCTACTTTGGCAGACATTTTGCGGCCTAGCACGCTGTGATCTTTTGACCCTCTGGACAAGCTGTCCAACAACTCTTTTGATGTTTGGAACCTGTCTTTGGAGTGCTCCGGGCCTGCCAGATAACAGCTGTTGCGATGTCGATGTCTGCTGTGGATGCTCCTCATCTGAGCTATTGGAAGCAGCACCCTCTTCCCCCAATGGATGCCAATCTGGGTCAACAACTGGGTCATCCATCACCTCCTCTTCTATGTCATGTGCACCTTCCTCTGTGTCACCGTGTATGGTGGTATAGTGTGCGGGAAGGGGCACCTGAGTCTCATCAGGGTCAGAATCTGGCTCTGTACACTGCGAGGACAATGTAGTGCTCTGAGTGAATGTACCAGCAGAATCATCCATCAGCGGCTGTGCATCAGTGCACTCCATGTCAGATTCATCTTGGCCTGGGTAATTCACCATTTGACTTGATAATCCAGGCATGGTATGTGAAAACAGCTCCATGGAGTAATCAGTAGTATGGCCTGCGTCATCCTTTAATCTTGGTTGGGGTGAAGGACACAAGGAAAGGTGTGGTTCATGAACATGAGCCTCCAATGACGAATCAGTGCTTTTACTTTTTACAACTGAAGAAGAGGAGGCGATAGAGCTGGAGGCTGAGTCAGCAATGTAAGACAAAACTTTTTCCTGATGCTCTGGCTTTAAAAGCGGTTTGCCAACTCCTAGAAAACTAAGCGTTCAAGGCCTTATGTAGCCAGACGATGACGCAGGCTCAACACCTCCTGCATTCGGTCCTATTTTGCTCTTGCCACTACCATCAGATCCACCACCAACACCATCATTACCAGCTGCCAACCCCCGCCCAATTCCACGGCCTCTTCCACCAGCCTTCCTCATTTTTGGTAGAAATGTAGACAAAATCCAACAAACTATATAGTAATGTAAAACAAGGTACAAGGTGTCTATAGGACAGGGGAGATTTTGAATTTCTGCAGACACTTGTGGACACTGGACACTTTTGGATTGTGTGAGGCCCAATGAATATCTGAGCGCTATGTGACAGGCTCGATGGCACAGCTGTGACCAAAGTGACGAGAGGATAAGGGAGATTTTGAATCTCTGCACACACTTTTGGACACTGGACACTTGTGGATTGTGTGAGGCCCAATGAATATCTGAGCGCTATGTGACAGGCTCGATGGCACAGCTGTGACCAAAGTGACTACAGGATAAGGGAGATTTTGAATCTCTGCACACACTTTTGGACACTGGACACTTGTGGATTGTGTGAGGCCCAATGAATATCTGAGCGCTATGTGACAGGCTCGATGGCACAGCTGTGACCAAAGTGACGAGAGGATAAGGGAGATTTTGAATCTCTGCACACACTTTTGGACACTGGACACTTGTGGATTGTGTGAGGCCCAATGAATATCTGAGCGCTATGTGACAGGCTCGATGGCACAGCTGTGACCAAAGTGACGAGAGGATAAGGGAGATTTTGAATCTCTGCACACACTTTTGGACACTGGACACTTTTGGATTGTGTGAGGCCCAATGAATATCTGAGCGCTATGTGACAGGCTCGATGGCACAACTGTGACCAAAGTGACGAGAGGATAAGGGAGATTTTGAATCTCTGCACACACTTTTGGACACTGGACACTTGTGGATTGTGTGAGGCCCAATGAATATCTGAGCACTATGTGACAGGCTCGATGGCACAGCTGTGACCAAAGTGACGAGAGGATAAGGGAGATTTTGAATCTCTGCACACACTTTTGGACACTGGACACTTTTGTATTGTGTGAGGCCCAATGAATATCTGAGCGCTATGTGACAGGCTCGATGGCACAGCTGTGACCAAAGTGACGAGAGGATAAGGGAGATTTTGAATCTCTGCACACACTTTTGGACACTGGACACTTGTGGATTGTGTGAGGCCCAATGAATATCTGAGCGCTATGTGACAGGCTCGATGGCACAGCTGTGACCAAAGTGACGAGAGGATAAGGGAGATTTTGAATCTCTGCACACACTTTTGGACACTGGACACTTTTGGATTGTGTGAGGCCCAATGAATATCTGAGCGCTATGTGACAGGCTCGATGGCACAGCTGTGACCAAAGTGACGAGAGGATAAGGGAGATTTTGAATCTCTGCACACACTTTTGGACACTGGACACTTTTGGATTGTGTGAGGCCCAATGAATATCTGAGCGCTATGTGACAGGCTCGATGGCACAGCTGTGACCAAAGTGACTACAGGATAAGGGAGATTTTGAATCTCTGCACATACTTTTGGTCACTGGACACTTGTGGATTGTGTGAGGCCCAATGCAAGCCAATCACTTGCATGCCCTTCTGAAAGATGGTGGTGACCCCTGCCTATGTCATCACGTTGCCCACAGTGTCCGTGGATCCTGATTCCCTGAAAAAGAGCGCAAAACAAACTTTTGAAACGCGACTTTGGCGCGTAAGTCGCCGACCTCGTGGCCGACCTCATCCTAGGGTCGGGTTTCGTTTCATGAAACCGGACTTTGACAAAAGTCGGCGACTTTTGAAATTTTTCGACCCGTTTCGCTCAACTCTAATATCTAATATTTTTTTTCATATGTCCCTCACTAATAATGTTAGTAGTGTATGTGTGTTAAAATTTGGAGCTGTAGGTGACAAATTAAAGGATTAATTCACAGAAAAAACTGGAGTGTGCTCACGTGCCATTTTCTCCACCAGAGAGGGCATTGTTTTTGGCCCCCCTGGCTAAAAAAATCTGCCAACAGACACCCCAGAAAAGGCGCATCTTTTAGATGCACCAATTCTGGCACTTTCCCACTCTCTTCCCATTGCCCTGTATCAGTGGCATATGGGGTAATAAGGGGTTAATGTCACCTTGCTATTGTAAGGTGACATTAAGCCAGGTTAATAATGGAGAGGTGTCACTAAGACACCTCTCCATTATTAATCCACTAGTCTGAAAGGTTTAAAAAAACACTCACACATTAAGAAAAAAGACTTTTAATGAAATAAACACATTTTTTCCATCTTTATTTCACTCTCAATCCATTCGAAGCCATCATTCTCCTGTAAAAAATCCAAAATAAAAAAGCAACACTGTCCCTTACCTGTCCGCCGTACAGTCAAGTCCAATGCTGCAATCCTTCTGAAGGGGTTAAATAGTTTACAACTGGGACCGGTGCTAATGCGACCGACCTGGCTGTAAACCATGTAGGAATGACTGAGAAGCTGCCTGCACAGCCTCCCTGCCTGACCAGAGATGAGCTGATTAGCGTGGGGAAGTTTCTGAATACTTTCCCACGCTGTTAGTTCACCGCGGGTCAGGTGGGGAGTCTTTGCAGCCTCAGTGACTACTGCTGATGTCAACTTCTGTCAATTTTCTGTTATTTTTTATAAATAAAACAGAAAACATAGTTACCTAAATGTACTATTATCTTAAAATATGTAATCCTCAGTCTGCTGAACTGCCGCATGACCAACTCTACCCTCTCCTAGTGTATCCTCACCCATCCCTGTAGAATGTGAGCCCTCGCGGGCAGGGTCCTCTCTCCTTCTGTACTTGTGTATGCCCTTTTTTGCTCATGTTTGTTGTACTTGTCTATATTTGCTCCTTTCTCATGTAAAGCGCCATGAAATAAATGGTGCTATAATAGTGAATAATAATAATAAAAACAATGTGTCATGAAAGAATCTGAAAATCACTGGGATATGTTGAATTATTCCACAGTTATTACCACATATAGTGACACTGGTCAGATTTCAAAAATTTCAAAAATTTGGCCTCATCACTAAGGGGTTAAATTACAGTGGCCAATTAATAGGATAGATTATTACAATGACTCTGTCTGTAGGATCAACCTTCCTAATCAGTCTATATGAGCAGGCCGGTCATAGAAAGTTGAATTATTTGATACCTTGATATCTGTAATCTAATGTCTTATTTTACAGAAATGTATTATTTTTCTTAAGGTATAAAGGAGCTGTTGAGATCTATGGGCCGGACATAGATCTTGCTGAAAATCTGCCTCCAGAGCTTATTTTATCTGAAAGGAGGTGTTACCAGTGTAAGACATGTAATGACTGACAGTCTGCTCTCCTCATCTACATGTCTCACACTGGTAATTCCTCCTTTCATTTAAAATGAGGTCTACATCTCGGAGAGATCTATGTCCAGCCCAATGATCTTAACTTTTCATGTACAGCTTAATAAAAACATGGATTTCTCTGGAATAAGACATCAAATCATAGAGATAACTGTATCATTTTATTCAGATTCCTTCGATCTACATGTCCATATAAACAGCTTAGGAGGGTTGATTCTACTACAGATTCCCTCTTTAACCCTTTTCTGACATCGGGCATAAATGTACGCCGATGTCGGACACCCTCCCTTTGATGTGGGCTCCGGTGGTGAGCCCACATCTTTCCTGGCACATGTCAGTTGTTTTGGTCCCAGAACAGCCGCGAGTGGAAATCACCCGCGGCTATTAATCCATTTAACCCATTGAACCCACTAAATGCTGCTGTCAAACGCTGACAGTGGCATTTAGCATGCGCATCCAGTAATAGCGCCAGAAATCCACTCATCAGTGACCCCCATCACATGATCAATGGGTTGGCATGACAACCAGAGATCTCCTGCAGACCTCTATGGCTGTCACTTGTAGCAGAGCCGATCGGGTTATGGCAGCTTCTAGTTTTCCATGGAGACTACTGAAGCATGCCAAAAGTAAAAAAAAAAGTTTTTAAAAATATATAAAAAAATAAAAGATCAAATCACCCCCTTTTGCCCCATTCAGATTATAACAATGAAAAATCAAACATACACATATTTGGTATCGCCGCGTTCAGAATCTCCCGATCTATCAATAAAAAAAGGATTAACCTGATCGCTAGATGGCATAGCGAGAAAAAACGTCAAAATGCCAGAATTACATTTTTCTGGTTGCCTCAACATTGCATTAAAGTGCAATAACGGGCGATCAAAAATTCGTATCTGCATCAAAATAGTATCATTAAAAATGTCAGCTTGGCGCACCAAAAATGAGCCCTCACTCAACCCGAGATCACGAGAAATGGAGAAGCTGCGAGTATTGGAAAATGGCGGAACTTTTTTTTTTTTTTTACAAAGTTTGGAATTTTTTTTTACCACTTAGATAAAAAAGAACCTAGACATGTTTGGTGCCTGTGAACTCGTAATAACCTGGAGAATCATAATGGCAGGTCAGTTTTAGCATTTAGTGAACATAGTAGAAAAAGCAAAACAAAAAACAACTGTGGGATTGCACTGTTTTTTGCAATTTCACCGCACTTTGAATTTTTTTCCTGTTTTCCAGGACATGATATGTTAAAACCAATTATGTCGTTCAAAACTACAAATCATCCTGCAAAAAATAAGCCCTCACGTGTCTGTTTTGACCAAAAAATAAAAATAGTTTTGGATCTGGGAAGAAGGGGAGCAAGATATGAAAATGCAAAACCAAAATACCTCTGGTCGTTAAGGGGTTAAGGCCTCCTTCATACATTTCTGATTTTCTCACATGCAAAAACATGGACCATTTTTCATTAGTTTGGTCAATTTTCAGTTTTTACTATCAGTGTTTCATCAGTAATGTTTTTCATATGCCAAAAAATAAAGCTTGAATCCGCTTCTCCGCCCATTACAATGATAAAAAATGGAGAACACAAGGATGCCAATCTATGCTGTCATTGATTTTTCACAGTCTCATGGACTTCTATGAGTTATTTTGATCTGAGTATTGGATTAAAAAATGGACAGATCTGTTTTTTTTTTTACATTACACAGTCTGCAAAAAAACATGGACATGTGAACAGCTCCAGAGATTCTAATAGGAATGTGGACTATCCTTGATATACAGTGATAGAACATGTACGTGAAAAATGGATGTCTGAATGAGCCCTTAGATGGAATAACATCACAACCTTTTCTTGCTAATTACTATACATTATATATTTGAGAATGAAAGGAAACCAGTGAAAATGAAGTGGTCGATGACTTTACCGTCTCTTTGGCAAATTCTGTATAATGCAACATAATAAAACAATGTTTAATAAATACAGTGAATGTATTTGTCCAACACTTGACTAAATTTTCAAAAATGACTCAATACTCACCATTCAGCACCTCCGCGGATCTAATGTTGCTCCGATGATGTGTTCTTCCAGTCATCCGATTGCAGAAGCCAATCATAGGCTGCCCTGAAAACTTCAGAACGGAATAGACACCACTTTCGGGGCCGTCACAGACCTCCAAAACCACCTGTATCAGATCCGCAATACAGGTGGTTTTGGAGGTCTGTGACAGCCCCGAAAGTGGTGTCTATTCCGTTCCAAAGTTTTCAGGGCAGCCTATGATTGACTTCTGCAATCGGATGACCGGAAGAACACATCATCGGAGCAACATCTGCTCTTCTAGTCATCTGACTGCTGAAGCCAATCACAGGCTACACCAGTCTTGGTAACTTTGAAATGGAGTAGACATTGCTTTCGGAGCTGGCATATACATCTGGATCCACAGGGGACTAAAGGTAGAGTATGGGAGACTATCCCTCCGTTTATTATTTTAAAGCCATTGATGTCTTGTGTTCAAGTGTTGGACAACCTCTTTAAATCTAAAATACATTTTCAAAACATAAAATTTTCAGATAAACCCATGCAAGGAATCTTAGTCTTAGGCCGGGGTCACACTTGCGAGTGTGATGCGAGAAACTTGCGCGAGTCTTTCGCATCAATACCCGGCACTGCTGCCGGCACTCTGGAGCGGAGTGTGCAGCTCCATGTATTACTATGCAGCTGAATGCTCCGGTCTGAACAGTCTGCGGCAGTGTCGGGTATTGATGCGAAAGACTCGCGCAAGTTTCTTGTATCACACTCGCAAGCGTGACCCTGGCCTTAGAGTATTTGTCTGACTATGAGTATACAAGCTAAAAAAAAGTATGAACACATGAGAATGGTAAAAACATGAGAAAAACTGTAAAGGTGGATTTGCACAAGGAAAAAAAAAGGATTAACTTTTCACAAATCCACAGGAGGATTAACGCAGCCTCCACAGATATCATGCAGCTTTTGTTCTTCAATGGTAATAAGAAAGGTTTCCATGGCAACATGTAATCACACCAAACAAAACACGACAAAAGTGGCAACAAGTGCATCAGTCAAGTGACAACGCTGATAAAAGGCAGGATAGAGACATTTAGTTGTCTCTGCATAGTGACATCAACAACCAATCAATATCTCGGGGTTTAATCTGGGATTGATTGATTCCATAATAAACATATGAACCTCAATTAATGCTAAATGTTCCGCTCTTTGCTTTCTGTATTAAAATACTTCATCTTTGATAACTTAGCATACAGTGAGTCACAGCATGCACACACCTTCTTTAGCTTTATGTCACTAGACCATACATAATTAGTCCATAGATAAGACCATCAATGCATTTGTGGTGCACCCAGCACCCTTACCCCTGAACATCATGAGTGTGCAACGTGGCGGGGGCATTAGTGATGGGCCCCGACACGTTACGTGAAGGTGTGTGGGTCCTGGCTGGGTGTGTGGGCGTGGACTGTGTGGACTCTATGTAACCGATGATGCTGGTTTGCCAGGACCAGATGTCTACCAGCGAGTGAAAGGAGATCACCAGTTCTTAACAAAAGAAGTTCTAATAAATAGCCAATGTGTAATGACTATATACACGGGATATTGGGTACACAACTTCTTGCACGTTTCTTCATTAATACAGAGCATCTCAATACACAGTCTCATTACTTCCACTGCCTCACACATTCCTGCCTCCACTTGTCTGATTTCCTTCACCACAACCCAGCTTAGCACTACAGTACTTTCCGTGAAACTAATTTCCTCTTCTCGCGGTTCCACATCTGAATCTCCTCGTAGTGGAGAGGATTTGCCAATATGGCCGGACTCAGATTTAAGCTTTATGATGGTTAAAGAACTCCCACCTGGGACACTCACTTTGTCTCACTTTCTGTTCCGTCCTGGCCTATTACCTTAAAGAGCTGTAAGCTACTCGGGGCCTTACTGCTAGGTGTACCCTTCTCTCTTGGTCACTTTGCTCTCTGGCCAGTCCTCTGAGCTGGCATTTTCCTTCTCTCTGCATTTCTATAACTTCCTCAGGTTCCTGCTGTCTCACTTGCTGAGAACTCAGAACAAACATGCGCTCTAGCTGCAAGATAGGCCCTGTCTGAGTAATTATAAGGAAGTCCTCTCTGATCTTGCTACATAGCCCCTCCCTCTCTGGGCTAGGCCTAACACTTGACTATGTCTAAGGGTGTGTGCACACGCTGCAGATTCTGCTGCGGATTTTTCCTCGAGGATCTTGCAAAAGACCTGCGCTTTATCTGCGGATTAACCTGCGGTTTTCCCCTGCGGTTTAACACCTCTACAATGGAGCAGGTGTGAAACTGTTGTAGATTCCGCACAAAGAAGTGACATGCTGAGGTTTTGAAACCGCAGCAAATCAGCGAGGAAAAATCTGCACCGTGTGCACTGCGGTTTTTGTTTTCCATAGAATATAAAGGTACTGTACACTACAGCAAAAACTGCTGCGGATCCACAGGGCCAAAACCACTGCGGATCCGCAGCAGAATCCGCAGCGTGTGCACACACTCTTACCCTACTCACTGTCTGTTGCTGGGCAGAACTCAGCTTCCTAACAGTACAGTGCAAAGCATTGCAATAAACCACATCACAATCTACACTACAAATCACCATAATACTTGACATTATACACACTACACTTTACATTATGCAGATCACTGATGTCTTCAAGAGGGAAGAGAGCAATATGTTCATCTCCTTCCAAGTGAAGATTTGATACCACTGAGCTGGATTTCTCCTAATACATTCTGATTTTCATCATTGATGGCAGCGACATTCTTTTCGTACTCCAGAGGAACTAGGCAACTACTGTGAGTTGACTTTTTCTCCTTTTCCAATATGTAAACAACTTCCTTGGCCATTGAAGATATTCTTTTTTAAAGGGATAGTTTCTGTCCTATGTTAATTTCCCTATGACTTCAGATATACCGTACTAATTAGAAATGAATGGATCAGACAAATTTTGAAATCATTTGTTCTTGCAGATTCTCCCAGGAAATTCACTTCACAGAGAAGTTATTCTCCATAAATTTTATGTGCCTTATTATTCTCTGGGGTCTCTCCATATCCCGTAGAATAGTAATAAAAATAATAGGTAAAAATGAAAAAAAAAGCTGTATACTTACCACTCAATCCTACGGCCTCGGAGCTCCTCACTGTCATCCATCCACTCCTCATTGCATCTTCTTATTGCAGGAATACCTGGGCCACACTCGCTTGATCGGGACTTCTGGCTCTAATGAGGCCCAAGAAGGCTCTGTGCAAGTGTGCAAAAGATCATGATGAACGTTGTAATGTTATGGCGTCTTGACCTTGGCATGCATGTGCAGAACCTTCATCAGAGCCTGAAGTCTCAGCCCATAATGAGTTGGCTGGGGATTTCAGTGCTCACAAAGGTGATCAGAAGATGCGTCGAGGAGAGTGAAGGTGCTGGAGAGTTGAGTATAAGGAATTTTTACATTTCTAACCTTATAAAGGGTGTTCACAGTTCAGAAAAATGGTGGCCAGCGGCTGCCATTTTGCTGAATCCTCGCGGAAGTGAACTACAAATGTTCCTCTCTTTGACAAATGTAGATTTTTGTTATATTCAGGTATAATTAAATTCCCCTCTCATATATTCTCTCTTCTCTACCTACGACCATTGAAAGCAACATATAGAAATGCATTTACAGTAGATCACAAAAGTGAGTCCACCCCTCACATTTTTGTAATTTTTTTATATCTTTTGTTGGGACAACTTTGAAGATCTGACACTTTGATACACTGATTCGTCATTGTGCACACATTAATGTCCAAACCACTGGCAACAAAAGTGAATACATCCCTAAATTAAAAAGGCCAAATTGTGCCCAAAGTGTCAATATTTTGTTTGGCCACCATTATTTTCCTTCACTGCCTTAACTCTCTTGGGCATGGAGTTCACTAGAGCTTCACAGGTTGCCACTGGAATTCTCTTCCTTCCATCACATAGCTGGTTGATATTGAGACGTTGCTTTCTTTCGCCTTCCATTTGAGGATGCCCCACATATGCTCAATAGGGTTTAGGTCTAGAGACATATTTGACCAGTCCAGCTCCTTTAGTCTCAGTTTCTTTACAAGGCAGTGGTGGTCTTGGAGATGTGATTGGTGTCATTATCAGGTTGAAATACTGTTCTGCAGCCCAATTTCTGAAGGGAGGGGATCATGCTATGCTTCAGTATGTCACAGTGCATGTTGGCATTCATGGATCCCTCAATGAATTGTAGGCTCCCACAGCTGGCAGCTCTCATGCAGTCCCAAAACATGACACTCCCACCACCATGCTTGACTGTAGGCAAGACACACTTGTCTTTGTACTCCTCACTTGGTTGCTGCCACACACACTTGACACCACCTGAATCAAATAATTTTATCTTGGTTTCTTCAGACCACAGGACATGGTTGCAGTAATCCATGTCCTTAGTCTGCTTGTCTTCAGAAAAGTTTTTGCAGGTTTTATTGTGCATCATCTTTAGAAGAGGAATCCTACTGGAATGACACCCATGCATACCAATTTGATGGAGTGTGCTGCGTATGGTATGAGCAGTGACACACAGATCCCCCCATGCTTTTGACTTCTGTAGCAATGCTGAAAGTACTCATATGTATATTTTGAAAAGACAACCTTTGGATATGACAAGGAGCACATACTCTAAACCTCTTTGATCGACAATGGCAACGCCAGTTCTGAGGGAAACCTGTAATGGTAAACCGCTGTAAGGTCTTGGCTACCAAGCTGCAGCTCATTTTCAGGGTGTTGGCAATCTTTTAATAGCCTAGGATATCTTTATGTAGAGCAACAATATTTTTTTTTCAGATCCTCAGAGAGTTCTTTGCCATCAGGAGCCATGTTGAACTTCCAGTGACGGTATGAGAGAGTGTGAGACTAATAACACCAAATTTAACACTCACACCAGAGACTGATGAGTCACATGGGGAAATTGCTAATTGGGCACAATTTGGCCTTTTTCATTTAGGGGTGTCCTCACTTTTGTTGCCAGTGGTTTAGACATTAATAGTTGTGTTGAGTTATTTAGAGGGCACACCAAATTTACACTGTTATACAAGCTGCACGCTGACTACTGTACATTGTATCAAAATGTCAGATCTTCAGTGCAGTTCCATGAAAAGATAAAATAAAATATTTACAAAAATGTTAGGAGTGTACTCACTTTTGTGACACACTGTAGGTGGTAAACAGATATGTGTCACAATAAGCATTAATAAAAACAGTCCAAATGATGGTATGTGTGACTTAGCATGGGGAATTTTGAAAATTTTGAGTGGAAGTCATTTCCACTCTAATATATTCACTCCTCTCTAATATTAATATATGTATGCATTCCATATGTATAATACATTTAGGCAAATACATGATTATATTTATGATTTTCAAGAACTTGTAGTTTGGGTGCTTGGACCTCCAAAGTCAATATCCTTTGTGAATTGAGGGAATATCCTGATTCACAACATTCAACCGATGACTTATGTTAGTAGTTTAATTTCTGCACACTAGATGAAAATAACATCTGCTTCTTTCCCCGCTAGGACTGATCTTTAACTCTCAATTCCCTCATAATATTTGTGTTCATTGAGAATAACACTGTCAGCCATTGTATACAATGGCCGCTGGTGGAGGAGCATGTTACCAGACCTGTCAATAAGCTCCTCCAAAAGAAAAGATGCTTTCCAATATGAAGTGTTTTACAATTGGAGGAGGCTGATGGACTTCTCTGGTTATTCTTCTCCACCAGTGACCATTTTATGGAAGTGCTGGTCAGTTTGTGGGAAAATCTGCACTAACAAGAGATAGTAGCCAGCCCCTCTAATATTTTTATTTGCAGACCTTCAATTCCATCAATGACATATATCTTTTCTGATCTCTTGTCCCATAGGCACTCTGAATGCTAAGGAAGATGTTTATCACCAGCCTCTTCCAGTTGATGCATTGGATGAGAAGAGTTAGCATTTGCACTTGGGTGGGGGAAGTGGAGGACATGCTTAAAATGTCTAGTTGTGTTGGTGGTGGCAGTAACTAGTGACCCTAGCGGCTGTAGTATTAGGGGCAGTGGTAAATACAGATGAAGTGGTAGTGAGGGTACATATGATGGTGAGGTGTTTTTCAGAGCAAATTTAGAGGTGGAGATCAGAAGGGAAGCAAGGAGGTCAGGACTTTTCTCACTCTGAGACAACTGTCAGCCAGGTCAGAGATGATGATGATGATGATGATAAATAATGATTACTATGACTTTGTGGTGGAAAGAACTTGGGAATCAGAACAGGACATGTTATCATCATAGGAGGAGGTTGGTGGCATCAGTGCTAGTAATGAGTGGAGCCAAGAGATTTTCGAGAGGCCATTGGTGGAGAAGGCTCAACAATGCCTGAAATCACTATGAGCAAGATGTCCTACTCATCCATCCTCAAGTAATCATTGCCTCTGCCAATAAACTACCACTCCATTGTGTTCTATATCTATAATATTTTGCTGCTGGGAACCCTACCCTTTATTGGTTAAATAAGGGAACCTTGAAACTATTCCAAAAAGGTCATGCTCAACCACAAATTAGTTGCTAATCCTAAAAAAATCATAATTTTTGGATAATTTGTTAAAAGCCATTATTTTTTCACAGGCAATTTTATCTTTTTGTAGTGGGCAAGAAATGTCACACTTTTTTTGTACAAGAATGTTATTGTTGCACAAAAAACAATTAATTTTTGTTACTGCTGAAAAAAGCCATGAGTTCTTAATCCTCTTATTTCACCCAGCGAAACCAAAACACGTTATCTTTCACTATTTTTAGTGAACAGCCAGTTGAAATTAGCTATTTCTATTTATGGTCCAGAATGTCCACATAAAATGTCACATTTTCTCCAAACAAAAGTTTACTGTTCTGATAACCATAAATGTTTTCGTGTTGTTTTCAAAACTGGAGGTGGAAATGAGTCATCACTCCCAATAAAATATAAAATTTTTGGACCAGCATTTGTTATAAAATCATAACTTCTTCAATTTTGTATCACATGGATATAAACACTGGCAGCTACCCACAAAAAGAGATATTTTTGAACCATTTTTTAAAGGGTTAATGTCTTGAGCAGTACACAGCTGCACAGCCTTTCACTTTCTTGTTATTGGGGAAGGGTGGGACAGTGACAGTTCTTGTTCAGTAGGTGTCATGTCGGACGCTGTTCACACCACAGCGTCTGGCAGGCAGAGGTAGTTCCACCTCCAGCCACTATAGCCTCAGTGGCGCCGGCTTGATCTTCAGGCTCTCGGGGGTTAATCCTGCTGGAGACCAGGTTGGAAGGTTAGTCACGCCCACGGTCTTTAAATAGTCATACTGGCATATGGGCGTCGCCGATTATAGCTTGTGTTTCATACCAAGTGGTTCCGGTCTGGAGTGGAGGTGTTGCAGAGAGAGATTCGTATCTGGTGTCGTATGATCCGTCGTTATCCTTTCTCCTTCCCATATTTGTGTTTAGTTGTGCCCTGTTCACATTACTGTTTATTCCTGTGTGTGTGCGGCGCAGTGCAGTTTAAGTTCTCCCTGTCTGTCATTATTTGTGTGGGAGCTTTGGTGGTGTGTCTCCTTACTGGGTGGAGGGTGGAGGGTTAAGTGCAGGGCTGAGCAGGAGATAAGGAAAGGTCGGAGGCTCAGGCATTTGCACCTTCAGCAAAAACCCTGGGTTGAGGGTCAGACAGGGTTTCCCCTAGTAAAAGGGACACCACAGGGGCCCCGGGTATTTCAGCCTTAGTTGAACTAAGCCCCCGTGACAGTAGGTTTGTGACTTCTGAACTCCTAACTTTCTGCTTGCTAATGTGACACAGTGTCAGTTTGTCAGTGCTTGTTCTAAAGTGTACACTACTGTATTAGAACTGCATTTGTACATAGAGATAAAAGGACCTTGGAATATGTACATGGCTCAGAAAAGTGAGTGGAGGTTGGACTTGTGATTTTGCAGGCTTTATAACAGGTCAAGAGCTGACGGGATGCTGGATTGAATTTAATGGGCCGGAGAGAGATGGCTGGGATCTCATGAGTTAACTCCTCAGCCTGGATTGCACATATTTTGCACTCTTGGTCATGCTCTGGTGTTCAGTCTCCTTGGCATCAAGCTGTAAATTATGTATGATAAAAGTTTTCATTTCAGGAGAATGACAGCAGATAAATGTATTTTCAGGTGAAATGGCTGATTTGAAGTAGATTAAATTCATTGAGAATCGCATTACCTGGCAAAATTCAACAAAGCTGGTGAATTTCAATTTCAAAATATTCAGTCATCTTTTGTGCTAATATGTTGTTTTAAATTTGAAGATAACGTTACTGTTTATCCTTTTAGACTAGATTCACACCATGGGCATTACTCTGGCTTGTGCTGTTTGAAAAAGGTCAAACAATTTTATTGTCAGGTGTAAGTGATCGTATGTTGGCCAGATGTATGCCAAAACTGTACAATGTGCACCAAAAAACGTACATAATTGAAAATAGGAAAAAAAAATTTGCGCTATGAATGCCTTCCTAAGAGGGAGATAAGAACTACAAGGCAGAAATAGAGAAGACGTCCAATGATGAAGAGATGTGATTGGAGCGCTGTCCCGGTCAGTGACAGACGTTCCATGTGGCTCTTCCAATGGTTCCTGGGCGTGTAAGTACCGCAGTAGTATTCAAAGTACTCATGGCATCGGGATGGAGACAGGACCTGCATGACATAGGTGGTCATGTGGGGCACACAGGATGTCCAACGGTAAGAGACGCTGAAAGAACCAATTAATTCCTATGCGTTTCGGAAAACTACTGGATCCCTGATGAAGGAAACTGTGACACAGGTCCTGTCTTCATCCTGATGCTGCGAGAACGATGGATATTACTGCATTGCTTACACACCCACGCACCATCGTAAGAGCCACACGAAGCATCTGTCACCAGTTGGGACAGCTCTCCGATCCCATCTCTTCACCAGCTGCTACCATCCTCCCTCACAGATTCCAAAGACACTATAGAAGACAGACATCCCCTGTTTGCGGTCAAGTGTGCAGTGACACAGTTAACCAGGGGAAAGGTAACACTTTTTTACCATTAGAGCCACTAGAGATTTCTAGGAATACTGTGACTATTACAGATTTATTTGACCTACCTGGCTACTGTTACATTTATTAGATGGTCACTCCTGTACACATCTGACCACATTAGCTGTCTATAGTATGGTCTACTTTAACCTAACCTGAGCATCTACTATATAATATAAGATTTCCAGGGATCATACTCCCACTTAACTCCGACTCCTCCTGATCCCTCAAGTATCACAGGTATTAAGTTACTGGGACTTTGAACCTGTTCTCTTTTTTTTTCTTACTGCCTTGTAGTTCTTATCTCCCTCTTAGGAAGGCATTCATAGCGCAAATATATTTTTCTATTGGTTACCCTCCAATTTTGACATCTTTGTGGTGTTGTCCTATTTGCAGCTCATTCATTCCCTATTATACTAGCGCCACTAATCCAGAGTTTTGATAATTGAAAATAGACCCATGATAACAATTCAACCATCCTTGACCGGTTATGCCTTATCTAATGCTAGATAGACATGTCCAGCAGCACTTTTAGCATGTGCTTTTTTATGCTTTCTGTGGCTTGATACACAGAGGAGTGTAGCTTTGAAGAAAAAGGGATCTGACTTCCTATGAAACATCTTACACCAAAAAGTGTAGCACAATTTTGGAGCACATACATGGCACAAAGTAATTCGAATAATAGTTGTTGTAAATGTAGGTTAGATAGTCTTAAAATGCTCCAAATTCATCAAGTAGAGTGAGCACTGTGAAGAATGGAGGATATTTTAAGACATTTACTGTGTCAAAAAAATAGACCTTATTTGAACTTTTCACCAATTAATATAAAGTACCACTCAGCTCTAATGTTAATACAGTGTTACACTCCTTGGCCATTCTGCAAACTATTGCTATCTGTGTATGACATGTATGTAATTATGCCTTGTTAATGTAATGGTTTGGTAATGATCTTTTCGCTGAACTCTGCATTGTGTGATTACGCTGTTATATATTTTGCACGGTTGAAATGAGACAAATGTCCATCCAATTTAACTGATGGGAAGGGATGTAGAAAAAGGGGAGAGCTATAGGTAACCCATTATTGAGTCATATGAAGGTGAAAGCCCAAAAGACAAGAAGAAATCTGCTCTAAAAGGGACATTTTTGACTCGAGATTGGCAGTCATCATTCAGGACAAGTACTCTGTACATTTACAGTTAGGTCCATATATATTTGGACAGAGACAACATTTTTCTAATTTTGGTTCAAGATATTACCACAATGAATTTTAAACAAAACAATTCAGATGCAGTTGAAGTTCAGATTTTCAGCTTTCATTTGAGGGTATCCACATTAAAATTGGATGAAGGGTTTAGGAGTTTCAGCTCCTTAACATGTGCCACCCTGTTTTTAAAAGGACCAAAAGTAATTGGACACTGACTCCAAGGCTTTTTCATGGACAGGTGTGGGCAACCCCTTCGTCATGTCATTCTTAATTAAGCAGATAAAAGGCCTGTAGTTGATTTGAGGTGTGGTGCTTGCATTTGGAAGGTTTTGCTGTGAAGGAAACATTCGGTCAAAGGAGTTCTCCATGCAGGTGAAACAAGCCATCCTTAAGCTTCAAAAACAGAAAAAACCCATCCGAGAAATTGTATATAAGTATTGCTTTTTGTTCTTAAAAATTATATCAAACTTTTTTTTAAAGCCATTGACTGTTCCTTCTGTAACCAGGTCTTGCTGTCGAATATTCCACATATTTATACTTCTCATGGTCACCTTTGGAGTTTTGAACATTTTTGTTTCTCCAGATGGAGAGAAGGACACTATCAACTTTTAAAGAAGCACTCCATCAAAATGTTTATCCTCTTAATATTTTGCAGCTGTTTTGTTATATGGCACTGTATACTTACAATTGCTGATTTTTCCTTTCTACTCAGTTAATTCTTCTCTTTTCCATTAGATCTGTGACATCATGTGACTAAGAACTGACAAGCTCAATCCTTCTAAGCTCTATGTAGAAACATGAGGTCAATTTTCCCTGTATGAATCATTATTAGAACAACAATTCTACTCACTGCAAAAGTCCCTGGAAGTGGATCAACTGGGTTAGGAGTTGAAGAGGGGGATGACTCATGCTGGAAAAAGAGACTTCTTGTTTTTACACAGAGCTTAGAAGAATTGCGCTTGTCAGTTTTTAATCACATGATGTCATAGACCTAATGGAAAAGAGAAGAATTAGTTGTTTAGAAAGGGATAATGAGCAATTGTAAGTACACAGTGCTATATAATATAATGACTGCAATATATTAAGAGGATAAAAAATTTGATGGGAGTAGGAGCGTGTCTTTAAAGCGGGTTTTAACTGATAATCAAAATTGTATAAGTTTTATTCACATTCTTCACAATAGAGTCTGCTCTATAATTTCATTTTCTCTTGAAAATGCGTGAATAAATTGAAAATTGAATGTTACCTGTTATGAACTCCTTTTCGGCTCCACCAGTTGAGAGTTCCCTTCCCGTTCTCCCTCTGGTGGTGACAGGAGGTAGTGAGGTTGGTTTAAGTGGTAGTGATCTGCCACCTGATGAGGAAGATAACGATTGGATCTCTGGAGTATCAGACTGGATATAAGACAGCCGACGCCCTATCCTAGTGCTGGTGATTCAGTCTGCTTCTCAGGTCCTGGACTTCAGCTCTCTTCCAGTCTTCTCAAGTCAAGTTTGTTTTTTGCTATTGTTCACACTTGCGCTTGTTGGTCAGTTCAGTTTCTTGTGTGGTCAGCCTGCCCCGGATGGGGCTATGCTGAATTTCCACTCCTATGTATCAGTATTTGCCAAGCTGCTTTTTGTCCCTTATTGGATTGGCCTCTTTTTGCTCTGTCTCAGAATATTTCAGAGTGCTGATATAGGTGTAGAAGTCTAGTGACTTCAGGGTTAATTTTGTTATCAGAAGTGTTGGACAATATTTTTGTAGGTTTTTTTGGCAGATTGCAGACAGTGTCTTTCCTTTCCTGTCCTGTTTAGTTAGCTGGGCCCCATCGTTTGCTCAGCCTATTTTCCTGCCTTTGTTTGTAATTTCATCTTGTTTCACCGTCATTACATGTGGGGGGCTGTCTTTCCTTTGGGGTCTGCTCTGGGGCAGTTAGTTTTCCTCTTTTCCTGCTTTAGGCTTATGTTGCTCTCCGGTTGGGATGAGGCGTCTAGGACCATCGTAGGAACGCTCCACGACTACTGCTAGTTGTGCGGTTAAGTTCAGGGATCTGCAATCTGCATAGTTACCAACTTCTCTTGTTTTCTGAGACTTAGCTTGTTGTTTATTTTTTCCTCCTTGGTGACCCATTCATGACAGTTACCATTATTGTCAACAGTCTGTGTCCCTACACAATCTGACACTGTTCAATTATCACAGCATCAGACTATGTGAGAATACATCTCATGACAAAGGGAATGATAACGCATATGTCAATTAGGTTAGGGCTATACTGAAACTTTTCTAACAATGCTGATGGATTGGTTGATGGAAAAGGTAGCAATGAAATTGAACAGGGTAAAATAAAAGAGAAAAATCCATGCCATGGCATGAGGCATTAAGAATCATTAAGAATGTGGGAACTGCAGATAGCATCAGCAGAAGCATCACCACCACCACTGGCACCAGCCGTCTGGGCAGTAGTATTGTTAAATACACGTCACAATTGTCCTCCTTTTCCTTTGGTAAATTAATTAGTTAGAAGAAATATGAGAACGGTAGGGATTATATAGCACATCTGTCTTCATCTCAGTCACAGCATGATGATGTTACCTCTGCCAGTAATTTCATCAGTTTGATTCAGTGTTGTGCACATTGCTCCATCCCCTTCACCATAAGAGTTAAATTGGTTTTCCAATTTCTCTTGTTATGGCTTTACTCTCACCCTGACTAAGACTTCTGTCCATATAATGGCAGCTGGCGGAGGAGCATGTGACCAGACCTGTCCATCAGCCTTCTACAATAGAAAAACAGCTTTCCAATGTGAGGTGTTTTACAATTAGATTGGGTTAATGGATTAGTCAGGTCACATGCTCCTTCAAAAGCAGCCATTTTATGGACAGGTTTAGTCACATCACGTGCTCCTTCACCAACAGCCATTATATGGACAGGTCTGGTCACATGCTTCTCCACCAGCAGCCATTGTATGGACAGATCTGGTCACATGCTCCTTCACCAACAGCCATTGTATGGACAGGGCTGGTCATGTGTTTCTTCATCAGCAGCCATTGTATAGATGGTTCTGGTCACATGCTCCTCCACAAGCAGCCATTGTATAGACAGATCTAGTAACATGTTCCTTCACCAGCAGCCATTGTACAGACAGGTCTGGTCACATGTTCCTTCACGAGCAGCCACTGTATGGACAGTTCTGGTTATATGCTCCTCCACCAGCAGCTATTGTGTATACAGGTTTGGTCACATGCTCCTTCGCCAGCAGTCATTGTAAAGACAGGTCTGGTCAAATGCTCCTTCACCAGCAGCCATTGTATGGACAGGTCTGGTAACATGCTCTTTCACCAGCAGCTATTGTATGGACATGTCTGGTTGCATGCTCCTCCACCATCGGCCATTTTATGGACAGGTCTGGTCACATGCTCCTTCACCAGCAGAGCAGCTATTGTATGTGCAGGTCTGGTCACAGCCCCTTCACCAGCAGCCATTCTATGGACAGGTCTGGTCACATGCTTCTCCACCAGCAGCCATTGTATGGACAGGTCTTGTCAAGGGCTCCTTCGCCAGCAGCTATTCTATGGGCAGGTCTGGTCACATGCTCCTTCACCAGCAGTTATTGTATGGACAGGTTTGTTAACATGCTCCTCCACAAGCAGCCATTTTATAAACCGGTCTGGTCACATGCTCCTTCACCAGCAGCTATTGTGTAGACAGGTTTGGCCACATGCTCCTTCACAATCAACCATTGTATGTGTGAGCAGGTTGCAGGGTGCAGTAACGGACATGAAGCAGACCAAGGGTTAACATTAATTTTACTTGAACAGAGGGATACTCCATGGAGGGCAGAGAAGGGAGAACTATAGAAACTGTTCTTTAAGGGTTAACTTTTCAGTCCGATGGCTTTCTAACTGCAGAGTCTTAGGTTCAGACGGTGGTGCCAACGTTGTTAGCACGGGATGAGTCCGGTGTCCTCCAGTAGGCATTAATGATCCGGTTCCTGATGGTGACGGTGAGTCCTCGACGTCTTGTGCGGAGTCCTGGGTCCAGGATACGTGATGCAAAGTGAAGTGCAGTCTCCAATACTGCCGGAGCTTGACGAAGCTCGGCAGACGTATGTGGGTGAGAGAGGGTACAGTTCTCGGTGAGTCACCCGGTCTTTCTTAGGCGGCACGCATGCGGTAATTACTGTGCCGGAGCGTTGGGTACCTTCAGCAGTGGGAGGCAATGGGCATAAGGCAGTTTTCTGGTCACAGTCTCTGTAAGTGGCAGCAGGGATTATGTAGCACTGGCCTGCGCTGTCACGATACTCAGACGATGGAGCACCAAACTTCCCCTGCTCCACGCTATGTGTTCCCGCCAAGTCTCCCTGCTTTTTAGCCTAGCCACGCCCCCTGCTATCCAGAGCAAAGGTTGGTCCAGGTTTCTAAGCTTTCCCCCGGACAACAAAGGTGACAACACCGACAGTTCCGGACCCGGTGCAAGAGAGGTACCCACGGTCCCGTCCTTCTTCTTACATATGGACAGGTCTGGTCACATGCTCTTTCACCAGCAGCCATTGTGTAGACAGGTCTGGTCACATACTCTTCCACCAGCAGCTATTGTATGGGGAGGACTAGTCACATGCTTCTTCACCAGCAGTCATTGTATGGACAGGACTGGTCACATGCTCCTTCACCAGCTAACATTGCATGGATAGGTTTGGTCACATGCTCCACCAACAGCCATTGTATAGACAGGTCTGATCACATGTTCCTTTATCAGCAGCCATTATATGGACAGGTATGGTCACATTCTCCTCCACCTGCAGCCATTGTGTAGACAGGTCTGGTAACATGCTCCTTCACCAGCATCCATTGTATGGATAGGTCTTGTCACATGCTCCTCCACCAGCAGGGATTGTGTAGACAGATCTGGCCACAAGCTCCTCCACCAGCAGCCATTGTATGGACAGGTTTGGTTACATGCTCCTCCACCAATTGCCATTGGATGGACAGGTCTAGTCACATGCTCCTCCACCAGCAGCCATTGTATGGACAGGTTTGGTTACATGCTCCTCCACCAGCAGCCATTGTAGGGGGCAGAACTGCTGGTCGGAATCAGTTGGAATCAGTTCCCATCCAAATAGACCATTTCGTATTCATACATTTCTAGTATGAATATGTGTGCTGTCACACATTACATTTTAACACTGAATCTAAATAGATACTAGTACAGAATGTGTATCTGAAAATGAGGGTCCAGGTATCATCGACCATTATCTACTGGATAATCAAATTTATAGCAGCATTGCCCAGCCATACAGGTGGCCCACTGGAAGACTCAAAAGTAGAGTAAATTGCGAGTTTTACTACCTGGATTGGCCACATACCAATACTGCTGTGGCATTGTTTCGTTAAGTAGAGTTACATTTTTTTTACTATTTTTCACTATTTCTATTCCTATTGTTTTTGATCTGTATCACAAAGATTAGAATGATTGAAGCTCTACAGGAAAACCAGTCTGAACTCAGAGTAAAATAAAAGTAAATAAAAGGTAAAAAAAAAAGTTATTTTTACAGTGAAAATCTTTACTTTAATCTGTGAGGCTTTGGTATGTACAGTATCCAGAATGATTACTAAAATCAGTGCAGTGACTGAAAGAGTTAGGAAACTTTCATGAATTTGACAGACTTTTTTGTTTATGAGAATCTATGATGCTTATACCATAAAATATGTATTTCTTTTTTAATTCACGTTTATTAACATACTTTCTTTAAAGGGAGTTTGCCCGCTGGAAGGTGAGAAACGTGGCAGTGGATCGTAAGGAACCTCTTAAAAGTATTTTGCCCTTGATGCCTGAATTCCAGAGAAGTTTGAGACTTCTGGGGCGGAGGCCAAGTTCTCAACAGATTATAGAGACCATCATTAAGAAATACGGGACGCATCTTGTAGTCTCCGCCACTCTTGGAGGTACAAATCTTAATAGCTATTTTTTCTTCTATTGTGTTCATAGCTATCTGTCATCTGTTATTTAATCTGTATATATTATTGTATAATCTGCTCAGTCATGTGCGGTGGCAGATCTATAGTGTTAAGGAAAACAAACTCACCGATGCATAAAAGCTGCCGTAAAATTGCCATTGTTGCTCTTATAGCTCACCGGGCAGCTTTCCTAAATGCATTAGGAAATAATTGCACTCTCCATTGTATAACAACTCTGTAGTATCCTTCTTTTTGCAACCCTATCTTGTGCTGCTGCTGTGATTTTCCTCTTGAGTAATAAAAATTGACAGATGGGCGTTCTGTTGTCAAAAGGGTGTGTCCCTCTTTACACTGTGTGGGAGTATCAAATCCGATTAGATAATGTAAGCCAATAGACATACCCCTAGCTGATTAGCCGATCATTTAAAAAAAATAATAAATTCTATATATATATACAGTCATATGTAAAAGTTTGGGCACCCCTATTAATGTTAACCTTTTTTCTTTATAACAATTTTGGTTTTTGCAACAGGTATTTCAGTTTCATATATCTAATAACTGATGGACTCAGTTATATTTCTGGATTCAAATGAGGTTTATTGTACTAACAGAAAATGTGCAATCTGCATTTAAACAAAATTTGACCGGTGCAAAAGTATGGGCACCCTTATCATTTTCTTGATTTGAACACTCCTAACTACTTTTTACTGACTTCCTGAAGCACTAAATTGGTTTTGTAACCTCATTGAGCTTTGAACTTCATAGCCAGGTGTATCAAATCATGAGAAAAGGTATTTAAAGTGGCCACTTGCAAGTAGTTCTCCTATTTGATTCTCCTATGAAGAGTGGCATCATGGGCTCCTCAAAACAACTCTCAAATGATCTGAAAACAAAGATTATTCAACATAGCTTTTCAGGGGAAGGATACAAAAAGTTGTCTCAGAGATTTAACCAGTCAGTTTCCACTGTGAGGAACATAGTAAGGAAATGGAAGAACACAGGTACAGTTCTTGTTAAGCCCAGAAGTGGCAGGCCAAGGAAAATATCAGAAAGGCAGAGAAGAAGAATGGTGAGAACAGTCAAGGACAATCCACAGACCACCTCCAAAGACCTGCAGCATCATCTTGCTGCAGATGGTGTCACTGTGCATCGGTCAACAATACAGCGCACTTTGCACAAGGAGAAGCTGTATGGGAGAGTGATGCGAAAGAAGCCGTTTCTGCAAGCACGCCACAAACAGAGTCGCCTGAGGTATGCAAAAGCACATTTGGACAAGCCAGTTACATTTTGGAAGAAGGTCCTGTGGACTGATGAAGCAAAGATTGAGTTGTTTGGTCATACAAAAAGGCGTTATGCATGCGCTGTATTGTTGACCGATGCACAGTGACACCATCTGCAGCAAGATGATGCTGCAGGTCTTTGGAGGTGGTCTGTGGATTATCCTTGACTGTTCTCACCATTCTTCTTCACTGCCTTTCTGATATTTTTCTTGGCCTGCCACTTCTGGGCTTAACAAGAACTGTACCAGTGTTCTTCCATTTCCTTACTAGGTTCCTCACAGTGGAAACTGACAGGTTAAATCTCTGAGACAACTTTTTGTATCCTTCCCCTGAAAAGCTATGTTGAATAATCTTTGTTTTCAGATCATTTGAGAGTTGCTTTGAGGAGCCCATGATGCCACTCTTCATAGGAGAATCAAATAGGAGAACTACTTGCAAGTGGCCACTTTAAATATCTTTTCTCATGATTTGATACACCTGGCTATGAAGTTCAAAGCTCAATGAGGTTACAAAACCAATTTAGTGCTTCAGGAAGTCAGTAAAAAGTAGTTAGGAGTGTTCAAATCAAGAAAACGATAAGGGTGCCCATACTTTTGCACCGGTCAAATTTTGTTTAAACGCAGATTGCACATTTTCTGTTAGTACAATAAACCTCATTTGAATCCAGAAATATAACTGAGTCCATCAGTTATTAGATATATGAAACTGAAATAGCTGTTGCAAAAACCAAAATTGTTATAAAGAAAAAAGGTTAACATTAATAGGGGTGCCCAAACTTTTACATATGACTGTATACTGCTCAAAAAAATAAAGGGAATACTATACAAAGCAATCTGCATCACATATAATGCTAAAATGGAATCTAAGCAAAACCAAGAAGTAAGTAAGTACGGTAAATAGTACATACTGTATATGCCTAGAATTCGACCTTTTCTTACTTTTGACTCTGCAAAAACTCTTACTGTTTCTCTTATTCATTCTCGTCTCGACTATTGTAACTCTCTTCTAATCAGTCTCCCTCTTAACAAACTCTCCCCTCTCCAATCTGTCTTGAATGCTGCAGCCAGGATCATATTCCTCACCAATCGTTACACCGATGCCTCTACCTTGTGCCAGTCATTACACTGGCTACCCATCCACTCCAGAATTCAGTATAAACTTATTACCCTCAGCCACAAAGCCCTCCATGGCTCAGCACCACCCTACATCTCCTCCCTTGTTTCAGTATACCACCCTACCCGCGCCCTCCGTTCTGCTGATGACCTGAGGTTAGTATCCTCAATAGTCAGAAACTCCCACTCCCGTCTCCAAGACTTTACACGTGCCGCGCCAATTCTTTGGAATGCACTTCCCAGGTCAATACGATTAGTCCCCAATCCCCACAATTTTAAGCATGTCCTGAAAACGCATTTATTCAGACTGGCCTATCGCCTCAACACATTAACCTAACCTATCCCTGTGTGGCAGAGCCAAAAGTTTTACCATAACCAGGTTCCCAGCATCATGTTCCCACATGCTTTATGCATCCATTAGCCCTCTGTGTCTGTACTGTTACACACTTAACATTATGGCTGGTCCATACAATCAGGGCAACTGTTACCACCCACCTTTCGTGTCTACCTCTTTCCTCATAGACTGTAAGCTTGCGAGCAGGGCCCTCACTCCTCTTGGTATGTTATAATCTACTGTATGTGATTATTGTTATGCTGTAATGTCTATTGTCTGTACAAATCCTCTCTGAAATGTAAAGTGCTGCGGAATATGTCGGCGCTATAAAAATAAAATTTATTATTATTATTATTATTAATGAAAGGCTGGCCGTCACTTCCAAGTAGAAAACTGGTACGTACAGGTGCAAACTAAGAGTAGCCATTTCTATGTTTTATTTGTTAATTGTGTATAGAGATGGCTACTCTTAGTTCGCACCTGTACATCAGTTTTCTGTTTGGAAGTGACAGTCAGTCTTTTGTTGCTTATATATAGGCTCTCTGACTGAGTACTACATCCATAAGCCTGTGGCAGATTTAATTGCAGCTGGGTCCTTCCTATCCATAATATACAAGCTTCAGCCTAGGAGAGGATTCACATTAGGATAGATCCCCAGCAAGAGTAGATTGCCTTGTCATTGGCTGCTTGGCGTGCATGAATTGGTCAAATTATGTGCTGAATGTCTCCATTTTTTCCTATTATCTACAGCACCAACGCAATTCATATTTGATATATACATGCTATAGCACTACAGAGTGTACTGTAGCTTTATTTGTTAAGCCTTCTTAGGATAGGTCATGAATGTCTGGTTGGTCGGGGTCTGACCCCCAGAACCACCCACTGACCAGCTGTTATCGGTGTCGGCGTTGGAGACCACGAGCCGGAAGTGCTCACTTGTGGATCTGACCGTCTTCTGGTAGTTTCCAGGGCTTGGTAGTACACATCTGCTTCCTTTCTAAATCAATAGGAGGCAGATATGTAGTACCCTATCAGAAGATGGCCAGTTCTGCAAGTGAGCACTTCCTGCTCGTGCCCGTTGCTGACACCAATAATAGCTGATCGGCAGGGGTTCCGAGTGTCGGACCCCGACCGCTCAGACATTGATGACCTTTCTTAAAGGGTAATGGACAACCTCTTTAAGATGTTTTCCTTCACATCGTTAGACATATGATACTCTTTGGCAACCAGAAAAAAAAAGAGTCTCCAAACTGTGTATGAACCATGGTATACCTAAGTTATTCTTTAATTTAGATGTTTTTTAAATACATTTTTTTTTACATCTCCAACCATCATTGTCCTTGATGCAATATACAGTAGCATAAGCCATAACCAGTATAGGAGTGCAGGAGCTAACGTTCATCCTCTGTCAATGTCAAGTGCCCATTCAGTCACTGCTCGTGAGCGTTCATTTTCTGGGTATTTGACAATGTACAGAATGTAATATCTTCCTAAAGAATACATACGTTAACCTTGGCTGTAATACTTTTGGTCACTTTGTCATAATCATCATCAACAAAGTGTTTACCAGTCTTGAGCATCAACTGGAATAATATTTTCCCACTCCCCCATGTGGAATTTTATTTTAGATGTCCATTGCTTATTGAGTTTCTCCAATGCTCTGTGATACTTTGTGGGGACGTATCTCTGAATTCTGAATTTCCCCATGGTGGGACGATTAAAGGATTATCTTATCTTATCTTATCGTACGCTGTGCTCAAATTGTCATTTTGATTTGGGACGCACATTATACAAATGTCATAAATAAAACATCTGTTACAATATCAAAAAAATGCTTCGTATCAAAAAGTCAAATGCATGTTAAGCTAATAGAGCAGAAGCTTTTTGCTGGGACCTAAAAAACTGCTGACATTTATTTTCTACCATCAAGTTTAGGATATCCACAGAGAGCAGGAGGAGGTGGGGGCTGGTTTTAGAGACAAGAATAGACTACAAGATACAAATGGAGGTTGGAAAAGAATTAATGATTTCCAACAACACAAAAAAGATATGGCTATTTGCTTTGGGTTGATCTGATTAGATTCCTAATCTAGCTTATATTACAGTGTTGGGAATAAATATGCCCTATTCCTTATTTCTTTTTCTTTTTGCAACACTTAAATGTTTGAAATCATCAAACTACATTTAAAGGGTTCTCCAGGGCTTTTTATTTTGTTCGTTATTTTTATTTTAGGCCTAAAAACTAACAGGCAGGTAGTTGCAACTACCTGCTTGTTGTACCCAACACTGGTTCAGAGTAGTAACTGACAGCTCCTGCCGGCGATTCAGCTGCTCCATGTCAACAGAGCAGCTCTTCTTCTGAGCTGTACTGTCAACAGCGCATGAGTGCTGACATCATGTTGAATGGCAGCCGGCTCCCTGCAGTTAGGCAGCAGGGAGCCAGATGTTAATCAGCATGATGTCGGCAGTCACACTCCACCATCAGAGCAGAGCGGAAGAGAAGCTGCTGCACTGTAAACATGATGTCTGCAGAAGCCGTTGAGTTGCTGGCAGGAGCGGTGTGCAACAACCTACCTGCTAGCTCTTATAACCCTAGTAAAAAAAAATCAAATATTCCTAGAAAAACCCTTTAATATTAAATACAGAAAAACAGAAAAAGGACTCAAAAAATTCAAAATACAGCAGGAATAAGACAGCCATATTTACTAGCACAGATCAGAAAAGTAATGGGGTGCAGCAGATCCCCTTGTTTAAGGCAGAGGCAACATAGGTGCAAAATACTGAAGAAACAACCACTCACACACCGACCAATTCATGGAGGGGGTGATCCCCTACTATTAGAATTGCACATGGATAAGCCTTGTATTGGGCACCAATCACCCAGATATGGTTCTCAGTGCTTGTTAATGATGCTCATACTGTTAGATTAGGCGAGCTGCCCAGCACTCTGTAAGTGCACCACACTGGGACAGACACCCTGCTTTACAAGGCCAACATTGAAGGGCCTGGCTGCACTCAGCATAAAAATGAAAAAAAATTGCAGTAAAATATATATAACTAGCTGAAGAGCCCGGCGCTGCCCAGGCATAGTAGCTAACAAATTATAATTATCCTCCATCCCATAGTCCCGTGCCCATATACCCATCATACATATCCACAATCCCATAGTCCCGTGCCCATATACCCATCATACATATCTGCCATCCCATAGTCCCGTGCCCATATACCCGTCATACATATCCTCCATCCCATAGTCCAGTGCCCATATACCCATCATACATATCCTCCATCCCATAGTCCTGTGCCCATATACCCGTCATACATATCCTCCATCCCATAGTCCAGTGCCCATATACCCATCATACATATCCTCCATCCCATAGTCCCGTGCCCATATACCCGTCATACATATCCTCCATCCCATAGTCCAGTGCCCATATACTCATCACACACCCTCCATCCCATAGTCCCGTGCCCATATACTGTACATATCCGCAATCTCATAGTCCCGTGCTCATATACCCATCATACATATCCTCCATCCCATAGTCCCATGCCCATAAACCCATCATACATATCCTCCATCCCATAGTCCAGTGCCCATATACTCATCACACACCCTCCATCCCATAGTCCCGTGCCCATATACTGTACATATCCGCAATCTCATAGTCCCGTGCTCATATACCCATCATACATATCCTCCATCCCATAGTCCAGTGCCCATATACCCATCATACATATCCTCCATCCCATAGTCCTGTGCCCATATACCCGTCATACATATCCTCCATCCCATAGTCCAGTGCCCATATACCCATCATACATATCCTCCATCCCATAGTCCCGTGCCCATATACCCGTCATACATATCCTCCATCCCATAGTCCAGTGCCCATATACTCATCACACACCCTCCATCCCATAGTCCCGTGCCCATATACTGTACATATCCGCAATCTCATAGTCCCGTGCTCATATACCCATCATACATATCCTCCATCCCATAGTCCCATGCCCATAAACCCATCACACATCCTCCATCCCATAGTCCCATGCCCATATACCCATCATACATATTCGCCATCCCATAGTCGAGTGCCCATATACCCATCACACATCCTTCATCTCATAGTCCCTTGCCCATATACCCGTCATACATATCCTCCATCGCATAGTCGAGTGCCCATATACCCATCACACATCCTCCATCCCATAGTCCCGTGCCCATATACCCATCATAATAATAATAATAATCTTTATTTATATAGCGCCAACATATTCCACAGCGCTTTACAGCTTAACAGTTTCAAAACACAAGTCATAAGTAACAACGTTAACAATACAATAATTAAAGCAAAATAAGACGAAATAAGACGACTCTGCTCGTGAGAGCTTACAATCTACAATGAGGTGGGGGAGATACAAAGTACAGGAGTGTATTTACAATTGTGTATTTACAATGAAGGTCCAGCCATCTTGAGGGAGTGAAGGATGGATGGAGATAGTGAATGGGCTACACATGCACAATTACACAGAGAATGACTTTGATTAGTGAACGTGATAGGCCGCTCTGAACAAGTATGTTTTGAGGGAGCACCTAAAACTATGCAAATTGTGGATAGTCCTGATTTCTTGGCGTAGAGCGCTCCAGAGGATAGGAGCAGCACGGGAGAAGTCTTGGAGTCGGGAGTGGGAGGTACGGATTAGTCCAGAGGTTAGTCGAAAGTCATTTGCAGAGCGCAGTGATCGGCTAGGCCGATAGACAGACATGAGGGAAGAGATGTAAGGGGGTGCCGCACTGTGGAGAGCTTTCTGGGTGAGAACAAGTACTTTGAATTGGATCCTATAATGAATGGGCAGCCAATGTAAGGACTGGCGAAGAGCGGACGCGTCCGAGTACCGATTAGCCAGATGGACGATCCTGGCCGCTGCATTAAGTATGGACTGGAGAGGGGATAGTCGAGTGACGGGGAGGCCAATTAATAGAGCGTTGCAGTAATCCAAGCGGGAGTGGATCAATGCAACAGTGAGGGTTTTTGTTGCTTCCCTAGTGAGAAAAGGGTGGATTCTAGAGATGTTCTTTAGGTGTAAGCGGCAAGAGCGGGCAAGAGATTGTATATGGGATGTGAACGAGAGATTGGTGTCAAACATAACACCCAGACAGCGCGCCTGCTGCCGGGGTGTTATTGTGGTACCACCCACGGAGAGGGAAATGTCAGATTTAGTGAGGTTAGTAGACGGCGGGAGCAGAAGAAGTTCAGTTTTAGAGAGGTTGAGTTTAAGATAGAGAGTGGACATGATATTGGAGACTGTGGACAGACAGTCACATATTCTCCATCCCATAGTCCCATGCCCATATACCCATCATACATATTCACCATCCCATAGTCGAGTGCCCGTATACCCATCACACATCCTTCATCTCATAGTCCCATGCCCATATACCCATCATACATATCCTCCATCCCATAGTCCCATTCCCATATACCCATCATACATATCCGCCATCCCATAGTCCCGTGCCCATATATCCATCATACATATCCTCCATCCCATAGTCCCATGCCCATATACCCATCATACATATCCACCATCCCATACGCCCGTGCCCATATACCCATCATACAAATCCTCCATCCCATAGTCCCGTGCCCATATATACCCATCACACATCCTCCATCCCATAGTAGAGTGCCCATATACCCATCATACATATCCGCCATCCCATAGTCCCGTGCCCATATACCCGTCATACATATCCTCCATCCCATAGTCCAGTGCCCATATACCCATCACACATCCTCCATTCCATAGTCAACCATTATGACATCATAATGAGCGGCGGGGCTTGCAACCTATGATGAATCAGCGCCGCCATGGCAACCATTGTGACATCATAATGAGGGGCGGGGCTTGATACGCACACACTGTTTCCCCATTATGTAGATAGGGGCATTATGACATCATAATGAGGGGCGGGGCTTGATACGCACACACTTTTTCCCCATTATGTAGATAGGGGCAAAATTGTTTGGTGAATTGGAACGCGCGGGGTTAAAATTTCACCTCACAACATAGCTTAGGACGCTCTCGGGGTCCAGATGTGTGACTGTGCCAAATTTTGTGGCTGTAGCTGCGACGGTGCGGATGCCTATCCCGGACATACACACACACACACATACACACACACATACATACACACTTTGAGCTTTATATATTAGATATGCATGAGGTATTGGTCAATATTTTGGCCAAAATAGGCAAGCTCATATCCACGTCAAGGGTCCTCATTGTTTTGTGAGTCCCCACACTAAAATCAAACACAAAATCCTGATTCTTAAATGATGACAATGTATTGAGAAAAAATGCTGCTCAGTCCAACCTGGTCCTATGTGAAAAAGCAGTTTCCCACTTAGCTACTGAACCAGATGGGCAAATTCAATGTGCAGTTGGGGTTCATTCTACTAGTCACAGTCAGCCATATCAGCCATATTACTGACAGACGTGGAAAATCTGAACATTACTTAACCTCTTCCTGCCAGGAACCATTTTTATTATTGCACGTTCATTTTTTCTCTCTTCTATAGAGCAGCAAAACGGCTTGTTTTTTAAGCAATGAGCTGTAGTTTTTAGCAGCACCGTTTTGAAGTGCATACAATGTTTTGATCACTGGTTATTGCACTTTTTAAGGGGGATATGACTGCAATTGCTTGATTTAGTCTTCTGGATTGCAGAATCTATTCTATGATTTCTAAACATTGTTTTTTGGTGATTCCCTTGTATTCCCGTTCATACTGCACCTACACACACAAATGATATACCTTTTGAAAGGTAAACTTGCCCCCTTTAGTAAGAAAATAGCCAAACAAACCACTCATCCATGATTTCATCACAAAATACAGTTTAAACATTAATTTTTCATAAACCTGCAGTAAGAAAAAATGACCTGCAGGTGGCACCACAGTACTCCAAAGCACACTACCAACACATTTGTAAACATGCACTGCTTTTTCGCTGATTACTTTGCCCCACACACACGATACACCATTTCAAAAATAAACTTGCTCCCTTCAGCAAGAAACCAGCCAAACAAACCACACATTCACGATTTTATCACTAAATACAGTTTAAACATTCATTTTCATAAACCTGCACAAAGACACAGTGACCTGCAGGTGGCATCTCAACCAGAAAACATTTTTTGGCCTCTACTTATCAAAACAATTTATAGTATTAAATTTACCAATCTACATATATAAATACCTGTCTGTGTTCATCAGCTCATGAAATACATTTACACTCTGAAATTGCCTACGCCCCCAACGACCAATGTATGAAAATTTTGCACGGGCCAAGTTAGTACAGTATGTAATTCCCATCGTCCTGAGCCCACTCTGTACGTGACACATTATTGTGTCCTTATTAAGGAGTTAAATAGAACTTGTCTGGCAATGTGAGTTAAACTAAAAGGTTTCAATGATCAGCAGACGTTGATATATTATCTAAAGTTTCATATGTAAAGTGTCAGAGAGTGGTAGTCATGACCGAGCTGCTGTTTGGTTGCTCTCTGGCACTTTACAGACAAGGGGTGTCCATTCCCAGTGTGCTGTAGAGTGCATCACACTCACTTGGTGGCTGCAGGTCTCCGCTACCTCCAGGCTACCTCCAGGCTTCCGTCCTCAGTGGCCACCGCACACAATGCATGGGGCATCGGGTTCTTTGCAATAGTCAAACTTTCAAGTTGATTGAGTGGGCACAGGTGGGATATGGCACAGCAATTCAGATTTCCTTCCTTCTTAGCACAACTCCTCTTCTGTTCTACCTCACCTTCATTCTGAACTACCCCAAGCCCACTGACTCCATCAGCCTCACTGATTCGCTATCCACTCTGCCATTGCACCTTGAAACAGAAACCTACCCCTCCACGTAATTCCACGATCACTGACCTCATGATGTCAGAAGACCAAGCCCACTCCATAATACCTGGCCCGAGCCCCAGGCTCCGGATGTTGTTGGAATGTCCATTAGGGATCTCCATTTGGTGATCCACTGCCCTGAACGTTTGGCCCATACTGTCAGAGGAACTGTACTACTTTTCTAATTGGAGGTATTTGTTATTATTATTAATATTACACCTACTACATATTGTGATAGGATCTTGGAGGTGGAAATACCCATTTTTGTATTTACGAAAAGAGTGCCAGTCCCACCCACAATAAAGTCAAGCTATATAAAAACACTGAAGCAGGCCAAAAATCATAGAGGTATCTGATGTAATAAAGATAAATAATATAGCAAAATATGCAATGAAATAGCTCAATTTATCCTACAATGGACATTTTGTAGCAGTTTTTTTTTATTAACCTTTTTTTTTTAAAAAATATATAGTTGATGTCTATAAAGTAATGTCCCTGCACCCATTCAGGATGACTCTAATTTCCAGTAATTGAATAATCAATTTTGTGGTTAGCTAGACAAAGATGTTGGTATCAAAATGATTTAAGGGCCTCTTAGAGGAGAACATTTTCTTTCTTGCCCTGAATTAAATGCAAAAAATCGAGTAAAATGATCCCGTATGTTTTAATTGCGTACTGTGCATTAATTGACAACTGTGCCATCGTGTATAAGGGATGAAATGAAGCCATTATGCATAAAAATAAAAAGTCCCTGATTTTCACTGATCCGACAGGCGAGGAGGCGCTGACGATGTACATGGACAAAAGCCGCTTGGATCGACATGCGGGAAATGGAAACCAGAGTGTGGAGTCTTTACATCATTTGGCGTCATCTTACTTCGTAGACAGGGATGGGACTATGAGGAAACTTCATGAGATCCAAATATCAACAGGAGCCATTAAGGTACTGGCAGGTTGGGGTGCTGATGTCCCATAAACAAATACTGTAACCTAAACATAATGTGGGGTCCCCCACCAATCACAACAATGAAGGTCCTCCACATGAGTGGGAAATCGGAAGCTCTGCTGGAGAAAAATTGACATAAATTATAAAGATACAGCAAGACAATCTTATAGCCCACAATTTTGAATGTAAAGCAGCATGGCATGGATACATTTGCTTACAGGGGATCTGACCAGGTTTTTGCTGTTTCATATGGAAGCAGCATTATGCAGGAAAAGAAACCCTGATTCCAGCAATGTAACATTTACTGGGCTGCTTGCTACAGTTTTGATAAAATCACAGTTTTATCTGCTGCAGCTCTACTGTATAACTGTTTAACCCTGCCCACATCACTGATTGGCAGCTTTCAGTGTACACTGTGCATAGGCAGAAAGCTGACAACCAGTGGTGTTGTTGGGATTATACAGAGCTCATGACTATATGGCAGTAGGTTTCCTAGTCTTTTGGTTATAATTTCTTGCTGAGAAAACAGTGGTTTTACAAAAACTATAGTAAACAGCCCAGTTGCTGGAATCAGGGTCTCTGTCTCTACATTATACTGCTCTGAGATTAGGTTCCCTCTACAGAACTGTTTTTCTGAGGATGGGTTTATGTAAAGCAGAAGCTGTACACTAGGATGTCTACTGAATATACTAATCCATAGGTTCATTTTTAGGGTAGAGATTCCAAGAAAAATATATAAATTAATAGAGTGGTGGGAGGAGTTAGTGTATTTGTAACTGCATTCACGCAGCATATTGTATTCTGGTTTAAAGGGAATCTGTCAGTAGGATTTCACACCCTAAACTATTTACATGCATTTTACAAAGACAAGTCCATCAATAAAGTTACATGGCCAGCCTGTTCTTCTGTGATTGAGAAATCAGAAAATAAATTGATATGCAAATGAATCTGAAGAACTATTTGTAAATCTGAAGCCTCTGTCACTCCAACTCTATTCCCTGCAAAGAGCCTTCTCCTCCTACTTGACTGAAGGCTCCATTTCCTGAGGTATCAAAGCATAAAAGTAAAGGAGAAAGAGGCGGCTCTGGGTGGGGAATAGAGCTGGAGTGACGGATTCTTCAGATCTACCATAGCTCTTCAGCCTCATTTGCATATAAATTTGAGCTTTGATTTCTCAGTAACCGAGGAACGGACCGGCCATGTAAAGGTATTGCTGGACTTGTCTTTGAAATAACTAAATGCACATATATAGATAGTTTGGGGGATGAAATCCTCCTTTAACTGATTGTCACTAATCTGTCAGATGGAACAGCAGTGAGAATATAATCAATGGTTTTCTCATTATAACATACCAAAATTATGGAAGTAGTCACCTTCTTCAGCTATAAAAGTGTATCTGAGATATGTTGGGTAAACTATCTCTAATGACCATTGTTGACCTCACTGTGAATTTGTAATGATACATTTTCCTTTTTCTCTAATGTTGGGAGTCCTACTGACTTTTCACTATCTCATTTGTTCCCCTCTCTCTATATAAAGCGCATCGTTCAGATTTGTCTTTTTCATTAGTTATTCTTTATAAATCAGATATAATTATAATAATATTCTATAAATAATGTGTAACTTAAGTTTTAGTGACTTACTGACATGGCCACTGTTATTTTTAAAGGACCAATTACATTCTGTGGGGTACATTTATCAATTCTGTCTAACTCTTACACAGTGCAAACTTAGACTAGAAGGTCTAGAAACGCACCGGATGTGTCACAGTGAATTATTTGCTGTTTGATAAATTGTACTTTTAGATCATCTAATCTAAGATACCATCATCTATTGGTTTGCTTACATCTTTTAGTGGACTATTTTGTATGTTTGGGCATGCCCCTTTTAATAAAAGCACACACCCTTTTTTCAGCGTCGACTCCCTGTTTTACAGGGCAGAGAATGTGTCTAAAACACCATCATTATGGTGGAAGTCAAGTTTGGCCGGGGTCACACTTGCAAGTGTGATGCGAGAAACTCGCGCCAGTCTCTCGCATCAATACCCGGCACTGCCACCGGCACTTGGGACTGGAGCATTCAGCTGCATAGAAATACACACTCCGGTCCCTAGAGCCGGCGGCAGTGCCGAATATTGATACGAGACACTGGCGCGAGTTTCGTGTGACCCCGGCCTAACACGGTGTTCAGGGTGCAAATTTAGGTTGGCCAATTTTCCCCAAACATACTGTTTATTTTGTAAACACCAAACTAATATTGCAGAATAATCAGGATGCATTACATATTTTTTTTGTCTTTTTTTATCCCCTTCCCGAGGGGGCCAACTTCCTTTTTTTTTTCTTTTCTGTTTTTTCCTCCCCTTCTTCCAATAGCCACAGCTTTTCTATTTTTCTGTCCACTTAGACATATAAAAGCTTCATTTTTTGTAGTTGAGTTGTACTTTTGACTGAAACCATTCATATACCAAATAGCGTACTGGAATATGGAAAACAAAAGAATCAAGTGTGGTGAAATTGTGACAAAAAATTTTTTTTGGAGTTGTGTCGCCATTTTCTGAGACCCGTAACTTTTTCATTTTTCGGTCAATGGAGCTTTGTGACGGCCTATTTGTAAAATTATAAAAAGCAAGTTTTTATGTATCAATCAATCCTTAATACTACTACCTGGGTCCCCTGAAAGTCTTATGTCCTTTTCTCTCCACATTGCCTACCTCCACCATAGTACCTCTTAAAAAATAATGTAAAAAAATGTAAAAAAAAAATTTTGAATATGGATATTACACCTTTGATAATACAACTTTACTGAAGAGCTTAAAAGCATCTCCTCTGGTCTACTGTAAAGAAGTAAAACAGACAACCACAAATCTGCTCGGTCACTAAAATTGGGTATTGCCGATGCAGCCCTTGAATATCCCATTCACCATTATGGGTGATGAATGAACTTTTACCACCACATCTCTCTTGCAAACACTAGATTTCTGTTCTCAATAGCAATTCCGTTAGATGGAATCCCAAAGATTAAAACATTTTGGGAAGAATTTATAATTAGGAAGAATTTAGGGAACAATAAAAAATCACTTAAAAATAACTAAAAAACAAAGAAAATTGTATTATTTGGAGGAAATTAGTGAAATCTTGGATGTTCAGGTTCGCTGGGTTTGATGAATATACCTCAGACTTGACCCTGGACCCAAACACAATAGAAGTCAATGGGGACCCAAACTTTGCTGCTTTAAAATGGCTTTCAAATGGTCATAGTCAGAGCTAGGGGGCTGCAAAAGGAAGAAAAATGGGGGTAAGAACAGGAAAATTGCCCTGAAAACAAACATGGATAGGGAAATGACGTGAAGTGGTTCCGTCACCATAGCAATCATGGTAAAATAGGAAGTAAATAGAGAACATAAACATTTTAACAGTGTGTTCACAGAGATTGAGGCTTGATACTTCCAATACAGTTAAAAATGTTACCCACAGAGTATGGGGCACAGTGCCCCTACATCAGCAGCTTACATATTTCACCCACAGAGGGAAACTTGTATCTTCAGTACTGTACAGTAGAGCAGCCATAGATGAAAAACTTTTAGTTTGATTCTGTATACAGATAGCGGTCCGCCACAAGGCTTGCTACCACCAGCCACCAGTCCCAGCCACTTTGTATTGCTAGCGAGTACACACAGGTGCTTAAAGGACAGTACTCTCACAGATCTGGGTGCAGAGTACACACAGTGGCTTAAAGGACAGTACTCCCACAGGCAAGGGGGTGTAGAGTTCACACAGGTGCTTAAAGGACACCACTCTCACAGATCTGGGTGCAAAGTACACACAGCGGCTTAAAGGACAATACTCCCATAGGTAGGGGGTGCAGAGTACACACAGGTGCTTAAAGGACATTACTCCCACAGGTAGGGGTGCAGAGTTCACACAGGAGCTGAAAGGAAAATACTCCCACAGATATGGGTGTGAGTACACACAGAAGCTAAAAGGACAGTATCTCCTCAAATATGGGTTATACAGTACACACAGGGGTTTTTAGCAGAGTACTAGCACAGATATGGGTTGCAGAGAACACCCAGGGTTTTTTTTTTGCAGAGTGCACAGTCACTGACTGTCCCTCACTTCAGCTGTGTCTTGTCCCTACACTAATAAGAACATAATGGCAGCTGCACTTGTGATCCCACCTTTATACAGGCTGGGTCATGTGCTTTATACAGGCTGGGTCATGTGCTGTGCTGGCCAATACTTGGCTGTGATGGCTCCAGAAGTGCCCACAGTCTAAAAGCTTGTTGATTGGCTGCTCTGCTCTGCAGCCTTTCAACAAGCTTTATTAGACTGGCTAACCCAAACAGGAAACAGGACATACAGTAAAAAAAGGCTATGTTTTTGGTTCTGTCCCAGACACAAGATATGAACCCTGAACTTTCCAGTTCATATTCTCCCAACCATACTAATTGCCTAATACTTGCAAAATGTTAAAATAAAGTTCTCTAATCCTATATTGGTCCAACCATTTTGATTCTTTGTAGGTCACTGAGACTCGTACAGGACCACTGGGATGTAGCAGCTATGACAATCTCGATTCAGTCAGTTCTGTGTTGTTACAAAGCACAGAAAGCAAACTCCATCTTCAGGGTGAGTATACAGTTGTGTACTTCAGAATGCATATATTACAATATCTATTGTATTGTTGATTATTTTGGAGATAATCTACATTTTCAATAATCCTAAAGAGTATTTTTTCTTTCAATTTTTTAATAATCATTCTTTAAATAGTTATGAATCTTTGCAATGTACTCCTTATGTTTTTTTGCAGCCTTTTATCTCAAACATTATGCTGAGTGGGCTGTTTCACATGCCTTGCTCATGCACTGAGAGTAGCTGTCTTGATCTTCGGGTCTGGGAAATATCCATAGTCCTGTGTGAGCGTCTCTGTTCCCCTCCTCCATGCTCATACATTTTTACAAATGTTTGAGCATGAGGAGAGGAGCAGAGAAGCTCACACAAGAGTACTGGTATTTACTAGATCCGAAGTTCAAAACAGCTTCTCTAAGTGCATAAACAAGGCAGGTGAAACAGCCCTCTCAGCACTGAGTTTGAGAGAAAAGGAAGGCAGATAAATGTCTCAAAAAGTTTAGTTAATCTTTAAACATATTTTCACTGTGTCACTGGGTGTGGTTGTATTTTCTGTCCATGTTTTGTCTATAAGCACATATTAATATCCTATAGGGAACCTGTCATTAGATTCATGCTGCCTGAACCATGGGCAGCATGAATAGAGCCTGACTGCAAGATTGTAGCTGGATATGTATTTCTCTAAAACTCTGTAGTTTTTTGGAGAAAACATAGTTTGATAAACCTGAATAGATGGTAATGGAATATAGGGAGTGACCTACCTAGTCCTGTGCAGCCTCCAGACACTTTATGCCCGCCCCACTTGGTTGTTGACAGATCTTTCCCTTATGTGTACATAGGGACTAACCTGCCATCAACTGGAGTTGTGAGGGAAAGAGCTGTGGGCTGGACCAGACTAGTCTTGTCACTCCTTATTGTACCCATCCAGCCTTTCAAACTATGGGCCTGATACATCAAGACTGGTGTTGTTTACTCCAGTTTTGATGACCAGATTTTTTGGAGTCAGACGCTGTTGATTCATAACAAGGTGGGCACCTATTCATGAACCAGTAGCAGCGGATTAATGGCATGTACCTATGTGTGCACTTTGCCACAAATTCTACTCTAGTTCCTGCGGAAATAAGACTTATGGTTTAGCGAGCGCCACCGCTCATCATGAATATAACAAACGTCAATCATCATGCACCTGTCCCACCCTAGGTCTGCCCACTTTATCAGAGCTAGGCAAAAATAGTGTGATAATGCCAAAAGTCGCATTGTTTTACCACTGCCACCAGTTGGGCAAAAATAATGCAACTTTTCAATGCCTTTTATACCAGAATACTGACATAAAACCTTTGATAAATGTATTTTCTGAAACACTGCAGTGTTCCAGACAAAAAAAACATACCAGGCTGTAATCACACAGCCATTCTCTGATTTATGTTACCCGTGGTAATGATAATATTTAGTAAGTATAATGCATAGAAAGAAAATTAGGTATCTGACCCCCAAAACATGGAGAAATGAAAAGAAATATTAGATTTTATGTATACAAACATATGCATCAGTAAGTTCATTCTGATGACATTTTGCAGGCCTTATTTTTCTTTCTAAAAACTTTATAAAAGTTTGCTGTATGACCACTTTGGTTTGGTCATTAATGAAAGTTCACAAGAAGAATGGAAAGGGTCACGGTTCCTGCCCTCCGTCGGAACAAGCTCACTCATGAAATTCATTGTTACTTTTTCTGCAGCCACTTATGTACAATGATAGACAAAGGTTGCAGAAGCTAAATGGTTGAAATCTTTTTAAGGAAACCATAGCATAAAAATGATTTTATCCGGAAATGCCTATTTTTAATTAAAATCTAAAATAACACAATTTCCCCTGCAAGTGTCCATATCCATAAATAATACAATAGAAGCATCAATTAAAATACGGCTTTAGAGATCCTATTCCACAGTTTTTCTTTTTTTTAATTGACTGTGTCATCAAGATTTCAGTGTCATCCAGATGAACATTTTCCAAGTTATACAATCTGAACTATGTATAGTTGATTGTATAATGTTGATTGGAAATAACATAATGTTTTCTACACAAGTGTTTATATTTCAATCCAAACCAAACATTGTTAAGTGTAACATTTGTGCCTACCCTTGTAGATGTAATTCTAATGACGACTCTAACATACCCATTATTCTATCTGCATCTCTAGGATTTTACATAATAAATGTGAGCTCTTACCTTGTACCAGGATTGAAAACATTTCAAATCTATTATTGAATATAGCCTTGGAAGAAACAGCTTAATGAAACTATAGGAATAATATATGGTATTATGCTTCAACTTACTTATCAGTAGTACGAAGAAGAATGCGGCTCTGCTCCATACACCTCGTTCACATGCGTTCATGCTCCGTACACCTCGTACACACACATGGCTCCACTCCGTAAACCTTGTACACATGTGGCTCTGCTCCATACACCTCATTCACAAACATGGCTCTGCTCCGTAAACCTTGTACACATGCGGCTCTGCTCCATACATCTCGTTCACACGTGGTTCCGCTCCGTATACCTTGTACTCATGTGGCTCCACTCCGCACACCTTGTACACATGCGGCTCCACTCCGTACACCTCATACACATGCGGCTCCGCTTCGTACATGTCATTCACACACGGCTCCGATCCGTACAATTTGTACACACAGGGCTCTTTTTCATACACACACGGCTCCGCTTCGTACACACACACGGCTCCGCTCTGTACACCTTGTACACACACGGCTCCACCCCGTACACCTTGTACTCACACGGCTCTGCTCACCCACGGTTCCGCTTCGTACACCTCTTACACACACAGCTCCACTCCGTACACTTCGTACACACAGGGCTCTGCTCCGCACACCTCGGACACACAGGGCTCCGCTCCGTACACACAGGGCTCTTTTCATACACACACGGCTCCGCTCCGTACACCTTGTACACACACACGGCTCCCCTCCATACACCTCGTACACACACGGCTCCGCTCACCCACGGTTCCGCTCCGTACACCTTGTACACACGGCTCCGCTCACCCACGGTTCCGCTCCATGCACCTCATACACACAGGGCTCTGCTCTGTACACTTCGTACACACACGGCTCTTTTTCGTACACACACGACTCCGCTCCGTACACTTCATACACACACGGCTCTTTTTCATACCCACACGGGTCCGCTCCATACACCTTGCACATACACGGCTCCGCTCCGTACACCTCGTACACACACGGCTCCGCTCCATACACACGTGGCTCCGCTTCATACACACGCGGCTACGCTTTGTACACTTCGTACACAGAGGGCTCTTTTTTGTACACCTCGTACACACACGGCTCCGCTCCGTACACACAGGGCTCTTTTTCGTACACACACGGCTCCGCTCCGTACACACACACAGCTCCGTACACCTTGTACACATATGGCTCAGCTCCGTACACTTTGTACACACACACAGCTCTGCTCTGTACACCTCGTACACACACGATTCCACTCACCCATGGTTCCACTCCGTACACCTTGTGCACACACATGGCTCCTCTCCATATACCATGTACAAACACGGCTCCGCTCATTCACGGTTCTGCTCTGTACACCTCGTACACACACGGCTCTGCTCCATACACTTCGTACACATACGGCTCTGCTCCTTACAGCTCATACACAGACGGCTCCGCTCCGTACACTTCATACACACATGGCTCTTTTTCGTACAAACACGGCTCTGCTCCGTACACACACGGCTCTTTTTCGTACACACATGGCTCCGCTCCGTACACTTTGTACACACAGGGCTCTTTTTCATAAACCCTGTACACATGCGGCTCTGCTCCATACACACACACTGCTCCATACATACACACGGCTTCGCTCCGTAGACCTCGTAGACACGCGGCTCTGCTACATCCACCCTGCAAACCCCTCCTGACCCCACACATTAACTCTACCTCATCCAGCAACATGACAACCAGCACGGCAGAGTCCTGCATACACATGGAGGCTCCTGTCCTGATCATGTGACCCCTTACTCCTCCCCTACTGTGACCTCATCACAGGTCCTGTGATCACAGAACAGCCCAGCAGCGATGTCATTGCTGGGATTTATAAGCAGGGAGGACGAGGATGGGGTGCATGGGGGGCGTGGCGGCAGGAAAAGTAAACTCGTCTCCACTACCGCGGCCAGGAGGTGTTCCTTCATTGTGCGCCCCTGCTTCTGGGGGGGGAGCTGCCCCCCCTGCCCCACGGTGGGTACGCCCATGCCAAGTAGTCATCTGGAATGGCTTCCAATGAACAGATATGCTTTGTAAATAGTTAATTTCCAAAATCATTGGCTTTCAGAAAGTGTTTACGACCTTGAGGTGTGTTTTTCAAAGACAGAGTTGGCACACACTTGTGCAACCATTCACAAAAAAGAAATGTTCAGCTCACAGGATGAAAAGCGCTTTAAACTCTCAAGATGTGCCCGGACACTGAGTCCCAGTTGGAAGGATAATAGAACACATGAAAAAAAGATATTCTTATCCAGCATTCAATGTCCAAATTTTGCAAGTAAAAAAAGAGCTTTATTGATCCAATAAAAAGATACAAAAACCACACAAGTTTCAAAACTAAAACCCTATACATTTCCAACTTAGAAACATGCCATGACTAAGAACCATACATATTTCTACATTCGAAAAGCATAGGATTTTTAAAAGGGTGTCCTGGATGTTAATGGATCAATAACGCTGTTTTCTTACTTGAAAAATTTGGAAATTGAGTGCTGGATAAGATTACCGTTCTTCACAAAAATTGGTGCACAGTTCCACATAGAATTGTGGCCTATTTCACAACTCTTTTAATCCAGAATATGGCAAGAACCACTCATTTAACCGAAATGAAGTGAAGAGCCTTTATTATTTTAAGACTTGAAGGTCAGACAATCTGGAATATTGCTACAACCTCGAACCAATCCTCACATGCAGTCATGGGCACTTTGACCATTACTTGTGTTGCAACAAGACAATGTCCCAAAACACATCTTCAGGCTATGTAAATGCTATGTGATCAAGAAGCGAAGGGACAGAGTGCTGCGTCAGATCTTCACAATTACCTGACATCAACCCATTTAAGATGGTTTAGGATGAGCTGCCCTGCAGAATGAAGAGTTCAGAACCTCTAAGAACACTTTCCAAACTGTTGGGTAGCAATTCCTGGTGACTACTTGATGAAGATGCTTGAGAGAATGCAAAGGGAGGTGTAAAGCAGTCATCAGAGTCCAATGGGGATGCTTTATGCAATCTAAGGATTAACACATACTCTGGTTTGTTTCATGCTTGTTTATCTCCTCCTCATTTCCATATATATTTTTTCATAGTTTTGCTGCCTTCAGTCTGAATCTACAATGTGCACATTACAATAAGAACAAGGATAACTATTGCATAAACATACAAACTAACAATAATAATAATATTATTATTAATAATATTAATAAAGGGAATTAATATATTTACAATTTCTAACAGTCAGAGACTCCCATTAAAGGGGTATGCCAGTGATAAGATGTTATCACCTATCCACAGGAAAGTTAAGAGCGTTAACATTAGTGTGAATCTGACTGTTTAGACCCCAGTCAGTCACTAGAAAAGGTGACTTATGTCTAAAAGACCTAAAAAGCATATAAAAAATGGGATTATTATTATTTATTTATATAGCGCCATTAATTCCATGGTGCTGTACATGAGAAGGGGTTACATACAAAGTTATAGATATTGTGAACAGTAAACAAATTTACAATGACAGACTGGTGCAGAGGAGAGAGGACCCTGTCCTTGCGGACTTACATTCTATGGGGATTACTAGAATAAATACTTATCTCATGAGAGACAAGTATCAGAAAAAAATATATATTTTAATTTTTGTATAACAAAACAATACTAATATAAGAGGGATAAAAACTGAACACAGGACCCCAGAAACTTTGTCTTTTGGCTTTATAACCTCAAAGGGGTTGCATCAAGTTGATTTTAAATTATTAAAATTTCAAAGTACTTCTAAAAACAAGTAAGTTAACTTTGCCACTTATTAAAATTCCTCTCCGTTTTCATACAGGAAAGATGTATATCTTTATACCATGTTAGCCAGTAGATAGAACAATATTTAGAATTGAGAGTCCTCAGTGGTTGATACCTTTTAATGGCTAACTGAAAAGATGGTAACACATTGCAAGCTTTCCAGACTACTCAGGTCTCTTCATCAGGCTAGACTAATACAACATCTTGTGTATAAATATGTGATTCTTCAGATGTTGTATTAGTCAATGCCTGATGAAGAGACCCGAGTAGTCTCGAAAGCTTGCAATTTGTTACCATCTTTTCAGTTAGCCATTAAAAGGTATCAACTTCTGAGGACTCTCAATTCTGAATATTAGTCTTCGCTTTCAAGAATGGAGAGAATTTTAATTCTATAGTGTACAGCTCACGGTTGGGCTACTGGCCACCTTATAGTGTCAGTCTATGGTCTAGTTCTAGACTAGATTTAGCAAGCTTTAGTGCTTTCGAGTTTCTTCTATGTTGCAAAGTCAAACAACCTTTGCGAAAAAGCTAAGAGCATAGGACAGTGCACTGTTTGGGCTTAATCATGCTGCTGGTCAAAACTGCTAGTCTTCACGAGCACACTGCCCCCCAGCAATAAAGAATCTGGGAGGCAGAGAAGTGGTGTGCTCTTGAAGAACCAATATATGAACATTTTTTTTAACTGGCTCTTCTGATGCACTATTATTAATGGTTTGCTTCAATTTTTGTATGGCAATGTTCTGAAATATAATAAGGTTCCATACTTATCCCACAATTACAAAAACAATTAACAGAGTGGTAGTGAGCATGCTTATCCACACATTCATTTAAACATGACCCATCATCATGTCAAAAGTGGTCAATGTTTGCTTTTATATTATTCTCCCTAAGTGTTACATTTTCTTCTTTATTTAAAATCTGCCATAAGGTTCCAGAGATATAGACCTTTTTGTTTAATACAAAATGTTATGGTCTTTACCACAGAGACATGGCTTACAGGATTCTCAGGGGCATGGCTCACAGGATTCTTGGGGGCATAGCTCACAGGATTCTTGGGGGCATGGCTCACAGGATTCTTGGGGGCATGACTCACAGGATTCTTGGGGGCATGACTCACAGGATTCTTGGGGGCATGACTCACAGGATTCTCAGGGGCATGGCTCACAGGATTCTCAGGGGCATGGCTCACAAGATTATCGGAGGCATGACTCACAGGAATCTCAGGGGCATGGCTCATAGGATTCTCAGGGCCATGACTAACAGGATTCTCAGGGACATGGCTCTTAGGATTTTTGGGGGCATGGCTCACAGTATTCTCAGAGGCATGGCTCATGTGATTCTCAGAGGCATGGCTCACAAGATTCTCAGAAGCATGACTCACAGGGGCATGGCTCACGTGATTCTCAAAGGCATGGCTCACAGGATTCTTAAAAGCATGACTCACAGGATTCTCAGGGCATGGCTCATCGGATTCTTGGGGGCATGACTCACAGGATTCTCGGTGGCATGGCTCACAGGATTCTCAAGGGCATGGCTCACAGGATTATCAGGGGCATGACTAACAGGAGACTCAAGGACATGGCTCCCAGGGTTTTTGAGGACATGGCTCACAGGATTCTCAGTGGCATGGCTCATGGGATTCTCAGGGCATGGCTCACAGGATTTTTGGGGGCATGGCTCACAGGATTCTCAGGGGCATGGCTCACAAGATTCTCGGGAGCATTGCTCACAGGATTCTTAGGGACATGGCTCACAGGATTTTTGGGGGCATGGCTCACAGAATTCTCGGGGGCATGACTCACAGGATTCTTGGGCGCATGGCTCACAGGCTAATTATGCAGAGCAGCCTAAAACATCCACCCCTGAGAATCCTGTGGGCCACACCCATAAAAATTAACTGCAAACAGATATTCTCTTGTCTCTGGATTTGTATGGCCTATTTTAAAATAGAAAAGAAGGCAATGATCAAGAGAACAATAGGAATAAAATAAATGCAAAAGCTGGACACTTTTGACCTGGTGACAGCTCCTCTCTAAATGTGCAAGGCAGGACCACTGGAGGGTTTTAGCGATTGGATTTGGAGTGATGCTCTAAATTCTGCAAAATGCAGATATATATGAGAGACGAAAACTTGAAATCTTCTAAAGTGAATTTCAATTAGATTCGCTTTTGTGAATACCATTGAGGGTGAGTGGCTAACATTTTGAAAAACAGCCTAATATTCAATGGCGACCTTGTGTAGAATAGACAAGCAATTCACATACCTGTTATTCACACTCAGACATAACTGGAAGGAAAGCGAAGAAAGAAATATCAGCTACATGGATATTAGATTATGAATCATTCATTGTAACCATGGGAATCTACAGTTGTGGCCAAAAGTATTGACACCCCTGCAATTCTGTCAGATAATACTCAGTTTCTTCCTGAAAATTATTGCAAACACAAATTCTTTGTTATTATTATCTTCATTTAATTTGTCTTAAATGAAAAGACACAAAAAGAATTGTCCTAAAGCCAAATTGGATATAATTCCACACCAAGCATAAAAAAGAGGGTGGACAAAAGTATTGGCACTGTTCGAAAAATCATGTGATGCTTCTCTAATTTGTGTAATTAACAGCACCTGTAACTTACCTGTGGCACCTAACAGGTGTTGGCAATAACTAAATCACACTTGCAGCCAGTTGACATGGATTAAAGTTGACTCAACCTCTGTCCTGTGTCCTTGTGTGTACCACATTGAGCATGGAGAAAAGAAAGAAGACCAAAGAACTGTCTGAGGACTTGAGAAACCAAATTGTGAGGAAGCATGAGCAATCTCAAGGCTACAAGTCCATCTCCAATGACCAGAATGTTCCTGTGTCTACCGTGTGCAGTGTCATCAAGTTTAAAGCCCATGGCTAACGTCCCTAGATGTGGACGGAAAAGAAAAATTGACAAGAGATTTCAATGCAAGATTGTGCGGATGTTGGATAAAGAACCTCGACTAACATCCAAACAAGTTCAAGCTGCCCTGCAGTCCAAGGGTACAACAGTGTCAACCCGTACTATCCATGGGCGTCTGAATGAAAAGGGACTGTATGGTAGGAGACCCAGGAAGACCCCACTTCTTACCCCGAGACATAAAAATGCAAGGCTGGAGTTTGCCAAAACTTACCTGAAAAAGCCTAAAACGTTTTGGAAGAATGTTCTCTGGTCAGATGAGACAAAAGTAGAGCTTTTTGGGCAAAGGCATCAACATAGAGTTTACAGGAGAAAAAAAGAGGCATTCAAAGAAAAGAACACGGTCCCTACAGTCAAACATGGCGGAGGTTCCCTGATGATTTGGGGTTGCTTTGCTGCCTCTGGCACTGGACTGCTTGACCGTGTGCATGGCATTATGAAGTCTGAAGACTACCAACAAATTTTGCAGCATAATGTAGGGCCCAGTGTGAGAAAGCTGGGTCTCCCTCAGAGGTCATGGGTCTTCCAGCAGGACAATGACCCAAAACACACTTCAGAAAGCACTAGAAAATGGTTTGAGAGAAAGCACTGGAGACTTCTAAGGTGGCCAGCAATGAGTCCAGACCTGAATCCCATAGAACACCTGTGGAGAGATCTAAAAAAAGCAGTTTGGAGAAGGCACCCTTCAAATATCAGGGACCTGGAGCAGTTTGCCAAAGAAGAATGGTCTAAAATTCCAGCAGAGCATTGTAAGAAACTGATTGATGGTTCCAGGAAGCGGTTGGTCGCAGTTATTTTGGCTAAAGGTTGTGCAACCAAGTATTAGGCTGAGGGTGCCAATACTTTTGTCTGACCCATTTTTGGAGTTTTGTGTGAAATGATCAATGTTTTGCTTTTTGCTTCATTCTCTTTTGTGTTTTTTCATTTAAGACAAATTAAATGAAGTTAATAATACCAAAGAATTTGTGTTTGCAATCATTTTCAGGAAGAAACTGAGTATTATCTGACAGAATTGTAGGGGTGTCAATACTTTTGGCCACAACTGTATAGTGCTATTGTTGGGATGGTGGTGAAGCTTTGACTTTTACATTGACTCACATTTTTATAAACATGTAATGAAATAAGAAAACATAGCTGCCGTGACAGGTGTTTAATTGCTTTCATACCTTAAGGCACTTCTGTTGACAGTTTTTTTCTCGACCATAAATATGCATTCTAGGTTTATTTTGGTGGGGTCAGGTTAATAAGATGCTGCCAATCGCCTCCAACAACAGCTTACCTAAAGTGCGAACAAAGGTTGGACATGTTAAAATCCAAAATGTTTTATCCCTTTTTGAATGACTAATGCTGGCAGAGGGATGTCAGAACAGAATACCCTACGATTGCACCATGATGAGTTAACATGTTATATTTATTCCATTTAGTTCCAAGATCAAGCTACATACCTTATATACTCGAGTATAAGCCAACCCGAGTATAAGCCGAGGCACCTAACTTTCACACACAAAACAGGGTAAGCTTATTGACTCGAGTATAAGCCAGGTAGGCATTGTCCCCTCATCCCTGTCCTGGTATACGTGGCTCCCCCGTGCTGTCCTGGTATGGGTGGCTCTCCCTCCCCCATCCTGTCCTGGTAAGCGTGGCTCCCCCCCGTAGTTTTCCTGGTATTCATGCTTCCTTTTGCAAAAAAAAACATCCTACTCACCCTCCAGCGTGCCACGTGATCGCTCAGCACAGGAAGAGCTGCAGGAAGATGGCATCATCGAGATGCTGCGAGGGCGCTGGGACCAAGGAGCTGCTGCAGGGCGCGCTGGAGGGTGAGTAGGATGTCTTCTGGAAGCCAGCAGCTATGGCTGCAGCTGTCACTGTGCGCGCTATAAGAGAAATTAATATTCATTTCTCTTTAGCAGTGGCACAGACTTTAGCCACAGATGCCGGCTCCTGCCTCCTGTGACCCGCTGCTCCGCCGCTCCCCCTCCACTGCCAACTTTCTGGGTCAATGACTCGTGTATAAGCCGAGGGGGGGCATTTTCGGCACAAAAAATGTGCTGAAAAACTCAGCTTATACACGAATATATACGGTACCTCTTGCCATTACCGGGGTTTTGGCTACTTTTTTTTTTGTTGCACCAGAGTACTTTGTACAAAAACGGTTGCCTATGTACTGAATAGCTTAAAATTGTTCATGGTTGATGCAAATGACAGGACCCCCACCAATCACTAGTATAAGGGACTTACTGTAATTCTCTCTTACACGTAAGATGGCTTTCTGTCAAACAAAGCTTTGGCTGATCATTCAGCCTGTAGCCATCTCAGCTGACTCATACACAGGAACACTTGTTTGGACGAGTGTTTTATGAGACAGCCACCACCAGACATGTCTGTTAGTGGCTTATCATAGAGAACAAAAAGGATCAGCAGTTCGCAATCAGACCTATAGAATCGATATCTGCCCTGACAATAAATTGTCCAAAGCCCCCATACACAGAGAGTCAGACGAACCTGTCGATATCGTCTGAGGATTTATATTATAACTTTCTCTGATTCTGCCCTGGGCACAAGATTGCAACCAAGAAAAGATGGAGAGAGCAATAGACGCCCTTATTACCCTATTCAAAGTCTATGACACTGATGAAAATAGTTATCAAAGCCACTTCCGTAGGATAATGGATGTATGATAATTTTGTATTTTATATAATGGTTTGAAAATATTCTTTTTTTTCTTTTTGGATTACGAGATCATTATTACTAGATCAGTAATAGGTGAGATGGAACACCCACATTCACATTACATAGTCCTCAGGTCTCACTAACAATGACATGATTTGCATGATTCAAGATATATAAAATGTGCATCTTTTCTGAACTTGCTGGTAATGGATACATATGGTGACTGAGATATATAACATGGTGATCAGATAAGATAAGCTGGCTCTCCAGTTGTCAGCCTATGCTATCTCTGCCTAACCATCTAGTCAGGTTCTGGGAAAATCTTTAAAGCAAACAACTATTGAGCATTTGAAAATGTCATATATTCAAACTCTGGTTAGTCCTTAAATAACCATATTTTTTGGACTATAAGACGCACCCCAAATTTTCAGAAGGACAATGGGGAAAAATAATTAATGCATCAAATGG